>NC_064646.1:357993731-359392481 GCF_023864345.2 Schistocerca serialis cubense
GACTTACCTTTGAGGTCATCAGTCCTCTAGAACTTAGAACTACTTAAACCTAACTAACCTAAGGACACCACACACGTCCATGCCCTAGGCAGGATTCGAACCTGCGACCGTAGCGATCGCGCGGTTCCAGACTGTAGCGCCTAGAACCGCTCGGCCACACCGGCCGGCCTTCCAGGTGTCCACAGACAAATTCCTGTTTGTATGCTAGTGAGCATGACTTCGGGTAGTGTCCTGTAATACCGAGCAATTCATGACTTGGAGTGTAATAAATTCTGGTTCTCTTTGTAAACCTGAAAACTTTAATTCAGAGAAAATATTTTGAGTCAAAATATTCGATATTTTGCGCCCCTGGACTTCGTCTAAATTCTGGCTCGCGTTTGCCCGAGATTTCATGAATCCTGTTGTAACCTCGTCTCGTGTCGTCAGAGTCATATAGCAATGTTTCCGTACGTCTGAGACGCTCTCACTTGTGGACCGGCTGAGTACTTTGTGTGCTACGCGCCACTGACTGCACGCGCTCGGCCGAGCGATGTACTCTGTTCTTGAGCCCTGGATGTGGCTTCATGTTGAGGATCGCTATTTTGTCTTTGAGATTTATGGTTACCAACGAACTCACGGTGACGAGTTACTGCTTCTGGCTGAATTTCCACACAAGTAAGCTGCTCGCACATTTGTCTCTCATCTCATCCGCCAGCTCATTCTGCTGGGTAGTGAGATGTGTTTGCTCGTCTTCGATTTCCAACATTTCTTCCAGTGTCTTTTCAGCTACTCTCTGTCCCTGTTTATTGAGAGCAGTAATAGCCTTCTTGGTTGCGCTCACTTCGACCTTCGGCAACGCTGCCTGATCTCGCGCAATTTGGATATTTTTCCGCGCATCTCACGGTACTAATCTGAATGTCCTAGCCTCATATCTGGAATCTACCGTTACTTCTCGCGCCTCAACTCACGTATTCCTAATGACTCCAACCTCTGCTTTTACATCCTTAACTGATTTAGGTTTTCGACAATCTCATTTGCCTTCATCCGATTTTCCTTAATTTCTTTCAATACTTCGTCCTATCTCTTTTCCTCCTTGTCTGGTCACTTATGAATTTCCCTAATCTCATTGATCAGGATCTTCTGTCTTTCGTGTCCTTCCTGCCGTCCGTTTACTTCCCTTTCCTTCCTCTGTTTTTGCTCTATCTGTCGCCTCTTCTCTGCCTTTTGCAAAAATTGAATGATCGATTCTAACTGTGCACTTCCAGTAACGTACTCAAGCTTGAACGCTCGCGACTCAGCTGCTGTATGGCCCACGAAATCGGACGGCTACTTTTACTGAGTCTACCTCTTTCCGTATTTGGAGAACCTACGTGACCTGCCACTTCGCCGTCGTTTTCGCTTTCATTTTCTGAGTAAACTGAACCCTTATCACCGGAGTACTCTGCAATTGACACTTGTGCGCCGTTTGCAGAGTGATTTTAATGAATTTCTTCCGGCGTTCTATCTTGTTCTGCGTCAACGACTGGCTCATATTTTATTCTGAACGACAATAGTGCGCAGTCTTTCTCACTATACACGCGAGCTTTGCTTCTCTTAAGCATTCAAATCAGTTGCTGGTTCCGCTAGCTTCCGAATCTAAAGCACACGCACCACAACTCTACCCTGACCATTTTTCAAACAATTCACACATTTATGCCTAAGATCATGAAACAAAACCTACTCGAAAATGTCGTGCACATCCCCATAAACAAATCTACTCCATAGAAGCGTGTACCACACTGTTAGCAAGGACGCAACATCAGACAGGTCTCACGTGGAAGTCACAGACAAGAAACAATGAGAAAAGAAATAGATGACACAGAAATGCATAAACTGAAATAACACCAAAAATTATTGAGGTGCAACGCAAAGCATCAAAACTGAGTCTAAATTTTCTCAGTGCATCATAGTATCACTAGTCCGCAGGTCGTGGTCTTGCAGCAGCGTTCTCGTTTCCCGGCGGGTTCGGGGATTTTTCCTGCCTCGAGATGACTAGGTGTTATTGTGTCGTCTATGTCATCATCATTCATGACCATTACGGTCGGAGGAAGGCTATGCCAAACCACCTCCACTAGGACCTTACCTAGTACAGCGATGCGTGTCTCCCGCATCGTCCCCTACGCTCCTCGGAGTATGGGACCTCACCATCATCATCATAGTATCACTTTGAAAAAAACGAAAAACACGCGCCTGTTCCGCAAGATAAGTACCTGAAAAAAGTGCCAAGAATCGAGGTCCTGGCCAAGGGTCGTCAACTGCAAGGGGTCGCTAGTTTCAATAATAAATATATGACCAAGTGACGAGAAACGTTATTATCTTTGCATAAATAATATTATCTTCTAAACAATCTTCAGATGTGAGCCACACCCTTAATTTTTATATATGAAATTAAGGCCGACCGCTGTGGCCGGCGCTTCTAGGCGTTCAGTCTGGAACCACGTGGCTGCTATGGTCGCAGGTTCGAATCCTTCATCGGGCATTGACGTGTGTGATGTCCTTAGGTTAGTTAGGTTTACGTAGTTCTAATTCCAGGGGACTGACGACCTCAGATGTTAAGTTCCATAGTGCATAGAGCCATTTGAACCAACCAAATTAGTGAATTTACTCATTGCTCTTTCGTTGCCTACGTCTGATGTCACTTTCAGAACTCAAATTAATCATCAAATTAACTAATTTAGTACGATTGCATTCTGAATTGCTGGTGCATCCATGAATCACCATAATAAAATAAAAAAACCATGGAAGGACTGGAGGATCATGAATGAGAACAGTGGCGTATTTAAGTTTATGAAAATAATCACAAGTTTTTATTAATCCTTTTGTTGCTACAATCGAGCTGCTAAATGTTAGAAATAGTATCAAGCATATATCAGCAAATGGATAGTACTTGATTGGTAAAGCATTCAGTGGGGTAAAAACTATACGAATTCTCTCCTGAATTCATCCCTTTTGCAAAGCAATCAGGCTCCGTTGCCATGACTCCTCTGTGAGGTCGAATACTATTCAAATAGTATCAACTACGACCAGGCACACCACAAACTATGGTTCACGGAGAAAGATAGCTGTGATTATCATGTAACAACCCTACGCCGGTCCAGCGACACTTCACTCTTTGACCTTGATTCAGGCAGCATCAAAAAATGGCACGCTGTGGGGGAGGAGCGGAGAGTGGCGGCAGTTGCAATGTTCCCACACATACTGACCCTACGACTTATCTTAGAAAATAGATTAAGGAAAGGCAAACCTACGTTTCTATCATTTTTAGACTTTTGACTACGTTGACTGGAATACTCTCTTTCAAATTCTGAAGGCGGCAGGGGTAAAATACAGGGAGCGAAAGGCTATTTACAATTTGTACAGAAGCCAGATGGCAGTTATAAGAGTCGAGGGGCATTAAAGGGAAGCAGTGGTTGGGAAGAGAGTGAAACAGGGTTGTAGCCTATCCCCGATGTTAATCAATATTGAGGAAGCAGTAAAGGAAACAAAAGAAAAATTCCGAGTAGGAATAAAAATCTATGGAGAAGAAATTAAACTTTGAGGTTCGTCGAAGACAATGTAATTCTGTCGGAGACAGCAAAGGACCTGCAAGAGCAGCTGAACTGAATGGACAGTGTCTTGAAAAGAGGGTATAAGATGAACATCAACAAAAGCAAAACGAGGATAATGGAATGTACTAGAATTAAATCGGGTGATGCTGAGAGAATTAGATTAGGAAATGAGACGCTTAAAGTAGTAAATTAGTTTTGCTATTTGGGGAGCAAAATAACTCATCATGGTCGAAGTAGAGAGGATATAAAATGTAGACTGGCAATGGCAGGGAAAGCGTTTCTGAAGAAGAGAAATTTGTTAACATCGAGTAGAGATTTTAGTGTCAGGAAGTCGTTTATGAAAGTATTTGTTTGGAGTGTCGCCATGTATGGAAGTGAAACTTGGACGATAAATAGTTTGGACAAGAAGAGGATAGAAGCTTTCGAAATGTGGTGCTACAGAAGATTGCTGAAGATTAGATGGGTAGATCACATAACTAATGAGGAGGTGTTGAATAGGATTTGGGAGAAGAGAAGTTTGTGGCACGACTAGAAGAAGGGATCGGTTGGCAGGGCATATTCTGAGGTATCAAGGGATCACCACTTTAGCACTGGAGGGCAGCGTGGAGGGTAAAAATCGTAGAGGGAGACCAAGAGATGAATACACTAAACAGATTCACAAGGATGTAGGTAGCAGTAGGTACTGGGAGATGATGAAGCTTGCACAGGATAGAGTAGCATGGAGAGCTGCATCCAATCAGTCTCTGGACTGAAGACCACAACAACAACAATCCATGAAAACTTGCAAACTCCGTGGATTAGAGCTCTGATTATTATAACGTGGGAAACGTCCCCATCAGCCCTGACATCCCGACAGATTTCAGTGTGAGGTGCACCCATTCGCTAGTCTGCAAACACGGCAATGTGGTTCTGACGATGGGGGAGCAAGCCTCTGCTTTGCGTATTCTGAGTGGAGCCATTCATCGACTAAAAGTCTCTCTTGTCTGAAAATAGAAAATTTCAGGCTAGGGACGCGTCGTTCTCACATTAAGCATGGCCATGTTTCAGAAAAAATCATCCACCTGGAAAGGACCACAGTCCCTCATTTAAGGAGAGATCTAATATTTCCTGGCCAACAATTTTCCAGTTTCTGAAAGAATCTGTTAAGCTTCGCAGGTAGTTGTGCCTGTGAAATATGTGTTCTTGCCGCTCACTAAAAGAACCTGACGACCTCTTGGCATCAGGGAAGTTACTGTCTTGCCTCCACCAAACACGTGCACCAGCCCCTTTTTCCGTATCGTTCCAGCTTTTAACAGGAGAATGCCTGTAGTTTGACGACCGTCCTGCAGTTTGCACAAAACCTCAGATTACAGCAGACTCTCTTAAATGGTTTCCTTCAGCCGTTTTCTGTCAAATGGCCGCTTTCGTTGTGGTCTTTCGCCTGGTCCAGGTAAAATGTTTTGCTAGCTGGCGCTCTCCTGCTCCGACCCTAAGTGGGAAGAGTGGAGTGCCTTGGCCCGAAGTCCTGTGGGTACAATTCACAGTGTCCTGCTTCCACGAATCACTCGCACGGCTAGGTCGCTAGACACAACATATATTGTCTGCAATCCATCTTTTTCCCAGTTCTGCATCGCCTCCAGTATGGCCCCTCTGGTACAAGTTCTTTGCAGCCTACACATGCAGTTATTTCCTCATGTAGTAAAGTCATAAGCCACACATAGCAAATGCAGTACTGGGGATTACTCAGTTAATAACCTAAAATGTGAATATTAATCTGACCGACGGTGTAGTTAAAGTGAGTGGTGTACCATCTCTCACATTCCCTCTACAACGCCAATGCACACATTAACAAAGTCAGGTGACACTACAGAACTAATTATTGCGTCTGTTTTAGTGGGAGGACGACATATGTTTAGCTATATTTAAGTCCTTCAGTAATTTTTCTGCAGTTTTCATGTATACGCCGTTGATTTAGAGCTTTTGATGTTAGAACGCGTGAGAAGGCAGTGTGCCCTAAGCTGCATGGAACTAATCATAAAGTTCGAATTCTCCGGTTTTCTTCTTTTTTTTCAGTGAGAAACTGCGCTTTGTGTTTACCAGTATTTTAGCAATCTTATAAGGTTCATCACCCTGCAAAACAATAATTTTACAGCGTATTACAAGTTATTCAGCATAACAAAAACCGAATTGTTACAGGCGAATTTTCAACGTCATAATACAGTATTTACGTACAAAGCGGCTGCAAGATAATAAACTTTATACCTTCCTTAGCAACTGAAGCGAATGTTCCAGATGGACAGATAAATCATGCAGTCTTGGAGTTGATTATTCCCGGTCTGAAATCAGGAAATCATACCTCCAGCGCGCAAGCCGTGAAGCTTTACCGCTACGCTATCATTACCTGCTCGGAATTAATGTTATGTTACGGGTATACAAATCGCGCAATGAACTTCAAAATCGATTTTCTCAAAAACCAATCCAGGTACTCAGAGTAAGTGCCTCTACAACATATTTGAAGCGCATCAAAATCCGTGATCTATAGTATGGAGGGTCCCCTAGTCAATCTTTATTGGTCAACTCTTGCTGTTTCTCGCCAAATTGTAGGGAATAAATTTAGAGAACCCGTAGTCGAAGAATACTGTCTAACTATTTTCCTGTCACTAACGTATAGCCCACTTGGGGGCCATGGGTAAAAGATACAAGAGATTAAGTTGCATACAAACCACATAGAAAGTCACTTTTCCATTTCTCACTATTGAAATTGATACGGTAAGAAATGTGATGGCATTAGCACGACATATCCTCCGCGGTGCACCGTAGAGTGCCTGCGGCATGTTTATAGTGACTACATTAAATTCCAACTCGCAAGCAAAATTTCAATTTCTTTTTTCTCCCATTATACGCCATTCGAGTTATTACTACCATCCTGAGGGCCTGAAGCTGACATCCACTGACAGAAAATCTTTGCCGTAAATAATGCAGTCCTAAATGCGAGACAACAACAACAGAGGTAAGGACATTCGATACCAGTATACAGCCAGCCGGTGCTTCACTGGCCGTCGTGCCGAGATGAGAATATATCCTGATGTTGGGAAACAAGACAGCGGAATCCATCCTTTGAGAAGCAGCCCGTATTTGGTTACACGCTGCTTTCAGACGGCAGCACAAAGCGTGTTCCCGTCGACACAGCCTGCAGCAGCAGAGGTGGGCGTTCCGGGATACACATTTGCTGCAGCCCAGTTGAGCCCCTATGTCGATAGTAGGCGAATATCGCTGTTGAACTGGGGGACGGCGGACCTATCTGTCAGCTAAGTAATCGGATCTTCATCCGCTGGCGATTTTCCTAAACTATAAGCTATGCAATTTAAGATGTCCGGTTTCAGAACGAAATACGCGAAAACGATAATAGCAATTAACGGAAACCTTAACAAAAGAGCTGAGAAAGACCCATGTTTCTCT
This sequence comes from Schistocerca serialis cubense, assembly GCF_023864345.2. Taxonomy (NCBI): domain Eukaryota; kingdom Metazoa; phylum Arthropoda; class Insecta; order Orthoptera; family Acrididae; genus Schistocerca; species Schistocerca serialis. Next base: position 358,000,736 of record NC_064646.1, read on the forward strand.
GCAGTAAAACAACCAGTTGTGATCTATGGCAGTGAGACATCAGATTTCAAAGAAAAGAAAAATATTCTAAAACTGAGGGTTTCTCAATATTGGGAAAACATTCAAATGAATCAGTTAGCAGACTGAATTGTGAGATTTTAGTAACACCGGACTGATAATAAAAATGAGGTGGGAGGTAAATACAGTTAGGCAGACTGACTGTGCGTGGACCATTGAAGCTATTTTATGAATTATAATACAAACGGAAAACTAATTAACTTTGACTTGCTTGGTTCCTATTATGTATGTGTAGATGGTTATGGTTCAGTGTCTTGGTGGTGGATATGCAGAGTAAATATGGATGATGGAGGTAGCCACTCGTGAGATATGTACACTGTGTAACACAGTCAACAGATCACTTTTTGGACAACTCGTACTTGTCTCGCAATGCGACGCAGAAGAATGAAATTCGGCTCAAAGGTGCGTGCAACCTTCCTCTGCACTGGTGGAAATGCGTGGGGCCCTGTGATAACACGCTCTGGCTCGGCGACACTTCATATAGAAATAAGTCGACACATGTGAAAAGATGCCAGAGCGCAGAAGTTCATGTCAACTGTAACGTCACGATGGCAACAGACTGCAACACATTTTTCCCAGTGCCACCTCACGTGTCACCTCATCTTCGCACCATGTTTTTACGCCTCTGTGAAAGAACTGCGACGTCCATTGTTGGAATCAGATGGATTTCCTATTTGTGGTTGAGGAAAATATTACGGACACACGGTTGCTCACAGTGGACTCGAAAAGTTCTCAGGGCTTTCATTTATACACATATGGCAGTCGAAAGCTATATGCGGCATAGCGACATTCTTAACAATCCTTGCCTCTGCTGACACTTCCGCACAGTGCAAACCTTCTTTAAGGACGTTATGGTGGTGTAAGCCCATAAACGTTATCCGACCCGTTCGTAGTATAGCGCAAGGTCAGTTTTTACTCTGATGTACAGGGTGAAGCCACTAGGTACCTTTCGAAAGCATTCCACGAAATTTTATTGTTGTTCGAAGCAGCAAAGGACATTTATGAATTTTCAGTCATAAAACTGCAATGGGTCCATCTGAGACCCCCATTTTTCAACGCCCTTGGTGTCATCCTTACACCTTTGTTGAACTCGTTAAAAATTTACTTGTACAGAGATTAACGTTTCATTAATCTCTATGCCTCTGCAGGCTGGTAACGAGGTACTTCCCGCCTGCAAGGAGGCGGTATAACAACAGCACATCCAGGGGTTGGCTGCCCACAGGCGCCTAGAGATCTAAGAGTCGGTGGCTTCAGTACAGGTACATTTTTGATGTGCTCAACGAAGGTACACAGGTGACACGAAGGATGTTGCCTAACTGGGGGGACTTACAGGAACCCTATGCCATTTTAATCACAGACATATCCATGTTGCACTCCCCTGCCCCTATCTCTCCCATGATCATGGCACAGAATGGTTTGGAACAGGAGATCTGAAAAAGCTTAATGAATTTTTGCTCCTTTCGTCTAATGGTTTTGAATGGTCACTAGTGGTTCCAGCATGTATACCAGAGGAAAGATTGTGGTCTCATTAATCTCCAAATGAAACAGATAATGGTTCAAATGGCTCTGAGCACTATGGGACTTAACATCTTTGGTCATCAGTCCCCTAGAACTTAGAACTACTTAAACCTAACTAACCTAAGGACAGCACACAACACCCAGCCATCACGAGGCAGAGAAAATCCCTGACCCCGCCGGGAATCGAGCCCGGGAACCCGGGCGTGGGAAGCGAGAACGCTACCGCACGACCACGAGATGCGGGCAAACAGATAATGTTCAGTCTGGTTACAACACCACATTGTTCTTAGCAACAGGCTGAATCGTGTGGGAGCGCCAGCAGTATCAGAGACTGTTACGAATATCGTTCTGTTGCACACCACACTGCAAAACGCCATTTACAACCGAGACATGTGTGTAAGTAAACGCCCCAAGAGAAGGTGTGGTTTCAGTGACTCCATTTATACAACATACAAAGACCTACACGTGTTGAGTCTAAGTTGCAGTATGTCTGGAACGTTTCCCTCCGCCAGCCTCAAGAAAACGGCGTGCTTTCACCTCTGGGCATCAGAGCTCTCACCTCCTTGGCAGAGGCGTAGAAAGAAGGGTGAAATGAAGATAAGGAGTGGGTGCCGTCGTGTTACAGTTTCACCATAGCGTTGGGTAGAGCTGTGCTGTACTAGTATTAGTCCTAGTCGAATGAAAGCGATATTTTGTCAAAATTCAATGAAGGCGCGTTTGGGCGATGGAATCTGGGGCCACTGGCCGAGTGTGGTAACAGTTAACAGCCAGTGGGCCAGGCAGGGTAAACATGGCAGTTGCGGGTGCGGAGCTGCGACGGCTGTACTGCATGCACAATTTGTTTTGAGTGGAGCAACAATGAGGCAGAAAACTACAGCGTTACTTTAAGTGATTGCAATGTATGAGGCGAGGCACTAGGCCAAAGCCTAGAGTGGCAATTTGTGTGTAACTGACATGTGGGAATTTATCTGTGGCATAGTTTCTGTCTCTCTTTGACGCTACATCAGAAGTGAGGGAAAAACTGATATAAATAGATGGATAATTTTAGTTTAGGATAGAGTGTGCCAGTTCAGTCGACTGTCGGGACGGTTCTGTGCTGGTCTTTTCTTACAGGGGCCAGTCTGGCGGCAATGTTATAAGTATTCTGCATAAACTTGTATTCTCTTTTCTGTGCACTTGTTCAGGCTATATTCCACCTCCGGGGACACAACACAGGGGTGAGATAGAACGGCAGCCTGGAACTTGGAGATCACACAGTCTGCCTGAAAGAGGTCAGTGACAATGGTTTGCAGTGGGTCTAGGAGGGGCTTGGTTCCACTCGAGTCTACGGGCCACATTCACTTCACACCTAGCGTATTGGGCTCCGGGCGAGACATAGACTGTGGGAGGTGCAGCATCGCTGCAACATCGCCAGAGACGGTGGCAGAAGTTGCCCTCTGGCAAACACCACTAGCAGCAAGTTGCAGCACAGCATCCAGGAGGACGCAGGTTCGTGTCTGGTCCTGCCCTGTGAGCAGTGACGACCTGAGGGCCATGGGTGACCAGTACACCCACTTTCATCCCATGGTCAGATAGAGCAGGCCAAACAGGGCGGAGGGTGACGAGGACCAGGGATTGTAGCAGTCCCCGGAATCGCGTCAGCAGCGCAGTGCAAGTCGCAATGCATCTGCCGGCGGCGACTGGGAGAGCACGGCCGACTTCCAGCGGGGCAGCCTTGATGAAAGCAGCAGTGGCGTTGGCGTACCAAGGGTCTGCTGAGCCAGCTGGACTCGTAGGACAGTGCGCAGGTGGCATGCCAACACTATCCACCGTAAATTATCTGAATAAACGTATGTTACCGAATACCGCTGTATCAGTCTGCACTGCCCCTTGACGCTCTTGAACTTTCTTGGCCTCCTGACGAAATACGGCATGGTGGGTCCCGTATTCAGCTCTGCCATCTCGAGTCCTGGGTTCGCCACACCACCCTCACAATAGCTGTGATGCAACTTGGTGCCAATATAACATCGTTACCCACTGTAAACCACCATTACAGATGAAGGCTGTTGGTACCACTGAGCCACATTTGAAACTAGTGAGTCGCAGTTGGAGACACATACAGGGTTTCAAAAAAGTGACTCCTCAATTGTATTGTACAATGTAATTAATTCTAAGTTGCGCAGGTGTTGACACAGTGGCCACAGAAGACAGGCAGTGGCGGTGGACGGTGACCTCTGGAGGGCATTTGCTGTCAATGGCGTGCAGGAGTCACCACTTTTCGTCAATACTGCTAGGCATCGACCTTGCTACCAGCACATCGTCCAGCTTCATTGCCTCGTAGGTGACTGAGCCCATGATCTCATAGCTGATGATGCAATAGCATGTGGATCTGGCGGTAGTATGTGGTTTCTCAAGATCCCACCTTGGCGTTGCTTGGCTCCGGTGGCTCGAAGGTCATATGACTTTTGCTCAACCACCAACCCATCCAAGCTGGTACGCCGTTGGGAGAGCGAAGAAGCTTGTCAGCCTCATGGCGTAAGACACACGAAGCAGAAGTAGATTCGAAGCCCAGGTTCCGCGACATACCCAGTAAGATTGGATGGCCAGCTTTTATATACAAGACGTCTCTTATTGTGGCTGAGATCACGTATGCGGCCTGCCAAGCTCTGCGGAAACGTCTGGAAACATCGGTTATCTTCCCAGCACCCGGGTCGTAGTTGCAGAGCCGCTGGCATGGCGTAGATGCTGAGCCGATGGGTGTCAGGAAGTGCCTGAAATTCGGCATCGGGCCCTACCTTGAATATGCGTCGCTACAAAATGGTTCAAATGGCTCTGAGCACTATGGGACTCAACTGCTGAGGTCATTAGTCCCCTAGAACGTAGAACTAGTTAAACCTAACTAACCTAAGGACAGCCCGAGGCAGGATTCGAACCTGCGACCGTAGTGGTCTTGCGGTTTCAGACTGCAGCGCCTTTAACGGCACTTCCGCCGGCTGCGTCGCTACACACATAACCTGAGAAACAGTATAAATAAATAGCGGAAGTAAAGACTGACGAGTCGACCTAATCGATGATATTTAGATTACGTTAGGGAACGTTTGGGAGTTACGTGATGCATTCAGTTGAGTAACATAATGCCTTTCTCCAGAAATTGACGTAAAACTGCTGATGGTGGCTATGATATAAGTTTATTGCTACTTTAGCAATACTGTAGAACGTTTGGAGTCTTCGGTGAATTACACTGTATCGAAACATTCCCACGACATCTTCATTGATTTCCGAGTGCCAAAGGGAGTTTCTTTTACAACTGGAATAAAGGAAAGAGGTCATTAGAAATGGATTACGATTGGCGTCTATAAAGAAGATAAATAAAATAAGATAAGTAAAATTTATGTACACTGAATGCAGTGTGCCATGGAAATTTCCTTACATAATATCTTTCGAAACCTTTTAACAGCATCTCGTCGATCAACCTACATAAAAACGAGCTACAGCAATATAGATTATTTTCTTCGTGTTAGAAAACGTCATTGTTTGGTCACAAATTAATATTGAAACTGTTTTATGAATCTCTTTAAATAGTAAGGAATTTATTTCTTTCCTTTTCATGAAAATTTTCTATCTATATGGACAATAACAGGCATTCTTCAGTGGTCGTAAATCTAGCAAGGATTGCGTGTAATTGTCCAGTTTCCGACTCTCCGCCTGTGTTGACTCACTAGATTCGCTCATCTGCGGACGACAAGGTCTTATTACCATGAATACGGTTTCCCAAATGGCTCTGAGCTCTGTGGGACATAACTTCTGAGGTCATCAGTCCCCTAGAACCTAGAACTATTTAAACCTAACTAACCTAAGGTCATCACACATATCAATGCCCGAGGCAGGATTCGAACCTGCGACCGTAGCGGTCGCGCGGCTCCAGACTGTAGCGCCTAGAACCGCTCGGCCACTCCGGCCGGCACGGTTTCCCATCCCATGCTAAGTTGAAATCACATATCTCTGTTATCACTTACACTTAATCCGACTGCTTTTTTTAACTATGGTGTCCCAGTACGTGAAGGCGGATGAAAGGATATTTGTCTCTCCATAGTCTATCCTATGTCCCGTGTGTCAAGACAGTATTCAGCCACAGCAGACTTTTCTGGCTGACCTGATCTGTTGCTAAGTCTATGTTCAGCAAATCAATTTTTAACAGTGTAACATGACTAGCCAATGTCTGATTTCCCTCACTGACACGTGACCTAGGTTATCTTCAGCATGACACAGCATCTGTTCCAGCTGGAAAGCGAAGACATATTTGATTTGTCGTTTCCTGAACGCATTGTGAGCAATCTAGCAACAGTAACATATTATCTAGCAAAACATCTGGCTTCTCTACTAAGCCCTCTGGTAGGAAAATGTGTATTTACCGAACTCATAGAATTTTATGTACCAACTGAAGAATTTGTATCTCGAATCGGATGAAGTAGTAATGAGTTTCGATGTGGTCACTTTCTTCACACGATTACCTCTGGTGAACTCACTACAACTCATAGGAGCAAAACTGTCTTGTGCTTACCTTGACTTATTTTTTATTTAACGAACTGTATTCTGAGCAAACCTCAAGAGCCATTGCAGTAAAGGTCAGTAAACACCAGAAGATGAAGAGCATTTGTCCCGTTGAAACACTGTACCGGTTTTACATCATTTCCCGACGCGATTCCCGAGAACCACTGTAGCAGTTATTCGGTAGAGATAGTCTGAAGCAACACATTAACGGTGGCGGTCGCTCTGGGCGAGCGGTTCTAGGCGCTTCAGTCCGGAACCGCACTGCTACTACGGTCGCAAGTTCGAATCCTGCCTCAGGCATGGATGTGCGTGATGTCCTTATGTTTGTCAGATTTAAGTAGCTCTAAGTCTGAGGGACTGATGACCGCAGATGTTAAATCCCATGATTGCTTAAAGCAATTTGAACCATTTGAACATTAAAGGCATGCTTGTATTCGAAATCTAAAAAACATATATAGTACATAGCTCTTAGCCAAGATAGGCACAGTCAAAAGGTTAAAATCGCAATAAACGTATCAAAAACAAAATGACCTGTAGAGTAGGGACACTGTCAGGATACTACGCTTGTAGCTGTGACGGAAGGAAGTGTAGAGGTTTGGCCATTGGGTGTCGCTCCACTCCCACACTGTTTTCTAATCTTCAACGCACTTTTGATTCCTTCAGATACTTGTCATGATGAAACGTGTTAGCCAAATTTTGGCTGACTCGTTCTATGAAGATCACTCGCTACCGTATTTCGGCTCTTTGATTCGATGTAAGAACAAACATACATCAATGAAATGTATTGCCAATACGATTATATACCCCATGTGCATAGGATCAGTGACAACGGAAATTTTTGACAGACCGGAACTCGAATCCGAATTTCTTTCTTAAAGCGAGCTGTTGCCTTTATCTCTTTGGCTGTCCATACACATCTGCCAGGCCGATCGTAACTTCTGAATGCCACCGTCTCTACATCCCATGCTCCCACGTATTCCTGTGACTCCTGCACAGGGAGAGGCATTATTACTCTCGTTGTTTGCTGAGGCATGAAATATATATGTTTGAAATGTCTGCATTGTTCGGTGTCTATATAGTAATGCATGCAAGTCTCATGCATCTTACATTACAGACACTGAACAATACAGAAATTGTTAACCAGTAAACATATATCTTGTAGCAGAGTTAAATTTGACATTCAAGTAGATAGTACTCTCATTCGTCCCAATGTACCTCTTAACATGACAATAGAGGAGAAATTTCGATAGGCCCTGAAGTAATAAGATTTCTGCCATTAGCCAGCGAATCAAGGTGCACGGTGACGGCCACAGGATGGACAGCCTTAAATCTGGCTGCCGCTGCTCGCAGGAGGTCCCTACTGTTAGTTTCACAAAAGTCGCCTGATTTGTAGTTAGTCGCGTTTTCAAAAGCTACGGGACCAGGAGCTACAGAGGACAAAACAGGCTATCATTCGTGACTGATTTCGATATCCCTAAGTATCCTACGATTTTTTCATACTTAAGCGACCCACAAATAACAAATATAACTCCTTGTGTTCCCAACTTCTTTGTTTTCAATGTGGCGGTGATTTCGTTGTGTACAATGGCCAAAAAACTGTTGGTTATATTAGGAATTCAGATAAAAGAACGAGCATTGCACTCGCTCGTTCTGTACGATCAAAAATTTGTTTTATAATGAACACGGCAATTACGCTCCTCGAGTTAGATATGGAACACAGCAGGCACAACTTTCAATTGAATGACTCCAGGCTGATAAAATGTGACGTAATTACAACGATACATCTGATGATTAGCAAATAAATTGAAACTGCTCATCAAATAAAGAAGAAGGAATTTACGATAGGAGACAATTTCGACTTCTACAAATTTTAATCATTGCATCGTTGTGTACTTTATTGTCATTATGTCACGTTTCACGTTTTAATTTTGAACGTGAACACATGAATATATCTTGTTCTTACTTGTATATACCTACAGCTCAAGTTTCTCCACTTCTTTGCACTTGGTTCATCTTGTTTCACTGGTCCTGGCTTCAAGTAGCACCATTTATAGTCTCCGTTGTATTAATAGTAAAAATCTTTCAGTAGCACGATCTTTGTCACAGAAACATTAATTACGTTCACCGACTGTTCCGTTGGGTTGTTGTAGAATATTCTAGATACTAGTAATGAAATAAACGTGTCATTTGGAGAAATTCAATAGATTTAATTATTAAGAAAATCGATTTTGGGTTTAATGGCGAGAAGAGGTACAAAATGGATATGTGTGAATTTTCTGAGATTAAAATTTTTGACCATTTCATTTCAAGAGCCCCTCAATTAGCTGTTTAAGATGTCACATAGGTCTGGTGTAAGCCTAAGCAAGCAGAATTATTTCGAAAAAATTAAAGCAATGAATATTTACCACTGACAAAAATACATGATAATTTAATTAAAGAAATACGCTATAGTTTAAAATTGTTCAGAGAAAACTTAATATTATATTCTACTCCTTCAGACGGCACTTCAGTTTCTGACAGATGGTAAACCGGACGTATTTGTAACTGTCTTTACGATCGGGGGAAATTTTTCTACCTTGGGAGTAAAGTTACATATGATGGACACAGAAGGAGAATATAAAAAACATACTCGCTAAGGCAAAGCGAGAAATCCTGGGAAAAGAAATTTACTAGTAAACCAGTCCCGTTGTTCTTTCAATTGGATTTTTATTTGCCGAATAATCACAATCAGTTATAACTCTGCAGAGAGGGGAGGTTATTCTCCTGGGTCCGTTACGGTTCAATCATTTCTTTACGAATAAGTCTTCGTAATTATTTCCCTGATGTGTATAGTCCAGATTTCCTTAATTCATTTGGATCTCAAAACATAGCAAACATTCTACAAAACAGATTCATAGCAGTATTCATTCGGATATACGACTGACACCGAAGATCTATCTCATAATGAGGCCTAAATGACCAAATGGGTATCTTCAACAGCAATGAATTAATCGTGCTCATCTCAGTTACCTATCGTCAGAGTTTGGAGGGAATTAATCCACAAAATTATTATTTATAACATCTCTCTCTACAAACACTCTGTGAGACCTGTCTCTACAGCACAGACTAAAATCCCTTCTGCAGCAGTGAAACACATCTAAAAAATCTCCACAGCATCCCTCTCTCTTTAAAATATAGCAAAAATCGTGTACTCCAACATCATTAGGCGACTTCCAAGCAAGCTTCAGCACGGATTAACAACTCCAATAACAGCCCATCCAAATAACACACAACACAGATTAACATTTCAAACTGCTACCCATGTTTAGTCAAAGAGCGTAAGAAAAGACGTTTCCCTAATCTCCATTTGTGAAGAAAGCTAATGACCACTATTGTATATCTTACAACACTTCAAGACAGTATAAACTCAATATAATCACTCAACAAAAATTATAAAATGATCTCTCAAACAATAGTCCATAAAGCGACGACAAAATTACATATTTCACCTCAAGTAGTCTTGAAGCACCGCCACAACCGTGGGAGAAAGGTATTCAATGTAACGACCATCCCTGTAAAAGCATAAATACCTTATCTTACTTAAAATGACTCATGCCCTCAAACTTACCTTGGCTCATACATTCTGATGTAAATTTCATTCACATCAAATCGATAGATCCAATTTATTTAAAATATCTGTCACACCTAGTACACAGGTAGTAAAGGAAGCACGCACACAGCAGAAAGAATTCAAGGTGAAACGAATTCTGCTAATGACTGGGGACGTGTAATCTACACAGAGGTGTTGGTTGCCGTACTAAAATATCATCAAAGAGTGGCCATTGCTGGTGTGGAAAAGACGTTACTGTTCGTGGTGCAGTAGCCACCTCAACTATGGCCTATTATCCAGCTTACACATTCTGTTACTCCACACACCAAATATTCGCTCTGATGCTGTTTTGTAATGATGACAGCCTCTTTTAAAAGTATGACGTTCAAGTCTCTTGCGCTCCTTCATCTTTTTCGTATGCGTAAAAGTTAGCTCATGACTCCTCTCCTCTCCGAACAACTTGTACAGGGCAAAGAACAAGCTTTGCAGTTCCACGGAAGCGAACGTGCGTGAAATTTGGGTCGGACAAGCGCCTTTGGTCTGCCACTCGCTTCGTACTCACACAAACTGTGATCACATTTTAGGGACGAACCTAGAGCACTGCAGTCCTCAACAGACATGCTCTCAGTACAAATTTTGATGCCATCACAACTGCTCTGTTCAGTATGATGTCTCTCGCTTTGCCATAGGATGGATGGGGCATGGTTCCTCTTGTGAACTCATTAAAACTCATTCACTCACTTTACCTGGGACAGTTTGTCACTAATAGATGAGTTCTCCAGTCAAAGAAAATCTTAATAATTCCTAACGATAGCTAGTGCCTGCCATCAGTCCAGGCTTTTGACCGTTCGTTATGCTCAAGTGTGATAATGAAAGGAAATCGTCCTTCCAAAGGTAAGGTGAAAAACCTACAAAATTTACATACGGAAAATTTTGCCTCGTAATTCCTTCGACAAGAAAAAAGAATGTAATTGCTGCACAGATTAAACACATTATAAAACGAATCATCCAATTGGAATCTCAACCAAACTGTTTATCAAAATTGCGCTTATAAGCAGGACATGATACTCACCTCACGGTCGGACCACGACCAAGAGGTCAGTAACTTTCAGAAATTTCCCAGACGCTGTGACCTGGTACAACATCACTGAGTGGGGGAGACGGGCGGCCAGTCGTCACAAAAATGACAAGATACCATACTTCGCATAGGCGGATGGATGCTAAAAATGCCAGCTTCCATTTCTCAAGTCTTGCACCAGCGTATCGTCCGAAATTTTAACAGGAGTTTGGTGGAAAATTCCACAGTTCATGCGGTTGTCTAATTGACAAATCAAGAGACGAAAAGAGAGGGACAAGACTGTTATCTCCGCCAGTCACTCTAGTAGACGATTTTGAAAGCTATAATTCAACGGAAATTCCTACGCTTCTGCGACGAGAACCAAGAAAAGTACGTTGATTCTACGACTGCACATGCACTTCGAAATGTAGCCAGCACCCACAAAGAAATTAGTGAGATTAGTTATTTAATGGAGGCATTCTAGAGCAGTCAGCATCTATATCTCTCTTCGAATAAGGCTAGATTGTAATATACTCAGTAAATGACTGCAGATACGTAACTTCAGCGTCGTTTCCTCAAGCGTGACTCCTTCCGCTGATTTGGGCTTAGTATTGATCCGGGTTTTTATCAGTTGCTTGAATAAAATGCAGGCTTTTTATTCAATCCAAGAAAATACTTTTCCTATACTTTTGTCATAAACGATACATTCCGCATTTACCATAAAGACAGTGAAATGAAACATTGTTCTGTATCATACAACAACAGTTCGCATCCGAAAAATGAAGTAATCCCAAGATACAAGCAAGTTACCACAGTTCCTTCCCCACAGTTCGTTGCAGACATGCCGACTCCACTTAGTTTCCAAAACCCAAGACACACTTGCACCGAAGACAGGTTTTCAATAAGATACATTGATTAAAAAAGTATAGATTGTGACATAAATATTTGTACAAGAAAAGGCAGAAATCTATGCATTATTTCAAACTATGGTTTATGTTAGTATAGTTAATCATTTCTTATATTCAAATCTATTTTAAATCAAATGTAATGCAACTGCAAGACTATTCTTCCCAGAGCTACAGCATTTACGTTCTGAATGTAAGAAAAATACTGACATAAATTACAAATTAGAAACGACCCTGTAAATAACCAGAAGTCGATCAGAGATCAATGGATTCCCAGCTAAGACTGAAAGGCACGTAAGTTCACAAAAGTGGTACCAGAATATTCTTTTAAGCAGTCAGGCATCGACAGATTTGTACTGGTCACAGAGAATCAGCCTAGGACCTTTGAAACTTTCAGCCAGCCACAAATTCATACATCACAGAGCCAACAACGATTGGGTTGTGGACAAATGGTAACATACAATACTGATATGAACTACAGGGATATCTGTTATGAATATAAAGCACAGTGTATGTATGTCTGCATGTTGGGAACCTACAAAGTCCCTGGATAGATTTCAATCAAATTTGGTAAAAAACAGCAGATGTCATGCGTATCAGCACTGTGCGGTTCATAACTTCCTAGCAGCAATAGCAGTGGAGATATGGGCAAAACGGGATATTTCCAGCCTGTGGTGTGAAGGCTGCCTTACATGACAGACGCTTTGAATGGGAACAGTATTGGGCTGCCAAATGAGCCTGATTTGTAAGGCAGCCTATGTGTCAGGCGCAAGAAACAGTTTTCTGGTCCCTGGAAGTAAGTTGCACTACATAATAGGCATGTTATGTTGACTTGCTTTGTCAACCTAATTTGCATGGCGGCCTGTACATCAGGGCCAAGTACATGTGTAGCCTTACTTGACTGACACATCTGTTGTGAGAGTAGTGTTGGCCTGTTTTATTGAACTGTATTTCAGGCGCCACAAATGCCAATGAGCATGGTTGTGGGCAGACTGTCATGCAGATGGGCAAAGTGAGGGCTAAGAGAAATGGACCGTGAGAGTGGAGATAGGGAGGATGCATGAAGCAAATTGAAGGCATAGAGGGGCAGTGGGCGTGTGCGATAGGAAGAGGGAAGCAGAGGTGGAAAGAGAGAAGGAGAGGGTGATAGGATCAGCGGGAGATGGGAGGAAGGATACGGGCAAAAAGAGGGAGGGGAGAAGATGAAGAGACAGAAGGAGGAGGAGACAGACAGATGGAGATGGTATGATAAGATGAATGGACAGAGAGGGGAAGAGGTAGTCATAGAGAGAGGAAGGAGGCGATGTGTTTATTATATATGTCGAACGCAATCTTGGGTGAAGCCGTGGGATAAAAGGTTAGTAATGTCAATGAAGTTTGTTTCCTAAGCAACCAAGCCCATATAAATAAATAGAAATACGACAAGAAAATAACAGGAAAGTTATCGACTGAACTAGGTGAAGCCAGGTTAATCACCAAGTATAATAATTTCATAATAATTGTCAGATGCTTTTCACTGGTATCAAACACTGATCTTAGTTTGAGATAGAAATTTCTGTGAATGCACATGCCAATCACAGAAGTGCATCACAGCCTTTTAGAAAAACGTAAAAGCATGGGATCGATGAATTTACGAAGTAATGCTGTTCAAGGATTTTGAAAATTAGTTAAACTGATAGGATAATAAATTAAGAGAAACAGCTATGAAGAAAGCGCTGATAATAAGGGACTGGGTAGTAGGTCGTGTGATAAAAGATCACGTTATTAGTTTCATGGCACTGTAGGAAGACGTAAATAGCAAAAACTGTAACGGAAAGCAAGAGATTGGAATATACCCGACAAATAATTGAAGGCGTTAGGTTGAAACTGGGGCAAGAGAGAAATTCGCGGCAGGCCCCTTGAAACCAGTCAGATGATTGATGAAGAAGAAAAAGTACCGCAAGAGACTCAAATGACTAGGAACTGCTGTTACTGATCTGATGTTCGCCATCGTGTCAGTGGACCTAATGACTGATCCTCAGTATCTCTTCCCGTCACTGCACGTTATAATAATTTCAGTACCGTTTCGATGGCCAACTAGTCAATGCTTCTGTACTGACTCCTGTGGATAATTTCAACTCACACTGTGTCAGACGTTTTCCTTTATTCTCGCTTGGTCCAACGTTTAACTCTTCTGGAGGAAACACCAGGCGGGATTGCGCTTACCTATAACGCCGCTCGCGTGCTATTTGCATGCAGATTTTTCTGAGGTGGAGGTCCCGGCCCGGGGCGACGTGAAGATGCGTGCGCTCCTTCCAGCCCCCCTACCTGCTCGCCGCCCGCGATTACGCCTCCTCTGCAGGCTATAAATCACAGCACAATACGCGCCGCCCGTGTTCTGCAGACTCTGCCAACTTGTTCCACCCCGATGCCTCCTCCACTGTCCCCTCCGTTAGCCCTCTGAAGCGGTGCGAAATTCTCTGTTCATGATTCACTTGCCTTGTACCTGACACGCTAAGGCACTGAAGAATAAACATGAACGTTCTAGGAAATAACCTGGCATTTCCTGGTGACTTATTTAGCTAAATCTTACTTTACACGTATAAAGACACGAAATCGGTCCATACTGAAAAGATTGCTAAAAGAGCGGGAACTTTGCTTCTACCAGCCCACTCCAGGAGCTACAATATTAATATCTGTTAAGTGAATGAAAATATTATGTATCGTAAATATACAAAAATCTTAACTTGCCCATAATAACTTATTTGAACGTAGCATGGATTTACGCTGTTCCCAAGGAATGGCAACTCATTCAGAATTCTGGAATGACATGCACCCCGCCTTGATTTCCGTATCCGACTACCTTTTCCCACTGGAAACCAGTGCCATTTCGTGATTAACATCTCATACCTCATATACCGAGAGCACCTTCGCCTACATCCATCATTCCATCATATCCTAACACTCCATATACTTTCCCTCGGTAATTTCAATTGTCTTCACCGGCTGGACTATGAACTGGTCCCTTTCCAACAATTACCTACTATTTCTACACCAGTTTAGGCATCAATCCACTTCTACAATTCAACGATAGCGTCCCATTCATCTTGAAACACCAACATACCACTATGTGCCCATCAGATGTATCCACAGCCCCTACCCAATGTTACCAAGAGCTATCATAGTGACGAGAATGTACGCCGTATCACCGTCCCTCAGTCGCTACAGAAACTAATGTTTAAATTTTTATACACCGCTGTTATGGTCGCTGGGCAAAAATTATAGTCACTCGATTCTCAGCTACTCACCTCAATTGACACGTTTCGGGTAATCTCATCTTCAGAATATCTGAAGAAATGTTACAAGCGTATAAGGAACACATTTTCTTTTTAAGTAATTACCAAGTAACAAATCTGACAGAAGCTTAGAAATACATAAACAAAATGAATATAACAAAGCGTTTATGGAGCTTCATACACATGGTAGTGCGTCAGGTATGAGCAACCAACATCAGAGTATAACTGCCCATGAGGACGCCGCATGTGCCATAACCCGATTTCTCGGAAACATTGTTCAATCGAAAAACACTCAAAATAAGTGAGTACGTGTCTGAGCTTATCTGTAGTTAGTTGACCATTTCTGAGAAAATGATGGTCAAAGTTTCTCACGTAATTTAGATGCCTTTTAGAGCACGGAATTGTCAACAGAAATGGAGGCACTGTCTGTGCAATTATGCAAAACCACTGTGCCAGCGTGGCATGGTGGTTAGAACATCTCCTTGGTGATTATCGCCACACCACCACTCCACGCACCGGAGTAGTAGGTTGTTCTAGTTCCGCTCCAAACAGTTAGCGCCACGTGTCTTACTTGTTTCTGTTCAGTGTGACGTGAGTCCTCGTGCCCATACCATTTCTGAATGTAGTGTAGTGGCTGGTTTTTGCGCATCCCTTCCTGACGCGTCTCGCAGAGCGATGTCCAACGTGCTGCTCACGTCTGTTCCACGTAGAGGTACAGTCAGCTTCATTTTTGATAAATCCATGAGGCATGTGCAGCCTGGCTCTTTAGAGGTAAATGACTGGTTGGTGAACGAGATCAAGGATACTATGTATATCAAGTGCATACTGTGCAGTCTGATTAGGAATTATATGTGTTTTTTGTTAAATTTCTTGACCCGCTTCATGTTGACAGGATACTATTACGTCACGGCACTCAGTTCCCCTTTACTCATAGTGATGGTTCCACATGATTCGTTTGGCGAATTCAGAAATAGTCTATACAAATATTAAGGTTCTTATCTTCCGCCCGAGGTAGAGACGGTTTTCTGACGTCCATTCTACTCCCTTACGGGGATAAACGACATAGTCGGAGGGAACACTGGTCTCCTCATCACCAATCAGAGACGACAGTGGTTTTCGGTCGGTAGAAACGATGATGAAAAAAAAATTCCCTCCAAGTTGTAGGTATGTGGTTATCAGTTTCATATTCCTTACACCGGCCAAGAAGGAACTGGGTTTATTTGTAATCATAGCGGCTACCTCTGTACAGGTTGTCCTCATCGTATGGTGTTATTAAAATCTGCTTACAAACAGCTTAAAAAATGACTTTAGCGGATCTTCTCCCACAGGATGCCGCAGCTGAGCCTAACCTGCTTATTGGGGATCAAAGTGGATCTTCGAGATCTAATGCTAGTGATTTTCACCGTCACTCCTGCAATGCTGCCTTCAGATGTTCAAAACAAGCGCTGCAGAACAAAAGACGATGATGCAGTTTAGCAGGCTTGTGCTTTTCCTCGTCCTTCGGATAGCCCTACATTGAAGGAACCTTTGTGAACGAGGGAGGCATGGGTGCTTCAGCACCTGATAAGGTTGTTACTGATAAGTTATCTGGCGATTTTCTCATCATACAGTCCGCCTCGTTGACGCCGTCTGTTAAGGAATTTGTTTTGGGACCGCATTCGTCTCCGCCTGTTCTGTCGGATACTTCTACGGTTGTCTCAGTTTCCGAAACCGCTCCTGCGCCTTCGGTCATGGCCTCCAGGCCACATCCTCTTGGTGAGCAAAACTTGTTTTATTCCCAAGGGCACGAGCTCCCCGTCGTTACCAAATAAATCTCCTTACGCAAGCCCCTATCTGTCGAAGAGAGGGGTAAGAAGGTCTCTCCCCCTCAGTCTCAAAAGGTTTTTCTGCATTACCTACTCACAGAACTACAAGAATTGGTGATTCCTAGGGGCTGCAGTAAACAACGTATCCAGCCTGAGAGAACCGCATCACAGAAGAAGAAAAAACGGTAGGAGCATGGGGGAGACACTCTCGCTTCTTCTCCCTCCGTTTCCTCCACTGATTTTGCCATGGGTATTGGTGTATAGTTCCGTTCTCCGATGATTTTATAATTTTGTGGTTTCTGTTCCATTTCAACTGTCTATGCATGCGTATACTTTCCTCACTTTATTATTAAGAGGAATGGTTCTGAACTCCGGCTCACCAGTTTTCGATAGTTTACATATGGCTTTGGTGCAGACGTAATCATTTGACCTGTTGTCAAATCCGGGATTTTCGACCGTTATAATATCGCTTCTGGAATTTCTTCTGACATTCATTGCTTTATAGGGAAAGAATTCCATTATTATATTTCTGTTTTCGATATTGATAGAGGTACAGGACTGCGCCCTTTACTAACTCATTTCACTTCTTCTCTACGCCCCTACTGACTCTAGTAGTTCTATTGAATGTCCCCTTTTCTACAAACAGGAAATCATTTACCTACTTCGTGAAACACCTACAGAGATTCTGGGGGTGTGGATCAGTCTCCCAGTTTTAGTTTTAGTAAAGAACTCGCTGTCATGGTTCCTTTCTAGCACCTACGTGACGCATGGGTTTGTCAGTATCATACACTTGATCGATACACTCATTTTACGGCCACCTCTAGCTTTCTACTGTTCTGGCGTAACCACAAGCGCCGGAACGACGAAGGCGAACGGAAGACCACAGAAGGTGGTGAGAAAACGTCGGCCAATCGTGTGCGGAATTGGACCGCACCGTGCCAGGAGCGACATCTGAAAGTAGTGAATATAAGCGCCGCTCCTGCCAGCCTCTGGGCTCAGAACGTCTCAGTGCACAGACATTAGTGGAACGTATTTCCAGAGCGTGCTACAAGGACAACTAGTTGTAATACTTATCAGTTCCTTTTATGGACTCTGTCTATAGCGAAGGCTATTACCGTTTGCATGTTGCTTGTGACACCGACCTATCTTCAAAGTTAAGTATTGTCACTTACTTTATATAAAGAAGACTACTGATAATATTTGTTTGAATTATTGTATAGCATCCCTTACGCACGCTGTTAGCGACGAGTGAGCAAGATCCCACTACTGGCGACCAGGTGTTAGAAACAATGCCGGGCCTCATGGCCACCAACATTTTTGTGTGTATTGTGGCGGCACCTTAATTCTCTCTTGTCTTTACTTTGATTTAACAGTTTCTTGTCGTATTTCCTAACCAGTGATTTCAGGTGGGCGTTGCAGAAAATTTCTTTCTGCATCTATTTGTCTATTTTTTACATCTGTGTTTTCCAATATGACACCCCCCCCCCTTCCCCCTTACCTGTCCCGCCCCCTGCTTAGGCGCCACAGCCGCAAACGTCAGATGCCATACAGCTATTGCAGATCTTTCAGTTCCAATCGCAACAAATATCCAAGTTACTCAACACGGTGCAGCATCTCGTGGCCAATGCTGCATGCCCGACAGAACAAGCACCGCCTACTACAGCGGCTATACCACCTTTTCGACAGTTGCGTGACCATGAAGAGGATTGGCTCGAGTGGTTGAGACGCACGTCGTTGTTCATAATATACCAGGTACTGTGAAACCTCCGTATCTATTATCCACGGTAGGAAGTGCTGTGTTCAGATTAATTCAAAAACTCTTTCCTAACGCAACTCCGAGTGAACTTGCCTATGACAGTGTTATACACTCACTAACAAACTATTATGACCAACAAGTGAATGTGGTAGCAGCTAGGTATCACTTCTTTAATTGCAAAAAACGGTCGGAACAAACGTATCGCGAGTGGACAAAGTATTTGGAAGGTATGAAAAGAAAATGCAAATTCAAATGTGCTTGCGGTGCTTTATATTCAGATATTGCGTGATGCGATCGTGTACGATGTACCTGACGTCAAACACAGAGAACATATTCTGAAACAGTCCGATCCATAATTTCCGCGGGTAGCGCAAATATTACATCAGTACGATTCCAGTGCTTCGCCGGCTCATTCTTTTGACCAGCCAGTTATTTGTCGGGTTACGTCGCTTAGTTGTGGTCGCCCCATTCCGCACCGGCGGTTTGCACTGGCCACGCCAAGTAAACAACACATTTCAACGCCGAGAAAACAATTCGCTACACAGACGGCTACACAGGCGAACATAATTAAATCTTGTCCACAGCACAAACGCCAAGACTGCCCCTCCCGACAAGCTCAACGTTACGAGTGGTTCAAATGGCTCTGAGCACTAGGTCCATCAGCTCTGAAGTACCTATGCGTATCTTTGATGGCCTCCCTGCAGACTCGCAAACGTGAGCATTTGTGTCCAGGTTGGAGGCTACAATTCAGCGACGAAGTTCATCCTGTTTCTCGTTACCTTCAAGCCTGCGTAACTGCCGTGTATTTTGTTCGGCAGCATCTGTGCAGTGCGCTGTCAAACTGAAGTACTAGATTTTCCCAGTCATGAACGGCCAATAGAAGCAAATGTTTTGATTAACCCAATCAATTCCACCCGTGCTGTAGTTGTAAAAGTGAATGATGCGGTTGTTTGACTGCTCTGCTTTTTCCTCACTCTGCAAAAATCGTTTTACCGTGTGTAGTGCTTTACGGGTGTAGAACTGGAAGCTATTGTGACCAAACTACTGTCAATCCATCTTCAACTACCGCATTTACAGACTTGTTATTTCTGAAACAATAATTCCCGGAGGGAATTTGTTGTTCTTCTTATTGTCCAATAAGACAATAATATTGACCAATTGTCTGAGATCCGGTTTCCCTTCATTGTCCCAGTGATTGGATTTCTTCATGATGTGATTCAGTAATGAGGACAAATTATGTGAAATAACTGTCAAAAACAGGTGATTAAGAGTATTTCCCCAAACTCAAGCCAGGATCAATCGATACACTCTATCCAGTCCTTGTAATCGTAGCTGCAGTCCGAGCGTTTTCGTCGCAACGTATTGGTTTTCCTCTTATAAACTGCTTGCATCCGTGTTTATCGAAGTAACGCTCCATTATTTCATCATTACAACGTTTTTCTTCTTTTCTCGTGTGGGAAGCATTTTCCTCCAACCGTGTGTTAGGTTATGAAATAACTGCCTCACTCTAGTGTATCTGTATTTAGATTGTCATTATCACATAAGCGCAAGGTGATCATTATGAATTTGAATCCATCACGGGAAAGATACCCAACAAGGTTATTATGGCAATCAGATTTTTTTTTTCCAGTACACTTTCTGCCTCAGTACTTAATACACACGCTAAGTAGACATATAGCAACAAATGCTCTCATTTTAGTTGAAGTCACATCACCCAATCTCTTTTGTTTGGCAGCATATTCGTTTGTAAATCTAATAACGATACCAATAATATCATCATCAAAAAATGACCAAAATAGCTGGGAAGGGCTTCGATTGTTGGGAATTTAATATTCTTGAAACTATTGATTATTGCACTCTGTAAGACGACATTTATCCAAATGACACACATTGTTCTTCTTTGTATCACATTTTTAATCCTGTCCACATTCCCCTGCCATACCTTTTCTCATCTAGGTAGCCTTCAGTAACTAGTCCTACTTCTGATTCAGTGCTCAAATGACTTCCCAGGCAAAATCTAAATGTGCGTATTTACATCGCCTAAATCCGTATCAGTATATTTATCACAAGTATCAGGGGAAGGGGAGTTGTGCTGTTAGTGAACTCTGACCGCTGGCATTCTCAAAGTGGTCGTTGTATTCACCATTTCTAAGTCTTTCTGTGCGGCTGGTCCCGGCGGAGGTTCAAGTCCTCCCTCGGGCATGCGTGTGTGTATTTGTCCTTAGGATAATTAAGGTTAAGTAGTGTGTAAGCTTAGGGACTGATGACCTTAGCAGTTAAGTACCATGAGATTTCACACACATTTGAACATCTAAGTCTTTTCAGTACTTGATGGAAACTGAAACCCCTATACTAAAGAATAGTAAATTATCATTTGCTATAAACGAAGCCCACCCCCTCCCCCACGCTTTGTAACCTGCTTTCTATATGCAATGAAGCAATACATAATGTTGAATACTCTGAATCACAGTTAATATTATACTAGTACTATGTCATAATAGTATACATTGTCTTCTCTTCCAAGTTGTAAGTATAAAAATAGTAGTTCAAATACATATCATGCTTATGACACAAATCTTTCATACAGGATGCGAAAGTATTCGGCCATTTTTCCAAGAACAGGAACATTAACAGAATTTTCCAGTCGGAAATGCAAATCAGTACTGCAAGATCCAGATATTTGACTCCAATCGCAACATTTAACAATGACTTACAGTAGATACCACCTGCTGAATACACAATCATATCACGCAGTAGGGCTCTGAGCAAATTGGTGCTTAGTGCCCTATTTGGGTTAACGTGAACTGAACAGTCTGTACTCCGTTGTGTTGAGGGAAAGGGCAAAGACTTGAAAGAAACACAAAATCCATAGCAAAAGTCGATGCAGATGAAGTATCGTTGCGTGGCAGAGGCAGAAGGAATCCGACAGACTTTTGATGGAGCAACAGGAAGAAGTGGACAGCGTGATCTGTGGATGTATGAGGTAGTGGCTAAGGCAACTCTCTGGAGACTGTCGCAGATAGGTGCACTAGAGAAAAAGTCTACCACATTTGCGGAGTGAGTTTGAGTGACTTTCGCTTCGCCTGCGTAGAGTCGAGAGCGGCTGTTACTTTGTGTCTGTCTTGTCAGACGAGTACCAGAAAGAACCGAGTGTTTTGCGGGCAAGGCACGAGTTCATTCCACTGATATTTTCGACAGACAAAAATCTGTTATCAACAACCAACTGTATTGAGAAACATTTCGTTGTTAGTAGTTATGCACTGAAAAATGGGGTTACTTTGACTTTGATAAATTTGACAGTTTTTGGGCACCTATGTCACAGTATCAAAATACAGCTTATACGTGTGCGGAGAGAACACGCGTGAGCTTGTGCGGCAGGAGGGGAATCCTGAGAGTGGGTTGCGTTGCAGTACGTCACTCACGACTTGTGCGACCATTTTCGTCGTTGATTTTCGTAGAGTAGTACATAAAATTGGCTTCGTACTATTTGGATGCCAAGTTTCAGGTAACTTTGTAGTATTATTTACATAAACGTTTATAGATTCGGATAGTCAGATACACAGGGTGTTACAAAAAGGTACGGCCAAACTTTCAGGAAACATTCCTCACACACAAAGAAAGAAAATATGTTATGTGGACATGTGTTCGGAAACGCTTACTTTCCATGTTAGAGCTCATTTTATTACTTCTCTTCAAATCACATTAATCATGAAACACACAGCAACAGAACGTACCAGCGTGACTTCAAACACTTTGTTACAGGAAATGTTCAAAATGTCCTCCGTCGCATGGGATCCCTGATGCCCTGATGCAGCCCTGGAGAATGGCGTATTGTATCACAGCCGTCCACAATACGTGCACGAAGAGTCTCTACATTTGGTACCGGGGTTGCGTCGACAAAAGCTTTCAAATGCCCCCATAAATAAAAGTCAAGAAGGTTGCGGTCAGGAGAGCATGGACGCCATGGAATTGGTCCGCCTCTACCAATCCATCGGTCACCGAATCTGTTGTTGAGGAGCGTACGTACACTTCGACTGAAATGTGCAGGAGCTCAATCGTGCATGAACCACATGTTGCGTCGTACTTGTAAAGGCACATGTTCTAGCAGCACAGGTAGAGTATCTCGTACGAAATCATGGTAACATGCTCCATTGAGCGTAGGTGGAAGAACATGGCGCCAAATCAAGACATCACCAACAATGCCTGCCCAAACGTTCACAGAAAATCTGTGTTGATGACGTGATTGCACAATTGCGTGCGGATTCTCGTCAGCCCACACATGTTGATTGCGAAAATTTACAATTTGATCACTTTGGAATGAAGCATCATCCGTAAAGACAACATTTGCACTGAAATGTGGATTGACACATTGTTGGAAGGACCATTCACAGAAGTGTACCCGTGGAGGCCAATCAGCTGCTGATAGTGCCTGCACACGCTGTACATGGTACGGAAACAACTGGTTCTCCCGTAGCACTCTCCATACAGTGACGTGGTCAACGTTACCTTGTACAGCAGCAACTTCTCTGACGCTGACATTAGGGTTATCGTCAACTGCACGAAGAATTGCCTCGGCCATTGCAGGTGTCCTCGCCGTTCTAGGTCTTCCCCAGTCGTGAGTCATAGGCTGTAATGCTCCGTGCTCCCTAAGACGCCAATCAATTGCTTCGGACGTCTTCCTGTCGGGACACTTTCGTTCTGGAAATCTGTCTCGATACAAACGTACCGCGCCACGGCTATTGGGCCGTGCTAATCCATACATCAAATGGGCATCTGCCAACTCCGCATTTGTAAACATTGCGCTGACTGCAAAACCACGTTCGTGATGAATACTAACCTGTTGAAGCTACGTATTGATATGTTTGATGCTAGTACTCTAGAGCAATGAGTCGCATGTCAACACAAGCACCGAAGTCTACATTACCTTCCTTCAATTGGGCCAACTGGTGGTGAATCGAGGAAGTACAGTACATACTGACGAAACTAAAATGAGCTCTAACATGGAAATTAAGCGTTTCCGGATACATGTCCACATAACATCTGTTCTTTATTTGTGTGTGAGGAATGTTTCCTGAAAGTTTGGCCGTACCTTTTTGTAACACACTGTATATGTGTGCCTGAGTGATTTAATCGGTGGTATATATGGTTTTTTTATTTGTTATAGGTTACCGTTGTATTTATTAGTATTAAAAATACATCACAATGATCAGAACGTATAAAAGAGAGCTGTGTGTCCGAAGCTACAAAAATTATAGTGATTAAGACCTTGCAAAAGCCATAGCGGAAGTGAAAGTGTGGAGACCTTCACACGCAGGTGCTGCTACGAAGTACAAAATTAGTAGTACCGCTGCTCTTAACAGAATGTATCATAAACAAGATGGAAAGCCTGGACATCCAATTGTTTTGATACCTCAGAGTGATAAATCAGTACCTTATACCATGTGTGTACTAGCAGACTGGGGTTTTCCTTTCACAAAGGGCGACATTCGACCATCGTTCAAATGATTATCGAAATCTCAAGGGCATCAGCGGGTCCTTAGGAGTTCAAAGAGCATTTTTCTTTTGGGTGTGGGGGGGGGGGGGGAGTTGGGGAGAATTTGGGATGAGTTTTAGAGAAGACACGTCCTAAAATGATTTATAATTATGACGAGAGAAATATTACAGCGACGATAAAAGTCCTAGTATGCTGAGGGCACAAGCGCATCGAAAGAGTCCAGGAGCATTCGAAATCATCTATCACAATCATCTTCTGCAGCACATCTGGAAGATAACTGATTCCTCCCATGATTTTCTACTGGTCGAAGCATCTTTGCGACACCTGAACACAGAGTGGGCCACATGGAACTAATTACTAGAGCAGTACAAAAATGTTCAAATGTGTGTGAAATTTTATGGGACTTAACTGCTAAGTTCATCAGTCCCTAAGCTTACACACCTAAATTACCCTAAGGACAAACACACACGCCCATGCCCGAGGGAGGACTCGAACCTCCGCCGGGACCAGCCACACAGTCCATGACTGCAGCGCCTGAGACCGCTCGGCTAATCCCTCGCGGCCAAGAACAGTAGTAGCGGCTGGTTTGATATTAAATTCCTCGAGGTGTGGTTCTTCAAAATATTGCTACCACACTTCCACGAACATAGAAATGGAAATTGAAAAGGTGTTGCATTTGGTGACAATTTGGCTTCCTATTTTTCACCTGTAGTCATCAAAACTGCACTGGGAAACGACAAAATTATGTTACAACTCTGTCACCAAACTCGACGCACATGTTACAACCATTGGATGTGGCCAACTGTGGGTCTTTAAAGAAACAATGGTGGAAGATTTTGGATAACTGGAGACTGAAAAACACAGGACACCACCCCAAGGCCACGGTTTCTCATGTTGACAGATGCAGCGGCTAATGTACAGAAAAATCTACAGAGCTCCTAAAGAAATTCAGGTCTTTGTCGTTCTGATGCTCAGAAGAGGCTGGAAGTGTCCTCAACAACAGACTCTTGGTGTTCTTCAACTACAAAAAGGCTACAACGCTGAAAGAATTCAACACAGAAGAGGAAAGAAAGTCAGAAAGTCGTTCTTAAAGCAGATTCAAAGATATCTTTAGCATGCCGAGATGTCCCAATAATTGATTCTGCCCCAGGAATCGAAACCGATGTCTCAACTATTGAAACTGTCTCAGCTATCAAAGATGCCCAACCTTGGCATCAGTCTCCTCAACTTCTTCCGTGGTCCCTGCTACAGACCAGACTTCTTCCAATCTAGATGTTTCTCTAAGGGAAGAAGGGAATAGGGGACAAGTCGAAGGGAACGAAGGAACGCAAGAAGAAGGAGAACAATGTTTGTTCCATTTGTAAGGGTGACTGCTGGTTCTACCAACATGCTGTTGAGTGGATATGCTGCATCACCTGCAAAAATTTGATTGTGGCATGTGTAACAAATGCTGAACCATTCCGGGCTATGAATATACAGTGTGCGAGGATACGGATTAATAATTATTTTTAGCTTGTTCCTTATTGTTCAATTTTGTCAAGTTCAATTATAAAGTTAAGCTTAATAATACCAAAGTTAATTATCATTCCAGTGATAATTACGAGACTGCTTATGGGCCTATAATATTACCATAGGTATTTAGTATAATGATGTTAAATATTTCCTTAATAAAAATGACGAATTGAATGCCAAAACTCGTTGTTCCTAATTTAATTTCCTTTGTAGCACATAAAATGTTATTTTTTTAATGAAAATGATGTCAAAGTAACTTTTAGGCATTATATCTTTGACGTAAGCTGTATTTCAAAGCCTTGTCAAAGAAATTAAACACTCGAGGTAAATCTGACTCACATTTCTTTTTAAAGAAACGTATGAAATTGTGGGGGAATAGTGAGGCTTGAAATTAATACGAATTTCATAGCCAAAGCATACATTGTTCTGTTGAAGGAAAAAATAAAAAAATTAAATTAAATAAATATTTTTCGATGTTAAATAATGTAACTACAGAAAAAATACCGAAATTTGTGCAAGGTAGCTGCGTTTTAAGGTAATAACATAATTTAATGAACTCAGTTTAGAAACTCCAGTCGATATTACTTCCGAAAACACGACGATGAATTCTGGATGTAACAGCAATTCAGTGCGCCCGCTCAATGTGTGCATGTACGAGTATACTTCAAGCACAAGTTGCGAAAGTTCTTTCCATTCACCTAGCGTCTTCTCCATTTGTGTCAGAAACTCAGAAGACATCACACAGTAATTATTTTGACTGCACTCATCTTGATTGTAGTTAGGATCGCTACAAGTCATTGATGGGTTGCTTGGCTATTGACAAAGGGTATTCAAACGTTTTGCTAACACATATTATTGATCACTGGAACAACAAGATTTGTACGGAAACATCAAAAACACAACACATAACCATTCCTAATGTTGTGTAGGAGACTCGAAGGCATTCAAAACAGCTTCCAGTTGCCTCGGAGTGGATAAATACAGGTGCTGTAAGCTTTTCAGTCTTATACCAGAATCTTATACCACTCTTCCTGCAATATAGTGGAAAGTACAGTTCAATTTGATGGAGGTGAATAGACAAATGCGCACCATTTCGTCGAAAGCAGAGGAGATGCGACGAGTGGTCCTAGTGCTCAGGAAACCAGTCCTGAACGACGCGAGGTTCGTGATCAGGTGCCCTCTCGTCTTCGAACACAGCGTCGCCATTATGGAACAAAAATTCTACAATGGAATGGGTCTGGCTAAGGAATGTTCCTTAACATTAATGCGACATAGCAGAGTAACCATGGGGCACAAGGAATATCATGGCATGGCAGCCCAAATCATTAGCGAACACTTCGGTCGTAAACTTAACCACAAGTTCGAAACAGTGGGTAACAAAGATAATCCAACCAAATATTATCTCTCCGTTGCTGCAGAGTCCACGTTTTACGGTTTCGGCACCAAGTTTTGCTTTTCGGACATTTGCATCACTGACGAGTGGTTTCGGCATTACAGCTCTCCCTGGATATCCTTGCTTATAGGGCTGCCCCTTCGTGCTGCTTTGGTCGTGACAGTGTTTGCTAGTGCAACATTCAGTTTTGCAGTGATTTTTGTAGCTATCATTCTCTTATTTTTCGTTACAATCCTGTTCAAGAATGTCCGTCACTGTGACACAACACATACATTAATCCGCGTTGTGACTTAGTGGATGACATTCTCTCGCTTTCCCGGTATGTGGTATAAATCTTCGATACGGTGCCTCTTGAATCACGAATGACTTCAGCTTCCGTGGTTACGGAAGCATCCATCACATGAGCACCAATAATTTGTCCACGTTCGAATTCACAAAGTTCCGATATTGTGCACTCTCATCTACACAGTCACATGTCACTACCGGCACAGTACACAAGGCAATTATGAGAATCTCTTCCGAGGCAGTAGGAAATGATGGAGTGAGCATTGGCATGATTAAGAACGTCGTAGACACTATTATTCCAGTTATCACAGACGCCTTCAACCTGTCTTTTGTCAGTAGTACATATCCTACTGAGTGGAAGCATAGTTTAATTCAACCTATACCCAACACTGACAACCCCAAGTCGCCAGGTGTCTACAGGCCGATCAGCATACTGCCTGCAGTATCTAAAGCCCTAGAATACATCGTCCATGAACAGCTGACGGATTACCTCAAAACTCATAACATCCATGACAAATATCAGTCAGGCTTTCGAAAGCACCATAGTACAGCAACTGCATTAATCAAAGTAACTGATGACATTAAACATGCTATGGACAGACGTGAAGCTACCATCCTAACACTGCTTTACTTTAGCAAGGCTTTTGATACAGTTGACTTTGATATATTACTAATTAAAATGAAACAGCAGAATTTCTCAAAGAGCGCAATACACTGGTTCGACAGCTACCTCAAAAACAGAAGTTAACAAGTCATTTGTGGGTCGGAAAAGTCATCATGGAGAAACGTGCGCTCTGGAGTTCCCCAAGGCTCCGTCCTTGGTCCACTACTCTTCTCACTGTACATTAATGATATTTCTTCAGTGATTCACTCCTGCAACTACCATCTATATGCCGATGACATCCAACTGTACATAAGTGCAAGCCCCAAGAACATTACTGACGCAGTAGCGAGTATGAACGCAGATCTTTGCTCTGTTTCTCGATGGGCACAGAACCTAGGTCTGAAACTAAACCCCAAGAAATCCCAGGTCATACTTATATCTCATCCAAAGTTAATCAGCCGGTACTTTCGCGAAACAGTCGCTCAAATACTCCTCAATGGTACCCAACTGCCATACCAAAAAACAGTAAAAGACCTTGGAATAATCTTGGATGAACACCTAAACTGGGAAGAACAAACAGTCACAGCTTGCCGGAAATCGCTCTCCTCCCTATACGCAATTCAAAAATTTAGAAAAATATTTCTGACCCATGTTAAACAAAAATTAGTCCAAACACTAGTCTTGCCTAATCTTTACTACTGTGATGTACTTCAACACGGCACAAATAGTGAAAATTCGAGATGCCTCGAGCTAGTGATGAATGCTTAAGTTCGTTATGTGTGCAATATACGGTTGTATGATCATATCAGTCCTTCATACTCCCAGCTAGGTTGGATACGCCCACATAAGGCCCGCGATCTCCACACGATGTGCTTACTTCATCGATTTCATAGCCACTGCTGCCCCCAATACTTATCTTCTCACATTAAACACCTATCATCATTCCACAACCGCAGTACCAGATCGGATACGTCTAGCATCTTGGCTGTACCTTTACATAACACAAAATCTTTCTTCGTGTCATTCTCCGTCTCCGCGATATGACTATGGAACGCGCTCCCCTGTAATCTGCGTCTTATCCAGAACTACTCAACATTCAAGAGGGAACTCAAAACTTACATATTAGGGACGGTATAGCCACCATTGTTGTGCCCCTCTCATCTCTTTCTTTCTCCTCTCCATCACAGCTTCGAATTTTACCATTCTATTTCTCTTCCTCTAACCTATCTACCTCTTCTATATCTCTTTCACCCCATTCTATCATCTTATGTCTCTGCTTGATGAGAATAACTCACAAGCTGCAATAATATAACGAGAAACTAGCAATAGGACTGACATTCGTAAAAGAAAAATATGTTTACTTTCATATACATAGTCATTATTATTATTATTATTACTATTCTTGATTGTTATAATTATTTTTGATTGTTATAATTATCATTGTACTACTGTTATAATCTCTATTTTTTTCTTTAACATTAATACTGTATAATACGTTATATGTCCTTAATGTTCTGTAGAAACTGAAATTCGTTCAATCTGAGTATGCCTGGTTAGGAGTAAGAGAGGGCCTGAAGGCCCAAATCTTGCCAGGTAAAATAAATGCATAAATAAATAAATACTGTTATGTCCGCTAATGGCACTTCCTACGTACTGAGGACATTCCACAGATCTCGTCCGTTTTCAAACAGAACAGCGCAACCTGCAGGCGTGACTGTCATCTGCGTTGATGTTCGGACATGCATTTGTCCTGGTATTTTCATACAGTTTTCCATCCCTTTCTTTTCCTGGAATGTACAGCACTCGTATTCACGGTTACTTTATATCAGTTACAAACAGTTGCCGTCAAACATTATACTGAAATCGGTATTATTTGATGAACGTGCATTCAGTATACACGTCTTTTACCTTAGATGTTACTATCAGCCTTGTGACTGTTTAAACTGCTTAACTTAAGCTACGACCCTACGCTATTCAATCACCCACGCAACTACTATCAGATTGCCAAAATAACATCTCGCGTTAAAGATGACCTTTCTGTTTGATCCCTTCCCCCAAATCAACTAAACAACATCTCGCTCGCGTCATGTCGTCACGGAACCACTGTCCTTTAAAGCTTGTCAATCAGACGCCCCGAGAACAACGCTTTATTGCAAGAGCATGCTCTGGACAGCCAATGGAATATATGAAACGTGGTATGTAGTCATTTTATGAGTTTGACCATACACCCAGTGCATCACCACCACGCAGTACGTGTAATCCAGTAAAGTTAAATCATATTGTGTGATACTTTGGTTATATGGGCCGTTCACGTGACTTTTTTATTTCCTGGTGTGGGAAAACGTTAAACTACAAGCGGAGGATCAACGTTGTATGTATCTTTTGGTTACATATTCCTCTAAAGCAACAGGTCGTCACGTAGAATTCGTATCACTGGAGAATCGTCGTGCGCGGTGGGAGCAGCTTAACAATGAGTCTAAGAAGAAGGGGCGTGCAGAGACCATCGCCATTTAATGAAGATATGGAAAACTCTGTGAAACACTAATACCTTGTTTATATTCGTACGGCAGTGACGTAATGGTTTTCTTTGCGTCAGGTGACACTGTGTAATTGAAATTGTTATTTTGTGGAACGAAACATCTTGAAGTTAGCTAGGGACAACAAAGATCAACACTTACAACAATTCGTTTCGGAATATAAACATACGTTTCAGTTTCTTGCGGTACAGATCGATTATTTCCTGAGTTTATTTAAGTGATATTGTTGCAGTGAGATGGGTATTTATCTTTTAAGAGAATATTACTTGAGCTTACTGTAATATAACTAATGTCAGCGCTCCTTCTTTCAGCGTACCATGTATAGTTTGATGAGTGGAGTGACTGAGGCATTACTGTATGTAGTGATCATTAGTAGACTGTCAAACACGTTCATACTGTACGAGATGGCGCCATGTTTAGCACTAGCATTCGGGAGGACGATTGTTCACGTCCGCATGCGGCCATTAGGTTTTGCTTAATATACCTAAATCTCTCCTTTATGAGGACACGGCCAAGCTATTTTCCTGTCCTTGCAACTTCCAACATTCCGAGCTTGTG
Organism: Schistocerca serialis cubense; assembly: GCF_023864345.2. Classification (NCBI taxonomy): domain Eukaryota; kingdom Metazoa; phylum Arthropoda; class Insecta; order Orthoptera; family Acrididae; genus Schistocerca; species Schistocerca serialis. Next base: position 358,031,611 of record NC_064646.1, read on the forward strand.
CTACGTCTCTAATAACCTCTGTGTCGAGGGGACGTTAAACCTTAATCTTCCTCCCTTCCTTTATGTATATTTGCGAATTTCAGTTACAAAAGTTGAAGCAGTAAACATCTCTGTCTTTTTAAAATTAATAAGACCCTTCCAATTAGTACACGGTTTAAAGCTAATTTTTTCCTCTTTTGGATATAACGTACGTTGCAGTTATTCCACGCAAGCTAAACGCTAACTTTGCGTTGTTTGCTACGATTGCTAATTAGTCTGGTGACGGAATTACTTTCTAAATTACAGTTTAGGCAAGCTCTGGGACTTTCTGCGTCGCTATTCAGTTTTGATTGTTTTGTAGTTTGTACGTGACCCATGTTTTCCATTTTTATTAATTTTTTAGATCGATCGGGTTTCAGATCTGGATTCCGCCTGACCACACATTCCATCGCCTGTTGTATTAGTAAGCTCATACTACTCATCCATAGCACGGTCCCGTTAAGGCCATTATATTAATGCGATGGCGGTAATACTATAGTGTTGTTACACATAATGGTTAGCACCTGCTTATCACAGCGTACGAGCCATTACTACCTAGACTCACTCATGTATCCATCTCGTTAGAAATTAGTATATGGCGTCAAGGAGGTCTACCGGAACTTATACTAAACTTTGCACTTCGTTTCTAGCCTCTGCACTAATTTTAGCGTGGCACTGAGCTTTTGCACAGCTTTGTACCATTATAAACCTTCTATATTATCGCTGTTATCAATACACGTTAACTGGATGGTGAGTAGGTACCGCAGTTTACGGTAAAGAATCGGAATTAGGATTAGTCAGAAGTGAAGTTATTGCAGAGCCAATTGGTGAAACCCTTGGTTTTGAAGTCATTTCCATGAAGTTCTTGGATGGCATCTTCAATGTTAAACAGGTAATGTTCACTGATTATTTCAAAGTACATTTATTTATAAGTGTATCAAGTCTACCATACAGATATTTTGTGCAGATGAAAGTATTGCTTTTCCGGCTAATTAACTCAGTACGTGTATAGTGTCCATATTAATCATTTTTTGTGTAACATCGTCATCTCAAAGTGTTACCAAGTGATATTTGTGTACTTCTATCCAGCTCCTCTAATAACTGTTCCTTTCCCTAAAATTCTATTTGTATGGTAAGATACAAGCACTGCATTCTAGAGAGAGATCAGCAAAGTGAATGATAATTACTTACTACACGGAAACTCTCCCACAAACATTTACGGATCAGATCGCCGCTCACGGCCAGTTATAGGAGAACACGTATCCACATTAGGATAAATTGGGTGGGGCATCGCACTCTACCCCGTATCTCCTGTACCTGAGGGGGTACCTAAAACGTATTCCCACAGCAGAAATCATCCAATGACGTTCAAAAAGATCGATTCAAACAATTTTTCTCTTAATGCACCAGAAAAAAGATATTTTGGGTGAGCAAGATTAATGGGAGAAAAAATGTTTTGGAGGTTTAGTTTGTCAACCACCGAAGTAGTACTGGTTCTGAGCACTATGGGTCTTAACATCTGAGGTCATCAGTCCTCTAGAACTTAGAACTACTTAAACCTAACTAACCTAACGACATCAAACACATCCATGCCCGAGGCAGGATTCGAACCTGAAACCGTAGGGGACTGAAGCGCCTAGAACCGCTCAGGCACACCGGGCCGGCGAAATAGTACTTCTCAAGCTTTTCAGGTCTCTTTACCCCCTTTGTATTTTAGCCTCCAATATTACAGTTAAATTAGACAAGATTCAGCTTACCAGCAATGGAACTTGTATACAGAGTGGTCATTTTAATTAAAAACATTGAAATATCTAAAAAACTACACATCATATAACAAAAAGTTATAATTCAAATTTGTTTGTATCGGAGGGGGACACTCGACTCCCTATGCCACAACGTGCGTGGGTGGCAGGGACAAACTTTGAGATCTTCGCTGGGAACACCCGTTTTTTATGTCTTATTACGATTGTACAGCAAAATCTACTTATGTTTTATCTGAAGCATTTTCCTTGTTCCACCACAGATTGCACCGTAATCGGAGGAATAGGAATGGACACACAATCGCAATTTGTAACATGCGACACAACGGTCCCTGTATATCCAATGCACGTGAGACTGCACCTCGATGCTGCGAGGATAGGACATACCAGTACTTCATAACTTCTAATTGGAAACCCCATTCGCAACTTTATATTCCTCCGACGCGCCACCGTGGCTGAAGCTCGAGCGAACGCTACTCTGGTTTCCCAAATACAGTGAGTGTTCAGACGTAATACTGCCAACTTCATTACAATTAGTGATCCACTTTTCAAATGACCGTACACAGGACAGAAGCATACCTGCGGGAGTGTCAGAACAGTTCTTTCTGATGAGGTCAAGTATGCCTTCGCGGCCTGTTGTCACTTGCTTGCACACCTTATCTTTCAAATATTTCCGGCGATCTAGCGTGCCAATTAATAGGATTATCTCTGCCGATCCACCGTTCAGTGCAAACGCAGTCTAATACCTTACGGCTTTAGCTGCTAAATGCGTTGGGCAACCGCCATGCTGAAACCACGTACGTTGTCGAAAGTCCAGGAAAATCTCCTGGAGTAGTCCCGATAGTTACTGTTAGAGAGACGTTCGATATTTGCGTCCATTCAACATTCCGTCGAAAAAATATGAACCAATGAGTTTTTACGCCATGATGCCACACCAAACGTTAACCGACAAAGGACATGGATGGTCAGCTTGCCGTTACCAGCGGGAATTGTCTTCACTCCAGTAACCCATGTTACGTCGGTAAACACTACCACGGGTTGTGGATGTAGACACATCGGAAAATAGTACTTCTACAAAGAACGTGTGGGTCGTTTTTATTTGTTAACGTGACAATTCACGAAATATGGAAATATGGAAATCGACATCATGAAGTTCTTCAGGAAGCGATAGGTGGTTTGGGTGATACTTATGACGATGCAGTATTGTGACAACACTCTCTACGGACGTACTGGGATCGTGGTGTAATTGCCGGATGCTTATCCGTCTGCTGTGATGTACTGCCGCTAGTACAGCTATTTCATTAGCCTCTCCTGTAACACGTTTCCTTCGTGTACTTTTTCCGGTCTGTACACTGCTATCAAACATAAAGTTGTTCACTACTTTGTGAAAGAAAGAACTAGAGCGAGATTTCTCTGGAAAATGCTCGGCACAGAGAGCAACATCAGCCTCAATATTTCTCCTACATTCTCTGCAAACCAGGATCATTTCAATTTGTTCTTCTATGATTGCAAACATTCATTTCATTCCCCAAGCCATTCATAGGTATGCAGGAGATAAAAATTACGCAAGTCCTGTAAAAGTTTAGAGCCGGTATCTCTTCCCCGTTGCCGGCCGCTGTGGCCGAGCGGTTCTAGATGTTTCAGTCCGGAACCGCGTGACTGCTACGGTCGCAGATTCTAATCCTGCCTCGGGCATGGATGTGTGTGATGTCCTTAGGATGGTTAGGTTTAAGTAGTTCTGAGTTCTAGGGGACTGATGACCTGAGATGTTAACTCCCATAGTGCTCAGAGCCATTTGAACCATTTTGACTTGCGCCACCACAGTGTGTGTCTTAACAGATCTCTTAGAGTCAGCATTATTGTTGATAGCCAACAGCATCATGTAATTAAATAAATAGTTTAGAGCTTGTAACCAGTTTCGTGCAGCATCGTACATGTTTCACAAATATCGTATCTACTACATTCACTACGGAATTCGAAGTGTTATTTGTGTCGCCAATATATTTAATACAAAAACAATATTTTGGAACTTTGGTATATGTAGATGATATTTGCTTTGCTTTGCTCAACTGCGCGGTTATCAGCGCCCGTACGAAGATCCAACTTCTACAAAGTCCAGACTCGCCACTTTAACGAACGATGATGATGAAATGATGCAGACAACACGAAGACCTAGTCCCAGAGCGGAGAAACTCCCAGAACGGACCGGGGATCGAACCCGGGACCCTGTGATTCAGAAGCACCAACGCTAGCCACTAGACCACGAGCTGCGGACGATATATGTAGATGTCGTTAACATTAATAGGAGGCTGAATTGTGTGCTCCATTCATACCTCATTTCGGAAGAACAGGGAAGATTAATGTTTAATATTCTTAGCTGGTTAGTCTGCTTCTCAATTGAACTACTAGTACAAGCAGAACCACTTTTCCTTCATTTAGTGAGACTATGCCTTGTTTTAAAATTCATGACCCAACTAATCAGTTTTTTAACGCTATCTGAAAATGAAATTAAAAGAGCAAATCGTACTTACGTTAATCCTGCAATTTAATGAAAGGCTGGCATAGTATGAACAATGGAACATTATACTAGAGGTAGAAAATAACGCTTCAGCTGTAAATTTGTTTTATTATCACGAAAGATTTCGGGCTCTCATAAGCCCATCCACAGGTGTCGCAACTGTGCTGTGGCCCCCGAGCGTCGAGATGGACGTCCACCGCGGCACTTGCGGCCCGCCGACCGAGGTGGCCGAGCGGTTGTAGGCGCTACAGTCTGGAACCGCGCGACCACTAGCGTCGCAGGTTCGAATCCTGCCTCGGGCATGGATGTGGGTGATGTCCTTAGGTTAGTCAGGGTTAAGTAGTTCTAAGTTCTAGGCGACTGATGACCTGAGAAGTTAAGTCCCATAGTGCTCAGAGCCATTTGAACCATTTTTGAAATTGGGGACCACATCGCAGTTGCGACACCTGAGGATGGGCTTATGAGAACCCGAAACCGGTCGTGATAATAAAACAAATTTACAACTGAAGCAGTATTTTCTACCACCTGTATAATGCTCAGTTGCGGATGTTTGTCCAACAGGTTTGTTTGTAATGGAACATTAATGAATACGAAGATCAATTGTAAGATCCTACGAAATAATTGCATATAATGGTGACTAACTTATAAGCCACCAGTGTCCAGTGGGGATCAAGTACCTTCTTGGTCAAATATTAAAAGTGAACAACTGCTAGAAATACATTTCAGAATCATTTGATCAAGGTGGCGTTCGAAAGATTTGAAAATGCGTCACCTATTAAGGTTTTTTGGAAAAAGGCTGCGTTAAATTATGCAGAAGGTACTGTGTAACATTTACTGAAAGTCTGAAACAAATATGTTTGGAAGATCCTTAGAAAACATGTAATTAGTATGAGAAAATAAAAGTTTTGGGAATCGAGCGACAAAGATTGGATTAACTTTTTAGTGCATTCCAGGTCCATAGGATGGATTATCTTCATCCTCTGCAAACTCCTCCTCCAGCTTCCTCTTGTTCCTCCTCCTGTTTACTCTTGCTTGTATTTCTAGACTCTTTACAGCCCTGTCTGCAGCCCGAAGGCGTTCCTTGTCTAAAGCAAGCATCGCTCGTTGATGTGTTCGTAGATTTTGCTACCATTTTCTTCAGTTGCAGTTACTGCAACACTGTTCCAAAAGGTGGTCATGTATGAACACTTATCACATTTCAGTTGTATTTCACTAGCAAGTCCTACGTGCTTTATTATGGACAGTTCCAGACCAACTTCACTACAATGAATACATCTTACACAGTTTGAAAAAATTCCTTTGAGAACCGACATATCAAATATTTCATTCACATCCGATTCGCCCATAAAACATTCACAGTTTTCACTCATTGAACCAAGCTTCTTCTGTGAAGTATTTTCTTTCCCACTTTGACTGCTATGGGCAGGTGTACTTGAGAGGTTAGGTTCACGCACTTGGTTATCGTCTTTATTGTTTACAGTAATAACACATACCTTTGGCTTTCCAACATTTCTCCTTTTCTTAAAAGCCTTCAGAGGATTTCTAATAACTTTACTTTCACTCATTATTATACTTCAACAAAACAGAGACTCAAGAAACAGAATTAATTACGAATATTTTCGAGATAACGACAGAGTAAATAAACATGAAACAATCGACAATCACAAAAGCGATATATATTGAACCATCACAGGTTAGCCACAACACATACTTTATCTCACATCACTAAAATGTACCTGATGAACACGGACGTTAATAATAACACCATTTGACAGCAGTTTAACAGCGCCACAGTGGGTCACGCCCATGTAGAACACATTTCAAAAAAAATTTAAAAATAGTTGTTGTCTTCGGAATTGAATAAATTATATATCTATTAAAAGGTAATAGTCTGCAGATTCAGAAAACGCAAAAAAGGAAAAATTGAACTTTTCATGATATTGAGCCTTTCCGGAGCCCCTTAAGTAATTCTGGGCACATCAACGCACACTCTGCGTACTTAAGCTTCAGCAAAAGCAACACATGCATGTATGTCCAAAAGATTATTGCATCGTAATTTTATACGCCGACACCGAACAAGCGACTTTCAAATAAAATTACTCGCCTTTGCAGGAATATTCATAATGCATGTATGCGTGCAGGTTGTAGACACACGGTTCATTACATATGGAAGTTTAGGTCTGGCCGTGTGTCCAGCTCTGGTAGCCCTATGGTAAGGCGACCGATTGCGATAAGTGGAAAATACGGGTTCGAGTACCGGTCGGGCACAGATTTTCGTGTCGTCATTCAATTATACAGCAGATGGTTGTCCGCATTCGCAACTGCAAATACATTTCATATAACAGAGTTGGATGTCCGCCTGAGGGATATTATGCAAAATTCTGTTCAATTGGCGCCTTACACCATTAAAATTCCGAGATGGTTGAAGGGTCTTGCCCATAATGCTGTCAACTCATTTGGGGAATGATCCAGCGATCTTGCTGGCCAGTGTAGGGTTTGGCAAACACAAACACAAGAGTTAATTTGGTGATATGTGTGCCCTGGTTGACTTGCTATGAAGGGCAACAGAAAGGGAAGCAGAGAATATCGTCGGCTTACCGCTGTGCTGTAATAGTGTCACGGATGACAGCGGAAGGGGTGCTATGAAATGAATTGGAGCGGCGGACCATTACTCTTGGTTTCTGGACCTTATGGTGGGCGACTATCAGGTTGATTTACCGCCACTTCCCGGGATTCGTCCAGAAACGTCTTTGCTGGCTATTGGGGCTCATTTCTAAAGGGGACTCTTCACAGGACGATTCTACTCCATTCACTCAGATTCCAGGCTGAATTTGCCCTACATTACAGCAAATGGGCTTGTTGGTATAGAGAAGTCAATGGGTGACGGTGGAAGAGGCGTGTGTTCAGCCCCCTTCCGTGACCCGCCTGTTAATGATTTTTGCCATCAGCAAAGCACCATTTGCATCCCTGACGATTGCGCGGTTCTCACGTTGTGTCGCTTCTTACCTGGCACTTTGTTCTGCCATGATTCACCCTTTCCTAGCATCATTGTTGAAAGGAGACCGCTCCTTTTCAACATCATCATCATCATCATCATCATTTAAGACTGATTATGCCTTTCAGCGTTCAGTCTGGAACATAGCCCCCTTATAAAATTCCTCCATGCTCCCCTATTCAGTGCTAACATTGGTGCCTCTTCTGATGTGAAACCTATTACTTCAAAATCATTCTTAACCGAACCCAGGTACCTTCTCCTTGGTCTGCCCCGACTCCTCCTACCCTCTATTGCTAAACCCATGGGTAACCTTCCTTCTCCCATGCGTGTAACATGACCCCACCATCTAAGCCTGTTCGCCCTGACTGCTACATCTGTAGAGTTCATTCCCAGTTTTTCTTTGATTTCCTCATTGTGGACACCCTCCTGCCATTGTTCCCATCTACTAGTACCTGCAATCATCCTAGCTACTTTCATATCCGTAACCTCAAACCAAGCGAGGTGGCGCAGTGGTTAGCACACTGGACTCGCATTCGGGAGGACGACGGTTCAATCCCGTCTCCGGCCATCCTGATTTAGGTTTTCCGTGATTTCCCTAAATCGCTTCAGGCAAATGCCGGGATGGTTCCTCTGAAAGGGCATGGCCAATTTCCTTCTCCATCCTTCCCTAACCCGAGCTTGCGCTCCGTCTCTAATGACCTCGTTGTCGACGGGACGTTAAACACTAATATCCTCCTCCTCCTAACCTCAACCTTGTTGATAATGTAACCTGAATCCACCCAGCTTTCGCTCCCATACAACAAAGTTGCTCGAAAGATTGAACGGTGCACAGATAACATAGTCTTGGTACTGACTTTCTTCTTGCAGAAGAGAGTAGATCGTAGCTGAGCGGTCACTGCATTAGCTTTGCTACACCCCGCTTCCAGTTCTTCCACTATGTTGCCATCCTGTGAGAATATGCATCCTAAGTACTTGAAACCGTCCACCTGTTCTAACTTAGTTCCTCCTATTTGGCACTCCATCCGTTTATATTTCTTTCCCACTGCATTACTTTCGTTTTGGAGATGCTAATCTTCATACCATATTCCTTACATTTCAGATCTAGCTCTGAAATATTACTTTGCAAACTTTCAATCGAATCTGCCATCACAACTAAGTCATCCGCTTATGCGAGACTGCTTATTTTATGTTCACATATCTTAATATCACCCCGCCAGTCTATTGTTTTCAACATATGATCCATAAATAATGTGAACAACAGTGGAGATAAGTTGCAGCCTTGTCTTACCCTGAAACTACTCTGAACCATGAACTCAATTTACCGTCAACTCTAACTGCTGCCTGACTATCCATGTAAAGACCTTTAATTGCTTGCAAAGTTTGCCTCCTATTCCATAATCTCGTAGAACATACAATAACTTACTCCTAGGAACCCGGTCATATGCCTTTTCTAGATCTATAAAGCATAGATACAATTCCCTGTACCACTCATAACACTTCTCCATTATTTGCCGTAAGCTAAAGATCTGGTCCTGACAACCTCTAAGAGGCCAAAACCCACACTGATTTTCATCCAATTGGTCTTCAACTAATACTCGCACTTTCCTTTCAACAATACCTGAGAAGATTTTACCCACAACGCTGATTGGAGAGATACCTCTGTAGTTGTTACAGTCTTTTCTGTTTCCATGTTTAAAGATTGGTGTGATTACTGCTTTTGTCCAGTCTGATGGAACCTGTACCAACTCCCAGGCCATTTCAATTATCATGTGTAGCCATTTAAGACCTGACATTCCACTGTATTTGATTAGTTCCGACTTAATTTCATCCACCCCAGCTGCTTTATTACACTGCAATCAATTGACCATTTTCTCCACTTCCTCAAATGTGATGCTCTTTCCAGCGTCATTCCTATCCCATTCTACCTCGAAATCTGAAACATTACTGGTCGAATTTTCACCTACATTGAGCAACTCTTCAAAATATTCCCTTCATCTGCCCAAGGCATCCACAGGATTCACCATCAGTTTTCCTGACCTGTCCAAAATACATGTCATTTCCTTCTTACCTCCCTTTAGAAGACTGCTTATTACACTCCAGAATGGTTTTCCAGCAGTTCGACTCATAGTCTCCAACCTGTTTCCAAAGTCTTCCCAAGATTACTTCTTGGATGCTGCAATTATCTGTTTGGCTTTGTTTCTTTCTTCAACATAACTTTCTCTGTCTACCTGAGTTGTAGTATGTAGCCATTTTTGATACGCCTTCTTTTTCCTTTTACAGGCTGCCTTGACTGTGTCATTCCACCAAGCTGTTTGCTTCATCCTACCTTTACACACTACTGTTCCAAGACATTCTTTAGCCACTTCTAGTACTGTGTCCCTGTACCTTGTCCATTCCTTTTCCAATGACTGTAATTGACTACATTCAACTAACTGGTACCTTTCTGAGATCGCTGTTATGTACTTGTGCCTGATTTCCTTATCCTGAAGTTTCTCCACTCTTATCCTCCTACATATGGACCTGACCTGCTGTACTTTCGGCCTCACAATCCCAATTTCACTGCAGATTAAATAATGATCAGTGTCATCAAAGAATCCCCTGAATACACGTGTGTCCCTCACAGCCTTCCTGAATTCCTGATCTGTTATTATATAGTCAATGACAGATCTGGTTCCCCTGCCTTCCCAAGTATACCGGTGAATGTTCTTATGTTTAAAAAATGAGTTTGTGATTACTAATCCCATACTGGCACAGAAATCCAAGAGTTGCTTCCCGTTCCTGTTGGCCTCCATATCCTCTCCAAATTTACCCATAACCTCTTCGTACCCTTCTGATCGATTTCCAATCCTGGCGTTAAAATCAACCATGAGCCGAACGCTGTCCTTGTCCTTTACTCTAACAACTACATCACTGAGTGCCTCATAAAAACTATCCATCTTATCTTGATCAGTCCCTTCACAATGCGAATATACTGACACAATCCTAATTTTCTTGCTATACACTGTCAAATCTATCCACATCAGTCGTTCGTTTACATACCTTATTGCAACTACGCTGGGTTCCATTTCTTTCCTGATATAAAGCCCTACACCCCATTGTGCTATTCCTGCTTTGACTCCTGACAGGTAGACCTTGTATTCTCCCACTTGTTCTTGTTTCTCACCCCTTACCCGAATGTCATTAACAGCTAAAACGTCCAGCCCCATCTTACTTGCAGCCTCTGCCACCTCTACCTTCTTCCCAGAGTAGCCCCCATTGATATTAATAGCTCCCCATCTCATTACCATTTGTTTGCCAAGTCGTATCTTAGGAGTCCCTGGTTTGTCAGTTAGAGGTGGGACTCCGTCACCTCCAAAGGTCCGAGGCATTTTGCTCTGATTGTTGCCAGCATCGTATTTTAAGTACCAGGGAAGCAGGTTGCTAGCCTTACTTGCCGCGGGTCCCATTGGGTATTACCCCTAACGGTTGAGGGACTTACCGGTGGGTTTGGTAGTCTTTGCCGTATGAGCACAAAGGTGACCACGCCTCAGAATATGTCCGAGATGCCCAGCCTTATTCCAAAGTAACTGGTATCCCGACTGTCGGGACCACTTACTTGGCCACTCATACGTTGCCCGTGGTTCATGAATTAGGATGTGACTACAGGAAACCACACCATGAACCACACTCCTTTTCAAATGTCGAACAATTCACCATTTATTCGAACGGGCATCTTTAAGCCCAGCCAGGTGTCCTCTCTCCGATGCTGACATCTGCGTATATTCTTCCCGCGCGAGTTTGCGAGGCGTAGTTCCTGTCCAACTGAGTACACGGAATGAAATTTGCAAAGCCTTTATGCCCTGGTATCGACATATCCTTGCAATCTGCAAGGTGGACCTGCGTTGCAATGTCACATACTTATCCATCGGCAACCAAAATCTAAAATTCAGATTTTTCCGTCGATATCTTTATCGATTTCTGACGAATCTGCACAATTCCTCCGCACTAAGTCGTTTATTATTGCCTTAGAGTGTATGTAAATAAGGCTCCATGAAAAAAAAGAAAGAAACGCTGAATAGATGGAGGGAGTGACTGAGTCCACTGCATAATGTTGGGAACTGAATGATAAGAATGCGGTTTTGTAACAAGCTGCAAGCTCAACGAATCCACAGAGACACAGAAATATCCTGCCACTGCATGCGTGTGTACATGCTCGCCTTCCCGATTCATAGCAAATTTAGCACACGAAATTCATCAAAATTAGGCCGTGGGTTCCGAACGTCACACGACTGAATAGACTGCGACATCTTTAGAATGAGTGAACAGCAGCAAAAATGAAACTTTCTCACCAATAACTGCAAACATCCCGCGCCGTATCTGACATCCATCCGCAGTCAGCTCCTCGAACAAGACCCCTCTCTCCGAAGCTTGCCACAAGCATGCACCCTTAACAACGTACTGAATGACGCAAAGGTCTCAGAAGCTTGCAGAAGTAACAACGCTCCACAGCCTCTCAAAGAGGATGGATACAGAGAGATCTTTTTAAGGTATCTGCAAAAAAATGCCGGCGTTGTGGCCGAGCGGTTCTAGGCGCTTCAGTCTGGAACCGCGCGACCGCTACGGTAGCAGGTTCGAATCCTGCCTCGGCATTGATGTGTGTGATGTCCTTAGGTTAGTTAGGTTTAAGTAGTTCTATGTTCTAGGGGACCGTTGACCTCAGATGTTAAGTACCATAGTGCTCAGAGCTATTTGCAAAAAAAATTGTGAGCTACTGAATAATGCTTAGTTATAAACTGAATGTGACCTTCTAACAGACAACTGTCAGTCTCGAATGGGCGGTGGAGTCGTTTGAGACGGAGCACACTCCAGTCAATGGAGGATGGAGAAAACGCCGCCGTGTCCTTATCAAATTAACCATTGTAGCATTTGCCTTACGGAGTATAGGTAAACCATGGGAAACGTAACTCTTGGATGAATAAGTGTTTGGATTCGTACAAATTCGTGACGAGAATTTACAAGCCCTAACTTAAAATAAATGCAGACTGTTGGTATTAAATAAATTATCGAATTTGGAAAGGACTAGTGACATAAAATGAGCAAAAAAGCGTTTATTACGCTACAGTTACCTTCTCTCTACTATAATATTAAATACAGTATTATATACTGCGATTTATTTCTCCTGAGATTCAGTACCTCTTTCTCCACACCAGATCGCCACACCACAAGAGTTAACCATTAATAGTAACTCTCTTCATAAATAATTTCTCTCTATTCTTTGCATATAACATTTTATTCACTTGCACGATTTTGGACCACTGTGTTTTATCTTGTCAGGTGCGAAATTTTGTGATGAACAGTAGCGTTCATAATAATAGGCGATGTACAATCTGCACTACAATTTTTTCTGATTTTTAGAGTGATAGCCACACTCGTAGTGTTGTTAAACATTTTTTATTTGTGGGGGGGAGGAGGGGGGGTCATAAGCCTTCTGATTGGTTTGATGCCTCGCACCACGAATTCCTCTCCTATGCCTACCTCACCATATCAGAGTACCACTTGTAACCTAAGTCCTCAATTACTTGTTGGATGTATACCGGTCTCTGTCTTCCTCTACAGTTTCTGCCTTCTAATGCTGCCTCCGGTCCAATGGAAGTCATTCCTATAATTCTGTCCCTTCGTCTTGTCACTGTTTTCCACACATTACCTTCCTCTCCGATTCTGCGCAGAGCATTCTCGTTTCTTACCTTACCACACCACTTAATTTCCAGTATTCATCTGAAGCACCACACTGAAAATGCTTCGAATCTCTTCTGTTCCGGTTTTACCTGAGTCCACGTTTCACTATCGTACAATGGTGTGCTCCTAATGTACTTTCTCAGAAATTTCTTCCTCAAATAAGGCCTATTTATTCGCTTATATTGGTATCAGGATGGCAGAAATCCTTAAACTTCGTGACTATCAATCCTGATGTAAAGTTTCTCGCTGTTCTCATTTTTGCTACTTCTGATTACTTTCGTCTTTCATCGATTTAATCTCAGTCCATAATCCGTACTCATAATACTTTATCATTCCATTCAGCACGTCACGTAATTCTTCTTCACTTGCACTCAGGTCAGCAGTTCCGTCAGCGAATCGTTCATTAATATCATTTGACCTAGAATTTTAATTCCACTTCTGAACCTTTCTTTTGATTTCCATCATTACTTCTTCGATGTAAAGATTGAACAGTAGGGTGGAAAGGCCAAATTCCTTGTCATACGCCCTTTTTAATGAGAACATTTAGTTCTTAGCCGTACGCTCTTATTATTCCCTCTTGGTTCTTGTACATATTGTATAATACCCGTCTCTCCCTACTCTCCGTACATCTTACCCATATTTTTGTTAGAATTTCGAACCTCTTGCACCATTGTACATAGTCAGACACTTTTTCCATGCCGGCAAATCCTAAGCACATGTTTTGAATTTTTAGTGTTGCTTCCATTATCAACCACGACGTCATAATTGCCTCCCTGGTGCCTTTACCTTTGTTAAAACCAAACTGATCGTCATCTAACACGTCCTCAATTTTCTTTTCCGTCCTTCTTATGTTGTTCTTGTCAACAACTTGGATGCATGAGCTGTTCAGTTGATTGTGCGATAATTCTTGCACTTGTCAGCTCTTGAAGTCATCGGCATTGTGTAGATGATATGTTTACGAAAGTCAGGTGGTATGTCGCCAGACTCGTACATTCTACACACCAAGGAAAATGGTCGTTATTTTGCCACTTCTTCCAATGATTTTAGAAATTCTTATGGAACACATCAGATAACTTCGGAACTGCGAATAATGACTACCATCAGCTGTAGAATGGATTGACGACAGTGGAAATTTGTGCTGGACCGAGACTTGAAGTCGGATTTCCCGTTTATCGCGAGCGATCGTCTTACCATTTGGTTATCCGAGCAGGGCTCACGGTCATGGCTTCCTTGCAGTTACCTTCTTTGTACCTATGTTTTCCTTTCCAGCTTCTGTGATTGCCCATTTTAGAGTTGTTCATTCCTCTTAATCTGTACTGCCTACTGAGCTATTCGTTTTTACTGTGTCTATAGCCTTAGAGAACTTCAAGCATATCTCGTCATTCCGTAAGACTTATGTATCCCACTTCTTTGCGTATTAATTCTTCCTTACTAATCTCGTGAACTTCAGCGCACTCGATCGATACTAAAATGTGATCTGAGTCTATGTCTGCTTTAAAATTCAATATCTGATTTCGGAATCTCTGTCTGACTTTGATATAGTCTAATTGAAATCTTCGCATAGTTCCCGGGGCGCTTCCCAATATGCCTCCTCCTCTTGCTATTCCTGAACCAAGTATTCACTATTACTATCTGAAATTTGGTACAGAACTCAATTAGTCTTCCTTATTCCTTGTCCCAAGCCAATATTCAACTGCAACCTTTTATTCTACTCCATCCTCTACAACTGCGTTCTAGTCCCCCATGACTGTTATATTTTCTTCTAACTTTGTGTACTGTATTACCGTCTCAATCTCCACATATATTTTCTCTATCTCTTCACTTCCGGCTTCGTCAAGAGAAGATCCAACGGAGAGCAGCGCGCTTCGTTACAGGATCATTTAGTAATCGCGAAAGCGTTACGGAGATGATAGATAAACTCCAGTGGAAGACTCTGCAAGAGAGACGCTCAGTAGCTCGGTACGGGCTTTTGTCAAAGTTTCGAGAACATACATTCACCGAAGAGTCAAGCAGTATATTGCTCCCTCCTACGTATATCTCGCGAAGAGACCATGAGGATAAAATCAGAGAGATTAGAGCCCACACAGAGGCATACCGACAATCCTTCTTTCCACGAACAATACGAGACTGGAATAGAAGGGAGAACCGATAGAGGTACTCAAGGTACCCTCCGCCACACACCGTCAGGTGGCTTGCGGAGTATGGATGTAGATGTAGATGTAGACATGCACACCTGAACTATCGTCGTCGATGTTGGTTTGGTTCAAATGGCTCTGAGCACTATGGGACTCAACTGCTGAGGTCATAAGTCCCCTAGAACTTAGAACTACTTAAACCTAACTAACCTAAGGACAACACACACATCCATGCCCGAGGCAGGATTCGAACCTGCGACCGTAGCGGTCGCGCGGTTCCAGACTGTAGCGCCAGAACCGCTCGGCCACCAACGGCCGGCCGATGTTGGTTTCCTGTAGGTTTTGACAAGAATACAGGTATCACTGAACTGTTCACACTAAAACACATTCTGCTGTACCTTCTTATTTATAAGTAATCCTACTCCCGTTATTCTTTTTTCTGCCGCTCTATCATCTGACCAAAAATCCTTGTCTTCGTTCCATTTCACTTCACTGACCCAGCTATATCTAGAATGATCCTTTGCATTCCTCTTTTCAGATTTCTTACTTCCCTTCAAAGTTGAAACTTCTGACATCCCCCTCCCCCACTCGTACAAGTTTATTTAATGTTTTCTCGTGGTCATCTCGTCTTGGCAACCCCATCCAGAAGATCCGAATGGGGGAGTATTCCGGAATCTTCTGCCAATGGAGAGATCATCATGACACGTTGTCAGTTACAGGCCACATGTCCTGCAAATACACGTTATACGTCTTTAACGCAGTGGCTTCCATTGCCTTCTGACAGTAACACCGCTGATAAATGTTGAGTCTTCCGCCTTTAGGGGCAGTTTTCCACTCCAGGGACAAGAGAGAGTCCTGAACTCTGTCTGCTCCTCCGGTCTATTTGACAAGGCCGTTGGAAGAATGGAGGGTGACTTCTTATGGCGGAAGTCTTCGCCGCCAATCAAAATTTAGGCTGTGACGGGTTTCGAGCCCGGGAGTGAGGACGTATTGATTAGCAATCAAAGACGCTACTCAAAGACGCAACCCACCCCTCGTTTATTTTGACAGAGGGCAGCTAACTCTCTGACGATACACTTTCTTTTTGCGGACGCTAACCTTTTGTTTAATTCTTATTTTATAGGTTCTCAGTGATTGCTATTAGGAAAATATCTTTTTTAATTATCTTTTTCTTTTTTTGAAATTTTTATTTACTTATTTCTGTATTTTCGGTTCGTTAGGGCCACAGTCAGTTACAGGTTGGAGGAGACGAGGTGGGGAGCAGTCGAATCCTGACGTCTGGGCACGATGCCTTTCCCCTTACAGCCGGCGTGCTGCACCCTCACGCTTTTCATACCAATTTTACTTTTTTATTTACTTAATTTTTTCTGCACATACATACAGAGGAAAACAAATTAAAGCTAGTCCACCCACCTGAAACCCTGTAAATGCCACGCAAGGTGATACAGGGTGGCAGGCGGCCGAGTACAAGGTGTAGGCACGTCATGTTTCAATCCGAATCGGGCGGGCACCCCCCACTTTGGGAACATGACAACTTAGTAGAGCCGTGGTGGAAACGCTGTTAAGGTAACTGGTTAGATAAGCGCGATATCTGGAACTGCGCGGAACCGCTGCATGTGCAGCCTGCAAGTATTGCCAAAAATCAGGGCGCGAGTGAGGAGCATCTCCGTATACATAAATTCCAGCCCTTTATCCAAAGAACCACCCGACACTTTATTGCAGGAAAATATTCCACCTCTGGGTAAAGGAAGACCTCGGGGTCAAACATATGCGGCGGCACGCGTAGAATGCCCGTGATCATTTGTCGACCCAACAATCAGACATCAACAACGGCTACACAGTTGAATCGGTGATGATCATCGTCGACATTACGACAGACAGCACAGACTGGAGAGTCCGGCAGTCCTATGGTACGGAGCCGCTGATTAGCTGGATACTTCCCACCGGTCGCATAAATCCAATTAGATCAGATATGTGTCGGAAAGAAGCTGTGATGAACTTGCCGCCAAGTCACAGTCCACCCCGCAGCAATGGGAACTTGCGGAACACGATCTGCAACGTTACAGGCGACACGACGCAATAAAAGGACGTATAAATTCTTCGTCCGCGGCAGATGCGCTCGCAGGAGTTCTGAGCGAGCATAACTTTGTGCCATAATGAAGGCCACGATGTGTGCAAACGCAGGCCTCATGCTGCCGTCCGGGACCGGCGGGGAAAGGGGCATTGCCACAAGAATGGCAAGTAAATAGTGCCCAATGAAGGCCTCGACACTGCGCTGTTGTTTGTGCACCGTGATCATGTACAGTGTCGCCGCACGATAGCGGGCATTTGTAAGACCAAGCCCTCCTGCACGGGGCGAGTGTGTGTCACAGCGTACTTTGAGGGTGGACTCAGCCGTCAGAAATTGCCTGAATGCCGCTTGAATACAACGTCCTATCGTAATCGGCAGCGGTGGTATCTGCGCGGTATGAAACATTTTTGATGATACATAGGCATTCAGGTAGACAACAAGCTGCAAAGGAACGAGGCGGTGTTGGGAGCTGTTACTGATCATCATACGGGTCTCAAAACTTGGCGAAAGTTGAGTGCCGCTGTACGGCGCGTTGACGACATAAAAGTGATCACAAGATAGCGGAAAACTTGGACACAGGGCAGGGGCGCCAGATCTTATGGGGGTAATCCGCGACCAATAGACAGCGACTTGGATATGCTCACATTCATTACACTTCCAGCCGCTCTCCCTTCAGCGGTGATGGTATCGATCCACCACTATCTTGGCCACAATAATGCGTTCACTATGCTGTTTTTAGTAGCTTACCCGCACTCCTATTTCCCTACTCACTATTAAACCTACTCCTGCATTACCCCTATTTGATTTTTTATTTATAACCTTCATTCACCTGACCAGACGTGTTGTTCCTCCTGCCACCGAACTTCACTAATTCCCACTATATCTAACTTTAACCTATCCATTTCCCTTTTTAAATTTTCTAATCTACCTGCCCGATTAAGTGATCTGATATTCCACGCTCCGATCCGTAGAATGCCAGTTATCTTTCTCCTGATAACGACGACCTCTTTAGTAGTCCCCGTCCGGAGGCCCGAATGGGGGATTATTTTACCTCAGGAATATTTTACCCAAGAGGACGCCATCATTATTTAACCATACAGTAAAGCTGCATGCCCTCGGGAAAAATTACGGCCGCAGTTTCCCCTTGCTTTGAGCCGTTCACAGTACCAGCACAGCAAGGCCGTTTTGGTTAGTGTTACAAGTCCAGATCAGTCAATCATCCAGACTGTTGCCCCTGCAACTACTGAAAAGGCTGCTGCCCCTCTTCAGGAACCACACGTTTGTCTGGCCTCTCAAAAGATACCCCTTCGTTGTGGTTACACCTACGGTACGGCTATCTGCATCGCTGAGGCACGCAAGCCTCCCCACGAGCGGCAAGGTCCATGGTTCATGGGAGGGAATGTATCTTACCTAACTATTATGTTTATGAAACTAAACCTACGTTCATCTGAATTTTGGCATTAAGCGATAAACTTACCTTGAAATGAGTACTCCGTTCTTGCCTTTTGCAGTATTTCAGACTTCCCAATAAAGACTGCAGTCAGCAATGGAAAGACAGCTCGTTTGCTAACGGGTTGAAAAGGCCCTTTTACACATCACACGTGTAGGATTACAAAATTCGCTAAATAGAATAATTAATTTGACTTGCAGGATTAACATTCTTTCCAAATAACGTCGGTTGTAATTCCAAAAATTGTACAGAACATCTACCAAAATAAATGACGTTTAAGACATTTTATTGATAAAATGTCCAGTTTCCGGGTCTAAAAGACCCATGTTCAGCATCTACAGGTTAACTATTTGTGGCCATACAGGGAATGAAGCAGCCACCATCCGAAAAGCGAGTCCATTGGTTTAGGGTTGCGTCACCTCACGCTTTCCACCTCGTGATAATCTTTTGTGAGAAGTGCAAAGAAACGCATAACTTTAGTGCAGTGAAGTCATTGAGCTAGGGGAAATGAGGTGTTGGAATTGTAAGAGGGACGTACGGATTGCCTCCTTTGTTAATATGTACTCTATTGTCTAGCACAGTGTTTCAGCTGCAAGACGACTGCCCGTATATATACAGCTCAGTAAGTGGAGATATACACTCATAACTTCCAGTGGGTGGTCGATATTGGCAAATAATTCACTGCAACAAAAATAATGATATTTTAATCCGCATGATACACATTCTTCCGAAGCATCTCCACTAATGAAATTGGTATTTCCGGGAAAGATGAGATCTGATAAATTTGAGGAGACTACGTTGCTTCAGAGAAATTAATTTAGCAATTTTTTCTTGGTATTACCAGTTGAAAATGATGGAATGAACAGTGCTAACACGCGCACTTCACCATACTTTCCTTCGATCAACCGATAATCGGTTTTCTTGCCAACGAGGTCGTCAGATCGGCGTGATCGGCGAAAAGGCTGCTATTGAGTATTTTCTTGAGTCATAACAAAACTTACGACTTACCGAGACAGCGCAGTGATTAATGTGTTGACTCTCAATCGGGACGACGAGAGTTCTTTAGCGGTACCACTGCATTTTCCATAACGCGTACTACCGTAGGTTTATACTCTATGCCCAAGACAAAAAAAAAAAAAAAAAAAAAAAAAAATCCTTAACTGTTGTCAGCTTGACAACATCCTTTTAGAATAGGTATTGATGTATAGCTCTGAACCTGAAAATACGAATCGGAATTTTAGGTCCGATCCGTCCGAAACGGAAACCATAGTGAAAATTAAAAAGTTTTTATTTGCAACAGTTAGCTGCAACTTGCACCTACTTATCTACACAGTCGCCGCTCCGACTGAGATATGTGTCTTCGATTTTATGAAGTTTCCAATAGCCTCGTCATAGAAGGCAGCCGCCTGTGCCTTCTGCCAATTCTCTACGCTGATCTGCAGCTTTTTGTCTGTGCCAAAATGATTTTTTGATAGCCAGCGGTTAGTGTGAATAGAGACAAATATCAGACGGAGCCAACTCAGGGCTGTGTGGTAAATGATTAAACACTTCCCATCGAAAACGCTGCTGGAGCATACTCATTTCCTCTGCAGTGTGCTACCGAGAATTTTCACCAAAAAGGAAATGCACGACACTTGCGTTGTATGGGCTGCATGAAATCAGGCGAAATACCTCACTGGCTCCCTACTTGGCAGGAGACACTGTTTATCTAGTCATTTTTACATGCTCACTCACTTTTTATTTTGGGATGTTGTGAGAAAATTGTCGTCTGACTTGTGTGTTGGATACAATGTGTCGTCTAAACTACATGCTGCAGGAAGGACCTCCCTGAGTAATCTCCGGAGAGCGCCAATCAGACTCCTTTTTTGTTTCAGCTCATCTTCTTGTTTCACAGTGGTGAAGAAGCTCTCAGTCGTGACGTTCCGTAATAGCAACTTGCCTGACATCTGCTGTCGAGTAAGAGAAGTGCCCAGACAGCAGTGTAATAGGGGAAGATGGGATTCCTCACTGTATAATATGTTATTCTGTAGCTTCCCAGTGTCACTCCGTACTCCGTAGGTCTGCATATCGCCAGTCCATAGAAAACCGAAAGCTGCTCTATTATAAAGTATCATTCGACTTCCGAATACTTCGTATTTCACGTTCTTTTTGGCCCAGAGTATCATAATATACTCTAACATCTCGTGAATAACGTCGAGGTACGCCCAAAAACTATTTACGTATCTGAATACCGGTGTTACTGGTACTAAATTGCGTTAAAATGTATGTGGGTCAAAAATGACGTACATAGTCCTTCCAGTGTTAAAGGTGAATATATGAGCCATGCCTCAGACATTAATTGCACTGTCAGTCGTTAATAATTTCACTGAGTTTCAACTCACGCGTAAGAACTAGGTAAAATTGTAGTTACTTTTGAGAGTCATTGGTGAAAACTGCGGACCAGTCGCAGGCACACCTTGGACAGGCGACGCCAAACCTTTGAGATAGCTCACTAGGAGTCCACGTTCGGTCTCTAGGAAGGAGACACGTCCTTTAGTGAGCGGTGTGCCATTTCATGTAAAAACGGATCGAAGTGCTAATAGCTCCTTCGGAAAACATTTATGTGTGATCTCTTTGTGAATTTTGAGATCGTGTGAACCATTTTGTTATAATTTTTTGCGGTTCCTTTGAAATAACAAGAAACTGGAAACTTTTGTATGAGTGTTGATAGTAGATTGGCTCTCGAGATCATTTTCTTGACTTTATTATTCTATCGAAAACAATCAAAAAATCAAGTTTTACTCAAGTATTCCGCAATTTCATTTTTAACATCACTGAATTTTTTACCTGATGCCACTTCCTTATGCTCTGTTTACTTAATACTTGTCCATGACTGTGTGAAGCAGAGAAGAAACGAACCGGAACCACGGCTACGAGACAAGATAAGAGCTACGCACGATGCCTCCAGTTGTGCTACGGGAAGTGGGTGCAGACATTACTTGTTGAAATCTATTGTGTTTGTTATTCTTCTCGCATCTATGTGTAGGAACTCACAATGTAGCCTATGAGGGTTCGAATTTGAGTTTGCCGCTAGACTGATAACAGTACAGCACTGAATGCATTCATGATCGCACTTAATGATTACCCTTTCAGGGAAACGATGGGGCCCCTTGAACATCACAGCGTTATTGTCTGCATCATCACCGACCCCACGATGTTCACTCTTGAGACGCAAAAGCTGCCAGAATTTGGACACATCTGACCAAATGAGTTTCCTCCATTGCTCCACAGCTCAGGTTTAATGTCTTTGGCGCCACGTATTCCTTTTACCGGCATTCGTATCACTGGTGAATGATTTTGTAATTCCAGCTCGGCCTGCAGTTCCTTAGGTGTGGAACTCTCTTGGTGTTGTTTTAGAGCATAAAGGGTTCACGAGTGTGGCGTTCTGTTCTGCAGTCACTTTTGCAGTTGTCGTCGTGTTATTTTTTGTCCAAATCGTCTCAAATGACAGCCTGTCACGGTCGCGTTGTCACTTAGTGGATGATGTTTTTCCGGTTTTCCTGTATCCGATGTAAATCTTCCATACGGTGTCTCTTCAAACTTCAAGCACTTCTGCTCCCTTGATTACAAAAGCACAAAAAAACACCGGTGTTCGATTTCGCTTAGCTCCAGCATAATGTACTCCAAACTTCACAGGACAATGTTCTGACCTCGACTGGCACTTGCGACCTATTGAGAACATAGCTGAGGTGCCATTCGTCGTCAGATACAAAAGCGCAATCTGCACGCTTGGCTAGCATCTCTGTTAATATTTAGTCATGCCCCTATAGCATTGTTCCCATTTTTAGATCCACCTGTGTGTATTGTTATACTGGAAACAGTCAAATGCTGCATTTCCTTACGAAATCTTGGAATCTTGCTGCATCTGTATTTCTCATGGCTGCGGATCATGATGATACTTGTCTCACAGGACTTAACTATTAGGTACTCCATGAATTTTTGAACTGGTTATGAAGTATTCTTGTAGACGTCGTTTGATTCCAAACAGTTTTCGTGACGGCAGGTTGTCTGCCGAGCAAATCGCTTCTAGCCTCTACAATGGTCTCAAATTTGCGTGGTCGAGTCCAGAAATTTCTTCAGATACGCCGTAGCTATGTGAAGCCACTCACTGATGATTACATCCTGTACATGGACTACATTGCGGGGGTGTCCACTGCTACGTCTCCAGTTCGAGAGAGTTCCACCACTTGAAAATTGTTTGATTCAGCGGGATAGTCGATGCGCAACAGGCTTTCTGGGTGCTCGTCAAATCATGAATGCATGCGGCCCCGTGCGTACGGTTGTAGTATTAGTGGAAGGTGATTGTCTCCAGCCGCGCCGAGTGGCAGCGTGGTTTGGGGCACCATGTCACGGATTGCGCGGCCCCTCCCACCCGAGGTTCGAGTCCTCTCTCGGGCATGGGTGTGTGTGTTGTTCTTAGCATATTTAAGTAGTGTGTAAGTCTAGGGACCGATGACCTCAGTGGTTTGGTCCCTACGCAAATCACACACATTTGAACATTTGGTACTCTCCACTGCATCGTCAACATGAAGAGCAAAGGGTCAAGCTTGCTCGACATAAATGTTGAAATAAGCATTCTGGTTGACTCTACACAACGCATTTAGCCCATCAGCTGGCAGTAGCTGCACTCAACGACTTGAATCATTTAAAAGAGATGAAACTTCGACTGGTTGGAGTAAATTGCACAAGTCTAGTCAGCCTATGTACAGTTTCCGTTTTCTGTGGCCTATTGAAAACGTTAAAGTCTATGTACCGCTGTGTGCCCGCAACGAACTCCCCTCTCAATCTAACCTTTTCATCTCAGAGTAGCATTTGCTCACGACATCCTCAATTATCTTTTGCATGTATATCATTCTCTGCCTATAGTTCTTACCCACTACAACTCCCTCTCTTGCAGTATAAACTATTCCCTGTGTCTTAACATATGTTGTATCATACAGTCCTTTCATCTTGTCAGTGTTTTCCAACTGTTACTTCCTTCACTGTTTATATGGGAAAATCAGTCTACCGAATTTTCAATACCCTTCTGTACCGTACCTCAAATGCTTCGATTATCATATTTCCTGGTTTTCCACGTCCACGGTTCAATACAATACAATGTGGATCTCCAAAATGGGATATATTTTCTGCGTCCGTCATATATTACTTTGCTTCCAAGGTAACTGAATCCCTTCACTTCGTTTACTTCATGGTAACCTATTAGGATGCTAAGTTTCGCATTAATCTCACTTCTGCTACTACTCGCTACTTTCGTTTTCCATTGATTTGCTTTGAGTCCGTATTCTGTACTCACTGAACTGGTCATTCCATTTAACACGTCCTGTAATTCTTGACATTCACTAAGGATAGCACTGTCATCAGCGCATCTTGTCAGTGATATTGTTACACACCGTTTTGTAGTCCCGCTTATGAAACTTTCTTTTACCTCTGTCATAGCTTCCTCGACTGTAGATTGAACAGTAAGGGCAACGTCCGCGTCCCTGCCACACATCCTTTTTAATCCGATAAATTCGCTCTTAGTCAGTCAGTCTTGTTATTCTTTCTTGCCCTATGTCGTACCTCTACTTTATAATGAGACCTTGCACCATTTTACGTTATCGAATGTTTTTTCTAGGTCGACAAATCATAAGAATGTGTCTTGATTTTTCTTCTTAAGTGTTACGACCATTAGCAACAGGAAAGTCAGACGTGTCTGTCTGTTGCCTTTGCCTTTCCGAAAGTCAAACTGAACGTTCATTTACAAATACCCACGTTCTCTTTTTCATTCCTTTGCGTACTGCTGTCAGGCGATGCTTGAGCTGTTAATCTGAGTGTGCAGTAGTTCTCGTATTTATCTGCCTTTGGTATCTGTGGGATGATGTGGATGACATTTTTACGAAGGTCTGTTAGTATGTTTCTAGTCTCCTGGATTCTACGTACTAACTGGGGCAGTCGTTATTTGCCATTTCTTCAGTGATCTGAGAAATTAAAGAGGAATATTGTCCATCCCTTCTGCCTTATTTGGTAGCAAGTCTTCCCACTGATTCTTCTGTCACGTAATCAGTTGTGTCCTCATTCTCATAGAGGCCTCCGGCGTAGCTTTTCCGTGTAACGACTCCCTGTTCCTTGTTTTATAGTGGAATTACCATTGCACACAAAATGCTAAGGTTCGTATCTTTTAATTTCTCCAAAGGATGTTTCGTCTTTTCCATAAGCTGTATCGATTCTATTTCGATTACTTCAAGTGTTTTTTGTATCCATTTTTCCTTGGCGTTCCTGCGCCGCCTATTTATTTCATTTCAAAGTGACTCATACTGGCTTATTTCTGTTTTTGCCTAGACATTTTTGTACTTCCCTACATCGTTACTCGTTGAAGTATGTCATTTGTTTCACAAGATTTCTTCATAGTTTCCTTCCTTCTCCCTACTTTTGTCTGTCCAGCCTCCGTGATTAGACCTTTTTAGAGGCATACATTACTCCTCAAGTGAACTGCCTAATGGAAATCGTTGTCGCACTATCTACGACTTTAGAGGCTTTATATATCGCTGCAGTACTTTAGTATCTGACTTCTGTTCATACTGTGCCTTCCGAACCATAACCCCAACCTTCAGTCTAATCTTCATCATTACCAATTTGTGATATGAATCAATTTCTGCACCCGATTGTGCTTTACTATCCATTATTTATTTGCGGTTTGTGTATGACATGAACCTAATTCAACGGGAATAATTCTGTGCCGTAACTCCATTACCAAGTATACATCATGCACTTGTGATTTTTCGACATTTTCGCATTTATTAGCTTAAACTTATTGCACAACGTAGTTAGTCTGTCTCCACTCTCATTCCTCCTACCAAACCAGTATTCTGCGGTAAATCTGTCTTTCCTTACTTCCCCAACTACCGCGTTCCAGTCTCGCCATAATTATTAGATTATGATCTCTGATTAGATACTGAGTTACCTTTCCAATATACTGTTCTCTTTATCTATCTCCTTATCGTATTTAGTGACACTGGCATCTATAACTGAATTATTGTTGCTGCGTGGTTTGCTGATGAGATAACCATATCATTGGACTGTTCATAGTACCTCATTCTCTGCATTTCCTTCTTATTCATAAACAATACTCCTCTCGTTTTACAATTTTGTGGTGCTGCTGATTTTTAGCCTATATTCGTGTAACTAGAAATTCCCATCTTCTTTCCATTTCACTTCACTGACCATCTACACTGATCAGCCAGAACATTATGACCACCTAACTAACCGCGGGTACGTCCGCCTTCGGCACGGATAACAGCGATGAAGGGTCGTGGGATGGAAGCCATAAGGCCTTGGTGGATCACTGGAAGAATTGGCACCACATATGCACACACAAATCACCAAATTTCCGTAAATTCCGTGGAGGGGTCGATGAGCTCCGACGCCACATTCAATGACATCCCAGATGTGTTCCATCAGTTTCAGATCTGGTGAGTTGGGGGGCCAGCACATCAACTGAAACTCGCCACTGTTTGCCTCGAACCAATCCATCAAACTCTTAGCCCTGTGACATGGTGCATTATCTTGTTGAAAAATGCCATTACTGTCGGGAAACATGCTGGCCTTCAAGGACTTTACGTGATCTGCAATCAGTGTAAGATACTTCTTGGCCGTCGTGGTGCCTTGTACGAGCTCCACTGGATCGGTGGATGCCCACATGAATGCTCCCCAGAGAATAATGGAGCCACTGTCTTCGACCCTCAGTACTGATTCGTGCCCTTCTATCGGCAGAATGGAAAAGGTATTGGGATGCACCAGATCATTCAACGCTCTATCACTGCGCCAACATCCAGTGTCGGTGGTAACGAACCCATTTCAGTAGTAGGTGCCGAAGTCGTGGAGTTAACATTGGCATATGCATCGATCGTCGGCTGCGGAGGCCTGTTGTTGGCAGTGTTCGGTGCACTGCGCGTTCAGATAGATTTGTACTGTCCTCAACATTTAAGTCTGGTGTCAGTTTCGTCACAGTTCGCCGCCAATCCCGTTTTATCAATCTGCCAAGCCTACTATCTCCGACGTCTGTAATGATGGGTGGCCGCCCAACTTCACTATGTCCGGACGTGGTTTCACCTTGGTTTCCCCACGTGTTGAAGACACTCACCACAGCACTCCTCGAACGCCTGACATGTCGTGCAATTTCCGATATGCTCGTGCCGAGAACCCGGGCCATCACAATCTCAAACTCAGATTGATCGCGCCCCTTTTCCTTCTACACCCGGACAGCACGCTCACTGATACTACGCGCAACATGCGTGTATCTGGTTAGGAGTCATTCCTGGCCAGGTGACGCTGCTTTCGGCTGGACTGGTTTATATCAATAGCCGGCTACTGATCATATTCGTCTGGCTTATCAGTGTATACATCTATTACGTGCTTTTACTTTTTCCTTTTCAGATTTCTAACTTCCCTACAATATTAAAACTTCTGCAGTCCACACTCTGACACGTAGAATGTTACCATAACGTTGAATATTCAACCCGTGGCGCAGTTTATCCATGGGAGTGGACTGTTATTCAGTTTTAACAATACTATGAACCACACAATGCATACAACAGAACAATCCAGAAATGTTAGCTCAATTTTGATTGATTTAGGAGCAAATCGCAGTAGTCAATAGGGTGGGACAGGGACATCCAACTATGTCCAACACCTTCAACACATATGGACAGACAACACGGAAACAATACACAACCTACAAAGATAAAATCATCAAACATGAGAAACTGTCAAGCCACATATAAAGGCAACTTGAATGATTAAAAGCTTAGCACACAAATACTATTCCTAAGACATATCACTGCTTTACAGTTTTTATGCCCCACATGGCTTCACCATGTTGCATCAGAACATAGTACATTATATGAGGTACAGCCACTGAAACTACAGGCCCAATAGCGGTCCCACTGCTTCATCAGCTCACACCCGCAGCAACTCACTAATGCCGCCAGAAACTCAAAGATAGCCCAACAGAATGGTGCAAGTCACTCTTATACACAAGCTTCCGACTGTCGTGACACATATCATTCTACAACAAACCCTTCTTGCATACCAGGTTCTGTATACTGTGAACATACGGGGGCAAGCGCCATCTGCTGTTACATCCAAACGATGGCACACGTTAACAACAAGTCACACCCAGTGTTTTTCATTTGCAACCCCGCTGCCTTGTGTTCGCTTTTTCCGGTGGATCCCAACTGCCGTTAGACGCTCCCATCTTTATCGAATTGCATCCACTGTGGCAACTGCATAGAACCAGTCACCCCCATGCGAAACATCTTCTTCCGGCGCGCCAATCATGGCTCCCTAATGCCGCATCGAGGCCTCGTCAACTGCCGGCCGTGGTACGGCGCTAGCTCGGATTTCATGTTTTCACTCCCGTATGCCAGCAACAATTTTGCCTTCCCGCAGTGCCACAGCTAACCTCGTCGTGGCATTGTGTTCACCGTCCCATTGACGCCCACCCCCTCTGCCGCTAGTAGAGCGAACAACCAGCCATGATGCAAACTGCTGGGCTCGGAGAGATTTCAACCTACCGTGAAATATCTTATTCATGGGACGAATGTTTTCCTCATGCCACCTCCTCCTGTGAAGCCCCCTACTGTGGTCTCAGATGGGGGAGTGGACCAGAAACTTTTATCAGTAGACAGTTCATCAATATGCTTTTTCAATTACACGACGCATACCATGTTGATACACTTTACCATATGTATTTAACGCAGTGGTTTCCATTAGCTTCCGAATCATCATGTGGTTGATCATTTCCGATTCCTCCAACATTCAGGAGCAGATGAAGATGCACAACAGGCTTCAACTTTTACGGGATTTGGAGAAATACCACGACTTATGAGGATAAGTGGCAAAGTGCAGTACATTAGTGTTGTTGGTGCAAGTTGGGAATTGGGTCTGATTGGAGGCGTGCTAGGGTAGTACGTGCATTTGCGATTACCGCTCTGTTCGGATGTCGCAGTGTACAACGCTACTGCCTAGTCATCAGGAGACCTGAGTTTGAAACCTGATAGGTTACAAATTTTCATCTTTCCCCATTGACTTTCACCAATACCCGTTCGCAATCAGCGTCTTTAATTTCATTGTGTCCTAAACAATATTTTAGTTGAGTAAACATTACTGTATGCTTTTCTTATAAAATGCCAGGATTGGAAATCGATCAGAAGGGTATGAAAAGGTTACGGGTAAATTTGGAGAGGATATGGAGGCCAACAGGAACGGGAAACAACTCTAGGATTTCTGTGCCAGTATGGGCTTAGTAATCTCAAACTAATTTTTTAAACATAAGAACATTCACCGGTATACTTGGGAAGTCAAGGGAACCAGATCTGTCATTGATTATATAATAACAGATCAGGAATTCAGGAAGGCTGTGAGGGACACACGTGTATCATTATTTAATCTGCAGTGAAATTGGGATCGTGAGGCCGAAAGTGCAGCAGGTCAGGTCCATATGTAGGAGGATAAGAGTGGAGAAACTTCAGGATAAGGAAATCAGGCACAAGTACATAACAGCGATCTCAGAAAGGTACCAGTTAGTTGAATGTAGTCAATTACAGTCATTGGAAAAAGAATGGACAAGGTACAGGGACACAGTACTAGAAGTGGCTAAAGAATGTCTTGGAACAGTAGTGTGTAAAGGTAGGATGAAGCAAACAGCTTGGTGGAATGACACAGTCAAGGCAGCCTGTAAAAGGAAAAAGAAGGCGTATCAAAAATGGCTACATACTAGAACTCAGGTAGACAGAGAAAGTTATGTTGAAGAAAGAAACAAAGCCAAACAGATAATTGCAGCATCCAAGAAGTAATCTTGGGAAGACTTTGGAAACAGGTTGGAGACTATGGGTCAAGCTGCTGGAAAACCATTCTGGAGTGTAATTAGCAGTCATCGAAATGGAGGTAAGAAGGAAATTACAAGTATTTTGGACAGGTCAGGAAAACTGATGGTGAATCCTGTGGATGCCTTGGGCAGATGGAGGGAATATTTTGAAGAGTTGCTCAATGTAGGTGAAAATTCGATCAGTAATGTTTCAGATTTCGAGGTAGAATGGGATAGAAATGACGATGGAAATAGCTGGGGTGGACGAAATTAAGTCGGAACTCATCAAATACAGTGGAATGTCAGGTCTTAAATGGCTACACAGGATAATTGAAGTGGCCTGGGAGTCGGGACAGGTTCCATCAGACTGGACAA
The DNA here is from genome assembly GCF_023864345.2 of Schistocerca serialis cubense. NCBI lineage: Eukaryota > Metazoa > Arthropoda > Insecta > Orthoptera > Acrididae > Schistocerca > Schistocerca serialis. The sequence goes on from NC_064646.1 coordinate 358,061,530, forward strand.
AAGCAGTAATCACATCAATCTTTAAACAGGGAAACAGAAAAGATTGTAACAACTACAGAGGTATCTCTTTAATCAGCGTTGTGGGTAAAATCTTCTCAGGTATTGTTGAAAGGAAAGTGCGTGCGAGTATTAGTTGAGGACCAATTGGATGAAAATCAGTGTGGGTTTTGGCCTCTTAGAGGTTGTCAGGACCAGATCTTTAGCTTACGGCAAATAATGGAGAAGTGTTATGAGTGGAACAGGGAATTGTATCTATGCTTTATAGATCTAGAAAAGGCATATGAACGGGTTCCTAGGAGGACGTTATTGTCGGTTCTACATGATTATGGAATAGGAGGCAAACTTTTGCAAGCAATTAAAGGTCTTTACATGGATAGTCAGGCAGCAGTTAGGGTTGACGGTAAATTGAGTTCATGGTGTGCCGGCCGAAGTGGCCGTGCGGTTAAAGGCGCTGCAGTCTGGAACCGCAAGACCGCTACGGTCGCAGGTTCGAATCCTGCCTCGGGCATGGATGTTTGTGATGTCCTTAGGTTAGTTAGGTTTAACTAGTTCTAAGTTCTAGGGGACTGATGACCTCAGCAGTTGAGTCCCATAGTGCTCAGAGCCATTTGAACCATTTTTGAACCATGTTCATGGTGTAGAGTAGTTTCAGGGGTAAGACAAGGCTGCAACCTGTCTCCACTGTTGTTCATATTATTTATGGATCATATGTTGAAAACAATGGCTGGGTGAGATTAAGATATGTGAACAGAAAATAAGCAGTCTCGCATATGCGGATGACTTAGTTGTGATGGCAGATTCGATTGAAAGTTTGCAAAGTAATATTTCAGAGCTAGTTCGGAAATGTAAGGACTATGGTACGAAGAATAGCATCTCCAATACGAAAGTAATGTCAGTGGGAAAGAAATATTAACGGATGGAGTGCCAAATAGGAGGAACAAACTTAGAACAGGTGGACGGTTTCAAGTACTTAGGATGCATATTCTCACAGGATGGCAACATAGTGGAAGAACTGGAAGTGAGGTGTAGCAAAGCTAATGCAGTGACCGCTCAGCTACGATCTACTCTCTTCTGCAAGAAGGAAATCACTACCAAGACTAAGTTATCTGTGCACCGTTCAATCTTTCGAGCAACTTTGTTGTATGGGAGCGAAAGCTGGGTGGATTCAGGTTACCTTATCAATAAGGTTGAGGTTACGGATATGAAAGTAGCTAGGATGGTTGCAGGTACTAGTAGATGGGAACAATGGCAGAAGGGTGTGCACAATGAGGTAATCAAAGAAAAACTGGGAATGAACTCTATAGATATAGCAGTCAGGACGAACAGGCTTAGATGGTGGGGTCATGTTACACGCATGGGAGAAGCAAGGTTACCCAAGAGACTCATGGTTTCAGCAGTAGAGGGTAGGAGGAGTCGGGGCAGACCGAGGAGAAGGTACCTGGATTCGATTAAGAATGATTTTGAAGTAATAGGTTTCACATCAGAAGAGGCACTAATGTTAGCACTGAATAGGGGATCATGGAGGAATTGTATAAGGGGGGCTATGCTCCAGACTGAACGCTGAAAGGCATAATCAGTCTTAAATGATGATGATGATGATACATTTAAGTACATGAAGAGTGCGAAAAAAAATCAGATTTCTGAAGATATTGCCGCTAATCTGCCTTGGATACCAAAACCTAGATATTGTTGAACAACATAGGATTTATACATTAAAATAATTACAGGGTTAGTGCTTGCAGTTAATAAGAACTCTGTCAATGCTATCTCTTTCTAAACGTGCCATCTGTCTCAAAATCATCCTCCATTCTCAGTCACACGGGGGAGTGTATCACATAAAGTACATTCTGTATTCAGCCCGTCCGCCATCAAAGATCCTTACTCACAGACTACTCAACGCTCTCCACAGCCGACTTGTCGTCTTCTTCTAATACAACTCTGATAGCAAAAGAGTAGAGTATCTCTCATATATTCAGTCATCCGAAGACGCTCATAATCGGAAACATTCCCAACATAACTGCTATCTCTCGTGATATGCAGGGGGAAGAAAAATTCGTGCACTGGAGCTTCGCAGCGCGATTCCTCACATACTGGCAATACAAAAATGTCTCTCACGAAATTTCGTTCTGCGCGTGTACCGTAACTACGGTAGCTACCACCCAACGGATACAGCAGTGTGTTCGATTCTGAGTCGTGGATAAATTTTTTTTATTTGCTAAAGGTAGTCTGCGTGGTACGGTATCTGGCGTCTTAATCGTCATAACACCGAGTATAGTGGGTCTATCACAAAACGTTTGCAGTTACGTACTACGAACAAAGAAATGGAAATACAGCCGTTTTCATTGGTCAGCTTTTAAAGATACCTTTTATACATCGTGGACGCGAATTGTTTCGCAACACTGCATCTACTGGATTCCAAACTTTTTTGTGTGTACCCTACTTCCAATGGTCCATTACAATCAATTTGGGCCTTAATGTCACCAGTACGGCTAGCAACGTGCATTGTAAATAATTTCTGTTGCACCATTGGGGGGAGAGCACACAGAAAACAGGTTTGGAGACTACTAGTAGCAGTGGCGCGAAGCAGTTCGAGTCCACAACATGCAAAAGGCTTCGTTAAAAGCTGACCAATGAAAACGATTATACTTTCATTTCAGTGTTCGTAGCACGTAAGTGCAAATGTTTTGTAGAAGACCCACGCTAATCGCTATATGACGATTAAAACGGCAGATACGGTACCACACAGACTATTTTTAGCAAACAAAGACAAATATGCCTTGACCCAAAATCGAACCCTCGACGTTTTGCTAGTCAACCCAAAACACTACCCACTGCACCAACTGCACACCGCGAGTCAACCTGGTGATGGCGGTGTTTACCGTATATGTGATTACAGTGTTGCAAGACTGCCTATCTTTAACGTCCATTTACAGCCCAAATACGCGCAGGAAGAAATTTTGCCATTATGTGAGGATTCGAGTTGCGAAGTCCGAGTGAGCGAATTTTTCTTCACGTCGTATAAACCTTTCAATTTTCCGATGATGGTTTTCCGAGGAATACTCTCACGTTGTGTCACATTACTCTGTATAGTAAGCAATTCCTTGTACACATGATGGACAGCCCGCTTGGTAAACGGCAACTTCATTCATGGTGTGATCGTTCGTACGTCGAAACACAAAGTATCAGTCGTTCCGTCTGGCCTCCACAATGACCAGACCTACTGCGCTGATTGCATATGACTGCTATTCGGAAAATTAGATCCGATCGCTCCACCACCGTGACATTCAATATCGTTGCATTTGCAAGAGTTAACTACACCTTATAACTACTCTTTACACACTCACTACTCCAACTAACACATATGTCGTAGCGTTGTACCAAGTTTCCCATTCCCTCGTCAAAGAAGGTAGCCACATGTACTTTCTGCCAACTCTCTACGCTGATCTGCAGGTAGTTGCCTGTGCCAAAATGTTGCCAGCGGTTGATGGGAGAAGAGATGAAAATCAGAGGGACTCAAGTCCGGGCTGTGTAGTGGGCTATCGAACACTTACCATCGAAAAAGCTTCAGAAGCCTCGTCGTTGTCCTTGCACTCTGCGCCCGAAAGTTATCAGGACGAAGGAAATGCATGGCAGTTACGTTGTGTGGGCTGCGTGAAATCAGACCAAATCTCTCACAGGTACCTCCTACTTGGCAAGAGACACTATTTTCTAGGCGTCTTTACGTGCTCACTGTGTGCTTAGAACTGAAAAGAGTGACGTGACGCGATCTATGGGCATAGTAGAGACACTGTCCAACACATACGCGAAGCTTCATCGGGTTTTCACTGTGGTTTCCATTTGACGATCAATCGGACCTTACCTTTATAACCGATTGACAAATATACATCATGGTACTGCCGTGACTTATATTGGCCTTAGTGAGTCACGTTACAGTCTTGGCCGCTCGGAGTGGCAGCGCGGTTTGAGGCATCATGTCACGGACTACGCGGCCCCTCCTCCCGGAAGTTCGAATCCTCCCTCGGGCATGGGTGTGTGTGTTGTTCTTAGCATAAGTAAGTTTAATTTACTTTATGTATTGTGTAAGGCTAGGGACCGATGACCTAAGCAGTTTGGTTCCTAAGGAATTCACACACATTTGAACATCACAGTCTTGTACTACTAGTTCTGCCGCATCGGCTACGCTGTGAAACTATCAATGCGGTTCTTAATGGTTCTGGATCAGAGTCACTGCCAGTACTCCTCCCAAAGGCATGTATTTGCTTCGCATCAGTAGCTGTTAACTGTCCACATCAAACAGCAATAAAGAAATTAGGAAGAACACTTAGAATGGAACTTACTTTACGGCTTTTGCTATTACTCTGGATCTCCACGTATTTTGTAAAGAGTTAGGTGAGAACTGTCGTGGTAACCGCGCGGTCGAGGACACGAAGTTCACTTATGTGCCAGTGGACATTCCCCATGTGTCAGGCAACTATTTCATTCTCCATTCCTCTGGAGCTGGCAAGCGGCAGAAACGCGCCGGCCACACCTCGCTTGCTTCCCCACATTCCACGTGTCGCCACAGATTGTCGGCGCCTTCCTTGCACACCGGTCTGAAGCAGCTGGTCCTGTTTTCCCAGTAGTTCCCTCCGCTGCCGCTGCTACTTAGCGGCGCTATGACCTCATCTCCGAGTTCACCTCGTCAAACTGGAGGACCACTTGCGGAGAAGCTGCTCCAACACTGAAGAGGCGAGTTTGCCTGCCTTCGACTACGACCTTGACAGGACCCCTCCTTTGAATATCACTTCAGGGATCCTAGATGGCATATAGCACGCAGCAATGACGTGAGCTTGGGCCAAACTGGCAAATCAGCTACAATGTGAGACAAGTGAGCGTAAATCGTTACCTCCGTGAACGGCTTATCTTACAGTCTTCTTTAACGCAACGCGGAACACCGATTAATGCAATATAGTATTTGTATTGTCGATATTGAACAGGGGTGGAATAAAAGTCTCCTTCCATATAATTGACGAAATGTAAAGTGAAAAATAACTGTATGAGTTGATAATGCTCCCATCATGTTTCTCTGGTCACTGCGTACTATACCAATGTTACCTTCCATAAATGTCTGAGACAAACGAAAGGCCGAACTAAGAGACATTTTACTTCACCAAAAATAATTTCATCCAACGATCATGATGTACATTTGAAGACATTCTGGAATTTAGAGTACAATACTGTTAGTCAGTTTAATGTTCTGTAAATCATTTGAAAGTTTCATTTGTCGAAATGATGTGGAACAAGTCAGTTTACAGGATACACAAGGAAATTTAGCTGCCTCAACTTATAGGTTTTAATGCAACCTGCAACACCTTCAAATACCTCGAGCAAGATTTTCATACTCTCTCGCTTGCTGCTTGCAAATTGTTAGTCCTACAGAAAACATGAAGAGTACCTTTTTGTAGGAAATTTAGTTTAGTTAAATTTTGTACTCGGATAAGTTTTCGATAGAGGCCGTAGTTTTTGAATCATTCAATAAAAACATACAAAAGTGACCTTAAGATGCGTTTTTCTTGAATAACTCTAAAACTGTGGCGTCCAGCGGAAATGTGTCCCCTTACAAATTCAATTTCATTAATAGTTTGGCGGCTGGCCGGAGTGGCCGAGCGGTTCTAGGCGCTTCAGTCTGGAACCACGCGACCGCTACGGTCGCAGGTTCGAATCCTGCCTCGGGAATGGATGTGTTTGATGTCCTTAGGTTAGTTAGGTTTAAGTAGTTCTAAGTTCTAGGGGACTGATGACCTCAGCTGTTAAGTCCCATAGCGCTCAGAGCCAATAGTTTGGCCGAAGCCAGCGAGAAAAGATGAAAATGATCCCCATGATTTTTGAAGGTGTAGCCGTTTACAAAACTACCAAGAAGTAAGGCCTATTGAATCACCCTGTATTCATCTGATTAGTGGTAACATTAACAAATACATTATTATTTTCTCCAACTAATACAACTGCACTTAAAAACAAGTTGTCTGTAACTGGCTACCAGTTTCTAAGTAGAAATTACTCATTGGAATACAATGATTTAAAATTAGATTTAAGACGCTTTGCTACTCGTCAGAAATTCAATGTTAAAGACCAAATGATTATAGATTTTTATTTCTGCGTATTATACTTGTTTCTGAGCCACAGCATTAATAAAGGGCAATAAAAGGTTATTTTAATTTCTAATGTTCTAGGTTTGGACATCACTATTCTTCTCAAATTGCGACCTATTCTTTAGGATGAATTTCATTAGACCATAAATGTGTTGTGATGCTATAGTCCCTATGACCAACTTATTGAAAAAGAGCCGAAATGACGACTGCATTTTTCTTAATGTTCGTTCTTTTTCAGTCAGTACTTTCTTTCTAAGTGATGACTTCTCCCAGGAAGTTACTCTGCATGACATTATTGAGTGGAAATATGGTAAATATTTCAGGTTGATTCGATTGCTTGAAGGATTAGCAGTTATACCCTCATTTACTGACTCCTGGTCATTTTCTATATAATTGTAGGTATGACTATATTTGTCGATCACAACTGAATTTGGTACGTTTCTCAAAATTTGGGGAGAGTACATTTTCTAAGAACCACTGTATGATTTTTCAGAAAATATAATTCACCATCTCTTCTGTCACTTTATCTCTAACGTGATTTATTATAACACTACCGTCATCTGTAAAAGGTCCCAGTTTTACTTCTTGAACAATAAGTGGAAGGTTACTCATATGTGTAAGGAACAGGAGTGGACCCGAAATTCACCCGTTTGGTACTCTCCTCAAGATTTCTCTACCTTTCCGACATTGTTTAAATTGTTGAGCACTACTTGAGTAACTGCATGTCATATGAATGAAAACACAGAGAAGAAACTTCCAGAAACTGAGAAGTTTTTAATGACTAAGGATGGAGTCGATATAGTTGACCAAATGGCTAGACAAAACAGTGTCCTAGATGGCACCCACCGATGGCTTGTGAGAGTCTTTTACAATATAATTGACCTTGCCATGATCAACGTTCATACAATTTTTAAGTTACTTACCTTTAAGAAGATTTCACTTCGGAACTTTACACAATAACAGATGAGCTTCCTGCCTTCTACAAACTGCAGACAGGAGCCAGTCTCCCCTTGCAGGTACTCGATTCTGGCGATGGCCAATATGGAAAAGGCGTTGTTAAATTCAGGACTTTATCCTCAGAGTCACAGATGAGCTTGCTGCCTCTTACAAACCGCAGAGACAAGTCATTCTTCCTTCTCAGGCACTCGAAACCGGCACTGGCCAATGTGAAAGTGGAAGGTCTTGTTAAATTGAAGTTTCCTGCAACAAAGCAACAAAGGGAAATAAATCATGAAGCGTATGCTGCAAGTGCAACAAGTATGTGTGCGAAAGGTGCCCAGCAAAAACGCTTGTTGAATGTCAGAATCCCAACTTAGACAACTCTGTTAAGAACTTGTTCTTAAATATTTCTAAATATTTATAATTATAGGCTGAAATTATTTGTTCTTATGTTTCATTTTCTTGATTCCAATAAACAAGAAAACACGCAGAGCATTTTAATCACCTGTTGCATTTTAGAATATTTCTTAATTATTTGGTAGTTACCTTACTTTTCTATAAAAGTAAAAGTACTGTTAATATTCATATAATGTTTTGATTCTGATTCATTCTTTTTATAAGAAACGATGTAACATTGTTTTACTATTTTTTACGACGATTGATGAAAGATTGTAGAATTTCTTCTGTAAATTTTAAAATAAAAAAAAGTTTACTTCTGAAAATTAATATTGACAGTGTACTCTTCATTGTAGACACCTAATGTCAACATTAAGACGCTCAAAACACCACCAAAATGCGAATAAAACGGTGGTTTTCTACTGTGGGCTAAAATGACCAACATGATACTACTAGGGGAACGCGAAATCCGGTACTTCTACTGTTAAACAGTAACTGTAAATAATGAAAGTTATTCTCCTTCTCACGAAGGCTCGCTGGTGTATCCCAGGTGTCCGTGTAGGTTCCAGCATGATACAGCTCTTACTCAGCGCACCGTTCCCACGCTCTGAGACAATCTGTCACGTGACATGGCGTGTATACTTCTTGCTGACTTAAAGTGAAGTGAGGCTTCCTATACTGTCTGTTAAAAAGTAATTGTAAAATGTAATAAAATGTAGGCTGAGATTTGGTATAAGCACCACATATCAGCCAACAAAAGTGTTTTCAAGATTTTCAGGCTTTGTTAAATCTTTAAAATTTAGAAGTAAGATAAACTCCAACCTTACTGAGGGCTCATGTACTGTGTTAGATGGTACATTCCTAATACTTTGCTTTCAGTATGTGAACTTTGCTTTAAATTTATGGTACTAACTTCTGTCGCAATGTAATAATATACACCTATAATTAATTATATGAGAATCTCTGACTCACGTAACATAGTGTTACATTTGATTAATAGTTCATTCTTTTCTTTCAAGAAATCATAGTAATAAATTTCATTTTCAATATTCACAAAACGTCCATATTATGTCCATTTGTATATTTAATGTGAGCACCTGCGGAGTCATCTGTTTATCCACAAGTTGTGTGGGTCATTCAATGTTGTGTTGGCATACATACTCCATTACTCTCGAGAACTGTGAATCAGCAATATAATGCACACTTTAGACACGTACAGTATTACGATCTTCCTGAAAGGAAGACAAAACTGTAAGGGGAATCCGAAGTGTTTCCATTTGAGAGAGCTACAGCGAGGTATGTGCAAGGTAGCGCGATTTGATGCGGGTGTGTAAGCACCGACAGGTTGTGTAGGGATTAATGTGGCATACGTGTCTCTTCGACATGCGTGCAGTAAATTGGGAAACATAATTTGTGGAGACGTTGTTACCATACGCGTCCAAACAGGATCAATGTGCTGTTCTTGTTTTCTTGCTTGGCGGTAGCCAGCCAACAGAGACAGAAGAATTTGTACGAGGCAGCATGCGTCTCGAAAACCACCGTTGTGGAATGGTGGACCAAGTTCATGAGAACGCACGTCCCTATGTCGCAAATGTCATGAGGCAGATGTTACGCCAGTTCAAGAGGGAGACAATCGAGCACCCGCACTATTGCCCCGATGTTTCCCCGTGTGATTATCACGCTTTCGGTCATTTAACCTTATGCGCTCGCGCTAGAAATAGTCACGCGAGCGCTCGCGCGGGCAGTCGGTCGACCACCCGAGAGTTTTCATCGATCTCTTGAGGTTTTCTGTTTTTAAAAGTCATATTTCCATAAAATATCGACATAGGATATCTCACACAATATTGCAAACACATTTGTAATCAAAATTATTTATTTAACAATAAAATATACAATGGAATGCAAAAACAAAGCCAAATACCCAAATGAAATATAAGAATATTTTTTTAATGGCAATGATTTGGGACTATATAATGTAATACTTAAGACTAGAACTATTCACTGTCTTAATTCGTCACAAGAAAAGCTATTTGCTTTGAAAAAAGAACTTTTGATTGAAAACGTCACACACATTTCTGTCAGATGAAAAATGCTGATCAGTCTGTATGCATTTCATTTTCGTTTTGAGGCTGACAACAATTATTGCACGTAACTGTCGTGGTTGAATGTCGTAGACAGACGTTTCTTCCACATTCACCGCATTCTCGCTTTGTTTTTATATTCTTTTTTGAGCCACACAGATAACATATTCCTGTCCTTGTAGAGGTTGATACAGCTGGATAAACTACGTCACTCTCTCTATAATTTTCCAAAAATACTAACAAATCTTTTGGTAAATGCTTCAATTTAGCTCTTTCTTTCAGGTTTTCGCCCATCAGTTCCAAAGATAACGCATGTAAGAATTGCCTCCTCGTTTTTTCTTTCATATTACCTGTGTTGAATTGAAAAATGCGTAACGAATTTATTCCTGCCAAGTCAAGTAAGCGGAAAAATATACATGCTAGCCACCATTGTGTTCTTCATGATGTTGAAATTCTGGAGCACATGCATATTCACTACAGAATTGGAAGAGTTTATAAAATTGAGGAATTATGGGGGAATTACAAAAAGAAATACTTACATTCTGAAGTAGATGAGTAGAACAAAGTCTCTTAACCGCACGCAAGGCGGTAACTGACCATGTTTGCAAGTGCTGTAAGCGCTTGCAAGGCGGTAAACTGACCGTATCTGTAAGAGCCGTAAGCGCTCGCAAGGCGGTAAACTGACCGCCGAACGTGTTCGGACCTATTTGAACTTGTCCTGAGAGGCAAAGAGGTGCGACTTGGACGAACTTTGAGCAGCATCTGTCTCCCCTAAAAGGTAGTCTTATCGGCCATACTTTCAGTAACAAACCTCACCTTGTCTAATTCATTAATATTATTCATATTATTATTAACATCTGCTTGACTGCTAATCTCGTTACCTACGTTGTCAGTAAAAGAACTAAACTTGCCTTATATCCTATAGAAATCTTTCACTAAACACGAAATTTTAAGTCCCTAAATGGCAAGATTGCCCTTTCTAAAACTACCATAAAATGTTCCTTTCTGTGGCAGGAAAGTAAGCACAACTTACATTAATCACTGCAAAGTCGTGCACCTTCCCCGCACTGTCCGGAGCTGAAGCCCCTCTCAACAAGCTTCGAAGCCGACCAGGACGCCAACGGATGTCGTTGGAGTCCCTCCGCTTACTTCCGGTCTCGATGTGTCGTTTGCGGTCCAACACGAGGAGTCAACGCCACAAAATCGTAGCCGTTCCAGCCAATCTGCCTTGCCAGGCGAACCACCTCCAACTCCAGGTATACCGCCGCTGCCATCACCACACTCTTAGGTCGAGCACGCACTCCTATCGATGATCAAGTTTTCTTCATTCGCCCTACTCACATTTGCAGTTTACACGCCATTATCAGATTGATCTCGTGGCAATAACCATCCATTAACAGTAGCTTAGAACTGAACTCTTCCACAGCAACAGACCCTAGACGTTATTTCATGGAAAATGTCGTACAGTCTTCTATGTTTTGTGAAATTTTTTTTAACTAATTGTCACTCCATATGTCAAAAACTTACATGTTGTTTAAAACGTTTCCCTCTAACCACTGTTCATGGACACTGAGGTGACAAAAGTAATGGGGTATCGACATGCACATATACGGGCGGCGGTAGTACCGCATACACAAGATATAAAAGGGCAGTGCATAGGTGGAGCTGTCATATGTACTTAGGTGACCCGTGTGAACATTTTTCCTATCTGAAATGGCATCACGGCGGGATTTAATAGGCTTTGAACGCGGATTGGCAATTGGACCTAGATGCATCTTGCATTCCAGTCGAAAAAAGTTAGGGAATTCAATATTTAGAAATCCACAGTGTGAAGAGCGTACCGAGAATGACAAATTTCATGCATTACCTCTCATCATGGACGTCGCGTTGGCCGACGTCTCTCACTTACCGACCGAGTGCAGTGGTGTTTGTGTAGATATGTCAGAGCAAACAGATAAGCAAAACAGCGTAAAATAACAGCAGAAATCAGTGTGGACTGTAGGACGGAAGTATTCGTTGTGATAGTGCTGCGAAATTTGGCGTTAGTGCGATATGGCAGCAGACGACCGACGCGAGTGCCTTTGCTGCCAGCACGACATCGGCTGCAGAGCGTCTTCTGGGCTCATTACAATATCGCTTGGACCCTAAACGAATGAAAAACTGTGGCCCGGTCAGTTGAGTCCAGATTAGATTTGGTAAGAGCTGATGGTAGGGTTCGACTATGGCGCAGACCCCACGAAGCCTCCCGGGTTCGATTCCCGGCGGGGTCAGGGATTTTCTCTGCCTCGTGATGACTGGGTGTTGTGTGTTGTCCTTAGGTTAGTTAGGTTTAAGTAGTTCTAAGTTCTAGGGGACTGATGACCATAGATTACGATGGATTACCAAAGATACATAAGCCTGATGTTTCTTTGAGACCAATAGTCAACGCAATTGGAGCTCCTACCCAAGAACTAGCCAGACACCTTGCCTCTTTGTTACAACCTTACATAGGCAAAACTGAGAGTCATATTAAAAACTCTCTACACTTCACTGAGAAATTGAGGGAAATTACTGTCGGTCCTAATGACATCCTTGTCAGCTCTGATATACTGTCTTTGTTCACTATGGTTCCAGTTGATGAAGCTCTCTCTCAGATAGCCGATATGTTCCCTACTGATATAGTGGCCTTGTTCCAACACTGTCTATCCTCGACCTATTTTCAGTACAATGGTGAATTTTATGAACAGATTGATGGGGTAGCCATGGGAAGCCCCCTAAGCCCCGCAATTGCGAATTTATTCATGGAATATTTTGAACATCAAGCACTGCAGTCGGCCAAAAAAAGCCCCTCGAAGTGGTATGGGTATGTGAATGATACCTTTGTAATATGGAATCATGAGGAAGAAGACTTGAATGATTTCCTGGTGCACTTAAACAGCATCAACCCAAAGATCAAATTTACTATGGAAAAAGAGAAGAACGGACAACTTAACTTTTTGGATGTATCAGTAATCAAACGGGCGGGTGGGACCTTAGGCCATAAGGTCTACAGGAAAGGTACACATACCGATCGCTACCTCCATAAGAACTCAAACCACCACCCTAGGCAAAAGAGGGGGGTCATAAAAACACTAGTGGATAGGGCCAATAATATTTGTGAACCAGGCTACTTAGAAGAAGAACTAAATAATTTGCGAATGGCTTTTGCGAAAAATGGTTATACGGAAAACGAGATTAACCGAGCACTTCACCCAAATAGGAAAATGCCTAAAAATAGGAGACAGCAACCACCATCAGCTGGAAAAGTATTTCTTCGGTTCATCCATAACATCACTGATCGTATTGGAAAAGTACTAGCCAAGTTTCAGGTGGAGACTATTTTCAGACCTACTAAGAAAATTAGTGAATGCCTAAGATCAACTAAAGATGCTCATCACCCCTTAGCCACCCCAGGGGTATATAAAATTCCGTGTAGTTGTGGCAGGGTTTACATAGGAACTACAAAAAGAAGCATCAATACACGGTTGACGGAGCACAAAAGAAACTGTCGCTTGGGACATATCGACAAATCGGCAGTAGCGGAACATGTTTTTAAGGATGGAGATCACGAAATAAAATTTGGTGAGACAAGCGTGCTAGCGAGGACGTCGCACTATTACACACGTATGTATAGAGAGGCAATTGAAATCCACAAACATCAATACAATTTTAATCGTAAAGAAGAAGGATTAAAATTGAACAATATATGGCGGTCGACGTTGCATCAATCACGTGACAATCGATTGCCTGCAATCGAGAGAACAGACGATAGCCAGAGATAGCCACACATCGACGCCACGTGACGCGTGGTGGCGCCATCTACGATCTCCATATAAGCGGCAGCCCCAGCTACTAGCAGCCAGTCGTCGACTCACCTCGGAAGATGTTCTCCGTAGTTGAGAACGAAACGTCAGGGAGAAGAATTTCTACAGATCGACCACGGCAACTTAGCCCGGATGTGTTTACTGATAAAGACGCCGGCCGTGAAAGCCTACATGGAATGATGACCACAGATGTTAAATCCCATAGTGCTCAGAGCCAGCCCACGAAGCCATGGACCCAAGTTGCCTAGAAGACAGTGTCCAAGCTGGTGGTGGCTCCATAATGGTGTGGGATGTTTTTCACGGAATGGACTGGGTCATCTCATCAGACTCAAGCGACCATTGATTGGAAATGGTTGTGTTCAACAACCTGGAGATAATTTGCAGCCATTCATAGACTCCATGTTTCCAAACAACGATGGAACTTTTACGGATAACAATGCGCGTTGTCACCGGGACTCAGTTGTTCTGTTTGGTTTGAAGAACACTCCGCACAGTACGAGCGAATGATTTGGCCATCTGCATCGAACATTAATGGGTACATATCGATAGGACAGTTCGTGCACAAAACCCTGCACCGGCAACACTTTCCCAATTATAGACGGCTATAGACGGAGCATGACTCAATATTCCTGCAGTCAACTTCTAGCTACCTGTTAAGCCCATTCGACGTCGAGTTGCTGCACTAAGACCAGCAAAAGGAACACTGACACAATATTAGGAGGTATCCCATGACTTTCCTCGCGGATTTAAAAGTTATGTTCTCTGCTAATGTTCGTTGCTCATAAAAGACAATATTGTAGATCAACAGTCACACGGGGATCGTCTCGAATGAGAAACAGCCCACAGATGTCACTAGCCAATTTACCACCCGTGATAACAAGAGTGGTCTTTATGAAGGTAATGAAGGATGTGTCATGTGCAATAACGAATCCGTCCATTGTTGGTATTATTAGTCGTCTCACGGCAAATCAAATGTTAACTCTCACTAGCTACACGGGAGTCCTGAATATAACACCTCTCACCAAAAAGATGTATTAGGATTAACGAACATAGTTCCGTGTAACGTGTAACGTCCGCGCTCACTTACCATAGCAGATCTGGAGGCCTGCCTCTTGTCTTGTAAACATGTCTCATAGTCGTTGTCCCGACTCGTTTATTCGGTGCTGGACACAGGCTCTGAGCCGGCCGCAGTGGCCGAGCGGTTCTAGGCGCTGCAGTCCGGAACCCCGCGACCGCTACGGTCGCAGTTTCGAATCCTGCCTCGGGCATGGATGTATGTGATGTCCTTAGGTTAGTTAGATTTAAGAAGTTTTAAGTTCTAGAGGACTGATGACCACAGCAGTTAAGTCCCATAGTGCTCAGAGGCATTGGAACCTTTTGAACAGGCTCTGACTTGCGTGGAGTAAACAGTGCATAGCGAAGTGGCAAATGGGGAAGAATTCAGTGCCGCTGAAAATGAAATTACGGCATACTGGGATAACAAATGAGTTTTTATTGGTCTCAATTGAATCATACAGTCAAGGAAACGATTGTGAGATGCAATTTAATATCAGTACTCACGATAAAGTTTCCAGATATTTTTTTCCTTCTAAAGGATCACAAAAAACGGAAAAGAAACAGAACATTATGCTTCAAACTATCTTACAATTCATACAGATATCCTACATAAAGGTTTTCCACGGCAACTGTTAGCGATTAGATTGGCCTTTTCACGAAATGGGACATGGCACATTTAAGTACATGTTGCCTCCATGGAAATCGATTGTAGACTGCTAGTGTGCTACCGCAAGAGTCTTAAGCGTGCACGCTCAGGGTGTAGCTATGATTGATCCGTAGTGTTCACCAATGACTTGAAAAGTGAAATTCGCACCTAGGTTTGAAGCATGGACCAACAGTCATTAGAATTTTTAGCAACTGTCAGTGCAAGTATTGCTTGATGCACGGTTGGAGATGCATCTTAACTTTCAAACAGTAACTGTAAATAATGAAAGTTATTCTCGCCATGGTTCGCAGATTTTTTGCCGTCTGTGTAGGTTCCTGCACGATTCGCCAGTTACCCACTCCACCATTCTCACGCTCTAGAGACAATCCGTCATGTGACATAACGTGTACACTTCTTGCTACCTTACAGCGTGAAGTGTTCTACACTGTATGTTAGAACATAACAGTAAAATGTAATTAAGCGTATGTGGGGTCGAGACAGCAATACTACCCCCTGTACATTTTCTAGGACCGCCACAAGGGAAAGTGATGGCGTACTCTCAAAATGCCCAGCTGGTTGTAAAGAGTTCTTAAAGCAAAGGTGGTGTACCGTTTCTTTATTAAAAATGAAGGGAGCATATAGAATGGAAAATTTTCTACATCATTTTCCTCACTACGAACTGTTACGCAGTACGATTGAGACGCCCGCTATACCCGCTGGGCAGAACAGGTGATTAGGATAGAAGGGCCAAATAAGGTGTCGGTCAGGTACACTATATATATACACTCCTGGAAATTGAAATAAGAACACCGTGAATTCATTGTCCCAGGAAGGGGAAACTTTATTGACACATTCCTGGGGTCAGATACATCACATGATCACACTGACAGAACCACAGGCACATAGACACAGGCAACAGAGCATGCACAATGTCGGCACTAGTACAGTGTATATCCACTTTTCGCAGCAATGCAGGCTGCTATTCTCCCATGGAGACGATCGTAGAGATGCTGGATGTAGTCCTGTGGAACGGCTTGCCATGCCATTTCCACCTGGCGCCTCAGTTGGACCAGCGTTCGTGCTGGACGTGCAGACCGCGTGAGACGACGCTTCATCCAGTCCCAAACATGCTCAATGGGGGACAGATCCGGAGATCTTGCTGGCCAGGGTAGTTGACTTACACCTTCTAGAGCACGTTGGGTGGCACGGGATACATGCGGACGTGCATTGTCCTGTTGGAACAGCAAGTTCCCTTGCCGGTCTAGGAATGGTAGAACGATGGGTTCGATGACGGTTTGGATGTACCGTGCACTATTCAGTGTCCCCTCGACGATCACCAGTTGTGTACGGCCAGTGTAGGAGATCGCTCCCCACACCATGATGCCGGGTGTTGGCCCTGTGTGCCTCGGTCGTATGCAGTCCTGATTGTGGCGCTCACCTGCACGGCGCCAAACACGCATACGACCATCATTGGCACCAAGGCAGAAGTGACTCTCATCGTTGAAGACGACACGTCTCCATTCGTCCCACCATTCACGCCTGTCGCGACGCCACTGGAGGCGGGCTGCACGATGTTGGGGCGTGAGCGGAAGACGGCCTAACGGTGTGCGGGACCGTAGCCCAGCTTCATGGAGACGGTTGCGAATGGTCCTCGCCGATACCCCAGGAGCAACAGTGTCCCTAATTTGCTGGGAAGTGGCGGTGCGGTCCCCTACGGCACTGCGTAGGATCCTACGGTCTTGGCGTGCATCCGTGCGTCGCTGCGGTCCGGTCCCAGGTCGACGGGCACGTGCACCTTCCGCCGACTACTGGCGACAACATCGATGTACTGTGGAGACCTCACGCCCCACATGTTGAGCAATTCGGCGGTACGTCCACCCGGCCTCCCGCATGCCCACTATACGCCCTCGCTCAAAGTCCGTCAACTGCACATACGGTTCACGTCCACGCTGTCGCGGCATGCTACCAGTGATAAAGACTGCGATGGAGCTCCGTATGCCACGGCATACTGGCTGACACTGACGGCGGAGGTGCACAAATGCTGCGCAGCTAGCGCCATTCGACGGCCAACACCGCGGTTCCTGGTGTGTCCGCTGTGCCGTGCGTGTGATCATTGCTTGTACAGCCCTCTCGCAGTGTCCGGAGCAAGTATGGTGGGTCTGACACACCGGTGTCAATGTGTTCTTTTTTCCATTTCCAGGAGTATATATATATATATATATATATATATATATATATATATATATATATATATATATATATAGGGAGGGTGAGAGCCTCAAGGCAAGGGTGAATAGACAAACATACACAAGATGCAATACAAACGGTTCGAGGCCCACAATAAAATTTTCAAGATATTTAAATAAATTACCATAACCTTTCAAAGGTAGAAGGCCACAAGGTCTTTTTTTTTTCTTAAATCATTGGCTATGATAGATTATAAACAGACAATTAAACACCGGTGAGACGGACAATAAAGAAAACGGCACGCAGAAGCCTCCAGGGAGGTCGGTCTGGCCTCGTTCACTTAGGTGAGACAGGTGGTGAGCCCAACTACACTTGATCCGTCGGAACTCAACCAGGGGACAGCCACGGACTGACCGACAAAACAACTTGCCTGCCACCAATCGGTGCATGAGAACTGAAACACAACAGTTACGAACGTGATTATCCACTATGAAATATTTATTAAGCTGTCAAAACTACACACCATGTTGGATAGCGAGAACAGGTGAGGAAAGGTCGCTGTCTTAAATTACGTTAGTGGCCAGGGCAGGTAACCAGAGCACTAACGTCCACAAGGCAGAAAATTCCGCTGGTGCACTTGAATTGTAGTCAACCAATGTAGTTAACTGCATCGCATGGTGGCTAAATTTCAGCAATAGGAACACTCAGCGCTGCTCAAAGGAAAACCTCCCCAACACCGAAACGAACCCCACAACATGAATGGACGGGGCTTGTGTAGTTGTAACCACTACTCGGCTTTGACATCGTGGGTCAGTGAACCACGAAGCTCGTAGCGATCGGACAGCTCCACACACGGTCCGACACTGCGCAAGGACCGCCAGTGGACCCAGCCGACTGCACCGCGAGGAGATAACTTCCCTGGTCCGCAGCAACCGACCGACCCCCTGCAGACCCCATAGCCGGGAACTATAGGCACAAAACCAAAGATGGTACATGGTGCAAATATCGATGCACATCGTAGCTGCCACACGTAGAAGGAAGAAGAACCACGACGTAGCCACAACAAAGGGCGGGAAACCAAACACAGGTAGACAGTTAAGTTCACAAAAACACATAGTTGGGAGTAACCAGGGCTCAACGATAGTTACAAGTTTGTGACTAAGTAATCATAACGTAACCTTTCTGGGCAGATGCTGCTAGATCTAACGTCGACGGGTCAAAAGCCACTTACTGTATTCCATGACATACAGATTTAAATATTAATTTAAAGTTTTGATATTAGTTGGGACTGTGTCTGTATCAGACGAAATACAAAATTTTTCTTTAATATGTCGCTGCCTACATACCGACTATTTTACCACGGATATTCAGTAAGTAATGCAACACCTTTTTCGGCCAATTTTGGTTGCAAAATACAAACTTTTTTGTGGGAGATGGTGGAATATTCCCGCTTGAGCCCCTGTAGTTTTATGAAGTTGCAATAGGTGGAGGCGCTATATGTATCCTTCAAAATGTTGTTTGTAGCGGAGTTGCGTTCCATGCAGAGAGCTGTTAGTCTATTGAGATTCTTTTGGCGGGAAGTCAGAGCATCGCAGATATTCAGAGAGGCTTGCAGGTTGTCTACGGATACCTGGCACTGGGCAAAAGCAGGGGTGTCCTCAGGGGTGTCCTCTGACATCATCGCAACAAGGTCGCACAAACCTGTCCGACCGATCTCTCGCATGCCGGCCGTTGTTATTTTAGAACGTGCAGACACTCCCATTCAAGGTGATTGACAGATCATAATTAAACACCTCGTTGCTGAACTGGACGTCTCTATTGGTAATGCGAACATACAAGTTCACAAATTTTGGTAATGACAGAGAGGTACTGACCATAAAGAGAGACGAGGGGTTATATGAACGGAATAGTTTGCGCGTTGCGGGACCCACCATGACAATTTTTTGTCCAACACTTTCATAGGTGGCGCAACATGCGTTCATCGTTTCGAACTGGAAAAAAACTGCAATCCATGTAGTGGCGTCACACGAGACCTCCTCTCAAAAGAAAGTTCAAAGCCGCACCCTCAGCGGGTAAAGTCGGCGACGGTCTTCTGGGGCTCTGAAAGGATTATTCTGCTTCATCTCTTCCATCAGGTGTAACGATCAACTCTGAAGTGTCTCTTTTGAAGCACGATGAAAGATGCACTTCGCGGAACGCAGTACGTGGATAATGGAGAGTTTATTGACGGACCATGCCGTCGGCACCAGCAGAGTGGTACAATGTGAACATACAGACCCTCCCAGTAAGGTGGCGTACTGAAGTCTCATTCAATGGTGGTTATGTTGAAAATTAGTGCTTCGTAACCAAAACAGTGGGGAATAACGTACTGTACTGGAATAACGAATGAGACCAACCTACTTTCGGGAAAAAACTGTGTTCCATTACTTATTGAACGCCCCTAGTATATTAACGATTTGTGTTAGGAGAAGCTGTGTCACAGCACAGCTTTGCCTTATCATGAAAACAGATTTTTGATAATAAGTTGAAATCTGGTACATAGGGTGAATCACCTGCAACTTTCACCGCTAACACTGTGGAAATAGGAAGTACTGTTGACGTGTGGTATACACAGAAAGGATTGGTACACAGAGACTCGTGTTGTTAGCTAATAAACACGTTTTAATAATAATTAGAAACTGTACTTTTGCGCAAGCATGCACCTTTTTAAACATAACAATTCCTATTGACATTAACTAATAAAAACATGGCAAATTTGAATGGCAGTGCTATTTGTTGCATGATTCTAATGCGAATCGTTTACAAGATATCATATTTAGAAAAACTTCCACAGTGCCACTTGTCTGTGTTATTAAACCTACATTGTTACTAGGTTCGCAATTGTTATACTTTCTAATAGTGTGTGTTCCTTCAGAGAACTGAGAATTGCCAGTCACTTACTGTATGACAATCGAAGCAGTAGGTCGTGAATGAATTATGGGATTCGCCAATGCACAGAAATCCGACATATTCATGTTGTATAAAGAATGTAGGATGAATGCAATTCGTTCTTCTATGGTGTATGCTGCAAGATATTATAATAGACGTCAACCATCTCGGCCATTATTTATCAACCTCTTTAACCAGTTATGTGTATCATGTATCTTGATGTATCATGTTTAGTGAAGAATCCATATTTTCAAATTATGGCCAGGTAAACCACCGAAACATGCACTACTCGTCTGTTAACAATACCCGGTTGGCTCGGGCAGGTGGAACGTCAGCGTCCATGGAGCGTAAACGTGTGGAGTGGGATAGTAGACCTTCAGCTCATAGGCCCGATTTTCATACAGGGAACACTGAACGCACACAACTATCGCAGCCTCCTAACAGACCACTTTCCATGGTTTCTACAAAAAGTTACTCTGCGGACTAGGAGTCAGTTTTGGTGGCAACATGATGGCTG
Organism: Schistocerca serialis cubense; assembly: GCF_023864345.2. NCBI lineage: Eukaryota > Metazoa > Arthropoda > Insecta > Orthoptera > Acrididae > Schistocerca > Schistocerca serialis. The sequence goes on from NC_064646.1 coordinate 358,082,250, forward strand.
GCCAGCATATAGTGCATAGAGTACTACAGCGTATCTTCACTATCTGTTTCCAAATCGTGGGATTGGACGCATTGGAGCTGCACCTTGGCCGCCACGTTCCCCGGATTTGAAGCCTGTAGACTTTTTTCTGTGGGGAAAGCCGAAATGCGCCACCTACCAACTACACCCGGTTATACGCAACGACGTATTACTATAGGTTGCTCGGACATCTCTGTTGAAATACACATTTGGAGTAGTCATTCCATACCGGACTGGAAGTGTATATTGACGCTGGCGGTGGTCATATTGAACACGAGCTGTGATGAATCAGCTGTTTCGTTACTGGTCAGAATCGACATAAGTAAAATATGCACTTGTGTTGTTCTCTTGTGTATGTTATCACAAGTATTATACAAGTGTCGTTGTGGGAACTTTTCAAAATGCGATATCTGGCAAACGACTCGCACTAGAATCCTGTAACAATCTCCACTAACATTCTAATTTACCCTACATTAAGTCTGTTCCCTTTAAAAATGTTTGTTTACAAACAAAATACGTTTTCTAAAAATTATTAGGATCTGTTAATTGGCTAACTATATGGCTACCAGATTACCAATCCATTCTGTGAAAATCACATCAATAGCACGTTTCATTTCCGCAGGATTTTCAGTGCAAGTTTAGGTGATTCACCGTGTATACCTGGAAGACAGCATCCCGTCTTTATCTGTATACGCACCGATGAGCCAATATACTGTGACCACTGCCCACATCGGAAGTGAATGTCACCTGTGTGCGTTGCGGATAAGTGACGCGGCGAAGAAATAATCGGAGCAAAGACGAACCGTTCTAGCTACAATACAGCCCGCATATGGGGAAATCCCATGACATAAGCAAATTTGTCAAAATTGCAGATTCTTACAGCCCGTCGCCTGGAAACGGCGAACTTACGATAAGTTGTTGAACGACAGTGAAACCATGAATAGGCGAGAAAATGTTGCACATCCACACCTCATCACAGAATGCGGAGATCGAAGGCTTGCCCGCTCTGTAAAACTAGATAGGCGGTGATGTGAGGAACATATGACGACTGAGAAACGCTTCCAGTGGAGGCACACTGTTCAGAGCACTTTGTTGAACAGGGGACGGTAGACTGCAATATGTTTTCCCATTTGACCCCGTGGCATGGTCACTAACGATTACAGTGGGTACAAATCATCAAGACTGGGCTGTGTATCATTTGAAACCTGTCGCCTTTGCGTCGTATTTGTCTGCTTAAGACATTCAGAGTTCAGGTAAGTCAAAGGGCTTAAGACTGTGACTGGTTAGAAAATTGTTGGGAATATTTATGTCTTTTTAACGGTCACACATTTGGCCCATTTGCCAATAAAAATATTTCATGGCTTCTAAATAAATATTAATTACAGACACTATTATGGTCAGTGGTGTAAATAATACATTGAGATGAGAAATGTCATGGGATACCTCCAAATATCGTGTAGGACCTCCTTTTTCCTGGAGTAGTGCAGAAACTCGACGTGGCATAGAAGAAATAAGTCATTGGAAGTTAACTACGGTTATACTGAGCCACGATGCCTCTTTAACCGATAATAACTGCGGAAGCGTTGTCGGTGCAGTGCACGAACTGACGTCTCGATTATGTCCCATAAAAGTTCGATGGGATTCATGTCGGACGATCTGTGTGGCCACATCATTCGCTCGAATTATCCGGAATGTTCTGCAAGCAAATTGCGAATAATTGCGACTCAGTGTCAAGGCGCCTTGTCATCAATAGAAAATCCATCTTCGATTGGGAACATGAAGTCCTAGTAACCAAACATTACCATTTTCGGTCAATGACGGAGTCAGTTGGACCAGGGGACTCAGTCAATTCCATGTAAACACAGCCCACATCATTATGGAGCCACCACCAGCTTGCGCAGTGCATTGGTGACAACTTGGATCCATGGCTTCGTGGGTTCTGCACCAACTCGAACCCTACCTGAGACATGCATGGCTCGCCATCGCACAATTTGGTATTTTACACCCTGTTTTAACGTATTTCCATCTGACCACGTTCAAATGGCTCTGAGCACTGTGGGACTTAACTTCTATGGTCATCAGTGCCCTAGAACTTAGAACTACTTAAACCTAACTAACCTAAGGACATCACACAACACCCAGTCATCACGAGGCAGAGAAAATCCCTGACCCCGCCGGGAATCGAACTCGGGAAACCGGGCGCGGGAAGCGAGAACGCTACCGCACGACCACGAGCTGCGGACTGACCACGTTCGTTTAAATTACTGGCGTTACTGAGTTATTGTTTTGCCTGAGCGTCATCGGCGCTGGTAGCGCGTATCGATATATCCGCTCTGATAGGATCTTTGCTCGACTGCTATGACTTCCCGGTTGTCATCTGTCGTGGGTGAGTCGGAAAGTTAGGGGAGGAAAGTTCTCGGCGGCAGTTAGGGCCGTGAGTTGGGCCCTGGCAGTCAGTTGCAATGCGTCTGGAGCGCGGCCCGGGCCAGCGAGTCGCCGGCTTGCAGGAGCAGTGAGCCCTGCGTGGACATCGCCCTTCCGACTGTTACCGCCACGCATCACTTAAGCCGGGCCTGACTTTTGGTGGATTGTTGGTCGGTCGGTTGTCCGAGGACATCTCCGTGCGGCGTAGTCGACTGGGCCCGCTGTGTCGGAGACTGTCTGGAGCTGTCCGATCGGTACGAGTATCGTCGCTCGCCGACCCAGACCGCGAAAGTTGAGTGGTTTTGAACACACGTTGTTGGTTCCGGCGTTGCTGTTGTGGAGGTTTTCCTGTGAGCAACAACGAGTGAAGTGTTCGATATAGCCGCCGTCAGGTGGAATTGATTAAATCAATTTGCCCATAGTCAAGTGCACCAGCGGACAGCCTTGTGGCCGTTAGTGTGTAGTTTTTAGGCAGTGCGTTTTCCTCACCTGCTGTTGCTGCCCGACATGGTGTACAGATTTGGCAGCTCAGTTCACATACGCGTTTGTGTGGGGCCTTGAATTCTCGTGTACTCCATCGTGGCAAGCAACCGGTTGGTCAGTCGGTCCGTGACTGCCCCTTGGATGGGTTCGCACGAATTAAGTGAAGTTGGACTCACCACTTGTCTCGTCTAAGTGAACGAGGGCAGACCGATCCACTAGAGACTCCTGAGTGCCGTTCTCTTAATTATCCTTTTGGCAGTGTTAATGTTGTTGAAATTTAACTGTATTCTATATTTTTAATTTGGCAAAGTTAGTTGTGGACCTTCTGCCTGGAGACATGTTCTCAGAGTTTCCTTCAAGTCCAAACATTATCGCTTTCTGCTCTTGAAAGGTTATTGTAATTTCATCTGAGTGATTTTACAAGTTACTGTGGGCCTTCCGCCGTTGGTGTTGCAAAAAGGAAATTTTGAAACTTAATGTATTGTTTTACTGATTGTTGCAATACAGAATGTTACAAAAAGGTACGGCCAAACTTTCAGGAAACATTCCTCACACACAAAGAAAGAAAATATGTTATGTGGACATGTGACCGGAAACGCTTACTTTCCATGTTAGAGCTCATTTTATTATTTCTCTTCAAATCACATTAATCATGGAATGGAAACACACAGCAACAGAACGTACCAGCGTGGATTCACTTTGTTACAGGAAATGTCCTCCGTTAGCGAGGATACATGCATCCACCCTCCGTCGCATGGAATCCCTGATGCGCTGATGCAGCCATGGGGAATGGCGTATTGTATCACAGCCGTCCACAATACGAGCACGAAGAGTCTCTACACTTGGTACCGGGGTTGCGTGGACAAGAGCTTTCGAATGCCCCCGTAAATGAAAGTCAAGAGGGTTGAGGTCAAGAGAGCGTGGAGGACATGGAATTGGTCCGCCTCTACCAATCCATCGGTCACCGAATCTGTTGTTGAGAAGCGTACGAACACTTCGACTGAAATGTGCAGAAGCTCCATCGCGCATGAACCACATGTTGTGTCCTACTTGTAAACGCACATGTTCTAGCAGCAAAGGTAGAGTATCCCGTATGAAATCATGATAACGTGCTCCACTGAGCGTAGGTGGAAGAACATGGGGCCCAATCAAGACATCACCAACAATGCCGGCCCAAACGTTCACATAAAATCTGTGTTGATGACGTGATTGCACAATGGCGTACGGATTCTCGTCAGCCCACACATGTTGATTGTGAAAATTTACAATTTGATCACGTTGGAATGAAGCCTCATCCGTAAAGACAACATTTGCACTGAAATGAGGATTGACACATTGTTGGATGAACCATCCGCAGAAGTGTACCCGTGGAGGCCAATCAGCTGCAGATAGTGCCTGAACACGCTGTACATGATACGGAAACAACTGGTTCTCCCGTAGCACTCTCCATACAGTGACGTGGTCAACGTTACCCTGTACAGCAGCAACTTCTCTGACGCTGACATTAGGGTTATCGTCAACTGCACGAAGAACTGCCTCGTCCATTGTATGTGTCCTCGTCGTTCTAGGTCTTCCCCACTCGCGAGTCATACGCTGGATTGTTCCGTGCCAGTCAATTGCTTCGAACGTCTTCCTATCGGGACACCTTCGTTCTGGAAATGTCTCGATACAAACGTACCGCGCCACGGCTATTGCCCCGTGCTAATCCATACATCATATGGGCATCTGCCAACTCCGCATTTGTAAACATTGCACTGACTGCAAAACAACGTTCGTGATGAACACTAACCTGTTGATGCTACGTACTGATGTGCTCGATGCTAGTACTGTAGAGCAAAGAGCCGCATGTCAACACAAGCACCGAAGTCAACATTACCTTCCTTCAATTGGGCCAACTGGCGGTATATCGAGGAAGTACAGTACATACTGACGAAACTAAAATGAGCTCTAACATGGAAATTAAGCGTTTCCGGATACATGTCCACATAACGTCTTTTCTTTATTTAAGTGTGAGAAATGTTTCCTGAAAGTTTGGCGGTACCTTTTTGTAACATCCTATATATATTTCCTTAATTTGCAGAATTTAACTTTGCGGCCTTCAGCCACCTTATCGCGTTTGTTTATCTCTTTCTGTGCGCCTTGTGGGCCATCGGCCCTATTAGCATCTTAAAACATTGTGACTGTGTCCTTCAGTAACCATAGTAGTATATTTGGAGTTGTGAAGATTTAATTCGGCGGCCATCAGCCGCTCCGCATGTATACGATTTATCTTATTCGTAAATTTAACTGTGTGTCATGTCTTTTCAAAATTTAACTTCTTCTAAAGCATCTGTTTGGAGGCCTTCAGCCGAGAAGCAAATTTAAGCCTTCAAAAGTGTATTTGTGAACTAAATGATAATAAATTACAATTGTGAAATGAATTCGAGCGCTACTCTCTTGCCCTTTCCACAATCCTAATTACCTGTTAAGTGTGCTTGATTTAGCGAGCGTTTCAGCTCTTACCAGCTGAAATTGGAACTCATCTGACCATGCCACTGTTTTCCAGTCCTCCATGGACCAACTAGCATGGTCAGAGCACAGGAATGTCTCAGCAGGCGAAGTCGTTCTGTTAACAAAGGCATTTGCGTCGGTCTTCTCCTGCCACAGCCCATTAACGCCAAATTTCGTCATACTGCTGTAATGGATATGTTCATTGCACGTCACACGTTGATTTCTGCGGTTATTTGACGCATTTTTGCTTGTCTGGCAGGACTAACAACTTTACGCAAATACCTCTGCTGTTCATCGTTATGAGAGGTTAATGGTATCTGGTGAGTGGTAATGCCTGAAATTTAGTATTCTCGGCAGTCTCTCGATATTGTGGATCACTGAATATTGAATTCCCTAACGATTTTCGAAATGGAATGTCCCATTCATTTAGCTCCAACTACCATTTCGCTCTCGAAGTCTGTTAATTTCCGTCGATCGGCCATAATAGCGCTGGCAACCTTCTCACATGAATGACCTGAATACATATGACAGCTCCGCCTATGCACTACCCTTTTACATCTAGTGTACGCGATGCTACCGCCATGTGTATAACGCTATCCAGTAACTTTGTCACATCAGTGCATGGTCAGTGGTGTAAATAATACTTTTCTTAATACGAGGTGGATACAGTTTAGAAATAGTGTTTATTAAACCTTGTTCAGTAATGCGAAAGATACACAGTGATTGAGTCACCAAGTTACTGCTTAAATGTGAAGTTCCTGAGGCTGACTGCCGAAAAATTCACAAGGGAAACACGACGATATTTAAAATGAATGTTCACCGACCTAAATGTGGCAAAGTTTTAGAGGTCCAAGAGCGATTCTAATAAAATTTTCTACATTATTTAGCAACAGTCACCACAATATGCACTTTCCTAACTACGAACTGGTAAGATGGATGTTTCTTCATACAAGGCCTTGAGAGATATCAGCGCTGTAACTAACAAAGTCCAGGAATTTATCTGTTTCGTAGTTTTCGTGTTGGTCCAGTTCCCCACTATGAAGTAAGATGTCTGGGTAGTAAAGTAAACAGATGACGAAAAGCTACGACGGTATCGGTACGTCAGAATTCAGCCAGTACAAGACACGATTGAACTTCGCAATATTACGAGTAATTAGCGTATTTCGTACGGCCCTAGTACTCTGTCAGTGTGTGTGTTTGTGTTTTGGAATGTGAAAGATTTGTATCCGAGTGTCTGTCTCATTTCAGTGTCATTAGCCGTCCGCCGAAAAATTTGCATTATACAATTAGTACCAAGTGCTCGTTAATATACAACCACCCAACCAGCAAATTATGGAGTCGTTGTTACCTGGTGGCTTTGTAGTATTTGCGTACTCTGACGTGGAAAAATTTAATTACATCCAGATGCCACAGCCCGTTCGTTATTAGATATACTATACTGCACTGTCCATTATACTTATCCGGGCTGTTATGCCGTGGTCGGTTGATGAATTCTGTGTCAATTCCCAACGTTTCGTCCCCGTCTGCGGAGGACATATTCAAGGGAGTCTGTAGCTCTATGGAAGGTCCAACACACCCACTGGCTCGCTACTGACTTAGTAGCGAGCCAGTTGGTGTGTAGGACCTTCCATCGAGCTACAGACTCGCTTGAAGATGTCGTCCGCAGACGGGGATTATACATTGGGAATTGACATAGAATTCATCAACCGACCACGGCATAACAGCCCGGATAATTATAATGGACATGACATGTCCGGCCGTGAAAGTCTACATTTTAGTACTATACTGCACTGTCCTGCATACAGTAATCTGTAAAGTTTCGATACTGTTACTTTATCCGCAGAATACATAGACACGACCGTGCCACGGGATAACAACGATCCCAAAGCTTGGTCGGGTGGTTGGATATTTAATAATAAGCAACTATTAACACCAGCGGGCTGCAATTTTTCCGGTGAAAGGCTAATGAGGCCTAAGTGCAACAGACGTTCGGCGACAGATTTTCCGCATTCCCAATCACACACTCACTCACTCACTCACTCACTCACTCTCTCTCTCTCTCTCTCTCTCACACACACACACACACATACACACCGACGTACTATGCACACGCGAATTTTGCTAATTGCACCAAATAAATTGCAGCCGCCTTCGGTGATTTAGTTAATGAAGTGAGCAGGAGAGCGAAATATTTGTTTAACGCCCGCCCTAACGCAATAATTCACGGAGAACTGGGACGCGCGCAGAGTCGCCCGATCGATGGCGCTGTCGCAGTAATTGGCGGTCTTCAGCGTGGAGTGGCGACCCGCCATCGCCAGCACTGAGGGCGGCGGCATCCCGACCCGTGAACCAATGCCGAGGACCCGATGTAGCAAGCAGCTCTCTGTCCCCTAACAGTCAGCCACTAAGTGTTGCGGACGGCTGGCTGAAAAGACTGCTGTAGAAATCGTTTCGTCGCTATAAAGGCACGTCTCTCACAAAAATCTGAGATTTTTGCTTTAATAGTATGCTTCTGCCGACTCGGAGAGACATTTACACAATCCCTTTGTTTTCTTTTCCTTGTGCCTTCGGCTCGTGTCAGCACCATTTAGGTATGTTTATGTTAACTAAAGGGGCGGCAGGATGCCCATTCAGATGTCAGCCTGTTACCACCCCCCTCCAACTTGCACTCCCCCAGGACGAAGTGTGTGTGCTCCAACTGTCTGGGTGTAGTGTTATTCATGTGGAAATGAGTGAAAGTTTTCCAAACGTTTGAGAATCGTATAACTGACGCTCTTTGCTTTCTTTTTGTTGTGACTTCTGCCCGTGGTTAGGTATGTTTATTAACGGACTTGGCATCGGTAATCTAAGGGGTGGTGGGATGCCCATCCAGATGTCAGCCTGTCACCACCTTCTTCCAACTCGCCCCCCCCCCCCCCCCCCAACCGATGGAGTGAATGTGCTCCAACTGTCAGGCTGTAGTGTTATTCACGTGGAAATGCGTGAAAGTTTTCCAAACGTTTGAGAATCGTATGACTGAGGCGGAAATTGGCAACCAGCCCCTTATTCACTTTGTGAGATTTGGGAAACACCTAAAAGTATCTCAGCTCATTAATCAGCCATCTTCAGATGGAAGATAGCTGCACAATCAGCTGAAACTAGTGAGCACTTAATGTTATTTACTTGAGCCTTGACAGGCAATTTATTCGTAATATACCAGTGATTTACCATAAAGTGACATTTGATATGTGGTATATCAGTTTCTAGATTCAAAATTTACCCTTACGCATATGGAGTCACAAAGTTTTCGAGGTATTTAAAATTATGATTATTTGTACGTTTCCAGTCTATTTTATTATTGTGTTTGTAGTTGATCTGATCCAAGAAAAGACATTACAACGTCATGGAGTGACCTGTGGAACAAATGTATTCTGCAGGAAAAGAAAATGTAACGAACGAACTATTCTTTGTCCAAAATAAAATCATACTGACGAAATAAATCGCGGCTGATCAGCCTGGTATGAGTGTGCATAGGACACAGTATTTCGGCAATCGACCACGTTGCCATCATCAGGTGCGCTGATGCACTGACCGGCGGTGGGCCGGCGCCATGTATATATAGGACAATCCCCCTCCCTCAGGAGCTTCCTATGAGTCGGTGCGGTCCGCGCCCCGCGCGCGGTCCAGGTACAGCGTACGTTCTCTCGCCGTCTGGGCGCTGCGTCCCAGGTCTTCTCGTTCAGGAGGGTCTGCCAGCACCGCTCTCGTTATTCTTCCCTACTCCCGTGAAGTCGGTACACTCTGGGAAAAATCCTTTTTCTTCCTTATCCGGGTGATCGCGGGTTCCCACGCCTTGCTAAGATGTAACCGCTGATTCGATTTAGTTGTGGTTTTCACTTTCATCTTCCGTCCTCCAAGCCAAACCAACAGCTTTCTTGGTAGTGTCAGTGAGAACCTTGGTCTACGTAAATCAGGGCTTTATCACATACCTTGCGAATGCGGTAGTGTATACATAGGTCAGACCATTCGTACAATTGAGGACCGATCCCAAGAACATCAACGGCACACTAGACTGCAACAGCAGAGTAAGTCGGCAATCGCTGAGCATTGCCTGTCGGAACTCCACAGCATGGATTATGACCAAACCAAAGTCCTGACACAGACTTCCAAATACTGGGACTGTGTCATCAAAGATATTGTGCCCTATGCCCACTCATACCAGGCTGTGCACCCGAGATTTATTTGGTCATAAAATACGCCTGGAGAAATTGAAGAATCTTAAAATCATACTGCCTCTGCTTCAGGTTACGTCAGGTCCATTAAGGAGTTTTGAAAAGGGCCTTGATACATTGGCTGAGGCTTTCAAGTATTTGAAACCAGGTTTTCGCAAGATCAGTCAGTATAAGTAGAAAGAACGCGTGTTTATTGGGACCGAAATCAGAAAATGAGACCTCTGATGCTAAGCTCATAAATGTCGAGTTGGTTCTTGACTGCTTCTTGAACGCCTTTAAAAGTCAGTGCACGTGGCTTTTTGGGCTACACAATAGAAGAAAACAAAATTTGTTTTGTGAATGAACTGTTGCGTAACTACAAAGAATGTACAGTACACTCTCATTAAAAATAAAGGTTTAACGTTTCCACCTTGACGTTACCACTCAAAACTTGTGTGTTTTTAGCGACGAACACCAATACATTCCTAAAACAGAAAATCGCTGTCAAGGACAACGGAACCTTCAATGGTGAACGTGTACTGTTGGTTTCTGTTTAGCAATATTGATCAGCCATCTTACGAGAGCGTTCTCCTCCAATTCTTATATTTACATTTTCATTAAAGTAGGATGAATATTTCGAAACATGGAGGCTCAGACCTAATACTTCTAAAACCCAAGTCTCCTGTTTCCACCTCAACAACAGACAGGCAAATTATACACCCCACGTAGAGTTCAGAGGCCAGGTGCTTAACTACAATCCCCTCCCAAAGTATCTGGGAATTACATTGGATCGATCTCTGACGTACAAGGAGCACTTATACAAATGCGCAGCAAAAATCAAAACCAGAAATAATGTCCTACACAAACTCACTGGAAGTAGCTGGGGAGCAAGCGCCACAGTTCTCAGAACATCTGCTCTTGCACTAGTATATTCGGTGGCTGAATACTGCGCTCCGGTCTGACTAAACAGCCCTCATACAGCAACGGCGGACACCCAGCTAAACGACACCATGAGGCTCATCTCAGGCACTACTAAACCGACGCCCCACCAATGGCTCCCGGTACTGGCTAACATAGCCCCACCTCATCTAAGGCGAAGATCTGCACTGAAAAGGGAATGGCAAAAGTGCACTAACAACCGTGACCTACCCTTACACGAAGACTGCAAGAATCCCAGCCACAGGCTCAAGTCCCGTAAGCCATCATGGAGATTAGGGCAACAGCTGATCGAGGACAATTATGATATCGACGAAGCCTGGCGTCGGGAATGGGATATGTCTAACCCTGATCACCTTAACTTAGTCTCGGACCCAACCCTATGGCCCGAGGGCTTCGGTCTTCCCAGAAAATCTTGGACAACTTTAAATCGTATCCGAACAGGCTATGGTAATTACTGGAAGCACAAATGGGGATAGACTGACTCACCCAACTGCGACTGTGGGAATCCACAAACTCTACATCATATAGCAATGGACTGCCCTACGAGGAGATTCCCTGGCACAATGCAGGAGCTGCACCTCCTGGAGGGAGATGCTTCTGGCTGGCTGAGGGACTTGGACATACAACCATGAGTCTGGTCAACTCTTCTCCTTCTGAAAAACCTATTACTAGATACTATTACTATAATTTCTATGTATTTATGTGTATTTTGTGTTTTACTTCCTTTTTTAGATCTAATAATTGTTTGTTGCCTGTAACATTGACCATTCATTGTTTTTATACGTTGTTTGTGTTACTACTTACTTACTGCTGTATTCTATTAGCCATACGAAATATAAATATAAATACGAGGGCAGTTCAATAAGTAATGCAACACATTTTTTTTCTCGGCCAATTTTGGTTGAAAAAACCGGAAATTTCTTGTGGAATATTTTCAAACATACCCGCTTCGTCTCGTATAGTTTCATTGACTTCCGACAGGTGGCAGCGCTGTACGGAGCTGTTAAAATGGCGTCTGTAACGGATGTGCGTTGCAAACAACGGGCAGTGATCGAGTTTCTTTTGGCGGAAAACCAGGGCATCTCACATATTCATAGGCGCTTGCAAAATGTCTACGGTGATCTGGCAGTGGACAAAAGCACGGTGAGTCGTTGGGCAAAGCATGTGTCATCATCGCCGCAAGGTCAAGCAAGACTGTCTGATCTCCCGCGTGCGGGCCGGCCGTGCACAGCTGTGACTCCTGCAATGGCGGAGCGTGCGAACACACTCGTTCGAGATGATCGACGGATCACCATCAAACAACTCAGTGCTCAACTTGACATCTCTGTTGGTAGTGCTGTCACAATTGTTCACCAGTTGGGATATTCAAAGGTTTGTTCCCACTGGGTCCCTCGTTGTCTAACCGAACACCATAAAGAGCAAAGGAGAACCATCTGTGCGGAATTGCTTGCTCGTCATGTGGCTGAGGGTGACAATTTCTTGTCAAAGATTGTTACAGGCGATGAAACATGGGTTCATCACTTCGAACCTGAAACAAAACGGCAATCAATGGAGTGGCGCCACACCCACTCCCCTACCAAGAAAAAGTTTAAAGCCATACCCTCAGCCGGTAAAGTCATGGTTACAGTCTTCTGGGACGCTGAAGGGGTTATTCTGTTCGATGTCCTTCCCCATGGTCAAACGATCAACTCTGAAGTGTATTGTGCTACTCTTCAGAAATTGAAGAAACGACTTCAGCGTGTTCGTAGGCACAAAAATCTGAACGAACTTCTCCTTCTTCATGACAACGCAAGACCTCACACAAGTCTTCGCACCCGAGAGGAGCTCACAAAACTTCAGTGGACTGTTCTTCCTCATGCACCCTACAGCCCCGGAGGCACTACGCGGATGATGAAGAAGTTATTGATGCAGTACGACGTTGGCTCCGACAACGACCAGTGGAATGGTACCGTGCAGGCATACTGGCCCTCATTTCAAGGTGGCGTAAGGCCGTAGCATTGAATGGAGATTACGTTGAAAAATAGTGTTGTGTAGCTAAAAGATTGGGGAATAACCTGGTGTATTTCAATGCTGAATAAAACAATCCCTGTTTCAGAAAAAAAAATGTGTTGCATTACTTATTGAACTGCCCTCGTATATATTTTCATTAAAGTGTATAACACACAAACATTACTGATTATGATTTGTTTCTTAATTGTGTTTCTGTATTTGTGTTTAATATTATGATTGTTTTGACATTTGATGTAAGTGTCTGAATAATTTTCGGGTTATATGTATCATAATTTGTTTTTATTTATGTTTGTCACCTAAGTGACATGAAATCTATACGGTTTTGTTATCATTTTGTATCGCGGAAAGTGACCTTGTGAATAAAAATTTTGTTACACCTCTGAATTCACCAACCGAGCATCAGCTACATTGACCCACTTAGGAGCTACATGCTGACGAAAAGCGTTAGTTTTCAGACTGATTATGTATATGGAAACGATATTTGAGGAAGAAAGTGGAGTGTTAGTGTTAATGTATTAAGCAGTCAGTTTCTGATCAATACTTAGACTCCTGAGCCAGTATATTCCGGAACAGAGAGCTTCAACGTGATGTCTAAACTTAGTCAACGGTTATGCTTCAGTTGATTCATTAAAACGAGTCTCAACTTGTGTCAGCAAACTAACTTAGAAGGAAAGCAAAGTACAAAAATTTATTTCACTTGGTTATCTTTACTTTCAATTCCGATGACTAGGGCCCGTCAACTTCCCAAAGAGTTCCTGCATATACGTGTCCTAACGTCTTTTCATTTCTTAGTGTCAGAGCTCTCCACATATTCCTTTCCTCGAAGATCCTGCAGAAAATCTCCACATTCATAATCTTATCATTACACTTAATCGAGAATACTGCTCCTAAAATTTTTGTCATATTTCAAGTATCGGCAGACTAATGGTACGGTGTGTATGTGTTCGACACACTTAGTGAAACGTCATTCGTGCTGTAGCACAGCTGTTTTAATTGTGTAGTTAAACATGCAAAGTGGCTGTTAGATTTTTTCAGCCTTGTCATAATGGCATCGAAGCTGTTTTTCTGAAATTGTTTCGCGCATTTGTTGTGACATGATACACGGACCGCTGTTCTGCTCAGTCATGATTATTCTAGTTGATTTTCTTTTGTCTCCTGTGTGGAGGAGTGAAATATTTCATGCAAATGTATGAATTAAATGTTGTTGACAGAGGCGAGGGAAATACGGCGTGTTAATTAACTATTAAGAGTACCTTGTTAATTAAAACAATTTTTTCCATTTGTGATAAAAAGTGCATGGAAACCACTTTCGCTACAAAACAAATATGGACATTAAGATTATATTTACATTCATTTGCATTGCTTTACCATATGACAAACGTAACACAGCAATTTGTTTCTCAAATATCAGTATCACAAGCCTAAATTCATAGTCATAACTTTCTCCATGAGTTAATATTTGCTTGTGACGTCAGACAGTTCTTTATGAAGTGTAGTGGAATAGCAAAGTTTACAGAATGAGCAAAATTTGGTGCCTTTTAATTGTATGTTCCTCACTAATTTAAAATTTTAAGTCATAATAATAATAATAATAATAGTAGCAGTGATAACCACGTTATTCTTCCGTCACATTTTAGTATTAGACGTTTCCCGCTCTGCGTAGTCTCTGCCTTCCTACTGTACGTTCCGCCGGTAGTCTTGTTTGTCATCAATAACGGCTGTATATAATTTTTCGTTCGTGTCAGATATACTAGCCAGTTAATCTGCAGTTCCTCATTATGTTATTAACAGCAGTTGAATGGAGGTATCTTCTGATATCTTCGTCTTCGTGTCGATTAAATCTTGTTAAACCCTTAACTGTGTTTTACGGATTCAATTTCACAGGTGGATGTATGTTTCTTCCTATTTTTAGTGATTGTCTAGGTCCCATTTATCTATACCATTGTCGATATGACTATTATTTTTTGGAATTTTAAAGCTGCTTTAATTTTCCTTATTTTTAAATTTCTATTCATTCCGTCACATGATAACTGTTGTCTTCTCTACATCTCTCTTTGAAAATTGAGACTAGAGTGACAGCCAAACAGGGTAAAACGAGATTGTTACAACGTTTAACTCTTGTAGTGTGACATTTGACCTAACTGGATTCTATACTCCTGACTTTGTAGTAGGTAACTTACAGAAACACTTTGTTTACATTATCTGCAGTTCAATTTTGGTTACCCCTTGGACCACTTGGCCATTGACATACAGGAGAGAGTTAATAAAATATTTCAAATAAAACAGTCTTGGTGGCAGTTTATTATTTTATTAACAACTCGTTTCGCGTACCATTGCTCACTTGTGTGCTCGCTTGACGCTTCTGCCGGGAAGTTGCGTTGACATCTTTGTGTATTCTGTTTAAATGTATATACTTCTCAGCGAGTTTGGTCCTATCATTACAACGTTCTGACCTACTACTACGACTTCATTAAGGTCTCTGCCAGTTTATCTGATTTGGCACATGCTTCAGTCTAGCAAATAGCCGTTTTATGGTTTTTAAAAATGATGTAATATAAAATTTTAAGATAATTGGATGATACCCGACGAAGGTGAAACGCGTTATTAATTAAGGAATAAATTGAAACAAGAACTGTTTTTAATTTAAATGTGCTATATACGTCTACTGTACCAGACGACATAATGGAGGGAAGGATATTGTACATTGATAAAAAAATGTTATTACTCACACTCAGAAGCTCATGCTTTAAACAGAGTATCCATATGTGAATCAGACAGGATGATTTTTTCCACCGTGTAGAAACTCTAGGGATTCATTGATGAGAGGATATGAAACAAAAACGATCTAATGAGTTTATGTCCGGAAATGCATGGTTTCCATGCTAGAGAGCATTTATTCATTCATATTTTGTTATAGATACTGGGTTCTAATACGCCCTGTACTATGCAGCCACTGTTACAGTACGCATGGCTTCCTCCTAGAGGGTGGTACTGTTCCTCATACGACCTAGCTCCCTCTCCTGCCATGGTAATTGGTAATTTTGTGTCCGATTCACTTCTATTGCAGACTCACGTTGTAATGGATGTGATACAGCGTTGTAACAATGGTTCCGTATTCGAATCGAGAGTTTGCCGATGTGGTATTTATTTATGGAAAGGCAATTGGCAACGGGCGGCGTGCAGCAAGGTTGTATCAGGAGACCTATCTCCGTCGACAACAACCACAGAATTCAATGTTTGCAACAGTGTTCCGACGTTTGTCTGAGACAGGGTCGTTTCAGGAAGCAGGTATTCATGAAGGACGTAGCCGAAATGTTCGGACACCAGACTTGGAGGAAAATGTGATGAACACCGTCGAAGGCGTCTGCCGTGTCAGTACCAGGAAGTCCGCCCACTAACACAGGGTAAACCAGACGACCGTGTGAAACCTTCTCCATTGCCACTGTTACTACCCTTATCATTTACAGCGTGTGCAGGGCTTACTAGTGACAGATTTTCCACATCGGTAGCAGTTTTGTCACTTGTTTCTTCCCCGGCGACGACGATTCCGGGATTTGTGTCTTCCACCCAGTTCATAGACGAGGCCACCTATAGGCGGAGTGGTATCTTCAACTCTGAAAATAATTTGTGGGATAGTATGCAGAACCTTTATGGTATGGTGACAGCGAATCATGAACATTGATGTAGCCGGAATGTGTGGGCCGCGATAATTGGCGACCGTATTTTGGTGCGATTCTTCCTCCCACGGTACCTAACATACCGGAACTATCGGCGTTTCTTGCTGGTGACTTTTCCTCCCCTGCTGGAACTATCGGCGTTTCTTGCTGGTGGCTTTTCCTCCCCTGCTGGAAGAAGTTCTACTGATGATTTTTATAGTTGCTGTTGCGTGATGGTGCTCAAGTCCACTCCGCGTTAACGTGCGTTCGCATCTCAGTCGTACCCCCTGTTCAGTTGCATGGCCTGCTCGTTCGCCGTATCTCAACCCGTGCGATTTATGGTTATGAGACCATCTCAAAAGTATTGTGTATGCAGAGTCCAGATGTGGAGACACTGGAGCAACGTATTCATGCTGCCTTTGACACTGTTCGGATGCAGCCTGGCCGATGTGAACGTGTGAGACAGAACATGCTACGGCGCGTACACGCATGCGTTGAGAGACATGGAAACTACTTTCAACACATACTGTAACTGTAGCTGCGTGATACGCCCCGTATCAGGCGGCAGTCTCTGTAACAGTGTATGATTCAATAAATGGGTTCTACAATGGAAACAATTCATTTCCGGTTGTAAGTCCAGTAGAGATTTTTGTTCCATAACCTCTCATTGATAAATTCCTACAGTTAGTACACGGTGGAAAAAAGTCACCCTGTATGGCATAGGTCATAAAGTGCATCCTCATCTAACACGTGTAATTCCATTAATGGAAGTTCACTGCACTTATGCGTTTACTGTTTCGTTCATAGCTGATAAGTACACTATGACACAACCAATTTCTGGATAGTACGGTGATTGCGAGGTATGTCAGTGAATTAGCAAGAAAATAAGCTTTCTGCAGCGTCAAGATGATGAAATTATTGACTATCTCAGAATAAAATTGTTTCAACAGAGAAATTCAGTAATTTGTGGAGAAGTGATAGGAAGTTAAACGTGGGAATAGTTTTATGTGGTAACACAAAAAGGAGGAATCCTAAAATCATAAGATTTCCCCCGAATTGGTCGTTATCCCCAAGTCGTAAGATTGATGCGTGCTCGTAGGACAAGATAAGACACCAAAATTTTATAGCACCAATAGTTTTTGTACAAGTGCGATCTTTTGATGAAAGATTTCTATGCTAAATATGAGTCAATCAGTTATATTATGAATTATTGCGTATTTGGTAACTCATTCGTTTTGAACGCTTGATACATTGTGGAGTAAGTGACTGGGCCGTTTATCGGCACTTGAAACTATATTGGTCTTCACTCTGCTACCCACATTTCACAAGCGTAGACTAGCAAAGAGTACTGCCGCGTCACGCTAGAGTTCGCGGCGTGCCTCGCTAGTCTGATTTAAGAGTGTCTCATGCATGGTCTTGCTCTGCGTGCCTTCATCGCTTCTGCATCTCAGAAGACCTCAGCCCGAAAATAGTTTACTCTGGAGGGCCCATAGCAGCTGCGCACACAATGCTTCGTCATTCACTCCACTGCAAGTGGAGCACAGATGAAAATTTTAATACAAAACGATTTGATCATTCCTGTCGATAACAGCGGAATTAGGTGTGTTTTTGTGTCCGTCAGAGACACCAAAGGACTTGGAAGAGCCGTTGAACGGAATGCACAGTGTCTTGAAAGGAGGATATAAGATGAACATCAACAAAAGTAAAACGAGGATAATGGAATGTAGTCGAATGAAGTCGGGTGATGCAGCGGGAATCAGATTAGGAAATGAGATGCTTAAAGTAGTAAAGGAGTTTTGCTATTTGGGGAGCAAAATAACTGATGATGGTCGAAGTAGAGAGGATATAAAATGTAGACTGGCAATGGCAAGGAAAGCGTTTCTGAAGAAGAGAATTTTGTTAACATCGGGTATAGATTTAAGTGTCAGGAAGTTGTTTCTAAAAGTATTTGTAGGGAGTGTAGCCATGTATGGAAGTGAAACACGGACAATAAATACTTTGGACAAGAAGAGAATAGAAGCTTTCGAAATGTGGTGCTACAGAAGAATGTTGAAGATTAGGTGGGTAGATCACGTAACTAATGAGGAGGTGTTGAATTGGATTGGGGAGAAGAGAAGTTTGTGGCACAACTTGACTAGAAGAAGGGATCGGTTGGTAGGACATGTCCTGAGGCATTTAGCATTGGAGGCAGCGTGGAGGGTAAAAATCGTAGACGGAGACCAAGAGATGAATACACGAAACAGATTCAGAAGGATGTAGGTTGCAGTAAGTACTGGGATATGAAGGAGCTTGCACAGGATAGTTTAGCATGGAGAGCTGCATCAAACCAGTCTCAGGACTGAAGACCACAACAACGACAACATTTGTGTCCGTGCTCAGTATAAGACTGACTTCAGATAAATTTTTGTTTGAATTTATGTAGCTTCTACTTTTTCTGTTATGTTGTGGGGATTTCTGCCTCTGGTTTTGTTTTTAACTGTAATGGACATAGCTACTCAAGCACACATAAAAACAAGTTATGTGTTGAACTATGCTTTCGCAGATATTATTTGCACAAGTTATTATGGCTCGGGTTCTCTCATTCTTTACTGTCACAAGGCTTAAGAGGTGTTTTTATTTACCGGGCGTCTTCCCTAGTTAGGCGCATGTTCTCTGGTGTTTCGGCACATATTTGCAATTTAGTTTTCGCATTGTGCAACGGTGGTCATCTCAAACAAATAGTGCTCATCAAATCTTCCATACGACACCCAGTGTCGGCGGAAAGCGTCGGTTTGTTTCCCATTACTAACAAAATGATTTTTTAAAGCTGAACAGCACGGGTACCTTCGATAGAGCGATCCCACACTAGTACTGTCCGATTCTTGTTTTATCTACATGTATTAACAGGGACAGTAAAACACGAAGAAGAAGCAGCAGTCCGGCAGAGACTCAGTCGTGCTGCGTCCTTCACGGTAGCAGTCAGCGTGGACCAGGGCAGTGATTGAGTATTGAGTATTCTTCCAGTTTTACTATTCCTGTTAATACATACTGATACAGCGAACACTGCACTAGGCTAATAAGGGACCGCTCTATCGAATGGGCACGTAAAATTCCGCTTCAAAAATGATTATGTTTCTAGTGAGAGACAAACGACGCTTTTCTTTGACCTGGGCGTCATATGAAAGACTTCATGAGCACTATTTGTTGGAGCTGATTTCTGATACAAAGCTGAATTTCAAATATATGTTCAGACACTAACGAAAAGGCGCCTGGCGACTTTTAGGAGAGACGTGTATTCAAGGGCTATTCGGAAACTTAAGGTCCGATCGATCGCAACATGGAAACCATTGTGATCATCCGATGAAGCCTTGCATAGATGTCTTGAACTGTGCCTCTAATATACACGCCCTTGCGTCACGTCACTCTTTCCAGTTCCGAGCGCACAGCGAGCACGCGAAGACGCCTAGAAAATAGTCTCCCTCAAAATTTCTCTCTATCACTGGGTCCCGTGTTCGACTCCCGGCCGAGTTGGGGATTTTCTTCTTCTGGGGACTGGGTGTTTGTGATGTCTTCATCATTTTGTCCTCCTTCGTGAAAGTGGCGAGACCGGACAGTAAAAGAGATGAGGATTTTGTACGGACGCTGATAACCGCGCAGTTAAGTGGACCACAAACCAAATATCATCATCAGCATCACCATTAGAATCATCATCAGCACCATCATCATCATCACCATCCTACCAAATACGAGTGTCCATAAGAAGATTTCGCCTGATTTCAACAGCTCATACGACGTTTCACTCATGCATTTCCCTCTTCATGACAATTCAATGAGGACGCTCCTGCAGCATTTTTAGTGAGAAATGTTTGATCACCCACCATAAATCCCGGACATGGTTCCCTCTGATTTTCGTCTCAGCTGACAAGAAACTTCTGATCGGCGTAGCGAATTAGCACAAATCACTGGCGGCTGCCTTCTATGCAAGGATATTGGATAATTGGTACAATGCAACGACACATGTCCCAAGTGCTACGGCGACTATATGGAGAAGTAACGGGAAGGAGCAGTAGATTGTTGCAAATAAAACATTTTTGATCTTCCCTCTGGTTTCCAATTCGCGATCGATGAACATTACTTTTCGAATAGCCATTATGTGTGTATGTATACATTTAGATCCACTATAACTTATGTGTTATTCAGATGGTGTACTTACCCTAAAGTTAGACAATCCTGCGACTACTGTATATTTGTAATGTTTAAGTTATTTTATTCTATATTGTATGTACTTATGAATTCATTAATTGTTATTCAGAATTATGAATGTCTGTTTACATGTTTTTCAAGTTTTTTTTCTGTTTCCATGTTTTATGAGAGTTTCTCCTAAATTACCGATTAGTGAAGATATTTCGTCTAATACCGTCGAATCCATGCCTCACATTCTGAAAAATCTTCGACTCAGTGTTATTGACCTCAAAATTCAGTCTCAAGGCATCCACAGTCTGGCTGTCTAATCTCCTCATATTCTTTACTGAGAACAGAGAGCCAGAAACGTGCTAGCCTGCCAGTTTTACAAGAATATGCAAGTAACTACACTCCTGGAAATTGAAATAAGAACACCGTGAATTCATTGTCCCAGGAAGGGGAAACATTATTGACACATTCCTGGGGTCAGATACATCACATGATCACACTGACAGAACCACAGGCACATAGACACAGGCAACAGAGCATGCACAATGTCGGCACTAGTACAGTGTATCTCCACCTTTCGCAGCAATGCAGGCTGCTATTCTCCCATGGAGACGATCGTAGAGATCCTGGATGTAGTCCTGTGGAACGGCTTGCCATGCCATTTCCACCTGGCGCCTCGGTTGGACCAGCGTTCGTGCTGGACGTGCAGACCGCGTGAGACGACGCTTCATCCAGTCCCAAACATGCTAAATGGGGGACAGATCCGGAGATCTTGCTGGCCAGGGTAGTTGACTTACACCTTCTAGAGCACGTTGGGTGGCACGGGATACATGCGGACGTGCATTGTCCTGTTGGAACAGCAAGTTCCCTTGCCGGTCTAGGAATGGTAGAACGATGGGTTCGATGACGGTTTGGATGTACCGTGCACTATTCAGTGTCCCCTCGACGATCACCAGTGATGTACGGCCAGTGTAGGAGATCGCTCCCCACACCATGATGCCGGGTGTTGGCCCTGTGTGCCTCGGTCGTATGCAGTCCTGATTGTGGCGCTCACCTGCACGGCGCCAAACACGCATACGACCATCATTGGCACCAAGGCAGAAGCGACTCTCATCGCTGAAGACGACACGTCTCCATTCGTCCCTCCATTCACGCCTGCCGCGACACCACTGGAGGCGGGCTGGACGATGTTGGGGCGTGAGCGGAAGACGGCCTAACGGTGTGCGGGACCGTAGCCCAGCTTGATGGAGACGGTTGCGAATGGTCCTCGCCGATACCCCAGGAGCAACAGTGTCCCTAATTTGCTGGGAAGTGGCGGTGGGGTCCCCTACGGCACTGCGTAGGATCCTAGGGTCTTGGCGTGCATCCGTGCGTCGCTGCGGTCCGGTCCCAGGTCGACGGGCACGTGCACCTTCCGCCGACCACTGGCGACAACATCGATGTACTGTGGAGACCTCACGCCCCACGTGTTGAGCAATTCGGCGGTACGTCCACCCGGCCTCCCGCATGCCCACTATACGCCCTCGCTCAAAGTCCGTCAACTGCACATACGGTTCACGTCCACGCTGTCGCGGCATGCTACCAGTGTTAAAGACTGCGATGGAGCTCCGTATGCCACGGCAAACTGGCTGACACTGACGGCGGCGGTGCACAAATGCTGCGCAGCTAGCGCCATTCGACGGCCAACACCGCGGTTCCTGGTGTGTCCGCTGTGCCGTGCGTGTGATCATTGCTTGTACAGCCCTCTCGCAGTGTCCGGAGCAAGTATGGTGGGTCTGACACACCGGTGTCAATGTGTTCTTTTTTCCATTTCCAGGAGTGTAGAATAAGGAAAGGTTTTCAGTTTCCAAAAAGAATTCTCTAACCCCAAGATAAAACTTCTTTAAGACGAAAGGGCTGATAATACTTCCAACTTGCAGACGATGTATTTAGTCCAACTGCAGACTAAGGTCGAGAAGTACAGCTGCAACCTCAGAGTCAGCTGCGTCAGTTTGTACTATGATCGTTCATTCAAAATCTGGGAAATCCAAAGCATGTACACTACTTAGGGCACACTGGAGTGCGTACAACAACGCCTGCTGACTATTGGTTCCCAAAAAACGTCCCTTTACAGCTTACTCAGGAACGCAAATAACTGGAGAAAATTAGGTATGAATTTTCTAGAAAATCTTATCATACTGACAAACTGAGATATACCTTTCTTATGGTTTTGTGGAAGAAAATTCTGAGCAGCTTTGGTATGCATTTGACCAGTTCTCTGTGAGGCGACATAAGAAAGGAAATTTCATTATGGGTCTAAGCTCACTTCTCGCAAACGAACCAACTCTTAGCTTAAGCGATGTAAACATGACAATAAAGTTTTTTCTATATGTCACTAAAATGTCCCAGTTAAAGAGCTGGCATAAGATGTTAGCAGCACCCCAGGTGCCAAATAGCTTTCGAGGAGAACGATAGAGGCCAATGACAGACTCGCAAGGAACACGCCGCCAACGCCGTCTTGGCTAGTCTGGCACTGCGCGACAGCTACGGTCGCAGGTTCGAATCCTGCCTCGGGCACGGATGCGTGTAATGTCCTTAGGTTAGTTAGGTTTAAGTAGTTCTAAGTTCTAGGGGAAGGATGACCAAAGAAGTTAAGTGCCATAGTGCTCAGAGCCATTTGAACCCTCTCGGCTGTCAGTATTTAGATCAGTCATCCAGTCCGTCGCAGATACCTGCCCAGTGGGAATCGCAGTCGCAGTCAGCTCAGCCTCTAGCTCATAGTCTTTCAATGCCGAGCGACCAGAGTATTGTTCATAGCAGGACTTGTACTTCACCAGCAGTGAGGCAAGCATAGACTAGCGTGGAAGAGCTTGTATCACAAAAACTAGCTAAAGTTAAGTGGCTTTCTTTTTCTTATGAATAAAGAACCCAGTTATTATATGCGTGAAGTTGTGTTATACACCCCTGGAAATTGAAATAAGAACACCGTGAATTCATTGTCCCAGGAAGGGGAAACTTTATTGACACATTCCTGGGGTCAGATACATCACATGATCACACTGACTGAACCACAGGCACATAGACACAGGCAACAGAGTATGCACAATGTCGGCACTAGTACAGTGTATATCCACCTTTCGCAGCAATGCAGGCTGCTATTCTCCCATGGAGACGATCGTAGAGATGCTGGATGTAGTCCTGTGGAACGGCTTGCCATGCCATTTCCACCTGGCGCCTCAGTTGGACCAGCGTTCGTGCTGGACGTGCAGACCGCGTGAGACGACGCTTCATCCAGTCCCAAACATGCTAAATGGGGGACAGATCCGGAGATCTTGCTGGCCAGGGTAGTTGACTTACACCTTCTAGAGCACGTTGGGTGGCACGGGATACATGCGGACGTGCATTGTCCTGTTGGAACAGCAAGTTCCCTTGCCGGTCTAGGAATGGTAGAACGATGGGTTCGATGACGGTTTGGATGTACCGTGCACTATTCAGTGTCCCCTCGACGATCACCAGTGGTGTACGGCCAGTGTAGGAGATCGCTCCCCACACCATGATGCCGGGTGTTGGCCCTGTGTGCCTCGGTCGTATGCAGTCCTGATTGTGGCGCTCACCTGCACGGCGCCAAACACGCATACGACCATCATTGGCACCAAGGCAGAAGCGACTCTCATCGCTGAAGACGACACGTCTCCATTCGTCCCTCCATTCACGCCTGTCGCGACATCACTGGAGGCGGGCTGCACGATGTTGGGGCGTGAGCGGAAGACGGCCTAACGGTGTGCGGGACCGTAGCCCAGCTTCATGGAGACGGTTGCGAATGGTCCTCGCCGATACCCCAGGAGCAACAGTGTCCCTAATTTGCTGGGAAGTGGCGGTGCGGTCCCCTACGGCACTGCGTAGGATCCTACGGTCTTGGCGTGCATCCGTGCGTCGCTGCGGTCCGGTCCCAGGTCGACGGGCACGTGCACCTTCCGCCGACCACTGGCGACAACATCGATGTACTGTGGAGACCTCACGCCCCACGTGTTGAGCAATTCGGCGGTACGTCCACCCGGCCTCCCGCATGCCCACTATACGCCCTCGCTCAAAGTCCGTCAACTGCACATACGGTTCACGTCCACGCTGTCGCGGCATGCTACCAGTGTTAAAGACTGCGATGGAGCTCCGTATGCCACGGCAAACTGGCTGACACTGACGGCGGCGGCGCACAAATGCTGCGCAGCTAGCGCCATTCGACGGCCAACACCGCGGTTCCTGGTGTGTCCGCTGTGCCGTGCGTGTGATCATTGCTTGTACAGCCCTCTCGCAGTGTCCGGAGCAAGTATGGTGGGTCTGACACACCGGTGTCAATGTGTTCTTTTTTCCATTTCCAGGAGTGTAGATAGCGGCTCGCAGCCACCGAACAACATTCTTTCCTTGCTTCTCGTGGTAAAAGCCCACACAGACAGCGAGACGACGTAAAAACTGGCAACGAGTATAATTCATTGCAGATCTTGCTTGTCTCTCTTTTGTTTTAGCTTGCAGGGGTGCTCTGTTCTTAATGCTAATGTGTTGTAGTGTTCTTGTACGTATTCCAGGAGGGGAGGCGCAGAACTAATCAGATTTCTCTTTTCAGAGGCTTTGCTTGCTTTTTGCTATAACATATTTGTGAACACCATGGATATCCCCGCCCCCTCCACCCACTGCACCACTGTTCAGCCGCAGACGGCCAATGTGATGGACCTAGCACAACATTTTCAGTTTAAGAAATAGCAAATTGTTCTTTTTCTGACGACGGTACAACAGCTTCTGGCAGCACAAGCCGCGTCGGCCGCACAACAACCGACCGATCGACTAGCCCAGCATGTGCCGCCGACCAGCACTCCGGCAGTTTAAGACACCGAAGAGGAATGGCTCTAATACCCGACACAGTTCCAAGCACATTGTGAAATTGATCGGGTTGAAGGTACTGTAAGGCTACAAGACTTCCTTTCAATTTCAGGGTCCCCATTCCTGAGGTTAATGAAAAAACTATTCCCAACTGCGTCTCCTGCCTAACTCAGTTATGAACAAGTACTTGCTGGATCAACTCAATACTATGACCAGGAAGTTAAAGTAGCTGCAGCCAGATATCAGCTCTTTCGCTTGCAGAAAAACCCGGAACAGACGTAAATTGGAAGTTGGTGATTTCTTATGGGACCAAACTGCTGAGGTCATCGGTCCCTAAACTTACACACTACTTAATCTAACATAAGCTATGGACGACGCACACACACACACACACACACACACACACACACACACACACACACTTATGTCAGAGGGAGGACTCGAACCACCGACCTCTGAGGGGGGGGGGGGGGGGGGCAGCAGCACGGACCGTGACAATACTCCTAATACCACGTGGCGGAACAGACTTACCGTCAGTGGTACATGGTACTAACGTGCATGACTAGGAAGTGTAAACTTAAGTGTAGTTGTGGCAACTTTTACAGTGACCTAATGATAAGAGATGCTATAACGTTCAGTGTCCCTGATAGTAGAATAGGGGAAGAGATCCTAAAGTACTCTGACCCATCACTTCCTCAACTGTTGCAAATCTTAATGCAATATGATTGGGGTGGCATAGGGGACAATAAGTTTGGCCAGGCTCCGATATGTCGGGTCTAGTGCCCCTTGCCCGCGATCGCCCAAAGCAGCCGCAACATCCAGCGCTTTCACAGCGGCGTGAAAAGGCACGTACACGTGTAAACAGGCCTGTGAATTTGGTGACGTTTTGCCCTAGAAGTTTTGCTTGCCATAAAAGACAGGACTGCCCATCATGTAACGAATCGTGGTACACGTGTGGAAAAAAAGGCCGTGTCCAAGCAGCTTGTTTGCAACGGCACAAAAACGCCAACTTTGTTCGCTCCGAGAAAAGACGAACTCAGGGTCTGACAAAAGTAAGATTAAGGTTATGCCTCCTTCTCACTCCAGTGCTGTGCAACAACATTGTAACAAACTATTTGTCTCCTTACGAATTGCTGGCCATCGTGTGAACCTTCAGTTAGCTCCAGTAACTTCGCTTAATCGTGCCACGTACGAACATTTAGGCTCGCCACGCCTGTCTAAATCTGGAAACCACCTCACAGCTTATAACGGACAGGAAATTCCACTGCTTGGACAGTGCAATTTGGCTGACACTTACAGATCTCACTTTAGAATAGTAAATTTTACTATGCAGAAAGCCAGAGACATTGAGAACATTTTCGGTTTAGATGGTTTTGATTTGTGTGGCCTTAGCATCCAAGACAAAGTACACAACTAGCCATTAAAATCGCTACCCCACGAAGACGACGTGCTACAGACGCGATATTTAACAGACAGGAAGAAGATGTTCTGATATACAAATGATTAGCCTTTCAGAGCATTCACACAAGGTTGGCGCCGGTGGCGACACCTACAACGTGCTGACATGAGGAAAGTTTGCAACCGAATTCTCATACGCTAACAGAAGTTGACCGGCGTTGCCTGGTGAAACGTTATTGTGATGCCTCGTGTAAGAAGGAGAAATGCGTACCATCACGTTTCCGACTTTGATAATGGTCGGATTGTAGCCTATTGCGATTGCGGTTTATCGCTTCGTGATATTGCTGCTCGCGTTGGTCGAGGTCCAAGGACTGCTAGCAGAATGTGGAATCGGTGGGTTCAGCAGGGTAATACGGAACACCGTGCTGGATCACAATGGCCTCGTATCACTAGCAGACGAGATGACAGGCATCTTATCCGCTTGGCTGTAACGGATCGCGCAGCCACGTCTCGATCCCTGAGTCACCAGATGGGGACATTTGCAAGACAACAACCATCTGCACGAACATTTCGACGACGTTTGCAGCAGCATGCACTATCAGCTCGGAGGCCATGGCTGCGGTTACCCTTAACGCCGCATCATGGACAGGAGCGCCAGTGATGGTGTACTCAACGACGAACATGGGTGCACGAATGGCAAAACGTCATTTTTTCGGATGAATCCAGGCTCTGTTTACAGCATCATGGTGGTCGCATCCGTGTTTGGCGCCATCGCGGTGAACGCACATTGGTAGCGTGTATTCGTCATCGCCATACTTGCGTATCACGCGGCGTGATAGTATGGTGTGCCGTTGGTTACACGTCTCGGTCGCCTCTTGTTCGCATTGACAGCACTTTGAACAGTGGACGTTACATTTCAGATGTGTTATGACCCGTGGCTCTACCTTTCATTCGATCCCTGCTAAACCCTACATCTCAGCAGGACAATGCACGACGGCATGTTGCAGGTCGTGTACGGGCCTTTCTGGATACAGAAAATGTTCGACTGCTGCCCTGGCTAACAGGTGGTTGTTCTGGGTACTGATTTCTCAGGATCGATGCACCCAAACTGCGTGAAAATGTGCTCACATGTCAGTTCTAGTATAATATATTTGTCCAATGAATACCCGTTTATCATCTGCATTTCTTCTTGGTATAGCAGTTTTAATGGCCAGCAGTGTAATTTTCATATCAGTTTTTGCACCAAAAGATAGTGTCGCTAACTTGTTTAAAGAATTTTCTGAAATATTTTCAAAAGGAATGGGAAAAGCAAATAACTTCGTAGCGCTTATTACATTGAAAGACAATAACTAGCCTAAGTTTTTTGGGCCAGCCCCGTTCCACTTGCATTAAGAGACAAAGTAGACAGTGAATTGAAAGTATTGCATGATAGTGGTGTGTTTTCTCCCATCGAGCTAATCAATGGGCGAGTCCTCTCGTTTTGTTGTCTAAGCCTTCTGGTCGCATTCGCATGTGTTGACTTCAAGTCTACAGTCAACCCACAGACAGTACTTGACACTTATCCGTTACCTCGCCCTGAGGAACTCATGGACAGGGCTTGGTGCAGGACGTTACTTTTCTCACATCGATCTGCGCGATGCCTATTTGCAAATTCCATTGGATGAAGAATCACAGAAAGTCCTTTTTGTAAATACACACTTAGGAATATCCAATTATTTGCGTTTGCTCTTCGTCAGCGCTTCCACACCCACCATTTTTCAACGTTACTTGGAACAGCTGACTGCTAAAGTGCCATTTTGCTCAAACAACCTTGTCGAGATTGTCGTCTCGGGTGGTACACAAGAGGTACACATTGCCAATATGCGTATTCTCTTTCGAGTGTTATCA
This sequence comes from Schistocerca serialis cubense, assembly GCF_023864345.2. NCBI lineage: Eukaryota > Metazoa > Arthropoda > Insecta > Orthoptera > Acrididae > Schistocerca > Schistocerca serialis. Next base: position 358,110,766 of record NC_064646.1, read on the forward strand.
GAAGCAAGACTCAAGTGTCATCTCGACAAGTGTGACTTTTTTTCAAACTGAACTACAGTACTTAGGTCACGTGATAAACAGTCAATGCGTCTAAACTGCAGTTAGTATTAGGCAAAATAACATGATATATTTGGCTCATACGGAATCCCGCTCAGAACGCGCCTCCATTGCTTTGCTTGCGTTGAAAAAAAGTCTTTTGTGTGATCTACAGACTGTCAAGATGCAAATCAGAAACTCAAAAATGCTTTTTTCGTGACAGATGTTTAGTGCATTTTGATCCTGCCAAGCCAGGGATTTTGCAAATGAGCGCCCCATCCTACGGGATCGGTGCTATACTTTCGCGCAGAATTGGTGCACAAGACAGACATTGTTTTTGCGTCAAAGTTGCACACTCAAACTCGGTGCAGTTATTCTCAAATCGAAAAAAAGGCTCTCACTATTGTGTAAGGTGCGACGAATTTCATCGCTGTTTGTATGGTCGCAAAGTTCTATTTAGTGGCAAATCACAAGCCTTTGCAGTACTTCCTTCATCTGTCAAAGCCGGTTGCTACATGTACTGCTCAAAAATTGAAACGATGGGCTTTATTGCTTTCCCATCAGTACGAAATTGTGTACAGACGTACGGCAAAGCATGCCAACGCAGACGTCCTATCTCGCCCTCCAGTTGGCCCAGACTCTGATTTTGATGCATCTGCGTATCTTGTTGCCATATCGATGCGCAGGACTCTGAATAGCTGGAATCTTTTCTCTTGCACTGCAGAAAAATTGCACGGGCCACGGAAGTAGACCCAGACCTCCAGATTTTGTTCAACAAGATGCGACTCTAGTTCAAAATGGCAGTGGACAATTGCGTGTGCTTATTTCCAAAATGTTGCAAAAGGATGTGTTGCTGTTGCTCCACCAAGGACATTGGGGAATTGTTCGCACTAAGCAGTTAGCGCGCCAGCACTGTACTTGGCAGGCCGTGGACGCCCACATTCAACAGATGGTGTCACAGTGTCGCGCATGAGCGGAAACCAATCCGCTTCGCCACAGACGTTCTCTGTTTGGTCTAAGACTGAATCGCCATGGCAACGAGTGCACATTGACTTTCCATGATCATTTTCGAACAATCGTTGGCTCATCGTAGTAGGCTCTTAACAGCAAGCTTAGATTTCCGGTGCCTATGAACTCTACCACATCACCACATCACGTAACACCATTCAAGCGTTGTCCTCCATATTTTGCATATAAGGTCTGCCTGAAGTACTTGTGTCGGACAACGGACCACAGTTCTTTACACGTAATTTTGAACAGTTTTGTGAACGAAATGGCATTTGTCACCTAACAAGTCCTCCGTTTCACCCGCAGTCCAACGAAGAAGCAGGACGCTTCGTACGCAGTTTCAAGCAACAGATGGGCAAGCGTCGCACCACCCAGACACGGCAACAGGCGCTGCTACTCTTTCTGGCCTCCTATCGCTCACACCCACTAGGCGGACCATCACCTGCGGAACTTCGGCATTGCCGCCGCCATCGGACGCTGCTGCACTTGCTTCACCCACCGCAGCAAACGGCGCCGCTTTACACTGCGCGATGTTGTTGTTTACTGGGTTTATGGCAACAATGGTCAAAGGGAAAGAGGCATGATCAAGGAACGCATAGGCTCTTTAGTGTATTTAATTGTTCGTCATTTATCCCGTAATTCTTCTGCTTTTCTTCCCCCAGATTCACGGCTTCACAGTACCGCACGGCCTTTGCAACCTCCTGCTGGTGCCACCTCCTCCCAGGAGGAGGCGATCAGTGACGCGCCCTCGCCCCCGCAGTCACCGCTCGCCGACCCCACGAACCTGGATCCGCCGTCGCCGTCGCCGTCGCCGTCTCCGTCCGCCGTCGCCGACGTCGCCCAGGACACGTCCTCAGGCCTGTACGTGTGCCCTGGCCACAGTTTTCCCGAGGATGGTCCTTTTGCCTCACAAGCCAAATCGCAGAGAGCGGTCAGGAGCCTCAATACACGACAACGCTGTGGCATTTTGTGTGTGTGTGGTGGGGGGGGGGGGGTGGGGGGGGGTGGGGGGGGGTGGGAAGGAATGTGCTAGCGTAAGGAGTTGCCACCACACCAGGAGGCAAAGAGGTTGCGAGAAGATTGATAGAGGCAGACTAGCAAGAAACATGCCACCAACGGCATCTCGGCCGACAGTATTTAGATGGCTGCTGTGGACAAGAGGACCCAGTCAGTTCCAGTCAGTCATCCAGTGAGTCAAAGAGTCGAGTCATCAGTACCAGCCCAGTGGGAATTGCAACCGCAGTTAGCTCAGCCTCTAGCTCAGAGTCTGTCAGTACCTAGAGAAAAGATGTACACTCAACAGCAAAAAAAGTGGGTCATGCTTAAATTCCAACGTGTAGGCTGCACCTGAATGTATGCAACCAATGTAGCATTTTGTGTTGCACATCATCGCAACCCTCCACAGTCATTGTAAGCTCCACAATGGGAACCACTAGAGACTCTTAGAGAACACCAGTCTTTATGACAGTCCGTCCAGATGTAAAGTAACACCATGATAGTACAGATCAGGCAGTCCTTAACGTTTGTAAACTAAACTTAATTACAATAAGTGATATTTCAAACGTTATGGGACAACTAATTTTGCCACATAAATCGTTCAGCAATCCCTAGGCACAATTAAATATTTGAGACAATATATGGATTTATAAAGTTGTATGACAATTGGAAACAAGTTCTTTGCTGTCTAAAAGGTTTACCCAACACATGCTCAACGTCGTTCAACGTTCAAATGGGAGTGGTTTCGCATCAACTTTATGTAATACTAAGCAGTTAAAAGAAAACCTGATTAACGGCTGGAAGTGCTCTACGGAAAACCCAACATTAACAGCGAATCACAAGTAATATCATTGTTCACATTACTCATCAACAGTTACTTGTACACAAAGTTGTACTTTAAATGACATGACCAACGTCTTCGTTCTGGATCCAGATGCAAACCCAGAACGTAAAGCCATTATTAATCAAGCAAAGCTTTGTGCTTTATAGAAGATGATGATGATGATTAGTGTTTTAGGGCGCACGTGCCTTATCGAGACTCGATCACTAGACAGAAAGAGATGTCATACATTGACGTCTGCACCAGTATCAGTTACCAATTGTCAACTTGAACGTAAATGACGATAATGTTTGTGCGAAACCGGGAACCGCAAAATGACAATTACCTTCGTGGTAATTAACCTCGAAAGACGTTGTATACTGTTGCATTGTCAAGGAACGAAGGATGCACATGTTTACAATTGAAATGCCATCATGTAATGCTGATGACAAGGATGCGAACCCAGCACCTAATCGGACTGTTGAATAAGTAAGTAAAATCAGAATGTATTTATCACAGTTTGTCACCAGTAGTGTGGTTGGAACCTTAAATGACGACTTAAGTTGTATTGCCTGACCGGGATTCGAACCCGGCGCCTACCGCCGTCGTTGTCTAACTAGGAAATGTCCATCGTTGGTCCACCATTAGCGAGATGTGCGCACGTTTTACTGGAAATAATTCGACGAAAACGTCTATGCTGACTGAGAGTCGAACGCCGCACACTTGGTTATGAAGACACGTTAATAATCAAATTCTTATTCAGCAGTAGCTAGGAGTAGCATGTTTAGTTGCAAACCTTAAGGCCTTTCTCATCCCTAGTAACGTGTTGCCTAATATCTGCGATATCAAGGTCTTAATTTACAAGTGGATTGACTGTCGTAAAGAGCAATGTTCTCTATTAGTCGTGTATCATTGAAATGTAAATGAAGTGCCTCAGCAGAAAGTAATTTCCGTCGTGCAGCACGTATTGTTTCAGAGACACTGAGTACATGTTATAAGTGCACAAAACGTGTATTATATACTACGTATATACTATTATTTGGTGAAGCTGCCGCCAAACCTGTTTACTTTTACATTCCGCTTACTTGTCGTGGTTGAATAAACGTTTTCTTAGGGCTACATCTAATGCAGAGCGCTTAAAGGAAGAATAGTTTCCTGCATCATGCTGCTGCTAGCTAGGTGAAATCTTTTGTGGTAACTATGTTGAAAATGAATGTATTCTTGAACGTACTGTTCGTCAAATATTTGAATGAATCGTCAACTGTAGGTGTGCCTGCACATGTTATAGCATAATAGCTGTAGCTGCGTTAGTTTATACTACACACTTGGGTAGGTTAGGTGTAACTTTGGATCCTTCAAGGGGTGATCGTGGCCTTGCGGCCCGGATCTGTACTAGCCGCGGCTAGCGAGCTACGGGCCAGCCAGGCTGGCCGAGGCGAGACGCAAGTGAGCGAGCAGGCGGTGGCGTTGGTGGGCCAACAGCCCGGGACGAGCCAGCACGGCTGCGCCGCATGCCTCCGCCTCTGCCGCTCCGTTTGACGTAAATATGTTTACCTCCTCTCCTGGCATCAGTATAAGAGCGGCAAGCAGAAATATACATCAGGCTGTCTGCCGTAGTGGCTCACTGGGAGAGGTCTCATTGAAGAAGGAGGATGTTCCATCAGAGAAGCTGGCAGACGATATGGCGTACCACATACAACTTCAACGAGACGGTGGAGGATCTGCCTTGAAAGAGGCACCACCAACAGGGCTCCTGGCTCCGGCAGGAAGAGGGTGAGCTCACAGCAGGAAGACACGGACCTAGTGTCTAGGAGCAGAGAAAATACCTTCCTGAACGTGAAGCAGTTGCGGCGGCAGACCAACTTCCCCGGCTCCAGTGACACGATCCGCCGAAGGCTGAGGGACGCTGGACTGCATGCACAACGATCCGCTCAGCGAAGACAACGTTTTATACCGGCTAGCACTTGCGGAGCTCCATCTTAGGGCGTGGTGGGACAACGTCATTTTCACTGATGAGAAGGTGTTTTCCACCAATAACGACGGTCTACGAATCGTTTACAGGACGCAAGGGAGTCGCCATCGACACTGATATGTAACCACGACGAGAAGAAGTTGCTGGATATCTGTTACCTGCTGGGGTTGGATTTCTGCGAGAGTGGCGGGAATTCTTCACAGGATAGAAGGAACTCTGGATAGCGTGCAGTATGCCCACATATTTGAAAATGTGATGCTTCCGTCAGTGCGAATGCTGTATGCAGAAGGGGACGTCACATTGTAAGAGGACCATTCTCCCATTCACAAGTCTGCATTTGTTCAGCAGCGGCTCTCCTCGATTGGCGTCAACGTCATGGACTGGCCGCCACGGGCGGCTGATATGAACCCCATGGAAAACATGTGGGCTGAGGTCGCCAGAACATTAACAGAGAACTGGCCACGAAACCAACTAACTACTGTGGACGCTCTTTGGGAGGAAGTTGCTTCTTCAGGCTGTTACATCCGACAGCTTATACATTCTATGCCAAGACGCATGATAGAAGTACAAGATAATGAAGGATTCTTGATAAAATATTAGAGTCCTTAAAATGTTTTGTTATCTATCGTCATTTTTCCTCATTGGGAGCTAGTGGAAGATCGCGTGGCAACAGAAAAGTTACAATATGGGTTAGTTTTCCTTTGAGTCGCCTTTCTAATTCAAGTGGGTTTCTTTTGAATATGCAGATGGTTAAATATTCTGTTTTGATTTCATTTATACCCTGTCTAGATACTTACAAACTAATCAGCGTAGATGGACTCTGTCACAGTAATTTTTGTTATTTCAAATATATCTCTCTCTTTCCCTCCATCCATGAGTACACCCTCCGTCCTCCACACAATACGCAAACAATTTCATAATATGTTTACTCGTTGGTAATATCTCCTCTATTGTATCCCACTCTCTCGCTCTCTCTGACACTACTGCCGCAAGTGCCCTTCTATTCCATTACCCCAAAACTTTATAAACAAATCCAGCGGTTCCCATTGACGCTTCATTTTCTGCTTTAATTGCTGCTGTCTTTACTCTCTGTCACTCCTCTCAACAACTATGAAACCGTATTCTTTGATCTCCCCTTCCCAATATCCCATTGTTCGTTCTGAAAACAGACCTTCCTTATCTCTCGGTCCTAAGATAAAACGAAATGTGGCACACATCTAAGTAAGCAATACTATGCAAGCATTTCACGCTTATTTTTGCACTTCTGCACTTCTATTCATTCCCAGATCCCGCCCTCCTTCCTGTTACCCGTCCCTTGACGTCTGCACCTACATCTGAATGAATACTCTGCAATTCATAAATATGTGCTTGGCAGGGGGTTCTGTGGTCTGGTGGATTAATCTTGTATTGATGAATAAAACGTGTAGGTTCACATCTCACGTCAGGCGTAGATTTTTAACACACACAAGTAGCTCTCCTTCACCCCTAGTAACGCCAAGTGCAGAACGCCAGTAAGCTCCGTAGTTCAATATCCGCAGTAAAGATAACATCCCTTCGCTGCCGACTGGGGCAGAGCATCATTCGTTTGAGCTGTGACAGATGGAGAAACCTCGGAAGGCAGAGACTCTGTCACCAGCAAGCTGTCGTAAACTAGAAAACGTGTTTCATTTAATGAACCAATGGCCATGTAACTTCACAAGGCACTTACTTTATTTGAAACTGAGACGTTAGAAAATTGTGGTGCTGGACTGGGATTCGAATTCGATTTCACTATGTTCCCCAAGATTGCAAACTCTTCTAGAACTCCTCGAAAGGCACCTATATGATTTCGAATCCTGATCAGCACAAAATATTCATTGTTTCATTTCAAGCCCTAGCATGTGCACTCCGAACTACTAGTGAAAAATAGTTGCATTTTGAACGTCTCTTCGTGCGTTGTCAGCTGTAACGTGTTAGTTTCAACTTACAGCCACCTGATGAGCTTTTTATCACAACGTTAAAATATCAAACGGTTCCTTACATGTTTTCAAGTTCAAGCATTCTTCTCCATCCTACTAGCGAAAACGGATTTGAATTGGACGTTGTATTCGTTGTGATCACCAACGACGACATTTTGTGGATTCCTAGCCAGCAGAGTATTTTCCATCACATCATTGAAACTACAAACATGCCACTCCTAGCTATTATTGGAAAAGAATTTAATAGTTAAAGTGTCTTCATGATCACGGGTGCGGGGTTTGAATTCCATTCAGCACAGAATGTCTAGCTAAACATGAGCACATCTCGCTACTGGTGAACCAACAATAGCTATTTATCGTCTGTTCCTGGCTAGAAAACGACGGCGCTAGATGGTGGGTTCGAATCCTAGTCAGGCAAAAACAATTTTATCCTCATTTAAGGTTCCAACACCTTACTCTTGGTGAAAACATTTCATATTTAACTTCTAATTTTACGTACTTCGTTAACAATCAGATTAGGTGCTGGGTTCGCATCCCTGTCACAAGCTTTACATGATGGCATTTGTTCAAATGTATGTGAAATCTTATGGGACTTAACTGCTAAGGTCATCGGTCCCTAGGCTTACACACTACTTAAACTAAATTATCCTAAGGACATACATACACACACAGACCCATGCCCGAGGTTTGGACTCGAACCTCCGCCGCGACCAGCCGCATAATGGCATTTCAATTTTAAACAAGAGCATACCTTGTTCCTTGTGAATGACACCATATTAAACGTCGTTGGGGTAGTTCCCAGGAAGGTAACTGTTATGACAGGATTCCCAGTTTAATACAAATATTTTCGTCATTAATTTTCAGGATCTGAATTGTCCGCTCCCGGTAGCTGAGTGGTTCCGAGGAAATTGCTCCCCTGTTTTCCGGGCGTTATGACCATTGCCTACTAGGAGGTGATTTTAACTGCGCTCTGCATCCTAAAGATCAGATTCCCCACTATACTACATGCCAGGAACTACGTATGGTGGTACGAGACCTCCTGCTTCACGAAACCTGGGAAGTTCAACACGGCGACCGTTCTGGCCATACCTTTCTTACCAGTCATTCCGCAAGCCGACTAGACAGGATATATGTCTCACAAACTCTTAGATCTGCGATACGGGGCGCCGAACGCTGGCCGCTGGCCTTTTCCGACCATTGCGCTTCCATCTGTACGGTTCTCCTTCCGCCGCAATCAGTATGGCACAGCCGTGCGCCATGGAAACTCAATATTTCACACTTGCATGACCTGGCGTGTCGCCAGCAAGTCACTGAAACGTGGACAGCCTGCGAACGACGCCTTCCCCGCTACCACTCGACATTGACATGGTGGTTGGACTGCGCCAAGCCGGCGATCCGGAGGACACTGATGAGATACGGGAAGGACATGGCCGACTGGCATCGCACCACTGTTGACTTCTATTATGCGATTCTCCGAGATCTGGAGGCTCAACCGCCAACCCCGGACAACCAGTTGGAACGGCAAAGAACTAAGGTGAAGATAATTGCGCTGGCACGCTGGAAACTGCAAGGGGTCGTGATACGGACGCGACGCCACGATCACGCGGATTTACAAATTCAATCCATGCATCATATAGTGTCCGACAAACGACGGCGTCGTCGGCAGATCATCAGCACTCTGACCACGCCTCATGGCACGCAGGTGACCACTCAGAATGACATCGTTCACGCATTCGTCGAGCACTACCCTCGTACTTATAGTGAAGAAGACGCTGAAACTGCAGCAGACGACTCCATTTTGCATTACGTCACGCGCACCCTCCCCCACACGGAGGCGGATGCTTTGACATTGGCGGTCACGCTAGACGAAGTCAACAACGCAATCGCCAAGAGTGCTGTCAACAGATCGCCCGGCATTGACGGCTTACCGATTGAGTTTTATCGTACCTTTCGGGACCTCATGGCACCACGGTGGACGACTATGTATCAAGAACTGGTGACATCTGACGAAGCAATCCCACCCGCCTTTGCTGAGGGCATCATCATACCAGTCCACAAACCAGCTCGTGGTTCGATGGTCACGAGTTACAGACCGCTCACCCTACTCAATGTCGATTACAAGATTTTCGCGCGCTTACTGGCAATGCGGCTCCAAACAATGCTCCCTCATATCCTCTCGCGAGAGCAAACGACGCCTGGAGGACAGGTTAACATACGGACTGCCACAGGAGAATGTCGCGACTTAATTGCGATGGCGGCGGCCTGCAGACTCCGTGCAGCTGTCGTCGCTATAGACTTCGACAGCGCCTTCGATAAAGTGCGTCATCGTTTCCTGTTTTCGGTGGCAACCCGAATGGGAATCCCCCCTCCGTTTCTCGCCGTCATCCGGCGTCTTTACGACAGTGCCAGTTCACGTGTCCAAGTCAATGGACGTTTAGCAGGGCCGGTACCTATCTGCCGTTCGATACGGCAGGGGTGTCCACTCTCTACCCTCCCGTATGCCATTGCCCTTGAGCCCCTTATTGGGGGCTTGACGACCAAGCTCTCTGGCCTCACCCTAGGCCAACACACTTTTCGCTGTCGGGCATATGCTGATAACCTCCTCCTCCTCATTCGTTCCGGCTCTGAGATTCGAGAAGTCCTCGAATTGATTACCCGTTATGGGGCTGCCGCTGGCAGTGCCATGAATGTCGCCAAATCTTCTGCAATGCACATTGGACGAGGCCTCCAGGCGGGTAAAGTGGCACCCCTTCCGCTTGTGCGGACTTTCCGGTACCTGGACATTACCTTTACCCCCACGGTCACACGCACAGAGGCAACGAATTTCCATCGCCTGTTACACATCATCCGCAACGACGTCCGCAAGAGCCTATTGCGCCACCAGGACACACTTCAACAGGTTGAGTTTCTTAATCTTTATGTGGCATCAAAATTGGTTCACATCGCGCAAGTTCTCCCTCTGCCAACTGCAATTGGGCGCAATCTTCAGGCGGCTTTTGGCTATTATCTCATGGCTGGTTCAATGTTTAAAGTCCGAGACACTTACCCTGTCCTCACAGTATGTAGGCGTCGGGCTCGTCAATGGCCTGTGCGAGCTGCAGCCTTGTACGTGAGTATCATGAGAAAGCAGTGGATGGGCCAGGGTACATCTCTAACAAGCAGCTTGCTTGAGGTCCTCCTACCTGCTTCCACTTCACTACCGGTGTCTGTCGGCCATATCGTGCCTCATTTGTCTCATCCTGAGTATCATCTCTGTTCACATGAAACGCTGGATACGAAGACAACACTTGGACTCAGGCTACGCGCTATAGACCAACGTAGAGAATTATCGGAAAGCACAGGCGTCTGCCTTCTATGACGGTGTTGGAAATTTGGTATAACACTCTGACAAATGTCTAAGTCGGAGCGGCGACTATGTAGGGAGGTATATGGAAAGCATAGCTAACTCATGCAAACAAAATTTTTCTGATTTTCACGGTGGTTTCCATTTAGCGACCGATCGGAAATTACCTTACGGACAACCCTTGTATATTCCTGTGTTACACCATTCACTTCACGTAAGATATGTAGTTATTTGTGGGAAGCCAATGACGTGTTATAATGAGGCTATACGTCGTCCATGATGCAAGGTGTATGAAGGCAGCCCTTTCTGGAAGTTGCTAAGCCGAAATCGGTTCTCATCGTAAGGCAGCTGGCACCATTTTTAACATTGAAAAAAAGGTAATAAAAAGGGTGAACTTCAACAGCGAATATCATCACCGGTTTTCATCAAAGTGTGGAACCAGTTCATTAATTACATCTATAATTGTTCCACCAGTACTGTGCCCATTACAGTGCCAATATCTGAAGACTAAGCGTTTGACAGGAAGGTATTTTCATGTCTGTCTTGAAAAATTAAATTTATGTGCTTAGGCGAAAGAAGAGTTTCTCTTTCTTTGTGTTGAACTGACGCATCTCGCAGCTCTGATTGTCTCACCGAATTGGTAGTATGCCATTCCTACTATGACGGTGCAAGCTTTAGGACACTGATGTGAGTGGAGATTTTCTGTGTTTTCCTTAGTCCTCAGCGCAAATTTTGGAATATTTCGCTAATGATTTCATCATTACTCTCTCATAATTCGGAGCTTATCCTCTTATGACAGTGGCATCGATGGAGTGTTGTATTGCACTTCCTTTAATTGTTAGGTGAACTGTGTCATTTTAAGCACAACGATATGTTCCAAATATTAATTCCTTACCGTCGGGGACCACAGCTTCAATTAACTCCAAACACTATAACACCACTTTCGCAAAAGCTGGTGGGCTGGAATAAATATTTTTGTTGGACTGTGTCCATTTCTGTATCTCAGTGGTCAGCGTATCGGATTGCCATAAGAGAGGATCTGAGTACTGCCAGGAATATTTCTTTGTGGGATGACCAGAAGAGAGTCGATTCGGTATTGTAATGCCAATTAAAATTAAGGATCTTCTCTAATGAGAAGTAGGGTCTCCAAGATCTGAGAGGCTAACGAGGGACGAGAGAACAGCGTGCTGAAGCCACGCCCCTCGATATCGCATCAGAGAGACGTCATTACAGAGCCCTACACGGCGGCTGTTCGGCTCTGAAAGGTACGCTAGGGCCGCATAACAGTAATGAGTAAAATAAAACTAATTCCGCATTTGCGTCACTGGCATGAGGACGTAGACTGAAACATCATTACAATATGTGAGCATCAAATCTAAAGTCATAAGCTATTGTACATTACATAGGTATGAGCGAAAAATAAAACGTGTGCAGCGCAGCTCAATATACATCACTCGAGTGCGAGGAGGTGTGCATAGGATTATTGACGGAACTCTCTCTTTATTTCAATAACGGTTAAAGAGATAAACACACGGGGTTCGATAGTGTTGGTACACAGATGGACATGTAATTTTATGGCATAGTTCGAGCTCTTAACTTTCGTAAGAACCGAGCTACTGAAACAACTTTGATTTCCAACTGGACAGATATATTTTTAAGTGCATTCGAAAGCTCTAGAAAAGATAATCTGAGCGGGGTAACGATTGCTAATGCTGGCGTTGAAATATTTCGCGGAAGTGTGTAGGGAATGAGCTCTCAATGAAAGAAAAGGCGGCAGGAATTGTCTAATACGATCTCAAGACCTTTCGGCTCAATCTCTCCTGTAATATACCTGGTAAATAGTTATAACACTTTTCCAGCTTTGTTTTAAAATCATGTCTTTCATAAAACTAATGATGCCAACATGTTGACAAATCAATTTATATTTATTGAATTTATAAATATTACACTTGTGTTATTGGACAAATTACATACGAATGGTACGGTAACGTAAACTTGTTGTATTCTCTGTGTCAGTGGACGTAAGATCTAGATTGAATAAAATAAGCAATTACAAAATAACGTATGAGAATTAATTGCATAATTAAGTTATAATTTTCTTGAATGACGTTCATGACAGAGTGTGCTGGGTTATTGAAATGTTCTATATGAACTAAAATGATGAATCGGCTTAAAAGAGATGTTCTTTAATAAATAACATGACTGTACGACGAAGCTGTACTTTAGGGATGTGCTATATATTACTTTATGACGCTGTTATCTCAGTTGATTTGATACTTGGTGTTATAAAACAAATTGTATTATTTATCTGAGGTTTTCCAATAAATTCAGCTATGAAAATAATGTAGACGTATATTTACAATGTATTCGGCAAAGAATCTGTGTACTTTTGAGTTTCACGTCATATCCAGTCAAATTAAAAAAGGGAATGTAAAATTTACTTCAATATGAGGTTATCAACAGCTACTAAAACCGGATAGGAAACGTACATTCCATATTTGATATAACTTCTGTCTTTAAATTGCCTTTAGAATAAAAAAAAATTCAGTGGCGTGCTAAAATTTTAAGCGAGAGACGCCAGAAAACAGAGGAAAAGGAAGATACAAACATTATTCGATTAACCATCGTCAACTTAGCCACCTTAAGCAAACGTATTCATTCCCCGATTCTTTTGAAATCGATAGTAGTAATAACTGACACGGCTTTAATTGCGTGTATATACGTGGTACGGTAATCTGTTCGTTGTCCCCGTGATGAATCCACCCTGAATTTCTGATCGAACTAGAGACTTCATGTCTTAAACACTGTGGTGATGGTCTACAGAAAATTTACATATCGATGTTGCGTCGAGGAGTATTTATTTGTGATGACTTCAGTTCATTATCAGTTGATGAAGGGGCCAGAAATTTCTGCAGATCATTGTGAATAATAGCATCACGTAAATATGCCCTTTGTCTCATATTGACGCTGTTCTTGATGATCAACAATGATGTGGTACATTACAAGTAGTATCCTACCCATTCTGAAAACATGTAAGGCAGTTTTTCCACATTTTTTGCAAGAGTGATTTTTACGTCTGATAATGTTAAATATAATTCTCTACTCGTTAAAACTGAAGGATGCCTATTTAAAACACGATCGGTTTCGGGGTTCTTCAGTCTTACGGTGATTTTGAATTCAGGTGGATAACATTATTTTCCATAAAGTTGCGCTAACATTCCACCTTTCGCCTATTGCTAATTAGTGTTTCATATTTATACTTGCTACGTTGTTCTATTGCACCAGTTTTAAATCTCACTACGTTTAAATGGTTGCAGAAGACATATTTGCTTCCTGCTGCGTTTTAGATAATATCTCCATTAGCAACCACGCTTTTGAAACTGGTGTTACCGTGAAGTTGTTGGCCTAATTATCGATGTTGCATCTTAAATAGCAATAAGTGTTTCCTGTCATATGCTGCGTCATTAGAATACAGTTTATGATCACTTGCACTGGTTGTAAAGCAAAGACCAGTGGAACGAAAAGGCGCTTCCAGAGGTCGATTAGTGTGGAATTCAAGAACAGAATGGCTGGCAGAAAACAAGCCCAGAGGGTATTGGAACCGTCATAAACGTGCACGGACAGTCCTAGGAGCAGTCCGAAACAAGAGATCAAACGGGCTAGGTCAATTACACGTGTGAATGGTGGAGATTGGAGGCTTCATGGAAAAGCAAGAGCTAACTGACGAACGTGAGGCAGCGTAGTTTATAGGAACTCCCGTGTCAGTGGACTGCCCCGTGTAACATGCCTGTGTCTGTGGTGGCATCCGCCTTCCACTCGCCACCCTCTCAAGGAACAATCTGGGGCCACAATATTAGCCCAAGAATCTCTGACTCGTCCTGAATAAAGATACTTGTGCTCGGTGTGGAATACAAATTTCAGTCGTGTACTAAACTCCTCCCCTCTCTAATCAGCATGTAAGGCAGGAAAGGGGAGGGACTTGTTTTGGAACCGTCGCCAAAGGCTTTCACAATGCATCCCCAACGTGATCAGCTGGACCAGTTACCGCTGATACCTGTGGGAGTCCCAGATGATGAACAGCTGTTGTGGTGCAGCTTGATTCTGTCTGCAGATGAGTGAGTGTTAGCAGAGGTGGACGACAGTGGTTCAGACTCCAAAGGCACCTCACTTCAAAAACTCTCTACCTCTGTTGGTGGGGGCCAGAAGTGGCTTATGGATTGGAAGTGGTTCCACCTTCAGTGGCTAAGATTTCTGGTCAATGTCTATCGTCTGTTGAAGCCTGAGGACGGAGTCAGCAGTAGCAGGCAGACTCCTAGGTAGTCTGCTCCTTGTTCTGGGTGTGTACGTCATACATGTTGTGTACAGCTTCGTACGCAATGATAAGTGTAAGTGGGCTACACAGTGGTGATGCAACTGTTGTCATGGCAAAGCTTAACAGGAGCAGAAAGGATTAGCGTAGATGTTAACACAGTAAACAGAAAATTCACTTAACTTGTATTACTCCAGACGTATGAAGACTCATTACAAATGATGCCACAAGAAATAGAGTCCAGCTATCAATGTCGACAAGGACGTGGCTCTTTAATTTAAACTTGCTCGGTGGAGCTGGAGCCGCGACTAGGTGGCGTCGGCACAGTGTGGTGTAGCGAAGAGGCTCCAGGTGCGAGTCGGATGCTGGCTCCCACCGACCGTCCTATATTGCTGTAGGAGAGGGCGCTGATGGCACCGAGCTGCTGGAGGCGCGGCTTAGTGGGCGCACACCAGTATGTCCACCAGATCCCGCGTGGCCACTCTCAGGGTCAGACAGAAACCTGCAGTTCCGTTGCGAACTGGAGGACACCCATGACTGGTATCAATAGGTGATACCTAAAACCCACTTGTTGGCCAGAGCTGATTTCGATGCCTGACTACATGCTTCTGGCTGTTAGCCACATCATATATATGACACCCTCTATTGCTGACGATGATGCATTGGCTTCACCTGGATCAAAAGTGCTACTAGACATGGGGACTGACATGATATTACGATTATGTGTGTGTGGGTGTTGTGCCCATGGAGCCATGTGCAGCAGGTGGAAGGGGGTGTCAGGACTGAGTCAATGTAAAATTCTGGCCAGGCTACATTCATTTATGGGGTAGACTGGTAGATGGAGAGGAAGCTTTTGAAAGCTTCCGTGGAGTCGGCAGTCATCGTCATATTACACATGTCACTTCTCAGTTCTGAAGGACCTGATCATCAGTTTGGTTTCCAAATTGAACGCGGGATGGAAATTAGCAGTGGTCAGGTGCTCAATGACATTACACTTAAAGAAATTCCTGAAATGCAAGTGCTCTGAATTGTCGAAAACCAGGGAGAAAGGTGCCCCATGTGTCGTAAATATGATGGATAGGGTATGGTTACTGACTGCTGTCGTGGCGGTAGCCATCTGAGGCACATATGAAAAGATGGAGAGGGTCTCGAAAATTATCGACTACAAACAGGTGATTCCTGGGATCCATGATGGTGGAGTTCACGAAATGAATATTTCGCCAAAAACAGATCAAGAGTGTAGCAAGCATGCATAAGAACTCCACAGAGCAATCGGAATCGAAAACCTCAAAGAGACAAAGGCAGTTACTCTAAATTAATAACGCATATTGGAGACTTCATAGAATAGCGCAAACCGATGTGACGTACCTGATGCTGCAGTGGCGCTCCCCTCCCTCTTCCCCTTCCCCTTCTGCCGCCCAGCCACCAGGCGGGAGCGAACTGCGGTCAGAGAATAAAGCTGGAGCATCTCCAATCTTTCTTCCACGTTGACAGTTTGGCTGGATTGGGAATCAGAACCACTGTCAGATATTACATGTATGTACCTGACAGTTCAATGTTGTTTAGGTTCACAGCTCGTAATTAGCAGCAACAATTATGAGCCGGGTTTGCGCTCATTTCAACTTACCGTGGAAAATGTTTCGTTCAACTTCTCTATATTTCTGTAACCTGCAAATCACAATGAATCCAAATTGAAAGACTGCTGGCAATATAAATTCACTAGCGACGCATCTTCGCACAAGTAGCGCTAAGTATCGGGTCAGTTCAAAAGTTCGTCACTTTTTTTTTTTTTTTTTTTTTACATGTTCACTGAGCACAATAGATATAGATAACAGAGACTTTAGTCATTATCGCCATTCACAATTTACAATAGCCTGCCAACGCTGGGGTAGCTTTTCAATTACGCATCTGTAAAAATCACGTGGTTTTGAGGGGAAGAAGTAACCGAAGGATGTAGGTTGCAGTAGGTACTGGGAGATGAAAAAGCTTGCAGTGGCAGAGTAGCATGGAGAGCTGCATCAAACCAGTCTCTGGACTGTAGACCATAACAACAACATTACGTGAAGGGCACTCTCAGGAACTCCTGTGGATATTGACACAGTTCTTAGTAAGAAAATGGTTTTCTGGTTTTAAGGAGGACCTTTCTCGCAATAGAGGGTCTCCACATTCAGAGACACATTCGGCGATTGATGAAGATCGTTTAAACACATTAATCCAAGGAAATGGCTCTGACCACTATGGGACTTAACATCTGAGGTCATCATCCCTAGAACTTAGAACTAGTTAAACCTAACTAACTTAAGGACGTCACACACATCCATGCCCGAGGCAGGATTCATCTCTTGGTCTCCCTATGCGATTTTTACCCTCCACGCTGCCCTCCAGCACTAAACCGGTGATCCCTTGATGGCTCATAATATGTCATACCAACCTATCCCTTCTTCTTGAACCACAAATTTCTCATATCCCCAATTCTGTTCAATACTTCCCCGTTATTTATGTGATCTACCCATGTAATCTTCAGCATTCTTCTGCAGTACCACTATTCGAAAGCTTCCATCCTCTCCTTGTCCGTACTATTTACCGTCCATGTTACACACTCATACATAGCTACACTCCATACAAATACTTTTAGAAACGACTTCCTCAAACTTAAATATATAATCGATGTTAACAAATTTCTCTTCTTCAGAAACGCTTTCCTTGCCATTGCCACTCTACATTTTACATCTTCTCTACTTCGACGATCATCAGTTATTTTCCTCCCCAAACAGCAAACTCATCTACTACTTGAAGTGTCTCATTTCCTAATTTAATTCCCTCAGCATCATCCGATTTAATTCGACTACATACCATTATCCTCGCTTTGCTTTCGTTGATGTCCATCTTATATCCTCCTTTCAAGACACTGTCCATTCCGTTCAACTGCTCTTCCAGATCCTTTGCTGTCTCTGACAGAATTTCAATGGCATCGGCGAACCTCAAAGTTTTTATTTCTTCTCCATTGATTTTAATTCCTACACTTAATTTTTATTTTGTTTCCTTCACTGCTACTGCTGGCTCAATATACAGATTGAATAACATTCGGTATAGACTACAACCCTGTCTCACTCTCTTCCCAATCACTGCTTCCCTTTCATGCCCCTCGACTTTATTAACTGACATCTGGTTTCTGTACAAATTGTAAATTTCCATTCACTCCCTGTATTTTACCCCTGCCACCTTCAGAATTTGAAAGAGAGTATTCCAGTCAATATTGTTAAAAGTTTTCTATAAGTCTACAAATGCTGGAAACGTAGATTTACCTTTCCTCAATCTAAGAAAAGTCGTACGATCAGTATTCCATCACGTGTTCCACCATAACCTACAGAATCCAAACTCATCTTCGCCGAGGTCGACTTCTACCCGTTTTTTCCATTCGTCTGTAAAGAATTCGCGTTAGTATTTTGCAGCTGAGACTTATTTAACTGATTGTTCGGTAATTGTCACATTGTCAATACCTGCTTTGTTTGGCATTGGAATTATTATATTCTTCTCGAAGTCTGAGAGTATTTCGCCTGTCTCATACATGTTGCTCACCAGATGGTAGAGTTCTGTCAGGGCTGGCTCTCCCCAGGCTGTCAGTAGTTCTAATGGAATGTTGTCTACTCCCAGGGCCGTATTTCGACTTATGTCAGTGCTCTGTCAAACTCTTCACGCAGTATCATATCTCCCATTTCATCTTTATCTACATCCTCTTCCATTTCCATAATATAGTCCTCAACTACATCGCCCCTGTATAGTTCCTCTATATACACCTTCCATCTTTCTGCTTTCCCTTCTTTGCATAGAACTGGGTTTCCATCTGAGCTCTTGATATTCTCCAAAGGTCTCCTTAATTTTCATGTAGGCAGTATCTATCTTACCGCTGTTTATTTTTTCTTTATTGTCATTTTGAAACCTGTATACAGGCAGGCCGGCAGCAGCAAACTACGCCGCTCTTTGGCCGCAGAGAAACACAAAGATACAATGAAGACAATTAGAGAAAAAAGATGGTGGACATAGAAAAGAAGACAAACACTTTTTAAAATACAAGGTGCCGTTCACGGGCGTAGAGTCCAAGATAAAATTGTTCAGACACTTGGATACAGACAGAAACGAAAATTGTCACACGTGAACGTAGGTGCACAAAACGAATAACACTGAACCACTTAAGCACAAAACGACGGCACACACAGAACACGAGACGTTGATCTCTGGCGCGTGAATGTTCACTAACCGTGTGCGAGTCTGGGGACCTGCGAAGAGAGGAGGAGTGAGGGTGAGAGGGGAGAGCAGATGCCAGGGGCAGGAGAGACAATGGGAAGGGAGGAAGGGGGAAGGGAAGTCCGGGGGAAGAGGGATGGAGGGAGGGGATGGGGGAAAAGGAAAAGGAATGGAGGGAGGGTGCCTAAAGGAAAGGACACAGGAAGTGGGGGGGGAGGATCGAAGTTGATAGGAGGGGTAGATGGAGGAGGACATCATCAGGGAGGGGGAGCTGGCGGAAGCCACCTTGGGAGAGGGTAAGGAGGGTGGAGAGATGGAGACCGGTTGGGACGTGGGAATACAGGCGCGGCAGCGGGCGGGTGTGGGTGAGGAGGGGTGAGACAAGCGGATGAGGAAGATCGAGTTTGCGGGAGCTGTACAGGATCCGTATCCTTTCAAGGTAAAGGAGGAGGTGGGGGAAGGGGATGAGATCGTACAGGATCCGCGTGGGGGAGGGGAGATGGATGTGATAGGCGAGGCAGAGAGCATGGCGTTCAACGATTTGGAGGGATTTATAAAAGGTAGAGGGGGGCAGAGATCCAGGTTGGATGGGCGTAACAAAGGATAGGGCGGATAAGTGATTTATAGGTGTGGAGGACGGTGGAGGGGTCCAGACCCCACGTACGGCCGGAAAGGAGCTTGAGGAGACGGAGTCGGGAGTGTGCCTTGGCTTGGATTGTCCAGGGATGGGGAGTCCAGGAGAGGCGTCAGTCGAGGGTGACGTCAAGGTACTTAAGGGTGGGAGTGAGGGCGAGAGGATGGCCATAGGCGGAAGGACAGGGTGGTTTTGCCTACAATGATCGCCTGGGTTTTGGAGGGATTGACCTTGAGCAACCACTGGTTGCACCAAGTGGTGAACCAGTCAAGATGGGATTGGAGAAGATGTTGGGAGCGCTGCAGGGTGGGGGCACGGGCAAGGAAAGTGGTGTCATTGGCAAACTGGAGAAGGTGGATGGAGGGTGACGGCGGCGGCATGTCCGCCGTGTACAAAAGGTACAGAAGGGGGGAGAGGACGGAGCCTTGGGGCGCACCAGCGGAGGGGAAAAAGGTGTAGGAATCTGTGTTATGGATGGTGACATAGGAAGGACGGCGGGAGAGAAAGGAGCCGATCAGACGGACGTAGTTAATGGGAAGGGCAAAAGTTTGGAGCTTGAAGAGGAGACCGGAATGCCATACACGGTCATAAGCTCGTTCGAGGTCCAGGGAGAGGAAGATTGAGGAGGGACGGGAATTAAGCTGGTCAGAAAGGAGATGAGTGAGGTGAAGGAGAAGGTCGTCGGAAGAGAAGGACGGCCGAAAGCCACACTGGGTAACGGGAAGGAGGCGGTGCTGGTGGAGATGCTGGTGGATGCGTCGGGTGAGGATGGATTCCAGGACCTTGCTGAAGACCGAGGTAAAGCTGATGGGACGGTAGGAGGAGACGGCGGATGGCGGTTTGCCAGGTTTAAGGAACATTAGGGTACGGAAGGTTTTCCACAGGTCGGGGTAGTAACTGGTGGACAGGACTACAGTGTAGAGCCTGGCCGGGGTGGAGAGGAAAGAGACAGGAGATTCAAGAAGGTGACGGTGGGTGACACGATCGTGACCAGGAGTGGTGTTTCGTTTCGTGCGGAGTGTAGCAATGAGATCCTGTGTAGTGATAGGGGCATTGAGTTCCGCATGTGCAATGTTGTCCAAGTACTGGAAACCAGGAGCGAGGGGAGGGACAGAGGTGTCAGTTCAATTGCGGACATCTGGGAAGAGGGAGTAATTGAACTGGGGATCATCAGGGATGGAAAAGACATCAGAGAGGTTAGAGGCAAAGTTATTGGCGTTACTAACAAGGGAACCTCCCCATCGCATCCCCCTCAGATTTAGTTATAAATTGACACAGTGGATAGGCCTTGAAAAACTGAACACAGATCAATCGAGAAAACAGGAAGAAGTTGTGTGGAACTATGAAAAAATAAGCAAAATATATAAACTGAGTAGACCATGTGCAAGATAGGCAACATAAAGGACAATGATAGCTGTTGAGCGCCGTGGTCTCGTGGTTAGGGTGAGCAACTGCGGAACGAAAGGTCCGTGTTCGGCTCCTCCCTCGAGCGAAAATTTCACTTTCTTTATTTTCGCAGAGTTACGATCTGTCCGTTCATTCATTGACGTCTCTGTTCACTGTAATAATTTTAGTGTCTGTGTTTTGCGACCGCACCGCAAAACCGTGCGATTAGTAGACGAAAAGACGTGCCTCTCCAATAGGAACCGAAAACATTTGATAGCAAGATCATAGGTCAACCGATTCCTCCACAGGAAAACACATCTGATATATTCTTTACGACACTGGTGACGGCATGTGTGTCACATGACAGGAATATGTTGTCGACCCACCTGACTTGCATATTTGGTGAATGAGTAAAAAGATTCATCTACCTTGCCCGATTTAGGTTTTCTTTTGGATGTGATAATCACTCCAAAAAAAGTGATGAAAACATAAGAGTTTGTCACATAAACTGCATCAAATGAATGCAACAGTTCCAGAGTCGCACAGTTTTCCCTGTGCTCTGTCAAAACATATGTTTTTTTTACGTTTTCAAATGTTTCCGTGCGTAGACCGTCAAATTCTGTATATGTCCAAGCAAATCTGAACATGTTCTGCAATTTTGGAGAGCGAAGTTGATTATGTGTGAGTGCCTGAACTTTGATAATTATCTGAAAATAAAAAATTAAAATTTTCATCCGATAGAAGATTTGAACCAAGACCTGTCGTTCCACAGCTGCTCACGCTAACCACGGGACCACGGCGCTCGTAAGCTAACACTCTCCTTGATGTTGCCTACCTTGCGCATGGACTACTCAGTTTGTATATTTTGCTTATTTTTTCATAGTTCCACGCAACAGCTGCTAAAACACCTACTTGGGCATCATCATTTGTTGCTGGTCGTGGCTGGCGTTTCACATGTGGCTGAACACTTCCTGTTTCCTTAAATCACGTAACTATCCGGCGAACGGTCCGGATACTTGGATTATGTCGTCCATGATACCGAGCAGCATACAAAGCACACGCCAGTTGGGCATTTTGATCACAATAGCCATACATCAACACGATATCGACCTTCTCCGCAATTGGTAAACGGTCCATTTCAACACTGGTAATGTATCACGAAGCAAATACCGTCCGTACTGGCGGAATGTTACGTGATACCACGTACTAGTAAGTTTGTGACTATTACAGCGCTATAAGACTGTTACAGATTCCATGTATCACAAAGCGAAAAAAGTGGTCCAACTGAAACATTTATATTTCTATACGTATTACACAAATATGTAATAAAAATGAGGGTTCCTATTTTAAAAAAACGCAATTGATATTCGTTTGACCCATGGGAGCGCCATCTAGCGTGCCAACCATAGCGCCATCTGGTTTCCCCCTTCAAGCTAGACACGTTTCGTGAGATATTTGACCCGGTCACTATCAATGGACCACTCTGTATATTCTGTTATCCAAGGATTTCTACTAACCCTCGTGTTATTGCCTACTTGATCCTCTGCTGCCTTCACTATTTCATCCCTGAAATCTACCCATTCTTCTTCTACTCTGTCTCTTTCTCCCATTTCTGTCAATCGTTCCCTAATGCTCTCCCAGGAACTCTCTAAAAACTCTGGTTCTGTCAGTTTATCCATGTCCCATCTCCTTAAATTCCCACCTTCACGTACAGACAGAAAAATGCGATGTGGCTATGATTCATTACATTCAAAATTTTCTATTTAATCAGTCTTTTAGTCTAATCTGTATCAAAATCCCTACAGAACTTATCACTCCCAGACCTAAGAGCAGTTCATCACATTTTGTTAATGAAATGCCTACAGTACTTCCTGTGACTAGTGTCCAGGTAAAAACAGACGAATGCGGCGGGGGACTACAATTTACGGGTATGCAGTAACATTCCGAGGGTAGTAGATTATTACACAAATACAAAATTATGAAGAGTTTGTAATGCTATTAACATCCTTTTTTTTCGAAACGAGCCTGAAAAGTATGCACATATTTATATGGGGTCCATATGGCACCGATGATTCTACATAGTCCTATTTGGACACATTAAGTCAAATAAATCAGACTCGTTCCAGAAAAGAACGATATCCGTACTGTGTAAACACGTTGCCGACAGAAAGATGTTTGAACTCGAAACATTATTTCTTCTGGTTTTTGTATGTCGCTAGATTGAAATTACACACATCAAAGGAAGTATTGCATCACCTCGGTTCCGCGGGTTCCAGAACCTGCACAAAAAATTGGAATAGAGATCAACGTAAACATCATTCCGGCCCTTTTTAATGCTCATGAAAACCACACATTGCGTGTTGTAGCACCATACTGCAAGACCTTCAGCTACGGTGGTCCAGATTGCTGTACACACCGGAACCTCTGACATCCAGTAGGACGTCCTCTTGCATTGATGCATGCCTGTAGTCTTGGAATACTACCCGCAAGTTCATTAAAGCGCTGTTGGTCCAGATTGTCCCACTCGTCAACGGCGTAGGTCCCTCAGAGTGGTTGGTGGATCATGTCGTCCATAAACAGCCCTTTTTAATATATCCCAGGCATGTTCGACAGGGTTCATATATGGAGAATATCCTGGCCAATCTAGTCGACTGAAGACGTTATCCTGAAGGATGTCATTCAGAAGGTGTACACTATGGGGGCGCGAATTGTCGACAATGATGACGAATGCCTCGCCGGTATGCTGCCGATATGAATTCACTATAGGTCGGCGGACGGCATTCACGTGTCGTATGGGTGTTACGGCGCCTTCCATGACGACGTCGGCCCCACATTATACCATACCAAAACATCAGGGATCCTCCAACTTACTTCACTCGTTGGAGAGTGTATCTAAGGCGTTCACCCTGACCGGGCTGCCTCGAAACACGTCTCCGATAATTGCCTGGTTGAAGGCATGTGTGACACTCATCGATGAAGAGAACGTGATGCCAATCATGAGCTGTCCAATTGGCATGTTGTTGTTCCCATTTATACCGCGCTGCATGATATCGTGGTTACGAAGATGGACCTCGCCATGAACGTCGGGAGTGAAGTTGCGCATCATGCAGCCTATTGCCCACGGCTTGAGTCCTAACACGAAAAGCGTTATCCAACATGGTGGGGTGTCTGTCAGGGTTCCTCCGAGCCATAATCCGTAGGTAGCGGTCGCCCACTGCAGTAGTAGCCATTTGGCACCCTGAGCAAGGCATATAGTCAACAGTTCCTGTTTCTCTGTATCTCCTCCATGTCCGAACAACATCGTTTTAGTTCACTCCGAGACGCCTGGACGCTTCCCTTGTTGAGAGCACTTCCTGGCACAAAGTAACAATGCAGACGCGATCGAACCGTGGTATAGACCGTCTAGGCATGGTTGAACTACAGACAATACGAGCCGTGTTCCTCCTTCCTGGTGAAATAGTCGGCTGTCAGACCCCCCCCCCCCCCTACTCATGCATGCTTACTTAAATCTTTGGGCGGGTTTAGTGACCCCTCTGAACAGTCAAAGGGACTGTGTCAGTGATAAAATATTCACAGTCAGCGTCTATATTCAGGAGTTTCTGGGAACCTGTGTGATGAAAAACTTTTCTTGATGTGTGTGTTTATTATGGCAAATGTCTATTGGTCGACACAATACACATCGCCGGATAATCATATTAGTACATCTGGAAAGACGACGATGATTGTGTCAACGCTTGTCACCAATAGATAGCATAGCGGCGTACCTAGTAGAACGTTATCTGTGGTTACCCTTCAACAGGGAATGCTCACAGCCAGGAGGCTCTGTATGATACCAACGTATGAAGCAAGCTGGTAGCCATGGCGCGGAGACGCAGGCGCGTTCGTCCTTCCTTCAGCCAGCTGAACGACTTTGAAAGCTGTCAAATTGTGGCCTACCGGGTGGTGGGATGGCCCTTTAGGAGAACTGTCGCAGAAGTTGCACGTGCTGCATTTGTGGAATGATGCTGGTATCAGTGGTCACGTGAACATTCTCAGACCTGTGCTCGAGTCTCTGGACATCCCTGCAACTCAGACGCCCTCCAGGATCGTCGTTCTGTAAGGGCAGAAGTGGCAAGTCATACAGTTACCAAAGCACGAACTGTTTCGGACAGGCAGGTCAGTATGTAGGTAAGGGGATGGATGGGGGGAGGGGGGACAAGCAAGGGTATATGCCCCGGGCGGCTATTTCAGCAAGCGACAATTTCGTATTCTTGGAAAAAGAAACCGTGTTTCATAAAGCGCCAAGCATTCCAGAGCAAGTTGGTGTATCGATTATTCATATGATTTTGAAACGCATCTCTGTTGGTTTTTGAACATTTTTGAACACGTTCTAAGTACATATCCGAGCTAATCGTAAGTTGGTTTTGGAATGCGTATGTAGCATATGTGATGTCTGTGCCAGGGGAATCCCCGTCGATCTAGAAACAAAAAACTTTCCCGCAGGCAAAAGGGGCCATATGATCTGAGCTGAATAAACCAGAACGGATGAATGCCACCAATGGCTGTTCGTTTATGTAGTTAACTGGGTGTGCGAATGATAAGCATTGTCATAATTATCAGCGAAATCCGTACATTCAGACTAGCAGTGTGTAAATAAACGACTGACAGGAATTACGGCTAAGAAATGTTTCACATGAAATTATGACAAAGAATTTTTGCATGATCGGTACAATACTAAAGGCCAGCCTCATTTCTACTCTCGGGATAGCGCGGAAAATGCGTTGTACGAACACATAATAACGAATAATCGGAGAATCAACGCGGCGTAACGAAACCGGTGATTCTGGCACAGTTAGTGAAACTAATCAGAGGATAAGTTTTGGCAATGGCAGGAATAGTTAGTTTATTAGAATGAGGAAGGTGAAGAAACGGGGACATCAGACAAATTATATGAAAGAGTACGGCGATTCCAAATCTGCATAAAAATTCCGTACTACTACTGCTACTACTACTACTACTTTTCGATCTAGTACTTGAGAAATAGTAGCTTATGAAAGAAATGTGAATCTATTTCCTAACATAAAACGTTTTCTTTGAAGTAGGCCTAATAGGCATTTGATGTAGCGAGTTCGTGAATTATATTCCGTGGTGTTATTTATGTAAATTAGGTAGATGAAATGGCCATCTGTGCTAAAACAGTCTTGCTCATTTGGCGTGTGTTATAACTGCTGCAATATTAGAAAGGCCTATTTCGTTTTATCTAGCACGCAGTGACAAAATAGACGTAATCAAATCGAGAAACGACATCAGTCTTGCGTTCTATCCGTATTAACAGCTTTCTCATTATTAGACAACGACATTTTGATATTGTGTTTAGCAAAACGTTTAACGAACTTTGATGAGGTAATAGATTCTTTACAAGAAAGGAAAACACGCCGAGTAAAGCTGTGGCAGGACTAGAGAGAAAAAACTGTGGGAACTTAAGAAAATGTGTACTGTCTTTCTTGTCTGTTTTCTGGTTTCATGTTTCCTGTATTTAATCTTATGGAACAGAAAAGAGAAAGTTATTAGCTAATAGGCAATAAAAAATGCAGATATCCGGTAGAGTTCTTATTCTGTCGGTCCCAAATAATCCCACCCGTTATTAATTGTATTTATGTTTTGTATTTTTTTTTAAAAAGGGGGGTGGAGGATGTCAAACCGGCCCACTGTGAGCAGGAGATGCACCACAGCACATATTAATTTCCATGGTCCTGTATATATTTCATGGCTTCCACCACAAAATATACGCGTTAGAACTACACAGAACGAAATGCAGTGACGTGCGATAGAAGAGTGCTGCGTGAACAGGCATGGCATTGCACATAAGACTAAATAACATATCTCATATTTCATCAAATATGTATGTTTTGAATGTCATACTCTTCACGAAGATGTGCGCCACAAAATGAACGTATTTCTGAAAATAATTTTTGACGTCCTAGCGCAAACGCTGGAAGGGGACGGTGGGACCACTATCAAGTTTTTGCCCCGCTTCGGAAATACCGTAGATCCTGGGCTCGCGAAGCGATTATTAGCACTGTAACTACGGGTACACACGCATACTTCTAGCCCGTCTTCATCTCATGCCACCGACGTGCACGCATCAACTAGTGCCGTCAGAGGATCACTTGGAAGATGGAATGGCGCACCATTGTCTTCAGTGATTGAAGCAGAATCTGCCTGCACGCAAACTCGTAGCCATTCGCACGTACGATATAGACCTGTAAAGCGCTGTCTCGTTCCTGCATTCGTTCGAGACACACTGGCCTAATCTAGGCCTAACATTCTGGGGTGCGATAAGCTACAACTCTCGTTGATATTTGGTGTTTCTGGAGAGACACTAACCAATGGTCGGTACGAGCAAAATTTTGTTGGACTCATTCTTCTGTCGTTTTTGCAACAGGAAAGTGAGGTGTTGTTCCAATCCAGTAATGCTCACTCACACACTGCCCGTGAAACTCAACGTGCTCCGCAAGACGTGCAGCAACTTTCCAGGCCAGCACGATATCCAGACTTGTCTCTGATCGAGCACGTCTGGGATATGATGGAACGAAAAGTGACTCGTATGGCTTGCCAACCAAGAGCTCTTACAGCTCTACGTGGACGGGTCGAGCAGGAATTGAATAATGTATCCCGGGGCATTCGCCATGTATACAATGGATTGGATGCCACAGATAGCGCCTGTATTGCCACGTGTGGAGGCTACACCGTGTAAAACTGTGGGTGTTTCAGCATGGGTCGATACCTGTTACCTCAGAACCGCTTGTGCTATTGACTTGTAAACTTAATCATTTCATGTACTCCATATGCACTGTTGCTACAATAAATCTTGAGAAATTTGGAAACCACTAAAAGGGTGTATTAATTCTTTTTCTAGCAGTGTGTTTTTTTCTATGTACCAATCTAGTTACACTAATGGTGGAGAACTTTCTTTATGGGGATACGTCCACTAGATGCTGTCTCTTTTGCAAAATTCGTATAAACTGAAATGTTTCGAAGTTGTATGACTGGTTAAAAGCCAGTATCCACTGTATCAGAATACAGCCTGGCGGCAGTCAATATACAGACAAAGTTCTGTGTTTAACCCGGTTCAGAAAAAAACATGCAAAAAGATGTTGCAGAAAGAGATGAGCGCAGAGTTTACTGCACGTACAAGTTCTCTCGCTACCAGACAGACTTGAACATTGCATATCGCTCCCGGGACGGTTTTAAACAGGGAGATGAGCGGGCCTGTAGCGACTGACAACCGCACCAGACCAGACCGCGAGCATAAAATCCCGTCTCATTAGTACCGCAGGTTTTATAGTCGCGTCGGCAATACTCGTTACGTTACGGTATGGCGGTCGCGTACCACTTTCAAACGGCAAACACATCGAGCTGCAACGTCCGTTGTTTAACGCTGGCGACTGCATCATGCAGCTACATGCAGCTACAAACTCTCTCCTCTTCCCTCCACCCCAACCCTCCTCTCCTCTCTCTCTCTCTCTCTCTCTCTCTCTCTCTCTCTCTGTCGTGCCCTCTCTCGCGGCCTGCTACCGCCGCCAGGCTTACAATAACAACAGGATTTTCCAAATTAATGGAACGTGACACGATACGTGGTAGATAGTTAACCACGCCAGAAGAGAAATAATGATTTGAAATTAAATGTTCAAAGCTGGGATTCATACTACTTAATAAGGTCAACACACCAATTCAATCCTAAAACTTCACTCTCGAAGAACTCTTTCAAACACTGCGATGCATACATTGCGTACAGTCCTTTTCATGCTCGTAGACACATGTAATGTAACAAAATTTCTAAGAGCGAGAGCACGACTCGAGGGCACAAGAAATGATAAATAAAATATTAGCGAAAAGCCTTGACTAAATTGTGGAAAAAATGTATTTAGTTGCCTGACTGTACAAATCGACGTCGAACACGATATAATTAGGCTACGAATACACAAATGCAGAACTGTAAAGAATAAGCCAACTGAAGTGTATGTTACGACTTTATATCGTATTCTAATATTTAAAATTTTATACTTTAGACAAAACTTAATGTTATCAACACATAAGTAGTCAGTAAAAACTTCCAACTGTTAGCTTGCTGTCAACACACAAACATCATCTCGAATCCTTCCAACTCTTTTCCATTCTAGTATGCAATTTCGAAGTACACTGTATGACAAAAAAAGTGATGCATCCAGAAAGAGGCCGAGGAAATGAAATGAAACTTAATTACAGAATCGGGGACTTTTTTAACGAACTAGCTGATTGCCTAGCGTTGCCTTGGTGTATATTTATTCCAATTTTCAATTTTTCCACAACATTCATCCATTCTCTCAGTACATATCCTGCATACCATACTCTCTGCCCATCTCCTCCATCGGTTTAGTCCCCCCGCCCTTCTCTGTCTGCTCCTCGCCCTCTGTCCATCTGCTCTTTCCCACTCTGTCCATCTCCTATTTACTCCTCTAATTCCAGTTACCTCTCCCACTCCTTCTTCTCACTCACTGTCTGTCTCCTCCTCCCCACTCTCCCTGGCCATCTCCTACTGCCATCTTCTTGTTCATCTCCTTCTCCCCACTCCCTCTGCCTACCAGTTCTCCCCCTCCCCCTGTCTCTGTCAATCTCTTCCTCTTTCCATTCTCTATCCTTCTCCTCCTCTCTTCTCTCTCCGTCTACTTTCATCACCCCTCTGTCTGTCCATCTCCTTCCCCCCCCCCCCCAAATTTGTGCCAATCTCTTTCTTCTCCCTGACTGTCCATCTATCTCTGCCTCTCTCCTTCTCTCTCCACTTTATCATGCTCATCCCAACTGTAAGCTGCTGGTTTTTGTGCCTAAAGATTGTAAGTAATGCTTGCAGCAAATATGGCTGAATTCGTTACAGCAGTTTAGGATGAGCTTCTGACCCACGATTTTTCTGGCACACCCATGTGCCAAAAATATTTCACAGGTATTTAACATATTTGGCACTAAAGTTTCATTCTCATGCAGCTCAATGTTTACAACGTGCTATGTTTTGAACTATGAGTTGTAAAATGATATCCTTTGGCAGCTATATCCAGTGTTGCATCTGGCTACCGTCTGTGAACGGTGCTGGGAATAGAGTTAGAAGTAAAAAAAAGTAATAAAGTAAAGTGTTATGCAGCATGCGGTAGCTTTCCACGCAACTCAGTGTTTATGGCTTCACATCTTTTGTACTATCTGCCGTACAGTGATATATTTTACTTGGTACATTAAGCAGCACATGTGGATAGCGTCTGTGATATGTGTCACGAATATCTTTAGTAGTAATGAAGTAATATATTAAATTGACATCGTTCATGCCGTAGTTTTACCGCATGAACAGCAGAAATGTAGTAAGCGATAAACTCTTTTCCTTTCATGATTTTGTGGGATTCGTCAGCTAGAAAATTTTCATGAAGGTTTGAAATTATGTGTAAGGTTGGTTGCAAGTCTCTTAAGTGCTGTCATGGTGCAGTACTCCAGTACTGATGGTTGAAATGGCTCTGAGCACTATGGGACTTTAACTTCTGAGGTCATGAGTCCCCTAGAACATAGAACTACTTAAACCTAACTAACCTAAGGACATCACACACATCCATGCACAAGACAGGATTCGAACCTGCGACCGTAGCGGTCGCGCGGTGCCAGACTGTAGCGTCTAGAACAGCTCGGCCACTCCGGCCGGCCAGCAGTACTGAGCTACGGCTATTCGCGCGCTCTGGACTCCTCTGCTTTTTTATCCCCACCCCTCTAACAGACACGTATTTCTTGCCCCCACAGTTATGATTTCCAAATATTAAGTGATACGTGTATGACGTTAGACGGAAATTGATCCATTGGTCTAGGACTAGATATGGATACATGTGTTCATACATACTCTTATAATCTGTGACATGCACTTGTGGTCTAGGGGTACCGTCTTGGGTTCCCAATCAAAACGTCATCGGTCCCGTATTAGAAACCCATCACCGCCTAAATTTTGGTTAATAATTAGCATTGGTGGCCAAAGACTTCCGGCATAAGAAGTCACCCTCATTCTGCCAACGCCCTTGTCAAAGAGGCTGGAGAAGTGGACAAAGGTTCAGAGCACTTTCTTGTCTAAACGGTGGGAAACTGCCCCTAAAGGTGGAAAAATCAGCAGTGATCAACGACTTGATGATGCAGAAGGCAATGGAAACCACTGCATTAATGACACACAACGTGTATCCACAGAACATGTGAGCTGTAATTGAAAACGTTTCATGATGATCTCTCCATTGGAAACAGATTCCGGAATAATTCCGATTTCGGATCTTCGAGAGGGGACTGCCAAAGGGAGGTGACCATGAGAAAAATATTGAATAACCAACGAAACAATAACATTCTACGAGTCGAGGCGTTGACTGTCCGAAGCTTGAACGTGGTAGGGAAGCTAGAAGATCTTAAAAGGGAAATGCAAAGGCTCAGTCCAAAAAAAGTGGGTGTCAGTGAGTGAAGTGGAAAGAAGACAAGGATTTATGGTTAGATGAGGATGGTGTAATATCAAGAGTAGCAGAAAATCGTATAATGGGAGTAGGATTCATTATGAATAGGATGGTAGGGTAGATTGTGCGTTACTGTGAACAGTTCAGTGATAGGGTTGTTCTTGTTAGAATCGACACCAAACCAACACCAACAACGATAGTTCGGGTATATGTGCCGACGTCGCAAGCTGAATATGAAGAGATACAGACAATATATAAGGATATTGAAAGGGTAATACAGAATGTTGAGGGAGATGAAAATATGATCGTTATGTGGGACTCGAATGCAGTGGTAGCGGAGGGAGTAGAAGAAAAGATTACAGGAGAATATGGGCTTGGGATAACGAATGGGGGTGGAGAACGACTAATTGAGTTCTGCAGTAAATCTGAAGCAGGAAAAGTGAATATTCTGTTCAAGAATCACGAGATGAGGAGGTATATTTGGAAAAGGCAGGGTGATACGGGAAGATTTCAGATATATTATATCATGGTCAGACAGAGATTCAGAAATCAGATACTGGATTGTGAGGCGTACCCAGGAGCAGATATAGACTCAGATCACAATATAGTAGTGATGAAGAGAAGGTTGAAGATTTCAGCCAGGAAGGATCAATATACAAAGAAGTGGGATATGGAAGTAATAACGTATGACGGGATACGCTTGAAGTTCTTTAACGCTATAGGTATAGCAACAAGGAACAGCTCGGTAATCAGTACAGCTGGAGAGGAATGGATGTTTCTATAAAGGGCAATCGCAGAAGTTGGAAAGAAAAACATACGTACAGCAAAGGTAACTGCGAAGAAAGCATGGGTAACGGAAGAAATACTTCGGTTGATCGATGAATAAAAGGAAGTACAAAAATATTCAGGGAAATTCAGGAATACAGAAATACAAGTCGCTGAGAAATGAAACAAATAGGAAGTGCAGGGAAGTTAAGACGAAATGGCTGCATGAAAGATGTGAAGAAATCAAAAAAGAAATTATAGTCGGAAGGACTGACTTAGCATATAAGAAAGTCAAAGCAACCTTCGGAGAAATGAAAACAAGGGTGGTAAAATTAGAGCGTAATGGGAAACCCACTGCTAAATGCAGAGGAGAAAGCGTATAGGTGGAAAGAGTGAGCCGAGGGTCTCTATTAGGGGGATGATTTTTCTGATGTGATAGGCGAAGAAACAGGAGTCGATTTAGGGGATCCACTATTGAAATCAAAATTTATGAGAGCTTTGAAGGACTTAAGAGCAAACAAGGCAGAATGTATAGTATACACAACACTCCCTCAGAGTTTCTGTAATCATTGGGGAAGTAGCAACAAAACGGCTATGGTGCGTAGAATGTATGAGTTTAGCAACGTATCATCTGACTTTAGAAAAAATAGCCACACAATTCCGAAGACTGCGAGACCTGACAAGTCCGAAAGTTATCGTAGAATCAGTTTAACAGCTCATGCATTCAAGTTGATGACAAGAATATTACACAGAAGAATGGAGAAGAGAATTGATGAGGTGTTAGATGACGATGAGTTTGTCTTCAGGAAAGGTAAAGGCACAAGAGGGGTAATCATAACGTTGCGTTTGATAACGGAACCAAGACCAAATAAAAATCAAGACACGCTCCTAGGATTTGTCGATTCGGAAAAAAGTTCGACAATGTAAAATGGTGCAAGATGTTCCAAATACTGAGAAAAGTAGGGGTCAGCTATAGGGAGAGATGGGTAATATATAACATGTACAGAGTCAAGAGGCAATAGTAATAGTGGACGATCAAGAACGATGAGCTCGGATTAATAAAGGTGTAACACAGGGATATAGTCTTTCGCCCCTACTGTTAAATCTGTATATCGAAGAAGCAATGATTGAAATGAAAGAAGGATTCAGGAATGGACTTAAAATTCAAGGTGAAAAAGATATCAGTGATACAATTCGCTATCCTGAGCGAAAGTGGAAAATAATTACATGATCTGCTGAACGGAATGAATAGTCTAATGAGTAAATGATATAGACTGAGTAAATCGAAGAAAGAGGAAGGTAATGAGAAGTACTAGAAATAGCGAGGAACTTAACGTCAGAATTGATGGTCACGAAATGGATGATGTTAAGGAATTCCGCTACGTAGGCAGCAAAAGAACCAGTGACGAACGTGGCAAGGAGGACATCAAATGCAGGCTAGTAGTGGCATAAAGGGCATTCTTGGTTGAAGGAAGTCTACTAGTGTCAAATTTAGTCCCTAATTTGAGGAGGAGACTTCTGATTTTGTGCGTTTGGAGCACAGCGTTATATGGTAGTGAAGCAGGGATGGTAGGAAAACAGGAACAGAAGAAAATCGAAGCATTTGAGATGTGTAAATGTAGGCTTCCGCTGCCGTTGTCACAGTTAGCAATATACCCTGAGGAAGGCGCCTCTCAACATTCGCCGAAACGTCGGAATTTTACAGATGACAATGCGGCCTCAAACCCCGGAAAATGTTATTGACATTTGAGTTGTGGATCTACAGACGAATGTTGAAAATTAGATGGACTGATAGGGTAAGGGATGAGGAGGTTCTACGCAGAATCGCAGGGGAAAATAATATGTGGAAGACAAAGATGAAATGGTTCAAATGGCTCTAAGCACTATGGGACTTAACATCTGTGTCCCTTAGTCTTGTAACTACTAATGGCAACACACATCCATGCCCGACGCAGGATTCGAAACTGCCACCGTAGCAGCAGCGCGGTTCCGGAGTGAAGCGCCGAGAACCGCTAGGCCACAGCGGCCTGCTAGACAAATAGGGGACGGAATCGTAGGACATCAGTGACGGTATCAGGGAAGGACTTCCACGGTACTAGAGGGAACTTTAGAGGGCAAAAACTGTAGAGGAAGACAGAGACGGAATACATCCAGCTGACGACTCAACAAAAGAACAAGTATGTATGGATATGGCAGTATGAGCCCATCTTTCAATATGACGCTGTCATGTTGCTTGTACTGATTCTGTTGCGAAGGGTATCATCGAGCTATTGTATTCTCCCTTGAAACAAGCTGGCACAACTTTTTTTAAATGGTGCTTGATATCGTGGATACTGGCACAGAGCTGGTTCCATACATATTCTCTCGGGACCAGGTCGTGGGAACCTGCGGGCCGCGGGAGTACCTCAACATCACGCATAGTTCGAATAGACGTTCCCATTGGAAAATGGCACCACAGGACTACTGCCTGAGATGTAAAACTTAAGGCCGCAGGATATCACTGTGCCAAGAGAGTTCCTTCCCTCAATCTCAAATCCAGCCTTTAGCTGATGTCATACGCGATGTCTCCCCCCGCCATGATATCAGGGGTAAAATCGCTGTGTTTTTAGACGACGTTGGAAGAATGTGACCTCTCTCAAGGTAGACGACATATTCGTGGACGATACTCATCGTGCATAGTACAGAACTGCGAATGTCGTCACTGGGCACTATACCAAGGCATTCATCAGCATTGCAATCATTCCGGTCACTACACCATTCCAAACGAAGTTGTTTCCGTTGTGTTGTGTTCGTTCTCGGCCAGGAAATTCACTGACTGGAATGGAACTTGAGACCCCCTTCGAATTGTGCCGCGATGACCAACGAAGACGTGTCTTGAGACGTCCCAGACAGCAGTGGGATACCAAACAAATTGTCGCAGGCTGTTCTGCCGGACACAAGATGTGACGTTCTGTGATGCCATTTCATATCACACGAAAACTCATTTCGTTGTCATCTACAGCACCCTTAAAGACTAGCGGGACGTCGACTATATTCTACACCCCGTTTTGTTACTCTTCAAGGCAAACCACCCTCACCTTACGTTTCAACAGATAATGCCCGGCCACGCATGGTAAGAGTTTCTACTGCTAGTCTTCATGCTTGCAAAACCATACCTTGACCAGCCTCCCTCCCAAAATTGAGAACTTTCGTGCCAAGGATGGAAGCTTTTCGGAAACGGCAATGTATGTAAAATATTCGCATATTACCCCGATTAAAGTATATCGCTCATGGAAATTGGCTCTATCGAAAGCCGGGTCCGAGACAACTCGGTGACAGATGCGAGCGACGGTTGCGGAGTAGGGTACCGTAAAAAGCCATGCAACTGTTTAGCAACTGAAAATGTTCAAATGTGTGTGAATTCCTAAGGAACCAAACTGCTTACATCATCGGTCCCTAGACTTAAACACAACTTAAACTAGCTTAAAGTAACTTAAAGTAACTTATACTACGAACAACACACACACCAATGCCCGAGGGAGCCGGCCGCGGTGGTCTCGCGGTTCTAGGCGCGCAGTCCGGAACCGTGCGACTGCTACGGTCGCAGGTTCGAATCCTGCCTCGGGCATGGATGTGTGTGATGTCCTTAGGTTAGTTAGGTTTAAGTAGTTCTAAGTTCTAGGGGACTGATGACCACAGCTGTTAAGTCCCATAGTGCTCAGAGCCATTTTTTTGTCCGAGGGAGGACTCGAACCTACGGCGGGAGGGGCCGCGCAGTCCGTGACAGGACTCCTCAAACCGCGTGGCCACTCCGCGCGGCGTTTAGCACCTGTTGCTAATCTTTCTGTAGCTCGGTGCCACAGTTATATTGCCTGTAAAGATTGTTTATCCTGTTGTACAATCATGATTTGGCCTTTGGCCATTTTAAGGTACCATACTATTAATCATGGTCAGGCATCTGTAGACTAAGCCATTGCCGATGTATACCAAACTTGGTTGCATAACGCAGGTGGCACAGCGTATATCTGAGAACACAACTAAAAAGTATCTAGCGGAAATGGAACAAACATATCTAACATAAATTCAGTAAGACTGGCTTACAATGATCATCAAAAACAGTAATTACATGTCCAGGTGCCATTACGTGAAACCACACCACGTATCCGATTGCAGGCAAATATTCTTTTGCCGACGCTGCTGACGAATGTACGAAGTCTCAACCAAAGTCGCTTTGGCAATATGCATCAGTGGGTAATCAGATCGTTCAAACAGTGACACTGCTGGTAAAGGGATCTGAGCCGTGAGTGGCTCGTCTTCGTGCCATCTCTTATTTAATATCCTGTTTTTACCGTACTGTCACCTAGTTATGCTAATTTCAATTACTGGTGTCACTGAGTTGCTGCCTTGCTTGCCCGTGAGCGGCAGCAGTAGCGCTTATCGATATAGGCCCTGCCGTGTTATCTTTTCTGGACTGCTGTTACTTCCTGGTCGACATGTGTCGTCCAACGAGTTGGAACGCGCCAGCAGTGGAGGTCGGACCTGGCAGTCGGACAGTTGGGACGCTGCAGAAGTTCGGTCGTGTTGGAGCGGCAGTGAGGTTCGGATAGCCATGACTCGCCCGACCGTTGCCGGTACACATGGTCGTCTTACCGGACGACGTGTATTTGCTCGCCGATCGCTTATGGGTTGGCGGTGTGTGTTTCAACTCGTGGTTCGTCCTTGTGATGCACAGTCACTTCTTTCAGCATTGGCCACGTCCTTTGTCCAAGTGTTTGTGAAATTGTGTGTAGCCTGTGATGTCGACTGCCCAGTCATTGTAATGCTCTCTCCGCGCTGATGAGTAGCAGTTGGTCAGTTGGCGCAGTCGCGTCGTATTACCAGTGTGCTATGCAGATCCAGGGAGGCGCGGATAGCCATCACTCACCCGATGATTGCCGACACACGTGATTTGAGTGGGGACGACTTTGGTTGATCGTCGGTAGGTCGTCTTGTGGGACGACGTGTATTTGGCCGGCGATCGCTTATGGGTTAGATGTGTGTGCCGATTCTTGATTCGTCCTTGTTAGAACATAGTCGCTGCCGTTAGCATCGTCTTGTTCTTCGTGCAAGTGTCCGTGTAACTGTGCGTAGTCTATGTGATTTGACTGACAAGTTAATCTAAAGGTTGTCGGCGTATTGGCTCTGAGTTGGTCGGTTGGCGTGGAGTAGCGAGGAAGGACAGGATAGCCATCACTCGGCCGACGATTGCCGACGCACACGTTTGAGTGGCAACGATCTTGCTTGGCCGTTTGACCTGATTAGAAGACGTGTTTTGGGGTCGTCCACAGCTTATGGGTTGTCTGTGATCCGTTATTGTTGTTGTCCCACAGTCTCTGCAGTTAGCATCGTTTGAGTTTTGGTGCAAGTATGGAGCGGACTGATTTAGATCATTTGTCTGTTGACTGTCGGTTGGGTTGCCGTCGGATTGAAAATGGTTGGGCCGACTGCCTGTCTCACCTAGGCGAGCGTTAGCGTTTGAACTCCAGGCCGACCATCGAACATCTGAGGGCAATTGGGTGTACTGCTTTTTTTTATTTCTTCTTGTTGTTTGTACTTGTATGGCTGCTAGCTGATTTTTAAATTAAGGTTGTCTGGCCCGTAAAGCGTAGGATGATTTAGGCTTTCAGCCTAATTTAAAGAACTGTTTTACGCAAGGCCTTTGGTATTTTAAAAAAATATTTAATGTTATGGAGTTTCAAGTGTTGGGCCTTCAGCCAATTTTGAATTTAAGTTGTTTGCTCTTAAAGTGTCTGATTCTTTGGGGCTTCAGCCTAACTAAAGAACTGTTTTAAGATAAGACTTTGCCTTTTAAATTTCTAGTTATGCTTGATTTTAAGTTATTGGCCTTCAGCCGTTTTTAAATTAAAGTGGTCTTGCCCTTAAGGCATTAGATTGTACGGCGCATTCAGCAGGTGATTAAATTCCAAAGATGAGAGCTGTTTCTTCAAAAAAAATTTTTTTTGTTCTTGTAATGTTTGATCAAGTAAATAAAGTTGAATGTTCACGTGTAATTGACAGCCGCTTATTTTGGCCGCTTTCCACAATTTATACTGTATGTCCTGTCGTGCGGGTTTAGCAGGGCGTTTCAGGGTCCCTGTTCCGAAGCGTTTGTGATGATGTTTTTACTGAAACCGGAAATTTGTTAAAGTTGTGTCGCTACTTCCACGAACTGTAAATGAGTGTGGGTGATGGATCCCACATTAATTTGCAATGTTGTTTATGATATCAGTGTCCTGACTGTAGCCAATAAATAATTACACAGTAGCAGTGAGTTAGTAATGATTCATATTTACATAGGCAAATGAAGAGTCCTTTATTCTGTTCCAGGATATACAGCTACTTAATTATATGACAGGGGATGTTAAACATTGCAGTTAGCCGAATCAAATTCGATGGTACCATCGGGATGCGATAATGTCGCTGTACAAGGAAAGCTTTGCGAGCCTTAGCGTTATATTAGCGAACGTCAGGACTCGCCAAATAGCACCAACGAAAATACAAAATGCTCTTTACCTTTGGACATACGTTTTCGGATTTCTTACCACATCAGACAAGTTTCTATACAGACTTGACACTTTGAGAAAACCCAGAACAACGTTTTATTCAAGAACATCGCTGCCAAAATCTAAGCTGTCATACCTTATTATTCAAACCAAAGTTATGGTAACAGATTCAATGAACGTAGGAAGATTTGTATTGAGTAATTGTTTTGAAATACGAGGGACAGTAAATTCGTAATGCAACACATAGTTTTCTCGGTCAGTATTGGTGGAAAAAAGGCGGAATTTGTTACGGGAGATAGTGAAAAATTCCCGTTTCACTCTATATAGTTTCATGAAGTCCCGGTGGGAGCCGGCGCCAGAGACTGCAAAATTGTATCGGTAACGGAGATGCATACCAAGCAGAAAGCTCTCTTTGATTTTCTTTTGGCGGAAAACCAGAGCATCGCAGATATTCATAGGAGCTTGCAGAATGTCTACGGAGGCCTGGCAGTGAACAAAAGCACCGTGAGTCGTTGGCAAAATCGCGTAAACCTGTCGGATGTCCTGCTTGCCGGCCGTCCGAACATAGCTGTGACTAATGCAATGTTGGAACGTGCCGACACTCTCATTCGAGATAAACGACGATCTGAATCAAACACCATGCTGCTCAACAGGACGTCTTGGTACTACAAAAACAGACGTCCACCAGTTGGGGTACTCAAAAGTGTGTGCCCGCTACATTCCTCGCCGCATAATAGAAGGACATAAACAGCCACTAAGGACCATCTGTGCAGAAATGATTCCGCGTTACGAGGCTAATAGTGAGAGATTTTTTTGTCGAAAATCGTCACAGGCACTGAAATATGGGTCCATCATTTCGAACTGAAACCGGAAATCCATGGAGTGGTGTGACACCACCGAAGAAAAGGTTCTCAGCCACATTCTCAGACGGCGAAGTCACGGCTAAGACCTTCTGGGACTCTGAACGCGTTATTTGTGTGACGTCCTCCCTCGCGGTGCAACGATTAATTCCGAAGTGTATTGTGCTGCCCTTAAGAACTTGAAAAAGTGAGTTAGTCACCAAAAAAATGCAAACGAACATCTTCTTCTCCATGACAACGCAAGGCCACATTTGAGTAAATGCATC
Organism: Schistocerca serialis cubense; assembly: GCF_023864345.2. Classification (NCBI taxonomy): domain Eukaryota; kingdom Metazoa; phylum Arthropoda; class Insecta; order Orthoptera; family Acrididae; genus Schistocerca; species Schistocerca serialis. The sequence goes on from NC_064646.1 coordinate 358,150,360, forward strand.
CGAGAGGATCTCACAAAACATATGTAGACTGTTCTTTCTCATTCACCCTACTGCCCGGATCTCGCACCTTCCAACTTCCATCTGTTTGGCCAAATGGAGATGCATTCCGCAGGAAGCGGCAGGTGGATGACGGGAAGATCGCTGATGCAGAAAGACGTTGGCCCCAACGTCGACTGCTACGGTCGCAGGTTCGAATCCTGCCTAGGGCATGTATGTGTGTGATGTCCTAAGGTTAGTTAGGTTTAAGTAGTTCAACGTTCTAGGGGACTGATGACCTCAGATGTTAAGTCCTATACTGCTCAGAGCCATATGAACCAACGTCGACCAGTAGAGTGGTAAGAAGCGGGCATACAGGTTTTCCTAGTAAGGTGGTGTAAGGCCCTCGCATTGGACGTAGATTGTGCTGAAAAATAAGGTTTTTAGCCGAAAGAATAGGGAAGAATAAGATGGGCTGGAATCTTGAACGAAACTAACCTGCTTTCGTAAGAAAATGTGTGGCATTACTTACTGAAAGCTCCTCGTTCGTGAGGAATTTCAACACTGGTACAGAAAGCTTATGTGTGTGATCATATTTTTTGTCGATAAAACGCCTATTCCATTTTGATACGGTGTGTACATTGTGACAGATTCACTCAAATTATTTATTGATTTTTCCTATGATATATGCGGAAACAACCATCTTTGTAGTCGAAAGCGTTGAAGCACATTCCGACATTGTTGTTGAACTTGAAAATGACGTTAAATTCCTAACCGAGTGTTGCCAATGTTTGATCTGAAAAGAGAAGTTTATCCATTAACGCATTCATTCATTGATTTACACATCGTGTTCCGTAAATTACTTAGGGAATGAGATCCATTGCTGATTACTTAGGGAATGAGATCGATTGCTGATATTGAACGAGTTACGTCACATATTAAGAAACATAAGCAAAGACTCCTGAGATACCTCTGCAGAACACTCTGACAACAAGTTGTGACTATCGCCGATCTACTCAAACCGATAATTGTGTTTGGGGTCTTGAACGAGTTGCGTTACGTATAAACAGAGAGAAGGAAAGACTGTTGACATACTTACGTAAAACACTCTAACAACAAATTGTGACTACCGCTGATCTAATCAAACTAATAATGGTGTCGACTATGTTGGGAAAAAGAAACAGCTACTTTGAAAGCAACAGCTGTTCCTCATATACTGCTCAGCTGCCGATTTTATCTAATAGTTCAAACGGAGCTTCCACGTGACTGTAAATTTAACACTATCATTTGTCTGTACAATTGAAAAATCAGAATGAAAAACTGGTAGCAGAGGCACATGCGCTCTTTGTGACAGAGTCCAAATATTGTGACTGAATGCCTAACAAAAACCGTGAAGCACGAGAAAACATGGTTGGTTGTCAATGCAGCACCGTACAGGTACACACGATCGGCAGGTATAGAAATGAGAGTGAGGCTATGGAAAATAGAGTGGCCAGTCTATTTGGCAGATAGAGCGTCCACCACTGGACATTAGTATGTCTATGCACAGTTTTGTTACCATTGCTGGTAGATACATAAAGGACGTGAACAGCGTGACGTCGCTGTGAAGGATACTATGATGCCACGTACAAGTGCGTGGCTGTGTTATCAGCACCTGAAAGAGTTTGAAAGGGGCCTCTTGGTGGTTGTCCATTTCGCTGGCTAGTCAAGTTATGCACTATCCAGAATTACATGGCAATCGTATGATAGAGTGGCCAGGTAGTGGGTTGCATGGGAACGTGAGGTGAGCTCACTAATCGTCAAAGTTCCGGTCGACCACCTCTGATCACTAGAGGAGGGGGATGCAGTTTTGTGCAACAAGGACATCGTGAACACATCACGCCTGCGCCTGCCATCTGAGAGCAAGTAATGGACTCACTGCAACCGTCTGTTATTCCGCATCATTTCTCGGAGACTGTCAACAGTCTGAGTAGGGAATTACTGTTCAACGGGTAGGCTGCCGTTAATGCTATAATAAAAACGCTTGCGTTTGAAGTGGTTCCCTTACCGGAAGCACGGGATGCAGATGGATGGTATCACATTGTGTTCAGTGATGGATTGTGTTCCCTTAGCCGGCCGGAGTGGCCGAGCGGTTAAAGGCGCTACAGTCTGGAACCGCACGACCGCTACGGTCGCAGGTTCGAATCCTGCCTCGGGCATGGATGTGTGTGATGTCCTTAGGTTAGTTAGGTTTAAGTAGTTCTAAGTTCTAGGGGACTTATGACCACAGCAGTTGAGTCCAATAGTGCTCAGAGCCATTTGAGCCATTTTTTGTTCCCTTACAATGTTTTGGAGGGACACAGCAGCTTTACTTCTGGCGTCACAGTGTTTGAAACTATAGTGTTCGACTTCCTATCACGGGCGGTAGTGATAGAGGAAGCTCTCACGGCACAATGGTGCGTCACGTGTGACCTCTCATACGGCAGTGTCGTGGTGCCATTTTCAACAAGATAAAGCACATCACACATGGCGCGTGTTAGGAACTGTCTGTGTGGTGTTGACGTACTGCTGTGGACAGGAATATTCAGAGAGATGTCCTCCCTACAAAATGCGTAGGACCAACTTGGACGTCGACTGAATCCCAGCGCCAGTATCGAGAATATCAAGGGCCAGTTATAACAGTTGTTGGATAGCTTGCCTCTGGAGAGGATATAATATCCTTGCGGCACCCTTCATAAGTGCGGCCGCGAGGGATTAGCCGAGCGGTCTAAGGCGCTGCAGTCATGGACTGTGCGGCTGCTCCCGGTGGAGGTTTGAGTCCTCCCCGGGCATGGGTGAGTGTGTTTGTCCTTAGGATAGTTTAGGTTAAGTAGTGTGTAAGCTTAGGGACTGAGGACCTTAGCAGTTAAGTCCCACAAGATTTCACACACATCTGAAGATTATTCATAAGTGCATCAGTGCATATATCCTGGCCAGACAGGGTGCGACCCGATATTGATAAGTGGATTCTATTACCTAGTTCTTTGAAAATTTGACTCGGTTATTTATCACTGAAATCAGATCCCATCCTCTCTCAGCCGTGGAGTTTCATTTAGTCCCCTCTTTCCCCTCCCTGTGCTTGGAGTCTTTTGTAGACAGTTTAAAAAAATGGTTCAAATGGTTCTGAGCACTATGGGACTTAACATCTGAGGTCATCAGTCCCATAGAACTATTTAAAACTGACTAACCTAAGGACATCACACACATCCATGCCCGAGGCAGGATTCGAACCAGCGACCGCAGCAGTCGCGCGGTTTCGTACTGAAACGCCTAGAACCTCTCGGCCACCGTGGCCAGCGACAATTTACATTATAGAAAGAGTTAGTAATGACGAATTCCCCGCCTTTTGTTTTTTTATGTTCCCGAAATTTTCAATATTTAGTCCAATATCGCTTGGGTACCTATTACTAACTTTACCGCTGGAATATAAACCACCATTTATAACCCGAAAATGGATGCAAAGTCTGTATAGAAATTACTTCAAAATCTATTATTGTGGTTGTCAATTGCTGAGATCGTCACAAATTCACTCTCATTGTTAACAAAAATACCGTTGGGTAGTATATGTGCTGGGATAAAAGCGTAAGAGATGATGGCGCGAAACTCTTGATCGCAAAACGTTGCACGAAAGTCCTGGTTTAAATGCTGACACCCCCTTCTGTGTTTCACTGCGAGAGGAAATGTGGCGTCTGTTCGTCGGATATAATATCTTTACGGCACCGTTCATAAGTAGTGTGAGGAGGGCTATGCGAGTGGCGTTCAATGAATTCGAAAGTAAAGTTCTGACTTGGCAGAAAATCGTAAGAAAATTTGGTCTTATGTCAAGGTGGTAGGTGGATCGAAACAAAATGTCTAGACACTCTGTGACCAAAATGGTACTGAAATAGAGGATGACAGACTAAAGGCCGAAATACTAAATACCTTTTTCCAAAGCTATTTCACAAAGGAAGACTGCACTGTAGTTCCTTCTCTAGATTGTCGCACAGATGACAAAATGCTAGATATCGAAATAGACGACAGAGGGATAGAGAAACAATTAAAATCGCTCTAAAGAGGAAAGGACATTGGACCTGATGGGATACCAGGTCCATTTTACACAGAGTAAGCGAAGGAACTTGCCCCCATTCTTGCAGCGGTGTACCGTAGGTCTCTAGACGTGCGAAGCGTTCCAAAGGATAAGAAAAGGGCACATGTCATCCCCGTTTTCAAGAAGGGACGTCGAACAGACCTGCAGAACTATAGACCTACATCTCTAACGTCGATCAGTTGTAGAATTTTGGAACACGTATTATGCTCGAGTATAATGACTTTTCTGGAGACTAGAAATCTACTCTGTAGGAATCAGTATGGGTTTCGAAAAAGACGATCGTTTGAAACCCAGCTCGCGTTATTCGTCCACGAGACTCAGAGGGCCATAGACACAGGTTCCCAGGTAGATGCCATGTTTCTTGAGGATAAAATCAGAGACATTAGAGCGCACACAGAGGCATACCGACAATCTTTATTTCCACAAACAATAAGAGACTGCATTGCAAGGGAGAACCGATAGAGGTACTGAAGGTACCATCCGCCACATACCGTCAGGTGGATTGCGCAGTATGGATGCAGATGCAGATGTAGATGTGGACGTTTAACTTGGTGGCCCCTTACGTGTTATACGAGAAGCAGTCATCGCCTTCTCCCGCCTAACCATCTACGAACACACTGAAAACTAAACACCATTCGCATTTACCACAGTTACCTAACAACGACTGATATATTTGATACACATCAACCACAGTTCGAGACTGAGGATGCCGTAGCACATGAAGATAGAAACATTTACCGGTAGATTATAGACCCTGTCCCTTGGGTCATTAGCCTGCCAGTGACAGACGACTAGTAAAACGTGTAAGACCTATCGACCTGAAGAGGTAGTATAATAATCGTTAAAACTGATACTTTTATTTGCAAAATTGGTATCCCTACTTCTCATTTATATTCGTATTTTTTAATTATATTATTCCTGTGACCTATAGCGTCCACTACAGTGGACAGCAGTTTTAATGGGCGTGTCTTTTGCGTTCCAAATCAGCCCTGAGTGCACGCAATCCACTCCCTGCTGGTGTTGTTCTTACATATTTTTTCAGCCTCATTACTGATTAAAAACACCCTATAGCCATTAGAAGATGCCTTTGCAGTGAAAATCATGCGCCACAGGATTAATAAAGGGGACACCACTTTCGCCATATGCCGTGGATTTCTGAAGAGTTTTATAACTCGTATAAGAGAAGGATACGTAACTCCGTTACCGTAGTCCTACTGTGTTCTCCGAAGAACCTATGAAAATTTATTTTATTGAACGCGCAACGGGAATTAATCTGGAGGCCTCAACACGAGGATGAATTGAACACATTTCATTACACGTCTTTCACACATTCCCTGAGGAGAATCATAGGGGAGATAGGAATTCGGCAGTATATGTAGTGGGGGAGAGGAAAAGTAAATCATTTTCTCTGAAACAGACCGCTTTCAGTGAATACTTATAGGGTCGTTCGCTATTTATATGAATTGGATTCCGGTTGTGATACTGGTTATTATACGCACTCTGTACATTGTGTTAGTAGTTCACGAATGAGGAATCATGAGTTGTCTTACTTTGCGATATTAATGCCTCGTAGTTTAAATAACGGCCTGGAAGTTTTATTTCCCAAACAGTCACGGACCAGCAAACGTGATGCTAAGGAAACAATTTTTCCCGCAGTTAATTAAAATACCAAATATTACTGTATTTCCCGATTTACGAACCAACACAATCTGGTAGGGTCCAGGCAGCGGCATCTGTCGTCGAATGCTGTCCACGTTAGGAGTAGCGTCATACATCGTGCCTATTGACATCGTAACGGCACTGAACTGATATGAAGTGTGAGTCGCAAGAAGAACAGGTGGCGTCAGACGCCCGAGTGCATGTACACTCCTGGAAATTGAAATAAGAACACCGTGAATTCATTGTCCCAGGAAGGGGAAACTTTATTGACACATTCCTGGGGTCAGATATATCACATGATCACACTGACAGAACCACAGGCACATAGACACAGGCAACAGAGCATGCACAATGTCGGCACTAGTACAGTGTATATCCACCTTTCGCAGCAATGCAGGCTGCTATTCCCCCATGGAGACGATCGTAGAGATGCTGGATGTAGTCCTGTGGAACGGCTTGCCATGCCATTTCCACCTGGCGCCTCAGTTGGACCAGCGTTCGCGCTGGACGTGCAAACCGCGTGAGACGACGCTTCATCCAGTCCCAAACATGCTCAATGGGGGACAGATCCGGAGATCTTGCTGGCCAGGGTAGTTGACTTACACCTTCTAGAGCACGTTGGGTGGCACGGGATACATGCGGACGTGCATTGTCCTGTTGGAACAGCAAGTTCCTTTGCCGGTCTAGGAATGGTAGAACGATGGGTTCGATGACGGTTTGGATGTACCGTGCACTATTCAGTGTCCCCTCGACGATCACCAGTGGTGTACGGCCAGTGTAGGAGATCGCTCCCCACACCATGATGCCGGGTGTTGGCCCTGTGTGCCTCGGTCGTATGCAGTCCTGATTATGGCGCTCACCTGCACGGCGCCAAATACGCATACGACCATCATTGGCACCAAGGCAGAAGCGACTCTCATCGCTGAAGACGACACGTCTCCATTCGTCCCTCCATTCACGCCTGTCGCGACACCACTGGAGGCGGGCTGGACGATGTTGGGGCGTGAGCGGAAGACGGCCTAACGGTGTGCGGGACCGTAGCCCAGCTTGATGGAGACGGTTGCGAATGGTCCTCGCCGATACCCCAGGAGCAACAGTGTCCCTAATTTGCTGGGAAGTGGCGGTGCGGTCCCCTACGGCACTGCGTAGGATCCTACGGTCTTGGCGTGCATCCGTGCGTCGCTGCGGTCCGGTCCCAGGTCGACGGGCACGTGCACCTTCCGCCGACCACTGGCGACAACATCGATGTACTGTGGAGACCTCACGCCCCACGTGTTGAGCAATTCGGCGGTACGTCCACCCGGCCTCCCGCATGCCCACTATACGCCCTCGCTCAAAGTCCGTCAACTGCACATACGGTTCACGTGCACGCTGTCGCGGCATGCTACCAGTGTTAAAGACTGCGATGGAGCTCCGTATGCCACGGCAAACTGGCTGACACTGACGGCGGCGTTGCTCAAATGCTGCGCAGCTAGCGCCATTCGACGGCCGACACCGCGGTTCCTGGTGTGTCCGCTGTGCCGTGCGTGTGATCATTGCTTGTACAGCCCTCTCGCAGTGTCCGGAGCAAGTACGGTGGGTCTGACACACCGGTGTCAATGTGTTCTTTTTTCCATTTCCAGGAGTGTAGTTTCTATGCAAGCTGATGGAGGTCACTAGATGACGGATACAGTTTCAGTTGCAGTCAAAATAGTGTAATTTTTATATGCAGATCTCTTTCTTGAATTTTCTATTTGTTTGTTAATTACTACTATAATTGTGCTTTGTTATGAGAATGAATGGAGGTATGAAAGTGAAACAAAGTTTTATGTAAGTTTTTATACTATACTCTTAAGCAACTGGTCTCTTGAGAATTGTTCGAAAGAGAAGTGTGTGTAAGCCATTCGTACAGGGAAATTCTTAATTGAGCGGGTTTGATGCTGCTCTTTGTTTGGCTGCGATATTTCTCTGTCAATCAGAAATTAGCACATTGACGCGTATTTTGGGGACTAAAAGCTTCTTTTGTGTAAAGAGATGAGTAGAGTTAAGGTTGGAAGAACATAATGATCAGACCTATTGGAAACTGCTGCGATGAAAATTATTACTATTATCATTTTTGGTACTAAAATGTTTGAGAAGTGCCGTAAAGTGTTAAAGACATTTCGGTTTGGACGCTATATACTTCAGAACTTTTGGTGACATTTTAAATAGCTAAATTACGGGTGGCGAGTTGCTTACTCGTGAACGTGGACGTTTTGTTACGTGAGACTGAATATAGTAACGTTTAAGCGAGCTATTCTAAAAGAGATAATCCGTTTGTACACTTCCTGTGAAAGATAACTAGTAATTAACGAAAACTGGCTATGGTTATGAATGGTGAGTGCATGTGGACGTTTCAGACTTCGTACAGCTTAAAGTAAGACTTCATAGTAACTGGTGTATGCAAGATTACCGCAATAGAGTGAATTTTTACGCGCATAAATATTTTTATTTAACCATCATTAACCTTCTACTGCCAAAACAATTTTTAGTGCGACTTGTTGTTACGAGGAGTACGGCTGCTTTTTCTACAGATTTTCGCTGCTGAGAACTACATTTCAGTAACCTTAAGGAGGTGTGCGTGTGGGAAGGGATTCACCACAAATCGAATGGAACTTTATTAGCAGCAATAACGCGTCGATGCAGATGGTGTATAACGGTTCGGGAAGGATAAAAAGCTGTAGAGAATGATCCGCAGTCGACAAGAAATGTGAAAATGAACACTGTCGAACAGTGAACCAAGACAGGATATAACAGTGCGCGGCAAAGTGGAAAAGGAGAACACTGCACAGAGAGCGATAATTCAACGGTAGGAAGAAGCAGAAGAAGATACTACAGAGGAAGCAGCGTGGAATACGAGACGAAACGACAGATGCAGAGGCAGCCGCTATCTCTACAACTGTAAGGACGGTGTTGGCAGAAGATGGGAGCCTATGAACTGATGTAGCGGGAGGCGGAGGACGGACCCGAAGTTTCAGCGCCAAGACTACAGTAGACAAATAGAGATAAGGTAAGCTTAGTTCATCTGATGTTTTCTTGTATAAAAGTGGAAGGGAATGATAATTCTGTAGTTGTGATGGAAGAGAATGTGATCCAGTTTGATGGAAGCGGCAGTCAGGCAAGCACTTCAGGTAGAGAAATGATGGGGAAATAGAAATTAATGATGTTTCAGTTCCTAATATACAACAATCATTTACACTTGTAGGAGAGAAACAGGGGCAAAATGTTTTAACAGACGTAACTATGGAAGAGTGTACCCGGTCTTTCGATAAAAGATGGGTGATTTTAGTGACTCGGATTTATTTGACATGACCAGCGTGACGTAAATGAATATGAGACAAGAATGTCAGATGCCAAACTTGATACGTTGTAAGAAACCAAACTGAACGGGAAAGTGTAAAGAAGTTGTTAGCAGCATTAATGCATAGCATAGATGCAAAAAATAAATATTTAGCTAGGAATCTTAAGCAAGATATTCATTGGAAAACGACCAGGCGTCTGTTATTATTAATGGTTTGGCTGGTAAGCCTCAGCAGCTCAAAGCTGACATTGATACGAATTTAAAAAAAGAAAAAATAGACAGGCTTCTGATCTAATGGAAATGTGGCAAAAATTATTAAAGGCCTTTGACGAAAAGGTGGAAGTCAAAGTTTCTCACGCTGAGGAAAGTTGTAAGAAATCCTCAGAGAGCGTAAGAAAGGAATTAACAGAGACTATACAAAGGGTAGCTAATGCAACCAAGCAAAGAATGGGTCTGATCTAGAAAATGTTCTGAAAGCAGAGCATAAAGTAACTACAGTTCTAGGTGTGTGTAAACGTGAGTACAGAATTTTGAATAGTAAAATCAATGAGGAAAGTGAAAATTGTTTAAAAGCTGTAACAGTTGTGCGTGACCGTATGGAAGAAATAGCAACTGACGCGCATCATTTGACTAATGAGGAGGGGATGGTAGCAGATGAATTTCATGATCATAACAATGGACTAAGTAAAGTAGGATATAATATACAAGATGGCACTGTGTGGGTCGTAGTCTGACAGCTGCTGAAGTAGATCACACCACTAATAAAGTCAAGCAGTATATTGCTCCCTCCTACGTACATCTCGCGAAGAGGCCATGAGGAGATTAGAGCCCGCACAGAGGCATATCGACAGTCTTTCTTTCCACGAACAATACCAGACTGGAATAGAAGGGAGAACCGATATAGGTACTCAAGGTATCCTCCGCCACACACCGTCAGGTGGCTTGCGGGGTATGGATGTAGATGTAGATGTAGATGTAGGCAGTTCGTACGTTCGAACGTTTTGATCCTGCTGGACATGGGAATTCAAAGAAATTTTGGAATGTGTTACCAAGATTGTGGACCGATAGGCGAATGATCGATTTGATTTCATCGAAATTTATAGGGGAAGCTAGGAAGTGGAGTGTGAACTGTGTGAATGCTGCTGAACGATACAGTTCTTTGGAAAAGTTTTAAGATGTATTTTTCAAATACAGGGGTAAACAAAAAGAAGATGCAACTGCAAAACATTTTCCGGGAAAAATTTAATCCCAGAAAGGAGAAACTGAAATGATTTGCTTTGAAGGGGGTTGTTAATTTATCGTATCTCACTAACAAACTATAGCCAGAGCGGATTATAATATGGGTGAGTTGTTTGGGGGAAGAGACCAAACTGCGAGGTCATCGGTCTCATCGGATTAAGGAAGAAAGGGGAATGAGGTCGGCCGTACCGTTTCAAAGGAACCATCCCGGCATTTGCCTGGAGCGGTTTAGTGAAATCACGGAAAACCGAAATCAGGAGACTGGACGCGGGTTTGAACCTTCGTCCTCCTCAATGCGAGTCCAGTGTGCTAACCACTGCGCCACCTCGCTCGGTCGCAGATAAGTCCTGCAATGCCGTTTAGATGAGGTGTCGATCTCATCGGGAGTGGTCTTGGTGGTGTGACCTGGCCCACCTCCCCGTGTTCTGTTGCCTTCTGTGAACCATTCAGCACACGCCGTTAGCGCTGCCGAAACACTTCATTCCACAGGAGCAGCAGTTTCCCCGTTGCATGCATCACATTCACTCATGCCAATAATGGGCCCTCTTTCAAATTCACTGATTTGACGGTACGGTTCGCGTATACGTCTCCGACGCATCCTGCACATCTACTGAAGTCACACTGACCCATTAGCTTCGGCATATAGTGACAAGAAGAATAATATACAGAAGAATGGAAAAGAAAAATGAGAATGCGCTAAGTGACGATCAGTTTGGCTTTAGGAAAAGTAAAGGGACGAGAGAGGCAATTCTGACTTTACGGCTAGTAGTGGAAGCAAGGCTAAAGAAAAATCAAGACACTTTCATAGGATTTGTCGACCTGGAAAAAGCGTTCGACAATATAAAGTGGTGCAAGCTGTTCGAGATTCTGAAGAAAGTAGGGGTAAGCTATAGGGAGAGACGGGTCATATACAATACGTACAACAACCAAGAGGGAATAATAAGAGTGGACGATGAAGAACGAAGTGCTCGTATTAAGAAGGGTGTAAGACAAGGCTGTAGCCTTTCGCCCCTACTCTTCAATCTGTACATCGAGGAAGCAATGATGGAAATAAAAGAAAGGTTCAAGAGTGGAATTAAAATACAAGGTGAAACGATATCAGTGATACGATTCGCTGATGACATTGCTATCCTGAGTGAAAGTGAAGAAGAATTAAATGATCTGCTGAACGGAATGAACAGTCTAATGAGTACACAGTATGGTTTGAGAGTAAATCGGAGAAAGACGAAGGTAATGAGAAGAAGTAGAAATGAGAACAGCGAGAAACTTAACATCAGGATTGATGGTCACGAAGTCAATGAAGTTAAGGAATTATGCTACCTAGGCAGTAAAATAACCAATGACGGACGGAGCAAGGAGGACATCAAAAGCAGACTCGCTATGGCAAAAAAGGCATTTCTGGCCAAGAGAAGTCTACTAATATCAAATACCGGCCTTAATTTGAGGAAGAAATTTCTGAGGATGTACGTCTGGAGTACAGCATTGTATGGTAGTGAAACATGGACTGTGGGAAAACCGGAACAGAAGAGAATCGAAACATTTGAGATGTGGTGCTATAGACGAATGTTGAAAATTAGGTGGACTGATAAGGTAAGGAATGAGGAGGTTCTACGCAGAATCGGAGAGGAAAGGAATATGTGGAAAACACTGATAAGGAGAAGTGACAGGATGATAGGACATCTGCTAAGACATGAGGGAATGACTTCCATGGTACTAGAGGGAGCTGTAGAGAGCAAAAACTGTAGAGGAAGACAGAGATTGGAATACGTCACGCAAATAATTGAGGACGTAGGTTGCAAGTGCTACTCTGAGATGAAGAGGTTAGCACAGGAAAGGAATTCGTGGCGGGCCGCATCAAACCAGTCAGTAGACTGATGACCAAAAAAAAAAAAAAAAAAAAAGGAAAAAAGCCACAACGGGAGCCACAGGCACATTTTACCGGTGGGTGATGTTGCACCGTGACGCCGATGTTCACCTAGAAACCAATGGTCGAAATATATACACCTGCACATGTCATGCGAATATAAAAGTCCTATCTCCAGTCTTTGAAGGTGTTCTGTTTTTCCTGAGCTTTAGTGCATATTCATTAGAAAAAAAAAATACAAGCACTGAGACGTGCGTGGCTTTCGGCCACTTAAAACTTAAAGGTTTAAGCTATTTTTTGAATTTTAGAAAAAAATCAACTGTATGCCTTCAGCTTAAAGCCTTATTCTTACAATTTCCCCGTAAGCGAAAACATTGTGGCCTTCTGGCATAAAAGATTATGGCAATATATTTTAAAATTTTGAAACTTAATTCTGGCCTTCAGTCGTTGGTATTGCACCTTGTTTCTGTTTGTTCTATCCACTTTTGCCTTGAGGCTTTCAGCCGAGCTGTGATATATATATATATATATATATATATATATATATATATATATATATATATATATATAATTTGCAATTTTAACTGCGTACCTTCAGTCACTTGAAATTTATCTTTTTGATTTTTAAGATTTCTTGTTTGGAAACCTTCATCCGTGAAAGAATTGGATTTTGAAATTCATAGTTGAAAGGTTCGCCTATGTGCCGTTTTCGTTTAAATGTGTTATTAACTTACAATAAATAACAATTTTCAAGTGAAACTGACCGCCACCTAATGTAGCCCTTTCCACAAACCTTATCACTTGTTCTGCCTTGCGGGTTTAGTACGCGCATCAGGCACAATTAGTGATGGTACATTTGGCTTCATTGTTTTAAACCTCATACACTCAGAATTTTTTTTTACTTTTTTTTAAAGTCGAACCGTGTCGTGGTTCCTGCCCTAATGCTTGCTGCCTGCACTGCCCTGCAGCTTGATGTAAACCGACCATTATCAGTACGCACTTTCCAGATACACTTCCTAAAAAACTTCACCATCCCTACGAGGTGGGTGACCCTCCTCTTATTTTTAGTAAGTCGAATCTTAAGGATAACCTTGGTCTGCCAGTCTAATCTAAAAATCAATCCAGTGCCTTGAATAAAATCATATCCTAGAAACAGTTCCGTACATAATCCCTGAGACACGAATAACCTGACCGAGCGAGGTGGCGAAGTGGTTAGCACACTGGACTCGCATTCGGGAGGACGACGGTTCAAACCCGCGTCCGGCCATGCTGATTTAGGTTTTCCATGATTTCCCTAAATCGCTCCAGGCAAATACCGGGATGGTTCCTTCGAAAGGGCACGGCCATCTTACTTTCCCATCCCTCCCTAATCCGATGAGACCGATGACCTAGCTGTTTGGTCACCTGCTTGAAACAACCCAACCCAATGAATGTCCTCACCGCCCACAAGACCTCAGTTTTATAGTAGGCTCGTTTCAAGTCACACACATGTTCTAGGTTGAGCACCGGATACACATCGAGTAGTGTACGCCTTGTCACCACCTTCTCCTTACTACAAACTCTCGGTAGGACTAGAAATCTTTTTCACATTGCGCCAGCTAGCCGCCAGTTTGTTTCTTTCCGAACCGAAATGACGTATCAAATGCCCAGACCGATTGCAGCTGCAACGAACTACTCTGGCTAAAGTATCCCATTTATTAGGTTCAGCATATCTTGCGTTGTTCTCTCAGCCGTGCCGGAGGGATCACTATGAACAGGTCTTCCATTAGTGAATCTGATGCTTTCTACGCTGGTGACTACCTTATCCAAGTCAGCAAAGGTTGGAGTTGTGTCAGAAATAGTAATCGTGAACAGTTATACGGCGTCATCACTTTTGGGGTGTTGTTTACAACCTTGCCATCCATCGCTTAAGCGTTCTGAGCCAAACTGGTTGTTCGAATTTGTTGTATGTATTCAGCCAATGTCTCATTACGCCCCTACACACAAAATAAATGCTAATTAAGTCATCTTTATCCCTAATTGATAGTCTCACCTGTGCAACCATTTCTTGTAATTCTCCCAGTGAGCCATGACCATACACGATGGCACTAATCATTCAGCTCAAACAACCCCTAGGATAGGGATACAGAATTCATAAAATTACTGAAAGCTTCATCTTCGGATTATTGCACTGGGTTTCCAAGGTAACAGACAATTTGCCGTTTTCTTGAATATCAGCCAAACTGGTTTGGGTAACTTAGCAATGTGATGCCCTATAACCTCACAAACATTTTCTCTCATCCCACTGTTAACCTTACCCGTATTTTCATGTGTGTGTGTGTGTGTGTGTGTGTGTGTGTGTGTGTGTGTGTGTGTGAGAGAGAGAGAGAGAGAGAGAGAGAGAGAGAGAGAGAGTCCTCTTATTTACTGCCAAACGAAGTAACTCCCCCAAACGAAGTAACTCCCCATTCTAACGCACTCAACAGCATATGTACTTACAAAACAGTCTGTGCAATTCATTAATCATGGCGAGCTGTTCCTCATTAGTATTAACTACTTTCAGGTCTTGAATACGTTTATAGTAACGGCTCATTTGCACTTGTTGTCGATATATCTGTGTTCGAGACAGATTATAACATTAAGAGAAATGAATATTATGAATATTTCCCTCTACACTACAGAGAGAGGCAGCGCAACAAACCTGATCACAGATTTTATCGCATATTCGGATTTTGCGCCAAAAATTACTACCTTTTTACTGCAATAGTTGTTCTCCATCCCTGTTAGAGGGCACCGTAATAGACAGATAACAGGAGTATCCGTTTTTATAACTATGAGCTGCATTACATTCCATATTTGATTTACAAATTAAATTTCTTTGTGTTCTAATGGTTGATATTTATCTTAGATATTTACTTTAGCGTTGCATATTTGCTTGTACAGTGCAATATGGTTAGCCGTTTCAATGTTGGGATCATGCCCAACATAGTTTCTAACCAGATAGTGTAACGGCTAACCATATTTTACCGTCCAGTAAATTTCTAAGATAAACACCTTTAGAATACACAGGTTTACATTTACATTGTAAATGAAATGTGGAATCAAATGCGTCGGTTCTTAACTGAAGAAACAGGCACATTTGATATCCGTCGATTACAGCGCCATCTGCCACGAACAGGAAATAATCTTTTCAGTAAACTGTAAGCATTTTTTGAAGTTTTCGTTTGAAAATACAAAGCTTATCCCATCCACACATAAGTGACCTGTTGTAGCGCATACAGATGTCGCCTATACCAATATTAAGTTTTCAGCTAGAACATTTTTTTTTTTCGTACGGTGCGTCATTTTCGAGATATTTTGTTATGTCAAGTTAAAAAAAACTGCATATATATAAGTACCATTTATGTTCGATTTCTAACTACTGTACATTAACGTAGTTTATGTCCCAGTGTCTGCTATGTCTGTACCGTCTCCCTTCAGACGTCTAATGCAAATGTAAAGTTTACTATCATACCATATATGTGTCTTACGAACTAGTAGTTCCTGTAGGGCGGAGGGGGGTTTGCATAATCTGTGGCTATGAAGAGCGTAGCAGAGAAATTTCCTCACATTCCTGATTCTCGCTATCAAAAAATGGCTCTGAGCACTATGCGACTTAACTTCTGAGGTCATCAGTCGCCTAGAACTTAGAACTAATTAAACCTAACTAACCTAAGGACATCACACACATCCATGGCCGAGGTAGGATTCGAACCTGCGACCGTAGCGGTCGCTCAACTCCAGACTGTAGCGCCTAGAACCGCACGGCCACTACGGCCGGCTTCTCGCTATCCATCTGTTTAGTAGAGATGGTTTGGCGAGGCACGACAACTCGAGCGCAGTGAGAATTCCCCGAGGTTCTAGCTTCCAAGCACTTCTCGTGAAGCTCACGAGAAACGGCGCGCTGGCGTGTGTGGGTGCTCGCATGTTGACTGTGAAAACATGCGCGGGAGTTGTTATTTGAATTACATGCTGACACTAGGTAAATACGCTCGCTGGTCGCAGGGCTTGTAACCCGTATATTTCAGGTTTCATTAGAATAAAGTTCTGAATCAAATCAATGTGGATACACTAAATCGAAATTCGGGGAGCTGGCAAACTTTACGGACGACAGAGATAACGTTTATTCAACGCTTGCTTTAAAAATCTCTGTAATGTTTCAAAAAATGCAATTGGCGTGATTAAACATCTGAAATAAAACAATTTATCGAGCAATGAAACACACGTCGACGGATATGGGGACTCACTTTTCTAATAAGGGAGTCAAACGAAATACACAGGTATGTGTATAATACATTCAAATCGTATAATAGATATTTCTGTCCCAAAGACCGAATAGTGCTGGAAGCAGTTCACGACTGTAGGAAAGGTTTGATTTTTAAATCGAACTCTGTGAACATACAATATACCACATACTCAAAACTATCCAATAGTCCGAACAGTATGATATGCAATTTTATTGGCTTAGTTTTCGAGCAAAACTTATGTCCATACAGAAGCACTAATTTAAATGTTATATGTCTCTACTTAGAGAGAAGTAAACGGCACTGTGACGTTGATGCAACACTAGTGGGCATGATATCAGACAATTTTCAGCCGCTTTCAATAGAAGAAGCCACTTGTTTTAGATATTTTATTGCACGTTAAGACCCAGAACAATCGATACCAAATGGGGAGAAAGTATTGCGCCACATGACTGGAGAAAATTACGATGAAGAAAAGGACACTGTAAAGTTGGAAGTGATAGACAGACTATCTGTGTTTCTTTAAGGACCGATATTTGGACTTCGCTGAATTGTGAGGCATCTGTGGCTCTAACAGGTCGTTTCAGTAACAGTAACTGGTGCGTGAAAGATTTAGCTTTCGAGAACTTCCATTTCCTAGAGAAATATAAAGCGCTGAATATTGATGAGGTGCTACATTATATAGTTTCAAAATGTAAAGTCGAAAACAATGTTGTAACCACCACAACTGATAATGCCAGTAACTTGACGGTAGCCGTACAGCTTATTCACAGTGGCGTCTTTGAAATGTACCAGGTGTGTTGTGTAGCACAAACCATCAATTTACCTACGAAATGTCCCTTAAACAGTATCAGTGAGGTATCTACACTACGGGGAACGGCCAGAGAAATGATCGGTTATTTTAAAACTAGTAATGTTAATGAAAGACTCCATACCATCCACGACCTACTGAAAAAACGACTGAACTCCTTCCTCTCCCTGAAGGCACACGGGACACTGAGAAATGCGGTGTTTAAAATGAGGTATTGGGGGGGGGGGGGAGGGGGGCGGTACCTACTATAAATTTCTATGCCGGAATATACGTCGGCACAGAAAAACACACTCCAAACAATGACTTACAATCTGTGGACAACGGAATTAAATGAAAATTCTTCTATGGCACTCTCACTGATCTGAGTTCTTCACGTATCTTTATCTAATTAGCAAATTAATCAAATGACATCCCCAATGACATGACATCTCAAAAACAATGGTATCAGGTTAATATCTACTTGAATTACAGGCCGTACTAAGGGTCATGTTTATTTTCAATCAAGGAGAAGTCTGGATAGTCATAAGTACATTCACTCATAGAGTTAACTGGCATACACAGAGTAAAATTAATTATAGTTGGCAATGTGGATAAAGTGGAGAAAAAATTTCCGTGGCTTCCCCCTTGATGACGCGAACAGATAACTTAATGTAACAAATTAATACAAAGGTAAAAATTGTTGAACCTCATTGGTTGGTGCCCCCCTGAACTTGCAAGTGCAGCTGCTCTCGCTGTTAAATTCGGCTCAACTTTACGCCTGAACGAACTCTTGTGTGAAATCACTCTGCCTCAGCTGCGAGTGTCTCACCTGCACCCGAAACAACCATTCGCAACCGTCTCCATGAAGCTGGGCTACGGTCCCGCACACCGTTAGGCCGTCTTCCGCTCACGCCCCAACATCGTGCAGCCCGCCTCCAGTGGTGTCGCGACAGGCGTGAATGGAGGGACGAATGGAGACGTGTCGTCTTCAGCGATGAGAGTCGCTTCTGCCTTGGTGCCAATGATGGTCGTATGCGTGTTTGGCGCCGTGCAGGTGAGCGCCACAATCAGGACTGCATACGACCGAGGCACACAGGGCCAACACCCGGCATCATGGTGTGGGGAGCGATCTCCTACACTGGCCGTACACCACTGGTGATCGTCGAGGGGACACTGAATAGTGCACGGTACATCCAAACCGTCATCGAACCCATCGTTCTACCATTCCTAGACCGGCAAGGGAACTTGCTGTTCCAACAGGACAATGCACGTCCGCATGTATCCCGTGCCACCCAACGTGCTCTAGAAGGTGTAAGTCAACTACCCTGGCCAGCAAGATCTCCGGATCTGTCCCCCATTGAGCATGTTTGGGACTGGATGAAGCGTCGTCTCACGCGGTCTGCACGTCCAGCACGAACGCTGGTCCAACTGAGGCGCCAGGTGGAAATGGCATGGCAAGCCGTTCCACAGGACTACATCCAGCATCTCTACGATCGTCTCCATGGGAGAATAGCAGCCTGCATTGCTGCGAAAGGTGGATTTACACTGTACTAGTGCCGACAATGTGCATGCTCTTTTGCCTGTGTCTATGTGCCTGTGGTTCTGTCAGTGTGATCATGTGATGTATCTGACCCCAGGAATGTGTCAATAAAGTTTCCCCTTCCTGGGACAATGAATTCACGGTGTTCTTATTTCAATTTCCAGGAGTGTAGAATAATCTGCGAAGAGTTCAGATCCAACAGGAAGCAGGTAGCCGACTGCTGTGGCCGAGCGGTTCTAGGCGCTTCAATCCGGAACCGCGCTGCTGCTACGGTCGCAGGTTCGAATCCTACCTCGGGCACAAACGAGTGTGATGTCCTTAGGTTAGTTAGGTTTAAATAGTTCTAAGTCTAGGGGACTGATGACCTCAGATGTTAAGTCCCTTAGTGCTTAGAGCCATTTGAACAATCTAAAGCAGCTACTGAATGCAACGAGTTCATATTCATATTCACACGACTAACGAGCACAGATTACAAATACTTTTGTACTTGTTTGAGTCCCTGAAGTTGCCTATTCACAAAATAACAAGTAGGTGAACGCATTCAGTTCCCTAACTTTATAAGTGACAGAGTTGAAACTGCCCACATTCACCGGCATTCATACTCAACAGAACATACTCGTATAACCAAGTATGTCTGTCTGACATAATGTGTAAGTGTAAATCTCATTGTCTGAATACAGACAAATCGTATTCACTGGCAAATTTGGTGTGCAGTTAACACATACAACTAGAAAACATGTGTTCGTGAAAAATATTGCGACACGTGACATCATATACAGTATTTCACAGTATTTACGTGATTAATTGTGGTAACGACAACAAGTGTGAAAGAATTACAATCAAATAAATCTAACTATTCCTATCAACACAAGAAACATGGTCATTATAAACTATTTGGCTTGTGTCAAGACATTCACCTAATCTAAATGCACTCACAACACTTCTGGACCTTTTTTGATTGGCTTGTGAGTCTGAAGTTGTAGTGCAGCTCTGGTGTGGCGTGGTTAGGAGAAGGTGTAAGGCCCTCCTTTCAGGAGTGGCAAGAGCATAGTGTGCAGGTAATGTTCACCCTAGGTCATGGTTTGGCGGTGTTGGACTGGATGGCCCACACCTTCTTCACTGTGTCGACCTAATGTCAGAGCTCCATTGTATGACTCTCGAGATGGGTGAGCTTCATCGGAGGTAAGGATCAATAAGTGTGGCTCCGTGTCGAGCTAAGGAGGAGTGAGTCAGTAGAGTAGCAAAAGTGGTTTGTTGTTGCTATCTTATGTCCAAATAAATGTATTTGGTGTCTTGATCATATCCGTATGTACTGGTAACAGGAAGTGACATTTCTGTAACCAGAAAACAATGGGCCAAATAACCTGTCTGTCCTTAGCTCAGAACCCGTTTCGAGAACTCATCAGCCATGACTTAATTCATAGTTGATCCCTACTTGACAGAAAAAGATATTACTATGAACCAAGGAGTGATCATGGCAAGGCGTCATGGTGCTACAGACACCTACTGAGGTCCCAATTCATGAGAAGTAACAACCATTAGCTGCCCTCCAGCCGTAAAGTCGACTCCGTCGGTTCATGCTGTGAACACATGTCTTACTCCAGGAACTCTTCCTTTCTGCTACCGTCAGTTGTCGCCTTCCTTGTTAGGTGAGGCATGTGGCAGCTGTGCACAACCTGCTGCAACAGCTGCTACGCCGCCGCCTGCTGAGAACTGAGGCACCTCTTGGCTGGCCATCGGTTCGCCTCTGCAAGTGTCTGACGTCACTGGGCGTTGCTCTCGTTCGAGGCCACAGTCCTCTTGCACGGACGCGGCCCCCAGTGCCTCGCATAGTGTTGCACTCCTCACGTACCGTGTATGGAAAAATCTGCACCTAACTCAAAAGGGCTATGTTACAACTACGGATTTCCAGTATTCTTTCAGCACTGATGCCCCATGCAAAAGTATTTTTCAAAAGTAATATATTTGCAAATACTACACTATGACCTATGAACATTTAGTAAAATTTTTTCTTCCATTATATTACACCTACGTTGATGTCAGTGGAGTCACGAATGGCGTCGAGCATATTTGTTGCACTAGAGCTCATAAGTCATGCGTCTTGTCCCTCTTCCTCCAGCAGTCAGAGTGTGTGCCATAGACGTACTACCTCTCTGTCGACGATCTGTCTCTATTACGCATTTATGATTACCCTTCAACAACTTATAAAACCTTTTAATATTTTTAATATCAAAAACAGTCTTGATCACAATTTATTTATTATGGTGACCGGTTTCACAGCTACTGTGGTCATCTTTAGACCAAGGAGTAAGAACCTCCTTCTGGTGGTAAATCATTAGTAGTGACTAGTAGTGATTTACCACCAGAAGGAGGTTCTTACTCATTGGTCTGAAGATGACAATAGTAGTGGCCGAAAACGGGCACCATAATAAATAAATTGTGATCAAGACTGTATTTGACAGTAAATACATGTAACACATTGACCACGTTCACTCCCACAATGTATTCAAAACTGATTCTTTAATATTTAATCATGCTCTTGCAATGGATTAGAGTGTTAAGATAGGTACAGGGATGACTAAGCTAAACTCGTTCGTCTACGGTCGTGTCGAACATACCTGGGCATAATTTTTTTTTAATAAACCACTCTCGTAACAGTGTACATTCTAGAGGAATGGACTGGCTATCACTGCTAAATACGTTAAAAAAAGAAAGCAAACAGAAAACTAAATACACCATTAAATAATGGCCCAGCTCTCGGCACTTTTCAAATATTTTTTTCAATCATAATGTTGCTGCTGTTGTAGCACACCTACACATTCTTGCAGATCCTGTATCTTCGGTTAACGTGCGTTGCCGGTCGCAACATTGTCTGGCTCTCTGCTTTGTCTCTGGAAATTTCAGTCGTCTGTACCGATCGTATTCCTTACGTTTGCTCCTTGTTGAAACTTACGGGTAAACTTTAAAATAATTGTACACGCTCTTCACAACGCTGTTTAAGATATTATACACTTTAGTTCCTTGTGATGATCAGCGCGATGTTAGAAAGTTTCCACCTCAGCAAAGTATGTGGTTATTTTTAAATCTGCTGCTTGGCCAATTCCCTCCTTCGCTGTATCTAATCATCATGTGATTGTGACGTGCACTCCACGACTAAAGTACGTGAGCCTTTTCACATAATCTGAAATCTAAAGCCTCTTGCAGGTCTGATGACGTGGGAGCTACACAAACGAAAACATGTCACACAAGCGAACAATTACGTCTGGGCTACAGCTACGAAATCTCTAATCGAATGACACATGATCGTACTATGAAGTCGGGGCTACTCAAGAAAAACGGGATCCGCTGCTGACACAATGTGGTCCATACTCATACGAGAAGACGCATCTGCCGCGTGGAAGCTAGCGAACTCTAACGAAAAACTCAGAACACGAAGACACACAAACCGGTATTAAACATACTACAAACAGAGTATACGCCTTACCCCAGCGAAATAGATGACCAAACCTTTAAATTCATCCACAATTTTTGTTCCAAACTAAAACAAGTTGTTTTCGCAGACGAGATTTACGGCAGTACAGTGATTTCAGTCGAAATAAAGACATACCGATTACAGTAGTTCCTCATTTGTAAATTTCGTTTATCTACTTTCGAATACCAGGATAACATTCACAGAAATACTATTCACTCTGTCAAGTCACATGACTCCTATTATTACCTCAGGGATCCTCAATTAGAAGACCAAAATTTATTACCTACCTAATAATCACTATTACCACTCTACACACTTAACTAATGCAAATCTTAGTTATAATTATTCCATGCAGGATTTTATGTGGCAAATATGGTGAACATCCATTGATTTCTTTGTTCAATCGAATTCAAGAACAAAGGCATTCGGATGGACCGCCCTCCATGCCCATTATAAACGGAGAAAAACTGATTGTGTAACTGTTTTTGGTTGTATGATAGACTAAAAGATTTCACCAAAGATTTCTGTCTCAGACAGAAATTCTGAACGATCACCTTTTTATCGAACCTATTCTTGCGCTTACTTGAAGCTTCTTGAAATTTGTTTAGAGCCTTCTCGACCATGTTGCGGTGCTGTTGTCACGTTCTCGAATCAGGTCCTTCTGCTGCCGGTTTCACAGTACAGTCGCAGGAGCCTGAGCGATAATTCCGACTCAAATTTCCAATATCCATCACACGTTTCACCGGATTCGACAAGGGATGCGGAGATGATATACATATCGGCTGGATTCTGCGCCTCTGCAGTGTGGCTTTTCACCTGCCGTAACGAAACTGCGGTCCGTTGTTTGAAATGACCTTGTCCACAGGGCGTGGAGAAAATCCTTGCACAATGCTCGTGAAACTGTCAAACCTGTCGCATTCTTCTGTGGCTTGAGCGTGATGAACTTAGAGGTGAGTTCTGTGACCACCAGAATGTTGCAGAAGTGTGGAAGGGGGGCGGAGGGCATTAGACCCATAGCCGCTAATGGTTTTAATTTCTCTGGAACGATTGGAGATAACGGGGCCTGCATGAGTAGTGTGGTGCGTTTGTTCTTCTGGCACTCCTTGCAGATGGACTACATTTGTTTTATTCTTTGTGTTATGATGACGACGAACGAGTTGACTGGTGGCCAATGCTAAATAGAAACATACAAATCACAGCAGGTTTGTCAGTAACGTCGATATGGTGCTGGCGGCATGGTCTAGATCTGCAACGACTAAAATAGTTAGAAGTCGTTGGTAAAAAATAATATATATTGTACTTAACTGGTTGTACAGGATTCTTCTTGGCTGCATACATGTAATTATAAACAGATAGCTATTGAGGCCTCACTTAGGCCATACGTTACTAAGCACCTTGTTAGAAGTTGCTTCCTATTAGCTGAAAGCTATACTACTTTACTACTTGACGTCCCGAGAAAGAGTGGACGAGAGCTCGCTAGAAACTCGATACAAGCCGCGGAGCGGCGCTGGTCACGACTCGCGGGTCCAACGATACTAGATATAATACGGACCACAGTCGATAGCTGCAACCCCTAACAAGTGTGGTATCGAACGTTGATACCACACTTTTCTCCACGTTACTGAAATGGCACAGCGTGCGTAACTAGAGGTAACATTTCCTACCGCCGAAATGCCGGTAGCAGAGATGTGTGTTCCAGATGACATTGTTTATACATAGTTTCCTCAGAGATACACAAATACCATAGCAAATTACCCGCTTTGCGTTGATGGAAAAGGGTTCGCTCTCAAACAAGTTGTCTAACAGCAGTTTGCATGCGATCTCCAGTTTCATTTGACCTCGAGAAGGATAGGGTCACAATCATGTTCTCGAGTAATATCTTTCATGGTCGATATGAAATACGTACTTCTCA
Organism: Schistocerca serialis cubense; assembly: GCF_023864345.2. Taxonomy (NCBI): domain Eukaryota; kingdom Metazoa; phylum Arthropoda; class Insecta; order Orthoptera; family Acrididae; genus Schistocerca; species Schistocerca serialis. Next base: position 358,174,498 of record NC_064646.1, read on the forward strand.
AATGCGACTTTATGCACGCAGAACAAATACACTCCTGGAAATTGAAATAAGAACACCGTGAATTCATTGTCCCAGGAAGGGGAAACTTTATTGACACATTCCTGGGGTCAGATACATCACATGATCACACTGACAGAACCACAGGCACATAGACACAGGCAACAGAGCATGCACAATGTCGGCACTAGTACAGTGTACATCCACCTTTCGCAGCAATGCAGGCTGCTATTCTCCCATGGAGACGATCGTAGAGATGCTGGATGTAGTCCTGTGGAACGGCTTGCCATGCCATTTCCACCTGGCGCCTCAGTTGGACCAGCGTTCGTGCTGGACGTGCAGACCGCGTGAGACGACGCTTCATCCAGTCCCAAACATACTCAATGCGGGACAGATCCAGAGATTTTGCTGGCCATGGTAGTTGACTTACACCTTCTAGAGCACGTTCGGTGGCACGGTATACATGCGGACGTGCATTGTACTGTTGGAACAGCAAGTTCCCTTGCCGGTCTAGGAATGGTAGAACGATGGGTTCGATGACGGTTTGGATGTACCGTGCATTATTCAGTGTCCCCTCGACGATCACCAGTGGTGTACGGCCGGTGTAGGAGATCGCTCCCCACACCATGATGCCGGGTGTTGGCCCTGTGTGCCTCGGTCGTATACAGTCCTGATTGTGGCGCTCACCTGCACGGCGCCAAACACGCATACGACCATCATTGGCACCAAGGCAGAAGCGACTCTCATCGCTGAAGACGACACGTCTCCATTCGTCCCTCCATTCACCCCTGTCGCGACACCACTGGAGGCGGGGTGCGCGATGTTGGGGCGTGAGCGGAAGACGGCCTAACGGTGTGCGGGACCGTAGCCCAGCTTCATGGAGACGGTTGCGAATGGTCCTCGCCGATACCCCAGGAGCAACAGTGTCCCTAATTTGCTGGGAAGTGGCGGTGCGGTCCCCTACGGCACTGCGTAGGATCCTACGGTCTTGGCGTGCATCCGTGCGTCGCTGCGGTCCGGTCCCAGGTCGACGGGCACGTGCACCTTCCGCCGACCACTGGCGACAACATCGATGTACTGTGGAGACCTCACGCCCCACGTGTTGAGCAATTCGGCGGTACGTCCACCCGGCCTCCCGCATGCCCACTATACGCCCTCGCTCAAAGTCCGTCAACTGCACATACGGTTCACGTCCACGCTGTCGCGGCATGCTACCAGTGTTAAAGACTGCGATGGAGCTCCGTATGCCACGGCAAACTGGCTGACACTGACGGCGGCGGTGCACAAATGCTGCGCAGCTAGCGCCATTCGACGGCCAACACCGCGGTTCCTGGTGTGTCCGCTGTGCCGTGCGTGTGATCATTGCTTGTACAGCCCTCTCGCAGTGTCCGGAGCAAGTATGGTGGGTCTGACACACCGGTGTCAATGTGTTCTTTTTTCCATTTCCAGGAGTGTAGAAGTGGTTTGTTCTATCTCTTCACTCACCTGTTCCTCCTATCCTAAGGGCGGCTCGGATAATGCATCATCTACTACATTCGATTTTCTGGGTACATACGCAATGGTGAATCTCTACTCCTGGAAGTAGAGGGCCCATCTTGTCAACCTGTTGTTCTTGTTTTTGGTCGTGAGAAGGAACTCGAGTGATTTGTGGTCAGTGAAGAGACATTTTCTTCTCCAAAACAGAAAAACACCTGAACTTCTCGAATCCTTAAACTACCGCCAAGGCCTCTAACTCAGTGACTGAGTAATTGTATTCACGTTTGGACAACACTCAAATACTGATTGCAATTGCCTTATACCCCATGTTCTCAGCCTACTCGTAAGGCTGAAAAATCACAACCCCCAGGACACAGAAATCTTGGGCGCCCACTGTGGCCGAGCGGTTCTAGGCGCTTTAGTCCAGAACCGCGTGACTGCTACGGTCGCAGGTTCAAATCCCGCCTCAGGCATGGATGTGCGTAATGTCCTTAGGTTAGTTAGGTTTAAGGGACTCTGGAAAGGCTCAAAATCATGAAAAGTTCAATTTTTACTTTTTTGCGTTTTCTGAATCTGCAGACTATTACCTTTTAATAGATATATAATTTACTCAATTCGGAAGACTACAACTATTTTTAAATTTTTTTTTGAAATGTGTTCTACATGGGCGTGACCCACTGTGGCGCTGTTAAACTGCTGTCAAATGGTGTTATTATTAACGTCCGTGTTTATCAGGTAAATTTTAGTGATGTGAGATAAAGTATGTGTTGTGGCTAACCTGTGATGGTTCAATATATATCGCTGGTGTGATTGTCGATTGTTTCATGTTTTTTTACTGTGTCGTTATCTCGAAAATATTCGTAATTAATTCTGTTTCTTGAGTCTGTGTTTTTTTGAAGTATAATAATGAGTAAAAGTAAAGTTATTAGAAATCCTCTGAAGGCTTTTAAGAAAAGGAGAAATGTTGGAAAGCCAAAGGTATGTGTTATTACTGTAAACAATAAAGACGATAACCAAGTGAGTGAACCTAACCTCTCAAGTACACCTGCCCATAGCAGTCGAAGTGGGAAAGAAAATACTTCACAGAAGAAGCTTGGTTCAATGAGTGAAAACTATGAATGTTTTATGGGCGAATCGGATGTGAATGAAATATTTGATATGTCGGTTCTCAAAGGAATTTTTTCAAACTGTGTAAGATGTATTCATTGTAGTGAAGTTGGTCTGGAACTCTCCATAATAAAGCACGTAGGACTTTCTAGTGAAATACAACTGAAATGTGATAAGTGTTCATACATGACCACCTTTTGGAACAGTGTTGCAGTAACTGCAACTGAAGAAAATGGTAGCAAAATTTTCTCATACTAATTACATGTTTTCTAACTAGGGAACCTCCCCATCGCACCCCTCTTAGATTTAGTTATAAGTTGGCACAGTGGATAGGCCTTGAAAAACTGAACACAGATCGATCGAGAAAACAGGAAGAAGTTGTGTGGAACTATGAAAAAATAAGCAAAACATACAAACTGGGTCGTCCATGTGCAATATAGGCAATGTTAAGGGCAGTGTGAGACGAGGAGAGCCGTGGTCCCGCGGTTAGCGTGAACAGCTGTGGAACTAGAGGTCTTTGGCTCAAATCTTCCCTCGACCGAAAATTTTAACTTTTTATATTCAGTTTATGTGACAAACCCTTATGTTTTGATCACTTTTTTTGGAGTGATTATTACATCCACAAGAAAACCTAAATCGGGCAAGGTAGAAAAATCTTTTTACCCATTCGCCAAGTGTACTAGTTAGGTGGGTCGACCACATATTCCTGTCATGTGACGCACATGCTGTCACCAGTGTCGTATAGAATATATCAGACGTGTTTTCCTGTGGAGGAATCGGTTGATCTATGACCTTGCGATCAAATGTTTTCGGTTCCCATTGGAGAGACACGTCCTTTCGTCAACTAATCACGCGGTTTTGCGGTGCTGTCGCAAAACACAGACACTAAACTTATTACAGTGAACAGAGACGTCACTGAACGAACGGACAGATCATAACTTTGCGAAAATAAATAAAGCAAAATTTTCAGCCGAGGGCAGATTCGAACTAAAGACCTCTTGTTCCGCAGCTATTCACGCTAACCACGGGACCACGGCGCTCCTCGGCTCACATTGTCCTTAATATTGCCTATCTTAGGCATGGACGACCCAGTTTGTATATTTTGCTTATTTTTTCATAGTTCCACACAACTTCTTCCTGTTTTCTCGATTGATCTGTGTTCAGTTTTTCAAGGCCTATCCACTGTGCCAACTTATAAGTAAATCTGAGGGGGGTGCGATGGGGATGTTCCCTTGTAAGGATCTTCCAAACATATTTGTTTCAAACTTTCAGTAAATGTTACACAGTACCTTCTGCATATTTTAACACAGCCGTCTTCCAAAAAACTGTATATTTTTGAATATATAAATAAAAAATTGCAAAAAAATGTTGTGAATTTTCATTACAATTGAAAAAAAAATCATCTTTAATAACTGAACTAAAATTTTGTAAAATCCCTGTGTTAAGTTGTAGCCCATATTCCTATAAATAATCTGTAAAAAGTTCAACTTCCCACCTCAAATACTTTGTGAGGAGAGATGTAATTTATAAGCGTTATTTTAACATTGCAAGTATAGGGCGTTCCGGAGCCCCTTAAGTAGTTCTAAGTTAGAGGGGACTGATGACCCCAGATGTTAAGTCCCATAGTGCTCAGAGCCATTTGAATCATTTTGAACAGAAATCTTGTCACAGGTTGGGTGTGAGATTATGGGTGCATTTAATATTATGGATTTTAGCGATCAGAATTTCTTCTCGGCAGTTTCGCCAAAGACGCAGGGTATTGGTTTTCCAGTCAGCTGACACAGTCGTGGTGATGCCAAAGTACGGATATTTATAAATTATTCGAAAAAACTATAACTCCAAGGAACTGAGTCGTTCCTTCATTGTTGGTGTTGCAAACTTATCAATACCTTCGAATATCTCAGGATTAGGGTGTATCCCCTCTGCCGAAATCACGAGTATCACTGTTAATATCAGTAAAACACGGTTTGTGGGTTGTAGTGTCAAATTCAAGGAATTGTGATTTACTGATACTAACAGTAACACCATGTTTCTTAAAATATGGTAGAACGTGACCGAGAATTCTACTGTGATCACTCGAAGAGGCTTTCTCTATCAGGAGGTCGTCCACATATGTTGTGACGTGTGTCCATCCTCCTTATTATATGCAACTGACGAAACGTTTAAACCAAACTGAAAACCCAGAAACTGATAGTATCTTCCAAATGCCAGAAGGCAGAAGGGCCATAATTTTCGGCGATCTGGGAAGAGCATGATTTGGCAGGAACTGGAACGCAAAACCGCTGTCGAAAATACTGAGATACCATGAAAATTCTGTAGCACTTCTTCCAGTTTTTTCGCTCTATCCACCTCTTTGTCAACAACAGTATTTATTTGACAAGGGTCCAGTACAAGACGAATGGAGCCATCAGCACTTTCGACAACATGGAGTGGACTGTTATAGGTTGATACTGCCAGTTCTGTAATCTGCCAGTGTACAAGGATACTTTGTGCCAATAAGTGTGTGGAATAGTATACGGTGATACGAAGAAACTTTTGTGTGGTTGTACTTTGAATGATTAGACAAAGTTTGTAATGGCTCCTGTCATCTGCGAGAACACCTCTGCATTATCAATTAGGATGTTTCGCAGTTCTTCTTTTTGTAAGTCCAGGATGTCCAGAATTTCTGGAATTTTCTCTTCTATAACTTCCAACATGCCCATCTGCATTTCTTCCTTTTCCAGTTCGCATGGTTCCCGCCTGTAGCGTCGTTGTGTAATGTCTTCATCTTTTCGGCCGACAAAACTTAACCTCAGACATACCGCCGGATTTTTACGCGAATGGCATGAGCTTCCAATTATTGTGTTTTTCTCATTCTTCTTTAACGTAACTACTCCTAATGTCTAAGATAAATAGTTGTTTGTTTAAAAAGTCGACACTGAAAACCGGTTCGATTATCAGATTTGGCACAATTAGGAAGTTTGTTCCCATAGTGTGTCCCTGACACATAAATTGAAGACAGGTCTACAGGTGCACTTCCGTACGTTTTTCAATAACTGCGTATTCCGTTCGTGTCTTATTCATCGAGAGAACCGGCCAACTTTTATTTTCTTTGAATTTCTCATAAGCTCTTTCTGAAAATGGCAGTTATGTGACTAGCTCTATCCAAAATATCAGTCAGTTTATCTCCAACCGTCACTTTTAGGATCGGGTGCAAATCCTCAGCTGTGTTGAAGACCGTTTCTTCTAATAACGTCTGACCTGTATCCTCGTATTCTGAAATATTGACTTGGCTCCTTCAGAATGACGTCCGGATGAATTATGAGCTGGATTCGCAGTGACAGCTAGTGAGTAACCTGTCGAGTTACCGTTGCGGTGTTCCACCGTGCGGTTTGGAGGTCATACTTCTGCAATCTCGACCGGCTGTCGGTTCACATCCGGTACCCACCAGTTTCTTTCCAGACGCTTCTGGTTGTAGTTTTCCGCAACATTGTTTCACTTGAACCTCCTATCAGCTGCTTGACCACCTGCCTTAATTGTGGCCTCCTGAATTCTCATTCAGGGAATTGTTTCCTTCATTCCTTCATCTCCTTTTTCGTGGATTATGTGCTTCATACGCGGAATTAAGGTCCATGAGAATACTCTCAAGCGCTTCAGTATTACCCTCTAATATTTTCTGATAGTTAAATGCTTGTTTAATATAACACAAACGTATCAGTTCACTGGCACTACGACGTGCATCGAGAAATTGTTTTTTCTCAATGAGTGATTGAAATAATTTCACAGGGCTCATCAAATTCGATGATTTCAAGATTTCACAAGACATTATCTCCTGCTTCGTCACTTCCTGTGTCTCTTTAGACTAATAATTACAGAGAAAAACCTTTCCAAATTTCTGGTACATGCAACAATCTGTTGCGATTCAGCGCTACTCCTCTGCGAGCGAACATTCCAGGAGATAAAGTCTAGTTTGTACTCTACTTGCCAAGTCAAACTGATCTATCCAAGTTCTGGTTTGTAATGAGTTCCCCGTGTCTAGGTGCGTCTGGAAATTTTTAACCGACAAACAATGTTTGTGGAGAGAACCGAACTCTTGTATCACATTTATTCTTTCACGATTTTCTGAGACACACACTTCTTCTCTACTATGAGTATTCGTATTTTGCACCTTGCTGTCGTCACTCATGCCATCACTGTTGTCTCCATAACTGTGAGAACTACATGTCCTCTGTGGGACGCCATTACGCACAAGTGCGGCCTCCATGTTGTTAGTGACCATACGTGGAGCACTGTTACGTATTGAACTGACGTCAGCTGACCCATAAACCGTCACATCCGAATATACTCCTCTCATTCGTACTTCCTCTTCCGTACGTCCCGGTCGTGCTTTCTCTCCCTTTCGACGTCCACCGCATTGGATTCCAACACTCTTGACACGTCCCTGTTTATCTGATATCTTTGAGAATCTCAGAATGTTGAGCACTAACGCTCGTTTGCTCTTCCTTTAATTGTGCCATGTTTTCCCGTTCCTGTTCCAACTACTCTATCCTTTTTGAATTCTGCTAATTTTGCTTTCCTTCATTTTCCCATTTCTTCATTTTCATGTACAATCTTCTTCCCAAACTCATGATGAGTCGCTGAATTATTTTCATTTATCACGGCCCACCTGCCTATTTTAGCCTTTCTTTTCGCTATAAGCGCCACCTTTCCTGCGCCATTTCTTGTATTCCAGCTAATCATGCTTCTTTCTTCGATCCGTTCTCTACAAGTTTCTTGTCGCACGAAATACTCTTTATATTGGCGATCTCAAACGTAAACTTGTTAATATTTTCTGTCATCGACTCTTTTTCACACTTAGCATTTCTTTTTCCCTCTTCCTGCCTCTTTTCCTCCCCAGCTAACAACAGTTTCAAAACTGTATCTACCTTTCTATAACTGTCTTTATTCACGACCTATGTCTCAGGAAGAGAACTTCGCCCACCGCATCTTTGCTGTGCCGAAACTGATCCATCACTGTCTTCATCGGAAAAATGCCTGATGCGAACTACAGTATCTGCATGCTTCAGAGTCACTACTCCGTCATCGATACTCGAATCCATCTCCCTCACTCTGAATCAGAGTATTCATTACGCCACCCTGATTACTTGACCGTTCCGGTCGTAAATTAATTTCGTCGCCAACCATGTATAAGTTGCTAAGAAAAACTTGACCCCTCTCGAGAAAGTCTTTATTTTCACGCCTTTCCCGATCTGAACGCGTCTGACTCCTGGTTGACATTATTTCAGATACATGCAGTAACTAAAATCGTACAGTAACCGCTTGCTAAAGCGCAGAAAATGTCCTAACGCTTCACTAACGCAACATAAAATATCAGTAACCCATTCAAAATGATCGTAGTTGTTTGCAACGAAGTGAAGACATCAATCAAGAGTGGCCCAGAAACAACTGACCCAAAATCTTATCAATTAAAACTGAGAAAAAAATCCGCACGTTAATAAATTTCACAGCAATAACTACAATTGACTACAAAATAAATCCTGACGTCTCAAAAGATTTTAAAGCTATAACTCCTGGGCAAGGACCGACATTTTATGAAAAGTGCGGGGTTCAGAACGAGGCACGGAGGACCTACTACAAATTTATATTACAGAATTCACGTCGCCATAGAAAACTATCCTCCAGTGGCCTATAATCTGTGCACAGCGGAAATAAATGCAGACTGTTATATGGCCATGCTCACTGATTGGAGTACTTCACATTCTATTTTTGTCAAATCAATCAAATGATTTTCCCTAATAACATATCTCAAAAATAATCATATCAGGATACTATCTACTTGAGTTACAAGCTGTACTAAGGATCACGAAAATATTTACTGCCAATCAAAGAGAAGTCTGGATAGTAGTAAATACATCGATTGAAAAACTATACTAGTACACTGAGCCGTGCTAAAAATTGCTGTTTTGAAGGGCGCGCCGCAGCGCGTAGTGTTAAGCAGTCGCCCTTCGTTTCTGGCGGTGGCGCCGCTGTGGAAATCGCACCTTTAATGTCTCCCTCTGATGGGAAAGGGGAAAGGTAGCCTGTTCACGTGCATTTAAGGGGCGCTATGAGCTCGCCAGTCAGGCTGTCTGGGTCAGTCTCTTGTCCCCAGCTTGCTAGTCTGTTTCTCGTCCGCATATGTCAGGCAGTTAGTGTCTGTCTGTCGTTCGGATCAACCTTAAAAGCCGGCAAAATGAGAGTCTTTCCACTTCGCCAATAGGAGAACTCACCGAGTGGTCGCCCGGTCAGGACTTAGTTCTTGCATCTGGCGCTAGGCCGCCAGCCTGCTCGAGTTTACTCAGGCAATGGTCATTGGCGGTTGGATCGATCGGTTGGTCGGTCGCGCACTGAGACACAAGATGACTTGTTCGTCTTGAGCGGCCGCGCATGTGAGGTCGCCACTTGAGTCCAGTGGGCCGCGGCGTATAGCGAGGGGTAGTGAATTCGCGGTCGACACGTGAACAACAGGAGTCAACCAACGACATCAGTCTGGCGGGTGCGAGCTACGACGCCTTGAGACGGGAGATCTGCTCGCCTTCCTGCGTCCGTTGAATCGGCTGGGAGCGGACGGCTCGGGAGAGCGATTTGGGGGTGATACGCCAGGTCTTCTCGAGAAATCGCAGTTTATTAGAAGATAAGTGACTGGTGATATCTTGTTTGATTTACTCTTGTTAAATTCCACTTTTTTTCTTGGTGAGGTCACCAACCGGTTTGCTTTGGGGTTGTCCCACCATTCTTCTCCGTTTACCCACCCGCGGGAAGGTGGTTGTTTATAAATTGGGTGGTCCGTTTTTCGCTTGTGCAGTAGGGGCGGGTTAAAGCAACCTGCGGTTCGGGTTGTTCTGTAATCTTCCTGTCGATCTACCGGACGTTAGTAGCTGTCTCTGTCATGTTTGTCGGATTTGATGTGTTAACGAATTTATTGCTTGGAGTGTAACGGCCTAATACCTTAAATATGTTTTGATCTTTGGAAACTTTGATATTATTGCCTATGATCTTGAGAGGCTGTATCTGTGTACTGTAGAGCATCTTAACTATTGTTTGGCCACCCATGTAGAATTTTATATAAGACTGAACTTCATGGGCTTTTATTTAAATGATACTTTTAGTATATAAAGTTGCCACCCTTCCACCGTAAGACTTTTCTTAGAAGTTAAAATCAAGTTGCACCTTCGGTGGAAAGGTTAATATTTTAATTGTTAGTGTTTTGTACCATTTCCATCCCTCCTACGGGGGGTTGAATAGTTTGTGTGCTTATATAAATTGTTAAAACTCTTACTTTAAAGTTATCTGGTGTGTTGCAGATTTGCCCCAGTGTAGTCTTTCAGAGGCTGTTGTGAGCAATCGTAACTACGGCCATGTCAAAAGGGAACGGCAAAGTTCTCTGCCCGAAAGCTCATACAGTCAAAACTTGTTTCTTTCTACCTCTGAATAAGTTGTAACTTTGGTATTTAGAGGGTGCTTTCTGATTATAATTTTAAATCTGTTTCTTTTAAAAAAATTCTTTTAGGCACTATTAAAGTGAATAAAATTCCCATTTGTTAAAAGGAATTTGGTTATGATTTCATCAGTTACTCCCTGGCAACTACTTCCATGCTTACATAGTGTGATTAAATGTGTTAATGTTCTTGATAAATCACTACTAAATAAAATATATTCTGCCGGCCGCGGTGGCCGTGCGGTTCTGGCGCTGCAGTCCGGAACCGCGGGACTGCTACGGTCGCAGGTTCGAATCCTGCCTCGGGCATGGGTGTGTGTGATGTCCCTAGGTTGGTTAGGTTTAAGTAGTTCTAAGTTCTAGGGGACTTATGACCTAAGATGTTGAGTCCCATAGTGCTCAGAGCCATTTGAACCAAAACATATTCTTAAGAATATTCTTCGAAAATAAATCACGGTTCATACACACCGAGTAAAATTAATTATGGCTAGGACCGAGCGGGGTGGCGCAATGGTTTGCACACTGGATGCGCATTCGTCGGGACAACGGTTCAAACCCGTCTCTGGCCATCCTCATTTAGGTTTTCCGTGATTTCCCTAAATCGTTTCTGGCAAATTCCTGGATGCTTCATTTGAAAGGGCACGGCCAATTTCCTTCACTTCCCTTTCCCAATCATAGCTTGTGCTCCGTCTCTAATACGTTGACGACGGGACGTTAAACACTAACCTCCTCCTCCTCCTAATGATGGCTGGAAAAATAGAGGAAGTGGATAAAGTATATTTACGACTTCCTCCTTAATGAAACGAATCGATAATGGAAACTAAGAAATTAATACAAAAATGAAAATGGCTGTGCTTCACTAGATGGCGTCCCCTTAAACTTGCAAGTACAGGGGCTCTCGCTGTTAAAAACGGCTCAACTTTACGCTGAACGAACTCCTGTGTGAAATTACTTTAAGAGGCAAGGCCTCACTAACAACCAAAACAAACTGCGAGATCGCTAATACAACGTGCAGTGTTTTGTCTCAGAAGTAATGTCGAACAGACAGCTGCCTGTTGCGGAACCTTCCCACGTAGGCTTCCGTAGCTTGCGTCTTTACTGGAGGACTCTGCCGGCCGTGGTCTCCTTTTTTTACGATGCCTACGGGAGAAGTCATTCCTCTCTGGCTACCACGGACATACTGTCTTCACTGCACTCCACCGACGGGCGAAGTGTCCTTATTCTACGTTCGTTACATAAAATTTCGCTGTTACTCCACGTGGAGCAGAAAAAAATATATTAGAATACGAATGCGAGCTTTGTTGTGGATCCCTTCGCGTATCGAACGCGTCCTAGCATCATAAAAACCCCTTCTGTGCAATTTTGAATCACCTAACGTGGCATAACGCGTATTGATTGTAGGCCGTCCCGTCTGTATTTTTTCTGTGCGACGCTGGCGGGTCGACGCTACCCTAAAAATTTTCCTTGCCGATAGTTCCCACGACGGATGTCACACAGCTCTCCACACCACTCTAACCTGGACTCACTTCTAACAGATTCTTTTCTCCTGAACCGTCGCTCAGCTAAGGAGATGGGACGCGGCCTTGCTGATTCGCCTCAGGAGTAGTCGCCATTTCTCCACACCATAAAGTTTCGCTTGCGATGCTCCGTCGGCGTCCCTGTCTCCGTTTGACAATATCCTTCCAACACAATAGCTTCGCAATGTACTAGCTGCCCGAAAGGCGCCATGCAAATGCAGACCTGCTGTGGCAGGCACAATGCCTGCTCGCACCCCTCCGTAGCCGTGCCCCCTGTAGTGCTAGCTTGTTCGGCCGATGCGTTTCAGTTCCTGGTTGCAGAATAGGGGGGTAGCCGCGTTGTCTTAGGCGTCTTGCACGGTTCGCGCCGCTCCCCCCGTCGGAGTTTCGAGTCCTCCGTCGGGCATGGCTGTGTGTGTTGTCCTTGGCGTAAGTTAGTCTAAGATTGAGTAGTGTGTAAGCCTAGGGATCGATGACTTCAGCGGTTTGGTCCCATAGGAACTTACCACAAATTTACAAATAGCCGCCACCACTAGGAGTTGTAAGTACTTTTCTCCACCTGGTGAGGCAAAATATCTCTGTTAGCCCTACGGTCCTTCCCAGCAAGCGACATTAACTCAGGAAAATGCCTTCATCCCCTAACCAACTCCAGAAAAGAACCGTTGTCAGCAACGTTTAAGGCATGTGCCTAACCGTATAGCACAATTAACTGCCAAATTAACTGGTCCAATATTAGCGTCTGTTAACCTGATTACGTTCTTAAAGTGAAACGAAAGCAAGTCTAAGTGTCGTGCTACGTATCAATTTATACCTGTCATAGCGTCATCGTCTGCCCTGAGGGCTCATGCAAAGCGGTATGGAGATGCGTGTGGTCAGCATACAACTTTCCCAGCTGTTTTACAAGCTTTCCAGACCGTGGTGCCGCTACTATTCAGTTAACCAGCTCCTCAGTAGGCATCACGAGGATCAGTGCTCCCTTACCAGTCCCGCCACTGAGGAAAGTTCCTTGGCAGCACCAAAAATCGAGTCCAGGTCCTTCGTATGGCATCCCTCTGACCACGGAGGCAGACTGCTAATGAAAAACCTATGCGTAAATTAAATCAGGAAACTCAAATCCCATAGAACAGGAGGCTTTGTTTGCTACAACACCTTTGGAGCAAAAGCAGTGCATGCAGCCGGTTATTTCAGCTTTGTATATAGATAGACAAAACCTCATAGCTGATGGGTAGCGCATTTTGAATGAATGGCTAAGTGCATTCGAGACATCTGAGTTGGTAATAGGTGAAATCTCAACAGAAAACTATACCTTTCTTTAAAAATGTGTTCCACTATTCCAGTAATCAGACGGATAATCTCAACCCAATGCAAAGTGGGCTACCATCATGACAGTGCACGAGTTGCAGCAACATCTGCATATCTCATTATTAGCTATGCTAGGATAAATAGAAACTGACAGAGTATATGCATCAAGACACAAAGGAATTAATGATATTGTCTGCTAGTGGACACTGACTTAAACCAATGGGGAAAGCTGAAAATTTGTGACGGTCCGAGAGTTGAAATCGGGGCCTCTGCTTATTTCGCAGATACGCTGATCACTGCGCCATCCAGACACAGTAACCATCAAAACTGCATGGACGTGACACACTCAGGTAGTTTAAATATGAAAGCGTAACGTTGCGAAGCTGTATGAAATGCAACGAGCGTGTGAGGGCTGTGGAAGGGAAGCCGAATGTTCGACTTTGGTTACTGCAAGAATTATGGGAAAGGGTGTTTCATCTGTAAAGACCGCATATAGAATGCTAGTGTGACATACTCTTGAGTATTTCTCGAGTGTTTGGGATACACAGAAGGTACTAGAAGTAAAAGGCAGCCTGGGTGGCTGACTAGTGGGATAAGGATATCATGTAGAACAAAGGTGCTTAAAATGTTATTAGGAAGGCAAAGAGTATGTGGTGCGTAAATGGAATAGCTAATTCACAGCATAAAATTAAAACCGTATGGTCAGTTGTGAAGGAAGTCTCTGGGCAGCAGCACAAGGTCGACGATATAAAGTGAGTTCGTAGTAAAAATATTCGCGCACGGCTTTCCGGGCGGGAAGGAGCGCCTGGTCCCCGGCACGAATCCGCCCGGAAGGTCTGTGTCAAGGTTCGGTGAACCGGCCAGTCTGTGGATGGTTTTTAGGCGGTTTTCCACCTGCCTCGGCGAATGCGGGCTGGTTCCCCCTTATTCCGCCTCAGTTACACTTTGTCGGCGATTGCTGCCCGAACAAGTTCTCCACGTGGGTGTACACCACCATTACTCTACCACGCAAACATAGGGGCTACACTATCTGGTGTTAGACGTTCCCTGGGGGGTCCACCGGGGGCCGAACTGCACAATAACCCTGGGTTCGGTGTGCGGCTGCGGAGGGGTGAAGTGGACTGCCGTAGTCGTCGTGGGGTTTTGGACCACTGCGGCTGCAGCGGGGACAGAGCCTCTCCGTCGTTTCTAGGTCCCCGTTAACATACAATACAATACAATACAAAACTATTTCTGTTACTGATAAAGTATCCGGACACCTGGCTAAAAATGGCTTACAAGTTCGTGGCGCCCTCCATAGGCAATGCTGGATTCAATATGGTGTTGGCCCATCTTTAGCCTTTATGACAGCTTGTCAGCCGATGTGGCCGAGCGGTTGTAGGCTCTTCAGTCTGGAACTATAGGCTCAGGTTCGAACTCTGCCTCGGTACTGGATGTGTGTGATGTCCTTAGGTTAGTTAGGTTTAAGTAGTTCGAAGTTCTGGGGGACTAATGACCTCTGATGTTAAGTCCCGCCCGCATCTCGTGGTCGTGCGGTAGCGTTCTCGCTTCCCACGCACGGGTTCCCGGGTTCGATTCCCGGCGGGGTCAGGGATTTTCTCTGCCTCGTGATGGCTGGGTGTTGTGTGCTGTCCTTAGGTTAGTTAGGTTTAAGTAGTTCTAAGTTCTAGGGGACTTATGACCACAGCAGTTGAGTCCCATAGTGCTCAGAGCCATTTGTTAAGTCCCATAATGCCCAGAGCCATTTGAACCAATTGATGACAGCTTTCACTTTCGAAGGCATACAGTCAGGCAGGTGCTGTAAGGTTTCTTTGGGAGTTGTAGCCCATTCTTCACGGGGCGCTGTACTGAGGAGAGGTATCGATGTCGGTCGGCGGTTGAAAACATTCCAAACGTGTTCTGTAGGATTCAAGTCAGGACTCTGTGCAGGCAATTATAGAGATGTTATTGTTATGTAACCACTCCGCCACAGGCTGTGTATTATGAACAGGTGCTCGATCGTGTTGAAAGACGCGGTCGCCATCTCCGAATTGCTCTTCAGCAGTGGGAAGCAAGAAGCTGCTTAAAACATCAATGTAGGCCCGTGCTGTGACAGTGCCACGCAAAACCACAAGGGGTGCAAGCCTCCTCCATGAAAAACACGACCACACCATAACGTCACCGCCTCTGAATTTTACTGTTGACACTACAAACGCTGGCAGATGACGTTCACCGGGCATTCGCCATACCCACATCCTACCATCGGATCGCCACAGTGTACCGTTATTTCTGACTCCATACAACGTTTCTCCACTGTTCAACCGTCCAATGCTTATGCTCCTTACACCAAGCGAGGCTTCGCTTGGCTTTTACCGGCGTAATGTGTTGATTATGAGGAGCTGCTCGACCATGAAATCCAAGTTTTATCGCCTCCCGCCTAACTGTCATAGTACATGCAGTGGATCCTGATTCAGTTTGGAATTCCTGTGTGATGGTCTGGATAGATGTCTGCCTATTACACATTACGACTCTCTTCAACTGTCGGTGGTCTCCGTCAGTTAACAGACGAGGTAGGCCTGAACGCTTTTATGCTGTACGTGTCCCTTCACTATCACATCGGAAACTATAGATCTAGGGCTGTTTACGAGTGAGGAGATCTCGCGTACAGGCGTATGGCATAAGTAACACTAAATCACCCGACCACGTTCGAAGTCCGTGAGTTGCGCGGAGAGTCCATTCTGCTCTCTCACGATGTCTAATGCCTACTGAGGTCGCTGATTTGGAGTACCTGGCAGTAGGTGGCAGCACAATGCACCTAATAAGAAAAACGTATGTTTTCAGATGTCCAGCTACTTTTGATCACGTAGTGTATGTACAGTATTTAACAGTCATTTTCTAAGCATTGCTGCTGAGTTAAATAAAAATTTAGTTTCTACACGGAATCATCTAACTCTCTTCGTAAGTGCCTTTCCGAGACTGATGTCTGAAACTCTCCTCTGTGATACGGGTAAGAGGGAGATTGAGTCAATAATTAAATCACTGATGACTAAAGGATTCCCATGGATGTGATGGAGTGCATAGCAGAAAATTCAAGTACTGTACTGCTCACGTTAGCCGTTCACATATATTTGTAATTTTTCCTTTAGGAAGGGTAGGTCCCCTTAACGATAAAATACTCAGTAGTAAAAACGCTTTATAAAAAAGGCGGAAGAGATAATGTGAACAATTTTAAAACTGTTCCTATGCCATTTGTGTTTGCTAATGTTATTGAAGAGGCTGTGTATGTAAGGATAATTGATCATTTTATATTGCATAGTTTGCTATCAAATGTACAGTTCATCTTTATAAGTCATTTAACAACTGAAAATGCTATATTCTCTATTCTCTGAGGCTTACTGGATGGGTTAACGCTAGGCAGATTTTTTGATTTAACAAAAGGCATTTCATTGTGTTGAACACAAAATATTGCTCCAGAAGTTGGACCATTACAGATTACGGGGAGTGGCTCATAATTGGTTGACCTCTTAATTTAACAACAGACAGCAGAAGGTCATCATTCACTGTGTTGAGAATTACTATGATGAGGGGTCCGAGTGGGGTACGGTCAAATGGGGGAACCCCTTCGATGAGTGTTGTGGCCACTCCTGTTCCTTATTTATGTAAATGGTATGCCCTATAGTGTATGGGTAAGTCTAAAGTATTTCTCTTTGCTGATGCAACTAGCTTGGTAGTAAAGCAAGCTGTGTGCAACATTGGCTCGGCTTCAAATAGTGCAGTTCATAAGTTCATGGGTTGTAGAAAATAAACAAGCGCTAAATCAGAGTAAGACTCAGCTTTTACAGTTTCTAACACACAATTCAACAAAACCCTACATTTTATCTATCTGATAGATAGTAAACTGTCGTGGAAAGTCCACGGTCAGGATCTTGTTCAAAGACTTAGTGCTGCCGTTTTTACTATTCGAACGGTATCTGAAGTGAGTGATCGTTCGACACGAAAATTAGTCTACTTTGCTTATGTCGTATGGTATTATTTTTTAGTGTAACTGTTCCAATTCTAAAATGATATTTTTGGCTCAGAAACTGGCGGTTCCGGGAATAAGGGGTGTAAGTTCACGAACCTCTTGTCGACCTCTCTTCACACGTCTGGTTATTTTGACATTGGCCTCTCAATGTCAATATACCCTATTGTCATTTCTTGTTAACAATATTAGCTTATTCCCAAGAATAAGCAGCTTTCACTCAATTAATACTCTGCATAAATCCAACCTCCACTCTTACGCAGAAAGATGCGCTGTATACTGCTGCATCTATTTTCAATAAACCTCCACCAGAATTTAAAAATCTTACCAGTAATCCACGCACTTTGAAACCGAAACTGAAGAGTTTCCTCCAGGTTCACTCCTTCTATTTTGTCAAGGACATTCTTGAAAGATTAAGCTGATTCTTGCAGAGTTGTTGATAATGTTAAGTTAAATTTATGGCTTGACTTTTTTTCAGGTTCACAAACATTTTATTATTATCTGTTATTACTTTTATGTAGTAATTTCGTGTACTGACACATTCCTTGTTCCTCAATTTGGTCCTACGGAACTAGACGTATAAATAAATAAATAAAGTTTGACTGAAAGAAGACATCGAAGCAGTTCAGAGGCGGACTGCTAGATTTGTTATCAGTGGTTCGATCATGGCCCGCAGCGGTGGCCGAGCGGTTCTAGACGCTTCACTCTGGAACCGTGCGAATGCTACGGTCTCAGGTTCGAATCCTGCCTCGGGCATAGATGTGTGTCATGTCCTTACGTTAGTTAGGTTTAAGTAGCTCTAAGTTCCAGGGGACTGATTGTTCAGAGCTATTTGAACCATTATTGAAGTTCTATCATCATGCAAGTGTTGCCCATATCCTTCGGGATCTCACGTGGGAAAACCTGGGGGAATGAAAACTGTGGTGTCACCGCCAGACACCACACTTGCTAGGTGGTAGCTTAAATCGGCCGCGGTCCATTTAGTACATGTCGGACCCGCGTGTCGCCACTGTGTGATCGCAGACCGAGCGCCACCACAAGGCAGGTCTCGAGATACGATATAGCACTCGCCCCAGTTGTACGACGACTTTGCTAGCGACTACACGGACGAAGCCTTTCGCTCATTAGCCGAGAGACAGTTAGAATAGCCTTCAGCTAAGTCCATGGCTACGACCTAGCAAGGCGCCATTAGCCTTACATAGTTTGATAATTATCGTATGAAATGTCTCATCAAGAATGCTGTATTCACAACAAGGATAAATACAAGTTAAGTATTCGAGGAGCTACATACTTTTCTTATTAGCATTCAATACTTATCCTGTTCCAGAATTCACGCCCGTCTGCGTTAGATAGCGTGCATTTCGGCCTCCTCTATCTACAAGGTGTTGGCACATTTGCCAACACATCAAAAACATTCATTTCGAAGAACGCTACTGAGAAAGTTTAGAGAAGCGGTATTTAAAGCTGACTGCAGGGCAGTTCTACTGCCGCCAATACACATTTAGGGTAGTGACCACGAAGATAATATACGATAGACTAGGGTTCATACGGAGTTATATAGGCAATCGTTTTTCTCTCGCTTCGTCTGCGAGTGGAGCAGGAAAAGGAAGGATTAGTTGTGGTAGAGGGTACTCTGCGCCATTCAATGTACGGTGGCTTTCAGAGTGTGTATGTAGATGTAGACTAACACTATTTGGAAGAAACTTACCTAGAACGTATGGAGAATCCTTTAAAGTTCTGGAAGAAAAATTTGAACATTCACCCAGATCTAGCTGGCACGAAAAAAAAAATCTCGCAGTACCAGCAGCTTCTGATCCCAGTGAGAGAATATTTTCCAAAACAGGACATAGAAACAAAAAAAGAAGCGCAACAAATGGCCCATTGGTTGTTAAAATTATTTTCCTAAACAATATTAGACGGCAGAGTAGTAACTGGAAGTACGAGGGTTGCCAGAAAGTAATGCACCGCATTAATATTTCTTCAACAATTCTTTATTGAACATAATGAGGATTACACACACGAAAGGATAGTGTTTTATCTACGCACCCTGTGTTTTTCCCCGTAATCTCTATTCCGTTGTATGGCCTTCCTACAGCGCGATAAAGGGGATGTTTGTCCTGTCGGTACCATTCCTTGTCCTTGTAGCGGAGCCAGTGATTCACTGTGTGAATCACCTCCTCATAGTCCTCAAAGTGTCTTGCACAAATGGCATCCCTTAATGGCCCAAACCTGTGAAATTCGCTGCAACATGTCAGGTGTGACAGCCGACCGCCGCAAATTGTGGAGCTCCGCAGAACAGCCTTCTGATGACGTCATTCTCCATGCCCTGAGACTAAATGTACTTCTGTCGACAGCAGATGCTCCAATGACGTTGTACAAGCATTTGTGAATATTCCCCACAGTTTCGTTCTCTGCTGTGAGAAATTCAATGACGGCACGTTGCCTCTAAAGCACATCACCTACAGACGTCATTTTGAAGCTGTCCTGCAGCTACTCTTTGGGAAGTGACGGAAACTTGGCGAGCTCACTCAGGAGACTTCAAATAATACATACGTAACGTTTCGCATTCGTATCATTGCTCCCGGCTGAGAGAAAAAATGCGGTGCGTTACTTTCTCGGCAACCCTGGAAAAAAAAATTGTTCAAGTGGCTCTGAGCACTATGGGACTTAACATCTGAGGTCATTAGTCCCCTAGAACTTAGAACTACTTAAACCTAACTAACCTAACGACACCACACACATCCATGCATGAGGCAGGATTCGAATCTGCGACCGCAGCGGTCTCGCGGTTCCAGACTGTAGTGCCTAGAACCGCACGGCCACTCCGGCCGGCCACCCTCGTAAAAATGCCTTCTGATCCATCATCCTTTTTTTTGTCTTCTACAGCACATTGGAAATGGAAATGAGCGTTTGGCGTCATTGGCCGGGAGGCCCCTCGCGGGGCAGGTCCGGCCGCCATAGTGCAGGTCTTATTACATTCGGCGCCACATTGGGCGACCGGCACGCCGGATGGGCATGAAATGACGATGAACACAACACAACACCCAGTCCCTGAGCGGAGAAAATCTCCGACCCAGCCGGGAATCGAACCCGGACCCAGAGGACGGCAATCCGTCACGCTGACCACTCAGCTACTGGGGCGGACTACAGCACATTGTGGTTATAAAAGTCGTGTTACAGCCATATCTACTTGCACAGATGGCGATAGTATCTCGTTCACAAAATATAAAAGGATACTACATTGGCAGACCTGTCATTTGTGTTCAGATGTTTCATGTAAATAGTTTTCCGACGTGATTATGGCCGCACGACGGGAAGTAGCAGAGTTTCAATGTGGCCTGGAATTGGAGATAGATGCATGGGACATTTCATTTCGGATATCATAAGGGAAGTCAGTATTCCATGATCCACAGCGTCAAGAGTGTGCTGAGAATACTACATTTCAAGCATTACTTCTCACCACTGAAAACGCAGTGGGTAACGCCCTTTACATAACGACTTAGAGCAGATATGATTAACTGCTCATGGTTGGGATTCACAGTCATACAATATTTCTTAAAAGACATCATAGTCGCCGTTGACTGTATAAAATATTTATTGTTACTATTGCAGTTTCGGCCTTATGGCCATTTTCAAGTAACACTGAAAAAGTTACCTATATACAAAAGGGAAGCACAGGGTGTATGTACATAATTTAGAAAGTAGCTCATTTATAAAAATTGGAGATAAATCTACATTACTTACATTATGTCACAATATAAAACTATCTGACATGAATACATGTCGTCGTCAAAATGCAGCCTTTTGACAGTGAGAGTCCCGCAAGATCCAATGAGTACGACACTTATTACATCGTAATATGTTGTTAAATCCCTCATCCCCATGAACCATGGACCTTGCCATTGGTGGGGAGGATTGCATGACTCAGCGATACAGATAGCCGTACCGTAGGTGCAACCACAACGGAGGGGTATCTGTTGAGAGGCCAGACAAACGTGTGGTTCCTGAAGAGGGGCAGCAGCCTTTTCAGTAGTTGCAAGGGCAACAGTCTGGATGATTGACTGATCTGGCCTTGTAACACTAACCAAAACGGCCTTGCTGTGCTGGTACTGCAAACGGTTGAAAGCAAGGGGAAACTACAGCCGTAATTTTACCCGAGGGCACACAGCTTTACTGTATGGTTAATGATGATGGCGTCCTCTTGGGTAAAATATTCCGGAGTTAAAATAGTCCCCCATTCGGATCTCTGGGCATCCCCTTCCCCCACCTCCTCCTTTTCCTTGAAAGGATACAGATCTTGTACACCTCCCGCAAACTCGATCCTCCTCATCCGCTTGTCTCACCCATCCTCTCCCACTCCCGCCAACTGCCGCACCTGTATTCCCACGTCCAACCCAGTCTCCAGCTCTCCACCCTCCTTATCCTCTCCCAAGGTGGCTTCCGCCAGCTCCCTCTCCCTGATGATGTCCTCCTCCCCTCCATCTACCCTTCCAACCAACTTTGATCCTCCCTCCCTCTTCCTGTGTCTGTTCCTTTGGGCACCCTCCCTCCCTCCTCCTTTACTCCCCACTCCTCCCCCGGGCCACCCCTTCCCTGTCCCTCTACTCGTCCTCCCATCTCCTCAGCCATTGGCATCTTTGTTCTCCCCTCTCCACCCTCTCAACCCCCCCTCTCCCTTCTTCCCCTCTTGGCAGGTCCCCGGACTCGCACACGCTACGTGGACTTTCGCACGCCGGAGATCATTGCCATCAGTGTCTAGTGTGTGTGACGTCGTTTTGTGTTTTTAGTGCCCGCCGTCACGCTTCTATGTTCACTTGTGCCGTCGGATTCATCAGTGTCATGTACGCCGTGTCAACTTGTTTTCAGAGTCGTTATCGTCGAGTGTGAACGGCTCCGTGTTTTTTGTGTATCTGTGACCACTATTTTTTGCCTATGTTCATTCTAATTCTCCATTCTGTGTACTGTTATTGTCAACACTATGGCTGAAGAGCGGCGTAGCATGCCGCTGACAGCCTACCTGATTGTTCAGGTATTAAAATAACAATAAAGGAAAAAAAAAAAGATTTCCGAGTGGGGTCTACTCAAGAGGACGTCGTTATCAGGAGAAAGAAAACTGGCATTCTACGGATCGGAGCGTGGAATGTCAGATCCCTTAATCGGACAGGTTGGTTAGAAAATTTAAAAAGGGAAACGGAATGGTTAACTTTAGATATAGTGGGAATTAGTGAAGATCGGTGGCAGGAGGAACAAGACTTTTGGTCAGGCGAATACAGGGTTATAAATACAAAGTCAAATAGGGGTAATGCAGGAGTAGGTTTAATAATGAATAAAAAATAGGAATGTAGGTAAGCTACTACAAACAGCATAGTGAACGCATTATTGTGGCCAAGACAGACACGACGCTCATGCCTACTACAGTTGTACAAGTTTATATGCCAACTAGCTCTGCAGATGACGAAGAAATTGATGTATGATGAAATAAAAGAAATTATTAGGATAGTGAAGGGAGACGAAAATTTATTAGGCATGGGTGACTGGAATTCGGTAGTAGGAAAAGGGAGAGAAGAAAACATAGTAGGTGAATATGGATTGGGGCTAAGAAACGAAAGAGGAAGCCGCCTCGTAGAATTTTGCGCAGAGCACAACTTAATCATAGCTAACACTTGGTTCAAGAATCATAAAAGAAGGTTGTATACATGGAATAAGCCTGGAGATACTGACAGGTTTCAGATAGATTATAAAATAGTAAGACAGAGATTTAGAATTCAGGTATTAAGTTGTAAGACATTTCCAGGGGCAGGTGTGGACTCTGACATCAATCTATTGTTTATGAACTGTAGATTAAAACTGAAGAAACTGCAAAAAGGTGGGAATTTAAGGAGATGGGACCTGGATAAACTGACTAAACCAGAGGTTGTACAGAGTTTCAGGGAGAGCATAAGGGAACAATTGATAGCAATGGGGGAAAGAAATATAATAGAAGAAAAATGGGTAGCTTTGAGGGATGAAGTAGTGAAGGCAGCAGAGGATCAAGTAGGTAAAAAGACGAGGGCTAGTAGAAATCCTTGGGTAACAGAAGAAATATTGAATTTAATTAATGGAGGAAATATAAAAATGCAGTAAATGAAGCAGGCAAAAAGGAATACAAACGTCTCAAAAATGAGATCGACAGGAAGTGTAAAATGGGTAAGCAGGGATGGCTAGAGGACAAATGTAAGGATGTAGAGGGTTATCTCACTAGGGGTAAGATAGATATTTCCTACAGGAAAATTAAAGAGACCTTTGGAGAAACGAGGACCACTTTTATGAATATCAAAAGCTCAGATGGAAACCCAGTTCTAAGCAAAGAAGGGAAAGCAGAAAGGTGGAAGGAATTAATAGAGGGCGATGTAGTTGAGGACAATATTATGGAAATGGAAGAGGATGTAGACGAAGATGAAATGGGAGATATGATACGGCGTGAAGAGTTTGACAGAGCACTGAAAGACCTGAGTCGAAACAAGGCCCCGGGAGTAGATAACTTTCCATTAGAACTACTGACAGCCTTGGGAGAGCCACTCCTGGCAAAACTCTACCATCTGTTGAGCAAGATGTATGAGACCGGCCAAATACCCTCAGACTTCAAGAAGAACATAATAATCGCAATTCCAACGAAAGCAGGTGCTGACAGATGTGAAAATTACCGAACAATCAGTTTAATAAGTCACGGATGGAAAATACTTACGCGAATTCTTTACAGGCGAATGTAAAAACTGGTAGAAACCGACCTCAGGGAAGGTCATTTTGGATTCCGTAGACATACTGGAACACGTGAGACAATACTGACCCTACGACGTATCTTAGAAGCTAGATTAAGGAAAGGCAATCCTATGATTCTAGCATTTGTAGACTTAGAGAAAGCTCTTGACAATGTTGACTGGAATACTCTCTTTCAAATTAATGAAATTAATGAAAGTGGCAGGGGTAAAATACAGGGAGCGAAAGGCCATTTACTGTTTGTGCAGATACCAGCTGGCAGTTATAAGAGTCGAGGGACATGAAAGGGAAGCAGTGGTTGGGAAGGGATTGAGACAGGGTTGTAGCCACTCCCCGATGTTATTCAATCTGTATATTGAGCAAGCAGTAAAGGAAACAAAAGAAAAATTCGGAGTCGGTATTAAAATCCATGGGGAAGAAATAAAAACTTTGAGGTTCGCCGATGACATTGTAATTCTGTCAGAGACAGCAAAAGACATAGAGGAGTAGTTGAACGGAATGGATAGTGTCTTGAAAGGAGGATATAAGATGAACATCAACAAAAGCAAAACGAGCATAATGGAATGTAGTCGAACTAAGTCGGGAGATGCTGAGGGTATTAGATTAGGAAATGAGACACTTAAAGTAGTAAAGGAGTTTTGCTATTTGGGGAGCAAAATAACTGATGATGGTCGAAGTAGGGAGGTTATAAAATGTAGACTGGCAATGGCAAGGAAAGCGTTTCTGAATAAGAGAAATTTATTAACATCGAGTATAGATTTAAGTGTCAGGAAGTCGTTTCTGAAAGTATTTGTATGGAGTGTAGCCATGTATGGAAGTGAAACATGGACGAACAATAGCTTCGACAAGAAGAGAATAGAAGCTTTCGAAATGTGGCGATACAAAAGAATGCTGAAGATTAGATGGGTAGATCACTTAACTAATGAGGAGGTATTGAATAGAATTGGGGAGAAGAGGAATTTGTGGCACAACTTGACTAGAAGAAGGGATCGATTGGTAGGACATGTTCTGAGGCAAATAGGGATCACCAATTTAGCATTGGAGGGCAGCGTGTGGGGTAAAAATCGTAGAGGGAGACCAAGAGATGAATACACCAAGCAGATTCAGAAGGATGTAGGTTGCAATAGGTACTGGGAGATGGAGAAGCTTGCACAGGATAGAGTAGCGTGGAGAGCTGCATCAAACCAGTCTCAGGACATCACACATACTAGTTCAGGTACACTGACAACATGTGGAGCTAAGTCAGTTGGCGCGAAAATACATTTACTAGAGATACTGCCTGTCCACGTAGCAAAGATAGTGCACACCAAGAATACACTTTATAAGCTTTATATCGTAAAGTCTTTTCATCTGTCGACATCAAATAGCTTACTAAATAGTGCTACGATTGTAATGGGCAGTAGGATAGGATGGGAATATTTATTTATACCATAATAGAAGATAATACACTACTGGTCATTAAAATTGCTACACCAATAAGAAATGCACATGATAAGCGGGTGTTCATTGGACAAAGGTATTATACAAGAACTGACATATGATACCATTTTCACGGAATTTGGGTGCATAGATCCTGAGAAATCAGTATCCAGAACAACTACCTCTGGCCGTAATTACGGCCCTGATGCGCCAGGCATTGAGTCAAACAGAAGTTGGATGGTGTGTACAGGTACAGCTGCCCATGCAGCTTCAACACGATACCACAGTTCATCAAGAGTAGTAACTGGCGTATTGTGACGAGCTAGTTGCTCGGCCACCATTGACTAGACGCTATCAATTGGTGAGAGATCTGGAGAATTTGCTGGCCTGGGCAGCAGTCGAACATTTTCTGTATCCAGAAAGGCCCCGTACAGGACCTGCAACATGCGGTCGTGCATTATCCTGCTGAAATGTAAGGTTTTGCGGGGTTGGAATGGAGGGTAGAGCCGCGGTTCGTAACGTCCAGTGTTCAAACTGCCGTCAATGCGAACAAGAGGTGACCGAGACGTGTAAGCAATAGCACCCCATATCATCACGTTGGGTGATACGCCAGTATGGAGATGACGAATAGATGCTTCCAATGTGCGTTCACCGCGATGTCACCAACATGGATGCGACCATCATGATACTGTAAACAGAACCCGGATTCATCCGAAAAAATGAAGTTTTGCCATTCGTGCATACAGGTTCGTCTTTGAGTACACCATCGCAGGTGCTCCTATCTGTAGGGCAGCGTCAAGGGTAACCACAGCCATGGTCTCCGAGCTGATAGTCCATGCTGCTGCAAACGTCGTCGAACTATTCGTGCAGATTGGTTGTTGTCTTGCAAACGTGCCCATCTGTTGACTCAGGAATCGAGACGTGACTGCACGATCCGTTACAACCATGCGGGAAAGATGCCTTTCATTTCGACTGCTAGTGATATGAGGCTGTTGGGATCCAGAACGGCGTTCCGTATTACCCTCCTGAACCCATCGATTCCATATTCTGCTAACAGACATTGGATCTCGACCAACGCGAGCAGCAGTGTCGCGATACAATAAACCGCACTCGCGATAGGCTACAATCCGACCTTCATCAAAGTCGGAAACGTGATGATACGCATTTCTCCTCCTTACACCAGGCATCACAACAACGTTTCACCAGGCAAAGCCGGCCAACTGCTGTTTGTGTATGAGAAATCGGTTGGATACTTTCCTCACGTCAGCACGTTGTAGGTGTCGCCATCGGCGTCAGCCTCGTGTGAATGCTCTTAAAAGTTAATCATTTGTATATCACAGCATCTTCTTCCTGACGGTTAAATTTAGTGTCTGTAGCGCGCCATCTTCGTGGTGTAGCAATTTCAATTACCATTACTGTACATGTATTATCTGTTAATAAGCTCTCACATTGACCTGAGTGCTCGTAAATGAGATGAAGGCAGAGCTCCGATATATAAAACTTCGTATGCGTATAAATGTTACGAATATGAATGGCGTAAAACGCTCACCAGCAATCCAATTCACTGTGCAGCACCACAAATTCTGACAAAATATCACAATGCATCCTTCAACCAGGCTCTATTATAGCAAACAGGACTAAGTAAATACGTATACTATTTCATCGAAATTGTTTAAAAATTTTTCGGTCAGTGTCTAAAATAACTGTACAGTTCTATCAATTAGTGTTGGAGTAGATTGATACAATAAATAACATTCTTAGGATACAATGAAATGTCGAGGCTATATTTCAGTTATAAAACATACAAAAGTAAAATATATTGGAGTATGCTTTTCTTCCCTCGTTATAGTCCATGAACTTTTCTTTTCTTTTCTGTACACCAGGATAACTGATAAAATTTGTTGCTTATGATTTAAGACAAAACTGGTCAGATACATCACATAGAAATTGGCGATTTTAAAATACATAAAATAAGAGAAGAGATACATTGCAAGTGGTAGCGGATATGACATTACACAGTTACAAATATAATTTTCAAGTATTTACGGTCTTTTTTGGTGTGCACTATCTTTGCTACGTGGACAGGCAGTATCTTTAGTAAATGTGTTTTCGCGCCAAGTGACTTAGCTCCACATGTTGTCAGTGCACCTGAACTTGTATGTGTGATAGATTATTAGAACGATGGTAACATCGACATCGACAGTTTAGTATATATTTAACAACATATTACGATGTAATAAGTGTCGTACTCATCAGATCTTGTGGGATTCTCGCAGCCAAAAGGCTGCATTTTGACGACGACAACGTGCTCATGTCAGATAGTTATGTACATTTATCTCCAATTTTTATAATTGAGCTACTTTATTAATGAAATATTTGCTTAATTATGTATGTACACCCTGTGCTTCACTTTTGTATGAGGGTGACTTTTGCAGTGTTACCTGAAAATGGCCATAAGGCCAAAATTGCAATAGTAAAAATAAATATTTTATACATTCAACGGCGACTATGATGTCTTTTAAGAAATAGAGCAGATATGTTTGCGCAGAGTTGTCAGTGCTATCAGACAAGCAACACTCTGTGAAATTACAACAGAAATCAATGTGAGACGTACGATGAATGTATCTTTTAGCACAACGTGGCGAAATTTGGTGTTAGTGTGGTATGGCGACGGATACAGGTGTCCTTGTTAACAGTTCGACGTCGTCTGCATATCGGTTGGGCCACAGACGATAGGAAAACCGTGGCCTGGTCGGACAGGCCCTGATTTCAGTTAGTAAGAGTTGATCGTAGTGAATGTGGTGCAGATCCCATGAATTCATTTATCCTATTTGTCAACAAGGCATCGTGCAAGCTGGTGGTGGCTGCATCATGGTTTCAGCTGTGTTTACGTAGAATGAACAAATCAGAGACTGGAAGTAGTTATCATCCGGCAATTACAGACCATTTGCAGCCATTCATGTACTTAAGGGTCTGAAACGGTGATGGAACTTTTATGGATGAAAATGTGCTACGAAACTGGGCCACGATTGTTAGTGAGTGGTTTGATGAACATTCTGGAGAATTGGAGCTAATGATTTGGCCTCCCATCGAACATTTATTGGATATAATCGGAGGTCAGTTCGTGCACAAAGTCTTGCACAGGTACCACTTTTGCTATAGGAGGAGGGGAGGAGATTACTGTTTAACGTCCCGTCGACAACGAGGTTATTAGAGACGGAGCACAAGCTCGGATTAGGGAAGCATGGGAAGGAAATCGGCCGTGCCCTTTCTAAGGAACCATCCCGGCATTGGCCTGAACCGATTTAGGGAAATCATGGAAAACCTATATCAGGACGGCCGGACGCGGGATTGAACCGTCGTTCTCCCGAATGCGAGTCCAGTGTGCTAACCACTGCCCCACCTCGCTCGGTATTCTTTTGCTATAGAGGCAGCTTGGCTCACTTTTGGCCCTTCCAGTTACTGTACAACGTCAAGCAAGAGGAGGTCCAAACAAGGAGGTCCTACACGATATTACTTTTGTCACCTCAGTGTAAGTAAGTGTATGTATGCAGTTTCTGAGCATAATAGGTTATAGCATATCTCTTTTATTTAAGTATGTATGCATTGATCAGCCAGAACACTATGACGATCTACCTAATAGCCTGTATATCCACCTTTGGTACGGGTAACAGCGACAAACCGTCGTGGCATGGAAGCAGTGAGGCCTTGGCAGGTCGCTGGAGGGAGTTGGTGAAACATTTGCGCACGCAAGTTACCTAATTCTGATGAATTCCGGGCAGGTGGGCGATGAAGTCTGCCGCCAAGTTCAATCACACCCCAGATCGATCGGATTCAGATCTGGGGAGTTGGGGGGCCAGCACATCAGTTGCAGCTTGCCTCTACACTCCTGGAAATGGAAAAAAGAACACATTGACACCGGTGTGTCAGACCCACCATACTTGCTCCGGACACTGCGAGAGGGCTGTACAAGCAATGATCACACGCACGGCACAGCGGACACACCAGGAACCGCGGTGTTGGCCGTCGAATGGCGCTAGCTGCGCAGCATTTGTGCACCGCCGCCGTCAGTGTCAGCCAGTTTGCCGTGGCATACGGAGCCCCATCGCAGTCTTTAACACTGGTAGCATGCCGCGACAGCGTGGACGTGAACCGTATGTGCAGTTGACGGACTTTGAGCGAGGGCGTATAGTGGGCATACGGGAGGCCGGGTGGACGTACCGCCGAATTGCTCAACACGTGGGGCGTGAGGTTTCCACAGTACATCGATGTTGTCGCCAGTGGTCGGCGGAAGGTGCACGTGCCCGTCGACCTGGGACCGGACCGCAGCGACGCACGGATGCACGCCAAGACCGTAGGATCCTACGCAGTGCCGTAGGGGACCGCACCGCCACTTCCCAGCAAATTAGGGACGCTGTTGCTCCTGGGGTATCGTCGAGGACCATTCGCAACCGTCTCCATGAAGCTGGGCTACGTTCCCGCGCACCGTTAGGCCGTCTTCCGCTCACGCCCCAACATCGTGCAGCCCGCCTCCAGTGGTGTCGCGACAGGCGTGAATAGAGGGACGAATGGAGACGTGTCGTCTTCAGCGATGAGAGTCGCTTCTGCCTTGGTGCCAATGATGGTCGTATGCGTGTTTGGCGCCGTGCAGGTGAGCGCCACAATGAGGACTGCATACGACCGAGGCACACAGAGCCAACACCCGGCATCATGGTGTGGGGAGCGATCTCCTACACTGGCCGTACACCACTGGTGATCGTCGAGGGGACACTGAATAGTGCACGGTACATCCAAACCGTCATCGAACCCATCGTTCTACCATTCCTAGACCGGCAAGGGAACTTGCTGTTCCAACAGGACAATGCACGTCCGCATGTATCCCGTGCCACCCAACGTGCTCTAGAAGGTGTAAGTCAACTACCCTGGCCAGCAAGATCTAGGGATCTGTCCCCCACTGAGCTTGTTTGGGACTCGATGAAGCGCCGTCTCACGCGGTCTGCACGTCCAGCACGAACGCTGGTCCAACTGAGGCGCCAGGTGGAAATGGCATGGCAAGCCGTTCCACAGGACTGCATCCAGCATCTCTACGATCGTCTCCATGGGAGAATAGCAGCCTGCATTGCTGCGAAAGGTGGATATACACTGTACTATTGCCGACATTGTGCATGCTCCGTTGCCTGTGTCTACGTGCCTGTGGTTCTGTCAGTGTGATCATGTGATGTATCTGACCACAGGAATGTGTCAATAAAGTTTCTCCTTCCTGGGACAATGAATTCACGGTGTTCTTATTTCAATTTCCAGGAGTGTATTTTCCTCGACCCACTCGGTGACATTTTTGGCCTTGTGATATGGCGCATTATCTTATTGAAGAACGCACTACCGTCGAGAAACATGATCGTCATGAAGGGTGTGCGTGGTCTGCAACCAGTGTACGATAATCCATGATACTCCTTGGCCATCATGGTGCCTTGTACAAGCTCCACTGGACAGCATAATGGAGGCGCCTCCAGCTTGTATCACACTTGCACTCTGTCCAACATTAAAATCTTATGTTAGATCCGCCACAGTTCGCAGCGTGTCCTGTCTTGCCAGTCTGCCCAGCCTACGAGGTCCGACGCCACCCAACCAGTCTGGACGTGGTTTCTTTTTTGTTTCGCTACGTGATGAAGACACTCACCACAGCACTCTTCGAACGCCTGACAAATCGTGCAGTTTCTGACATGCTCGTGCCCTGCCCCCGGTCCATCACAATCTCTCAGATAGACCACACACTTTCCCCATTCTGCACACGGGCAGCACGCTCACTGATACTTCACGAACCGTGCGTGAATCTGACTAATAGTCATTTCTCGCCAGGTGACGCTGCTATCGCTTGGACTGGTTTGTATCGATATTAGGTCGGTGGTCATAATGTCCTAGATGATCAGTGCACTTGGAGATTGTATAAGATTTTTATTCTGTTCTAAAGTTCTGTTCTAACGTTTCTGTTTCCTCTGTGTTTTTAAATAACATTTTTGCAATAATCGTCTTCTGGGAAATAAACTACTACTTAAATAAAAATTAACGAAGATTGTATACTTTATACTGAGCCGTGGTAAAATTTACTTTTGAAGAGCGCGTAGTGTAAAGCAGTCGCCCTCGGTTTCTAGCGGTGGCGCCACTGTGGCTATCGCAGCTTTGGTGTCCCCCTCTGGTAAAAAAGGTTGGTCATCCAGGGTAGTCTGTCAGTCCCGGAGGGTCTGGTCGGTTGGTCAGGTGGAGTGAGTCTGTCACTCGTCACCGGTTACTGCTATGACTCTCGTTCGCATTTGTGCGACAGTCAGTGTCTGTTTGTCGTCCGCAGTGCTAGTATGTGTTAGGCCACCAGTGTGCTCGAGTTTGCTCAGGCAGTGGGCATTGGCGGTTGGATCGATCGGTTGGTCGGTCGCGCACTGGGACACAAGATGAATTGTCCGTCTTGAGCGTCGGCACATGTGAGGTCGCCACGTGAGTCCAGTGGGCCGCTGCGTATAGCGAGGGGTAGTGACTTCGCGGTCGACACGAGAGCAGCAGGAGCCAACCTACCACATCGGTCTGTCCGGTGCGAGCTGCGACGCCGTGAGAGGGGAGATCGGCGTGTTCCTGCGTCGAAGCGGCTGGCAGCGGACGGTTCGGGAGAGCGTTTTGGGGGTCCTGCGCCAGGTCTTCGAAAGATATCGCAGTTTTTGGAAGATAAGTGATTTGTCAGATGTTGTTTCATTTACTTGTGGAATTCTACTTGTTTTCTTGGTCACCCTCTCGTCCCCAGTTTGCTCGTCTGCTCCCCTCCGCATTTGTTGGGCAGTTAGTGTCTGTATGTCTGTCGGTTTGCCATACGTTAATAGCTGGCTCTGTCATGTTTGTCGGTTCCGGTGTAAACGAATTAATAGAATTAAAGTAAAGGCCGAATTCCTGAAACACGTTTTTATCTTGCATATCATCTTGCGAGGCGGTATATGTGCAATGTAGAGCATGTTGTACAATTTATGTAAGTCTGAGTTTCATGGATTTGATTTAAATAGTCATTTTTATAAAGTTGCTACCCATCCATCGTAAGAGCCCTTTTAAAAACAAATTGTACTTTTGGTGGCAAATAATTTCTTAGTGTGAGTGTTTGTACCATTTCCATCCCTATTACGGGGTGCATAATTAATGTGTTTGTGTGAGTTGTTAAAATTTTTAGTTTAAAGTAATCAGGTGTGTTGCAGATTTCACCAGTGTAGTTTTTCAGAGGTCGTTGTGAGCGGTCGTGACTACGGCCGTGTTGAAAGGGGGCGGAAGCTTCTCAGCCCGAGGGATCCTACTGTGAAAAAAGAAAAAAAATTGTTATTCTGCCTCTGAATAATTGTAAATTGATATTAGAGGGTGCTTTCTGATGGTAATTTTAAATCTGTTTTTGAAAAGGCTTTTGGGAATAAAATTCACATTTTTTAAAGGTAATTTTATTTTCGATCAGTTACTTCCTGGCAACTACTTCCACGCTCACCTCGTGTGATTAAATGTGTTAATGTTCTTGGTGAATCGCCAGTAAATAAAGTAAATTCTTTAAGAAAAGACTTTGAAAGTAAAATTTACGGTTCAGATACCATTGTGGAAAGTAAAATTTGAAATTCCATTTTGTACGTACGGAAACATCGCTTACGCGTATTTCACGCACATTCTGAGACAAATTCTTGAGAGTGGCCGAAAAATTATTGAGAATTTCTCGTAGTGCCAAGCTTTCCTTGACCGCAATCAAAGCCCATCCCTACTATTTAGGCGGTACACGGACACTCTTATCCTCTTTAAATATCCAACATTGGTTGATTTACTCCATTTATCCCGACAGACCTTACAGGACCAGTATCTTACGGCTGGCCCAACTGCCATATATTCGCTGCGTCTAGTTTCTTGACACGGCAGTAATTTTGGTGATGAATGGCCGTCATGGCCACCCGGTACGCGAAATTACTTCCCGTGAAGCCGCGGCTGGGTGTCTGTGGAGGTCCGGAGGGGCGGTCGCACTCCCACTGCGCTCCTGATTGGGGTCAGCGCCTCTCGCTGCGTGAGGCGCCGCTGTACGTCACTTGAGGGAACGGCGCCACAGCAGGTAATGTCTTCTATACGTCCACTACTGCAGTTTCTCGAAAGGTTAGAGGCGGAGACGTACTAAGTCCTTGTAATTTGCTGACACCAACAGAACAAATGCAGTGTAATATGCCATCGATATTAGTAATATTTGAGATGACATACTGACTACGTTAGAAAAGATTTTTGAAAAAAATTCTCGAACGACTGATCCTTATATAATACATAAAACTCTTTATAAAGAACGCAACGTACTGGGTGACAATTATTGAATTATATTAATAAAACGTAAATTTGGTACAAACTACGGCTCACACAAATTTTATTCAACATATGAACTACATCTACATCTACATCCATACTCCGCATGCCACCTGACGGTGTGTGGCGGAGGGTCCTTTGAGTACCTCTATCGGTTCTCCCTTCTATTCCAGTCTATTCCAGTCCAGTCTACGTCACTACAGATATTAGGATTTAGGTTATGACACGTTCGATATGCCTTCCATCATTGGCGATGATGTGTCGCAGACGAACAGCGAAATTCTGCGTGAGCCGATGAAGTGTCGGAACATCGGTTCTGTCGATGACCTCCTGAGTTGCTGTTTTTAGCTCAGCAATAGTTTTGGGGTCATTACTGTACACCTTGCCTTCAATATAGCCCACAGAAAGGAGTTGCGAGTCTTCAGATCCGGAGAACACGGTGACCAAGCGAAGCCACGCCAGTGGCCTCTGGATACCCCAGAGACAGAATGCCTTCCCCGAAATGCTCCTCCAGGACGGCAAACACTCTCCCTCTTCGGTGGGGTCGAGTTCCATCTTATCTCAACCACATCTTGTCGAAATCAGGGTCACTTTGGACAGTGGGTCTGAAATCATCTTCCAAAACTTTCACGTACCGTTCGGTATTCACCGTGCCATCAAGGAATATCGCACCGATTATTCCGTGACAGGAAATTAAAACTGTAAATGTCTTGTGACTAGGGCCTCCCGTCGGGTAGACCGTTCGCCGGGTGCAAGTCTCTCGATATGACGCCACCTCGGCGTCATGCGCATCGACGGGGATGAAATGATGATGATTAGGACAACACAACACCCAGTCCCTTAGCGGAAAAGAACCTCCTATCCAGCCGGGAATCGAACCCGGACCTTAAGGATTGATATTCTGTCGCGCTGACCACTTTTTTTTTTCATTTTGTTCGATATAGTTCGTTGCGTTTGGTCTGGGCAGACGTCACGAGACATCCGTTCAAGTAGATCGTTGATTCTTTGACACAGTTTTTTTTTTTATTACAGAGATCACGCAGCCTTCTGACCGAACACGCTTAGCTACCGAGCCGGCTATCACTGAGTTACCGGGGGCGTATGACTGGAAATTGCCCACCAAAAAATCACCTAGTGAGGGTGAAGAGACTTCTACATCGCGAAATGCGGATTCTCAGTCCCCCAAATACGCCAATTTCGTTTGTTGACGAACACATCCAAATGAAAGTGGGCTCCGTCGCTAAACCTAATCATATGCAGATAAAAATCCGGTTCGTCAATTCAGTGGACAATACGACTGGCGAAACACAACCGCTGTTCCATGGGCCAGGTGACTTAATGGCTGATGGATTTGAATTTTATGTGAGAAGAGGTGCAGGTCTTAACAACAATTGGTCGCAGTATCGCCCGATTGATTTACATCTGTAGGCAGTTCATGTGAACGATTTATGGCTAGATTTAAAGACAACGCGTGTCTTCTCGATATTTTCAGGCGTATTCATCGTTTTTCGATGACCGACATTACCAATACTGTCATAACTACCCTCTCTCTCAAATATGCGAATCAAATTCTCGATTGTTAGCAGACTTGGGCCTGTTGACGTTAGCTTGAACTCGGTACGACCTTCCTTTGAGCCCCAGGCAGGCTGTTATTGTTGGCATAGTAAGCCCTCAAAAACGCTACACGCTTAGACACGCTGTACCGTGACATTTTCATGTGCATATGGCTGACACCAACAAGGCGCGTGCTCGTACTAATTTCCATCATGCTTCGTGGCCAGCCGTGCAGTTTGAACGTCCTAACGAAAACCGTTCGGATTTTAGTTCAATAATTGTCATCCTTTATATAGGATGCATGAAACAAAGTATTACATTTCCGCAGAGAACGTAAAACGCCACAATCGTCACACTATCAATATACAATACGATACCAAATACATCAGGATAAAGAACCGCAATAAACACGTTATTGCATTGCTGAGAAGCTACAATATCCTCAAAGTTATTCGGATGACTAACGGGTGATAAACGACCAAACGTATACAGAGTCAGTCAGGAAATGTACGTGCCTTGAGGGGTGACAGCATTAGTGACCCTGAACATAAAACGTCGGACTAGCATATGTCTTGTTTTTATGTGTTTTCGAGGAAATTAATGAAATTTATGGGGATCAGAATAAAGAGAAGTTGTAGTAAATGAGACGTGCCACCTAACGTCAACTGCAATGCATTTCGCGGTACTTGTGGACTGTACACTGGTGTAACCGCTGCGGTAATGACACGTGAGGTAAACAACGTGCACGCTTGCAGGATTCGTCGCCCCACAATGCGCAAGTAGAGTGCCTGTTGACATGGTCACCAAATACAACACTGCGTAGCCTAATGTCACTTCGGTTGTATTCGCAGAAGGACATGTGACTGACTCCCGTGATTTTCAAACAGCTGTATATCGGATGCCGTTAAGTAAGGAGTATTTATTCATTTGAAGGTTTTTGTTGAGAATCACCAGTACCCTCAAAGAATGTACCTTTCCCCTCTAACTCAACCTGTAAAAACAGCGATCTGCCGAAACTTGATGGAACAAATAACACATTTTAATGACAGTAATAATGGTTCAAATGGCTCTGAACACTATGGGACTTAACATATGAGGTCATCAGTCTCCAAGAACTTAGAACTAGTTACACCTAAGTAACCTAAGGACACCACAAACATCCATGCCCGAGGCAGAATTCGAACCTGCGACCGTAGCGGTTTCACGGTTCCAGACTGATGCGCCTAGAACCGCTCGGCCACCCCAGCAGGCGACAATAATAATAATTAGAGGTGTACGCACACTGTGTAGGAGAGTATCGCACCTTAAGAATAGTGTACCTAGGAACACATGAACTTTCATGGTCTTTGTTTCAATGTACAGGACAATTTTAGAATAACGTGAAGGTATACGCACTAGAGATGGCCATAAGCAGTTTCCAACAATTCATATTGTTTTCGTAGTTGTGAGACGGTTTTTTTTTGTGCAGCATTATTAAATATTTCGACGTTTCACATATTTAAGTCGTGTATAACGTATTAAATCTGTTTGGAATATAATGTTAATTCTTCTCTTACAAAATTTCACGGAGTTTAATATTATACATATTTTAGAACTATGTATGTAACCTGTGGACACTTAAGCTGTATTTCGTCGTTTGGCCACTATCTTGAATGCTGAAACGATATAAGGAACTTTACCATGAAATGTGTGATATTTGCAAATGAGATGACTTCCTTTAATCGCTAAAATTTCACCTTCCTTGAAAATGACAATTTGTTTCGTTTGCAATAATTTCTAGTTCAAAATGTATTTAATTAGTAATTGATTTTTAATACTTCTATGTATTTTACTGCCGGTTAATGATTCTTTGTTTGTGGCAGAGTAATATTGCAACAGAATTGACAGAATTTTATCTATTGCTGTGGTTTTAAATTGCAATGTGATATTCGAATTCCTACGTGCAACGCCATATTATGCTTTGGAACATTTTCTCACATTTGTGAAATATCAGTCAGTTCCTAGATAATGCGAAGGAGAAAATCAAAGATAGTATAACAGTCTATATTAAACAGCGTGAAAGTCAAAATCGGCCATAGGTATTTATTGTGTTTTTCCCTGTACGACCTCCACTTTTATACCCTTGAGGCATATATTCAGGTCATATAAAACTAATACTTCATGTGCCACTACGTCCAAAGTGCAAGTGTGCATAAAAACATCACTCCTCGGTAAAACCATGCGCCAAACAGTCTAATCTTGCTTGATCAGTAAAGCATCACCAAAATTCGGTCACATAAAAATGTATTGCGGATTTGGACTTTCACTCAGTTTCATAAGATTCAATTATTTGATTGACCTTCACATTATCTGCAAATTCCTTAGCTGCGGTTGCCCGATGTACAGACATCAAAAAAAGTTTTGCATCACCCCGGTTCCCAGAACTTCTGAAGATAGAAGTTGACTGCGGATATTGTGTCACAGACACAGTCCCTTTGACTGTTCAGAGTTGTCACTAAAAACGCCCAAAGATGTAAACAGTCACGCGTGGTCAGCGCCTATTAGACGGGGTGGGACAATCTGGACCAACAGCCCCTTGATGGACTTATGGATATTATACCACGAAGAATACAGGCACGCGCAAATGTAAGAGGACGTGCTACTGGGTATTAGAGGTACTGGTGTGTGCAGCAACGCTACGGCAGCAGGTTCGAATCCTGGCTCGGTCATGGATGTGTATGATATCCTTAAGTTAGTTAGGTTTAAGTAGCTCTAAGTAATAGGGGACTGATGACCTCAGATGTTAAGTCCCATAGTGCTCAGAGCCATTTGAACCATTTTGTACACCAATCTGGACCACCAATTCTGCAGGACTCGCTGATGGAGGTACAACATCCAATGTGTAATTTTCATTAGCAAGGGTGGAGATAATATTTATGTTATCCAAAATTTCTGTACAGGTTCCGGAACTCTCGGAACCGAAGTGATGCAAAATATTTTTTATGTGTCTATGAGTTTATTTGCAATCAATTTCTGTTGTTCGTGGAACAATTCTGCTCACATGTCCTGATAGCCGAGAGTGTCAATGCGCCAGTTCGGAGAGGAGGGGTTACAACAGTTCCAGATTGAATTCGTTCGGGGTATTAAAACCAAAGGTCAGCATGTCTGTCAGGGTTGATGGATTTGTAACCGGTTACCCATATCGTACTAGGCTAACACTGGGCTGCTGCACAGGTCCAGCATCAGTTCCACAATTCGCCAACATTTAGAAAACTTTCGCACACTCTCACATCAACAACACTACATTCAGACAACTGGGAATGCGTATTCCGTCCTGCGAGGTAACGGAGCAACTTCAAAAATGTGGTCTGGTCACCCCTTAAAACTAACCACGCCATTTCCGTAAATAACCATGCCGACCTCCACAGATGTAGGACAGGCATAAGAAGAAGGTGAAAGTGCTCTGCTCGTCGAGTGAAGGGTAGGTTGGTATCTCGGGGGAGGACGGGGAGATCCGATTCCTAGTGTTATCGGTGGCGGTGGGAAAGGTGTGCATTTGACAGTTGAAGAATTACTGCTTCCCTTTACCTTCGTGGTAGCGGGTTTGCGTCTTCGTAGTTCTTTTGCCTCGGCTGTGGGCGCTGTACTGCCGATATTTACTTACAGGCAAACACAGGCAAGAAAACGTTGAGCACCCTTGGTCCGGTATGTAAAGGCCAAAAACGGCCATTGGCTTTCCCAAAATCACTTATTCCTTCAGCGAAAATCTGTTTGGCATCTCGCGTATAATTCTGCTTAGTTTTGGACGGTGACGACTGTAACAGGCCTAGAATTCCCTCTGGAATAGAAATCTGTATTAATAAGACTAGCTTGAGCTTTTTAACCTTACTGGCAAGATGAAAACAGAAATTATATTTTTGTGCTCATTGTTAGCAAGGATTGCGCTGTATTCATTCATTTCAAATATTTTTGTTTCTTTTTTTAATTGTGCGCTTTCGTGTAACGTTCAATGTGTTAAAATTTGCAATCGTTTGGCATGGCCTTTTACACTTTAATTTGGAATAATAATAATTTACATTCAAGATTATTGCACCAATGTATGCTAACTTGTATTGTTTAGATACATTCGTAATGACCTTGTCTGATACTCTGGGATGCAGTTCGAAGGGACCAAGCCATGCCTGATCTAATCAAGCTGGTAACCTGACGTTAACTGTCTGGTCCCAGTCACAACACTACAACACTGTGGGCTGAAGTCTGCTAACTTCCTTTTAACAGAGTGATTTAGCAGAGGTGATGTTTTAACGGAGAAGAGAAATTTCAGAGGAAGAGAATAAGAGTGCTAACACTTCCAGATACAATTAAAGAAACCTTATTTTTCTCAGGAATTCAGCTATATTCGGAGAGGTGTCTTAAAGTGAAGTTTTGTCCGTCACTGCTTACATTCTATCATTCTAGTATCTCCCGCTTCTGAGTAATACCTTATACTGTGGGAGATAAGTGCTTTGCTCGCGACTCTTTCCGATGATACCATCAAATGTTTGTATCAGCAGAAGAGAAGTGTGTGAGACAATGGTCGTTCTTCCCATAGACAGAAAACTACTACTTACTCCTCTTTGCGTCTCACGCAACTAAATACTAGGAGACAAGTGAAAAGTGACGCTTGTTCCTATGTGTATTCTGACACACAGACAATCACTTCGCTACTTCTAGAGACAAATTCGATAGAGCTAGTTCTTCGCTAACAAGTAGAAAATTCTATGTAAGTGCTGTGGCTGAATGCTTATCGGAAAGTCAGTGCTCCCCGAGAATGTACACAGTTTGTCGTGTTTTACTGCAGCATCACTGAACTGTCACTTCACAATGACGGTTCCTGACGATTCACCTGCTCCATGGTGATGACTGTGGCTCAAACTGTGCACCAGACTCGCTACTCTTGTACTCTCCCACTCTCTGCTCTAACTTCTTGCTGATAAGACTGTATGGGTCTCTCGTTTAGTAGTCAATTGATTGCTCTCCGAGGATTCTGAACAAGTATCCCCTAGCAGTGTTTCTTTTCTTCGCCTGAAGGTCCTTTTACTAAGGCAAATATTTCCAGAAGCTTCTCGCACTTCCTCGAACACTCTAGAAGGTCCCTAACTGTTCAGACATTTCCCAGTTTTGGCATTGAACAGCTGGGCATGGCTACTTCCATCGCTTACAACATGCTGTCGCCATGTTAGTGACCGTCATTCATGTCGGCATGTAGCTATTAGCATGGTCTGTTATTTTAAAAGTTTGGTTTTACTAATGACAAAATCCCTTGATTCTAGTGGTCTTAACTTTTACGAATGGACATACAGACCGTTGACGACTTATATTATGTGGATAGAGCTTCACTGACTGCTTGCTAACATGAAGATATTTTGTATTTCTACGGAAGACGGGTTTAATTATATCGAAACCACGGTAAACGTTATTTGAAAACCACTATTTATGGCAACTAGTTGGCTGTCTATTATACCTACTGTTCTGTAACCGTTTCTGTAATGCAGCCATGTTCAAATTATTGACTTTATGAAAGCTATGATTTTTTGGCAATGTTAACATGCCATTGAGGCAAATAAATATTATTAAAAGCGTTTAATGATTGTTCTGCACCTTCCACTCCCAGATTCAAGCTCTCTACCGTTTCAGTTTGCTAGAACCCTCCCTTCTTTGCAGCAACTACTGTTATTTCAGAAGAAGGCGACGAGGGAGCAAGGAGAGAGGAGGAGGAACTATTGATGAGAGTCGAGGATCGGGGGACGGGGGAGGAGTGTCAAGGGATGAAGCACAAAGGAGGACGGAGCAAGAATGAAGAACAAAGGCTGAAGTGCGAAGAGCAAGATGCGAGGAGCGAGGAATGAGGGGCAAGAAGTGAGAGGAGTTTTAGGGATGAGGAAAAAGGGACTATTTTAGGGGAGGACAGACAAAGGAGAATGGAGTAGGGTAGACAAATGAGATATGAGGAACGACGGACGAGAGAGGCGTCGAGGTGCCACAGTTGAGAAGCGAGTAGGACACGGTTGTAGTCCGTCTGCGATGTTATTCAGTCTGTACAATGAGCAAGCCTAGAAACCAAGGAGAAATTTGGAGAAGGAAAATTCAGGGAGAAGAAACAAAAAAGAGTGTGGTTTGTCTGTTATGTGGCAATTCTGTCACAGACGGGTAAGGATTTGGAAGAGCAGTTGAACGGAACTGATAGTCTTGAAAAGAGATTTCAAGGGGGAAAAAACAAGAAAAATAAAACAAGGATTATGCTACGTAGTCTAATTACATCGGGAGATGCTTAGAGGAATTAGACTAGAAAATGACTATAAATAGGTGACGAGTTTTCTATTTGGACAACAAAATAACAGGGTACGGACAATGTAGGGAAGATATGAAATGAAAACTGGAAAGAGCAGGAAAGCATTGCCGAAAATGGAGAATTTGTTAACGTTTAATATTAACTGATATGTTACGAATTCCTTTCCGAAGCTCTTCTCTGGAGTGCAATCATTTACGGGAGTGAAACGGGCATTTAATGGAAGAAGGGAATAGAAAATTATGTTGTATGGTGCCATAGAAGAGTGCTATATATTATATGGATAAGTCGAATACTAAATGAGGACATATTCAGTTGAATTTTGGTACTAAGAAATTTATGACACAAGTTGACTCGAAAAAGTAATCGTTCCATAGTACACATCCTAAGATATAAAGAGGTCATCAGTTTGGTGTTGGAGTGAAATGTGTGGGAGACCAAGAGACGAGTACGGTAAGCTGACCCAAATCGATGTGGGTTGCAGTAGTTACTGGCACGTGAAGAGGCTTGCACAGGATAGAGTAGCGTATGGGGCTGCATCAAACAGTCTTCGACGTGAAGAGCATACCAACAACAACAACGACTAGAACGCATGGAGAAAAAAAATCTGGTGTCACACATATGTAAATACGTTACACTCTATCAAAATATCATAGATTATTGCAACTTTCATCAAAGGCATCCAAGTTCATTCTTGCAACCGAAGCCCTCTGCGGACTGTGATGTTGGATACATAGTCGCAAACAAAAATACTTTTTCAGACCAGTGTGGTTAAAAGTGCTAAAGCGCTAAGTAATAAATATGAATTACAATACTAAAACGCCCAAAAATCAATGCTGCCTGCATAACAACGTGAATTACAATACTCAAACACACTGAAATCTGTGGTACATTGATACACAAACACACACAATCTCCCGCACGCGCACACACACACACACACACACA
The DNA here is from genome assembly GCF_023864345.2 of Schistocerca serialis cubense. Lineage (NCBI taxonomy): Eukaryota > Metazoa > Arthropoda > Insecta > Orthoptera > Acrididae > Schistocerca > Schistocerca serialis. Next base: position 358,216,683 of record NC_064646.1, read on the forward strand.
CACACACACACACACACACACACACACACAGAGAGAGAGAGAGAGAGAGAGAGAGAGAGAGAGATAGACCCGCGCAAACATCCACATAAACACTCACAGCGGGCGTGAGGACGGGGCGTGAGTCGTGCTTAGGTGCTCAGATGGTAGATCACTTGCCCGCGAAAGGCAAAGGTCTCGAGTTGGAGTCTCGGTCCGGCACACAGTTTTAATCCACCAGGAAGTTTCATATCAGCGCACACTCCGCTGCAGAGGGAAAATCTCATTCTGGAATTACTACGATTCCTAGCGATCACAGTGAGATTGTCGTAATGATGGCTAAACAAACATCATGCAAGCTGACTAGTGGCCTTCAGAAAATAAAACTAAGCCATATTTCCACAGCAAAGCCTATCAATGATATACCAGGGTTATTAGTGTTGCTAGATAAAATAATATGACACAAGTTGTAAGTAAAAATGCATATTGTTTTCAGTTAAAGAAACTTACATTGCTACATGCGTCTTAACAGATCTTATCCAGTAGGAGGAAAGGTGAAGAGGCCGGCCGCGGTGGTCTCGCGGTTAAGGCGCTCAGTCCGGAACCACGCGACTGCTACGGTCGCAGGTTCGAATCCTGCCTCGGGCATGGATGTGTGTGATGTCCTTAGGTTAGTTAGGTTTAAGTAGTTCTAAGTTCTAGGGGACTGATGACCACAGATGTTAAGTCCCATAGTGCTCAGAGCCATTTTTGAAAGGTGAAGAGGCAAATAAGGAGTGAAGTACGTCACACAAACGAAGGATATTGCTTTACAACGATAACATTTCCCAAAGTGATTACTTCAGACTTAACGCACTGTTACTGCAAGTCACCTATACAAACGTTTTCCTTCATCACAAATAACATATTTATACTCAGACTATTGTACATGCTCTAAAATAGAATAGTTTTTTAAAACGAGAATTGAAGGGAGAAAATTACTAACATGCCGTTATATCTGCTACAGCTACTTCCTTACATAGTAGGTCATGCTGCCATTGTGTGCCGGCAAGCGCTTGCGCGCGTGTGTATGTTGTGTGTGTGTGTGTGTGTGTGTGTGTGTGTGAACAAGCGCTCGCGCGCGCGCTCGCGTGCAGGTATTCTCTTGAACCGGCCGCGGTGGCCGAGTGGTTGTAGGCGCTTCAGTCCGGAACCACGCAACCCGCTACGGTCGCAGATCCGAATCCTGCCTCGGGCATGGATATGTGCGTTGTCTTTTGGTTAGGTAGGTTCTAAGGGACAGATGGCCCATAGAGCTCAGAGCCATTTGAACCATTTGAATACTTTGCTGAATTGTCTATCCATTCATTTTCTATTCATTCATTTTCTGTATGCACTTCGTCACTGCATCACTACTTGTGCAGTCGTAGTTAAGTACGTCTAGACCTACCTGCATTAGAGTATCACAGTAACCTTAACCGAAAATAACAAAGCATAGCATACAAAGGTCCAGAGATAATGTGAAATAGCCACCTCTTTTTAAATTCAATGTATATTCTCTAGATAAATGAAGAAGGTGTATTGAATAGCAGAATGGTTAATTTATACTTCTCGAACAGTCGGCAGTAACACAACCAACATGTGTACCTGGAGTAACCGCAGTGTTTAGCTTGTGTGAAACCTCCATGTTGCCTTATTTCGTGACCTATAGGCCCTTATATTTTTTACCTCATCCCCTTTTCTTTGCCGGCCGCGGTGGTCTCGCGGTTCTAGGCGCTCAGTCCGGAACCGCGCGACTGCTACGGTCGCAGGTTCGAATCCTGTCTCGGGCATGAATGTGTGTGGTGTCCTTAGGTTAGTTAGGTTTAAGTAGTTCTAAGTTCTAGGGGACTGATGACCATATATGTTAAGTCCCATAGTGCTCAGAGCCAACCCCTTTTCTTTTGCGAGAGTTAGGCTCAATTACAGTTGATGAGGCTAGAGAACTGGTCGGTTCGGAAATGTAATGGACGAACAGAGTGCTGTCCACACAGGCTGACAGCTGCCTTGCCAAATGTCGATCGGCATCATATGGCCTCTCCGAACCGCACCATTGATAGTTTGGCAGGGATATCTCCTGTTGACGCCAACCCGTAGCGTTGCTTGCCAAGTTTTTCCAGTGACTATGTTTTCCACGGAGAATCATTTGACGGGGAGCTTGCAGATCGTTCCCAACTGTTCCACAGGGAACGTCGTATGCGGCATACTGGCCTCGTTTATTTATTTGGTTCAATAAACTTACGGTCCGGCGTCTAGATACTATTGCGGATTGCTCGTTATATTAATGACACTATTAACAGTCATTGTTGCAATAACGAAATCATATAAAATTACGACAATCAACAAAAATTCGTAGTTCAAAATTTGATTTGGAAGCACAATTATAGTACGAAGCCACCATTAATTTTCTGTTAATGTTGTCAGCAGCCTGTCATTGCTTAATATAAAAGGCCTCAACTGTAGAGGACAGTGTAGAAATATGACGAAAGACAAGAGAAATGGGGAGAAGTATGGGCACGCCCCGTCTGCTACCACCAGGGTTTGTGACCTTGGAAGATGAACCAAATATACAGTCACTGGCTACTTGTCGGTTATTATTTGTAGTTTTCTGCGGCTCTCAGGAACAACTGATACATCTGTATGTTGCATTTAAAATGTGGCTACTAGCTAATACCTTACGTTGTGTATTTGTATAGTGTGTTACTATAAGCTACAATAAACTGAGGATGTTGTGCTTGAACTATCTTCTTCTCATTCGCAGAGAGTCTTCTTACAGATGATGCAGCTTCAAGTCCTTCACAGTTGAATCCTACAACAAACATTCAACAGTCCATACATTTTGTCAAAATAACCCCTTTATCCTGATATGTTGAATACTCAATATATCCCCTTTCGTTTTTAACTAGCTCTTGCTCTGAATAAATGGAGTAAGAGCTGGGAGCTCTGTTCTCTCAAATAGTTCCTGTTCCTTCACAACCCTTCTCTCTTCAGAAAGACAGGTCATTAGATGCTGTAAATAGGTTGTAAAAAAGAAATGGCATGGTAGCTGCTATACTTCCAGTGTTAGATCATCTATCACCTAAATGAATGAGGCAGTAGCCTTACCAAACTGTTCTTCACAGGCTCTGTTTGCATTTGGTGACTTTGACTGATAAAAGGAAAAACTTGCAAGATATCCAGAAGGGGGTGAACAAACACCATGCTTTATATCCAAATTATATTGATTTGCCCCTGATAAATTGCTTGTAGGAATGTTTCCTAAAATATTTAATCACTGGTTCTTCGTAAGACAGATGTTGCCAAGCAAGAAAAAGCTTACTATTATTACCTCCTTCTCCATCAACCTCATCCATGAGAACTGCAGTATCAGGAAGCACTATGCAAATTTCTTTAGTCCGAAGACCATTCGTTGCCACAAAAATGATGTGTAAGTCATTTGGCACAGTAGGACTAGATTGTGAAGACACCACATAGCCTGGGTGATGAAATGAAAGAGAAAAACAAACGAAATCAGTTGTAGTCTAACAATGAAGAAAGAATTAAATTATTCAACATTTGTGTCAACATGGAGCCACAGGCAGATGAAGGGGTACAAACCTGTTACGTGTCTGTTTTTCGAGCAAATCCTCTACTTTTTTATGTAACACATCACTAAAATCCGGCATGTTATGCAACTTGTAAGTAATAATTATAGGTTAGATCGATGTGATGGATAGCCACGGGTATTTTATGATTGCACGCTGACGTTTATAGTACTTTTTGTTCCTGATAGTCGATTCTTTTTTCCGCGGCCAATTCCACATTGTATCAACAGCATTATTTGTATAATTAAATAATGCACTGCGACAACACACGCCAAGGAAAAATTCTTCTTATATTGCTCACACATACACTGTAAACAATTTCCCTTACAAATGGTATAGCATAGAAATTGGTAGACAAACACGCTCTGTTTAGAAAGTAAATTGTGTATAGTCATACACACACACTCCTACAGCTTAGTTGCCTAGAACAAACTGCCAGCAACTACGTCAAGAGCTTGTAGGAGACACAGAATATCTCTGTGGCACTTGCTCAGCCACAGTTACACAGTGACAAGTGGTCAGTGACCTCAGTCTAATCAGTGGAGAATACAGACACAGCGTCGATATAAAGTAGAACACCACAAAAACCTTTGGTATTGGTGAATGGGTGATTTCACAGACACAGTAAACATAAATAATAAAACATGTTTCCTACCTTTGTTCTATAGGAAGAATACATACTCTAGTAATGAGGTTGACGAACTGATTTGCTGTTAGCCCATCATCCACTCACTTCTGCCATTAGCTAATGTTATGTTAAGACTCCGTTCTTATAATGCGTATACATCCCATAGTGATTTAGAAATTTAATTTGCTTGTCACAGACAGACAAGCATCCAACAGAACTAGACAGAATTTCATCAAGAGATGGTCCGTAGTATTACTGTGAGCACCCCCGTTTAACAGTTTGTGTAATCGATTTCCACGTTAAATCACTAAAATTATAGGCATCCATACCATAGTGTTATAATCCATTTTCACTATTGAAATCTGGAATCTGTGTACTTTGCCGGAAATCAATCGTACATACATTAATTGTCTATAAGTACCTGATTTAGAACACGCATCAACTTATCTTAGTATCTGCACACATGCAGGGCGAACACAGGGACACGTTTTAGCGCAGCAATATGATTACATGTACCAGCGGAAAATGGTCTTTGGAGTGATGGTTATTCGTAGCAGTTTCGAGAGCCGCTGGGTACAGACTCAGCAAGACGACACGTCTTGTTACACCTCCTAAATATGACTGTACTTTAAACCTATTACACTATTTTGTGTGTGCTACGATGTGGACTCCCCATGGCCTGTGGTAGAGTGCAATCCGTTTTTGTATACGTAGTGTTACCCTACACACCCTAAAACCTAGTATAGGCGGTGATTTACTAAAATATAACCCAAGAGTCTATGAAAATGCGATATTTCACGTAACGTGGAAGACTTCGGCCGTCGATACTTACGTAATCCATGTTTACACTATTAGAAATATACTATAAACAGAATACTTCAAAAACCCATCCACGTTATCAATGGCGTATCTGAAGTACATATGAAGCCGCATTTTGCAATGTACTGGAAACCAGTTTCATTTATAAATATTCATTTTCAAGGCTTAAGTATCGGCTGTCTACTTGCTGCCATATCCTTATAATAATAAATCAACTTGCTCGACAGAGATGTAGCATGTTAGCAGCTATGTTTATCACGTAGAGTTGTATTGAGAACTTCAGAAAAAACCGGAATAACGAAGTTCTTTAATGAAGACAGCTGAAATGCAACCATCTAAATGCAGTACTGTATGTAAATTATACAAATGTACTGCAAAATACAGAGGCAGACATACAATGCTCTTTTGGGATGAAATCACTACAATCTAAAAATATCTCCTCCTAAAAAAAAGTTATGGCCCAGTACTGAAAATTCTCAGTTTCATCTAACATTACTATCGGAAACAAGATACCTGAGAAAGTCAGCAGTTTCAGTTACTTAGGCAGTGACGAAAATCTGGACAGCGACAAAGACAAAAATAGAAAACCAACGAATTTCGACATAAATATGGAACTGTAAATATAAACTTAAAGATCAAAGTTATAAAAGCAGAAACGAGATTTTTAAGAACTATCAAACGTCGCTCAAGAAGGAACCACATATAAATAATGATTTCCGGGTAGAATTGTCAATTTATAATATAAACGAGAACAAAGAATACGGGAAATAATGGAGACACCTGACGCAAATGGAAGAATACAGAATTCCACCCGTTTTAAACAAATACAAACTATCAGGAAGAAGAGATGCACGACGACGGAGACAGAATGGAGTCAGTTATATCAAGTCAGAACAGGCGTCATACCTAAGACTTGAAGGATAGATGAACGAGAAGCGTAAGAAGAAGAATTTGTGTCACTTGGTTGCTATAAGGTATAGCAATGTGGAACATGGAAATGTGGTAAACCAATGTATTTGTTGCCATGCTCTAACTTGTAGTTACCATTGTTTACCACCCTGCACGGGAATAGAAACTATTTAAAAACCATATCCGTGCAGAGACTTAGCTTTCCCGGTACAGTTAAGTGATTCCCAACGCTGTGATGAACAGGGAGCTCGGCATTCGCACTTTCATGAAAAGCTATTTTATGAATAAATTTTGATTTGCATTGCTAAATTTCTCCAGTCTACTTGCTGCTACCTACTTTATGTGTCTCGTAATCCTAGGTTACTGGGGTAAGGTATTATCAAAGTGAATCTTATTGTGTAATTACTCGCATCAAAAGAGTTTTGCATCACCCTGGTCCCCAGAATACTTGAAGACAGACGTTGACTGTGGATGTTGTATCACTGACACAGACTCTTTGACTGTTCAGAGAACTATATGTGACATGCCTCGCTCAGAGCACCCAAGGGTTACTACTACAGTGGAAGACCGCTACCTACGGAGGAACCCTGACAGCAACACCACCATGTTGAATAATGCGTTTTGTGCAGCCACAGGAAGTTGTGTTACGACTCAAACTGAGCGCAGTAGGCTGTATGACGCGCAAATTCACTCCCGACGTCCATGGCAAGTTTCATCTTTACAACCACGACACCATGCAGCGCGGTACAGATGGTCCCCTACAATATGCCGATTGGACTGCTTAGGATTGGCATCACGTTCTCTTCACCGATGAGTGTCGCATATGCCTTCAACCGTACAATCGTCGTTGACGAGTTTGGAGGCAACATGGTCAGGCAGAACGTCTAGTTTTTAACTTGATTTTGGGGAAATGTTTTTAATGTGTCAACAGGGTGGCTGGCTCACCCAAGTTTTTTTGTTAGTGGTCAGCCAGTCACATTTCCCTGTGTTGTTCTTTTAGGTCTTCTGTGTTTTGTTTTCCCTCTGTTTTAATTTCTTGATTAGCTATCTTGCCTCCTCATTGGTTTTAGTGCATGTGGGAGTGCCAGTGCGATAGAATATTTTGTGTGGTCATTTCGTGTGCATGTGTGTACGACAGTTTTCGTTCTTATCTACATTCCTTTATTTTAATCATTGTTAGGACGCTGATAACCTCGCCGTTGGGCGGCCATAAGATCCCCAAACCACACACAAACACACACAATTGTTAAATTGGTAAATAACGAACAGATATTGTCGATACAGCACGGGATGCATTATATCTTCATGTCTTATTCCCACCTAGCACTGTAAGTTACTGGCATCCCGCTAGGTGGCATGCGTGAATAAGTTATTCGAACAGTCATCATGGAGTCGTATAAAGGTGCAGGGCGTGAACAGTGTCGTTTAATGGACGAGGAATTCGGCCTTATGCAAGACACCTTTGAGTTTTGCTTTACGCAGACATGCTTCAGCACTTTTCCTGCTGCCTTCAGTGCCACATGTCTGGGTAAAATAAAACTTCAAAGATGTCTTGCATATGACGGAATTCCTCTTCCAATTTTCTTAGCAAGCACGAAAATAAAAGAAAACTGCAACACCTCGAGATGTGTACAGTTTTTTATGGTTTCATTGAAGCAAATCCGTTACTACTGTTCAGAGATAGTTCAGGACTAAATATCGTAAGCTACCACCCCAAAGACGAACTGTTATTAACTGGTACAATGGTTTTAGCAAAACCGGCTGTGTATCACATGGGAAGCTGGGTCAGCGTTGTCCAGCAGGTCTCTGACGCAGCAATTGAACAAGCTCAGCAGCTTGACATTCGATGTTTGAGTAAATCAAAGATACGAGACAGCTTGGAATTGAATCTTCCTGGTGTTATTTTGAGCAACGGTTGTAACAGTTCTTTTTGTCACTGTGGTGCAACTGTAGCTCAATTTGCTGCTACAGACGCAGTACGATGCGACAGAGCCGTATGCCGAACACGACCGTCTTTCATCTCGGTAGTGTCACGTGGCCGTCCGGGGCCTCCTCTTCCTGTGACCCTACCTTCTTGTCACTGCCGCTGCCAGCAATCATGTGCAGTTTGCTACACTGCTGCCAAGCTTTTTGCAGTTTCGGGAAGAAACATCCATATTGTCGTAACCCCATTATAGGACCCCTAAAGACATTATTGACTATGATTAACTCATGGCGTATAATCTACATCTACAACTTCATACATATTCCGCAATCGACCATACGGTGCGTGGCGGAGGGTACCTCGTACGACAACTAGCATCTTCTCTCCCTGTTCCACTCCCAAACAGAACGAGGGAAAAATGACTGCCTATATGCCTCTGTACGAGCCCTAATCTCTCTTATCTTTGTGGTCTTTCCGCGAAATGTAAGTTGGAGGCAGTAAAATTGTACTGCAGTCAGCCTCAAATGCTGGTTCTCTAAATTTCCTCAGTAGCGATTCACGAAAAGAACGCCTCCTTTCCTCTAGAGACTCCCACCCGAGTTCCTGAAGCATTTCCGTAACAATCGCGTGATGATCAAACCTACCAGTAACAAATCTAGCTGCCCGCCTCTGAATTGCTTCTATGTTCTCCCTCAATCCGACCTGATAGGGATCCCAAACGCTCGAGCAGTACTCAAGAATAGGTCGTATTAGTGTTTTATAAGCGGTCTCCTTTACGGGTGAACAACATCTTCCCAAAATTCTACGAATGAACCGAAGACGACTATCCGCCTTCCCCACAACTGCCATTACATGCTTGTCCCACTTCATATCGCTCTGCAATGTTACGCACAAATATTTAATAGACGCGACGGTGTCAAGCGCTACACTACTAATGGAGTATTCAAACATTACGGGATTCTTTTTTCAATTTATCTCCATTAATTCACATTTATGTATATTTAGAGTTATCTGCCATTCTTTACACCAATCACAAATCCTGTCCAAGTCATCTTGTATCCTCCTACAGTCACTCGACGACGACACGTTCCCGAACACCACAGCATCATAAGTAACTAACGGTCACGACGGTTACAGCATGTATTTAAAGCAATACTGATTTGCATCCTCATAGATGCGCTACTAGCGCCACTCTTACGCGACTCGTGATAAATCTGAATAGACATCATCTTTGAGAAATAGAAACACGCTCACCAACTTTTGTTTATGTAGCACCACATCTTCCTGGTGTTGCGATTTTTTTTCGTTCAGCGTAATTTATTAACACATTGTGTACTTAAAAATGCCTTCGATAGCACAAGATTTCTTTCGCCCTCGTTATTTTGTCCTTTGTGCCTGAAGGGCCGTAACCAGCGGTGTCGCACTAGCGGCGTGGCGAGTGGTAGAGGTAGGCGCGCGCCTCCGGCTCGGCAGTAGAGAATCACGAGCCTCGCCCCACACATCCAAAGTGAGTGACTGCGCTTGCGCCGTGTGGCGGGCTGTCCGGCAGATAGCCACGCCGCCGGACATTCATTGAATTACCTGCGATGAATAATGAGCGGCGCGATTTATTGAATCAGCAGCTGATCGGATCGGCTCCATGCGCACTGGCGCGGCCGTGGGAAAGGATAGGAGGGAAAGGCTGGTAGGAGGGGGGCTGGGGGGGGGGGGCGGGGGAGGTTTGGGAGGGTGGGAGCGGGGGGGGAGGCCTGCCTGCCGGTGATTTACGATGCGTCGGCCGGTATCGACGCCACCTCGGCGGCGTGTGGGGTGGGCGTGCAAAGTGTTGGCCAGGCCCACGGCCTACGCAATGACGTAGGCGGGAGGCGCCCGTCGGCTGAGAAAGATGGATGTACCCCGTGTGTACGTGCGCGCGGGCTGATTGCGCTTCATCTTGTTTTGAACTGTCGTGTATGTGTGTCACTGCGGGATCGATATTCGCTTTCCCACCCTCCCCATCCTCAACCCTCACCTACTCCTCCTTGTCATCACTCGCTCCCTACGTACCCCTTTCCATTCAGCGCGAGAACCCGTGTGTGGTCACGTATGGCTGGTGTGTGTGTGTGTGTGTGTGGGTATGCGTGTGTGTGTCCTCTGGGGACAGGGGCCGTGGTCGGATGTGAAGTTATGCAATGCAACTCGGTGCCGCCTGCTGATTTACGATGCAGGCTGGAATGTGGCAGAGGGTGTGAGGCGTGCCGGCTACCCGCCTCGGGTGTCAATAGCTCGCGGCTGACCTGCCCCCAGCGCACACACGCGTGGCACAGTATTCGCCGCCGCTTTCAACGCGTGGCCGGCCTGTGCCCTCCTGCAGCGCAGACAGCAATCGCTTCCAAATCATCGACATCGGGTCGCCATTAAAACGGCATCAGCATGACAAACAGACTGGCTGCCGTTACCTTTCTCTGTCCCTCTCCCTCCATCGATGCGTAAGTGACAAATGACAAAATCTCCATCCAAACGGCACCGTCGCTCTTACATGTAGAACAGGTTTCTTTACTCGTAACACAGCAAAAATTTGTGTTCTCACGAGTGTATGTAACTACATCCGCGTCTTATTTACGTACCAGTCTTCTCTAAGAGTGATACTGTTTTCCGTCCATATATTGTATTAAGCTTTTCATCTCTACGCTCTCCATATCGACATTCTGAATAGCTACATCTTAACTCTATACATACTTCGCAAGCCACCGTACGTTTAAGGGCGGAGGCTACCTTGTACCACTGCTACTCATTTCCTTTCCGGTTCTGCTCCCTAATAGGGAGAGCGCTCAAAAAAAAAAGCACTCCGTCGTCAGGCACGAGTGGCCTACCGGGACCATCCGCCCGGCGTGTCATCCTCAAGGAGGATGCGGATAGGAGGGGCGTGGTGTCAGCACACTGCTCTCCCGGTCGTAATATGGTATTCTTGAGCGAAGCCCCAACTATTCGGTCGAGTAGCTCCTCAATTGGCATCACGAGGCTGAGTGCATCCCGAAAAATGGCAACAGCGCATGGCGGCTGGATGGTCACCTATCCAAGCGCCGGCCACGCCCATTAGCGCTTAACTTCGGTGACCTCACGGGAACCGGTGTATCCACTGCGGCAAGGCTCTTGCCGCAATATGGGGAGGGAAAAGACAATTGCTTAGAAGCCTCCGTGCGAGCCTTAATTGCTCTCGTGTTTTATTCGTGGTCCTTAAGCTAAATGTACGTTGGGATCGTTCTGCAGTTGGTCTCAGATGTGGCTATTCTAAATTTCTCTCGTGCTGCTCGAACGAACCGGTTAACGAATATAGCTGTACGCCTCTGAACTGATGGGAACCCAAACACTCGAACACTCCTCAAGAATGGGTCGCACTAGCGTTATATACCCCTTCTCCTTTATAGATGAGTTACACTTTCCCAAAATGCTCCCAATATATCAAGGTTGATCATTGGTCTTCCTCACTACCAACCTGACGCGTTCATTAATTTCATACAGTTTTACAACGTTACGCTAAGACGCGAGGGTAATCCCAAAAGTAAGGTCTCCCACTTTTTTGTAAGTACATACACCTGTTTATTTCTACAATGGTTTATATCAGTTTACAGCTTGAACATTGAGCTACTTTTCGACAAAATCACTATTTCTGTCGATGCATTTTTGTAGACGCTGTGGCAGTTTTTGTATGCCCATGTCATACCAAGTTGCCACCATGCTGCGAAGAAGGATGTGACTGTGATTGTTCCTTGGTCTCAGGTGTAAAGTGGTATGCCCAGGTTTCGTCAAACAGTGACAATTGAGTCCAGAGAGTTGTCCTGTTCGGCTGCAAGGCGGTGAAGAAATGCGCGGGAAGCATCAACTCGTTGCCGCATGTGGTCTCCAGTCAGCATACGTGGCACGCTTCTTGCGCACACCTTCCGGTAGTTCAATGTTTCCGTTAAAATTCTGTGCGTGGTGCTTCGGGAAACCTCAGGAACCAACGCGCAGAGATCATCCAGGGTGATCTGCCGATCTTCACGCCTGCTTTGCTCAATCTTCAACACTGTCTCCTCAGAAATTAACGGTCTCCCGCTCCTTTGCTCGTCGGAAATTTCGGTCCGACCAGCTGCAAACTCTCTACACCACCTACGAACACTTCTGACATCCATGAACGACTCACCGTACACTCCCGTCAATTGGCAATGGATTTCAATCGGCACAGTGCCCTTTGCGCGCAAAAACCGAATTACTGCGTGCATTTCGCTTCGCGGTGACATCCAATGGGAGCTCCATTCTCAACGGCTGCCAAACCAAGACTGAGCGCCTCAGCGCGGCGTGCGCATGTTCACACACAGCGCGCGAAGCACTCTGCATAACAGTGTGACCAACTGCCAAACAAACAGAGTTCAGTACTTATAAAAAAAAATAGGAAACCGTACTTTTTGGATTATCCTCGTATTTAATTGATGGGACTGTGGCAAGTAGCGCCGTGGTAATGCTGAAATTGAATGTTTTATGAGTGTTTTTCCTACTCATCTCCACTAACATACATTTTTCTACATTTAGAGCAATCTCTCATTCACCACACCAACTAGAAATTATAAGTACTACACCACAGCGAAATTCTCAATCAGCAGTAAACTGCACCTCACTCTGTCAGTCACATCATTTCTATACAAAGAAAATAAGGGCGGTCCTAGCACACTACCCTGGGGCACTCCCGTGATGCCCTTGTCTCTTATGAATCAAGGACAACGTACCGGGTTCTGTTACTAAAAGGCATACGAGACACTCATACTTCTTGGGACTTGCTCCGTACCTTGCACCTTCGTGAGCAGTCTGCAGTGGAACACCGTTTCAAACACTTTCGGAAAATCTAAGGATATGATTTTGTCTGTTACCCTCCATCCATGGTTTGTAGCATATCATGTGAGAAAAGGACAAGCTGAGTTTCACACCGTCAGTGCTTTCGAAATCCGTGCTGATTTTTAGAAAGACGCTCTTCTGTCTCATGGAAATTTACTATATTCGAACCCAGAATGTGTTCAGGATTTCAGTAGCAGACCGATGTTAAGTATCACAGGTCCTTTCCTTTACATGAGTCAACTGAGCTCTCTTTCACTCGCTTGGATCTTTACGCTGAGTAAGGGACTAATATCGCAGAGTACTCTACGTAGAACCGACTGGGACTCCATCTGTACTTGGTGACTTACTTGTTTTCAACTGCCTCTCTGTAGCGGGAATGTATATTTCTTTGTGCAGAACGCGGGAGGATAAGCGAAAGTAAAACGACAGTAAGTTTTTACGGCCCTGTTGCGTGAATGATTTCTTAAAAGTGAAATTTAAAGCTTCAGTTTTCTTTTGCTGGCTTCTGTTACCACCTCAGACTGGCCGACGAGTAATCGGACAGAGGTGTTCAACATTACTACGTACACGGTTTTACAGACCTGTTTTTAAAACTGCACCCAGGCTGCACACTACTTCCTACTCATAGAAAATGTCTTCTTAACTACACCGCAATAATGAAATCAGTCCTCATCTGTGTAGCAACAAATAATCATGTTTAGAAAGAAAACATCTTGAACGAATAGAGATAGACAGGATCTCCATATTCACAAGACCTGCTCATTAGTAAGTTCTGCAGAAATGATTAGCATTTCAGTCACCTCGGTTCAGCATGTGACCTGCTGCATAATATAAGCAGGGTCCACCATGGGCCCTGATGTCTTGTTCCATGCGTGAAGATCTTGACGCATATAAGGCGTGAATGTCGCCCCGTGTGTAGCCATCCATGTTGCATCCACCTGGTTCCAAAGTTCATCTACACTCCTGGAAATTGAAATAAGAACACCGTGAATTCATTGTCCCAGGAAGGGGAAACTTTATTGACACATTCCTGGGGTCAGATACATCACATGATCACACTGACAGAACCACAGGCACATAGACACAGGCAACAGAGCATGCACAATGTCGGCACTAGTACAGTGTATATCCACCTTTCGCAGCAATGCAGGCTGCTATTCTCCCATGGAGACGATCGTAGAGATGCAGGATGTAGTCCTGTGGAACGGCTTGCCATGCCATTTCCACCTGGCGCCTCAGTTGGACCAGCGTTCGTGCTGGACGTGCAGACCGCGTGAGACGACGCCTCATCCAGTCCCAAACATGCTCAATGGGGGACAGATCCGGAGATCTTGCTGGCCAGGGTAGTTGACTTACACCTTCTAGAGCACGTTGGGTGGCACGGGATACATGCGGACGTGCATTGTCCTGTTGGAACAGCAAGTTCCCTTGCCGGTCTAGGAATGGTAGAACGATGGGTTCGATGACGGTTTGGATGTACCGTGCACTATTCAGTGTCCCCTCGACGATCACCAGTGGTGTACGGCCAGTGTAGGAGATCGCTCCCCACACCATGATGCCGGGTGTTGGCCCTGTGTGCCTCGGTCGTATGCAGTCCTGATTGTGGCGCTCACCTGCACGGCGCCAAACACGCATACGACCATCATTGGCACCAAGGCAGAAGCGACTCTCATCGCTGAAGGCGACACGTCTCCATTCGTCCCTCCATTCACGCCTGTCGCGACACCACTGGAGGCGGGCTGCACGATGTTGGGGCGTGAGCGGAAGACGGCCTAACGGTGTGCGGGACCGTAGCCCAGCTTCATGGAGACGGTTGCGAATGGTCCTCGACGATACCCCAGGAGCAACAGTGTCCCTAATTTGCTGGGAAGTGGCGGTGCGGTCCCCTACGGCACTGCGTAGGATCCTACGGTCTTGGCGTGCATCCGTGCATCGCTGCGGTCCGGTCCCAGGTCGACGGGCACGTGCACCTTCCGCCGACCACTGGCGACAACATCGATGTACTGTGGAGACCTCACGCCCCACGTGTTGAGCAATTCGGCGGTACGTCCACCCGGCCTCCCGCATGCCCACTATACGCCCTCGCTCAAAGTCCGTCAACTGCACATACGGTTCACGTCCACGCTGTCGCGGCATGCTACCAGTGTTAAAGACTGCGATGGAGCTCCGTATGCCACGGCAAACTGGCTGACACTGACGGCGGCGGTGCACAAATGCTGCGCAGCTAGCGCCATTCGACGGCCAACACCGCGGTTCCTGGTGTGTCCGCTGTGCCGTGCGTGTGATCATTGCTTGTACAGCCCTCTCGCAGTGTCCGGAGCAAGTATGGTGGGTCTGACACACCGGTGTCAATGTGTTCTTTTTTCCATTTCCAGGAGTGTATGATGGTTGGCACCGTGTTACAGCGCCGCACCTATCGTTTCACTATATCCCACAAATTTTATTTAGGCGACAAACGTTGTGATTTGGCAGGCCTGCGCAAACGGCTGATATCGTGTGACGCCAAGAAGGCACGTGTTCGTTCAGAAACATATGGTCGTTCATTGTCCTGCCGAAAAATGGCGTCCGGGGTGTTGTACAGCAAGGGTATGGCTACGGGTCGCAGGATGTCATTCTCTTTGGTCACACACTTCGCAGTGACCTGGGCACGCATCAACTCTGATTTGTGATCGTACACAATGGCCTTGAGTTGGCGCTGCATACCTTGAGCGAATGCAGTCACTGTGATGCCGCTCCCCCTGTCCACACCGAACCAAAATGCGGCCATCGTTCTCAAAGAAATAGAACCTGAATTCGTCCGAAAACACTATCTGATTCCATTCCCATTTCCAGTCACGTCGTTCCTTACACCATCGCCGTCTAGCATGTTTCTGCACACACGTCAAAAGTAGGTGGAGAAGTGGACGACGTGCACACAATAAGCAGCGACGAACTGTCACCCCTGGTAGTGTATTATGTGTCCCACTTTTACGCCAGAGCCGAGGAGTACGCAGATCTGTCCTTCAATGCCATTCGGATGAGGCGTCGATTTTCTCGGTGGGTGGTCTGCAGAACATGCAGAACTTACTAATGTACATATTCCATCAATATGAACGTCCTGTCTCTAGTCGTTCGACGCGTTTTTTTTTTCCTGGACGTGAATGGTATTCTGCTTTCTCTCTCGACGAACCACAGAGGTACACAACTAGCGTTAGTTGCTCGTCTGTTGTTAATTAGTATTTCACTAACGATAATACAGTCTAAGATGACGAAAACTCGCCACAAGGGTATTTTGCGAATGGGACGGAAATCAGTAGACGTGATGTGTGTGTACAGACGAGCAAGTGATTAAAATTTCCCAAAGTTGGATGTTTGTTTCAAGAGAAACAGCTTCCCAAATTGATGAAGTCAATCACGAATTGGTCCACTACTGTCCCTTAGGTAGGAAGTTATTGGCATTGATTGATAGAGTTTTCTTATCTCCTACTCAGGGCATCACGCCAAATTCTGTTCAGTTGGCGCATTAGATGGTCAAAATCCGGAGACGGCTGTCGTTCCCTGTCGTAATGCTCCGAACTGTCTTAATTGGGGAGCGATTCGGTGGCATCGTAGGCCAGGATCTGGTTTGGCAAGCGCGTAGAAAAGCAGTAAAAACTCTCAATGTGTGTGGGAGGGCATTATTTTGATGAAATGAAAGCCCAGAATAGCTTGTCTCTGAAGGGCGATCAAACGGGGCGCAGAATATCGTCAACGTACCGCTGTTCTGTAAGGCTGGCGTGGATGGCAACCATAAGCGTCCTACCGTGAAAAGTAATGGTAACCTCGACCATCTCTTATGTTTATCGGGCCGTATGGCAGTTTGGCACCACTGCTTGGGGCGTTTCCAGACACAGCCTGGAACCTCATTGACTGAAGAAGAATTGTCTTCAGTAAAGCAGTCGCGCTTCTAATTGAGACCTGACAAGCATTGGAGACGTGTCTGGAGTCACCCCAGGTCAGCGGTGGGATATCAACCTGACTGTTGCTTGCTATACAGCCAGACGACCGTAAGTGATGGTCTGTGGTGCCATCTCTTTCCGTTGCAGGACCCTTTGGTTGTCATCCGCGCATCCTTAAAAGACAGCGGTAAATCGACAATATTCTCCCCTCCGTCTTGTTGCACTTAATGACATCCTTCCTAGGTTTACATTTCAGCAAGATAGTGCCCGCCCACACGTGGCAAGAGTTTCTACTGCTTGTAATTGTGCTTGTCAAACCTTTCCTTGACCAGCAATGTCACCAAATCTCTTCAAAGCTGACAAAATTTGGAGCATTATGGATAGCAAATACTCCGGATTTCGACAACCTGATGCGATAATTGGACAGAATTTGGGACGATATCCCTCAGTACGATATACAGCAATCCCAAGCCGAACAACTGCTTATTTCTGTTGAATAAATCATCGAGTTTTTGTGAAATTGTAAGTCATATGATTGTCTTTACAAGTATGTCACATCTACCTATTTTTCGTTCCCTTCAGGCAGTTCCTTCAAGGAGTGCCGCATCTTTTTCTTCTTCTTTTTTTGTCTTTGAGTCTATGCGACGTTGTTTACGTATAGCTGTGTTTTGACGCTAATTGTTTACGGAGTGTACTCCGCCGGTTGGACCAACAATGACAGAGCGCCCTGTAGGACGATTTAAGATTCCTTGCACGGTGATATCCCATTTTCTTTATTCACTCTCAACGAAAGGGTTTTGTGGTGCCACGTATCGATACTGCCCGTTGGCGTCTCAAAGTTGGCAACAAAATGCAAGTTTCAGTCAGACACCGATAGCAGTCGTGTGTGATCCGGCGGACCCAGTGGTGCACGCTTGTTGCGCCATGCCTCCATTGACTCTGGACTACGAGCACTCCTCGTTACTGCCTTCAGAGAGCCCCATCCTTGTTAACATTGTAAATGCTGCACTCTGTTTCTTGCTGCATTATTGGTAACTGGTCTTCATCTCCTTGGAGAATTAAACGTTAAGTAATTATTTTGAATGCTCCATGAAGTTGTTCACTAGTCAGCTCCTTTCCAGCTTTCCTACGATGACAGTTGCCACACCAGTATTTAGCATATATCTGTTTACCATTGTGTATTAAACAGTACACAACAGGTTTTCACCTGTCGATATATCGGCTGTTGGCAAGGAACTTATCCACCTGTTTTCCCTTAAGTTATTTGCGTGAAATGCATTTTAAATATCACATCAGAACAAGTGAAATGTTTCAACCTTCCACAATCGTATCATTTGCAACTTGCTGAGAGTCAGTCAGCTTTGAAATTGTGGTCTACCTTACATCTCCTTGTTTGGCTGTAGCAAGACAAAGTTAACTTAATCACAGTAAATATAGAGACCTCATGAAGTTGTATGGAATTCCACAGCATGGATAATTTATTTCTGTCTACCAACTTATTTCGCAGCGTCTTGAAGGATTTGTTATTCCGAATAGAGACAGTAATAAGACACATATTAAACTGTGATTAAAACTGCCGTGTGCAGGTATAATTAACAAGAAAAGTATTCATTTTATTCAATGACGGCGACGTATATAATGGCAACTAAGAGCACTGATGTGACGTTCAGAGATGGTTCACCTAACAAAGAACCATGGCATAGCTGTTTTCAGGATTATGCAGATGAATATATTTTGTCATCAGTTTATGACCTTTCCTCTAGCCCTTGCTCAACAACATTTTCTGTGTGTTCGCTCAGCACTGCTGTAACAGTCAAGGTGACAGGAAGATTATGAGGTAAGCTGCCGTTTATTTGCAGTTAGTGGACGTAGTTGTACGAGGGTTTCCAGAACAGTAATGCCACCGAATTTATTATGTGAAAACTCTTAAAGCTTTTTAAGTAAAACGAAAGTTATTAACATTTTACATCTTTATTCGTGTTTATACATTTGCAGACAACGCGTGGTTCCTGAAGAGGGGCAGCAGATTTTTCAGTAGTTGCAGCGGCAACAGTCTGGATGATTGACTGATCTGGCCTTGTAACACTAACCAATACCGCCTTGCTGTGCTGGTACTGCGAACGGCTGAAAGCAAGGGGAAACTACAGCCGTAATTTTTACCGAGGACATTCAGCTTTACTGTATGGTTAAATGATGATGGGTAAAATATTCCGAAGGTAAAATATATCCGTAGAAATATTGGAACACGTGAGGCAATACTGACCCTACGACTTATCTCAGAAGCTACATTAAGGAAAGGAAAACCTACGTTTCTAGCATTTGTAGACTTAGAGAAAGCGTTTGACAATGTTGACTGGAATACTCTCTTTCAAATTCTGAAGCTGGCAGAGGTAAAATACAGGGAGCGAAAGGCTATTTACAATTTGTACAGAAACCAGATGGCAGTTATAAGAGTCGAGGGACATGAAAGGGAAGCAGCGGTTGGGAAGGGAGTGAGACAGGGTTGTAGCCTTTCCCCGATGTTATTCAATCTTTACATTGAGCAAGCAGTGAAGGAAACAATAGAAAAATTCGGAGTAGGTATTAAAATCCATGAAGAAGTAATAAAATCTTTGAGGTTTGCCGATGACATAGTAATTCTGTCAGAGACAGCAAAGGACTTGGAAGAGCAGTTGAACGGAATGGATAGTATCTTGAAAGGAGGATATAAGATGAACACCACCAAAGCAAAACAAGGATAATGGAATGTAGTCGAATTAAGTCGGGTGATGCTGAGGGATTAGATTAGTAAATGAGACACTTAAAGTAGTAAAGGAGTTTTGCTATTTGGGGAGCAAAATAACTGATTTTGGTCGAAGTAGAGAGGATATAAAATGTAGACTGGCAATGGCAAGGAAAGCGTCTCTGAAGAAGAGAAATTTGTTAATAGCGAGTATAGATTTAAGTGTCAGGAAGTTGTTTCTGAAAGTATTCGTATGGAGTGTAGCCATGTATGGAAGTGAAACATGGACGATAAACAGTTTGGACAAGAAGAGAATAGAAGCTTTCGAAATGTGGTGCTACAGAAGAATGCTGAAGATTAGGTGGGTAGATCACATAACTAATGAGGAAGTATTGAATAGGATTGGGGAGAAGAGGAGTGGCACAACTTGACTAGAAGAAGGGATCGGTTGGTAGGACATGTTATGAGACATCAAGGGATCCCCAATTTAGCATTGGAGGGCAGCGTGGAGTATAAAAATCGTAGAGGGAGACCAAGAGATGAATACACTAAGCAGAGTCAAAAGGATGTAGGTTGACGTAGGTACTGGGAGATGAAGAAGCTTGCACAGGATAGAGTAGCATGGAGAGCTGCATCAAACCAGTCTCAGGACTCAACACCACAGCAACAACAACAACAATAACATATTTGCAGCACATTACCATCATTAGGGTGATCTGAATTGTAGCGTGTAACATGACAACGTGCAACATAACTATGTTTGTGCATGAAAAACAGCATGTTGTAATAGTGTATGGAATTCATAAAGTTCAACCACTCAGTGAGGATGCATTTCTTCAGCATGACGGTGTCACACCACACACAACTGCTGCGACATCTGTAACAATCCGATACCTTCGATTAACCCTCACAGATCATCCTCTGTAAGATCCGGACTTGGCCCCATCCGAGTTTCATCTGTTTGCAAAATTTAAAGAACTTCTTCGAGCACTTTGGTAGTGATGAAGCGATGCAAGCAAAAGTGATGTTGTGCCTCCATGGAAAACGTCAGACAAACATTCTACAGTGACTGTGTCCATAGAATGGTTCCTCATTGGGAAAAATTTGTTGCCAGAGTGACAATGTCGAGAAATAAATACGTAGGTATTAAGAAGAAAGGACTAGGCCGTGAATAACATTTGGTTAACTTACAAGTTTCTACTAAAAAAACTCAAAGTCAATATTTTTCAGCATTCCCTCAAAGTTGGGATAGCAGGTCCGACAGTCACCGTAAACAGTATTCCACTATTTAATCAGTTTACTTCTTTATCGTCATTTTATTGGGACTAATGGCCCTGCCATTGCTAGCTGAACTACAAAAAGTGTGACATCACATAACGATACCACCCCATGGTCGTCTTATGCTGGCAATGGAACTGCAAGTTTCCTTCAGACACCAACAGCAGTCAATCAGGATCTGGTGATTCACTGCAGTGAGTCTCATACCTGTTGACACTCTGACCGCAGGACTCTTTTTCTTGTTGTATTACAAATTAAGTAAACCTTCTGTATGTTGTGTTAACCTATTGGCTAATCATTTCTCCTCCTCTCCAGCTTTTTAAACAGAAAAACTTAAACAATATTTTACATCTTTATTCTTTATGATTGCATATTTATTTCTCAATGCAGTGGCTCAGGCAAAGAAGATATTTCTCTCAACAAGACCAATTTGCTGGTACCGTCTGTGTAAAACGTTTAACGGTTTTGACGGAACCACAACATCACCTCAGCTTGCGATACTTCATCCCTGTCAAAACGAAGCTCTCGAAGGTACTCTGTGTGTTTAGGAAAGAGATGAAAAATGGATGGAGCTAAGCCACAACGGTACGGAGTATGATCGATGGCTGTAAACCTAAGGCGTCGGATTGTTGCAGATGTCACGGCGCTCGTGTGTGGTCTGAGCGTGTTCCACATGTGAACGAACTGCTCTAAATCGACGATTAGACCACGCTGTTACTCATGTATTGACATAGTTACGTTACGTATTGCCATGTTACAAATTACAACTTAGAGCCCTCTACCGCCAGAGGACTGAAAATGTGTGGACGCCAAGAATAAGGCCATATAATGTTAACGACGATTATTTTATTTAAAATGCTTTACGAATTTTCTGATATAAAATTCGGAGGCATTACTTTTCAGGAAGACCTGGTGTATTCTGTAGCTTTCTTAAACAGACAACAAAGCATCATTTGCTCTCGAATTTTATCACAAGCTACTTCCGCGCGGTTGTGGTCATCTTGACCCTCGAGCATGTGTGTCTGATATGCAGTCAGTTTAAGTAACGCTTTTGCTATTCTTAATGTTGCACGTCCATCGTGTTATACCATTTTTGGAAACTGAGAGCGTAACCTTTGTAACGTAGCATTTTCTTCGTCATTCTACTCACGTATCTGAAACAGCGAAGGGCATGTTCACTGTGAAGTGATTGAAATCAGCGGCTCCGCGGAGGCATGGAGAGGCTACTGTCTGTTAACATTCAGGCTTGTTTGAGAGGCAACAGACCTGCTAAGCGTACCCTCTTACGGAAGGCATGTGTCCTACGCCCAAACGTAGAGCCAAAGATCGTCAAAAATGGTTCAAATGGTTCTGAGCACTATGGGACTTAACATCTATGGTCATCGGTCCCCTAGAACTTAGAACTACTTAAACCTAACTAATCTAAGGACAACACACAACACCCAGTCATCACGAGGCAGAGAAAATCCCTGACTCCGCCGGGAATCGAACTCGGGAACCCGGGCGCGGGAAGCTAGAACGCTACCACACGACCTCGAGCTGCGGACCGAAGATCGTCTTGCTGACAGTCGACCGTGCTACGGGAACGGACATGGTACTGAAATTATTGAGATGTTAGGAAGAAATTGTTTGTGAAACACGAACGCTTTATCTCCTTCGAAAAAACTTATTATTTTTATTTCCTTAAAAATTAGGAGCATATTTTCACTTTTTTCCAGTTGCTCAAAAGCTCTTGATTTTGAATTATTCTACAATCATTGATCAAAGAGACTGAGACAAACTTTAAGCTAATTTCTTTTCTGACGTGGCCGATGACGTCAATGCCGATGAAGGCATCAGAGGAAAAGTAATTAGTTTTTACGTCGAGAAAATGCATCACATTAATTTGCGTTTTCTTTATTTACATGCAGGCAGGACACCAATACAGATGAAAGCACATAATCGATATCAGTTCTTTTTAATACTAGGCAGCATTCACAATAGATAAAGAAAAAAAAGTGGTGTAAGATAGGAGTAATACTTACAAATTATGAGTACTTAATAATTGTCGTTGTCCTCCTAAACTAACAGTTCTTACCAGCAACTAAAATTCGTGGAAGTGACAGAATTCGGAGCCCCTTGCAGATAAGAAATTGATCTACGTAACCAGTACCCCAGCCTACCAATCACGTACGCTACGCTTGCGAAATGGTATGTTACGATCTGTAATATTACACATTTTCCATGAAAAAGAAATGAGATGCGGAATGAAAGCCTTCCAGTACATCTTCAACGGAAATGCAGGTAGTCCATGACCGGAGTTGTAAGGAACTTAAGCAAACTGAAAGTGAGACGGTAAGTATTCTGCAATGTTTAATCAGATCTGCTTTCTTTGGAGATGCCGTGTAGGGGAGAGATTTAGCTGCGAAAGCAAGAGCCATAAAATTTCGGCACAGTGCTGGCGACGTCACTCACCTGGCAATTACCTTTGCAGAAAATGGCTTCAGAATGTTTGCAACATATCTTCTTTTACTATGATTGAAGTGTATCAGAAAATGCAGTAGAATTACACACTTATCATATCTGACTTACGACGAAAGTTTAATGAAGTGGAAGAAACGAGTTAGTTTCAGTCGCATCTGTGAACTGATTCAAGTAATCAGACAGTAATCAAAATGTATGTTTACAACGAAAATGTATCTCTTCTGATACAGATACCAAAAGAAAGATATGCAATAGCGTGCAATTCTGCTTTTCAACACGTTTTTCACCTCCAGATATACCTCAGTATATTCACCGCTCCTGTAACGTTCGTCTCGGATGGTGATTCCATTGATGACAAACAACACGCAAGTTACCGTAATTAATGGTCCATTGTCGCCTTTTCTAAGCCTTTCTTGTGACGTAACTCTGTACTTCCGAAACAGCCACTTCTGCTCAATCCTATAGCGTGTTAAATGGTGGTTGGGAGATGGCTTACGATGCAGAACTTGTCTCACGATTTAGTTACTGAATTTCGTTTCGTGTGTTTCCAGATCGAAGAATGAAACTAGGAAAAGACTCACAAACTGCAGTGCTGCTCCAACGAGATCCGAAACGGGGAAGCATTGCCTTCTCAGCGGAGGAAAGTGAAACGGTCCGTGGTGGGGTGTGGGCAGAAGATCGAACCCACGATCTTCGGGCTGTTAGCACGACGCTCCAACCGGTTTAGCTAACGAGCTCCATAAGACCGACGCATCAGCCGTCCAAAACGCGACAACCCTCTCTTCTATCTTCATTACGGCCCCGCCATCATGTAAACACGTATCTGCTTTTCTTGCCTTTTTCTCTCCTGATGCTTGGAACCTAGAGTCGCAACACATCGAAAACAAGAAGCAGCCTTGAGAAGTGCCAAAACTTGGGGCATAAAATGTATGTTCCGGTACCGGTAACGGACCCCGAGCCTCCTGAGTGAGAGTCGGGTATCCCACCCATTCTTTTTTTGATTGTACCTCCTCTTCTTATTAAATAAAAGGAATGGAAAAGAATGGTCACTTATCAGTTGACAGTGGCTTCTTTGCCAAGACAGAATAAACGCTTCTTCCTTATAGAGAAACTAAAACCTCATTTTATTTTGCAAATTATTCGATAACCAGTACACTTGTCTTATTTAATAATAATGATTACATAAAATAAATGTCGTAACAAAAACGATATGTGCGTTGAAAAACTGCTTTTATTGTGACGGTATTGTTATTTAATTCTCATTAACATGCGATGTTATGTTGCTAAATAAACCCAGAAGTCTCTCACGTTTTTATCTTATTTGCTATGAACATAATGAACTGCTTGTCTTTTCAACTGGGTAGTTGCATTTCGTTTCGTGTCTGGGTAAGGAGTACTATGAGAGTTCAGAAAATCTTTAGGTGTTGTTAAGTGAGGCGGGGTTCTACTGATAGTAGCTATCTTCTGTCTACTGGAATTCCATACTCCGTTTGCTCTGTCGCCCACGAAACGATGTTCCTCTGTGTCCAGTAAATTACACACTGTACGCTTTGGCGTGCCCACCATGTGAATAGTGTGCATTGGTTAGAATTTTTCTGATTACCGCATAGTACCACCGCTCTTAAGAATGAAGGCAAGTTCCGATAATGGATACTTGCCCATGTTGTGTTCCAGTTGTGTGTGCTACATTATTCTTCGATGTTTCTCCACTTAAATGTCATCAGGTGCTTGTATATTCTTTTCGCTAGCTTCATTTGTACATAACTGTACTCTATTAAAAACAATTTAAAGTGGTGCAACCCCTTGGGAATACGCCGTACATCAATGGGAGCCTTGAAGGTCAGGCAGTGCTATTTCGTTAAGGAGGTGTGACGTCAGGCTTGTAGTCACGTTTTCCCATATCTTGTACGTATTGGAGATGTATAATGCTTGAGCCCTTTTGTTAACATAAATAAGATTGAAGCCATCTTTTTTTGTAGCTAGAGTCAATGAGTCGTACTTTACCTTGAAGATGCCTCCACGGCTCACAAAGTGACCCAGCTCAGATATCATTCTTTAGGCCGTGTTCGGAGGTAATGGTAAAATTTGTGTAGTATAGTTGGTTTTCGCGGTGATGTATACATTTGCTACTGCTACTCGTTGAAGTGCATTCGACCGTCTAAGGCTCTTTTCTCGCACACAGGCGCGTATGCTAGTTAGTACTGTGCGGAAAATTGCCGCAACCGAGTGCTGTATGCTACGTTTAAGGTCAGTGCCGAAACAATTTAGATTGGCAAGCTCATTCAACTGTCCTTGAGTTTTCACCTCTATTCGGTGGCCGATGTTAAGAATCCCGTACTTCTTCCTGTTAACTTGGCGACGGATACCTTGTCGTATTTTCTTATTATCTGCAGGGCGGTGTCGACCACAGTACTGTTCGTAACCAGGAAGCCAGCGTCATCGGCGTACACCTGACACACTATTTTCTGTCCATGGATTTCAAGGCCTTGACAACGTTGTTGCAGGGAGGCGAGCAGGGGTTTTGCAACAAATAAGAGCGCCATAGGCATCGAGCAGTCCTGCCAAATGTAGCTGGTGTCTTCGTTTGGTCGG
This sequence comes from Schistocerca serialis cubense, assembly GCF_023864345.2. Taxonomy (NCBI): domain Eukaryota; kingdom Metazoa; phylum Arthropoda; class Insecta; order Orthoptera; family Acrididae; genus Schistocerca; species Schistocerca serialis. The sequence goes on from NC_064646.1 coordinate 358,242,361, forward strand.
CTAATTTGTCCAACGATGTGAATCTGGCTAAATTATTCATGATTGCATTTCGTATAGCAACAACAATGCGAAGTGGGAAACTCATCGCGTACATACTCCGAATGAGGTACTGACTATTAATCCTATCAAAGGATTTATCGAAACCTGAAGACACTATGGCATATTTTAGTTTGGAGACTCCTGCAGCTGAAATTAGGTCCGTGTATTGACTGTTTTTCCATAAGGGATGTGATCAGAAGAATAAGTGTGTGACGAATGACTTTTCAATCTTCTGGATAGTTTGTTATTAGAGTCCAGAGAGTGAGTTATCGTGTAGTATCAGGAGATCATAAAGTTTAGTAGGTCTTTTTTTCTTACAATGAGACCAATACGTGTCTTAGTTGTTGACAAAAATTACCAGCTGCGGTATACTCTCGCCTGGGGAGATTTTCGTAATGCACAACACGTGTTTGAGCCTGCTAACGCAAAATGTTGTATACACACTGCCCTTCGCTCGAATATATGTCTTTTGTCTGAGCTCAGCCACTATTTCTAGTGAAGAAGCTAATATAAATATATCATAACCAGTCAATATTAGGAATACGTCATTAGAATTCTCAATAAGCCAACTGAAGCCATCAAGCAAAATGTATTAACACTCACCCCTCCAATGTATGCTGTTTTAAATTAGAACTGTCAAAACTACTGTTCCAGGCTTCTGAACATTGCCTATTGAATGCAAATATCACATAACACTTGACTGGTCATGTTTCATCATATATGACTGTTCTCGAGGCTTCCCGAATGTTTCTTGAAGTAAAAAGGTTTCTTTCTGGCGTTGTTTGTCCGAAAGCACTCGCTCCACACACAATACAAAGGTTTAGAGCTGTCTCCGTTGTCTTCACTCCTTTATCAAACTCAAAGCAAACAACACGTTGCAAATGTTAGACCATTTTTCTCGTGCAACTATATTTATCATACCTGAACAACGTTCATAAGATTCAGACACGGTAAAATCAAATCGTAACTGCCTGATAAATAGGAGAACTTCAAATAAGAAAATGACCGCTTATAAATATACCCATAATGTCGCATCCCGTTCACGTAGTCGGAGGCGTCTGACGTTGCCGGCTGGCAGGTACGAACGACAGCCGCTAGCTCTTGTGGGGTGAGGAAACACTCGAGCTTAAACTGTTATGATCTTACACAGCCACAAGCAATTTGGCGGAAATGTTTCTGGAACATTTTGCTACTGCATGTGTATTAGACAATAGTCGAATTGTATTTGAAAGTCCATCAGACTGATAACCTTTGCAGATAAGTGATATGCGATTTGAAGGAACGAGGGAATAGTGTGGAGCCGACCCTGCAGCTTCGCGGAACTCGAGGCATACTACCACGCACCACTAGCAGATACATTCATCTCGGGAAGACTGACAGAATTTTTTCCATACACTTCCGCATCGTACAGTGTTGCTAGATACTGCATAAGGACGGACTTAGAATTCTGCAGGCCTATGCTGGCAGCCTTGAGTCAACGACTTGGATTTCTTCTGTTAGGCAGCCGGCCAGCAGCCAGAATTTATGTCTAATACTCTACTTCCTTCACATCACTATGAAATATTCTAAATACCTCCCATTTAAGATGTGACACTGAGTAAGCAAAACACATTGTTTGAACCCAGATTTGACGTTTCGCACATAAACTAGGTATACTCTGTAGCGTCACGTTCCGAGTAATCTTCATTATGAAACATGGACGTAACGAGAAAAGATATACCGCAGCAGTGACATGTTGCCTTAGTGGTAACACTTTCTATTATCTCTGTACTGTTTGACGTACAAGTCGGTTCTGATCTCGCTGGAGAACCACTGCGGTTTGTATTTGCCTAGTTTTATATAAAATGCATATTTTAACCATCAGCTGTTCTTACTTTAAACGCAAATTCTACCTATTTCGATCTTGGGCCATCTTCACAGATGAAGGGTTAAAATAATTTAATCCACCATATTGAGTTAGTCGTTACTTAAAAAGTGTAGTGCATTCCATGAATGTAAATATATGACACAGGACTTTAAAAGTAAACAACCGAATACTGTACGACTCTGTATACAATTAGTATTCGGATGTTTGCTTTTAAAGTCCTGTGTCATTTATTTAAATTCATGGCATGCACTACACATTTTATGTAACGACTAATGCAATATGGTGGCTTCAGTCATTTTAACCCTTCATCCACGAACATGGTCCAAGACCGAAACCGGTAGAATTTCGGATTAAAATAAAAGCAGTTGATGATTCGAATATGTATTTTATACATTACTTAACGGCTGTTGGCAGTTACCTTCAAAAATGTTATTTAGCTTTCTTTATTCGATCTGCAAACGGCCACAACAAAATTCAGTGACTAAATCATACGAGAAGTTCTGCTACATAAGCCATCTCACAACCTGCATTTCACTCGTTGTAGGACTGCGCAGTTGTGTCTGTTTTTACCTTGCAAGCAAGGCTCATAAAAGGCTCCAAGGTAGCGTTATTGACTGCTGTTTATGTGTTGTTTGTCATTTAGGCAACCATCACTCGAGACAAACGTTACGGACGCAATGAGCATACTAAGGTAAATCTGGAGGTGAGAAACGTATTGAATAGCAGAACTACACGCTTTTTCATGTCTCTCTTTTCGTATCTGCTTCAGAACAGATACATTTTCTTTGTAAATATACATTTTATTTACTGCGTGATATACTTGTATCATTTCGCTATTGCGACTAAAACAAAGCGGTTTGTTTCATTACATCAAATTTTCGTCATGAGGTAGGTACGAAAAGCTTACGATAAGCTACGTCGTCACTGTGCCGAAATTTTATGGCACTTGAGTTAGAAGCAAACACTCTGCTACACACGGCACCTCCAAAACAGGTACTGATAAAATCTAACAGAAAACTTGTTGCACCACTTTTAGTGAGCTTATGTTCTTCATAACTCCTTCATGGTTTTCAAAATTTGACGGATTACCTGAATTTATATCGCAATGTGTTCCTTTCATTCTGTATATGATTTCTTTTTCATGGAAAACGTATGACATTACAGACCAGAACATACCTCTTCGCAATCGTAGTGTACGTAATTGGTAGAACTGGATAGTGGTTAAGGCGGTAAGTTTCATATCTGCAGGTAGGGGTTCCGAATCCTGTCACTTCCATGAATTTTAGTTGCTGGTAAGACTTATTACTTCAGGAGGACAACGAGAAATATTTTATATTCATTATTTGTAAGTCTTACACCTACCTTGCATAACTTTCTTTCTTTATGCACGGTGAATGCTGCCTGGGATTAAAATGAATTAATATCTCTTTTGTGCTTTTGTCGGTACTGGTTTCCTGCCTGCCTGTAATACAAATTAATATGATGCATTTTTTCGACGTAAAAAAAAATTACTTTCTTTTTGATGCCTTCATCGGCATTGACGTCATCTGTCAGTCAGAAAAAAGTTAGCTTCATGTTTTTTTTCTGTCTTTTTGATCAAAGCCGTAAAGAAATTCAAAATCAAGAGTTTACTGAGCGACTCAAAAGAGTGAAGTAGACAACCTTGTTTTTATGAATAATCTGTTCCACATTTCTAAAAAAATAAAGATACGAAAAAGATAAGAAAACTAAAACGTTCATTTGCATAAAAAAAGTCGTCCTTAATAATTTCAGTACTGTGTATGGACACGATACTGAAATGTTTGAGTTGTTAAGGAAAAACTCTTCTACAACTACGTGCGGCCGCCGGGGGATACAAGCAACTAGTTTCCGGATTTTGTTATTCTGTGCCAACTCTTCCGTTGCATCGTGATCTGTTTCGGACAGCGCTATTTTGGCTACCGGTGCTGATCCTCGCCATCTGATAATATTCTCCATCTCGCCCCATACTTGCTCTATGGGACTGAGGTCAGCACCTTTGGGAGATCCGTCCAGCAGCTCAACATCTCCGGCCATTTGAAGCCAATGGTTTACATAGATCGCTGTGTGGACAGGGGAACGGTCTTATTTGAAGATTATCCACCTCTATAAAATCTCTGGCGAACAGAAGAAGCAATGTTATCTCCATTATTTCCCAATAGTAACGACTATTTTCCAGTTTCCATAGAACGCCACAACCATTTGCTGGCCCTGTATTTTGTCCGGTGTTACTAAAACTTAACAAGAACCATTAAACGTTTCCTTCAAGCACGTGTCTAGCAACAGCAGAAGGATGAAGAATTAATAGTTAGAATGACATTAGTAACCGAAGTGTTAGTTAACTTCATACCCCTGAATGGTAGTTCACAAGATAAGAAATTACTTTACATAGCGAAAATTCCAAACAGGCTTCAAACCGAGGTCATGATAGATAAAAGCTTCTTCCCATCGCGCTGATAAGACACTAGCGTAATTTACGAGCAGCTAACATTTATAGAGGACGAAATTTTCACACCATATCTAATTTTTAAGCTAAGCGCTTCATAACTTGCGACATCTCGAGTATAGCGAATGTGGGCTTCAGTGGTCTGGTGGATTGATCTTCCTCTCTTAGATGTCGCGTATGGGTTCGATTCCCACTTCCGGCAAGTATTTCAAACAGACTCGAACAGATGTGCTTCACTTATTTATTTTGATACTAATCCTCCTACCTCCTCTTCAGCCCATCCTCACGTTCTCCAATATTCCACCTTGTTGTCTGACTTTATTCTCCTTAATATTCTATCCTCTTGAAGCGGAAATATAGGTTAAATTTTTCGATCTTAGATTGAACTAGAAATCTAATATATCTTCTTAACAAAGAGTCCAATGTCCTTAAAACAGAACAAATCAATCACTTCTTCGACTTTTTTCCTTCATACGGTGGCTTCTGGCGGAATTAGTGTTTTACTGAAAAACCATAACTTTGATGAACAACAAAATAAATTTTTTGTATGAAGTTAATGAAAATGATGTAAAGTGTGTAGCAGTTCTCTTAATTGATGTGCACCAATAAAAGATTACCTCTTCTTTAAGGTAAAATATATAGTAAGAAAATTTTGAAACAAGACTTGGTATTTCGGACTGTTTGTAATTGTTGTTGTTGTGATCTTCAGTCCTGAGACTGGTTTGATGCAGCTCTCCATGCTACTCTATCCTGTGCAAGCTTTTTCATCTCCCAGTACCTACTGCAACCTACATCCTTCTGAATCTGCTTAGTGTATTCATCTCTTGGTCTCCCTCTACGATTTTTACCCTCCACGCTGCCCTCCAATACTAAATTGGTGATCCCTTGATGCCTCAGAACATGTCCTGCCAACCGATCCCTTCTTTTGGTCAAGTTGTGCCACAAACTTCTCTTCTCCCCAATCCTATTCAATACTTCCTCATTAGTTATGTGATCTACCCATCTAATCTTCAGCATTCTTCTGCAGCACCACATTTCGAAAGCTTCTATTCTCTTCTTGTCCAAACTATTTATCGTCCATGTTTCACTTCCATACATGGCTACACTCCATACGAATACTTTCAGAAATGACTTCCTGACACTTAAATCAATACTGGATGTTAACAAATTTCTCTTCTTCAGAAACGCTTTCCTTGCCATAGCCAGCCTACATTTTATATCCTCTCTACTTCGACCATCATCAGTTATTTTGCTCCCCAAATAGCAAAACTCCTTTACTACTTTAAGTGTCTCATTTCCTAATCTAATTCCCTCAGCATCACCCGACTTAATTAGACTACATTCCATTATCCTTGTTTTGCTTTTGTTGATGTTCATCTTATATCCTCCTTTCAAGACACTGTCCATTCCATTCAACTGCTCTTCCAAGTCCTTTGCTGTCTCTGACAGAATTACAATGTCATCGGCGAACCTCAAAGTTTTTATTTCTTCTCCATGAATTTTAGTACCTACTCCTAATTTTTCTTTTGTTTCCTTTACTGCTTGCTCAATATACAGATTGAACAACATCGGGGACAGGCTACAACCCTGTCTTACTCCCTTCCCAACCACTGCTTCCCTTTCATGTCCCTCGACTCTTATAACTGCCATCTGGTTTCTGTACAAATTGTAAATAGCCTTTCGCTCCCTGTATTTTACCCCTGCCACCTTTAGAATTTGAAAGAGAGTATTCCAGTCAACATTGTCAAAAGCTTTCTCTAAGTCTACAAATGCTAGAAACGTAGGTTTACCTTTCCTTAATCTTTCTTCTAAGATAAGTCGTAAGGTCAGTATTGCCTCACGTGTTCCAGTGTTTCTACGGAATCCAAACTGATCTTCCCCGAGGTTGGCTTCTACTAGTTTTTCCATTCGTCTGTAAAGAATTCGTGTTAGTATTTTGCAGCTTTGACTTATTAAGCTGATAGTTCGGTAATTTTCACATCTGTCAACACCTGCTTTCTTTGGGATTGGAATTATTATGTTCTTCTTGAAGTCTGAGGGTATTTCGCCTGTTTCATACATTTTGCTCACCAGATGGTAGAGTTTTGTCAGGAATGGCTCTCCCACGGCCGTCAGTAGTTCCAATGGAATATTGTCTACTCCGGGGGCCTTGTTTCGACTCAGGTCTTTCAGTGCTCTGTCAAACTCTTCACGCAGTATCATATCTCCCATTTCATCTTCATCTACATCCTCTTCCATTTCCATAATATTGTCCTCAAGTACATCGCCCTTGTATAGACCCTCTATATACTCCTTCCATCTTTCTGCTTTCCCTTCTTTGCTTAGAACTGGGTTTCCATCTGAGCTCTTGATATTCATACAAGTCGTTCTCTTATCTCCAAAGGTCTCTTTAATTTTCCTGTAGGCGGTATCTATCTTACCCCTAGTGAGATAGGCCTCTACATCCTTACATTTGTCCTCTAGCCATCCCTGCTTAGCCATTTTGCACTTCCTGTCGATCTCATTTTTGAGACGTTTGTATTCCTTTTTGCCTGTTTCACTTACTGCATTTTTATATTGTCTCCTTTCATCAATTAAATTCAGTATTTCTTCTGTTACCCAAGGATTTCTACTAGCCCTCGTCTTTTTACCTACTTGATCCTCTGCTGCCTTCACTACTTCATCCCTCAAAGCTACCCATTCTTCTTCTACTGTATTTATTTCCCCCATTCCTGTCAATTGCTCCCTTATGCTCTCCCTGAATCTCTGTACAACCTCTGGTTCTTTCAGTTTATCCAGGTCCCATCTCCTTAAATTCCCACCTTTTTGCAGTTTCTTCAGTTTTAATCTACAGGTCATAACCAATAGATTGTGGTCAGAGTCCACATCTGCCCCTGGAAATGTCTTACAATTTAAAACCTGGTTCCTAAATCTCTGTCTTACCATTATATAATCTATCTGATACCTTTTAGTATCTCCAGGGTTCTTCCACGTATACAACCTTCTTTCATGATTCTTAAACCAAGTGTTAGTTATGATTATGTTGTGCTCTGTGCAAAATTCTACAAGGCGGCTTCCTCTTTCATTTCTGTCCCCCAATCCATATTCACCTACTACGTTTCCTTCTCTCCCTTTTCCTACACTCGAATTCCAGTCACCCATGACTATTAAATTTTCGTCTCCCTTCACAATCTGAATAATTTCTTTTATTTCATCATACATTTCTTCAATTTCTTCGTCATCTGCAGAGCTAGTTGGCATATAAACTTGTACTACTGTAGTAGGTGTGGGCTTCGTATCTATCTTGGCCACAATAATGCGTTCACTATGCTGTTTGTAGTAGCTTACCCGCATTCCTATTTTCCTATTCATTATTAAACCTACTCCTGCATTACCCCTATTTTATTTTGTGTTTATAACCCTGTAGTCAACTGACCAGAAGTCTTGTTCCTCCTGCCACCGAACTTCACTAATTCCCACTATATCTAACTTCAACCTATCCATTTCCCTTTTTAAATTTTCTAACCTACCTGCCCGATTAAGGGATCTGACATTCCACGCTCCGATCCGTAGAACGCCAGTTTTCTTTCTCCTGATAACGACATCCTCTTGAGTAGTCCCCGCCCGGAGATCCGAATGGGGGACTATTTTACGTCCGGAATATTTTACCCAAGAGGACGCCATCATCATGTAATCATACAGTAAAGCTGCATGCCCTCGGGAAAAATTACGGCTGTAGTTTCCCCTTGCTTTCAGCCGTTCGCAGTACCAGCACAGCAAGGCCGTTTTGGTTATTGTTACAAGGCCAGATCAGTCAATCATCCAGACTGTTGCCCTTGCAACTACTGAAAAGGCTGCTGCCCCTCTTCAGGAACCACACGTTTGTCTGGCCTCTCAACAGATACCCCTCCGTTGTGGTTGCACCTACGGTACGGCTATCTGTATCGCTGAGGCACGCAAGCCTCCCCACCAACGGCAAGGTCCATGGTTCATGGGTTCATGTTCATGTTTGTAATATTATAGTGAATTCAACTTGAGATTTCGTGTTAACTATTACACTGATATCAACAGTATAATCGTGACACACTGCTTTTGTAGCCAACATCTGTAAACCTTATAACCTATGATGCAGGGTTAGCAGTGATGGTTCTGTGTAGATTGCTTGCAGTGTCTTAAAAAGGGGACAGCCTTGTCTCACAGACTGCTTTACCGGGACTGGTGAACCTAGTTGGCCATTACGTTTGGTTCTAAAGGAAGTTCCAGCTATACATTTGAGTATGATCGGAACAAAATGATCAATGAACTCCATCCGTTGGATTACGGTTAGCAGAAAGCGGTGGTTGATGCGGTCAGAAGCCTTACGAAAGTGAAAAAACATGAGACCAACTTTGCAGTTACATAGCCACAATAAATTTATAATTTCGCTACAGTCTCATAATGCATTTGAAATAGATCTCCCTGGAAGAGCATTCATTTGATAAGGGCCAATTACCTCCAGAAGTATAGACTTCATTTTACAGTTATTTACGAGTCGGTCGAAAATTCTTCAGCGTAGTGATACGTAATTTTTGGTAATCAGGACAATCAGTCCTTCGCTAAAGCGAGGTGGTATCTGCACGTCACCCATTTTGGTGAACTCCATTCCTATGATTTTCAAAAAGCAAGCGTAGAATTCTATGGGCAGCCGATTTCTTTGTAGGTGACTCTTTGGTTATAGTATATATTTCTTCATCAGCGATGTTGGCTACAAGGTTGGTCTGGGTTGAATGTAGGATTTTGCCGACTCGGCGTAAAAATCGGTATAATAATGTGGCTTATTGATCATATTCTTGCGCTCATTTGTCGTTGATAGTATGCAGGAACTTTTGTCAACTCTCTTGACCTCCGTGATCATGCGGTATACTAGTGCAGTTTCCGGCATCAGTTCAATCAGAGAACGCTCTCGAATCTTTTTACCCTCTAGAGGTTGTCAAACCAACGCTGTGATTCTACCTTTGGTTGGTTTTATTCCACAGCTGTTTGCTATTAACGCCATGTGGTCGTCATATAGTTCGGATAGTTTGCGACAGCATAAGAAGTGATAGTCCGAAGTGCATTTTCGCCAGTACGCTTTTATGCGACCAAGTCGAACGATTCAGTTTTTTATCTGCTGTTTCACGGTGTTTAGACACCATATCATGCTTGTTGGATATCTGGATTGTGTCCTAAGACATTTTTCCCATGTGCTGTTTATCACTTGTTTCATTTTCTGCCTTCTGCAAAAGAGACACATTTATCTGCCATACGCCCCTTTCTAGGTTCAAAACTGGTTCAAATGGCTCTAAGCACTATGGGACTTAACATCTGAGGTCATCAGTCCCCCAGACTTAGAACTACTTAAACATAACTAACCTAAGGACATCATACATATCTATGCCCGAGGCAGGATTCGAACCTGTGACCCCTTCCTAGGAATGTTTTTTGTTCAGTGTACTGCGTTGTTATACGAAATTCGCAGTGTTTCGAGAAGTCGATGGGCTAAATTTCACAGTCGACTACACTATGGATACAGCTTTCTGTTAAGTACGCCTTGTCTAGTCTGCTTCCCGAACTACGACCTACGTACGTGTATCCTCGTGTGCAGTGGAAGATGGCACCAAGTATTGATTGAATTTAGTCCATTAGTTAACAACAACAACTCCGTGCAAAACCTGAAGATCGGAACTTGATCTTCTTGGCACAATACGCAGTTAAAATCATCAGCCAAAATTATGTTCATTCGAAATTCCGTTATTAATGGGACAAATGCATCCCGGAACGGGCTCCTGCTAGCTCGTTTCTCGCTGAACCTGGAGGTACATAGAGATTAACAAGGAGCAGATCATATATTTTTGCACTTATTCTCGTCCAGGTTCAAGTATAGTTTGTGCTGTACATGGTATGTCGGTTTTGAATAATATCCTCATTCCGCACTCATTGCTGATGTTCAAGATTGCCTCATATCCGTACGCGTCCACTTATTTCTTTGTAGCGGCTTCTTGTATCATCGCTATGTCACTGTCGGTGGCCTATAAATAGTTCTTTAGAGACTGCAGCTTCACGTCGGAAACACTCCTGTTTACATTGAGCGAGGCAGTTTTATACGCCTGCTTCATTCAGTGAGACTACTAATCATAGAGTCACAAAACCATGGAATCCCGTTGTCGGGTCCATGGTCGTCCCCACTTTTCAACGGTTCTTCATTTGGAGAGGCCAGTTTGATATGTACTTCTTCATTCGGGTTTGGGATGGTTTTTCCGACGTCTATCCTGTTCGTGCTTTTCGCTTCAATCTGTTTTGAGAATTTTGTCGGTACGTGAGAGTTTTTGCTCCAGTTCTTGAATCTCTCCTGGGCTATGTTTACGTGTCTGCCGTTTGGCTGTCACCATCTGCTGTCTGAAGTTGTTTCTCTCAATATTCTTCAAATCTCCTAGTAGGATGGTGTTTCGAGTTAACTTTTCGCTTATGCTCGTATTGGCTGTCGGCTCCAATCAGAGATCGCTTCGCTTTGAGGTTGCTCGTTCAGAATTGGTTCTTGCACAACATAAGCCCCTATAACGGAGGAATTGATCGGTTTTCCATTAACTATCGAGACCTGTTGTACCTGCAGCCGTCACGATTGTCTTAGGTTTGGGTAGTATCGAATATGTCGTGAAGTGATGGCACTCTGAGTTTCGTCTTCGGTCGTACGGCTTTTCGTGTTCAGGTTGGGGCCTTGAATTGGGACTTGTCGGCGGATAGCTACAGCTAAGTCGGTGGCAGCGCAGTCATAGCCGGCGCTGCTGGAGCCTCGCCAGCTGGCAACTGCGCCACTCGCTTCTGTGAACACTCAGGCGGGGAGAGTTGCACGCCGTACACGTCCTTGGATGACCGTCGTATATAACGATGAATCGGTACCAAAGACGCTGCGTACGATGGTACATGGTTGTGCAAATCGACATTTCGTTGTCTCAGTCCGTTTAACACTTGGCATTTGCGTGCATTGGACCACCGTTCGGCAACATTACTGAGGTCTTTCCCCTACGGCCCCATCACTGCACTTACCTGTTCCGCTGGTACTTCGAATAGCAGTTCGAATATCCCGACCGTCCGAATTCCAAATCCTGCAAGAGTTATGGTAACTTCGCCTACGTTTCCGTCACGACCTTTAAGCTTCAGAATTCCACCACAAGACTAAACTACTTTGTAGCATAAGTTAGCGTCCCTCAAATTGACAAAAACAACGCCACTCCTAGAAAAAGATGTATTTGAGAAACATCTCCTAAGTCTTACTTCGAATTTTAAACAATCTTTGATTTCATCCACACACATCCAAAAAAGTTTGGCATCACCCCACTTCCCAGAACTCCTGAAGATAGATCTTGACTGTGCATCTTGTATCACAGACACTGTCCCTCTGACTGTTCAGAGTTGTCACTAAACCCGTCCGAAGATGTAAACAACCACACATGAGCAACGCCTATACGACGGAGGGGGTCCGAGAGTCGATCAGTTCCAGTCATTCCACCAGGAAGGAGGTACACGGCTTGTGTTGTCTTCACTTCAACCCTGCCTAGACTGTCTATACCGCGGTTCGATCGCGTCCGCATTGTTACTTTGTGCCAGGAAGGGCTCTCAACAAGGGAAGTGTCGTCTCGGAGTGAACCAAAGTGATGTTGTTCGGACATGGAAGAGATACAGATGAACTGTCGATGACATGCCTCGCTCAGGTCGCCCAAGGGGTACTACTGCTGTGGATGACCGCTACCTACGGATTATGGTTCGGAGGAACACATAGAGCAACGCCACCATGTTGAATAATGGTTTTTTCACAGCCACAGGTCGTCGTGTTACGACTCAAACTGTGCACAACAGGCTGCAGGATGCCCAACTTCACTCCCGCCGTCCATGGCTAGGACCATCTTTGCAACCACAAAACCATGCAGCACGGTATAGATGCGCCCAACAACATGCCGAATGGACCCCTCAGGATTGCCACCACGTTCAATTCACCGATGAGGGTCGCATATGCCTTCAACCAGACAATCGTCTGTGACGTGTTTGGAGGCATCCTGGTCAGACTGAACGCCTTAGACACAATGGCCAGCGTCCCAGAGATCTCCTGCTAAAAGGATGGACATACAAAAGCACTGCCCAGCAAGTGCAGCAGGGTGGAGGTTCCCTGCTGTTTTGGGGTGGCATTATGTGGGACCGACGGCTATAACACTCGTAACAGGAACGACTTTCACAGGTGTGGGAAAACCATCGAAAGAACAAAAATACTTCGAGTCTCACAGAACTTCAGAAGCTTAGATATTGTCTCAAAATCCCTTGTTAATAAAAATATTTAATTTCGCCTAAAGCTTGCTGGAATGACGTGTGTGATGGAGTTAGTGAAATCAGATTCTCCTGAATGTGGCAGTGATTTTCAAATGTCGTTTACTGTTATAAAATTCAGTTCACAAGTGTTAAGGACTGTCATCTCTGATGACGCATTTTACAGTATTTTCAGTATCGTGGTGTTGGTTTACTTCTGGATCGGTTTATTCGTGGAAGGGGACAAAACAGCGAGGTCGTCGGTCCCATCCGGTTAGGGAAGGATGAGGAAGGATGTGAGCCCTGCCATTTCGCGGGAACCATCCCGGTATTTACTTGGAACGATTTAGGTAAATCACGGACAACGCAATTTAAGATGTCCGGACTGGATTTTAACCGTCGTCCTCCGAAAGCGAGTCCAGTGTGCTAACCACAGCACCACCTCGCTCGTTTTACATCTGGACTGATTACCTGAAGGAACAGTGTTCTATTATGATCTTTTGATGTATCCATTTTGTATAGTCACATGTCTGTACTCCAAACGAATTCGAAGACCGGCAAGACCACTACGTTATGCAGGCTGCAAGCAAATCAGTCGAAATGCAATTCATGTCGTTCGGATACTTTTGGATATGTAGTACATGACTTGGCTGTGCTGTCCTTTGTGGCTAGGTCACCGGTATCCTGCAAGGTGCCGGCCATTGTGGCCGAGTCGTTCTACGCGCTTCAGTCCGGAACCGCTCGATCGATACGGTCGCAGTTTCGAATCCTGCCTCGGGCATGGATGTGTGTGATATCTTTAGGTTAGTTAGATTTAAGTAGTTCTAATTCTAGGGACTGATGACCTCAGATGTTAAGTCCCATTGTGCTCAGAGCCATTTGAACCATTTCGAACCCGCAAAGCACTGATTATGGGCCTGCTGAATCCATCGATTCCGTATTTGGAAGGTGGTCGCGGAATATCGATTAACGATAGCAGAAATATCACAGAAAGATAAACCCGCAGTTTTGATAGGTGGCAATCATTACGTTTTCGAATTCCTACACGTACTGGTACACACATCTCCTTCTTACACGGGCTATAAACGTACCAGATGTCAACCAATCGACACTGAAATTCGATTTGTGGATTATCAATCTGGTGCATGCATACACAATGAAGCAAGAGTCAGTAGTACCTGTTCTATGCAGTCGTGCCGAAACCCTAATGCTAATGGCTTTTATTTAGAAACATGTAGTACATTCCATTGTGTTTTGAAATTTGTTGCAAGCTTCTTGCATGGTATGAAATTTAGAAAAACACAGCTCTCAGTCGCGAACAGAATTAATTTGTAACCTAGGTTTCTGTGTCACAAGGGACGCCTTCTTCGGACAAAATTAAAACTAAATGTTACAGCATAACGTACCAAAAAATACGAAAGCTGCGGTCATACCTGACAGGATCAGAAAGTCAGAATTAAAATAAAATACAACAGAGGTGCAAGCCACTAGGGGCTGCCAAGCGTTCTCTGCTACAGCCAACACAAAACTGAAACATCATGTGACTTGTGCGCCACAGCAACTTCAAGACAATACCGCCATCTGGTGGCTAATTGATAAAACAAGCTATTTTGTAAACATCTCTTGTAACTGCAGAGAGAGAAATATATAAACACCTGATCGGTGTACATGAAGTAATTACAATAGTGGGATACTGCATGACATAAAATACAACTAATGAATGACTGGCTGTAGTAAGAAAATTCCAGAATAAAAGCATAAAGAAGACATATACGAAATAATCCATTAAATGACATTACTGCTTGCTGTAATAGATACATTATAAAACCAAAAAAGTTTTTTTAGTTTTCGTATATTAGCCGTAAAAAGTAGAAAGAAAAGGTATCTCTGAATCTGCAAGAAGTAGTTGGTACATCAAAGTGTTAGATCTCGTCAAGCAGCGGCTTATACCATTGAAATAACTTCTTCCGCGCAACTGCACCTGCTCATTGAGAAAAAGTCCGTCATTCGAAATTAAACGCTTGAAAACTTCCAGCTCCACCAAAATATCAAGTTTACGCCCTTTTTTTCAATATGCAAAATTTCCAACTTCTTAACCCCTTTAGGAGAGTGCCCTGTGATTAACAGGTGACCTGCAAAAGAAGAATTAGAGGCACACGAACCGTTTTCCCTCAGAAAATGTTCTTTACAGCGAATTGAATAAGCTCTAACACTCTGCGTGGTGTCTGTTGTTGTATGTCGTGTCTCCCTATCACTTTCGCGCAACGACGCTCTGAGCGTGTTTTTTAGGGAATTGACTAGTTTGTACCTGGGACCTGTTGCTGGTAAGGAGACGCCAGACCACACATGACATGTAGAGTTCAGAAGAGTTCAGTGAGACTAGCGATGATATAACCAAATACTTAATGATTTCAGCGTCAGCTCCACTGCACTCCCTGTAAAAGAATCTTAATACTAACTAAATTTAATGGAAGGGGTTCAAGGCTTTCCTATTTTTAGTTAGCTGGTAAAATAACGTCGAAAAAGCAGGTAAGTTATCATTAGAAATTTTATTCTACTCACAAAACATTGTTTATAAATTGCACTATTAATAAAAGGAAATGTTTTAATACAGGATGATAAAAACCAACTGCGTTCAACAAAAATGTGAAAGAATATTCCCTGAATGGGTTTCCAAGTTCTACAATGGATCGAAGGATGACCTATGCCATATCACATCTTTAATTTAGGTTTAAATTAAGTTTGACAAAAGAGAAAACTATCAAAATGGTCTACAGTGACCCTCAATTATCTTTAATTACTTATCTAACTTGTCGTAAATTACAATGGCTGATGTGGCTTCTCAATAATTATATAACAGAAAAATAATCGCGTTTCAGATTTTAACTTACGTAGCAAATGTGAATACCGTGAGATTGAATTGATGATCGACACTAGTATTACGTAAAAAGGGGATGTAACAGATGAGACTTTTGCAGTTCTGAGTGAAGCTTTATGCGCTCAAAAATGCGGCATCGCCTGCGTTCATTACCTTGTCAGTGTTCGTCAGGGGGCGGCGGCTGGCGCAGCTCCATACAGCTCGCCGTCTCGGAAGCAACTCTCTCCTAACTTCTCCTTACTACAATTTACCGAAATTGGTTAAAAAAAAAAACTGTCTGGCTGTGTTTTCATCTGAACAATTAGGGTCTCAATGTTAACCTTAAGCTCCGCCTACAAAAATTCCGTCTATCCAATGAGAAACGTTATACTTTTCGTAGTGGGGCAATGTTTTTAAAGTTTGCAACGTAACAGAGACGTGAAAAAGTCTCACGCTAAAACTTGCAGCTGGTGTAGCTCTTTTAGTGTTATCGTATGATCTATACTGTTCTTCCGGAGGGCTCTATCTTTTAACATGGCCTGGGGGGTGGTCCTGGCGGTTACTTTTCGTGGTGGGGCAATGTTTTTAACGTTTGCAACGTAACAGAGACGCGAAAAAGTCTCACGCTAAAACTTGCTGCTGGTGTGGCCATTTTACTCTTATCATAAGATCTACACTGTCCTTCTGGAGGGCTCTAGCTTTTGACATGGGCTGGAGGGTGGTCCTGGTGGTTAGCTGGCCACGTGGGTGTCCGTCCCTTATCGTAGGGCCTTCTAGCTTAACACGATTCTGCTCTCGGCTTCTGTTCTCGTTTCTCCCCTCAGAACTGCGTCTGTCTCACGGTGGGAAGGTATGACATGCATTTAGGCATTCTTGTGTTAGTCTGTGGTATTCCATTTGCTCACTCGTTACTCGTATTACTTTGGTTAATTTAATGTCACGATTTATTCGGAGCTATGTGACATACTACTGGATTTGCTTATCATGTCAGGGGTTTCATGGAAGGTGTTGGATTTGCCTGACACCTTACAAGGCACGTCCTGTTTGACCAATTTAATAGGCACCGCAAGTGTCAGATGAAATATTGTAGACACCAGAATTCTGCAGAGGCTAGTAGTTGACTTTAAATTATGGATGACATTTTTTCTCAAGTTGCTATTTGTAGAAAAGGCAATATTACATATTTATTTAGTCCGAAGCAACCTTTGAATCAGGTATGACACTGGACCTAAAAATGGAATTGAGAAGAAGTTTTCTTCTGGGACGCTGATGAAAGAAGCAAGTGTAGTACCTTTCTTGCCAATCTTCTTTCTGAGGATGTCTTAACTACAACGGTGATCAAATTCATGAAATCTGTAAGTTCTTCATCACAGATATCTTTCTTAAACCTACGCAGGCTTTCCTCCACAGTCATAAGGGTTTCTTGGACGGGAACATTGGAGTAAAGGTTTTTTATGTCTAACGAAAACAATCTAGTTGCCTGGTCACAGTCTATACTTTGCAGCACTATTTAAGAGAGAATAGCAATGAGTGAGGACAAAAGACTTTTTGAACCGATCATGTAAAAATCTAGCAAGTTCATGATAAGCACTGATCTGACTGTTCGAAATCGGATGAATGGGATGGCCTAGCTTATGTATCTTAAACTGCGCTCTTAATTTGGGAGGTTGCGGATTCGTACTAATAAGTGATTTTTTGTGAAATGGCTTAAGCAAGAATTTGGCGTTGCTAACAGCTGATCTGATTTCTTTCTGGAGGGAGGCAGTAGGATCGACTCGCAGTTCAGAAATACCATTTTTTTTAAAAAAAAAAGACATGGTCTTCGAAATATGTTCTTCATGATATGCAGTTACTAGTGAAGAGCCCTTATCAGCTTTCGTTATAAGAGCATCATTATCTCTAGGTTTCTTATTAATGTTTCTAATCAAGGCCTTGTCATTACATGAGGCATTAGGGGAAGCAGCATGACATCTACTAAAAATATTTGTTACATCATAAGCAATCCTAGTTTCCACAGCACTATCCATTTTTATGCAATCTAAACCAGTTTTGAGGTCTACAAAGACATTCTGCACTACCTGCTTGTTAGTCAAATCTGGTTCAACATTATACTTAAGCCCTTTTTCTAACAGACTAGTTTCTGCTTCTGTAAAATTAATTTTAGTCTTATTTAAAACTCTGTGATAAAAGACATGGTCACTTTTCTTTAAATTTTTCGGAAGATCTCTCAGGTTGAAAAAGGCAGAAAAGCTTACAGTGCATCATAAAAACACGAACTCGCTTTCCTAGAGGTAAATCGAAATAACTGTGAGTAAACTCGTAACTTGCTTGCATATATGTACTCCCTGACAGTTGTCGACCAATAAATCTGCACGCATTGGCCGTAATATTGCAAAGAAATCGTCTGGACGGATGCAGCGACTCAAATTTGAAGCCTTAATCCGGATTCAATCCGATATTCGGCACGAAAAAACTGCGCGTACTTTTTAATAAAATGGCCCAATTTAATTTTTATTTAATCTCGCCAGATTTATATTTACCACTCTCGGATCGATCTCCTTTTTTTTCACTCGCCACGGAGTTGGTTAAATACTAAATCCTCGCCGCTCAATGGTTGCGCGGACAATGCGTCCCGCGGTTATCGAGCAGCGGCTGCCGGCTAAAGCCCCGCGGATCGGCCCGCCGCGGGCTTACACGCCGCCTCCAGCACGGCCCCAGCGCCTGCTGCATTCCGCTTCATTTTCCGCCGACTTGCCGTCTCAAATAATTTATCTCGTCCCGCCGACGGCAGAGCTCTCCTGCGGCTGTGACGCCATGGTGCCCAGTAACACGTCTATGTTCGCATCCGGATTGCCGTAGAGTGCAATGCAGTAGGTTTTTTCCCTTTTCTATCCGTTATAAAGAATCGTTATCAATGTGTGTTCAGCAGCATGAGGCACGATACATATAGATTAAATTTCTCATAATGCAAATATTTGGGTGAAGGTTGTAGAATAGAGGATGTAATGGGTATGAGTGCAGATTTTTTCATATGTGGTACTGTAATCCTTTCAGGTCTATTTTTTTCTGGAGGAAGAAAAATTTTTCTTTGTGGGGAAATGCTATAAAGTGATTTTTTTGATGGTTTTAGATGCCAAATTTATACAAAAATATGTACCCGTATTCAAAACATAATTTGTACAGCTGGCTTCACTTTGTTGGCTGAAATAACTAAAAATGAATTTTTTTTATATTGCAATAAATAGTAAAGTGATCATTCAATAACTAACATGCAGAACAGCAATAACAATACTCAATTATACTGTGGAATACAGCAATCCAACCACATCCATGTATTCTAGTGGTGACGACTGCTGCACATTGCTACATTTACTTATTGATAATTCCACAGTGCTGTCCTTATATTTTTGGTGCATGAGCAAACGGTTGATCATTCACAAATGTGTACACCTGGTCTCCATGCGGAAGAATAATTTTGTTGCAGCTAAGACAGTGTAAAAGTTAGTGTACAGAATCGTAGCCAGAAGATCCGAAAGGGTTAATATGTTCACACGTTAGTGTGTCCCTTGTTCTTTCTTTTTTTCTGTACATCAGGCTTCCCATAAACACAACTTTACAACCTAATGTTTTCCGATTAAACATGATGGGAACAGTTAGCTACTGTAATGAAACAAAGGTTTCGTACTACGTACCTTCGCTGTTCTGACTTCAATGATATATGAACGTCGGATACTTGTTGATATTCGGAGGGGAAGGACAAGAAAAGTTCTCATGAAATAGACACAACTGAGAAGAAATCCTGTTAACTGATTGCTAATCGCAGAATTGAAATGTTGGTGATGATTGCACCAGAAGATTAGTGAGCAAAGCAAAATAGAGCCCCAAAGAGTAAAAACGAGGTCAACAGGTCACCACACAGTGACTAATTGATCAGTTTAAACCAATGCATCTATCATCCCGTTATGGCTGCGACACCTATGCCATTTGCTCGAGTGGAGGTTTGGTGAGATGGCAGACGGAATCAGACGGCTACTATGGTGTGCCCCGTCCCCTCGCAACGAAGAAGACCATTCTATGCGCCTGTCAACGACGAAGTCGATCTACTGTAGTTACAGGCGAAGAAGTATTTACTATGGTTCTCAGAGAGGAAGCCTCTCCTAAGGGTCCCAACGAGGAAGTGCCTGATACATTTCTCTCGTGCTCTTCCTCGGCGTGATCCCGCGAAAACTGCCATTCAGCCCAGTCTGAGACGGCATACTTTATTTCGCCAATAGGAAAACTCCTAACGATTTTTTATTAGGGGGTTCGTCGTCGATTCTTGGGGGAGAATCCGAACGCTGACCCACCTGAGTTCCTCTATCCAGCGATTTGCGGGTACCGCCATATGGCACACTGCCGTTCCCAAAGTTTCCGAGTTCCGGCCTATAAAACGAGTCCTCCAAAAAATTTGCTAACTTCGTCTTCTGAGTGTTTACACGCAAGACGTCAGTAGTCCGTCGGTGCTAGACAAGAGACTCGCCTGTGGAGGCACTCCATGGTTACTGGACAAAAACTGCGGTGTACCGCGCGGGTTGACACCATACGCGTGGGTGGTCTGTCGTTCGGAGAAACCTCTGTATTCATATTCGCTAAGTGCCAGAGAGAGGGCGAGTTCGCTGAACTCAGCATGCAACTGCATTCTTTCCCGAGCATGGATAGTTTTGTCAATGACGCACGCCGCCCTCTGCCGCTGGGAATCAGATAGCAGGCGGACGCCCACGGGTGGCAGGCACTACTGCCCAGTATACTTCCAGTCAGCTGCTGCGTCTGCCAAGGCGAGCAGAAATTTAAGGGACATGTTTTCACTGTCTGCTAACTACCAGAATAAATTAAACATATACACTTTTTTTTGTCATCAGTCTATTGACTGGTTTGATGCGGCCCGCCACGAATTCCTTTCCTGTGCTAACCTCTTCATCTCAGAGTAGCACTTGCAACCTACGTCCTCAATTATTTGCTTGACGTATTCCAATCTCTGTCTTCCTCTACAGTTTTTTCCCTCTACAGCTCCCTCTAGTACCATGGAAGTCATTCCCTAATGTCTTAGCAGATGTCCTATCATCCTGTCCCTTCTTATCAGTATTTTCCACATATTCCTTTCCTCTCCGATTCTGCGTAGAACCTCCTCATTCCTTACCTTATCAGTCCACCTTATTTTTAACATTCGTCTATAGCACCACATCTCAAATGCTTCGATTCTCTTCTGTTCCAGTTTTCCCACAGTCCATGTTTCACTACCATACAATGCTGTATTCCAGACGTACATCCTCAGAAATTTCTTCCTCAAATTAAGGCCGGTATTTGATATTAGTAGACTTCTCTTGGCCAGAAATGCCTTTTTTGCCATAGCGAGTCTGCCTTTGATGTCCTCCTTGCTCCGTCCGTCATTGGTTATTTTACTGCCTAGGTAGCAGAATTCCTTAACTTCATTGACTTCGTGACCATCAATCCTGATGTTAAGTTTCTCGCTGTTCTCATTTCTACTACTTCTCATTATCTTCGTCTTTCTCCGATTTACTCTCAAACCATACTGTGTACTCATTAGACTGTTCATTCCGTTCAGCAGATCATTTAATTCTTCTTCACTTTCACTCAGGATAGCACTGTCATCAGCGAATCGTATCATTGATATCTTTTCACCTTGTATTTTTATTCCACTCCTGAACCTGTCTTTTATTTCCATCATTGCTTCCTCGATGTAGAGATTGAAGAGTAGGGGCGAAAGGCTACAGCCTTGTCTTACACCCTTCTTAATACGAGCACTTCGTTCTTGATCGTCCACTCTTATTATTCCCTCTTGACATATACACCACTGACCATTAAAATTGCTACGCCATGAAGATGACGTGCTATAGACGTGAAATTTAACCGACAGGAAGAAGATGCTGTGATACGCAAATGATTAGCTTTTAAGATCATTCACACAAGGTTGGCGCCGGTGGCGACACCTACAGCGTGCTGACATGAGGAAAGTTTCCAACCGATTTCTCATACACAAACAGCAGTTGACTGGCGTTGCCTGGTGAAACGATGTTGTGATGCCTCATGTAAGGAGGTTCTATCATGTTACGTAATGATCTTAACTTGGCACTAGTGTTGAAGTGTCGTTAAGTTACCATATACTGGTATCCGTTTCCATTTCCATGCGAGGGGTATAAGTGCCCGTCATCGTTAAGTTTGTAATAGCTCTTTTAACAAGTTTTTCCTTAACGGATTGAAATAGTAAGTTCATAAGGGTATTTTAGAGAAAAATGTTTTAGGTGTGGCCATCTTAATGCAAGAACTGGTTTGAAGGAGTTTGATGAAATGGCTGTGTGAAGTAACTGATAATTGCTATACTTAAGGTTTCTATAAATGCCTGGCTCATTAAGATTTTTATATCTTTCTCTTAAGGGACTTTTTATTTGAGTACTGAGCACATTGGGTTTCTAACTGTATTTGCAAAGCTTGATCTATTGGTTCATCCACAATTTGTAATTGTCAGATTCCTTAAACGGCGTAATCTCAATAAGCTGTCTTAATTATAAATTGTCACTACCAAATATGATCCCATCCCGCTTCCACTTTTATGGTATCTAGGATATGGTGGGTAAGTGTGGTACGAATAAGGGTGGCGTGTCCTTCAAGACTGTCAGGCTGTTCAAAAAACATCAAAATAAAACATTGGCCAGACGTGTTGCACTGTTAAGGATAGAGGTGCTGAACATAGTCGTCACACCAAACTCGATCAGCCAGAAAAGACTGCTGTGGCTGAACACTGTCTTGACATGCCACACAGCACAAAATACGGAGAGACAAAGATCCTTTCGTCCGCTTCCTCGTACTGGGACCCCATCATTAAAGAAGCAGCCGAAATACGTTTAAGTAACGACCTGATCAATAGAGACACGGGATTACAACTCAGCAAGGCGTGGGAACCAGCACTGGCGGCACTAAGCCTTCGACAGCCGCAGTCGAACGAAGCCGATTCAACATGAACGGAGAATCAAAGTCCGCCATGTTTAAACTGGGCGCCAACACTCTGACCGCACGCGCGTTGAGCCGCTATTTCCTTCCGCGCTTTTCCCGCGTCGCGAATGAGAAGCCGGTGGCCTGTTAGTACAGCAGAGGGCTCCGGATGTCGCCGTGCTCTATGATTCTATGATGACGTTGTAGCCTTCCCCCTTGGCACCTGCGCTCTTGCAGCGACTCGGCGTATATATTGGCGAACTATGCAGCAACACGTCAGTAAGCACCTGAAGATCAGCTGTTTCTTCGAAATATTCTGCAGCTTCCAAAACATTATCCGACGAGACGCTCGTGAACCACTGAAGCAGTTACCCCGTCGGGAAAGTCTTAAACAGCACATAAGCAAATCTTCTTAACAGCATGTCACAATAACGTGTCTTTAGTTGTCTCTTCGCTGCCTATCTGTGATGCAATCGAGGAAAACATAACATTTCGACGAGTTGTGGTGTGTATGATTATTGACAAGATGAAATCGGTGTATCGATGTATAACTGATACTTGGCTGCAGAGATTTTCACTCTCTGCTATAGCGACTCCTTGGCTATTAGTTGTTCCATCATAGGTCAATTTATTCTCCTCTCCAACGTCTCCAGCTATTTGTCTTTTCTATCGCGTCTCTTGCAGGAATGCTACATCTAAATAAGGAGGTCTTGGCATTCTTGATATTTCGGGTCTACGGCCTGTCAATATCCCAATGTTCCAAGCAGCAATAGTAATGATCTGTTTTTCACTCGCTTGTTTGTCTAACCACGACCTTTGGTTGGTAGCCGAGCTTTCTTCTCACGTACGTAAGGCGAGACCGTCACGCTTCACCTGTATGGAACGCCCTAGCATTTACCTAAAGTTTAACTTGTTTCGTTGACCCATGAGTTGCGACATGTATGAAGTGGTCTGAGGTTCATTTCGTGTATGTGCCATTGAGATTATATACTGAATTTCGAACCTGTACAGAAAGATGCATTTATTCCAGTCTAGACCTTAAGTGAATTGTATGTTTGAATTACCTCACTGATTTTCTGGAAAGGTTGGCATGTGTCCAGGCTATCGCGAATGGATAAAGAAGACAGGCGACGCCAAATGGACTCGTATAAACATCCTCGCATTTGCATTCATGGAGCAGTACATCGCAACATATTGATAAATGATAAGCTGGAAAGTCACAAAAGTTCAAAATATTTTGCAATGTGGAATCGTAGTTTGACAGATACGAGGGTGAGTCAAATGAAAACCTTAAATTTGTAATAACAAATCGAAATTTCGCGCCGTTATCCTGTAAGTTGGTAAGCGTTCTACAAACAGCGTGCAGAATGGCCTGTACGTGGCAGCGTAGTGCAGATGCACACAAACCGTCGCAGTATCAGTATAAAGACGGCCGCCCCACTTGCGACTTGCACCAGGGAAGAACAGCGTTCTGTTATTCGGTTTTTGCTTAGTGAAGGTGTGAAACCTATTGAAATTCATCGACGAATGAAGGTTCAGTACGGTGATGCTTGTTTGTCACAGCAGCAAGTCTACGAATGAAGTTCGCAAATGGTCTGACTTCAGTGGAAGTTGCTCCTCGTCCAGGTCAGGCACAACGTGTTGCGAATCCGCAGAACATTGCAGCAGTTGAAGTCATAGAGAAGGAAAACCACCGAATGACACTGAATGACATTGCAGCATGTTTACAGATTAGTCATGGGTCAGCACACCACATTGTGCATGATGTGCTTTAGTTTCACAATGTGTCTGCAAGGTGGATGCCACGGAAGCTGACTCCTGAAATGAGAAAAACGACGTGTTGATACATATGAAGAACTTCTTCGGCGCTTTTAACGAGAAGGTGATGGCTTCCTTGCAAGAATCTTTACTGGGGACGAAACCTGGGTTCACTTCCACCAACGGGAAACGAAGAGAGCGAGCAAGGAATGGAGCCATTCCTCATTGCCGAAACCAAAGAAGTTTCGAACAGAACCAGCAGCAGAGAAGGTTATGCTGACTCACTTCTGAGACAAAAAAGGTGTCATTTTGGAGCATTACATGCCTAGATGGACCACTGTCTGCAGTGCACTATACACAGATCTCCTAAAAAATCATCTGCGGCCTGCAATCAAATCAAAGCGATGTGGATTCCTGTCAGCAGGTGTGCATTTAAAACATTGCAATATAAGGCCCCACACTGCCCGTACAACAAAGTTGCAACAATCATAGACCATTTTGAGTGTCTTCCTCATCAACCATACTCACCAGACCTTGCCCCAAGTGATTTCCATATGTTTGGACCACTCAAAGATCCGATTGGAGAAAAGAAGTTTCGTTCTGATAAAGAGGTACGCCACGCGGTGCATGAGTGGTTGCGCGGACTACCAAAAGAATGTTTTTCTAAAGGAATTTATGCACTTTGTAAGCACTGAAGGACTTGCATTGAGAGTAGGTGAGGTTATGTTGAAAAATGATGCAGTCTTCTACCACTTCTGCACAATAAATAATATGTAAAAAATATTTAAGGTTTTAGTGTGACTCACCCACGTATAAACAGACTTGGTTAATGAAAATAAAAAATAAAGATCTGAAAATACTGACTAAGCTTGAAATATTAACTATTAGTAATTTCAATATGTCCCATGACATACATATGCTTGCATAAAAAACGCTATACTTTTATTGAGTGTGATCTTATATTGCGTGTGATCTTATCACAGTAGATAAGTCTTTGCAACGTAAACAACAGAATGTGAAACAGTTACATGATGATCTTCGTTTATTGCTCTGTATTCCAGAAACAAATATCCAGCAGAAATATATGTAAGGACATTAGTGAGATGACTGAAACATAGAACTCACTTAAGGTATACTTGGAAATAAATGAACCTTACCGCACAGGGTTAAATACCAGTACTAAACTTCACAGGCACACGCTATGAACAAACCTCATCGCATTTCGGCTTTCCGTACATGTTTCTGTAAAGCACCTGACGATGACAGGAAATCAGTAAAAATTACTTCATAAGCTGATAATAGAGTCGCTGAACTAAACAAATTCTATATAACATGGATGAATGGAAGTAAAGAAAGCAGGTCTACGTTGACTGCGTTGGATACAGTTACACCAGTGTATTAAATAAATAAACTTTCATCCTGTAGCAGCATCACTGTGAAGCAAGGACACGAATAGGCGTTTGTATTCCTTATGGGTCAGCCTCGGAATGTCATCTCATGGAATTTCTTGCCTGAAGAGCATTATGCATAAGCAACTATGGCAGTATACTTCTTCCTGTCGCATTCCAGACACGTTCTATGGGTGACAAATCATGAGATCGACCAGACTAGTCACGGATGTGAACATTATTAAAGCGTTTGTTATGTGAACTACAATTTGGCGTCAGCATTATTCTGGTGCAATATGCAATTTCTGTAGAATTACAATAAAGAACATTGGATATACTTTTATCACACTTGCTGCAAATTGGCGTGCATTAACGCTGCCTTCAGCATACAGCGAACCATACGATTCTGCAAATGACTTTATTGTTCAAAAATACAATGCAATGTTCCTTCGGATATGAATGCAAGTCCGAAGAAATAGTCAATGCAGCGACTACGGCCATTATGAAACAAGTGTGTTCGTAGTTGTGAATATGAATAACCATTAACTGTATAATGGAGTGACGAGAATGAAAATTTGTGCCGCACCGCAACTCCAAACCGGAATTCCCGCTCATCGCGAGCGGCCGTGTTACCATTAGGCTATCCGTCCACGACTTACTGCCAGATATAAAGTTCCATATATCGTTAATCATATGTGTGCAGCCTCTACGCGTACAGTCATCATGTACACTGAAGTGCCAAAGAAACTGCTATAGACATGCGTATTCAAATTCAGAGATATGTAAACAGGCAGACTACGGCGCTGCCATCGGCAACGCCTATATAAGACAAGAAGCGTCTGGCACAGTTGTCAGATCGGTTACTGCTGCTACAGTGGTACTTTATCAAGATTTAAGGGGCTCCGGAACGCCCTATACTTGCAATGTAAAAATAACGTTTATAAATTACATCTTTCCTGACAAAGTATTTGAGGTAGGAAGTTGAACTTTTTACAGATTCTTTATTGGAATATGGGCTACAACTTAACCCAGGGATTTTACAAAATTTTAGTTCAGTTATTAAACATGATTTTTTTCAATTGTAATGATAACTCACAACCTTTTTTTTGCAATTTTTTATTTATATTTTCAAAAATATACAGTTTTTTGGAAAAGGGCTGTGTTAAATTATGCAGAAGGTACTGTGTAACATTTACTGAAAGTTTGAAACAAATATGTTTGGAAGATCCTTAGAAAACATGTAATTAGTATGAGAAAATAAAAGTTTTGGGAGTCGAGCGACAACGATTGGATTAACTTTTTAGTGCATTCCAGGTCCATAGGATGGATTATCTTCATCCTCTTCAAACTCCTCCTCCAGCTTCCTCTTGTTCCTCCTCTTGTTTACTCTTGCTTGTATTTCTAGACTCTTTACAGCCCTGTCTGCAGCCCGAAGGGGTTCCTTGTCTAAAGCAAGCATCGCTCGTTGTTTTGTTCGTAGATTTTGCTACCATTTTCTTCAGTTGCAATTACTGCAACACTGTTCCAAAAGGTGGTCATGTATGAACACTTATCCTATTTCAGTTGTATTTCACTAGCAAGTCCTACGTGCTTTATTATGGACAGTTCCAGACCAACTTCACTACAATGAATACATCTTACACAGTTTGAAAAAATTCCTTTGAGAACCGACATATCAAATATTTCATTCACATCCGATTCGCCCATAAAACATTCATAGTTTTCACTCATTGAACCAAGCTTCTTCTGTGAAGTATTTTCTTTACCACTTTGACTGCTATGGGCAGGTGTACTTGAGAGGTTAGGTTCACTCACTTGGTTATCGTCTTTATTGTTTACAGTAATAACACATACCTTTGGCTTTCCAACATTTCTCCTTTTCTTAAAAGCCTTCAGAGGATTTCTAATAACGTTACTTTTACTCATTACTATACTTCAACAAAACAGAGACTCAAGAAACAGAATTAATTACGAATATTTTCGAGATAACGACGGAGTAAATAAACATGAAACAATCGACAATCACACCAGCGATTTATATTGAACCATCACAGGTTAGCCACAACACATACTTTATCTCACATCACTAAAATTTACCTGATGAACACAGACGTTAATAATAACAATATTTGACAGCAGTTTAACAGCGCCACAGTGGGTCACGCCCATGTAGAACACATTTCAAAAAAAATTTAAAAATAGTTGTAGTCTTCGGAATTGAATAAATTATATATCTATTAAAAGGTAATAGTCTGCAGATTCAGAAAACGCAAAAAAGTAAAAATTGAACTTTTCATGATTTTGAGCCTTTCCGGGGCCCCTTAAGTGAATTTGAACGTGCGGTGGAACACAGCATCTCCGAGGCAGCGATGAAGTGGGTTTTCCCGTACGACCATTTCATGAATGTACCGTGAATATCAGGAATCCCGTAGAACAAAACTCTTCGACATCGCTGCTGCCGGAAAAAGATCCTGCAAGAATGGTACCAGCATGACTGACGAGAATCGTTCAACGTGACAGAAGTGCAACATACCCATAAATTGCTGCAGATCTCAGTTCTGGGCCATCAACAAGTGTCAGCGTGCGAACCATCATCGATATGGGAAATTTCGGAGCCGAAGGCCCACTTGTGTACCCTTGATGACAGCATGACACGAAGCTTTACGCCTAGCCTGGGCCCGTCAACGCCGACACTGGACTGTTGATGACTGGCAACGTACTACCTGGTCGGACGAGTCTCGTTTCAAATTGTATCGAGTGGATGGACGTGTATGGGTATGGAGACAACCTCATGAATCCAAGGTCCCTGAATCTCAGCAGGGGACTGTTCAAGCTGTTGGAGACTCTGTAATTATATGGGGTGTGTGCAGTTGAAGTGATGTGGGACCCCTGATACGTCTAGATAGGCTCTGACAGGTGACATGTACGTAAACATGCTGTCTGATCACCTGAATGCATTTATGTCCAGTCTCCATTCCGGCACACTTGGGCAATTCTAGTAGGACAGCGCGCCCCCACACGTCTAGAATTTCTCCAGAGTTTAAACACTTCCGCTGGCCACCAAACTCCGAAGACCCAAACATTATTGAACATGTGTGGAATGCCTTGTAACATGCTGTTCAGAACAGATCTCCACTCCCTCGTACTCTTGCGGGTTTATGGACAGCCCTGGAGGATTCATGGTGTCCTTCCAGAACAACTTCAGACATTAGTCGAGCCCATCCCACATCGTGCTGCGGCACTTCTGCGTGTTCGCGGGGCCATACACGATATTAGGCAGGTTTTCCAGTTTCTTTGGAGCTTCAGTGCATATTCACGTACACGTGTGAGATTGAACATCGTAGACACTGTATGAAACGTCCGTTCTGAAAAATTATGAATGACAGCACTGGAAAAACTCTTACGTTATTTGATAGAAAAACAGCTTGGTAAAACTGAACGTACTCAGACTTCTCTTTACTTATTCTGTTCATCACTGAACTGACACACAATATTTTTAGCGCAGCATAATCCCTACAAAAGAATGGCCCTGACTAACAACAACCTCTAACTTTCATGAATCAGTTACCTCACAAAAATCTCCGTTACTCGAACTACTGCAACACAGCGAGCGCCAATACTGCCAGCTAAATGAAAGATTCTAACTAGTGAAGGCCCTAACTACTGATAATGACAGATAGCAAATGAAAGATTTTGACAGAGAACAAACATTTAGCTTAGAAATGTTCAAAAGTCATCATATATATATGTCAATTCATGATATCCATCTTTACAAATTTCCTATTTCTGACGGACACACGTCCAGATCGTCCGCTTATAATATACCCTCTCAAAACACTGGCATCTCTCTCTCCACATCCACCACTGCTGGCGGCTCACCTCCTACTGCCCAACGCTACGCGCTGTTCACATCCAACTGCCCAACACTACAAAAACGAATATTCCAACAATGAGTCCAACCAGCCACAGACTGCACACAGCGCAGTCAGCGATTTTCATACAGAGCACTGCGTGGCATTACCAACATAAAAACCTAAACAGTCTACTTACAACTGCAAATCGTATTTTTCCTGCGACACCGGGCAAGCGACTTTCAATTCAAATGTCCTTCCTGTACGGAAATACAAATAAAGAACGTACGAGTGCAGGCTGTAGATACATGGTCGACGACGTATGGAAGTTTGAGTTTGGCTGGTCTAATGGTAGGGCGACCGCTCACGATTAGCGGAGAATCCAGGTTCAAGTCTCGGCCCGGCACTTATTTTCATTGTCGTCATTCCATTGTACAGCTGATGGTTGCCCATATCCATAACTATGAAAGCATTTCGTATACAGCATATCAGTCTTACTATCGTATTAAATAGCCCCCTTCATCATCCTTTCCAGATATGAGGAGTATGCGTGAATAACCTCTACTCCCTGTCTCGCCATGCATGTCTTTGTTGCCTGTGGTATGATGTCAGAGATTATTTAAGTATGGCAACTGGAGATCTGAACCCAACTTCTGCAAACCTGTTGCTTACCCTCTGCCTCTCTCAGTGGTTGCCGTCCGTCCACTCGTCACTGCCATTAGTACAACACTGCGATCTTACTCCTCTAGCCACACTGTTGCTCTGACTCCACCTCATCAGCAATCGTTCTGCAGGTGCCGCACACAAGCCAACTGTCTGTGGGATCTGCCCGTATGATGTTCCTGTTTTGGCTACGGTCGCAGGTTCGAATCCTGCCTCGGGCATAGATGTGTGTGATGTCCTTCGGTTAGTTAGGTTTAAGTAGTTCTAAGTTCTAGGGGTATGATGACCTCAGAATTTAAGTCCCATAGTGCTCAGAGCCATTTGAACCGTTTTGTTCCTGTTTTGCTCAAGTGGCTACCTTTCTGAACGTCAAAAAGATAGTGATTAGATGGACATGCACGTCTTCTTGGCATACTCCGTCGTGACGTCCAAATTAGAAGTACCATTAACGTTTGACACACCCAATAATCATGATGCACATGTACCATTCTTAATCGGCAGGACAGGCACATTTCTGTGCTGAAAATAAGCCCCTACAGGGAGAAATGTTAATCAGTATATCCGACACATGTGGAAATATTGGAATACCAGTTTGGCATGATGTGGTCAAGGTGACCGTTGTACACTACTGGCCATTAAAATTGCTACAGCAAAAAGAAATGCAGATGATAAACGGGCATTCATTGGACAAATATATTATACTAGAACCGACATGTGATTACATTTTCACGCAGTTAGGGTGCACAGATCCTTAGAAATCAATTCCCAGAACTACCACCTCTGGCCGTAATAACGGCCTTGATACGCTTGGGCATCGAGTCAAACAGGGCTTGGATGGCATGTACAGGTACAGCTGACAATGCAGCTTCAACACGATACCACAGTTCATCAAGAATAGTGACTGACACCTTATGACGAGCCAGTTGTCCGGCCACCATTGACCAGACGTTTTAATTGGTGGGCGATCTGGAGAATGTGCGGGACATGGCATCAGTCGAACATTTTCTGTATCCAGAAAGGCCCGTACAGGACCTGCAACATTCGGTCGTGCATTATCCTCTGAAATGTATGGTTTCGCAGGGATCGAATGAAGGGTAGAGCCACGGGTCGTGACACATCTTAAATGTA
Organism: Schistocerca serialis cubense; assembly: GCF_023864345.2. Lineage (NCBI taxonomy): Eukaryota > Metazoa > Arthropoda > Insecta > Orthoptera > Acrididae > Schistocerca > Schistocerca serialis. Next base: position 358,273,655 of record NC_064646.1, read on the forward strand.
CCGTCCACTGTTCAAAGTGCCGTCAATGCGAATAAGAGATGACCGACATGTGTAACCAATGGCACCCCATACCATCACGCCGGACGATACGCCAAATACAATTCCAATGTGCGTTCACCGCGATGTCGCCAAACATGGATGTGCCCAACATGAAGCTGTAAACAGAGCCTGTATTCATCCGAAAAAATGCCATTCATGCACGCAAGTTCGTCGTTGAGTACACCATCGCAGGCGCTCCTGTCTGTGATGCAGCGTTAACGGTAACCGCAGCCATGGTCTCCGAGCCGGTAGTCCGTGCTGCTGCAAACGTCGTTCAAGTGTTCGTGCAGATGGTTGTTGTCTTGCAAACGTCCCCATCTGTTGACTCAGGAATCGAGACGTGGCTGCACGATCCGTTATAGCCATGCGGATAAGATGCCTTTCATCTCGACAGTTAGTGATACGAGGCCGTTGGGATCCAGTACGGCGTTCCGTATTACCCTCCTGAACCCACCGATTCCATATTCTGCTTACAGTCATTGGATCTCGACTAACGCGAGCAGCAATGTCGTGATACGATAAACCGCAATCGCAATAGGCTACAATCCGACCTTTATCAAAGTGGAAACGTGATGGGAGGCATTTCTCCTTACACGAGGCATCACAACAACGTTTCACCAGGCAACGCCGGTCAACTTCTGTTTGTGTAAGTGTCGTAACAGCCGTCTGCTTCACGTTTGCTGTGCAGCGAGCTACCTTAATTTAAGTATTAATTGTATTTTTCTTACTTGTCTCTTCTTCTTTCGTATGTTTTTGCTTTTAGGAAACTTGAATTGTCGAGTGCTAGTAATAGTGTTCCATAGATTTCGTGTTTGTTTTGAATACAGTCTGAGAGAGTCCCTTTAGTCAGCCATAGTGGAAGGCTTAAACCAGAGGCTCAGACGATTCTGCGGAGATCTGGGGTGCAAATTTCTACACCTCCGGTATCGGGTGGAGAAATGTAGGGTCCTCCTGAATAGGTCAGGCGTGCACTACACGCCAGAAGCGGCTACAAGGGTAGCGGAGTACGTGTCGAGTGCACATGTGGGTTTTTTAGGTTAGAGAATTTCCTCCCTAGGCCCGACAAGACGCCTCCTGAGAAGCGGCAAGGAAGGAGTAGGCAAAATGCAACAGGGAATAACAATATTAATGTGCTAATAGTAAACGGCAGGAGCGTCTATAGAAAGGTCCCAGAACTGCTCTCATTTATAAACGGTCACTACGCCCATATAGTACTACGGACAGGAAGTTGGCTGAAACCAAACGTAAACAGTAATGAAATCCTAAACTCAGATTGGAATGTATACCGCAGAGATAGGCTGGACAGTGAAGGGGGAGGCGTGTTTATAGAGGTAAGCAGTGCAATAGTACCGAATGGAATTGACGGAGATCCGAAATGTGAAATAATTTGGGTGAAGGTCACGGTTAAAGCAGGTTCAGATATGGTAATTGGATGTCTCTATAGGCCCTCTGGCTCAGCAGCTGTTGTGGCTGAGCACCTGAAGGATAATTTGGAAAATATTTCGAGTAGATTTCCCCCCCACGTTATAGTTCTGGGTGGAGATTTTAATTGCCCGGATATAGACTGGGAGACTCAAACGTTCATAACTGGTGGCAGGGACAAAGAATCCAGTGAATTTTTTTTAAGTGCTTTATCTGAAAACTACCTTGAGCAGTTAAACAGAGAACCGACTCGTGGCGATAACATATTAGACCTTCTGGTGACAAACAGACCCGAACTATTTGAAACAGTTAACGCAGAACAGGGAATCAGCGATCATAAAGCAATTACTGCATCGATGATTTCAGCCGTAAATAGAAATATTAAAAAAGGTAGGAAGATTTCTCTGTTTAGCAAAAGTGACAAAAAGCAGATTACAGAGTACCTGACGGCTTAAAACAAAAGTTTTGTCTTAAGTACAGATAGTTTTGAGGATCAGTGGACAAAGTTCAAAACCATTGTACAATATGCGTTAGATGAGTATGTGCCAAGCAAGATCGTAAGAGATATAAAAGAGCCACCGTGGTACAACAACCGAGTTAGAAAACTGCTGCGGAAGCAAAGGGAACTTCACAGCAAATATAAATATAGCCAAAGCCTTGCAGACAAACAAAAATTACGCGAAGCGAAATGTAGTGTGAGGAGGGCTATGCGAGAGGCGTTCAATGAATTCGAAAGTAAAGTTTTATGTACTGACTTGGCAGACACTCTGTGACCAAAATGATACTGAAACAGAGGATAACAGACTAAAGGCCGAAATACTAAATGTCTTATTCCAAAGCTGTTTCACAGAGGAAGACTGCACTGTAGTTTCTTCTCTAGATTGTCGCACAGATGACAAAATGGTAGATATCGAAATAGACGAAAGAGGGATAGGGAAACAATTAAAATCGCTCAAATGAGGAAAGGCCGCTGGACCTGATGGGATACCAGTTCAATTTTACACAGAGTACGCGAAGTAACTTGCCCCCCTTCTTGCAGCGATGTACCGTAGGTCTCTAGAAGAGCGTAGCGTTCCAAAGGATTGGAAAAGGGCAAAGGTCATCCCCGTTTTCAAGAAGGTACGTCGAACAGATGTGCAGAACTATAAACCTATATCTCTAACGTCGATCAGTTGTATAATTTTGGAACACGTATTATGTTCGAGTATAATGAATTTTCTGTAGAAATCAGCGTGGGTTTCGAAAAAGACGGTCGTGTGAAACCCAGCTCGCGCTATTCGTCCACGAGACTCAGAGGGCCATAGACACGAGTTCACAGGTAGATGCCGTGTTTCTTGACTTCCACAAGGCGTTCGATACAGTTCCCCCCAATCGTTTAATGAACAAAGTAAGAGCATATGGACTATCAGACCAATTGTGTGATTGGATAGAAGAGTTCCTAGATAACAGAACGCAGCATGTCATTCTCAATGGAGAGAAGTCTTCCGAAGTAAGAGTGATTTCTGGTGTGCCGCAGGGGAGTGTCATAGGACCGTTGCTATTCACAATATACATAAATGACCTTGCGGATGACATCGGAAGTTCACTGAGGCTTCTTGCAGATGATGCTGTGGTGTATCGAGAGGTTGTAACAATGGAAAATTGTACTGAAATGCAGGAGGATCTGCAGCGAATTGACGCATGGTGCAAGTAATGGCAATTGAATCTTAATGTAGACAAGTGTAATGTGCTGTGAATACATAGAAAGATAGATCCATTCTCATTTAGCTACAAAATAGCAGGTCAGCAACTGGAAGCAGTAATTTCCATAAATTATCTGGGAGTAAGCATTAGGAGTGATTTAAAATGGAATGGTCATATAAAGTTGATCGTCGGTAAAGCAAATGCCAGACTGAGATTCATTGGAAGAATCCTAAGGAAATGCAATCCGGAAACAAAGGAAGTAGGTTACAGTACGCTTGTTCGCCCACTGCTTGAATACTGCTCAGCAGTGTGGGATCCGTACCAGATAGGGTTGATAGAAGAGATAGAGAAGATCCAACGGAGTGCAGTGCGCTTCGTTACAGGATCATTTAGTAATCGCGAAAGCGTTACGGAGATGATAGATAAACTCCAGTGGAAGACTTTGCAGGAGAGACGCTCAGTAGCTCGGTACAAGCTTTTGTTAAAGTTTCGAGAACATACCTTCACCGAAGAGTCAAGCAGTATATTGCTTCCTCCTAGGTATATCTCGCGAAGAGACCATGAGTATGAAATCAGAGAGATTAGAGCCCACACAGAAGCATACCGACAATCCTTCTTTCCACGAACAATACGAGACTGGAATAGAAGGGAGAACCGATAGAGGTACTCAGGGTACCCTCGGCCACGCACCGTCAGATGGCTTGCGGAGTATGTATGTAGATAGATGTAGATCAGTTGGAAACTTTCCTCATCTCAGCACGTTGTAGGTGTCGCCACCGGCGCCAACCTCGTGTGAATGTTCTGAATAGCTAATCATTTGCATATCACAGCATCTTCTTCCTTTCGGTTAACTTTCGCGTCTGTAGTACGTCATCTTCGTGGTGTAGCAATTTTAATGGCCAGTAGTGTACTAACAAATTATTCAAATGGCTCTGAGCGCTATGGGACTCAACATCTGAGGTCATCAGTCCCCTAGAACTTAGAACTACTTAAACCTAACTAACCTAAGAACATCATAGACATCCATGCCCGAGGCGGGATTCGAACCTGCGACCGTAGCGTCCACGCGGTTCCAACCTGAAGCGCCTAGAACCGCATGGCCACACCGGCAGGCGGTGTACTAACACTTTCCGATTCCATATTCGCAGTTGCTGTAAAAGTTTACTATTTCGGATATCGTTATATGAACGATAACTTGAAACATGTCTAATTCGCTGAATTGTAATATAGAGAAATGGAGATATGTCGTCAGGATTTGTCATGCCTCCATAGATGGAAAGAGAGGAAAAGAATTGGTCGCTTGACAGAAAATATCCTGATGCATGTAGTGTAATGGTCCGCGTCTCCTAGTAGTACTTACGAGGAAACTGTTGCTTTTCCTTTATCAGATAAACGATACCCGAAACAAAAGATATGCTACAAACTAGCAAGTGTAACTGTTTAACTCCTATAAATGTCTTTACATATTTCACGTACACATTATGTAGCCGGAAACGAGGCGTGTTTTTTGCTATCAACGGCGATCGCGGTTACTATAAGAAAGTCGCCATTTTGTCTCCATCAGCAGCGGTGGACATAGCTGTAATATCCTTGCAGTGTGACGTCGGAGATTGGAAGAATGCCTATTTCAGAAGAACATATTATTTTCTAACAACGTTACATTCAGAATGAGATTTTCATTCTGCAGCGAAGTGTGCGCTGATATGAAACTTCCTGGCAGATTAAAACTGTGTGCCCGACCGAGACTCGAACTCGGGACCTTTGCCTTTCGCGGGCAAGTGCTCTACCATCTGAGCTACCGAAGCACGGTTCTCACAGCTTTACTTCTGCCAGTATCTCGTCTCCTACCTTCCAAACTTTACAGAAGCTCTCCTGCGAACCTTGCAGAACTAGCACTCCTGAAATAAAGGATACTGCGGAGACATGGCTTAGCCTTGGGGATGTTTCCAGAATGAGATTTTCACTCTGCAGCGGAGTGTGCGCTGATATGAAACTTCCTGGCAGATTAAAACTGTGTGCCCGACCGAGACTCGAACTCGGGACCTTTGCCTTTCGCGGGCAGGTGCTCTACCATCTGAGCCACCGAAGCACGACTCACGCCCGCTCCTCACAGCTTTACTTCTGCCAGTATCTCGTGTCCTACCTTGGGACGCCCGGTCCTCACAGCTTTACTTCTGCCAGTATCTCGTCTCCTACCTTCCAAGGTAGGAGACGAGATACTGGCAGAAGTAAAGTGTGAGGACCGGGCGTGAGTCGTGCTTCGGTAGCTCAGATGGTAGAGCACTTGCCCGCGAAAGGCAAAGGTCCCGAGATCGAGTCTCGGTCGGGCATACAGTTTTTATCTGCCAGGAAGTTTCAACGTTACATTGCTTTGGATGTGATTTGGAAAAGGGACTGAGAGAGGCAAGGAAGATACAAATACGGCCGTTAAAAGGCGGTTGGCAGTAATCAGCATTACAGAATGGTGTGAAGATAATATATGTATAAAAAAAGGTTCATTAAGAAAAACGATACGTTTCACTATCAAGGTTCTGTCACTTGACTAGTGCAGGGTATCGTATGCAGCAGGCAATTTTAGGTGGCGAATTTCGATTCAACAGAGGTGACACAAAATCGATGTAAGCGCGTAAACATTCTTGTAAGGGCTGGCATTCAAAATATAACAGTTATGTCACCATAATAATCAAACAGCAAGTGCATTGCAATAGGAAAGGTTAATTTTGTAATGGAGGGAGATTGAGGGGTAAGAATTGTGTAGACAGCCCAAAATTTTTCTACAGGAAGCAGGTTCAACCGACTGAAACTTGTAGTATGTATGCAGAGAAGAAACGAGTTTTAAAAGAACGGTATGGCTAGGACAGCTGAATAAAACCAGTTTCGCACTGAATACTACAATCTTAACAACTTATCGAAGGCTTTGGAAGCGGTACGTATTATATTACGGTACGCTGTAGTTGCTGAGACTGTCTGAAGCTTCCGAAGTGAGGCAGATTGAAGACAGTGTTAATAAATTAAACTGTCTCAGTATAGCAACAATTATAACGTGCCCATATATCTGACAAAGACTGTGTTGCTGAGATAAGCTTCATTCGGACACTGTTTCTGGTCACAGCTTTCTTACTAATAGTCAAAAGTTAGGAAAATATAATTTTGTTACGCATGTACTTAAAACAGCACATATCCAACATAAACGTGTATTCACCCTTAAATCTCTTTCGTGATGGCAAGGGGAAAGCTCTGTTGACATAGCAATTTCACTGTCACTAGTTTTTGCCGAGTCATCTCCTATAAGCAACATCTTTTTCTTTTCTTTTTAAAGCTTCATTCTAATATGCTTTCCCAGTGGTAAATTGCATGAGATTAACCGTTTTTTCCTGTTTTCAGGTACACTGTTAGTAACACATTCACTGTTGGCTACTTCAGCTGAAGACAGTGCTCTTTTTACAATAATTGTTGGCAATATATCCTTTAATTTGCTTCATATCAAATGGAAATGAGCTTATGGACTCGTTGGCCGCAGGCCCCGTCCGGGGAAGCTCGGCCGCCAAGTGCAAGTCTTATGTCGACACCACTCTGGGCTACTTGCGCACCGGTGATGAGGATGAAATGATGATGAGGACAATACAGCACCTTGTCCACGAGCGGAGAAAATCTCCAACCTGACCGAGAATCGAACCCGGGCCCTCTGCACGGGAGGCTTTTAAGTGCCCGTGACTAGGTGACACGTTCATGACTCTATGTCCGCTTATGCAAGCTCATAGATTTCGTATGTGGGAAACAGTATTTGTGGAGAGATATTAGATCAACGAGCACCACAGTTTTAAATTTATCTCTTTCTTCGACGTTTTGACGCTGAAGTTAACCATCTTCTCCTTCGCTTTAGCCTTAGAGGACATACTGTGAATAACAGAATGGTTAGATCTATTATGAATGTGCGCACATAGTGTTCAATCCATTTCTTTCAAATGCAATATTACAGCGATGCCCTGGCCGACAGAGTGGAGTCGATTGTTTGCATCAGCCAGCACAACGGTGTTTCGTGCGAGTAGTGCCACATCACCTGCGTAGGCTAGGTACTGCAGTGTACGATTAAAAATAGTCACTTTACCCCAATTAGTTTTTGTTGTTGCGATTTTTTTTCCGTCAGCGTGAAATAAAATTGTAATCGGGATTTTTAAAGGAGCAAGTCCGACGGTATTCATCTAGCAGAAAGTGCGTGTAAACGTTTCCCCGTTGTAAAACGGGACCAGCTCGACGCACGTCAGTCGGCGACAAGTCTGCGGTTCCTCCACGCCGCCGAAGCCAGACAGCGCAAAGTGGCGGAGGATAGCCAGACAGGCAGGGGCGGACGAGAGGAGAGGCCGCGCTCTGGCAGCTTATCGCAATTGGCTCGGCTGAGCGCTGCGCGTCCGAGCGAGAACTGCACAACGAGCTGCAGCCAGCGCGGCCGCCGATGAATTCAATTTCCCCGCAGCCGTGAGTTATGGCTCGCATCGCTGGCCGAGCGTGGCACGCGCCACGCCTGCAAACACACTCTATCTCCCGCCGCGCTCTCCCTCAACCCCTCCTCTCTCTCTCTCTCCCTGTCTATCTCTCTCTGTCTCTCTCTCACCCACGCTCCCACCCACCCGTCCACCCACACCCACCCACCCACACACACACACACACACACATACACACACACACACACACACACACACACACACACATCAGTGTGCATGCAAACACACAAACACCAGCACGGTGCCGTGTATGCACATTCGGCACACCCCCGCTCGGGCGAAGCTGACGATGGGGGGTGGGGGGGGGGGGGAGCAGGGTTGGCGAGGGATTGAGATAGAAAGGCTGTGGGTGAAGAGGCCATTGGCCGCCGTGTGAGCAAACTGGAAATTCGCTGTAAACCGTTACTTCCACTCTCACGCGTCTGCAGCCGTCCCGCAGGAATATGAGGCAATTTCGCCTGTACAGACTGAGCCGCAAGATGAGAAATGGCTGTAAGCGAGCGCATTCATTGACACTATTATGTTCCTTGTTGCTGCCGTCATCATCATCACTATCGTCATCATCATCACCCGCATTAGCCTTAAACGTCGAAGGACTGTCCCGTCATAACTGTATAGCAATAGCTTGAGTATTTAGTGGTGTCCTTCAATCTCTGTAGTGAACCACATCCAGTTAGCAGAGAGATAATTTTTTTTCCTTGTACTCTACTTTAGGGAGACTTAACCATATAGTTAACTCATTTGTACAAATATAAAAAAAAGTTATGCGCGCAGGAATAAAAAAGAATAATGAGTTTCATCTATTTTAATGGGATGATCTACTTTACTGTAACTACGCAGCAAAACACTTATGTTGGGTAGATGGAAAAGTTCATACGTTTTTACAGTTCTAACAGCAGAAGTTTAAAAATTGTACGAAAACAAACATTGTCAGAGAAACGCTTGTTTTTATACAGCAATGACGAATCTAAGTTATTTTTAGTATATGACAGTATTGTTTATAATTTTCAAACGATTGCGAAACATTTTTATGTTCATACATCGATGCAGCATGGGACTGTGATCAAACGTTAAGACTGTTCTTTTTAGGACAGTAATTTTGTGTCACGCTATGGTTTGTGTAATGACAACAAGCACAGAGATTGTTTCAGTAACGGTACACTAAACTAAGACCATTTTTAAATAGATGTTATAAGACCATGTAACATCACTGCAGCAATAAAGAATTTTTACTTATGCCCTTAATGATTACAAGTATTGTCAAAGACTATCATTTAAGAAGTTTTTTAAGAGTTAACGAGATCCACACAAGCTTGTGATCACATGACTGTAGATCCCTCTGGCGATAACATTGTCTATCCAAAATGACTATTCTTAGCATCTTCTTTGCTTTCTGCGTATTTCCCACGATTTTTAACAGTTAGCGCACGTATGAGTGCCGAAAGTACACAATATACTGCTAAATGAGGGCCAGTAAGCTACCTGGTAGTAAAGTTATTGTGGACATGATGTACTGTTAAAGTTATCCTTGTAAGCTGATCGGCATGTGCAAGACTGTATCTGTAACATTCGACATGTGTATATTCTTCAAAGCCTTCCATCTACTCACTGGAAATAACCCCGTTCTTGAGTACCTAATCCTTCATAACAACCACCCCATACCTGACAATCAGAACAATGCTGACCTCTTTGTATCCTATTTCTCTGATATCTGATCCATTCTTGATGAACCTCATTTTGATTACTCCCTCTTCCCGGCCACCGATGGACATGCTAACACTGCTGTCCTACTCCTGTCTCCCAGCACCAAGTTTTTGCACAACAAACCACAAATAGAATTATATAAACTAACCACAGCACATGGCATACAACGAGTACTTCACAGGAAACGCTACACATCCTCTGCTCATGACTGCATTAACCACCTGGTTTCTCATCACTCTTGCAACCCTTTATACCACTATCGTCTCCACTTGTTACTATCCTGAGTTGTGGAAAACTACCCAAATCGTACTTTTCATTAAACCAAAGACACCCCCTACTGACACCACCTCCTACAGCCTTATCTGCCGCACCTCAGTTTCCAGCAAAGCCTCCGAAACCATCCACTCCTGGCGTATCCCGCAACACTTAAACCATCATCGCCGTCTTCTCACTAACCAGTGTGGCTTCTGTCCCATCTTCTTCTCTTCTGACGTCCAGCTCCTGCACCTCACCCACCTCCCATCCACCAACTCAACACTTGTAAATAAGCTATTTTGGTCTCCCTCGACCTAAAGAAAGCCTACAACCAAGTACGGCATTTTGGTCTTCTTTTCAAGCTGCAGACTTACGCTCTGCTAGTTAATGCATCCTGCCTCTAATGGCCCATCCTTTGTCACAATTAACAACACCAACTCTCACACCTTCCATTCCATTGCAGGCGTGCCGGAAGATTCCATATTTTCTCTTCTCCTCAGTCGCCTATACACAGGCGATGTGCCAAACACATTTACACCAGTCCACTTTCTTCAGTATGCTGATGACATAGCATTCCTCCCTCTCTCTTCTATACTCAACAGTCCTTACAAATCTAATTTAATCAGTTTATTTCCTAATGTAGCCAATGGCCCGTCAGGATCAGCCCCTTCAAAACCGAGACAATAATCACAGGAGACGCCATCCACACATTCCATCTCCATTACTCCTATCTTATCATTTATTACCACCCAATCCAGCTAGCAAATACACTAAATTACCCTGGACTAACAATCGTCTGGCAACTAACACACAAACCTCACCTACTAACGATACAACAGAAAACCCACAATAAACAAAAGCTACTAAATCACCAACTTGTCGGACTTGGGTATTGCGCCTATTCAGTGTCATCCACACTTATAAATCCTTGATCTGTCTCATCCATTGCCATGCAAACGACATATACTCCACCTTGCTTTCTGCATCCGTTGCCTTCTCCTGAAAGGACCCCACAATAACTTATCACATACTCACCTCTCCTCACTCACATTCAACATCTCCAGACTGTCTACATCATCCACCAAATCCGCTCCAATAATCCTATTGTTTCACGTCTAATTTCGAATCCTCATATGCTGCCGCGCGTTTACCAACACAACCCATCAACTTGCACCTACACACGTTCCACATGCTCTCCCAAAGAAACTTGTACCATCCCCCTCACAAATCATGAACTTTGCCCCTAGATTACCTATCCTATCAAGTATAGGTCCACTCCACGCAGTGCACATAATCAACGCTTCCTCTTCCTCCCCTCCCCCCATTTCCTTATATCTTATTTTTCCATTGGCCTTTCTTTTCCCATCTCCTTTTCCCAATAACTATTATTGCCATCAGTTTTCTTCTCAACTCCATCTCCTCTTCTGTCCCAACAAACACTCCTATCCAATCGCTACTATGATCAGTCCTCCGTTCTTAGACCAACATATTCCTGCCCTCTTCATTGGCCAAACTTTTTCTCATTACCAACTGACTAACTATCCCATGTCAGGTCTTTCCATTTTATTGTGTCAGGAAATTGCTACTTTTAAATGCCAATGTTCAGCAACATGTTTTAAATGTTTTGCATCTGCAGTTTTTTGTTTCATTTTACATTTAATGTTGCTGTTTTTAACTACCAGTGCAAGAAGTGATCTATCATATATCTAAAATGATGCATTTTATTTTTTCACCTTTAAAAAGTTTTAAATTCAGTGTAGGTGTCTTCATTCGCTGTTTCTCTTTTTTGTCTTATTTAATTTTTATTGCAAATTGGCTGAAGAGACGGTTGCCTGTATTGCTGACAGCCCACCCCTCTGCACATGTGCGGGATGGGGATATGAAATAATAATAAAGAAACAAATGCGAATGTGTGTTAACGTGTTTATCTCCACGTAGCACGCAACAAATACTTTTAAATTACACACATACATCACCAACATAAATAACTTATGCAACAACTGTAAGCGATAACGTTATCCACCAACATATCTATTTCCCACTAATATACCTCTTCGACTGTCCTCCCCTTGAACAGGACCAGTAAAAAATGCCCTGTTTCATGGCATCGAAAACGTGCCCCAAGCAATCTCTCTTTTTAACGTATTACCTCGGTATTCTTCCGAATCCATACGGACGTCCAGACAATGACACTCCATAACACCACGCCGTTGGCCTGCGAAACCTAACCCCTCAATTGCGGAAACCATTGCCTCTGACTCAAAAAAGGTGGAACGTCTTTTAGCGGAGGTAACACGTGAGCGGTCGGCTAGCTTCATATCCTCCAATATAAACTAAAGAGCCAAAGAAACTGGTGCAGCTCCTTAATATCGTATAGTTCCGCCGGGAGCACGCAGAGGTATGGCAGCACCACGTGGAATGGACTCGCCTAATGTCTAAAGTAGTGATGGAGGGAATTCACACCATGAATCCTAAAGGGCTGCCCATAAATCCGTAAGAGTACTAGAGGGTGGAGATCTTTTCTGAACAGCACGTTGCAAGGTATCCCAGATATGCTTGCTAATGTTTGTGTCTGGGGAGATTGACGGCCAGTGGAAGTATTGAAATTCAGAACAGTGTCCTTGGAGCCACTCTGTAACAATTCTGGACATGTGGCGTGTCGCATTGCCCTGCTGTAATTGCCGAAGTCCGTCGGAATGCACGACGGACATGAATGGATGCATGTGATCAGACACGAAGCTTACGTACGTGTCACCTGTCAGAGTCGTATCTAGAAGTATCGGGAGTCCCATATCACTCCAACTCCACAAGCCACGCACCATTACAGAGCATCCACCAGCTTGAAAAGTCCCCTGTTGTCATGCAGGTTCCATGGATTAATGAGGTTGTCTCCATCCCCGTGCACGTGCATGCGCTCGATAGAATTAAAAGGAGACTCGTCCGACCAGGCAATATGTTTCCTGTCATCAACAGTCCATTGTCGGTATTGACGGACCCAGGCGAGGCGTAAATCTTTGTGTCCTGCAGTTATCAAGTGTACACGATTGAGCCTTCAGCTCCGAAAGTCCATATCGATGATGTTTCTTTGAATGGTTCGCACGCCGACACTTAATGATGTCCCAGCGTTGAAAGTTGCAGCAGTTTGCGGAAGGGTTGCACTTCTGTCACGCTGAGCGATTCACTTCAGTCATCATTGGTCCCGTTCTTGAAGGATCTTTTCCCGGCAGCACCGATGTCGAAGCTGATTCTTGGTATTCACGGTACACTCGTGAAATGATCGTACGGGAAAATCCCCACTTCATTGCTACCGCAGAGATGCTGAGTCCCATCGATCGTCACCGACAACAGTACCACATTAAAACTCACTTAATTCTTGATAACCAGCCATTGTAGCAGCATACAGGAAATTTGTGGTAAGGCCTTACGGGAAATATCTGCTGAGGTCATCGGTCCCTAAACTTACGCAGTATTTAATCTAACTGAAACTAACTTACGCTAAGGACAACGCACACACACCCATGCACATGGAAGGAGTCGAAACTCCGGCGGTGGTAGCCTCGCGGACCGTGACATGCCACCTCTGACCGCGCGGCGCAGCGTAAAGCGATATAAAACTGCGCAAGATACTTGTTGCCTTATACAGAGTGAGTCACCTAACATTACCGCTGGATATATTTCGTAAAACACATCAAATACTGACGAATCGATTCCACAGACCGAACGTGAGGAGAGGGGCTAGTGTAATTGGTTAATACAAACCATACAAAAATGCACAGAAGTATTTTTTTACCACAAACCTACGTTTTTTTAAATGGAACCCAGTTAGTTTTGTTAGCACATCTGAACATATAAACAAATACGTAATCAGTGCCGTTTGTTGCATTGTAAAATATTAATTACATCCGGAGATATTGTAACCTAAAGTTGACGCTTTAGTACCGCTCCTCCGCTGTTCGATCGCTTGTATCGGAGAACACCGAATTACGTAGGGATCCAAAGGGAACGGTGATGGATCTTAGGTACAGAAGAGACTGGAACAGCACATTACGTGCACATGCTAACGCCTTTTTATTGGTCTTTTTCACTGACGCACATGTACATTACCGTGAGGGGTGAGGTACACGTACACACGTGGTTTCCATTTTCAATTACGGAGTGGAATAGAATGTGTCCCGACATGTCAGGCCAATAGATGTTCAATGTGGTGGACATCATTTGCTGCACACAATTGCAATCTCTGGCATAATGAATGTCGTACACGCCGCAGTACATCTGGTGTAATGTCGCCGCAGGCTGCCACAATACGTTGTTTCATATCCTCTGGGGTTGTAGGCACATCACGGTGCACATTCTCCTTTAACGTACCCCACAGAAAGAAGTCCAGAGGTGTAAGATCAGGAGAAAGGGCTGGCCAATTTATGCGTCATCCACGTCCTATGAAACGCCCGTCGAACATCCTGTCAAGCATCAGCCTAGTGTTAATTGCAGAATGTGCAGGTGCACCGTCATGCTGATACCACATACGTCGACGCGTTTCCAGTGGGACATTTTCGAGCAACGTTGGCAGATCATTCTGTAGAAACGCGATATATGTTGCAGCTGTTTGGGCCCCTGCAATGAAGTGAGGACCAATGAGGTGGTCGTCAATGATTCTGCACCATACATTTACAGTCCACGGTCGCTGTCGCTCTACCTATCTGAGCCAGCGAGGATTGTCCACAGACCAGTAATACATGTTCCGTAGATTCACTGCCCCGTGGTTTGTGAAACCCGCTTCATCGGTAAACAGTTAGAACTGCAACGTATTCTCTGTTAATGCCCATTGACAAAATTGCACTCGATGATTAAAGTCATCACCATGTAATTGCTGATGTAACGACTCATGAAACGGGTGAAAGCGATGACGATGCAGTATGCGTATGACAGTGCTTTGACTCAGTCCACCTGCTCTCGCAATGTACCGTGTACTCATGTGTGGGTTCATGGTAACAGCAGCTAACACACCAACTGCACCCGCTTCTCCGTGACAGGCCTGTTACGGACCCGTTTGTGTGCTACGACCATACCTGTTGCATACAGTTGGCGGTAGATGTTTCGCAATGTGCGGCACGTTGGATGCTCTCTGTCCGGATACCGTTCTGCATACACCCTGCAGGCTTCAGCTGCATTTCGTTGACACTCGCCATAGATGAGTATCATATCCGCCTTTTCGGAGTTCGAATACACCATGGTCACGGTTCCTACAGCACTACACTATCACAGACGTCTGGTAACACGGTATACTACAGTTGGTCTGCGTGTGGAGACGACTGCGGAATAACAAGAGCAGCAAGCGCTAAATGCGGATACTGCGACAGCTAGACCAAACCATAACAGTGCACTACAGCCACACTCGTAAACACGGTCGTCATCGTAAACATGTCCCTGCAGATGCTGCTCGCCGACCGTGGCCCGTGTTTTTACAACACGCAACTGGACGTCGGAGGTTTCAAGCGTCAACTTTAGGTTACAATATCTCCGGATGTAATTAACATTTTACAATGCAACAAACGGCACTGATTACTTATATGTTTATATGTTCAGATGTGCTAACAAAACTAACGTTCCATTTTTAAAAAAACGTAGGTTTGTGTTAAAAAACATACCTCCGTGCATTTTTATATAGTTTGTATTAAACAATTACACTAGCCCCTCTCCTCACGTTCGGTCTGTGGAATCGGTTCGTCAGTATTTGATGTGGTTTACGAAATATATCCAGCGGTAACGTTAGGTGACTCACCCTGTATAGGTGCTGCCGACCGCAGAGAGGTATTCTGCCTGTTTGCATATCTCTGTATTTGACTACGCATGCGTATACCAGTTTCTTTGGCGCTTCGGTGTATTATCAACTATTCCGGTTTCAGTCGGAGATTGCGGACCGAATTTGCTCATAATACCGAGCCAAAGTTTTATAGGTGTCCTGAACCCGCCAAAAGTGCTTCCGTTCGAGTTCATTTTTAATAAGAGGCGAAAACTTAAACTCAATAATACGCTTCCGCAGACGGTTCAAGTTTCGGAAAATATATGGCTAAACATGCCCCGTATCAAAGTATGCAATAACTGAAGTGAAATACAATGTGATATCTCCAAAGCGTTAGCATGACATTCAAACTTAACAGTAAGGGACACAACGGAATCCACCTTGCTGAGATTCTCCAACGAAAGTTGCTTTATATCCTGGAACAAAGAGCGCAATGGGTGAGACAATTTGCCAGAAATATCCCCAGCTGATTGTTGAAGCCAGACTTCTACCTGACCACTGCTTTCAAGCATTACTTGTCCGGATGAAGATTCCTGCTCGGCAGTCGCCATTCCCAAGTCTTCTAGACAAAATCGGCTAACACTAGCTTACAAATCTCACACCTGCGCATGCATACCCTGGGCCAGTTTACCCTGTTCGGAACTAAGTTTAATCTTCTTAACCTCGCTCAGACGGTTGGCCAGTGAATTAGTTGGGCTTCATCGTATAAACTTGTTTACGGGTGGGTTGATTACGGCAGCAGCCCTATCAGATAGTGCGGCATCGACACCGCGTATGGTGTCAGGGTGAGGATCAACGGACTGTCCAAGGCCGTACGGAAACCATCCACTAACTCAGTGACACTTCCGTCTGAAGGGAAATTGGTTCGAATGGCCCTGAGCACTATGGGACTTAACTTCTGAGGACATCAGTCCCCTAGAACTTAGAACTACTTAAACCTAACTAACCTCAGGACATCACACACATCCATGCCCGAGGCAGGATTCGAACCTGCGACCGTAGCGGTCGCGCGGTTCCAGACTGAAGCACCTAGAACCTCTCGGCCACTCCGGCCGGCCGTCTGAAGGGAACTGTCGTATCCCGGTCTCATAAGCCAAATCATTTTTCTTAAGGAAAGAAAAGACCATGACAACAGACGACGCCATGTTTGATAATGCTGTTGCAAATAGGACAGAATTAATTACACTAATGAATTACAGTAAGCAAATAGAATGAAACAAACAAGAGTGACTAAAAATAATAACTCAGGAAATGGTGAATGATGCAATAGGAAAAATTCTCTATCTTAACCCAGAAACAACGCTCACGACTACATTGAATTGTCACTTTCAAGGGTGTGGCTAAACCAAAATCAAACACATGAAAGAACTGGGCCATTTTACACTCTTCATTAAAATTAAAAAAAGGACCTCTAAATACACTAAGATAAACAATTTATGAGATCAGCACCAGTTACAATAAACAGCGATTAAAAGGGGAACAATAGTTGGAATGCTACAACAGTTATAAAATTAAACAGGACTTTTATCAAATTGTAACTTTTATAGACAACCTCATAAACAGTAAACACTTAATGACAAATTACGACCAAATGGTATCATTTAAACCACAGACTGTGCATATTTTAACAGAAGGCACAGCTTGCGAGAACAGTAATGGGCGCAAATAAATTAAATACAATTTTACATTGCTTTTGACAAGAAAGTTGCACAAATGCCCCCCGGACCGACTCAACTTTTAAACAACCAAGAAATGAACGCTCGACGGCCTGAATTATTGCTATTGTTCTAGTCCAGTATGAAGGAAACTTATCCCTAAGCACGAGGTTTAAGACTCGCAGTGCAGGTTATATGCTTACCCTCTTACGAGATTTTTGACACCAAACGCAATAAACAAAACCCAACAGGACGACGACATGACAAGATAAGGAATAACTGAAGCAATCTGTATTCATCTAGTTACCGCACCTACGAAATAATGTCAATGTGGCCAAACGGAGAGCGAGGTATCCAAAGCCTCCGACATTAAAAGAGTGAGAGAGAGGGGGGGGGGGGCTGTCACATTAAATAAACTACTAAACTAAAGAAATGAGCCGTTTACAAGAGTAGAAGGTTCCTGCAGAAATTGAAAAAACTTGGCGAAGTTGAAAAACATATTATACTATTAAAACAAGGATTACCGAACGAGCGTAATGGGGTGCTTAAGCGCTCAGAGTGAGAACAACAGCAGTAACATAAAAGAGTTACTATATTACACTTACGTAAGTTAGAGAGTGGCAACCTCCACTGACCGCTTAGGCCTTTAGAATGAAAACAGCAGGTACATGAACCCGTTAAAAGATTACAGTTACGTAACTTGGAGACCTGCGAGCTCCTTGGATATGATGTTGTAGTCCGGCGTGGCGTGTAGAAGCACAGCTGCGGGGAAACTACGTTCCAAGAGACCCATAAGGCATCATATACCATACTGTCCGCGCTGCTGGAACAGACTGAACGTGCGTGTAAGTCCGGGCCATCATTTCTCAGTCGACACTGCCGCAAAAATGGTTCAAATTGCTCTAAGCACTATGGGACTTAACATCTGAGGTCATCAGTCCCCTATTTAAACCTAACTAACCTAAGGACATCACACACATCCATGTCCGAGGTAGGATTCGAACCTGCGACCGTAGCGGCAGCGCGATTCTAGACTGAAGCGACTAGAGGGTAGAGAAAAGAGTGTATATAAAACGCGTTTTCTACAAAGTATAGAATAATCTATCACATTTAATACACTTAATATTCTTAACTGTCGAGTTTGGACCGGTAAATTGATTTTAAAAAGCTATTCACGCTTATAAAATTTGCTAAATGGAAACTGACAGCAATTTGACAAAATGGATGGCACTGATATTAGTGAGTAAGGTACCCAAATCCTGCCTAAACCTGATTGACTCGAACACAGCTAATGGAGAATGAAAGTCAACGCGTTTTCATGAATTACGTCAGTATTTTGTCGTGCAGCGATATCACTGTAAGTTGCTATTATATACGAGAACGACTCACACACGCCACCTTGTTGCGTGTCCAACAAGGTCTGTGGCTGCTCTCACTAGTTCAAAATGGTTTAAATGGCTCTGAGCACTATGGAACTTAATTTCTGAGGTCATCAGCCCCTAGAACCTAGAACTACTTAAACCTAACAAACCTGAGGACATCACACACATCCATGCCCGAAGCAGGATTGGAACCTGCGACCGCAGCGGTCGCGCGGTTCCAGACTGTAGCGCCTAGAACCGCTCTTCCGGTAAAACTGCTTGGTTGATCTACTCTTTGCGAATGAGATCTACTGCTTACCCATTGGCCAGATAAAGACAGTGAGCAATCTGTATAAATTGTAGTTCGGATGAATCAACCGCTCGTGAAGCTTATTAAATTCGACACTCCTCGGACTGACTGATGGATTGACACTTCTGAGACACGCTGGCACATTCACTAAAATTCAGAATCAGTGATGCCTCTAATGGGTGCAGCTTGGGACATACAGTCCTCACCGGGGAGGACCCAGGCTTGACTGCCCCTCGCTTCTGTCCCCAGAGGAAAATAAGGCCCCACCCTCTAAGCTACAGGACGGAGTTTGCTTTCACCATCTAATAACAGCTCTTGTCTCTTCCTCCTTCATCACGCCAGCCAATCGGCTTCCACGTTATTTTCTTATCATGCATTGGCTCTCGTGGGTCTTTGATACCGTCTTTAATTAGTAACCTTTACATCATCGGTCCCGGATTCGAAACCCCCATACGTTTAAATTTGATTAATAACCAGCATTGGCGGCCGAAGGCTTCCGGCATAGGAAGTGCCCCTCATTCTGCTAACGGGCTTGTCAAAGAGGGCGGGAGGGCGGACAGAGCACTCTCTTGCCCTTGCGGTTGGAAACTAGTCCTAATGGTGGAAGGGAAGAATCAGCAATGATCAACGGCATGAGGATGCAGAAGATAACGGAAACCACTGCTTTGAAGACACATAACGTGTATCCACAGGACACGTGGTCTGTAACTGATAAATCATGATGATCTCTGCATTGGAAAATGATTCCGGAATAATTCCCCACTCGGATATCTAGGAGGGGACTGCCAAGGTAGAGGTGTTCATCAGAGAAAGATTGAATAACCAACGGTAGGATAACGTTCTACGAGTCGAGGCGTGGTATGTCAGAAGAATGAACGTGGTAGGGAAGCTATAAAATCTGAAAAGGGAATTGCAAAGGCTCAATCTAGATTTAGTAGGGGTCAGTGAGGTGAATTGGGGAGAAGGATTTCTGGTCAGATGAAGATAGGGAATATCATCAAAATGGTCCAAATGGCTCTGAGCACTATGGGACTTAACTTCTGAGGTCATCAGTCCCCTAGAACGTAGACCTATTTAACCTAAGGACATCACACGCATCCATGCCCGAGGAAGGATTCGAAGCTGCGACCGTAGTGGTCGTGCGGTTCCAGACTGTAGCGCCTAGAACAGCTCGGCCACCCCGGCCGGCGGAATATCAACAGCAGCAGAAAATAGTATAACGGGAGTGGGATTCGTTATGAACAGGAAGGTAGGGCAGAGAGTGCGTTACTGTGAACAGTTCAGTGACAGGATTGACCTTATCAGAACCGACAAATATAGTTCAGGTACTCGTGTCGACGTCGATAGCTGCAGATGAAGAGATAGAGAAAGTATATGAGGATATTGAAAGGGTAATACAGTATGTAAAGAGAGATGAAAATTTAATAGCCATGCGGGACTGGAATGCAGATGTAGAGAAAAGAGAAGAAGAAAAGGTTGCAGGGGAATATTGGCTTTGAACAAGGAATGAGAGAGGAGAAAGATTAATTGAGTTTTGTAATAAATTCCAGCTAGTAATAGCGAATACACTGTTCAAGAACCGCAAGAGGGTGATATATAGTTGTAAAAGTCCAGTCGATGCGTGATGATTTAAGTCAAACAGAGATTGTAAGGCGCACCAAGGAGCAGGCATAGACTCCAATTAGAATGTAGTAGTGATGAAGAGTAGGCTGAAGGTCAAGAGATTAGTCAGGAAGGATCAATATGCAAAGAAGTGGGATATGGAAGTAATAAGGGATGACGAAATACGCTTGAAGTTCTCTAAGGCCATAGATACAGCTATAAAGAACAGCTCAGTAGGCAGTACAGTTGAAAAGGAATGGACGTCTCTGAAACGACCAATTACAGAAGGTGGAAAGAAAATCATAGGTACAATGAAGGTAACTGCGAAGAAACCATGGGTAGTAGAAGAAATACTTCAGATGATCGATGAAACATGGAAGTACAAAAATGTTCAGGGAAATTCAGGAATACAGAAATATAAGTTGCTGAGGAATGAAATAAATAAGCCGTGCTGAGAAGCTAAGACGAAATGGCAGCGCGAAGAATGTGACGAGAAACAAATGATTGTTGGAAAGACTGACTCAGCATACAGGAAAGTCAAAACAAGCTTAGTGAAATTAAAAGAAATATTGGTAACATTCAGATGGAACAGGAATTCCACTGTTAAATGCAGAGGAGAGAGCGGATAGGTGGAAAGATTACATTGAAGGTATCTCTGAGGGACAATATTTGACTGATGTGGTAGAAGAAGGAGTCGATTTAAAGTAGATAAGGGATCCAGTATTAGAGTTTAAGAGAGCTTCGGAGGACATATGAACAACTAAGGCAGAAGGGGTAGACAGCATTCTATTTCGAAAACCATTGGGAGAAGTGGCAACAAAACCACGTTGGTGTGTAAAATGTATAAGTCTGATGGCATACCAACTAACTTTCTGAAAAATATCATCCACAAAATGGCATAGACTGCAAGGGCTGACAAATGCTAGATTTATCGCACGATCTGCTGAACAGTTCATGTATTTAAGTTGCTGACAAGAGTAATACACAGAAGAATGGAAAACAAAATTGAGGATGTGTTAGATGACGGCCGTTTTGCTGTAGGGAAGGTAAAGGCACCAGTGAGGCAATTTTTACGTTGCGTTTGATAGCGGGAGCAAGATTAAAGAAAAATTAAGACACATTCATACGATTCGTCGACCTGGTAAAAGCGTTCGACAATATAAAATGGTGGAAGACGTTCGAAATTCTGAGAAAAATGGGGTTAAGCTGTAGGGAGAGACGGATAATATACAGTATGTACAAGAGCCAAGAGGGAATAATAAGAGTTGACGACAAAGAACCAAGTGCTCGGATTAAAAAGGGTGTAAGTCTAGGACGCAGTCTTTCGCCTGTACTGTTAAATCTGTACATCGAAGAAGAACTGATAGAAATAAGAGAAAGGTTCAGGAGTGGAAGTTAAAATTCAAGGTGAAAGAGCAACAACGATACAATTAGCTAATGACATTGGTACCCTGAGTCAAAGTGAAGAAGAATTAAATGATCTGCTGAATGTAAGAAACAGTTTTACGAGTACAGAATATGGAGTGAGTGTAAATCGAAGAAGACGAATGTAATGAGATGTAGCAGAAGTGAGAACAGCGAGAAACATATCATCAGGATTAATGGTCACGAAGTAGATTAAGTTAAGTAATCCTGTTACCTAAGCAGCAAAATAACCAATAACGTACGGAACAGGGAGGACATCAAAAGCAGACTAGCACTGGCGAAAAGGGCATTCCTGACCATGAGAAGTCAAACTAGTATCAAACGTAGGCCTTAATTCGAGTAAGAAATTTCAGAGTCTGTACGTTTGAAGCACAGCATTGTGTGGTAGTAAAATATGGACTATGGGGAAACCGGAACGGAAGAGGAACGAAGAATTTGAGATAAAGGGCTACAGACGAATGTTGAAAATTAGGTGGACTGATAAGGAATCAGGAAGTTCTTCGCCGAATCGTAGAGGAGAGTAATATATGGAAAACACTGACAAGGAGAAGGGAAAGGATGATAGGACATCTCTTAAGACATAAGGAATCACTTCCATGGTACTAGAGGGAGCTGTAGAGGGCAAAAACTGCAGAGGAGGACAAAGAGCGGAATACATCCATCAAATAACTGAGGACGTAGGTTGCAAGTGCTACTCTGAGAGGAAGAGGTTGGCACAGGAGAGCAACTCGTGGCGGGCCGCATCATGAAGCCAGTAGGAATACTGATGACTATAAATATGCCTCTAATGTGTGCAGCCTGGGACACACAGAGATAGAGTTCTTCCTCACTTGGAGAGGACTCGACTCTGTCCCCAGGGCAAGTAAGGTCCACACTCTAAGCTGTAGGACAGAGCTTACTTTTA
Source organism: Schistocerca serialis cubense (assembly GCF_023864345.2). Lineage (NCBI taxonomy): Eukaryota > Metazoa > Arthropoda > Insecta > Orthoptera > Acrididae > Schistocerca > Schistocerca serialis. The sequence goes on from NC_064646.1 coordinate 358,296,317, forward strand.
CCGTCCAATGACAGTTCTTGTCTCTGAAATCAGTATCTTCATCCTACATCACGCCATCCAATCGGCGTCCTCCCTATTGCCTTATCGTGCTTTAGTAAAGATCAGCAATGCCATCCTCATTGTTAATAAGTAAATAATTCTCTCATTTCGTCATGAAATATGCAAACTGATTATACTGTCATTAATTTATGCAAGTGTCCATTAAAAACCGACCGCTTGCAAATCAGTTCCGGAAGATTTGAGTGAGTTGTAAAATAAGAGAGCCGTTGTACTCACAAAAACTTCGCAATGTCCAAAGTCAGTCTGCCTAGCACGTGACCCCCATGACACCGAAAGAGGGGGATATTGCCGCCCAAGCACCACCGATCCCAATTCCGCACAGTATCAGTTCGCTTCCCCAATCGCGACGCCACCACCATGTCTCATAGATGAACAACGCATTCTATACGCGGGTGCGAACTTATGTTGAGGCAGGCAATCTGTAAAAGGAAAAGGAGCTGACACGGGTCGGATACTGGTCACGTGAAAGTGCTGTAATGCTTCGTGAATCGTCACTACACAGTGATATAGTGGTAGCTTGTGGTGTCGTGTCATAGGTTGGTACCAAAGGGCCTTATTTTCTTGGAGACGATAGCAGCGATGTTGTTACTGAGAATACATAATGTTCTCTCCACATGCTGTGCCATTTCATAGTACGACAGCTTGCCAAACTTTCTGTACATGGAAACACATTCTTCCAACAAGACGGGCCACATATCATATGAGGCAGCGGTCCGTTAACTCGCCTCAGAACATATTTCCTGTTCATTTCATCTCCAAGAACGGGGACGTTCCCTGTCCTCCATGACACCCTGACTTTTCAAAGTGTGACTTCTTCCTTTGGGGTCATATGCTGTCTCAGATCTTCCGGTGTGACACACCACACACCACTTAGGAACTAAAGGATCAGATTTGGGAAGATGGAAGAAGTTAATTGAATTCAGGGACTATCTTTAAACAGGTGTCTAACTTCCGAAATTGACTTGAAATGTGTGTGAAGGAAAACGGCTGCCACCTAAGTGATGTCATTTTCAAGTAATGGGCATTTTATTTTACAAGCATTATAAATTCATTTCGTATATTGCTTTCATATCGCTGTGCGAAAGAATGCCCAAGGTTGACAGTTTACGCTGTAGTGTCATCGCCGTCTTAAAACCCTACATGCTGTTGCTACCTCGCCTGGCTGGGGTTAGTGGCACCTTTCCCGACACCGCGGATATCTTTCAAGGTGGGACTGCGTACGTATTGTTGAAGTGAAGCATGATTAGCTCATTGAGCTTCTACAATAGACATATGTTCCAAATGCTGCCGAACGCACGAGATGAACTTGAGAAGACAGCGCTGGATAACGTCTTATTTTTAAATGCAGGAGTCGCTTCTTCCAAGACAAGGAAGGAGTTGCTGCCTACTAGAAGTCAAATCGCTCTAGTGGCAAAATATTTTCATCGGAGCTTTTCTGGTTCAGTCGCTACAGCAGAAGTCTTTCGAAGACACTACTCACAAATGATAACAAGATGATTTGACTTTAGGTTTCTGGTTCGCCCAGACTGAGGATAGCTATCACAATAGCATATTTCCATAATCGAAAAACGCACTTTGTTCTGAAAATTTGACTGAGAACAGTGGCGATGATCTCATGAGCTTCTCTCGCTAGTTCTCTCAACATTCTGCCAATTATTCCATAGTGGATTAGTTCTTTGTTCTTCAATAACTCTTTGATAATAGAGAAAATATATTGCTGTGTCACCGGTGGAAGCTGCTGTTCCTTTTCGTGCTCTTCTGCTGCAGCGAAGTAGACGGAGACTCTGTCCGCTACCTTGTGGGTGTGTTTTCTATCGCGAAGTTCTTCAGTCGGTGGATTCTTAGCCCCGTAAACATCAGCGAGGCAATTTGCTTCGTCGTCTGGCTTGTAAACAGTTCCAGCAGGATTCTAAGCGCTGGAAAGCGTATTTGTGATCCAGTGGAGTAAGGTAACACGTTCCACGTCTGTGTTCGTATCTACCGTTTCAGAATTCTGAGAAGGCTACCTTTATTTGTCTTCTGAGGAGGGCTACTCTTTCGTTTAGCCTGTTTAGTTCTTTAGTCATGTCCTGGAAAGACGATGCTGGGCGTTGTGTCCCTTCGTTTTCTGGAGCGGAGAAGACCAATGCTTCCGTAATGTTTGTAGACAGGCGTACTATAACATGGTTTTAGAAACTGACCAGGGGTTACTTATTGCATTCAACCTCTGGGTGGTATTTAAGGGGCTCTTCCTTAACGCGAAATATCTCAGATTAGTTAGAATTATATATTAATACCTTCAGCTGCTGACAGGCGTTTATATATATATATCAACGGGGACAGGTGAAAATGTGTGCCCCGACCGAGACTCGAACCCGGGATCTTCTGCTTACATGGCGGACGCTCTATCCATCTGAGCCACCGAGGGCACAGAGGATAGTGTGACTGCAGGGACTATCTCGCGCACGCCTCCCGCGAGACCCACATTCTCACCTTGTATGTCCACACACTACAATCGTAGTGTCCCATCCCAACACACTCACTACTCATGGAAGACATTCTTACCAAGTCCCATAAGAGGTCGGGGAATATATGTTCATCCGCACAGAAGAGGAAGGTCATGGCCAGTATTGCCAGAACTATATACTTATATGGATATTGTGTCTGTTCTTTCGGACATGTCCGGAAGAACAGAACCGTTTCCATATAAGTATCTCAGATTAGTGTTTGGATGTAAGCGCTTTCGTAACGTCAGTAGTGATGAAGTCGCTAATTCCTCTTACTGCTGAAATATCAAGGAGATGAGATGTTTATTTGCTGTGGGGACAGATCGTAGGCTGCACTCACCCACACACTTGAGCGTGTCTTCCGCTTGTGGTGGCCGTTCTTGAGTTCCATCTCGTGTGTTTGGCGTTCAGGTCGCTAGGCACAAACAGCTCCTCCTAACCCTTGACGTGCGTGAGCACCCTACAGATGTTTCATTGGTTGTCGGCACGTATCGATAAAGATGACACCCAGTCCATTGAGCTGCTTTAACTGCGATGGCTCTAGTTTCCATTGTTCGTAGAGCGAACTGGGAACTCCATCATTTCGGCACTAACTGCTACAAAACTTGCAGTTCCACCTCCCGCTATCATCCTGTCCTGTCTCTAACCTGTACAGTGCTCTACGTTTGATCTTATTCGAGGTTTGAGTTGAGTGTTCACGACCATACACAGGTCTACATCATGACCCACATAATCCAAATAACTTACTTGCATCTTCAGTCATGCTCCGAGACCAGGCAACACTTGAAGAAAATGACGTCTGCTGTTTCTGAAGTAGGTATCCTGCTTGCAGCTTCCAGTCTTGACCTTGATCAAGGTATCGGCTTCCTCTCATACCTGCAAGCGTAATTAACTTTGGCCTCTAGCTTTATCACTCTGATTATGATCCTGCCAACAACACACCTTAAGGACAGCAGGGGAGGTTATAAAGATATGTAAATACGAGTCGTGCACAGACCAAAAAACAAAAATATACTGAATAGTACCATCAGATACGCACACAAAAAATCCAATTAATTGATCAGATGGCACTGAAGTGGGAGGAAAACTGTGCTTATACTCTTCAACTTACGCCATTTATTGGACTTGCTGTCAACAGAAAAAAATCAGTCACAGTAAGTGCTGGAATATATACGAAAATGAAGGCGAGTGAGAGGGAGAGAGAGAGAGAGAGAGGGGGGGAGTGAGAGGGAGAGAGAGAGAGAGAGACAGAGAGAGATTCTGCCCAACAATTTTACGACGGCAGCATAACTTTTAGCGTTACTAAGCGGCAGCGTGGATGACTCCGAGGTTCGTTCCGCGGTTTCACTGGCGAGCTATCATCGTAAGATTTATTAATAAAGTTATCTACATCTACATCTACATCTACATGATTACTCTGCAATTCACATTTAAGTGCTTGGCAGAGGGTTCATCGAACCAAAATCATACTATCTATCTACCATTGCACCTCAGAACAGCGCGCGGGAAAAACGAACACCTAAACCTTTCTGTTCGAGCTCTGATTTCTCTTATTTTATTTTGATGATCATTCCTAGCTATATAGGTTGGGCTCAACAAAATATTTTTGCATTCGGAAGAGAAAGTTGGTGATTGAAATTTCGTAAATAGATCTCTCCGCGACGAAAAACGTCCTTGCTTTAATGACTTCCATCCCAACTCGCGTATCATATCTGCCACACTCTCTCCCCTATTACGTGATAATACAAAACGAGCTGCCCTTTTTTGCACACTTTCGATGTCCTCCGTCAATCCCACCTGGTAAGGATCCCACACCGCGCAGCAATATTCTAACAGAGTACGAACGAGTGTAGTGTAAGCTGTCTCTTAAGTGGACTTGTTGCATCTTCTAGGCGTCCCGCCAATAAAACGCAACCTTTGGCTCGCCTTCCCCACAATATTATCTAAGTGGTCTTTCCAACTGAAGTTGTTCGTATTTTTAACACCCAGGCACTTAGTTGAATTGACAGCCTTGAGAATTGTACTATTTATCGAGTAATCGAATTCCAACGGATTTCTTTTGGAACTCATGTGGATCACCCCACACTTTTCGTTATTTAGCGTCAACTGCCACCTGCCACACCATACAGCAATCTTTTCTAAATCGCTTTGCAACTGATACTGGTCTTCGGATGACCTTACTAGACGGTAAATTACAGAATCATCTATGAACAACCTAAGAGAACTGCTCAGATTATCCCGACGAACTCGCAACAAGATGCTTAAACGATTTGCTCGCTGAAAACCGTCAACCCTCCCTAAATATCTGAAGTGACATTGTTCAGATATGCTGCTAAAAGACACTGCCTAAATTGTTGGTCCATATGATCCGGAGTGCGTTAAATTCTTCTCCTGTGTCCAAAAAGTGACCAACTGAGGCGCGCTGGATGAACTTTGGTTCATAAAGAACGCAATCAATGGATGAAGTGAAAAGGATTTCCTTTAAACGCATTAAATGTTGGTACAGAATGTAGTTTGTGAATCAACCGCGTGCTGTCCGGTTTCCATCTGATATTTACTGCTTGTACATTGTTGATGACATGAATACTTACAGATTATTCACATTTTAGGGAGAATATAGTGAGTAAGGAGACTAATGTCCACAGCCCAGTGGTGGCTTAATATTCAGTTGTTCATATAGTTCGCTCCATGTAAAACTAACGATGATATTTAATCAGCCACTCAACCAACATCTATGAATGTAGGCTTCTGAGCTAGCAACTGAACCTGAAGTTAGCCAGCTGGAGTGGCCGTGCGATTCTAGGGGCTACAGTCTGGAACCGCGTGACCGCTACGGTCGCAGGTTCGAATCCTGCCTCGGGCATGGATGTGTGTGATGTCCTTAGCTTGGTTAGGTTTAAGTAGTTCTAAGTTCTAGGGGACTGATGACCTCAGAAGTTAAGTCCCATAGTGCTCAGAGCTATTTTTGAACCTGAAATTAAAAGTTGCTCAACATCTGTATATTCAATGGTTCTTTTCAAATAATCGGAATATGTATTTTTCATTCACATTCATTTTATACTTCACTATAGCCTTTCAGTCACCAAAATATTGTTTCTGAAATTCATCTCTCTGAAGTACTATAAAAACAAAGATATTCGTCATGCTTTTAAAACTTCTCCCAATGTAAAGACTTTTCCATACATGTGAGAGCAGCTGATTAGAATTCCCACAACAGAAACAACTGAAACATTTTCGTAAACACGTCAGATAGAAGCATAATTTAATGAGTATTAATTCTATAATCAATTCAGCTGGCTTCATATTCACCAGAGTTTTACAGTGATAGGACATGTAATTTAAAAAAATTAACTCTTTTCTTAAAATTCAACTTGATTGTAACGTGGTCAGAAGAGGCTGAATATAATACAAAAACTATTAAAAATAAACATGAACAGTCACAACCGCAAGAAACTTCCTTTTTATGAGGTTAGAGTTTGTCTGTTTTAGATCGTCTTCAGACATCACTTTGGAGTGTGTACATGTACGATGAAAAGTCAAAGAAACTGCTACACCTGGTTAATATCGTGTATGGGTCCCCGCTAGCACGCAGAAGTTCCGCAACCCGACGTAACATGGACTCGGCTAATGTCTGACGCAGTTCCGAAGGTAATTCACATCATGAATCGTGCAGGGCTGTCCATAAATCCGTAAGAGCACGACAGGGTGGAGATCTCCTCTGAACTGCACCTTGCGAGGCATCCCAGGTATGCCCAATAACTTTCCTGCCTGGCGAGTCTGGTGCCCAGCGGAAGTGTTTACACTCAGAAGAGTGTTCCTAGCGCCACTCTGTTGCAATTCTGGACGTATTGGGTGTTGCATTCTCATACTGGAATTGCCCAAGTCCCTCCCATTGCACAATGGGCATGAATGGACGCAGGTGATGAGACAGGATGTTTACGTACGCGTCACCTATCAGAGTCGTATCTAGGCGTATGAGGGAGCCCATATCATTCCACCTACACATGCCCCACACCATTGCAGAGCCTCCAACAGCTTGAACAGTTCCCTGCAGACACGCAGGTTCCATGGATTCGTGATGTTGTCTCCATACTCGTACACATTCATCCACTCGGTACAATTTGAAACGAGACTCGTCCGACCGGGCGACATGTTTACAGTCATCTACTGTCCAATGTCGGTGTTGATGGGTCCAGGCAAGGCGTAAACGTTTGTGTCGTACAGTCAGCATGGGGACAAGAGTAGGTCTGCGCCTCCGAAGGCCCACATTGATGATGATTCGTTGAATGGTTCGCACGCTGACACTTCCTGATGATCCAGCATTTAAATCTGCAGCAATTTGTGGAAGGGGTGCACTTTTGTAACGTTGATCGATTCTCTTCAGTCGACGTTGGTCCCAGTCTTGCAGGGTCCTTTTCTGGCCGCAGTGATGTCGGACATTTGATGTTTCACCAGATTCCTGACATTTGCGGTACATTCCTGAAATGGTCGTACGGGAAAACCCCCACTTCATCGCTACATCGGAGATGCTGTGTCCCAGCGCTCGTGGGCCGAATATAACACCACGTTCAAACTCATTTAAATCTTGATAACCCACCATTGTAGCAGCAGTAACCGATCTAATAATTCCGATAGACATTGTAGTCTTATGTAGGCGTTGCCAACCGCAGCGCCGTATTCTGCCTGTTTATATATCTCTGTATTTGAAGACGCATGCCTGTACCAATCTTTGGTGCGTCAGTGTAATTGAATTAGACGGATGTAGAGATATATAAAATATGACTTATATAAATAATAATTAATAATATATCCCTGACAGTAAACGGTGGCTGTGAACGGAGCAGTGGCTACGACACCACAAACACTAACCGCCAAGGAGAACAACGCAGCTGTTGCTTAAACACGCAATGCTCCGACTATTGCATACCACATTGCATCAGCTATAGCCAATCTGGCATATATGTTGTTAGAATAATGTATATAGAACTTAGAACTACTTAAACCTAACTAACCTAAGGATTTCACACACATCCATGCCCGAGGCCGCATTCGAACCTGCGACCGTAGCAGTCGCGCTGATCCGGACTGAAGCGCCTAGAACCGCTCGGCCACAGCGGAGTGCTCTATATATATATATATATATATATATATATATATATATATATATGTGTGTGTGTTTTGAGGACAGCGGTGTCTATGTGTGGGGATTTATTGCAGACTCGTAGACTGTATGGCAGCAAAGATGGAAGATAGGCAACGCTAATCGTTCCCATGTAGTCGGCGTAATCATTTCGATATGAGCCATCCAGCAGAAGAGAAAGAGTTGCAACAGTGGCTGGATTTCAGATACCTTCTTGTACGCAGAAATGCAAGCAAGTGATTGCATATTGCTCGTTAATTGTAGTGCCAGTAAAAATACTTCTTGGCCGATGCCGTTCCTTATTATCGAAGCAGCGAGGAGGAGACAATGTGCCCCTTTCGCAGAAGCCGATTTCAAGGTTGCAGACAGTGACTAGATATTACCAATTATCAGCATGCCGGTGAGACGAATATCGCAATAAATGTCAGCTTCCGCAGATGACATTAACCAAGAACAAACACGTTAGCAAATAAATTATAGTACCTAAAGCATACAAAAGGGGAAAAAAATGATGTTACATTAAAGGAAGTATGGCACAAATTCATTGACCCATCGAGATATCCAAAGACATCAAACAATGAGCGTGAGAAAACTGAAGTTTAAAAAACTGTGGACGTAGTTGTTTACAGTCATTCCATAAAACAGGGGTACAGAACGTCAGATGTACGGGAATATAAGTTACAACATTACGATATGATGCATCATGGATCCATCTAAATAGTGACAGACGTAAAATAATTACATAAGCATTCAAAATTTAAAAGATACTGTGATTGCCTTTATTTACAGTCACGAAAAATCTGTAAAATAGCAGAAAGTATGAAGTTACAATTATTATTTGGAGAAATAAAAGAGGACTAAATACGAACTGAAGTAAGATAGCGTTCTCTAGTTACCCTAGGGCACAATCATCAAACTGCATGAAGTAAGACACTGGCGACAAACTGGGCCTATTAAGATCGTCTTGAGTAAAAAGTGTAAAAACATAAGAATACATTTGTTTAGAATAAAGTGCACAAAGCTTATGACAGTCATGCGGATATTCCAAAAAAGTAAAAGAAAGAATAAAAGAGGGAAACGGAAGAGCAGGAACATTCTATAGTAAGCCTTGAAAACGAACATAGTAGTATTTTTCTTTGAACTCTACTTGATCGTTGAGTACGGATGAGCGTTTATTTTTGTAATCAGCATAAACTTCTATGTCTTGCAACGTGTTGAGTAACAATCCTTTAGGTGCAGTGTAAAGGAGTTTTAATTTCTTCGTTATAGATCCTTACGAGTGATTGTTATATGTTAGGTATTGGTCAGATACTAATTTATTACAAGCTGTACCTGAAGTATGTGGATTATATCGAGTAGCGAAGTTCCTACCCGTTTGGTAAATGCGCTGTTTGTCACAGTCTTTACATAATATTTTATAAACACCGTATGTTTCAGCCTATTCTGCAAAAGGTTATTGGTGTTAAAGGCTATTGTAAGGTTGGCGTTCTTGAACAGTTTATTAATTTCGTCAGAAATTAAGCCGGTGTTTGTCATTTCCGTAAATTTGCTGTTGGGGGGTAGGCTATTGTCACGTTATTGCAATTTACGAAACAGATAGTCAACTTCAATGGTCTTAAAGCAGTTAGCTTTGACAAATTGCTTCAAAATTTTATTTCTTTTTGGATTGCATCTGGTTCCAGAGGTAATTTAAGCAATCCGTGAATCAGATAAAGAAAAGACTTTTTTTGTATTTAGAAGGTTAACATGAATGACCATTAAAAGTTACATCAGTAGCAGTCGACTTCCTGTAAATGGCAAAACAATGTTTACTGCTCCAATCTGAAACGGTTAAATCTAAAAAGTTAATACTATTGTTGTTTTCGTGTTCTACTGTAAAAATAAGATTAGGATGAGCGTTATTTTAAATGTTAATGAGTGCTCCTCGCCTTTGGAACCTCCATATAACAACAAAATGTCATCAACATACCTCTTGAAATATACATTTTATTCGTGATCTGTGGATTGTTTATGCAAAAGTGTAAATCTACATGATTACCAAAGATAGCAGCTATGGTACCGCTAATCCGTCTTCTTGCAAACAGATTTTCCCATTGAATTAGAAATATTTGAATGTAAGGAGTATTCTCAAGTAACTCAATGGACTGTGTTTTTTCTCCTGTACTCATTATCTTGGATATAATAGTTGTATTTCGGTATGAGGTCGGAAAATGATCTAAAACTGACCGAAACCGGTAAACTCATAAAAAGAAAGTTTCTTGTGGTGGTGGCTGCTCATGTTTATTTATAACTAATAAAAAAAACGCTGTTCTCCAAGAGAAATGCAGCCCGCTGTCTAACGTGCTGCTTCCCAAGCAGGAAGGCGCGCTGGTCCCCGGCACCAATCCGCACGGAAGATTAGTGTCGAAATTCGGTGTGCGAGCCAGCCTGTGGATGGTTTTTAAGGCGGTTTTCCATCTACCTCGGCGAATGCGGACTAGTTTCGCTTATTCTGCCTTAGTTACATCGTGTTGGCGATTGCTGGCCAAACATTGTTTCCACATACGCATACACCATAATTACTGAACCACGCAAACATTTGGGGTTACACTCATCCGGTTCCCTGGGGGTCCACAGGGTGCCGAACCGCACAGTAACCTTTGGCGTGCAGTAGATTTCGGTATTTTACAAATCGTGGGCAGCACTACAACAAAACCAATTACTTATCATTATCGTAACATGAGGTTTCATTTAATCGTTTCCACTCCCGGATAAAGATGGTTATTCTGTTAAAGAAATATCCGCCGGGGAATGTGTAGTAACGTGGTCTGTCAAGCAGTGAAAATAGCGCTAAGTTCATGCACAAGAGTGATCTCATACAACTTACCACTACTGTTATTCAAGGTGGCAACACTTTTCCATAAGCAAAATGTACAGATTTTACATGCAATACCACACGCGCACAACACTAATGTATTCTTTCCTGTCAAAAATATTGCATAAAAGGTCTTACGAAATATTTAGGCGTCATACATTAGCAGATAACAATTTTTTATCATGTAAGATGCTGTTTGCAATATATCTAAAGATTATTCGCAATCTAAGTGATGTTTGTTACCTCTGAGTGGCTCCTGGGCCACCAATACACAATTATTATCCCAATAACCGACCATCAAGATTTATGTCTGTTTAAAAATTCAATTTAAAACTGCCGCTGCCGTATTTCATCAACATGGCGACTAACATAAGACACGAATCTGGTTGAGGAATTCTTTCACTATTAACAAATAATATATATTAAATTTTTTCGGTACCTTTACCATATCCATTAACATATATAAGTAATTTTCAATGTTAATCACTTATTACACAGCATTTTATCAATAAATCACGCTGTAGATCAGTAGTCGCTAATGGGTGCGCTTCAATGTAGCTGAACAAAGAAACTTAACATTTATCCAGGACGAGAATCACACAAAAATGAATTTTAAACACATGTATTAACTTTCATGACACAGGAACTCTATCTTCAAAAATTATTTAACAACACAATACAATTTTTACAGACCTCAATGCTACGAGACATCAATCACGCCCGAGCAGTACAATAGTTCGAACAAGAAGAAGGATTATTCTGGAAAAATCATAGATAACAAAAGAGGGATACATTCATTATTTTTTTCCATGGGTATTGTCTTAGATACAGGTTCTCACAGAATATTAAGTTATGTCACAGACGATAATTATTTATTACTTTAATAACTATGAAGCCACTTCTTATTAATATCACGAGAACGTTACCTCAGATTTCACATACAATGATGTATTATTTTCTGTATAAATATATGCGTGGATATTACAAATCCTGGATTCGGTTTAAGGTGGCGTTGCGGTGGGTGGACTGCTTTGTCCTGTTGTGTGGTTGTAAACCACTATGGACTACGGCAGTACGAAGCCTTTCCATCGTTTCTAGCTCCCCGGTTTAATACATACATACATACAAGACAAATGTTCTCAAAACTTCATAATATTAAAAGCTGTGACGCAGGGAATGTTGACAGAGAAAAGTGGCATGGATTGTGCTAGCTTTAATTCCTGACAATATTTAAATTTGTAACAGACGATCAGAGCCAGAGCGGCCGGCCGGATATGACAGACCATGATCTTTGGCTACAGGAATTCTTAAAAACAAGGCATGCTGAATACCACTCCTCTTTTCCTTACACTAACCTGACGACCTAGACAGATAATCTGTAAAATTATTTCTCATAGCCCCTGCATTTTGTAATGCCTTGCTTAATAATCCCCATTACTGGTACTCCGACGTTCGGCGCTGGCAGGGGCGAAGCGGCAACCGGCGCAGCACGCAGCCTCCCGCGCTACACCACACTGCGGTCGCCTCGCCGCGCCTACCGACATTATTTTGCCGGTCGGCTGGCGTACGGTCGCCCTCGGCTACTGCGAGTCCCGATAGCACTTTGCGCACGAATAAACCCCGCGCCGCGATACACATATTGCAGAGCTATATCTCTCTGTATTATTTTCGGCTATAAATGTCGTCATTACTCTTTTAACTATAAACGGGCATTTCCATTACGGCACAGAGGCGCACTATAAAAAGGGATTTTTTTCCGTTCCGGTCCGTGACTGCCGGCTGCGGGACCTGATAATGGTTTTCCACCGGTTTCGCCCTCCTCCAACTCATATACTTCCGATGTTTTATTGGAGCTTTCCGTAGTGAAACGCGTGAAACATGTATATGTTGAAAGTAAAATTCTAGTCCCCAGTGGGATTTTCCTGACCTAGCTAAACTGACAACGTTCCACTAAAATGAGAGAAAACACATTTCTCATAGATCTTTTAATTTTTAGATCGCTCTTAAAATACTAAACAATGGCAGTGCACATCTCTGTCAGTTCGCATGCAACATAATGTTTTGTTTGTTTCGTACCACCCTTACCGATAGTTGTGAACGTAAAATTGACATGTTACCTATTGCTTTACTTACTACCCTGTACCCAAAGATAAGAAAATCTGGTATGGTTTATTATCCCACTCATTTATCAAAACATTAAACAGTGACGGTAGTATGAAATGAAGACTGTATTGAGAGAAATCTGCTGAGGAGGCATTACGCAAGGACAAAGCAGAATTCTTTTTATTTAGCAAATCATCAGCTCAGTTATCTTCTCAGCTTCTTGTTTTTCCAGTATATGAGTATTTACAATTTTATACAAACTCGATAATCGACGAGTATCGTACAAGAGCATATAGAATCACGTAGTTTTCAGTCACCTGAATGTTTAGTTCCTATTTTCATTTGTGATACACAAAAATGTATTTCAGATAAACGACAGTACATGAACTCAGATGTTCTAATATGAAAACTATTTCTCCATAATACTTTTCTTCTCTATCACAGTTTTTATAGAAATATGTAATGTGTCGAGAATACCTTCCAAAATGTAGTTTGATATATACACCACGAAGGATATCTGAAAGAATTATAAGAACAAAACAAATATTTAATAAAGAGAAAAAGACATATAATTAGACTACATGTATATTATTCGTGTGTTTATAATGGATGTTTGTTTCAGCATGAAACAAAGAAATAACTCTGAAAATGAGCATCGTACAAACAAATTTAGCTGATGGGAAGTTAATATTCCCAAAGGGGACATCTGTTTGTGTTACAACCCGTCACCCCCTTCAAACCTCCCCTCTCCCCCATGGCGGGTCAGCTTTTTATTTTTCAAATGGGATTTACTGCTGATTTGGATTCTACGCTAAAAAATACCTAGGGTTTATCCAAAACAATTTTTACCACTCGTGGTCGATGGCGCTGTAATCGACAAATATCACATGTTCTGGTTATTGAATTTGAGGGCTGGCGCACTATATTCTACGTTACATTTCCAATAAATATGTACTTTTTAGATAAAAACAGTTACTAATTTTTTTTAATTTAATTTAATTTCGAAGCTCTTACCCTTGAATATTTGCTTAATAAACTAGGAATAACAACGTGTGCGTAATAGTTTTCTGTTTCCATCACAGTATCTGATTTCGCTTATTCCTCTAGCTCTCCACCATTGCAGTGCTTGATAATGGTGAGTTCCTGAGTTCCCTTGCTTTCCACCATCATTGTAATCCACAACTAATCCTCAAACTGACGAACTTCTATTTAGATACATTTGTTAATCCGTGCTTGGTATCCAAGTACACTGCTTGAGGCCAGACAAGGTGCAATATTTCCTCAAGCATTTATGACTCGTCCTATTACGTTCTGTCGAGTGCTTGGTACTTCTGTATAAGCTTTATCCTTAAGATAAGCCCACAAGAAGAAATCCGTCTCGTAAGGTAGGCTGACCTGGCAGGCTACCTTACCAGAGCATATCAGCAAATCCTGCGAACATTGCAATCGCCATTTTGTTTACCGTAGGCTATTGCAGCGGTGTGTGCGGGACATTTAAGAGGTTGAAACCCCACGTTCTGTCTCATTACGAGGCGTATATTTTCCAACAGAATCAGTATCTCATCTTGCAATAACTTATGTCTCTCTCCGTTCAACGTGCTTTCCAAAATTAAGGGCCAGAGTTGTTTCTGTCCTATAACAACGCACGAATGTTAACAGACCAAAGACGCTGATAGTCAACTTCACGTATCCTGTGCCGGATTTTCACACTACTATAACTCATATTATGACGATTAACTTCATCGCCGCTACCTCCATGCAGGCTTATTTGTGAGTTATTCCGTCCATGTTTTCGCAATCATTCGCTGATAACTCTGACGAAAACCATAAAAGATAGCTGTACAGTTGGCTATTGTTACAGTCGATGAAGATCTGGAGTTGCATCCTTTCCCTTAGAAAAACATAGCTGTCTCAACAGTAAATGGTTGTTGCTTTTCTGGTAGCAATTTGTTGTCATCTCTTGATGCATTTCGGAATTACGTGGCGATCTTGACATGTTTTATGGAACACCAGAGCATTTAGTAATTTCACCGTCCTCTTCCACAACAATTCTATCTTCCGTGTGTGATGATAGGTTTCCTGCCTGTAGATGTCACTGACTTAGCTTCGTAGGTTTCCGCTGTCAGTATCATGAAGGATAAAATTCTTTCGTGTGTTTTGTCGCGTCATTGTATAAAACATTTTGATTATAAACTTGAAACATAGTTTCTACCGTATTACAATGGCCTCACTCAGGGCAAGACTAGTTTTGGTGGACGGAAGGTGGCTCTATTTTTTGCAGACGATCGGTGTCAGTGTCTGAAACTTTATTGGCCCTAATATATACGTACGGATTTTCTGTCGAGAAAGCGGTTGTATCAGCGTACTCTGAAAGGAACCTAACTGTTACACAATCTAGACTGGGTTCCTTGCGTTTATTAAGTGATTTGAGCCACTCCACTGCACTTAGGATATCTTCTGCAAAGTCACTCATTTTAGTCGTTGTTCCTGATGCGAATTCTGGAACATTTACATTGTCTTCTTCGGTGAAGGAATTTCGGAAAACTGTTTTTAACAATATCGCTTAACTTGGCGCCGTCGTCGGTGTTATTATAGTTATTATTGCAGAGCAAAGGCATTTACTGTATCTTAGCGCTAGTAAATACGTATGACCAGAAACTCTTGGGATTTGCTATCAGATTTCGAGACAGAGTTTCGTTGGGGAAGCTATTAAAAGCATCTCGCATTGAAGTCAGCTCTAAGTTTTGAGCATCAGTAAAACATCGCCAATTATCTATATTTTGTGGCCTCTTGCATTTGGAATGGTTTTCTGCATTGTTTCTGCACCAGCCGTTGCCGGCTCCAGTATGCAGGCGACATTTTCGTTATCATCGTGCATCCATATTTTGACTAAATGAAGGTGGGACATAGCTTGTATAATTTTTACTTCGCTAATAGTTTCGACGTTCCGTCAACAGCACCTTCGGGCCCTTACACTTTCGTTATCAAGACACTCGGGGTGACGAGAAGCTTCCTTCAGTGACTAAACAACCTGCATAAGAATATACAGATCACCCACAACAGTGATATAACTTTACGTTATCATCTTTGGACGTGGATGTATACATAACTGTGGATGGTACTCTGGGACACAAAATGTAGCAGGAGCCAACTAACACACATCGGAACCTGCACACGTAGAGCCATCACCACCCAGCTCAGAAGTATTTAGTTCTGGACATAATGGCGGCCAGTGCTTACCGGACACGTGGCAGTAACAGCATCAAAGAAGAACTAAGGGAGCCACACATTTCGTATCAACTGTTAGGACAACAACCGAAGCAAAACAAGAGAAGAGGCCAATGAAGACAGGCTTCCTCTAGTGCCCTTACCACATGCGAAGACTAGGCAACGTCTTCCACCGACGATGTTTGAGACCGATTTTCCACAGAAGCCAAAGGGTCCACAAAGTGACTGGCTCCACCAAATATGTAGTCAACAAACTAAATACTGTATGAGTATAGGAATTACGTTGTGAGTACGAAGCTGCTTACGTAGGAAAGACAGGGAAACCAGTTAGCACGCGATTAGCGGAACATGAAAGCTATGTGCAACATAATAAATCAGCGATAGCGAAAAGCAACCTTGAATGGGGACAGTCTGTCTTGTTCCAGGAAAGAGTAGTGGACGTGGCATCGCAAAATTCCAGAGGCGTCTGAAGTTATTAAGCAGCCGGGCAACATCAGTAGAGAGGACGGCTGCAAACTCCCAGCTATTCCTGCACAACGTGTGCCGCGAGCGGTCGCAGGATGGAAGTCTCACCAGGCACGGACACGACAGATTAAACAAACAGAGAAACTGTCAATGCCTTTCTGCGCATACCAAAAGGAAAATGTGCCCACCAGAAGCCAAGCGCTGATTTGCAGACTTCCGCGAAGAGACTGTCGAAGAGGTATGCGAATTTTTGTATTTGATTCATCAGATTCCTGTTTGCCACTACTGTCATTTGTCTGACAATATCAGTTTCTCTTTGGTGGTTACCCTACTCCTTTTTTTCTTTACTTTTGTCTTGGAAAAAAATCGCTATTACCCTTGAGTGTCACGTAATTACTTTCTTTGAATAATTATTTACTTCCTCTATTTCTGTATTATGCAACATATTCCGCATGACTATAAAAACGACTATTAGTGATGTCATTGATTTGAAACACTCATGTTATAGATAGTACAGCCCCCCCTCCCCCCCGTTTTATATTTGATTCAGTTTCACTTTTATATTCAATAACAGAGTTCACAGTTTAGAAGAACAGATTGTATCCTTAGCAGAGCTTATAAGATAAACATGTACAAAACTAAAAAAAAGGATAGTCGAATTAAATCTCTTGAAGATAAGAGGAATGGATTGGGAAATGTGACAGTAAAAGTAACAAATGAGTTTTGCTACTGCAACGCAACCTTCGTACTGCTGGTGGTATACTTAAAGTTAAAACTCCATTGGTATGAAGATTACCGTCGCATGTCATGTCCTAAAGCTCCTGCAAGCTACCCTCTGTAGTAATGGTCTAACAAATTCTTGTAGTTCACGAAATTACAGGCCCCTGCAAGGTACTGCTGGGGTATAAATAATTTTTAGCGGGTGGGTTTAATCAGACTGTAAAAAATTTGAACGCAACGGATAACGCAATATTTTTTTGAAACCACTACAGAAGGGCTTAATAAGGAGCATAAAGCCATTATGTACTTTCATAACCAGCATTCAATTGTGGTACAGACTTTCACCTATTCTTTATGACGAAGGGTATAGGTTAATTGATATTTATTCAATTCATACGCTAAAGAATCGGTAGCAAGTGGTGCAATTAACTATGAATGAATGTTGCATTGAGAAACAACAGAACGTTACTGAACTGGAGGGAAGAACATTTACCATCACATAGCGGGAAACTTTTGCAAGTCTTAATTCCACCAATGGGTATTAAAATGTGAACTTTTCTGGATACAAGGATTTAACCCGTGTATTTTATGTAACGCGTAACATTGTCAGCAAATCAAATAGTTATGGGGGATACAAGAAACATTAACTAAATATCACATTAATTCTGTTCTACACACGTGGTCAAGTGGCGCTAGCCAACAGAAATGCAAAAAATACGACCACACACAAGATTATTACTTCCCTATCTTACACTCACCCGCTACCGTATGGTTATTCACTCGACTACTATAAATTTTCAGGCCGAAACTGCAGTTTATCAATGTGGAGGTGGCACCAACCGACCGCATAGCGTGAAAGCAAGTACACAAAGGGAACACATGAAACATAAATAAAAATCCCCAAAATATTAGTGTAAAAGAAAGACCACATTAAAATACATTAAATGAGTGAACTTCTGTTAAAGAGAGAGAAATAATGCGACCGTATGCTTAACGGACATGATGCGTGGTCTGACCAAGGCACGAACTCAAAGTTCTACTGAAATTTGACTAAATTATAAAAATAAATCCCCTTTGCGGGTTTCGTGTTAATGTGACACCTGATTTCAACATTTCGACCATATTAACGATCAGATTTGAGACATTCTAATAACTTTGTTAACATTACCAAAATCGAGAGCTGAGTGTCCACGTCTGTCCAGCGCCGCTACCTAGGAACAAATGGACCTGCGGACACATCGCTTAACAGTTGTTCTTTCAAAACGTGGTGGAGGGGATGTTTCGCCAACCTGACAGAGCCAATACTCATGCCTTCGCGACCTCACTGATCTGACTTGTACACTATCTTTGCCAAACTTGTTCGAGTTTAGGGCTTGGTGCTATCCTGCCACAGAACCACTCACTCATGCAACGCTACGATCTATGACCAAAGTTTTCTACTACTTCACATAATATCTCATTCATACAGTCGAAAGTCGCATAAGGGAAAGGATGCAAGGAAACGTGAAACACACGAAATAATAATAAAAAAAAAATCAGTAAATAAATAAACACCGCTTGGTCTATTCTCTTCTGCTTGTTACTCACAGACTTTCTTCTGCAGAGTAAAAACACTCTCGTTATAACTCTCCTGTACCGAAATTTATTAAGAAAAATATGGAAAAGGACAACAAATTCCGTTTCACTATTTGGAGAGCAGAAAGGCTGACAATGGCTGTAATAGAAACGATATAAAATGCACAAAAATTCAGACTGGTTATAAAAGGGAAAAAATTTCTTAAATATAAGAATTTTGTTATGTAATAGAAATTTAAGTGTCAGAGAGTCCTTTCTGAAGTGGAGTGAAGCTTTTTAAGAAACTGAAAAGCAGTTCAGACAAGATAAGAACTGAAGCTTTTGAACTGTGGTGCTGAAACTGAGAGGGCTACATCGAATAACTAATGTGGTGGCACTGAATAGAATTGGATAAAACAGAAATTTATGACACAGCCTGAACAACAGAGGGATCAGTTGATACGAAACACCTGAGGCATGAAGGAGTAGTCAGTTTCATAATGGTTCATATGGCTCTGAGCACTATGGGACTTAACGTCTGAGGTCATCAGTCCCCAAGAATTTAGAACTACTTAAACCTAACTAACCTAAGGACATTACACATATCCATGTCCGAGGTAGGATTCGAACCTGCGACCGGAGCGGTCGTACGGTTCCAGAATGAAGCACCTAGAACCGCTCGGCCACACTGTCCGGCTGTTTCATAATGGAGGGAAGTGTGAGGGATAAAAATTTTAGAATGAGACTGACTTGAATACAGCAAATAGTTTCAAATACATGTAGGGAACGGAAGTTATGAGGAAATGAAGAGGCTTACGTGGACAGACAAGCATGGAGAGCTGCTTCAACCGTGTCTTTGTGCGGAAGGCAACAACAACAACAATAACAACAAGAACTAAAACGTGCAGGGTAAGAACTGACTGGTCTGTATGGAAACAGGACGTGTCGTTGAGAATCAGCTGCAGTAGACAGTGATCGTTGTTTCCTTTTCAACTGAGTTCTCCTGTTGTATTAGAGTATGTATAGGGGGTAAGACTACAGTTTTACCAGAAATTATGAATATAGATTTAATAGAATGTTCTCCCACCATTGATAGATAAAACACGTACAGTTCAAAAATGGTTCAAACGGCTCTGAGCACTATGGGACTTAACTTCTGAGGTCATCAGTCCACTAGAACTTAGGACTACTTAAACCTAACTAACCTACGACACCACAAATATCCATGCCCGAGGCAGGATTCGAACCTGTGACCGTAGCGGTCGCGCAGTTCCAGACTGTAGTGCCTAGAACTGCTCGGCCACCCAGGGCGGTCACGTACAGTTTGTCACCGCATGTGTTATGTAGTCTTGATATGAGCAAGAGGTACATGATATCAGATTTCCTTACATACGACGCTCACTTACTGTACATTTTAAAGATCTCAGTAATAAAATGAACCTTTTATCTGTTTTATAGGGACAGCTTTCACCAAATTGTACAACCTGGATCGAGCTGTATATCAAGCTTGCCAAAGCAAGTATAACTTGTTAGCCACACGGGGTAGCCGTGCGGTGTGAGGCGTCTTGTCACGGTTTGTGCGGCTCCTCCCGTCGCTGGCTCGTGTCCTCCCTCGGGCATGGGGTGTGTATTGTCCTTAGCGTAAATTAGTTTAAGTTAGATTAAGTAATGCGTGAGCCTAAGGGTCGATGACCTCAGCAGTGATTTATACAATGCATCACTGGCCCAGGAAATTTTTCCAGGCAGGTTAACATATGTAATTGACATCTTTTTCCAAAATATTTCAAAAAAATAATGTGCTCTAGAGTAGTCTCACACTGAAGGCGAAACACTTTATTCAGAACATCATAGTTTGAATTTCAGAAGGGTTACTCAGCTGGGACACATTCACCCACCAGATACTGAAAGGCTTAAATAATAAAATATGACCAGTTGGTACTTCTTTTGATCATTACAAGGCGTCTGACTGCGTAGATCACGTTACTCTCGTAGAGGTGTTGATGGATTTAAGCACAGCTGATAATAGTCATAATTGGTAGACAGAATGCAAAAGGCAGTGTAGAATCATGGAACAATGTTGGAAGAGTAGAGAAATTTAGTGACTGTGGAGAAATTACGAAGGGAATCCCACAGTGTTCAGTTTGGGGTCCACTACAATTTCTTATACACATGTGAATGACATTCCACTTAACATTAAACAAACGAAATTGATGCTCTACAATAGAGTCATACCAAAAATTGACATAGCACCTAGCAGAAGACAGTAAATAGTGTAGAATGCCTCAAATTTTTGGTGTACATACAGATGAAAACTTGAGCTGGAATAAGCATATTACTGAGCATCTCAAACAATGAAGTTCACCTACTTTTGCTTTTCGTATAATTATTAACTTCGGAAACAAACGAAACAAGCGCTTGACAGTCTTGTAGAAAGCTCTTGACAGTCTTATGGAAAATTTACTTGGGGAAGCTCATCACATAGAAAGTACTGATTGCAAGAAAGTGAGCAGTAAGAATAATATAAGCTGTTCACCTATGGATGTTGACACTTAAAATTAGCCTTTACAGTACATATATTCGCTAATGAAATTCGCCATACATAATCCATTACAATTTGAGAACATCAGTGACATCCATACTTGCAACACTAGAGGGAAAATGACTTTTTCGCCCATTCTTGAAGCTGTCAAGAACTCAGAACGTACTTTAATATTCAGGAACAACTATGATCATTTGCCCAATAACCTAACATGTCTCACAGGTAGAAAAGCAAGGTTTTAAATCAAACTTAAAATCATTTCTCCTAAACAACCCATCTACGCATACACAGCCTGACCCTTTCCACATAGTTTCGATAAAAGGTCTTTCAAATGATCCATGAAACGTAGTTAATTAAGTGACTAGGAATCACTACTCAAACTGAACGCATTCTCATCCGAGAAGAGCACGCGGCCCCAAATCTTGGACGGCCATTCCCTATGCTATTGACAACATCGCAGTTGTTATCGACGATGTGTGGGTGTGAACGTAACACAACGTACTGGTCGTCCGGAAAAGAGGCCACACTCATGTAGTGGTGATACAACTGTGGAGCGTGAAATTGTGCTTTGACAGTCCTGTTAAATGTGGTTTTAATTGCATCCGCTGTTTGACGTGGGTACCTTCTTGCCTTTAGCGCAATGTAGCGGTCATCTGCTGCTGCAGTTGAACATGGTCTACCTTCTCCTCTCCTCCGTGCAGCAGTGTCTATGGTTCGGAACGCTACCCTAGCATGTAGAAGAATGCTGTGAGCCGTGAGCATTCATTACTCTTCATGTTTCTTCCTGTTTCCGGACGGTTGTTGACCATGAGAAATCATTCAGATGTCACCATGCTATTTTTTAACGATGGGCACCGCCACAGTTCACAGTGACTGGTCGCTGATTGACACATACACTCTCTTTCCCATTCCTTCTACTGTCCCGCGTCACGCCGGCGACCTCGTCTGGCGCTACAGTCCTACTGCCTTCACCCATGGGACGTGCAGATTTCTCTGCGTGACTTGGAGACCTCTGCCAACATGCTCCCGCACTCTCATATACACTCCTGGAAATGGAAAAAAGAACACATTGACACCGGTGTGTCAGACCCACCATACTTGCTCCGGACACTGCGAGAGGGCTGTACAAGCAATGATCACACGCACGGCACAGCGGACACACCAGGAACCGCGGTGTTGGCCGTCGAATGGCGCTAGCTGCGCAGCATTTGTGCACCGCCGCCGTCAGTGTCAGCCAGTTTGCCGTGGCATACGGAGCTCCATCGCAGTCTTTAACACTGGTAGCATGCCGCGGCAGCGTGGACGTGAACCGTATGTGCAGTTGACGGACTTTGAGCGAGGGCGTATAGTGGGCATGCGGGAGGCCGGGTGGACGTACCGCCGAATTGCTCAACACGTGGGGCGTGAGGTCTCCACAGTACATCGATGTTGTCGCCAGTGATCGACGGAAGGTGCACGTGCCCGTCGACCTGGGACCGGACCGCAGCGACGCACGGATGCACGCCAAGACCGTAGGATCCTACGCAGTGCCGTAGGGGACCGCACCGCCACTTCCCAGCAAATTAGGGACACTGTTGCTCCTGCGGT
This sequence comes from Schistocerca serialis cubense, assembly GCF_023864345.2. Taxonomy (NCBI): domain Eukaryota; kingdom Metazoa; phylum Arthropoda; class Insecta; order Orthoptera; family Acrididae; genus Schistocerca; species Schistocerca serialis. The sequence continues at coordinate 358,319,053 of NC_064646.1, forward strand.
ATCGGCGAGGAGCATTCGCAACCGTCTCCATAAAGCTGGGCTACGGTCCCGCACACCGTTAGGCCGTCTTCCGCTCACGCCCCAACATCGTGCAGCCCGCCTCCAGTGGTATCGCGACAGGCCTGAATGGAGGGACGAATGGAGACGTGTCGTCTTCAGCGATGAGAGTCGCTTCTGCCTTGGTGCCAATGATGGTCGTATGCGTGTTTGGCGCCGTGCAGGTGAGCGCCACAATCAGGACTGCATACGACCGAGGCACACAGGGCCAACACCCGGCATCATGGTGTGGGGAGCGATCTCCTACACTGGCCGTACACCACTGGTGATCGTCGACGGGACACTGAATACTGCACGGTACATCCAAACCGTCATCGAACCCATCGTTTTACCATTCCTAGACCGGCAAGGGAACTTGCTGTTCCAACAGGACAATGCACGTCCGCATGTATCCCGTGCCACCCAACGTGCTCTAGAAGGTGTAAGTCAACTACCCTGGCCAGCAAGATCTCCGGATCTGTCCCCCATTGAGCATGTTTGGGACTGGATGAAGCGTCGTCTCACGCGGTCTGCACGTCCAGCACGAACGCTGGTCCAACTGAGGCGCCAGGTGGAAATGGCATGGCAAGCCGTTCCACAGGACTACATCCAGCATCTCTACGATCGTCTCCATGGGAGAATAGCAGCCTGCATTGCTGCGAAAGGTGGATATACACTGTACTAGTGCCGACATTGTGCATGCTCTGTTGCCTGTGTCTATGTGCCTGTGGTTCTGTAAGTGTGATCATGTGATGTATCTGACCCCAGGAATGTGTCAATAAAGTTTCCCCTTCCTGGGACAATGAATTCACGGTGTTCTTATTTCAATTTCCAGGAGTGTATTTCCAAGGAGTAGTTAATATGTTATGTTGCTTCAGCTATCTCGTCCTTAAGTTTACAGGGCAGTGAATTTCTTCCTGGAGCCTTTCGTGTTTTGCGCAGTTTCGATGATGCCATAAAAGTCTTTTCCCTACACTAGCCATTTGAGCAACACTTAAGAAAGATGGTCTCACATATTATGATGGAAAAGTTATCGACCGTCCTCTATCAGTCGAAAAAATTGGTTTAATTTAGAACTAGCCACCAAAGAAAAATGTGCTGTTCTCCATTTATACATTGACATGGATACTCTGGAAATGACACTTAAGTGACTGCAAAGGGTTCATCGAACCACTTTCGCAATAATTCTCTATTATCCCAAACTCGAACAACGCACGGAAAAAAGAACTCCTATATCATTCCGTGCGAGCTCTGATTTCCCTTACTTTGTTATGATGATCGTTTGTCCCTATGTAGTTCGGCGTCAGCCAAGTGTTTTCGCATTCAGCGGAGAAAGTTGGTGATTGAAATTTCGTGAGAACATTCCACCGCAACGAGAAAACGCCTCTGTTATAATGATGTCCACGCGAAATCCTGTATCGTAATTGTAATTCCTAGGTAACTAGTTGAATTTAAGGCCTTTACGTTTTACTATTTTATCTTGTAACAGAAGTCTGATAGATTCGTTTCAGCAATCATGCGGATGACATCACACTTTTCATTATTCATGCTCAATTGTTTAGCAACCGCATTAACAGTCCTGTTAATAGTGAAACATCATTTCCAAACTTCGTGCACATATGTCAGTAAATGCTGAAGAAATTTGCAGTAGAACTTACCGCTTAACTGGTCTTGAAATAAAATAAGCTTTCAAACCAGCTCCACAGATGTATCCATACTGAATATTTATACTCACGGTGTACTGGTTGATCAGTAACCAGTGAGGGTTTCCTTGACTAATTGTGAGCATTGTGGATGTTTACATCGTCATTAGGTCTACAACTGCTATCATCAATGCTAAAATGACGTGTTAAAGTGCAGATCTGTAATTTGGGACCAGGTCCTGATCAAGATTATTGTCTAGAAATCGTCCGTGTTTAACGCCCGATAAATACTTAGGTGACACTAACTTGAACGAGAATCACGAAGCACATGCAGCATTCTCAAGACGGTCCCACGGCTCGCCCTAGAATCACCTACAGTACTGCGCCGTTACACACTCTGCCTTAGTTACGCCTGCTTATACTAAAATTATTCACCCGATTACTACTGACGTGAAGAATATCGATATAAATGAAAACCTGGAACTGAATGTTTGCAACAAATTTTTTCATATATGGAAGATACATTTAGGATCCCTATCTGCTTAAATACAGGTTGTCCACAATTAAAATTCCAGTTTTAAAACGCTGAAGAGAAAGAACAACTCGACAGAATAACGTCAAACTTGAACAGCATATAATTGTCGGAGATGAAAAAAACGCCATTTAACAGCAAAAAATTTAACAATAATTTTGCCAACATATAGAGCTGTAAGTTCCTTCTCGTTAGTGGTGTCAGCTACGAATAAGATATGAATCGCAGTACGACAGCTGGGGTTTGAGTTGCACATTACAGCATCCGCGCTGTTCATTGTGCATGACTGCGGAAGTCTGGCCGTCAACAGTTGTGGCACTGTTTGTAAGGTAAGCCTATCCGCCACTGCAAGGTCGTACCACGTCGGATAAAAAAACTGGAATTTTAATGGTCCCGAGACCAAAAACCGCATACAAAGTAAATGACGTTGTTTCTAATTGAGCGTGTCACTGCAGAAAGCTATCGAATCCACTTTTGGGGGGAATTGACATTTAAGCATTTTCCGTATCTGTGCACACAGACACAAATTTTAAACAGAAATGTGCCAGTTTCAAATCTGATGCGAAAATAAGCTGCACTGCAGAAACGTTCCGAAGTTACTGACTTAGGGTTTTTCCTATTTTCCCAGAGTGAGTTCTAGTATTGTCAAAATATTCCAGTTTTTTGCTTTCCCATGCGTGAGCGCTAGTATCACCAAAACATTCACAAAACTGTGAAATGGCGGAAAACGAGGCTGTGCTTGATGTTTATGTTAAGAAAATGAAGAAAGGTGTTGTGGGAAATGAAGCATGTAAAAGAAATACTGGTAAGTAAGTACCTTCAAGGGGTGAAGCATACATTTCTTACAGTGGAAAGATAATGTACCACCAAGAAATAGTCTGAAAACGCAAATAAATATTAAGAGCTTTGAATTACTGATTTATCACTCTAAACTGTGGATGCAAAAGTTAGTACGTTTCACGAACAACGTATGTTGAGGGTTATCTCTGAAACTGACTAATTTAAAATTAAAAAATAGATAATGGGGACATATTGTTCAAAAGCCGACTTTTCAGACTTTTGTATGGTTAGACCTATTTGTGTGCCTTTGTTGTTTTTTTTTGTAATCATTTTTTACAGACTCCTTGCAGACAAGGTACCAACACCTGTATGCATGCCTATTAGGGTCTGGAACTTCTGCAGAGATGTTGGCGCAAGGTCGTCGTTCTTGTAAAAGAGCATTAACAACAGCGCCCGATCCTTCATGCAGAATTTCATGTTGGACGTTTCTAACGCTTACGGCGCCATCTATTGGTCGAATGCTCGTTAACTTTTTTAATTTTGTTTCGGTCCATGACGTTCCCCCCTGTGTCAATAATATGCTGTTCAAATTTGACGTCATTCTTAGCATTGCCTCTCTTTCTAAAGCGTTTTCAATCAGGAGCTTATTTATGGACACCCTCTACAAAGTGTCTAATTCGTAGACTCGTCTACTGTTTACTAAATTTATTTTAGCGTCCACTACTTAAATGAGGAATATCGATATAAATCAAAACCTATAACTGAATGCTTACAACAAATTTCTTCACAGGTAGCGGTTAGTGTTTAACGTCCCGTCGACAACGAGGTCATTAGAGACGGAGCGCAAGCTCAGGTTAGGGAAGGATTGGGAAGGAAATCGGCCGTGCCCTTGCAAAGGAACCATCCCGGCATTTGCCTGAAACGATTTAGGGAAATCACGGAAAACCTAAATCAGGATGGCTGGAGACGGGATTGAACCGTCGTCCTCCCAATTGCGAGTCCAGTTCACAGGTAGCAGCTAGTGCGGAGCTATGTTTTGGTCTACCTGCTTTAATATAATCCGTCTCAGTCGTAGCCTTCGCTACTTTATAGCTTATTAATAGTGTGTTACAGTTGTGTCTTCTTGCTGTAACATTATTCATTTCCATACGTTAAATGTGCCGAATACAGAAAAGAATTAATATAAGTTTGATGAATCTTTTAGTTTCTATTGAACATCACAAATCGCTGCCACATAACATTCAACAAGATACTGGTAGACAGTGGAGAAAAAATTCATTATTGCGTGATCATGCTACACTCCTGGAAATGGAAAAAAGAACACATTGACACCGGTGTGTCAGACCCACCATATTTGCTCCTGACACTGCGAGAGGGCTGTACAAGCAATGATCACACGCACGGCACAGCGGACACACCAGGAACCGCGGTGTTGGCCGTCGAATGGCGCTAGCTGCGCAGCATTTGTGCACCGCCGCCGTCAGTGTCAGCCAGTTTGCCGTGGCATACGGAGCTCCATCGCAGTCTTTAACACTGGTAGCATGCCGCGACAGCGTGGACGTGAACCGTATGTGCAGTTGACGGACTTTGAGCGAGGGCGTATAGTGGGCATGCGGGAGGCCGGGTGGACGTACCGCCGAATTGCTCAACACGTGGGGCGTGAGGTCTCCACAGTATATCGATGTTGTCGCCAGTGGTCGACGGAAGGTGCACGTGCCCGTCGACCTGGGACCGGACCGCAGCGACGCACGGATGCACGCCAAGACCGTAGGATCCTACGCAGTGCCGTAGGGGACCGCACCGCCACTTCCCAGCAAATTAGGGACACTGTTGCTCCTGGGGTATCGGCGAGGACCATTCGCAACCGTCTCCATGAAGCTGGGCTACGGTCCCGCACACAGTTAGGCCGTCTTCCGCTCACGCCCCAACATCGTGCAGCCCGCCTCCAGTGGTGTCGCGACAGGCGTGAATGGAGGGACGAATGGAGACGTGTCGTCTTCAGCGATGAGAGTCGCTTCTGCCTTGGTGCCAATGATGGTCGTATGCGTGTTTGGCGCCGTGCAGGTGAGCGCCACAATCAGGACTGCATACGACCGAGGCACACAGGGCCAACACCCGGCATCATGGTGTGGGGAGCGATCTCCTACACTGGCCGTACACCACTGGTGATCATCGAGGGGACACTGAATAGTGCACGGTACATCCAAACCGTCATCGAACCCATCGTTCTACCATTCCTAGACCGGCAAGGGAACTTGCTGTTCCAACAGGACAATGCACGTCCGCATGTATCCCGTGCCACCCAACGTGCACTAGAAGGTGTAAGTCAACTATTCTGGCCAGCAAGATCTCCGGATCTGTCCCCCATTGAGCATGTTTGGGACTGGATGAAGCGTCGTCTCACGCGGTCTGCACGTCCAGCACGAACGCTGGTCCAACTGAGGCGCCAGGTGGAAATGGCATGGCAAGCCGTTCCACAGGACTACATCCAGCATCTCTACGATCGTCTCCATGGGAGAATAGCAGCCTGCATTGCTGCGTAAGGTGGATATACACTGTACTAGTGCCGACATTGTGCATGCTCTGTTGCCTGTGTCTATGTGCCTGTGGTTCTGTCAGTGTGATCATGTGATGTATCTGACCCCAGGAATGTGTCAATAAAGTTTCCCCTTCCTGGGACAATGAATTCACGGTGTTCTTATTTCAATTTCCAGGAGTGTATATACAGTAGAGAGAAGAATTTTAAGTAGAGAAACGAAATGTTTTAATGCCATAAATGCTTTTCATGACAAGAAACTGCCAGTCTAAACTCTTGCTTTGATGCCGTGTCGAGCAATTTAGGAGCAGCTTTTCAATCAGGTTTTCTGATTAACAGAACTGATACAGTATAGCTTTCTCCATTCATAACAGTCATTTGGTGGTGTGTTTATTTTGGTGCAGACAGTATTCCACAAACTGCTATCACAATTCGATTATCGGATGATCTTCAATGATAGATGGAACAGAAGTAGTGGTCTTCTACAGACTCACTCTAACAACGTTTGGCAAGCCTTCAACGTACGGCTACAGTGATTGCCAACAGGCAGCCGTGCGACATGAGGACAACGTGTCGACGGGTGGGGCACATGCCTCATCCATCGTTGACATCTGCTAACGCAAATTCTATTGGCACTGCTTCTGCTGACCGTTGGCGGATAGCCCGTTACAAAAATGGGTTAATATACTTGCACAGGAACACAATTTGCTCTGTGCAGTACCAGAAGCGTCGAAGTCTGGTTCTACAGTCACGTTCCAGTATCATCTCATCGCGTCGATAATAACAGTGTAGATTCATATAGTTAGTTTCTTACGTAACGCACAATGCTACAGCACCGTTACTTATCGAAACATTAATATTGCGAGTCTTACCGAACAGTACTTTCGTTTCCGTTACGGTTATAAATACTTGAGTGATTTAACTAGTCTGATTCGCAACGAAAGCTATAGTTAGTTAGTTACCTGCTTAGTTCCACAGATAATTTAACGATTTTACCGAAATGATGTGGAGTGAACCAGTTTCCGGGTGTACGTAATATCTACATCTACATCTACATATATAGTCCGCTAGCCACCAAGAGGTGTGTGGCGGAGGGCACAATTCGCGCCAAAGTCATATTCTCCCTGCTCTGTTCCACTCGCGGATCGTGTGAGGGAAAAACGACTGTCTGAACGCCTCAGTACGAGCTCTTATTTCCCTTATCTTTGAATGATGATCATTACGCGATTTGAAAGTTGGTGGTAATAATATATGCTCTACATCCTCGGTGAAGATTGGATTTCGGAATTTTGGGGGCAGCCCCTTCTATTTAGCGCGTCGTCTATCTGCAACTGTGTCCCACTTCAAACTTTCTATGAGATTTGTAACGCTCTCACGATGACTAAATGTAGCAGTCCCGAATCTTGCCGCTCTTCTTTCGACCTTCTTAATCTCTTCAATCAGACCCAACTGGTAAGGGTCCCATACAGACGAACTAACGTATTGTAAGCTATTTCCTTTGTTGAAGGACTGCATCGCTTCAGGATTCTACCAATAAACCGCAATCTAAAGTTCGCGTTACCCGTTAATTGTGCAATCTGACCATTCCATTTGAGATCATTTCGAATAGTCACACCCAGTTACTTGACCGATGTTACCGCTTCCAAAGACTGATCGTTTATTTTGTACTCATACATTAATGGGGATTTTCGCCTTGTTATACGCAGTAGGTTACACTTACTAATATTGGGACATAACTGCCAGTCATTACACCACGCATTTATTTTCTGCAAGTCCTCATTGACTTGTTCACAACTTTCGTGTGATACTCCTTTCCTGTAGACTACAGCATGATCGGCAAAACGTCTAAGGCCGCTGTCAATACCATCAACCAGATCGTTTATGTAAATCGTAAAAAGCATGATTAGTGTTAACATTAATGAAGACATTATTTTTTAGTCTTAAAATCATTGAAGAGACACTTACGTGCCCTCCACGGGTGAACAGTACTTACGATTATTAGCGCCTGCTTTTGTGGAAACAGCATTTCCTCTCTAAAGTCAACGGGCGCAGTTAAGAGCTGCAGTATAGACACGGAAAGAGACTTTCACTGCACCAGGGGCTTCTAAGATTTCGAAGAATTCCTGCTGACAGCAAGTTTTCAGGTAGCCTTCTAACAAACGTCAGTCCATTCACACAGCTCTCCACATCGATCTCATAGCATTTGTTCCAGAACCGCATTTCCATTATGTTTTAATCACAATGTAGTTGCCGGCCGCTGTGGTCTAGCGGTTCTAGGCGCTCAGTCCGGAGCCGCGCGACTGCTACGGCCGCAGGTTCGAATCCTGCCTCGGGCATGGATGTGTGTGATGTCCTTAGGTTAGTTAGGTTTAAGTAGTTCTAAGTTCTAGGGGACTGATGACCACAGATGTTAAGTCCCATAGTGCTCAGAGCCATTTGAACCATTTGAACCACAATGTAGTTACTACTGCAACATTCCGCAGGCACATCGTCCGATATTGGCGTTCGTGCGGTGTTATGTCCGCAAAGTATTTAGTACCTTGATTATCAGCGGATATATTTGCGGATATTTACATTCTAATGGGATTTTGGCGATGTGTAGGTACGGCAATCTGGTATGCTAAAAAGGATTATTTTTTCTGAGAAAAGTTGTAGTCATACGTAAAGAAAACAAAAACAACTATATCGTTATACCATCCAGTGCTATTACCTGCAATATACGATGGCGCCGTGAAGAGTAATGCCGTATTTTTTTTATGTGATAGCTCTTAAGGAATTTTAATTAAAACAAATGTTATCAACATTCTACAGCTTTACTTCCATGTGTACGTATTTACATCCCAGTACCGCTAAAGGCCTCCGAATTGTAGCGTGCAACGAGCTGGTATTTTAGGTCTCAATATTGGTGCGTCAGAAACAACATTCCGTTTCCGGCATCCGAATTCGAAGGGCTCGTCTATACTTGGAGCACCTTCTCCCTCAGCATGAGAATGCCAGGCGACACATGAGCACTGCGACATTTGCAACAATCCGATGACTTGGATTCACTGTCGTCGATCATTCTTGATACAGTCCCGACTTGGCGCTCTCTGATTTTCATCTGTTTCCACCCTGGAGGACTTCACTTTGATAGTGATGAGGTGTAAGCTGAGATGAGGTTGTGGCTTCGTTAACAAAGTCAAATATTCTACAGTGACGGTACCCACCAAATGGCCTCTCACTGGCTGAAATATGTTCGTCGCCAGGATGACTATGTTGAGAAATATGTAGATATGAAGATTAGAGATGTAGAATGGTAATAACGTTTGCTTCATTTAAAAAAGCTTTAACAGTTTTCACACAAAACAGTCATTACTTTTCAGCACACCCTCGTAGTTAATGCACTGCGATATTTCTTTAGTAACGCATCACATATTCCTATGATTACGATTAACATATCGTGGTTATCGAACGCTCTTGAGAACAATGTTAGGTAATTGGCCAATTTCGTGATTTTTCGAACAAACGATTCGTGTCACGATTGCATGCACATCAAAGAATTAGATTTGTTGAGATTTTTATGCTGGCACTAACAATATGCTTTTGGGCGCCACTGGTAATTAATTACTGTGTTATCCACTTTCGAGCAGATAATACGGCAATGTTGGGAAATGCGGATATTTAATGTCATAAATCAAATCTGAAAATGTGATGGAATGACGCAAGCTAAACAATTTTTGCTGGTGAAACATTGGTCATATTGAGTTGATACGAATCCCCATAAAACGTTGCGTGAACAATAAATGCTGTGCTGTGATAGTCTCACGCTTTCCAGAGTTCGCAGTTTCCAATTTACTGCACGTCTTCCATATTGATTACACATGCTAGATACTTAAGTAATCGGTATTGAGGCTTATTATAGTTAAAGTAAATTTTTTCTAGATTACTGATAAAATAGGAAATTTGGAGGTTCTCAGCTGAGTACATGAGGAAGAAATATGCGGAAAAGGGTAATAGGACATGTGTAATTCAGCAGGAACAAATTCCATGTTTCTAGACGCAGCTGTAATGGGTACAATCTGCAGGGGAAGGTAGAGTTTGAAATACATCCAACAATGTTGAAGCAAGAGTGTAAGAACTAGTACGAGGTGGATGGTGCAGAAGAGGAATAGTTGGCACAGCGCATTGAACCAAGCTGAGGACTGATAGAAATAGAAAACGAAAAACAGATGAAGATAAATTTCCTTTGGTGGCATGTAAGTGGACGATCTCCCAAATATTCCGTGTGCTCGTTCAATTTGCATGGTAAAGTACAAGTTTTTAGCAGTTTAGCTGTTGCGTAATATTCGTTATTTGTATATACAATTATAATATGGTAGAAATTCCCCAAATTCCTGTCATCAGTTGACTATGTTTTGCTAAATCGGAGGAATCATGTTTCAGATTTTTAGTAGTGGTGTCCTCTCAGTGTAACAGAATCAGAACTGTAATTGCTTAGTAGAAAACAGGAAATATATTCTAATTTGCGAATATAAAGAACCTTCGGCTGTATGTTGGGATGACGGCAATGAAAATTTCTTCCGGACCGGGGTTCGATCACAGATTTTGTTCTTTACGCGAGCGGTCGCCTTAACCACTTCGGTCATCCGAGCATGAATCACCGTGAGACCCAAACTTCCATACGTCATCGTCAACATGTCGCAACCTGCCCTCGTCAATTACGTATATTCAGTCAAGTAAGGACACATTTATAGAGCGTCGATGGTCCGGTATTGGCGAATAAAAAACGCAATATTAGTGTCAGTTTTATTAAGAAATGTTCCCTCAGACTTGCATGAATGTCTAAAGGAATATTGCATCGAACCTATTAGCAACACTTGCGCTGCTACTTCGTATTTCGTATTCTTATTTCGTTCTCTACATCCTCAAGAACGTTTTCTACGCATACATCACATGAAGAGTCGATTTTAGTGTTGGACGCGACATTTTCGTAAATGGTTGAATACCATTTATAATATGACGTCTGACAGTTGTTTGGAATTGTAGCTCTTCTCATGAACGCCATAAATCTTTAAAGCTGAGGCATCCCAGCTTGTTCTCTTGCCATCTGATGGGAGTAGCGGAAATTTTTGTATCAAGATGGTAATGTACGTAGAAACAAGCCGCGTTCTCTGGTCCATACTTCAGCGCAGTGACCGAGTGTAGATTACGTGACAGAATTACACTAGAGACCGCCATAAGCAGATTCCTCCACTTTCTAGAGTTTTTGTTGCTGTTAGACATGAGGTTCTGTTTTCGCAACATTTTAAATATTTCACTTTCTTCCCATTTAATACATAGATTTAATATATTAAAACTCTTTGGGATATATTGTTAATTCCTCAGGTACAGTTTTAATGATCAGTCAAACGCGATATATTTTTTACAACTGTGGACATTGTACGTAACGTGTACATTGTTATCGTTACCTTGTCATGGTGGTGGGGCTTGAGTGGTTAAATGATCCTGAGAGCTATGACGATTGTAGTTTTGCTTCTGGTAGGGGCTCTAAAACCGGATAGATCGAAAGTGGTGTCCAAGACTAAATGGGAGACACCGTCATCCAGACTGCGGCTTGCGCGTGAGGCCAGCTCCCCCACACCATAAAAAACAACTGTTATGAAACCCCAAGGAATGGCATCGGATTCTGTATGGACTGACGGGATCAGTGAGCATATTTATAAGATGAGATTAACTGGAGAAGACTACATGGACCGAGGAAGATAAAGGAACCTCACTTGCATGGACAAAACCCGTCTATGATTTTTGTGACTAACCTACTATGTAAATCCATAGTTAAGCTGTACCTCGTTGGTCATGCAACGTATTGGCCCATGAACAGAAATTGGTCTTTTAGCTTGGAACATGTAATACTTGCAAATGAACTGAGTTTCTTTAATGAGTTAATAAAGTCACCTGTCTTGAGAATGGAAATCCGTGTTAGTCTCCAACAGATTCTATTTCTAAACGTATTTACCGCAACTGGTTTCTAATCATGATTCTGTTTAATCTGATTCCACTTACTGATTACAGATGTATAGCAGAGTACAGTAATAGTACAAGAGATAAAACATTAATTATCGTACTGGCGGTATATTCTCGATTCAACAATGTTAAATTTGAGTCCGTTATTTGTTCCTAGTTATAAGATAATGTTGTAGTTTGGAAAATGTTTTCAAGTATGGAAGAACCATAGTTTTCCGTACTAGTTTTGCATTTTCAGAAGAAGACTGCAACACGGAAAAAGTGACGGCCACCATTTAAAAATAAAATGAAAATATATCAAGTTTCCATTAAAGAGCTCCCAAAGGCAAAAGTCTGAAAGGAAAGGACAGTACTCTCCCCCTACGGGTGCGATGAATTCAAGACTTCACATGTGTGGGAGCTTCATTCATACACCAAAAGGTAAAGCATTGAAGAGTCGCGATAATCCTTTTTAAATTCTCTCAAAGTAATTTTTTAATATAGTCCCTGGTGATGTTAGTAGCAGAGTAACAGCTAAGGAACCTATAATAGCAGGACGATGTTTTTAAGATGGCTAATAAATGAATCACTCATGTAATTTGTCGTCTTTCTTAATTACGTTCATTCTCTCTGATTTGATTATTAATTACTTATAATGTGTCTAAACGCATCAAGTATTCAAGAAATTTTAGGAATTACAACGTCGAAAATTTATGGAGCTAGACGACATAATGACGGTCATGTCTGCGTGCGAGTGCATGTGTGTGTGTGTGCGTGTGTGTGTGTGTGTGTGTGTCACGTGTGTATGCGCGTGCACAAACACTGATGTTTATTTACATCTCAGCTAGCGGAAGAACTTGAAGCTAACTCTTGAATGCACTTATGTTTGTATGTGTAAGTGTGTCTGTCTCCACTTCCTCACGTAATGAGATCTTGCAGTAATGCAGAACTAACATGAAACCTAGCACCGAGTAAATGCCTCTAAAGCAGCAACAACGCCTCCCTCTACCTCGACGGATATAACTTCCATATCTTCCCCATCCACACCTCCATATCTCTCACCAATCAACCGCGCGATAAAAGTGCAAAAATAGTAAAGGTGATGTAAAATTTCCCTCTGCGGAGTTCGTACACTCTGTTGCTAGACGATGATTCCTATATATAATGTGTGAATGATAGTTCACAAGCTGTAAACAATTTTAGCAATCCATTTCTACACGTAGCAGCGAAAGTGGTTCAGCTGAAGTAGCAAGAGAACATATTAAAAATGTCTTCCATAAAATAATGAGTTCTAAAAGTAGGACCCACGTCCGTCACTAACATTAGGATCACACAAACTCTAGAAAACGAGAGATCTTATGACGTTGACGGAATTTCAAACAAATTCTGAGAAGCTGTTTTAACTTAATCAGTAATGTTCTTAGTAAAGGAAGTAATACATCAATGTCACAAGGGTTTTTCCAGACGGGTTAACAAACGCAGCTGTTAGACGTCTTTGTAAGTAGGGTGATAAGTTAAGACTTAAATAATTGTCGTCCTGTTTCCCTACTGACTTTCTTTGCAAAATAGTCGAAGACCTAATGTACTCAAGAATAGTCTGACATCGAAGTAGGGACGATTTGTGTAGCGTATCACCGTTTGGATTCCAGATGGGATACTCAACCGGGAATGCTTGGTATACGTTCAACCACCAAATATTTTAAAAGCCTTAAATAATAAAATATCGCCAGTTGCTATTTTTCGTCATCTTTCAGAGGCATTTCATAGTGTACTTTATGGTACAGTCTAATAAAAACTTACATTTGATGGAACTGATAGCTTTACACTCATCTCTTTTCTATTGTACTTAGTAAACATAACCATCAATAATCGAAGCAATGTTGGAAAGTTAGAAAAAATCTAGTTATGAGTGGAAATCACAAAAGGAATCCTGCAAAGGTCAATTTTCCGTCCACACACACCTTTTCCTTTTATATGTGAAATAGTAAACCCAAAAATCCTTTGCATTTGTCAAATATGCATGGAAAATGGATATACATCTTAAACTTCTTCTGCACCCTCTCTCTGCCCATCTCCTCTTCCCCACTTTCTTTGTGCATACTCTGCTCATCCCATCCCTCTCTCTGTGCATCCCCCTCCCTTCCTCCATCTCCTCCTTTCCTTCGCTACATCCATTTCCTCCGCAACCTCTCTCTGTCCTATTACCCATCTCTCTGATCTTGAGCCTTCTTTATTATTACAACAAACGATACCTTATTGGGAATTGAGGTCGTTGAAGTCGTTTAAAATTAATGTTTTTTTTTTTGGGCTCAGATCACTAATATTTCGGATATGAGAGTGATCTCTGCAACTGTTGGTTCTGTAGGGATAGGTTGCTTCAGTGGTAATAATTTGTATAGTTTTAAACTAGGAATGGATTGGATATGGGTTCGATTAGGAAGTTTCAGAGGTTCCAGATTCTGTATCACTATTATAATCATACGTCGGTAAGCCAAAAAATATACCTTTTTCTGTTTTGTCTAAGACCGACAACAAAGAAGAAAACACTACAAATATTGTTGTCTATACAATTTTTGTTTGAAATTATACGAGAAACAATTTTTAAAGCGGGTTACGTGCTCTGCTATCGTAATTGAAGCTGATTGCGAGAAAGGAAACGAAAAGCTACATTTTTAAACAACAGTATTTTTTTGTTGCAGCAATTTTAGCAGATAACCTGTACATTGTCGTTAACATATATGTAGCTTATTTCAGTCTGACTGATTATTAGTGAAGTAAATCGATTAGCTTTCCGAGACTTTAGTTACAACTTTTCCCCTTTGTATACGTCATATATACCTGTGTATTATATATATTACAAAAGAATGTAGTCTATATCCACCCGAATGTTCATCAGAATATAGTGTAAAAATTTGAAGTACATCGGTCAAGCCTTTTCGAGGTTTTTGAAAACAACATTTCCCTTTGATATATTACATATACTTTTACATATTATATATTTAAAAAATATACAGCTCATTTCTATCCGAATGCTCGTTAGAGTACAGTGTAAAGCTTTGAAGTGCATCGATCACGTACATTCTTAAATGTTTCGTTAGAACGTTTAACAACGACTTCTCTTATTACAGTTATAGATGACATTGCAGTTAACATTCAAAACCGTAACTCGCAGTTTTTGCAGTCTATACTACTGTTGTAATAAATATAGTCAGAGGAAAATCCACAGAAGAGCTTATTATTGATGTTATGCATAGAATTATTAATCACCCGCCAGGGTAGCCGAGAATGCTAATGCGTTGCTTCCTGGACTCGGGTAGGCTCGCCAGCCACGGATCGAATTCGCCCAGCGCATTAACGACGAGGGCCGGTGTGCTGGCCATCCTGGATGTGGTTTTTAGGCGGTTTTCCACATCCCACTAGGTGAATACTTGGCTGGTCCCCATGTTCCGCCTCAATTACACGGCTCGCAGACGTCTGAACACATTCGCACTGTTCCATGGATTACCCTCGACACAGACAGTTGGGGTACACTAATTCAATCCCGGGCGGTAATGGGTGGCGGCAGGAAGGGCATCCGGCCACCCCTTAAACATTAACATGCCAAATCCGATTAACGATGGCTGACCCTGCCTAACTGCGGGACAAGGCTCAAGCGATAGACATAGAATTATTAACCGGTCCTCTGAAACTGGACTACCTCAAAATTTTCACAATACACACTATGTTCAGTTCTGTACAACAAATGGAGTCATGTCAACATTTGCTGTAGCGCATGAGCAGGAGTCAGTAAAGATGGCAAAATGCTCCAAATTTCTGGATGTACATACTGATGAAAACTAGAACTGGAAGAAGCATATTACCGAATTTCTCAAACAGTTAAGTTCACCTACTTTTCCTCTTCTATTATTGCTAGTCTCGGAACAAAGGAATCAACCTTCTGACATATTTAGCATGTTTCCACTCAGTAATGTCTTATGGAATAGCTTCCTTCGGTAACTCATCATTTGGAGAGGAACTACTGTTTCCACAAAAGCGGGCGGTAATAATCGTAAGTATTGTTCACCCATGGATGGCACGTAAGTGTCTCTTCAAGGAACTAGGAAATTTAAGTGTCCCGACGGATATGTTCGGTAATGAAATTTGACGTTGGTAATCCATCACAATTTGAGACGAGTAATGATACCCATACCTTCAACACTATTGGAAAAAATTATCATTACTACCCATATTAAAGTTATCTGTTTCTCAGAAATGGGTTCAGCATACAACATCAAAAATTTTTCATAATTTTCCTAAACCATAAAATGTGAGACAGCAAAATAAGTTATAATTCCAACCTAAAATCACTTCTCCAGGACAGTCCATTTCCATAGACGAACTTCTATTTAGGAATCGGTGACTTGTTAAAAAGAAGGCAACTAGTTTTTAGGTCTTGTGTCATCAGTGTGATACCGAGGAATCTTTCAAATATGTTCTAACACACATTCCTGGCCGCTCGTAGCTGCACAGAATATTCCAGCGGTGAATTTTCTGCTTCTTACGGCCTAGACACAGTGGTAACACAGGTTCGTATCAGATCACCGAAGTAAACTCCTGTCGGGCTTGGTTAACACTTGGATGGGTCACCGTCCACGTCTACCGACTGCTGTTGCTAAGTGGGGAGCACTCAGCCCTTGCGAGGCTAATTGAGGAGCTACTTGATTGAGAAGTAGCGGCACTGGTAACGAGAAACTGACAATCGCTGGGAGAGTGGTGAGTAGACCACATGCCCGTCCGCATTTGCATCCGGTGACGCTGATGATGACACGGCGGCCGGTCGGTACCATTTGGCGTTAAAGGCCCGTACGGACGGTGTCTCTTTGTTTGTTTCTGAATTTTCTGCAAATATCCATTAATGAGTTACTGTGTTGGGGTGACCAGCTAAAGAGTCCATCTGCATTCACATTGTTGACAGTGCGTCAGTAAGACGAGCAAGTTGGAGAAAATTTCGTGTAAAAAATCATTACGATAATCTGATGAACCTAACTGTAATCGATGACGTAGAAGATATTGGAGACATGATTAAATTCTAAATACTCGAACCCTATGCATTAGAATATTTATATTACTACAACACATGGAATAACGGAAAAGAAAATAGTTTCATCTATGAACTGCGGCTTTTGTTTTCCATCGTCAAGCGTAATTTCAGTATTTCGAGATGCTAATTAAAACCATACGACCGCCTCTCCTCCTGTTTCAAAACTTTGCTACAGAGATAATTAATAAAATGTCTTTTAACATTCGTGATTTTGTAATTAGTTTACTACTAGCATTTAGCAATCCCTGTTGCTGTAAGTAGATACTATTATTTTAGTGGGTGTTGCTCCACAACTAATGTGCTTTAAGTATCCATCTTATTGATTACAGCACTGAGATGAATCAACTCTATCCGTCAATAATTTACGTAGTGGAGGCTGTCTGTGCACATCTACCATATCCCGTAGACTACTACAGCGACAAACGTAGCTCAGACTCTGAATGAAAACTTTTACGTACTTGTGCGATGTACATAACTCACACTGTTAGAAAGATGAGATACTCTGGTGATGGGAATGACAGGTTGAGGATTGAGAAAGATCATGGAGAATGTGTGTAAAATGAGTAAGAAAAATTGTAATTAAACGTATGTTGAGTAGGAAACAGAAACACTGTGCATTTCAAGTGAAGTGTAAGCATACACACGATCAAATACTAAAGGCATGTAGGGGAAGGTGGTTTAAAATGGTCACTCTAAGGGAATTGAATTTTCACCAAACTATGGTTACCGACTACACTTTTTGAATATTCATATTACAAGTTATCAAACCAATTATTTGTGAGTGGAAACGAAAGTAATATACAGGAGCTGTGTGTATATGTATATAGGCTTACGAAGTGACCACTTTCCCTTACCTGGGAGTGGAAGGGAGGGTGGGGGGGGGGGAGGGGGGATGGGAATGTGGTCAGTATCATCGTAGTAGGATCATTTGTGTGTTGTTCTGATTTTCGGACATAATTTCCAGGCACCTTGCTGTCCTACTATCTCAAACAATGCCAAACACCTTGGCCAGATCGTATTCAATCGGATTTTTGTGTACATGTAATAGAACGGAGACGACTTAGAATAATATAATTTTTTTAGGAGACAGAATGATAGGCAATAGCTTCTTATATAAAATGGGTTCGAAGTAAATCTGACCTGAAGTACTATGCGTGATGTATGGAAGTAGGTAGCCCTTACCAGGGTAAATAACTTGACCACTTTTCCCGACGAGTAATATGGTCACTTTTCCCGATCACAAACCATGCCGGCATTAGTAATTCACAAATGAAACTACCAAATAGGATCAAACAACAAGGAACTACATTTGTAGTCCAAAAGACTTCGTTGACACATTGATATCGTAGAAAAGTATTACTGTAAATGTATATGATGTAACAATATTAGTGTAACAGACGACGTAAACTCAGAAAAGCTTTCACTAAAGTATAACGGAACAGATTTCCTGTGTCAAACTCACTGTCAACAGTAATGGTGGCCTTATATTCCGGGAAACCGCAGCTCTTGAAAGGTATGATGTTAGGAAGAACGCCGCTCACAGCTGGTAAAATTGCTGTTTATTAAAACACATCCGTCTTCGCGGATTTAGATATTCACAACACCAAAAGATCATAGGCATACTCATTGCTCCTGGTCAAAAGTTACTTCTCAGAGACTATCGTCAATATTATGGCGAACGAAAGGTAAAGGAGAAGTGTCCCATTCTTTAAATTTTTACTTCATCTAAAAAGAAAAAAAAAATATTTCACAGTGATCGGATGCTAAATTATTTTTTCAAAAAAAGAGGCAGGATCAGTGATAAATAATTGTAACTACTAACACGATTAGTCGCAGCACACGTAAATTACAATTTGGAAAGAGTCAGGTAGCAGTGTCTTAACCAGTATGACGGCAGGGCAGCTCATTGCAGGGCAGGACAAAAGCGGCACGCCCGAACGACAATGAAAGACTAGCTGGCTGGCGGAACGGAAGCTATCCATGTGGACAGAGTGACATCATACGCTTATGGCTTGGAACTCGGGTCGCTATCTTTACAAGCGAGAATGGTGCGGAATTTTATTGCATACTAGCACCTAATCAAAATCAACAATCAAAATCAGCCATAATGCTATAGTGCTTTTATTCCAACTGGCTATTCAACGTTAATTGTACGTTTTCTTTCTTATCTCTAAAAATTTTCTTACTTCCCCTAATATATTCAAAATATGGATTTTTTTTTCTTTTTTGTGAAGTATTTTTAATTTTACTCAAGGAATTGTGATGCTGTACCCCTTTTCGCGTAGGTACGCTGTTAATTCAGAGCGGAGACTATTTGAGTTACGGCGTTCCTGAAATCGTATTGGAAATGACCTACCGGCTTGTCCTACATATTTTTTAGGGCAATCATTGCCATGTAATGCACTATACAACCGCTTCATTATACTTATCCACCACAGCTTTTTCCTTCTGCATGAGTTTCCTGCCTGCATCTGAAAACGTAAAATTCGCTGGAACAATGTTTGTGGATCTCATACGTCTACCAGTTTTTTTTAAATTTTTTTTTGCACTCAGATATAGTATTCTACAAAAAATTGAGCGTTCCTTTGTTTGCTCGGCTGGTCTAAGCGTTATAAAGTCTGCCTCTAATCCGCTATGGGAAGGAAGCTTTTTCTTTTTCACTATACTTGTGTTAATTGCGTTAACAAATTCCGGATCGTGACCGCTTGGATACACTAGATACTGTTTAACCTCGTTTTAAGTCACTTGACGGTATATGGTATATAGCGTATCAATAAGGTTAAGATCCAGAATTTGTTAGCGCAACTAATAGAAGTATATTGAAACAGAGAAATCTTTCTTCCTATAGAGGATTAGAGGTAGATTTTATAACGGTTAGTCCAGTCGAGCAGACAAAGGAACACAGTGTTTTTTTGTAGAAGACCATATCTGGGTGCAATATCCAAAAAACTTGTCAGATGTACGAAATACCCGAGAAACCTGTTATGCATATGAGATCTAAAAACATTATTTCAGCGTATTACACGTTTTCAGATCCATGCAGAAAACTCAGGCACAAGGAAAAAGTTGTGGTAAATAAATGTAATCAATGTAATTGAATAATCATTCAAGAGAACTAGATCTGAAAGTAATCACAAAGTTCTTCTAAATTCGAAATCTGTATACGTTCCACGGCTATACGTGTGCCATCGAGCCCTTAGGAATTAATAGAGGAAAAAATCTTTGTCCTCAAGAAATGGTTCAAATGGCTCTGAGCACTATGGGACTTAACATCTATGGTCATCAGTCCCCTAGAACTTAGAACTACTTAAACCTAACTAACCTAAGGACATCACACACATGCATGTCCGAGGCAGGATTCGAACCTGCGACCGTAGCGGTCACGCGGTTCCAGACTGAAGCGCCTAGAACCGCTCGGTCACACCGGCCGGCCTTTGTCCTCAAGAACGATGCTCTAACCGGTTGTCTCTCGCTGGTCACGGCAGTCCCTCACTGGGAAAGGAAACATCTTTCAAATATCTTTTGACCTGGACATGCATTTCTTTACCAGATTTTGATGCTGTCACAAGAGATTTGGGGCTTTAGAAAGAGATCCTCGAATCTTCGGTTCAAACTCCACGTTAGTTTCTTTTAAAATGATGAGAAGGCTTGCGGTCAATGTGAAAAAATCAAATAAAAAACATTTAAAAAAGTTTTCAGCATCGCACCTGAGGACTAGAAACACCCGGTGATCCTGAAGGTCTCGACGGCACAGGTACATCCGTGGAACGTATACGGCTTTCGATGATGGAAGAACTTTGTGAGGATATTTTCAGTTCATATTTCTGTTCAATAAATCGAGAAACAAAAAAAATCAGGCAGCAGCCACTAGTAGATTATCAATTCTCTTCGCCAAGTTACCAATGTACTGAAATTTGCCTGACATAAACCAGGATATTCAGAGGATCACTCGTGACAGTTTGAACTCCATCTGAATTTTGTTTTATATTAACTACTTAGTCACCTATATTACATGAAGAAAATTCGTTCATCTTATGTGCACGGTGTTAACGAAGTATTTCCTTACCGATTATCGTTGTTATACATACTTTCGATTATAATAAGGAGTTATTTATTATTTTCAACTAAAATAACACACGTATGTGAAACAGTAAACTAAAGAACAAAAAAGCCATGAATGTAAAACGTAAAACAGTAGTCTGAAACGTGTGACATAAAGAAGTAAAATAAATAATTAGAATAGTAGTGCATGTTTAGATATTTTAATTAGGTGTGTTAGAGATACTCCGACGACACAATGTGTACAGTCTATTTTCCAAAAATGCTATGACAGAAACCAGCTTTATTACACAGAGATCTATGTGCTTTGGAGGATTCTTCAATTCCTGTTGTAACGAAAGTTTTCATTTTTCAAAATTAATTAATGGTGGTGGGGTATTTGGCAAAATTTAAGATTACTAAAAAACATGACTGTACAACTTTCAAGAATATTGTTGAAGTATCGCTCTTATAAGAGGAAAATTTTTTGTATATTATCGTTTCGGAGATATTGCCTAATGTCTAATTAGAAGTCGGGCTGTGTTTTACCCCTTAAAAGTGAAATTGGGCACAAACAAAATAAAAAGTGTTACACTATATTGTTACCTCTACATACTCATCAAGTTTCATCATGATCGTTAACAACTGGGAATGTTTTATTGCGAGTGTCTATTCATGTGCAGTATGTACCCTTCAATGATGTTCTTTACATACCATAATTTTATTTTTTTGATGAAACCGAAATGTATAATTTTCACTACACTGTCACCTGTAACAGCGTCATATGTGTAATGCAACAGTAGGTAAGAATATTCTGTAGAGCTGTTTTATAGTTATATGTTTTCTGAAAATATAAAACTGTTTTGCTGCCTGCACTATGTCATTGCTCCCAGACGCGTTTCACATTTTACACCTTAAAGCATAATCAGTAGGATCTAGATTGATATAGATTTTATTTTATTTGTGGATTATATGACAGTTTACGTAAGGAAAGAGACGTGTTCAAAACAGATTTAATCGCAGTTGAATAACTTTGGATTCCATTGATGAGTCCTTAAAGTGAAAAGGGCGGTAAGCGTCTGCGAGAAATAAATCCAGTGCAAGCAAGAAAAGGCGGTTTTTATTTAGAAAAAGAAATATTTCTGCGCCTGCTGCAGAGAATGGCCACGCAAGCAAACTCGTTGTTATATGGCCGTTTTGAGCAGTACATTAGTACGGTTAGGCGTGCTTTGTAAATTAGGCTGCCTCTATGCTCTTATATTTTATACGTCTGAAGATGATCATTATCGTCAGACATTAATAAATTGCTTACAAGGAAAGATTATGATCGAAGACTGGAATTAAAATAAAGCAAATGTTTAACAGGATCGTTGGAAACATTTTCGTGACTATGGCACAACTCATACAGCATAAATGACTTTCTATTTCAAAGATCCTAGCCATTATAACTTCCTAATGTTAATGTGTCTCTCTGCTCACTGACAGCGATGTTTTAAAGTGCTTCGGAAGGGACAGGTGCCAATAACAGAACGTCACTGTGGCATTCCCGGCACAAATGGGGGTCGCTGCGTGCCATTCTCGGTTAAACTGCTAGTAGGCTTACGGGCTCAATTTCCTGGAAATAGGGAGCTCACGTTACTAATGTGAATTATGAAAATTATATGACTCGCCCCACTGTGCAAAGCTCTACATCGGCGCAGGCCCCGTTAATTTAGCGCTAATACCAGGAACACTGCCAACACAATCTAGTTCCTTTTTCCTGCGAGCGAACAGCCGCAAAGTCCCTTAGCGGTGGCGTCGTAAAGCTGTTCATGGAAAATTTACTGAGTCCATTTCGTCGAGCCAGAAATAACCCAATTTGTTGTAAATAAGTTTTGTTTTAATCGAAATATACGGCGATCAGCAAAGTGGAGTTGTTTTGCAGGGCGGCAGTTTTCAACCCATGAACGACACACGTAACACGACTAGGCGAAAGCTGTAACAGATCACGAGCGCTCATTGTCAGATTAATGAGCGTAGCACAGCACAAATTTCCGAGTGTGAGGTTCATTTTCCATTCGCCAACTCGGAAATGTGACTGGCGAGAAAGAAATTAATGCCAATGGTCAAAGGTATGACTACCTGTGAAACAGCAGAAGAGAGCAAATAGCAGGTGCGCCTGTACTAACGGTCTGGCAGTCAATATTTCCAAGTCATACTTCCCCGTTAGTCGTGTTAGGAATTGATAACAATTTTATGTCAATAATAAATTATCAGTAAGCAAACATTTTCGTTCTAACATTGCCTTCTCGTATCTTGTCTTCCAGAGACTATTGTCAGCATATGACGTTAAACTGATATCTCAACTAGTGACAATGTTTCTACTGTGGATAAAATACGAATGGATAAAAATGAGTGGGGGTTTACCACATAAGCATACAAAAGTAGAAAAGAAACTTTCTAATTAAATAGTGCAGTAGCTTTAGAAGCATTTTAGATGAAGTCGTGGTTTGTATATAAATACACTGAAGTGCCAAAGAAACTGGTATAGGCATGCGTACTCAAATACAAAGATATGTAAACAGGCAGAATACTGCGCTGTGGTCAGCAACGCCTATATAAGACATGTGTCTGGTGCAGTTGTTAGATCGGTTACTGCTGCTACAATGGCAGGTTATCAGAACTGAAGTGAATCTGAACGTGGTGTTATAATCGGCGCACGAGCGATGAGACACAGAGTCTCCGAGATAGCGCTGAAGTGGATTTTCTCGTACGACCATCTCACAAGTGTATCGTGAATATCAGGAATCTGATAAAATATCAAACTGCATGCGAACCATTCATCGAAACACCATCGATATGTGCTTTCGGAGCCGAAGGCCCACTCGAGTACCGTTCATGACTGCACGACACAAAGCTGTGTGCCTCGCCCGGGCCCGTCAACACCGACACTGGACTGTTGATGACGTGAAACGCATTGCCTGGTCGTACGAATCTCGTTTCAAATTGTATCGAGCAGATGGACCTGCACGGCTATAGAGACAGTCTCATGAATCCATGGATCCTGCGTGTCAGCAGGGCATTGTTCAAGCTGATGGAGGCTCTGTAATGGTGCGGGGCGTGTGCAGTTGGAACGATATGGGTCCCCTGATACGTCTAGATACGACTCTGCCAATTGTCACGTACGTAAACATCTTTTCTGATCATCTGCATCCATTCATGTCCATTGTGCTTTCAGACGGACGAGCAATTCCAGCAGGACAATGCGACACCCCACACGTCCATAATTGCTACGGAGCGGCCACAAGAATATCTTTCAGAGCTTAAACACTTCCGCTGGCCACCAAACTCCCCCGATATGAACATTATTGAGCATATTTCGGAAGTCTTGGAAAGTGCTGTTGAGAAGAGATCTCCAACCCCCTCGTAATCTTACGGATTTATGGACAACCCTGATGGATTCATGGTATCAGTTCCCTCCAGCACTACTTCAGACATTATTCGAGTGCATGCCATGTGGTGTTGCGGCACTTCTGGGTACTAGCGAGGGTCCTATCCGATATTAGGCAGGCTACCAGTTCATTTGGCTCTTCTGTGTATATACTGAAGTAAGTGTTGGCGATCCGGAATGAGTTATATTTGCTTATTGGTTACCAGCGTCTTCGTCTATCAGCAGGTTACAACTGACTGTGGCAGTCACAAATGAAAGTGGGATTGAGATTATAATACAGGTAGGTGTTGCATTAGAATTAACGTCATGTCTTAGGAACCGTGACCCTTCTGTTGTAATAAGTAAAGAAACACCGTCTGTTACACCACTTTTAATTTACCGACCACGTATTTCAATCTGTCTTGCAGATCAATTTCATGTATGGCGCCGCAAAGTGCAGTTCGTCAACACTTCTGTAAAACAGTTGACAAACTACACTCTGCGGCGCCCGACCTGAAGATGATCAGCTTTGCAGACTGAAACCAATAGTTGGTAAATAAATGTTATGACCCAGAAAATTTTTGTTTATTTATCAAATGTTACAGAAGATTCGTCATTGAAAGTTATAAAATAGATATTAAGTGAGGAAGGCAGTCGAAGAGGGATGTTGTATTTTAAATTTGATTTACTCTTATCATGTAATTCACTGCTACATGCAAATTTTGGTTTAATGGACGAGAAACCGGAAAGAGGCTTGTTTCTTTAACGTTTATCTACTATTCTCACTCATACGATTATTTGTTTTCAGTTTTTGTGGTACTATAACCTTTTTTCTGTGAGTAAGATACCGTATATCACAAGGCACTGTCCCACTGTGAAGTAATAGAACGACCTGAACTGCATTCCGCCTTTTTTACATGCAGTCTACATGCCACAATACAGATTGTCTACCCTCTAATAGTTCTGTTCGTTTGAGTGTGCGAAATGCTAAACACAAGAGACACACCAGAGGACACTCTGCTGTATGACAGTGCTAATGCGAAGATATTACAAAAATCAGTAAATACGGTGCTAAACCTGAGAAACCCTTTGTGAGTTGAGACTTATCACAGTTCATGGCCTTTTTAAAATTTATACCGACCCAGATGGAAGCAGTTACATCCGTAAAACATTTCGGAGTATATGTACGGAAGAATTTAAAGCGCAACGAACATGTAAAACTACTCGCACGTAAGACAGAGATCAAGCTGAATACATTGCAAGAATTGCACAAAACGTAAATCACCCTCGAAGTATGTAGACTATGAACTACGTGATTTTTGCTCGTCAGTCTGGGATTCATACCCGATGTGACTGATACAGGAAACGGAGAAGATCAAAAGAAGAGCCACGCATTTTGTAACAATTGGTAATCACGAAAGCGACGTATTTCTTTTTATTTATTTATTTTTGTTCCGTGGGACCAAATTAAGGAGAAGTCTCCATGGTCATGGAACGAGTCAATACATTAAATTATAACACGATAGTAGAAACAGATAAAATGAAATATGAGAAACATATTCAGGCGACAATTCGTAAGTTCAAATAAAGAAAATTAATAATGTAACACTGGAATTTGCTTAATTTTCCAGCTCTTCCAGGAGCTCCTCGACAGAATAGGAATGAGCCATGAGGAAACTCTTCAGCTTAGATTTAAAAGTGTTTGGGCTACTGCTAAGGTTTTTGAGTTCTTGTGGTAGCTTATTGAAAATGGATGCAGCAGAATACTGCACTCCTTTCTGCACAAGAGTCAAGGAAGTGCATTCCACATGTAGATTTGATTTCTGCCTAGTATTAACTGAGTGAAAGCTGCTAACTCTTGGGAATAAGCTAATATTGCTAACAACAAACGACATTAAAGAAAATATATACTGTGAGGTCAACGTCAGAATTCCCAGACTATTGAATAGGGGTCGACAAGAGGTTCTCGAACTTACACCACTCATAGCTCCAACAGCCCGTTTTTGAACCAAAAATACCTTTTTTGAATCAGAGGAATTACCCCCCAAAAAAAATATTATATGACATAAGCATATGAAAATATGCGAAGTGGACTACTTTTCGTGTTCAACTGTCACTTATTTCAGATACTGTTCTAATGATAAATAAAGCAGCATTTAGCTTCTGAACAAGATCTTGAACATGGGCTTTCCACAACAGCTTACTATCTATCCGAACGCCTAGGAACTTGAACTGTTCCGTCTCGCTTATAATATGCCCATTCTGTCTCATCAAAATATCGGTTCTTGTTGAATTGGGAGTTAGAAACTGTAAAAACTGAGTATTACTATGATTTAGCATCAAATTATTTTCCACAAGCCACGAACTTATTTCATGAACTACATTATTTGATACTGTTTCAATATTACACACAAGACCCTTCACTACCAAACTGGTCTCATCAGCAGACATAAATATTTTTGAATCACCTGTAATACTAGAAGGCATATCATTTATATAAATAAGAAACAGCAGTGGCCCCAGCACTGATCCTTGGGGAATGCCCCACTTAACAGTGCCCCATTGGGACTGAACATCACTACCACTCTCAGTATTGCGGAAAATTACCTTCTGCTTTCTGTTCTTAAAGTAAGAGGCGAAACAATTGTAAGCTACTCCCCTTACTCCATAATGGTCCAACTTCTGCAGTAATATTTTGTGGTCAACACAGTCAAAAGCCTTCGTTAGATCAAAGAAAACACCTAGCGTTCGCCACCTTTTATTTAATCCGTCCAAAACCTCACAGAGAAAAGAGAATATAGCATTTTCAGTAGTTAAACCATTTCTAAAACCAAACTGTACATATGAAAGCAAATTATGTGAATTTAAATGCTCCAGTAACCTTGTATATACAACCCTCTCGATAAATTTAGCAAACACCAATGGCATAGAAATAGGTCTATAATTGTCAACATTATCGTTGTCTCCCTTTTTATAAAGTGGCTTCACTATCGAGTACTTAAATCGGTCAGGAAACCGACCACTCCTAAAGGAAAAGTTACAGATATGGCTAAGTACTGGGCTAACATACATAGAACAATACTTCAGTATTCTGCTAGATACCCCGTCATATCCCTGAGAGTTTTGGTATTTACTGATTTAATTACTAACTCAATCTCCCTCTTGTCAATATCATTGAGGAGCATTTCAGGTAACAGTCTCAGAACACTTTTTTCTACGAGCTCTATATGCTTCCCTGTTGGGACTAGGCTTCTATTTAGTTCACCTGCTATATTCAGGTACATATATGCGACTTACCAGTAACACGGACATTCCCACTACGCACTGATTCTATATCCTCGACCTGTCCCTGCAGACCAGCCACTTCCTTTACGACTGACCATATGGTTTTAATTTTATCCTAAGACCTAGCTATTCTATCTGAATACCACATACTTTTTGCCTTTCCAATAACTTTTTCAAGCAACTTACAATACTGTTTGTAATGGGCTGCAGCATTTATATTTTGACTGTTTCTAACGTTTTGCTATAATTGCCACTTTGGTCTACAGGATATTCTTATCCCTCTGGTCAGCCACCCAGACTGCCTGTTTGTGCTAGTACCCTGTTTTGAACGTTCTAACGGAAAGCACCTTTCAAAGAGCACGAGAAAAGTCTTGAGGATAGCATTATATTTATCGTCTACTGTATCAGCACTATAAACATCTTGCCACTCTTGTTCCTTGATAACCTCGACAAAGGTCTCTACAGAAACTGGATCAGCTTTCCTAAAAAGTTGATAACTATATTTAACATGTGTTGCAGCGCGAAAATCTTTTAGTGTTAAAATTTGTGTATCACGATCTGAAAGGCCATTCACCTTTTTGCTAACAGAATGCCCTTCTAGTAATGAGGAATGAACAAAAATTAAGTCTATGGTTGTTCAACTGTTCCCTTGCACTCTCGTTGGAAAAAATACGGTTTGCATAAGATTTTATGAATTAAGGAGGTCTACCAGCGTCCTTTTCGTTGCACAATCACTTATTCAATTGATGTTGAAGTCACCACATGTAACTAACTTTTTGTATTTACTATAAAGTGAAGCAAGAACCTCCTCTAGCTTTAGCAAAAATGTTGTGAAATCGGAGTTGGGGATCTGTAAATAACAACAGTTAGAAATTTAGCTCCACTAAATTTAACCACACCTGCACAACATTCAAACACCTTTTCAGTGCACTACTTTGAAATATCAATTGACTCAAATGGGATACCGTTTTTCACATGCATGGCTACTCCCCCACACCGCAAAGAGCTCCTAGAAAAGCTGCCAGCCAACCTGTATCCCGGTAAAGGAAGCCTCTGAATTATCTCCTTATTTAAGAAGTGTTCAGATATCACAATAATTCCAGAGTCAACACCTTTAAGCAGTTCACTAACTTTATCTCTAATACCTTGTATATTTTGATGAAATATACTAATTCCCTCATTAATCGGATACCTAAGCTTTGTCGAAAGTGGTTTCTTTGTTAGAGAGACTTCCCTTAAGCAGGAATACCTATCTGCTGATTTCAATCTAAAAAAGGTACAGCTTAACACTCACTACTACAGGAATTTTCCCATGAGTGATCCCACCACCCCCACCAATGCTGTCACCTATAAGCTTTGTCAACCTCCCCTTTCCATACCTGTTGAGGTGCAGGCCATGTCTAGTGAAACCCATCCTGCTGATAGGCTCCACCGACACCACTGAAATGTGACTCAAGCCTTATGTCATCAGCGCGCCCCCAAGTCTCATGTTATTACGCCTGACGTCTGTATCAAGATGAGGCCGATCGTGACGCTGAAACAGTTCCACGAAATGCACATTCGTGTTGCCAGTCTGAGTGGCTATCTTTTCCAGGTCACCATCTATGCCATACTCCCCATCCCTATCAATACTATTACCAGCCCCACCCACAATCACTACCTGATCCGTAAAATCCCTACATAACCCCCCTATGTTAACAGTCACCTGAGCCAATCCTGCATTAGGCTTCACAATTCAGGTGACCTGGTACTCACTCCCCAACACTTCCTGCAACTGCTGGCCTACACCTCTACCATGAGAACTACCTAACAGCAAAACCTTCTTTTTTCTCTTAGACTGCAACTGTCCTAGCCTCTGTAACTGCTGAGGTCTGCTGCATTACTTCCTACATCTACAGTTACTGGAGAGTCCTCTCCACTAGACTCTGACAGTTGGTCATATCTATTGCAAACACCAATAGTAAAACTATCTGAAAATCTGCTTCTCCTAGCAGATCTCTTGCCAACAGCCAGCTCCCATTCTCCAGCCCCCTTCTCCCTCCTCATCCTATCTAGCTCCTCCTGTGCGCTTTTCAACTGCACCTGAAAGGCACAGATCTTACGCTCCTGCTGCTCTGTCAACTTACTCTTGCTACATAACCTGCAGTTCCAGGAGAGGATCTCACCAGAATGCCCACTGGCTTCCCCACTGCATTCCCCCCCCCCCCCCCCCGTGAAAATACTTCAAACAAGTCTCACACCGCAATCCACTACTCACGAACCTAAGGCAAAGCCCACACTTCTCACTCATGGTAAAATTTTACAGTTATTGAAACAAGAAAACTATTTTATCTAAGTTCCGCTACCACAGTAAGAAGATGTTAAGAAACTGACAACAATAATCACAAACGTGCTCTACAAGGGAAGTAACTACTATTATTGACAGTATTAATCAACAACAAATGAGAATATAACAAAAGACTAACACAGAAAGAAAATCAAACGTCTAATAATACAGTAACGAAACTGAAAGCAGTTCCCAAAAATTTCTTCTTAAATTATTTCATCGGAAAACACCAAGAACACCAGTTGAAGACTACTAACGTTCCTAAATAAACCACTATACACAAACAATTAATTAGTACTTAGCTTTCGATGCACCGCTACAGGCGCAAATGGTCATCACGGAATGTAAACACAGGTAAGAGGTTAAGTTGCTCGATACGAAACACTCACAAATATCAGGTCACAACACAAGAAAGGCAGAGGTGAATGAAGAAACCACTAATAAGTCACTTATATAGTAAACATTATCACAAAAACCGTAAAAATATATATCTGAAACCAAAAAATATATGAAAACTGAGAGAGCGATATCACACACAGTCACGCGCTTATGACGTCACACCAAAGATCAAACATGCGAAATTGTACATTAGTAGAAGACTGGACCAGTGTGTTACTCCCTCCGTGAAACATATCGCCAAAGAGCCATCAAGGTATAAGTAAATATTTCGAGACCATACGAAGGATTAGTATCCATCGTTCTTTCTGCTAACCACTCGCCAATGGAACATGTGGACGTGACGTTGGAGATAAAGCAGCCACTGCCCCACTCAGTATGGTGATTTGAGGAGTATAGATATATATGTAGGTGAAACCCACCAAGAACCTACATAAACTCTCCATTTATAATTTCCTGCGCTGGTCTTTACAGTACCTTAACCTATGTCTTCAGGTTACGTAACGCAATAATGGTTCAAATGGCTCTGAGCACTATGGGACTTAACTTCTGAGGTCATCAGTCCCCTAGAACTTAGAACTACTTAAACCTAACTAACCTAAGTACATCACACACATCCATGCCCGAGGCAGGTCGCGCGGTTCCAGACTGTAACGCCTAGAACCGCTCGACCACCGTAACGCAATAAGAAGTGTTCACTAATTTATTGATTTTCCACGAGAAGCTGGACTAATTTTGAAATATAAAAAGGAAAAAGAAGAAGAAACATTGGCAGGGAATATGTGAATGACTTCTAAAACATGCATGATGAATTTTATACACACATCAAAAAAAGTTTTGGATCACCACGGTTCCCAGAACTCCTGAAGATAAACGTTCACTGTGGATATTGTATCACAGACACAGTCCCTTTGACTGTTCAGAGATGTCACCAAACCCACCCAAAAATGTAAACAACCTCGCATCGGCAGCGCCTATTAGACGGAGGGTGTGCGACAGCCGATCAGTTCCAGTCATTCTACCAGGAAGGAGGTACACGGCTTGTGTTGTTTGTAGTTCAACCACGCCAAGACAGTGAGCACCGCTGTTCGATCACGTCCACATTCTTAATTTGTGCCAGGAAGGGCTCTCAACAAGTGTCCGGGCGTTTCGGAGTGAACCAAAGCGATGTTGTTCGGACATGGAGGAGATACAGAAAGACAGCAACTGTCCATGACATGCCTCGCTCAGGCCGCCCAAGGGTTGCTACTGCATTGGATGATCACGGACTACGGCTCGGAGGAACCCTGACAGCAACGCCTCCATGTTGAATAATGCATTTCGTGCAGCCATAGGACGTCGTGTTACGAATCAAACAGTGCGCAGTAGCCTACATGATGCGCAGCTTCACTCCCGACGCCCATGGCGGGATCCATCTTTGCAACCACGACACCATGTAGCGTGTTGCAGATGGGCAAAACAACATGTCGAATGGACCGCTCAGTATTGGCATCCCATTCTCTTCACCGATGAGTGTCGCATATGCCTTCTACCAGACAATCGTCGCACAAGTGTTTGAAGGCAACCCGGTCAGGCTGGACGCCTTAGATAAACTATCAACCGAGTGCAGCAAGGTGGAGGTTCCCTGCTGCTTTGGGGTGGCATTACGTGGAGCCGACGTACGCCGGTGGTGGCCATGGAAGGCGCCGTAACGCCTGCACGATACGTGAATGTCATCGTCCGACCGATAGTGCGGCCATATCGGCAGCATATTGGCGAGACATTCGTCTTCATGGACGACACTTCGCATCCCCATCGTGCACATCTTGTGAATGACGTCCTTCAGGATAACGACATCGTTTGACTAGAATCGCCAACATTTTCTCCAGATATGAACCCTAACGAACAGACCTGCGATAGATTGAAAAGGGCTGTTTATGGACGACATGACCCACCAACCACTCTGAGGGATCTACGCCTGATCGCCGTTGAGGTGTGGGACAATCTGGGCCAACAGTGCCTTGATATACTTGTGGGTAGTATGCCACGACGAATACAAGCCTGCATCAATGCAAGAGTACGTGCTACTTGGTATGAGAGGTACCGATGTGTACAGCAATCAGGACCACCATCTCTGCAGGTCTCGTTGTATGGTGGTACAACTTGCAATGTTTATCTTTCAAGAGCAACATAAAGGGCGGAAATGATGTTGATGTTGAGTTACTCTTCGTGTTACATGTACTCGGTAGAAATGCATGAATATACGAGAGCTATCCAGAAACTAATACAATTTTTGGTTTATCGTGGTGGTGGGCGGCACTACAGCCGCCATGTTAATGACGTAACGTTCCTACCCTCAGTAAACCAGCAGTGGTAGCGCGTGGTCTGTGTATCCGCTACTTTGCTTTCTTTGCCGTGTTAAAGTGTGCGTTGCAGTAGAAAATCCCGCCACTTGTGAGGTACATTCTGTGGTTAGCTTTTGTTGCCAAAATTCGAAAACCGGTTGACATTCATCGCAACCATTGTGATGTCTACTGAGAGGGAATAATGAGTGAAGGTGATCGAGTCAGTGGTGAATTGATTTTAAAAATGGCCGTACCAACATTCGTCGTGAGTGCCGCACTGGTAACTCTAGCCTTGTAACTAACGAACCGGTGATGAAAAGTAACGACAAAATTTGTGAAAATCGTCGTTTGACGATTACGGAATTTGCGTAAAATTTTCCCAAATTTCACCGAGTTTGACGCAAGAAATTGTACTAGTTGCGTTCCACAAAAAACAGACGTGCTGCAACACTGACCTTCCTCGAAGGTAACAAGTAAAATGGTAGGAAAGCTATCGATCGTATCATAACTGGGAACGAGACTTGGGTGCAGCATGTCAGTTGTGAAACAAAAAGGTAGTCGATGGAATGGGGACACAAAAATTCTCACAAGAAAGGAAGGAAGCGTTTGCAAACGCTGTCAGCAAGAAAAATCATCTATACTGTGCTTTAGGACTCTCAGCTAGTGATTCTCGTTGATTTCCTTGAAAGTGGTACAGCAGTGACAACGTTCAGGCGGGCCAAGTAAAACAAGCGTCGGAGAAAACTTTGTGCAAAAATTTTGTTTCTCTCGACGACGCACGTCCATACGCGGCCAGTCGTACAAGAGAGCTCCTGTGGGGTTTTGTATGGTAGGTGTTTGACCATCCGCCATACAGCCTGGATTTGGCGCCGAGTGACTACCAGCTCTCCCCAGCAATGAAGACACCTCTCGTTACACAACGCTTTGATACTGACGCCGAACTGCATGCCGCTATAAACCAGCGGTTGCAATGGCGGGCAGCACATTTCTACAGAGACGGTACTGGAAAACTTATGCCACGATGATAAGTGTCTCATTTTCAATGACGATTGTGTAGCGAAATAGCTTAAGAGTTCACCTTTAAAATGTATATAATAACAGTTGGTTTTTCGTGTTGTTAATTTTTTACTTCAAATCAATTGTTACTTTCTGGATAGCCCTCGTAATACTCAGCGTCGTAATGCTGCACAAATGTAGCTCAAATCCAGACGTGTTTCTTGGTGTAGCAAGACTCATGGCATCACACTGCGTAGTTAGTTTTAAATGGCCCGGTTTCCTTAGAAAAAAATGTTTTTAGATGGTTTGTCTCCATCAGTGAGAAACTGTTGTGAAATTACGAGGGTTGTTTGAAAAGTTCTCGAAACTTTTTTTATTTTTCAATGTAGTCTCATTGTAGATTAATGCACTTGGTCCAAGGATGTCCCTGTGCCTTGATCCCATCTCGAAAATGAATTTCCTCCAGGCTTGCAAAATAGGTGTCAACTCCAGCGATCAATTCTCCGTTTAAAGTGAGTCCTTGTCCACCAAGCAAAATTTTCAGTTTTGGGAAGAGCTAGAAGTCTGACGGAGCCATATCAGGTGAATGAGGCGGGTGTGTCAACAATTCATACCTTAGTTCGTGTAATTTTGCCATGGCGACGGCACGTATGTCCGGGCGCGCGTCAAGAGTCGCGGCACCTATCTTGCAGATAATTTTTTCATTCCTTATTCTTCAGTTAAAATCAACGTGGGCAGACCACCATGGCAAACATCCATTTATTTAAATATCTTGGTCTACAGGGTGGTCAGAAACTCTCTGAAAAGCTTGTAAAGCAAAGTTAATAATACTGAGAAACAAGTGTTGAGGAAAAATTCGATAGGTTGTGCCGTTTTCGAGTTAATTAACATTGAGTTAGCCAGTCAGGCCGTTGCGTTCCTAGATTCGAGCGGCCCGTCGCAGATGGTGTCGCAAAGCGTGTTATTTGTTTGGTTACCTAGAACCGAACAAGAGGGCGAAGCAAAAACTGGATCGAAGTCGAGCCAGAGCTTGGGCAGTCTGGTGCGCTATCATCCACCCTGTGAGAACAACGGACACTTACTAGTAATCTTATCTGGCGGGCCGCGCAAATTTGCGCTCACAACGGCCTCATTGGCTAACTTCAGTCCTGGTTTATTCGGAAACGGTGAAACGTATTTTTTTTAACAGTTGTTTTTCACCACAGACTATCCCGCAACACACTTTAAAGCTTTATGGGCTATTTCTGAGCGCCCTGTATTTGATAGGTAGGAGAAAGATTACAGTACGTATCTACAAGAATAAACTGAACTGGCAATTGATTTCAAAGTGTTTCAGTTCTCTAATAATTCATCTCTGATCGTTTAGTGTTGCCGTTCCGTCGACAACGTTCGTTTCCTGAATCTTAAATAGGTTAACTGTTTCCTCAGCATCATTCACCGCCTTAGAAACTAGTGCGGCGCATCTCACAATGCTGCCGTTTCGCATCGCCTCTCCTAGTCTTGTTGTGTGACCTGCTTACAAGATTGCACACCAAGCCCTGGAACAACATCAAATTAACTCCGGGACAAGCCCTCTTTAAAAGTGCTGCCCTGGCTACCATAAGCCTAACTAAAAGCGCTTGTTCGGATGAGGCGAACGCCGCGAGCGGCGTATGCATGTCAAGTAGAACCAAACAGCCAGCGCATGCAGCCCGCACCATCCCGCGGAAAAATTTGATCATCCAGTGGCCTCATCAGAACACCGGAACGCTCCGCTTCTCCCGATCGTCTCAACCTAGAGACGTGACCCAGATAGCGAAGGACTCTTCTCTGCGCACGTCTGTCACAAGTGTTCATTAGTGTTCTTTTGACGAATGTCTGTGGCTGTAGAGAGACTAGTTGCCGGAAGGAAGCTGCTCCATTTACTTTCTTGCTGTTACGTAAGATTCGACTACTGAAGACATCGCCGCCTACACGAAATAACTGACAAACTTGCATGGTGTATCGTAATAAATAACGAAAGCTGATATTGGTGACAGTATATGATAATGGAAGTAACAACATTCCCGTAAACACAGATCTGCAAACAAACCACTTGAGAAGTAAATGTGAATAAATGGTTACGAGATGCCATCGACTTATGTACGAAGTTTTAGTTACTACAAATGCAAACTAAGTGCGCATGCAGTTGTGCTCATACTGAGGTCTCCAAGGATGTCAGCCGTGTTATTTGTAATGGGACCATACTTGCCTTTTGCCGTAAACTATTGGCGAAAACTGTCGGCAATCCAGCGATCAAGCAGATGAATGTGAAACATTTTGACCTATGTCTCAAAGAAGTCAATTCATAAAACGTCACATTTTGACAATTTACCTGATGCGGTTTTAGGGTTCCGTTCTTCATTTCGGTAAAAACGGAATCCTTATAGGGTAACTTCGTCATCTAGCTGTTCCGACTCCTTTTTGTCAGGAACGGATAGAGGTATGTACTTTAAGTTTATGTCAAGAAATATGGTGGTTTCTTTCAAGTACTTTGACACTCGGAAATTCGCTCACTGGAAAGTATAGATGATCTTTCTATACAGGGTGAGCCTATTGCTATTGCCACCCAGAATAACTCCAAAAGTATGATAGGAGCTGAAACGTTTGTGGGACAAAAGTTGCATGGGACAACGGGGGAAATAATGTGACGTTGGTTTCTTTGTTTCTAGGTGGGGTCACATTAGAGATATGAAGGTCAACTTTGTTTTTTCAATGGGATGCTATAGTTCGGTACTTATTTTCTGATAGCGGCTATCGAGACGAATCCAGTGATGTGTAAGAACCTCGAAGGTTAAAGTGGCGCATGAACGTCCATTCACAGAAGGTGTTCGAAGTGATGGCCATTGGTATAAATGCAGGGCTGCAATCTTCTTATCAAGGATTGAGTGGTATTTGTGGTGTCACCGCCAGAAACCACACTTGCTAGGTGGTAGCCTTTAAATCGGCCGCGGTCCGTTAGTATACGTCGGACCTGCTTGTCGCCACTGTCAGTGATTGCAGACCGAGCGCCGCCACACGGCAGGTCTAGAGAGACGTCCTAGCACTCGCCCCAGTTGTACAGCCGACTTTGCTAGCGATGCTACACTGACAAATACGCTCTCATTTGCCGAGACGATAGTTAGCATAGCCTTCAGCTACGTCATTTGCTACGACCTAGCAAGGCGCAATTACCAGTTTATATTGAGATTGTTATTAACGTATCAACAAGAGCGATGTACACCAATTATGGATTAAAGTTAAGTATTCCAAGATCTTCGTACTTTATTTGCAATTCTCAAGACATTGTCCTCTTCCAGACCTCACGCCAGTCTGCGTGAGCTTAAACGCGTGCCTTTCGGCTACCTCCGAGTGGCTTGGCTGTCTTGCCAAGTCACCACAGTTTTCATTATCACTTCGGCACTTATCGAAGCACATGCTCTGAAAACTCTCTCTCGTATATCTTCAGGTGTAATTGGGACGTCTTTATACGAGGGCTATTCGGAAAGTAAGCTCCGATCGGTCGCGAAATGAAAACCACTGAGGAAATCCAATGAAGCTTTGCCCAGATTTGTTGGGTGGTATCTCTAGTGTGCCCGTCGATCGCGTCACGTCGCTATTTTCTATTCTGAGCGCATAGTAAGAGTGTAAAGATGACCAGAAAATTGTCTCTCCCGCCATTTACGACGGTCTGGTGAGAAATTTTGTCTGACGCTATGTAGCCCACATACCACAACTGTCATGTGTTTCCTTCTTCAAGATAATTCTCAGCTGCATTCTGCAGTGGCAGCGAAGATGCTCCTGCAGTTTTCTCGATGGGAAGTGTTTGATCATGCACAATACAGGCCGTAAACGGCTTCCTCTGGGTTTTATCTATACTCACATGCACCGCCACCAATGAAGACAACGTTTTGGCACAGGCAATGAATTGTACACCAGTGTAGAGAATTGGCAGAAGGCACAGGCGGCTGCCTTCTGTGACGAAGGTATTTGAAAGTTGGTACAAACCTATGGCAAATGTGTAAGTCGGATCGGCGACTGTGTAGGTATGTAGCTGTAAGGTGTAGCTAACTATTGCAAAGAAAACATTTTTCATTTTCACTGTAACCTCCAGTTCGCGGTCGATCGGACCTTACTTTCCGAGTAGCCCTCGTAGTAATGTCTTTTACGAATCCCCACAAGAAAAAAAGTCCAGAGGCGTTAAGCCTAGAGAACAAGCCGGCTATACGCTGATTTCATGGCCGTTTGCGATATTCGTGAACAGTAACCGTGCAGTCAGGCGGCAGAATGCCGGACGCAAAGGGAGTCGAATACGAATGTAGAATTAACTTCTGTCCAGAAGAAGCTGACACTCCCATTAACTTTAATGTGAGCAGCGCCTCGTCCATTATCGATATGGACTCTACTACACCGCTGTCTGGTGAACATTAGATTGAGCAATCCTCGCAAGAAAAGAATCCCTCAAACAAGATATACCGTGAGGAGAGCATCTTCGGAAATGCAGTCGAACCAATCTTACTGGTGGCACAAAATGAAGGAGTAATTATTCGATCCCCGCACGATATGTGACGAAACAAAGGAAAGGGAACGGAGGAGTGTGAGAAACGACGAGGACTCTAAAGATAATGAGGTAGTCAATACGGCAAACATACCGAGTGCGGAACTCTCTGCGCGGGGAGAAGTGACGCCAGATAATGATGTACGTCACGCAGTAAGGATAGGGAACAGTCACCGACGATCTCGTCTTCGACATCGCCGACGGCGTGGCCTTCTCCATCTCCCAAGAAATCTCCCAGAAATAAGAAACGATTCGCGCACACCAGGCTGCAGAGAGTCTGGTTCCAGCAATAAGAGACTGACTTAGGCAGATACTCGAAAGCGAAAAAGACACATGACCTTACAGTGGGACAGGGCACTGACGGGTGATGATGACGGGTCAGGGATGGTGGGAGAGAAACTGGTACTCGACATGGACATGACAGATTGGAATATAAACACGACTGGGCGGAAGAAGCATAATCTCAGACCGACCAGGCAATGGAAGAAATTGCGGAAGTGGTAACTAAACATGCAGACGGCAAAGCACCAAGTATCTTAGTGAAATGAAATTGGAAACTAAACTGCCTTCACTTGTTTCACTCCCCCAACTGTTTAAATGTCACTGGAACACACGTATGCTGTTACTTCAGCAAACGTCTACAAAATGCAGAAGGTCACGAAGGTGGCTGCTTTAAAAGATTTTTTATATCAATCTGAAATGGACATTGCTCTACCTCAGGAAATTAACATTAAAACCTGATCCTGGATTCAAAGTGTTTTTAAATATTTCCCGTGTGGTACTGCAATCCCCGTGAATAATGTGACAAACACGAAAGACATTAGTTGTTCAGAATCGGGAAATGCTTAGTTTCCGGATTTGTAGTATTACAGTAATATCTGTTAATGTTCCCTCAGGGAATAATCTTAGAGAACAGAGGGCCACTTTAAAAAAAATTATTTAATGTTTTTACTTAAGAAAAACCTCCCGGAAGTTTTAATTGACCGCAACTTGAACTGTAACTCTGTTAAAAGCCAAATTTCTACCCTTGCAAGGAACTTGAGAGACTAATTAAAAGCATGACTTGAAAAAATGCGTGGGAATTAATGTACCCTGTGACAGTGAATTATACTTATTTCAGTGCACAGCAGCAAAACCAGGATCGATAGAATATATGTTAACGGCAACTTAGCTTACAAACTTCGTGCAATCGAAACGATACCTGCAGTCTTTTCCAATCACTTGGCAGTGAAGTGTAGCATCAGATTAGATAAACAAAAGAATTTCCAATATCGTCCCAAATGGAAACTAAACATTAGCTCCATCACAATGATATAAGTAAGCGAATATCCGGTACTTGGCAGGCTTCTCTGTGATTACGTCACAAATTTAAGGATACTGTAGTCTGGTGGACATTATGGGCAAAAAGGGAGCTACGATCTACCTTGATAGGTTATGGAAGAGAAAAAGTAAGGTAGTTGAAAGAAAAACTGGAATTTTAGTACACATGTCT
This sequence comes from Schistocerca serialis cubense, assembly GCF_023864345.2. NCBI lineage: Eukaryota > Metazoa > Arthropoda > Insecta > Orthoptera > Acrididae > Schistocerca > Schistocerca serialis. Next base: position 358,358,463 of record NC_064646.1, read on the forward strand.
GCGGGAGCTTTACGAACATCCAGTGCCACAAGATGTTTTGATAAATATACGGGAGGTTAAATAATGGTTCTAAGCACTATGGGACTTAACACCTGAGGTCATCAGTCCCCTATACTTAGAACTACTTAAACATAACTAACCTAGGGACATCACACACATCCATGCCCGAGATAGGATTCGAACCTGCGACCGTAGCAGTAGCGCAGTTCTGGACTGAAGCGCCTGGAACCGCTCGGCCGCAACGGCCGGAACGGAAGGTTAAAGCTATACTGATATGTCTTAAACGAAGATAGTGGGAGGGCCTGAAGATTAAGTCGCATATTAAGTCAGTTGTGCAGGAAGAAAACACAGAACTCTTCCATTTGATACAACACGAAAACAACAGAAGAAGGAATTTTATCGAGAGTCTGCGAACAGAAGACAAATGAGTTCTGTAGGAACGCAAGGATATTTTAACTGAGGTACATAGACTTTACCATGTTTTATATGGTGAAGGTCAGTTTGAGCCTTTGTAAGGAAACTGCTGATGAAAAGTGGTCTACTCAATATAATAACCGATGAATAAAATATGAGCTTAACAACAGAAATGACGTGCGATGAAGTTTTTGACATCATTAAAAGTGCCCCCGTCAAGAGGTCACCAGGTCCCGACGGTTTGCCCATAGAGTTTTACGCAACTTTTTGCACATTATAGGTAACGCCTCTGTGGGAGTACTGAACGATGTCCTGAAAGCAGAAACTGTTCCACCAGATTTCAAAAAAGGTGTAACTGTGTTTCTTATTAAAGGCAGAGTTAGCGAAACCAAAGTCTTTTCCAAAATGAGACCCATATGTCTTATGAATGCCTATTATAAAATCGCTGCGCGGGCGATGAAAGAAAGAATAGTCTCGCAGAAGATAATCGGATGTCATCAGACATGTCTTCCTGGGCGAAGTATTTTGAAGACAGTGGGTAAGCATCGAGATACTATAGCAATACTCGTATTATCCACGAACCTTGCAAAATCATACCTCCTTTTTATAGATTTTTCTACAGCTTTCGACAGGATCGTTCACCAATATTTATTTACTTTTATCACACATATGGCTTTTAGTGATAATTACGTGTACATTTTAAACAATATTCTAAGAGCTATCAAAACGGAAACTTAAATAAAGGGGCACCATACAAAACCAATCGGAATTAAAAATGGCGTTCGACGGGGAAGCACATTATCTATGTTATTTTGTATAGTTGTATTACGGTTGCTGTTGTGAATCCTTGATAACGAGCTAGAGGGCATTCAAATATCAGGGACGAGTAGAGTCACGAACACGTACGCCGATGAAGTTGAGACATGTCATTCGAAGTGAGGATGATATTAAATATCTCAGGGAAACTGTACCCTTTTATTGTAGCGCGACAGGTGACAAAATAAATGACATGAAGAGTTAATTCCTAAGCCTAACGGTTTTAGCAACATGGAATGGGAGATTTTGGTTGACCATCACACGGCATTATAAGTGACTTTCTACCGAAGTCCACTTCATCCACTTCAAACGGCAACTTTTAATTTGGGGAAAATAGCGAACCACATTCGAGGGGCATTAATGTTAAATCAGACTAGGAATCGTAACATTACGGAGAAAGATTACAGTGCTCAATTGTGTTATTCTGTCCAAAACAGGGTACTTAGGTCAAGTTCTTCCGATTCCCAAGGCAATAGCAAAAAACTTCACGAGTCAAATTTGTTGATACATCTGTCTGAAGCACATCTTCAGGATGGCTATGACCATCGCTACTTTATGTCTGAAAATGAAGTACTTGGTCTTACTGACAGTTATCGCAAAAATATAGCCTTATTTATTATAAGGACTATTCAACCGATGCCTACCAGAGCCGTATCAAAGCTAAACTCTTAAAGATTCTGAAATCTGAAAGCACGGCACCATCTGTCAACATAAGTTATTTTGAATATACTGTAGAGGAGAAAAATATAAGAGATAGCAAATAATATGACGAAAGCACTTAGCACAAAAACGACCGCACTAAAATGGGATTTAAGTATCCTAGAAAAAATTGGAAACTGATATGGAGGAGCATCAACAATAAAATACTTTCTGGAGATATTAAAGTGGCTTGGTACCACGTTATTAATAATATAGTTGGCACAAATTACAAGCTATTCTCAGCAGGTTTACGTGTTAAACACCTGTCCAGATTGCAACGCAGTCGATTCTTTAGCTCATCGTATCCTTTGTAAAGTGTATCAGGTTATATGGAATGCAGTGAAGAAACAGGTCGCATTCCTTAAACAAAGTGACGGGAGAGAAATTAGCTCTTCCCAGAAAAAGTTTACTTTCCAGAACAGAAAAATAAAGCCGTATTATGGTTATCGGGAAATTGTGTTAATTATGTCATCAACAATAAAGGGAATGATGGCACACTTTGTATAGGGAGAATTCTATGACATATACAGCTGGAAAGCTCATCACCAAAAATTCGGGAACATGCTACAAATTTGGTTTAAGGAAAAGTGGAATAGCGTAACTGACTAAATTGAAATTCTACGAGACTGTAGACAGCTACGTGCTGAAGTAGGGGATCGCTGCTGAGCTCGTACGCCTTGGGTAACATGATGAAAGTAAGCAGTGCAACTTCGATTCCAGCATCTGCTAAAGTGAAAGGACAAGCAGTTGCTGACAGGAAGCGGAGCAACGAACACGAAACGCTGACAGTAATGTCTGCAATATGTCATCCTTGTGTAAAAATATTACTCAACCCATAAATATATCATCTATTCGTTACCATTAAAATGTATCGGCTTCTAATGCTTTATCAATAAAAGCGATAAGTGCCTGTGTTGAAGAGATTTTCAACTTGCTGTATGCTTAAGACAGAGAGAACCTGAGATAAATGCAGGTTTAGCAAGCTAAGCGTGGTGCTCAGATACTACGCATCGTTTTCGCAGAATGTTATTAATTTAGTCTCTAATGTTTTAATATCATACAACGCCTCTCAGCTACCACGATAGACATGTAGGAATTGTCGAGCTCTGTTGTGGCGGCAGAGATGGGGAGACACTGCTGGAGTTTACATAGGCTATCCATAGGCTGCTGAATCATGACGCCATACTACCACTGCATCATACTGCAGGCCATATTTAATTACGAGTACTACCTGTCGAATAAATTATCAAAAGTAGGTGATAGTTATAACTCTGTCAGAGATTTTAATGTAAGATGCGACAACTCCACCATGTCATTTTTACTTAGATAGGCACCGTTAGATTAAGTGCACAACCATTAACGTCGTTCAGAAAAGGTGGTCACTTACCATCGCCACTCTCCATGAGCGCCCGTAATATTCTAATCATACAAGTGTTACTTTTATCTGTTTCTGATGGTTACAATATAATTGCTACTGATACTTTAGCAAGGAAAGCGGAAACCACCTGTTGAATGTGAATTAACATTTTCAGTACCGTTAGAGCTCTTAGAATTCGACCTGAATTCAGGGATGAAAGGGTCACACACTAAATGGTCCTTTCCGCCATCAGAATATTCGTATCGGAGTCATTAAAGTATAATTGCTGGAACATGTGACTGCCGTAAGTAATACTCCATTATGGGATGGATATGACTCGGAGCCGCGCGGGATTAGCCGAGCGATCTTGGGCGCTGCAGTCATGGACTGTGCGGCTGGTCCCGGTGGAGGTTCGAGTCCTCCCTCGGGCATGGGCGTGTGTGTTTCTCCTTAGGATAATTTAGGTTAAGCGGTGTGTAAGCTTATGGATAGATGACCTTAGCAGTTAAGTCCCATAAGATTTCGCACACATTTGAACATGTGAACATATGACTCGGAAAGCGGCGTTAATTTGACTTTACTTCCATCTGCTGACCACTTACTCTGTGTCTGGAACATACTGATAATGGTGTTCGATTCCTGTCAGTTCTGCAAAGGGTTGTGGCAGCTCTCAGTCAGCGCTGAATGGAAACGTACTCAAAAATCTTCACTTCTCTAGGGGGCTACTCTATTTGCCTGCATCTTCCCATACCGTAATTAGTAACACAACATATGGTGTCCGCAGGTCCGTATATGAATCTGAAGCGGTACTATTGTACGAAAGGAAAGATACTGTTGATTTTTGTGACTCTTCTGATCGGGACTATTATAAGCTTCGTAATGCTAAAATGTGTATATTGTCACTTCATGTTAAAACAAGTGCTGTCATGATAGGAAATATGGAAATATAAGCCTCTCAGAAAATGTATTTCTTTGTTTACTACTATCAAGTACAGAACAGCTGCTTAGTGGCTTTTCTGTATTGCGTAAATGTTAATATCACCTCCTCTTACTACGAGAAGATTCGCTCTTTCTTGGGGTGAAAGGAGAGTGTAAACTGTCTGTGGTTAATTTTCTGACGACTAATGACATGATAAATAAAATCAACAAAAGAGGCACCATATTTATGAAAACTAGCCAGATATGTGCATACGCTGATGACATTGCTATAGTAGGAAGAAATACCAATACACTCCTAGAAACATATCGGGCAATGGAAACAGAAGCCTTAAAAATTGGCCTCATAGTAAATGAAAACAAAACAAAATATATGGTAATGTCACAATCTGAGGCCAGAAGAACCCCTAAAAACCAGCCGGCCGAAGTGGCCGTGCGGTTAAAGGCGCTGCAGTCTGGAACCGCGAGACCGCTATGGTCGCAGGTTCGAATCCTGCCTTGGGCATGGATGTTTGTGATGTCCTTAGGTTAGTTAGGTTTAACTAGTTCTAAGTTCTAGGGGACTAATGACCTCAGCAGTTGAGTCCCATAGTGCTCAGAGCCATTTGAACCAACCCTAAAAACCTAAACATCAATGGGAAATGCTTCAGTGGAGTGTCCTCTTTTAACTACTTGAGAGCCCTAATAACAAATTATAACAGTATTGGAAAGGCTATAAGGGAAAGAATACAAGCAGGAAACAGAGCTTACTTTGCAAATATGCAGCTTTTCAAAAATAGCCTTGTTGCAAGAAAAACTAAACTGCTAATATATAATTCCCTAGTCCGCCCAGTTATCACGTACGGCTCAGAGGTATGGACGTTGACAGAACACGATAAAAATGCTCTAAGAAGCATTGAGCGGAAAATACTACGCAAAATCTATGGGCCAATAAGGGAGGAAGAAGGCTGGAGAATACGCTACAATGCCGAATTACAAGAGTTAATACAAGGCAGGGACATAGTAAAATTTGTGAAATCACGGCGAATACGATGGCTAGGACACTTGCAGAGAATGGCAGAGGATAGAATTCCAAAGAAAATGATGAAAGGTATGATCCATTCAGTTAGGCGAAAAGGGAGACCTAGAAGAAGATGGATCGATGAGGTAATAATGGATATCACCAATATGGGATTCCGGGGGTGGAAAAGAGCAGCAAATAACCGAGAAGTGTGGAGGAAGATTGTTGAAGAAGCCAAGGCTCACCAAGGGCTGTAGAGCTACTGTAGAAGAAGAATGACATGATAAAGGTTCCATTTTCAATCTGACATGCGAATAGGGTTTTAGTTTGGCTACTCGAAGAACGTGCAAGTAGTGACGTCATGACATCGGCGCACTACATTTAGACCCATGAACATATTGAGTAAAAATAAATTCTAAACTTTCTTTCGCAATAAAATAAGGCACACTGATACTTAACACAATTTTTGTTGTCATTTCCTTGTAAATACAAGACACACAGACACAAAAAGACACACACAGATTATGTGCAATGGCTCAGACAACTAATGTCTGTTCGACAACATATGAAGCAATTCTTATCAGTTACCGTCATATGGGAGAGAATTCTCAGTTTCCTGGCAATGCATGAACTGTGAAAAACATAATGCAAGGTGGTGGATTTTTATTACGAAGACCTGGAAAAAGCAATGGTTGGATTTTTAGGAGAAAATCGACTGCATGGGTTTTGCTGAAGAATATATTTGTAGTAGCCAACCCAGCCGCTGTCACGGGTTAGCATCTGCCGAAATCGTCGTAATGTTGATTCGACTAAGTACTTCAGTGGCATAGTGTGACGTTTTATCTCGCACAACGCGTTTTCTACATTCGTCCACAGGTCACTTGCGTTCGTAGCTCCACATGGCAATGGCCTCGATACCTCCGCCCTCATATTATCAATCGAGTTGACGTCCGATGATGATGAAACGAACGGCAATAGTTTTATTCTGCCTTGGCCCTGAAACCAATCCTGAGCAGCTGTGATCTGGTGGATGGTGTTGTGGTTCTGTGAATAAATTGTTACCTAATTATTTCTGTTATTTATATTTAAATAATGAATTTGTAATTGGCGCTCTTTATTATTATTCGTATAGCTTTTAAGGATTCAAGTCCGGTCATATCTGAGAGGTCTAAACCGTCCGGTTAGGAAAGTGGTTTTGTGGTTCATCATGTGATGAGAGTCTCTGCCTGAAAGACACATTAAGACCGAATAGCTGAATAAGACGCAAATAATGTGGTATGGAACTGAGATACAGAAAACATAGGTTAATTTGAACTTCTGCGTTGCAACAATGCTGCGCAAGCTATGGAGTGATTGGGAGCAACCGCACAACGAAATTTAAGAAGTGCGGCAACTAACAGCAACGTAACGCTTTCATAAACTATTTTTGCTTGATGCTGATATGCGATTCTGTACAAACGTAATTAGGTGTATACACACTTCAGAAAAAGTTCTCCATCACCTCGGTTCCGAGAGTTCCGAATCCTTTATAGAAGATTGGAATATAGATCTACATAAACATCTTTTCTGCCTTATTTATTGCTCATGAAAACCACACGTTGTATGTTGTACCACCATACAGTGAGACCTTCAGAGGTGGTGATCTAGATTGCTGTACACACCGGTACCTCTAATACCCAGTAGCACGTCCTCCTGCATTGGTGCTTACCTGTATTCGTCGTGGCATACTGTCCACTAGTTCATGAAGGCACTGTTGGTCCAGATTGTCCCATTCCTCAACGGCGATTCGGCGTAGATCCATCAGAGTGGTTTTGAGCCACGTCGTCCATAAACAGCCCTTTTCAATCTATCCCAGGCATGTCCGATAGGGTTCACGTCAGGAAAACATACTGGCCACTCTAGTCAAGCGATATCGTTATCCTGAAGGAAGTAGTTCACAAGATTTTATAGCACCCACACCCCTACTTTATAGTCGATAAAGCATTTTTTATTTATTTTTTAATATGTGATATCGTGAGAGACAAATATGTTGTCAGAGAAACAGTTTGGCTAGTGCAGCGACGGTGTAGCAGTATTTTCACAAGCCACAGAAAATAGACCGAAAACAATGTCTTTTAATTATGACAACTATTATTATTATCACTGATTTTATGTTGTATTCTTTGTTCTTGTTCGAGTAGCTATGATGCTAGCAAGATGCTCTTTAATCTGCCGCCTATGATAAGGTCTGGTATTATTACTATCATGTAAACTACGTATTGTAAATTATTGGAGAAAAAAGGGAATAATGTTATTCAAGTTTATATCGTATTTTCTGTAAGAATATTACTTATCTTGATCCTCTGCATTCCATCTTTGCTACGCTGCGGACGATCTGAAACGCCGTTTGTAGCGGTTACATATTTATATGATTTTATTGGCAAGAGTTATATTTTTATTTCACATTGAAAGTGATGATAACAATTATTTAACGCTGATTAATGTTTTTTTTTTTCAAATCGAATTCAGTCAGTTATTTTCATGTAATCGGAACAGATAGATTCTGTGATACAAATGGCTCTGAGCACTATCGGACTTAACTTCTGTGGTCATCAGTCCCGTAGAACTACTTAAATCTAACCAACCTAAGGACATCACACACATCCATGCCCGAGGCAGGATTCGAACCTGCAACCATAGCGGTCGCGCGGTTCCAGACTGTGAGGCCTAGAACCGCTCGGCCACTCCGGCCGGCTCTGTGATACACAGATGTGCATTTATCAGCCGCCATTTCATGAAAGCCTTACGCAGCAAGTTTAAATTGCCGAATAATTCAGACATATATATTTGACATTGTAAAAAAAAAATCCGCATATATGTAACTTGATTGTATATCAAAATCTATGCTATGAGACACTATTTTAACTTCTACCATTCTTTGCTGGTGTCAGAGCATAAAACGTTCTCAGCTAAAGCTCTGAAATCTTTTCAGTAAAATTCGCCGAGTCCTGTGTTGTGTGTTTCCGTGTTATAAAAGTGAAGTAATATTCAAGAGTGAACTAAGTTTGTACGAAAGTAGTCAACGATCCTAACTAAATAACTTTGAACAGATACACTTCTTTAGAGACAACAGATGAAAACGGTTGTGTGTTTCAGTTTAGTTGACATTCATGTAATGCAATAACTGAACGACAATTCAGAACTGTAGACATATTTAAATATTTATATCGGACGCTGCTAAATTTACGCATTCACAACACGGTTTAAAAGTCAGCACACGGGCCGAACTCATAGTGCGATGTAAAGTATCTATGTACAAAGAATATGTAACATCATCATATTTAATTAATATATGTATTAAATGTTTTCAAGTATATAATACCATTGTAATATATTTATGTGTTGTCTTATTTTATTTTATGTATAGTGATTGGAGTGTAAATGATAAATACAGTTATCTGGAAGAGAGACCACAAACAGGAATGTAAAAATAAATTTGAACTGGCATTGGATCATCGCGAGCATCAGCGTTAATGTAAGGACATTTTTTTATTATCGTACATTATATAACACATGCAATTTGTGATCAACGCATGTTGCGTGTAAATTTTAAAAACTTCATGCAGTATATGATGCAGCCCTATGAGCAGCTACCATCACATGCCGGCTTGGATATTAAATGATAACTAAGCCAGAACTGTCAATATCATAAAGTAGAGATTATACCACAGAGTATATGGACTTGGTATTAGCTACTTACGTCTGTTAATAGTTAGCGTTTTCAATTTCACAAAGTATATTACATCACACATTGCCTATACTTGATATTAATTATGTATGTATAAGTTATAAGTTTTTATCAGTGTTTATTACCATTGGCATTATGAGTAAAGAAATTTTGTTGAAATGGTTAGGCTACAGAAACAGATTAATCCCACTGAACTTATTGATGTTAAAATAGATACGGATGAAGTATCAGAGAGTCAAAGCGAACAAATAGAGCACACTTCAGTGCAATTACTAGGAAATACGTTAGGAATTAATGACGAAATTTTAACATAATTACCAAACGGAAATGAAGTCGTGGATCAGTGTGAAATAACAGGCAATACTCAGACAAAAGTTGCCGATATGACTGAGAGTAGTGTAACAGAGCTGGAGGTGGACCTTCTTACTTTCACAACTCCAACCCCGTATACTAGTGCAACTTAATAGAACTTCTGTTCCAAAGACTTAATGTTTTGGAACAAAAACGTAGGGAAGCTAGTGCTCTAAACGAGCAAAAGCGAAAAGAGGCAGAGTTATTGAGGGAACAACATCGAGAGCTCAAAGAGCAACAACGAGAAGGAAAATTTCTATACTTAATAAATAAAACGTGTGTTGAGAGAGACATAGATCTAGTAAATAAATTCAGTCAATTCTTGGTTGAACGGGACAAGGATTTTGTTGAACAGTTCAGCAGAGAAATTGATATTTTGAAAAGCACTATTAAACCTCAGGAAGATGTTCCAGTTCGGATTGATACTATGGAAAAGGAAGTTAATAATTTAGATAAGCAGTTTCAGAACTTGTCCATTACTGTGGACTCTATACAGCGCAATATGCAAAAAAATATAGTATCGCAAGTTCGTAATGAAGTGGCTCAAAAGTTATGTTTAAAAAACCAGAAATCGACAGGCCAACAATGTTGTGTAATGACACAACAAGCATCTGATCCACACAGTGTATCAAATTCGCCTGCGAGCTATTGAGACACACCTAGGGAATGGAGTTATGGCCACAACTAGGCCGAATTCGGAAACCGACTATACGTGCTATCAGAGGGTTCAGCGCAGGTTAACAACAATAGTAGAGTACAGTTAAACGCATTGATCCATGACGAAAGCCTTATCAAGCACCGGCCATGCCATGTATTCAATGAAGACAATAAACGGAATATCCACCCAGTACTTTTCATTCGAAACTTTAAGAGTATACTACCAAAAACATGGACATAACAACAAAAGATACAGCATGTAGTCGCTCGTATTACTGGAGATGCTTGTTCTCTGTGGGCACCTGATGCCTCTGCGACATGCAAGAGTTCTGGCGAATTTCAAAAGGAATTTTTAGATCAATTTTTATCTGCGTCTATCCAATAAAGATTACGCAAAACAGTGTACAGTGCCGAAATGTGTAGCCCAAAGACTGGTACGGTAAGGAAATACCTTGAAAAATATACGAATATGGCCCGTCACTGGGATGAGCAGGTAGCACCTAGAGATTTGTTGAGAGTTCTGGAACCAAGACTAGCAGTCACTATACGACAACAATTATCTAATGTCCTGATACTGATATAAAGGAGTTTCCCAACATAATTGACTTGTTAGATTTAGTACAGGAGGATGTAAGAAAATCTACTGAAGGAATTTCCAATGGTAATAAAAATAATAATAATAGTAATAATAACGGAAAATCATCACAGAATGGGAACACATTGAATAAGAGCGATAACGGTCCTAGGAAAAATAAATGTAAACAGTTCAATAACGGAGGTTATAAAAAAAATAAAACGAACTAAGAATCAAAGGTACAATACAAAAGAAACAACAGCAATCAAAACCCACCTGTATAGAATAATAATCACGACTGGGTGATAGCGAAAAAGTAAATAACCATTCTATTCGTAAAAGGAGAAACGAAAACGGGCAAAATAGTTCACGTAGGGTGAATCCGAGAAACAGGCAGTCAGGGCAAGGATATTTGCAACAACCAGATCCTAGTGGTTGGAATCCACCACCAACATACGGTTCGCATTTACAGCCAATAAATTTTGTGCAAGCTATATCCATACCACAACAGTGGAATCAAGCAGTAAAGCCATCTCCACTAACTACCAACAAAATGCAAGGATAGTGGAGATGCCACCTGAGCAGGAACTGAATAATCAGAAACCGTCAAACTAGAATCGGACCCTGTGTGCCTTCGACAGGTGACCGAAGATGGAAATGGAGGTAATAGGTTGAAAAATATGTATATGATTAGATACCATAGTGGTAGGGACGTTTGTGAAGGATTATATGAAGAGCGCACCATTTCAGACAAAGAGAAAAAAGAAATAATTCAAGCAAGAATAACTGCAATTATGAGTGATGTGACCACCACTATACTTCTTCATACCGGAGTGAGTATGTCAGTTATCAATATGCAGTTCTATAAAAGGGGCTCGCAGGATATAAAACTACTGATTTTGCCCGTTTCAAACTGAAAAGATGTTGGTGCACTGGGACAGAAGCCCAAACAATCTCGATACAGACTCAAGCCGAGATTCAAATGGAAATTGGAGCCATAGCGTACATATTACTTTCAGTAGAGAATCTTTTGGTACCGGTCTTACTAGGACTAGATTGTATGCGGGAGAAGGAGGCGATAATGGACCTCGCCCGTGAGACCTTCACCTTTATATATCGTCAGGAGCACATGACTACGGAGCTCAACCATGAATTTGATGCAGCCCATTCGCCAATAAGGAATTCAATTTTTTCCATCGGTGTTCAGAAACTGCTCATGCTGGAGTATGAACAAAATGCAATTCTGTGATACCCATCAGGATAATGATGCACTCAATTCCAAGACTGTGACACTATCAAGAAGAAGGTAAATGAAGCAACAAACGTTGAGGAATTTCAAGCTAAACAATTGACAGAGTTATTATCTAAATACCCTGCAGTATTTACAGATAAGCCTGGTATCGTGAAAGGATATGTCTATGATATGCAGGTATATCCACATAAGACCTATTGTCGAGCATCTTACTCGGTCCCCTGGACAAAAACAGGAAGAGGTCATGAAAGAGTTAAGAAAGATGGTGGGCTGGGGTATAAATGAGACATCCAATTCCCCTTATAGTAGTCCTTTGATAGCAATAAGTAAAGCAGATAAAAGTATTACATTGGTTGTTGATGCACGCGACATTAACAAAATGATTGTGTCTGTGCGAACAAAACCCCAAAATTTAGTCTAGCAAATCCAAAAGTTTTATGGCAAAAGATACTTAAGCTCTTGAGATCTGAGATCGTCATTCTGGCAAATTGTGTTGTCAAAGCAATACAGACAATATACAGCATCTGTATTTGGAGGGCGAAGTTATCAATTTTGTGTCCTTCCCTTCAGCTTAAATATAAGCGCCGGAGTTTTTACTGCGGCAATTGACAATGTGCTGGGGCCACAATGCTCGATCGAGTCACAGTGTACGTTGATGATCTCTTACTAGCAACAGAGGCGTGGAATGAGCACATTAATCTATTGCAAGATGTTGTAACTAAATTTGCCAAAAGAGGAGTCACAGTAAATTTAATGAAATCAAAATTTGCTCGAAAGGAGGTTTAATTTCTAGGACATATTATTTCACCTTAGGGTATCAAACCAGATCCCACTAAGATGGCACCAATTCCTAACTTTCCTTATCCCAATACTAAGCATCAATTAAAGAATTTCTACATCGTTTCAACATTTTTTGTACTGGATTTTATTACTTATGCTCGATTAGGAAAAACTTACGCCTTGTTTGTTTTCTACTCCTTGTACGTTATATAAATATGTATGTCTTTAAATGAATAGTTCAATGGTTAGATAACTTTTGAACGCATGCACGTGATGAGCATAAGTTGCGCGTGGTCTGGGTATTTTCTAAGTTACTGAATTTGGCTCAGCTTGAGTAAGATTTAGAGTACCATTTGGTTACAGATTGACTCAAGAGAGTTTCTTACTAAAGTATTCAGAACTCATTTAAGAATGAAATGCCTACCATGGAAATTTGTCCTATACTTTCAATAAGTAATGTTACCTGTATGAACGATGATGAATGTAATAAGAGTATATACGTATAGAAGGGACTATGTACTGTTATCAATACAGGTCCGATCTGATCTGATGACTATTAATGTAGAGGATCAACATAATTAATGTTAATTTGTACGTGATTCTTGTCAATACCTTTTGACACAAGCCACAAAATATAATCAAATAACATGGTCGCTAATTATGTTATAACAAAACGCAACTCATGTAGCTGTTGTGAGATATGTAAAACCACCGTCAGTAAATTGGACAGTGAGTCATGTCTAAGTAAAAGCTGTGTAAAGAAAGTGAAATAGACAAGTGACAAACTGTGGATTTTTTAAACAAACAATATCGTAACTTTCAAAATGGTTTTATTGTCACTCATAGAGCGAAATGATATTAGTTGTCACGATAAAAAACGTTGATTTCAGTTAACAACTTAAAACAGTATAAAGTGACAGACCTTTAGTGGTGCAGTCACGTCTATGCTATGTAAGATATTTTCAATGAGACTATACGTGCAGTGGCGCACCAATAATGTGTACTACGTCGCTGGCTCCTTTGCGTCACACAGGAATGTTTATAAACAGTGCTGATGAAAACAAAGTATCACGACGGACACCATAAAAACTAACCGGTGCTGTGTCATTTACAAAATATTATAAATAAATAGCGGATCGCTACATTGAAATGATTCCAGGACATATACTGAGTTGTATATCGAGTGAATCTGTGCATGTGAAAGCGAACCAAAATCTAACCGTTCTTTTGCAGAGCAACACCGATGTAGCACATGTATACTAACACTAAATTTCGACTTTTATTAACCCTTGGTGAATGACCAGGAAACGGGAGGCGACAATCCTGACGCGTTCCAGTGCAGCATCTGGTCCAGCCCGACCTGTCGACGTTCTCAACACTCGACATGGTGGAAGACCTTCTCACCATCGGCACGACGACCGACCATTTTAATGACTTATGTCAGTCAAAAACTTTTAATATAATGTTGTAGAAATGAGTTCCTATGAAATAGACACAGAAAGTTTCATAAGAAATAACCATATAATTGTAATATGAACTTATTTCAACAAATGTTGGTTAATACCACAAAATTATATACAAAACTCAGAAAGTAAGTGGTAATGGGCGTCCTGAAACCCCTTGAACGGTTTTATTCCCGATTTTCCGTATCCAGCGAACCCGAATGGGGGGGGGGGGGGAGAAGTAATCTGGGAAGTCTCCACCTGTATTTCCGAGGCATCTATGCTTCGTTTCTGACATTAAATTTCAACTTGACACCTCTATTCATTCATATGAAAAAGGGGTCCTGACTGACAGAGGGGCGACAAAGTTATCCGATAACTTTTCCTTTTCTTTACGATTGTGTTGTGTCAGCTATTGATGGAGTCAGCTTAGAGACAAACAAGACAGAGGGAAGTTGCGATGGCCAGTGGCAGAAATCCAAACGGTTCTGTTCCCTAAACTAATTTGTTGGATGCTTTATTTCTAAAAAGGAAAGAAGCATCACTTGATTCTCATTATGAGGTAGTTTGCTATGGCTCCTGTGTCGTATACATGTGATTACTTATATACACTATAGCTACTAGCAGAACGCAATTTATCGTCTCCCTGTTACTCAGCACTGATGCCCTCGAAGTCGGCGACCTAAGACCGAAGGGCGGCTGATGAAGTCAGCGTGGACGGGAAGAGCTGGTCTGTGTCTTCCTGGAAGTGTGGCGCTGCCTCCTTATTCCATTGGCGTGTGGTTCAGCGCCTTCTATAGTTGAATTCTTTTATCTTGGCGGCTCGCGCATGCCCGTCTAGACGCGGGAGATTGCTGCGTTGCCAGTTGCACACGACGCACGCGCCAAGAGAAGCAGCGCCATAGTATAGCATAGTTCGCAAGCTTACGTTTAGGGGGGAGCGCGCAGTTCGTGAAGTAAAGCCATCACGGCCGCATTAACCCTTTCGCTGCTACAAAGACGTGCTTCCTGCAGTCCGCGCTGTGGGCGATTTTGTCGCTGCACTGCTCGCCTGTGCAGACACATTGTGTTCCGACTGCTTTGACACTCTTTATCATTCGATTCCACAAAAACTATTTGGCTCAAAAATTAGATTTTTACACATCTTCTTGACTGATACCTTCCCCCCATAAATGATTTAATTTTGTTTCGATGTTCAACGCAGTTATTATGCAGCATTAAATATAGTAAATCTTTGCACGAAATTTTGAAGAGTTTGCAGAGGTAAAGTCCATAGAGTATACTTTCCAGATGGTCGATTTTAGTTGCCACAATGTTGAGAACGAAATGTGGACAAGATACCTATATATTTAATTTAATTAAAGTGCCACATAAGTGTCGTATGTAATATTGAGAAATATTCCACCTTTCGCGACTGTAACAAAAGTTTTACTTACACTGGGCACGTTTGGCTTTATTTTAAAGCACTTCAATCAATCAAAAGGAAGTAGACAAAATACATTAAAGAAAACTGTGGACTTACAAAAACATTAGGACTTGAATATACCGTCTGTCAGTGAAGTGCTCAGAGCTATGTCAAATATAATTTTGTGTGTGGCACACACAAACAGCATTTATTTGCTAAAACACTGATGAGCCAACACAAACGTTGAATATTGTGCTACCGCAGCACAAAACTACGAAAGGTGACTTGGCAATAGAGGACACAAAATACAGTCCTCTTATGATGCTTCAAAAGAGAGAAACGCGTCTGGTCTAAATAAGTCGTTTATTACAGTTGCAGAAGACGGATATATTTCAATACCATTGGTAAAACTGCGACTGTGGAACAAAAACAAGAAATAGAACATGAATACCATTGTGTATGTGCCATACCTTTCACCGATGGAAGTGCTTTAAAATAAAGCCGAACGCGCCTTGTGTAAATAAAACTTTTATTACAGTCGCGAAAGACGGGATATTTCTCAATATTACATATGACACCTATGTGGGACTTAAATTAAATGAGATATTGTTATACAGTAAATATTATATGAAATTTAGGTATCTTGTCCACATTTCATTCTCAACATTGTGGCAACTAAAATCGACCATACGGAAAGTATACGCTATGGACTTTTACCTCTGCAAACTCTTCAAAATTTCGTGCAATGGTTTACTACATTTAATGCTGCACATCAAAACAAAATTAAGTCATTTATGGGGGGAAGGTATAAGGCAAGAAGACGTGTAAAAATCAAATTTTTTGGCCAAATAGTTTTTGTAAAATCGAATGATAAGTGTGTCAAAGCAGTGGGAACACCATGTGTCTGCTCAGGCGAGAAGTGCAGTGATGACAAAATCGCGCACAGCGCGGAATGTGGGGAGCACGTGTCTGCAGCAGCGAAAAAGTTAATGAAGAGGCAAAGCACTAGAAATTTCATTCAAACGAATAAAATTCGTGAAGTAAGGCACTCCAATATTGTTTTTAAATAAAGGAAATATTAAGCACCGCACGAGGTTTGAACACATAACCTTTTACTTGGCAGCCCAACACTTTAACCGTTCCACTACCTCAGCTAATCGAAAACTGTAACTCCATAAGGACTCTAACACCTCATGCAACTACTTATAAACACTGTTGGTATGACTATGAATTACTCACGCTTCGTCGAAGTACAATAGGAAATAAACAATTACCACTGTTCTTTATTGCGAAAAAGCAGTTCGTGAGATTGAAACAAACACCTTTCCCTGCTATCGCCTGAATTAGGAGTCTTATTGCTTGTTTGGTTTAATTAATTAATAGAATATGAAGCAATTGGTATATAGAATGCTTTTTCCAAACTTTCTGTAAAAGAAAGCCTGCTATCAAGACATTGCTTTTGTTCTATTACTTTATTTATGACTGAACGTTTCTAAAACTGAAGACACTCGTCTGTGCTCTGCACTGCTGTCGAGATCTGGCAACGTCGTTCTCTGTTCATTGTCTGACTGTGTTTTGTGACGTCAGATGCGCAGAACGAACCTAAACTCGGCCGCCAAGATATATGACGCGCACTTTAGTTGCCCTTCGAGGCGCTGCATTGGTCGGTGTGCCGTCGATGATTTAGGACTGCACAGACTGAGGTACGGAATCCTGAAAACACCAATTCACTTTTCATCCAATGCATTACAAAAGATAAAAGGAATATTCTGATATTCGAAAGGACCGGGTATGTGTCAAACTATCACGCAATAATTAAGATCAGGCTGCAAGAGCACGAGGCGTAGTGTAAAAGACGGTTTTCAATTTTCTTGGCAAAGCATCAGAAGCAATTACATTGTAACCATTACGAGTAGATGACAGCAACAATTCTATGATCAGTATAGTATGGGTGTCATGGAATGTGGTGGTGGTAGGAGGTCACGTGTTCTAAGCGACATTAGTGTTTGTGCTATTAATCTAACGCTACTTACCCGAGTAGGTATGGTGCCGCTTCGCATCTTATAATCAACATCTCTGATTAATGTCATTCTGACCTGCTAGTTAGCTTACACTATCCTCTGATGTGTGACTATAAACATCTGCTTTGATATGCTGTCTTATGTTAACCTCAAGAACAAGCAACTAATGGAACCAAGAACTCGTAACATTACAAGGGAAGCACCACTCAACCCGCTCAATCTAAAATATGTAACAGCTATCTTATTTGCACCAAGCATTAACAGAGTTCATTCTGGGCACAGTAAATGGTGCTCATACAATTTCCATATTCATAAAGTGCAAAAACTCCACCTTTTTTAAATTCCTTGAGCTGTGACATTTCGCAAGTAAGGAACTACCGACGAGGCAGAAGGCTACGAAGTGCGATACAAGGTGGAGAGTACTTCCTTCGCCTCAGACATTCAAATTCGTTCCCGATTACATGCTTTGAGAAAAAGGATTTAATAAATGAATTCATTATGAGTATTGCTTAGAGTCTCTTGTATGTGTACTATGTTTCAAAAAATCATACGTGGTAATAATAATGAGACTGCATCACAGATAAAAAGTAAATTTTAAATTCACGTTGTAATCCAGGTAACGTTGCTCCGGCTATCGTATTTTAGTCAACTGTGCTACCTCACGTATTACACATCAGAAGTCTGGAGCAGCGTTTCATACAGGTGCTAAGGTCGTGTAACAGGTTAAGCGATAAGTCTGGAACGATTTATTATTGGTTTCTATTACTGCAGCTTCCTTAAATTTTAATTCGTAATAGACAAGGAATTGCTAGTTTAGGAGGACAATGTCAACTGTAACGTTCAAAGCACTAATAGTATTTTAAATATTTTTGTGTATGAATTCCAGTAGTCGTTGGAGGAAAACAAGACAAACAGTTAGCCCTGGTTTCCTTATTACAAATACAAGTCAGTTTGAGGATAAACTCAGCCTTTGGCTGTTATCGTTTTGTATTTTTAGTAATACCGTACCTTTAGATGTTAAATTTAGTTTCAAGTAATGATTTCCTCATCTACAGTTACGCAACGTGTGACACCTCTTAGGCAAATTGTAACGCAGTGCTTTTAGACGAAATGATCTACCTGGCCTACATTGTACAGTGATTGTTTTTGAATCTTTACATACCTGGACAATAAACTTTCCTTCCTCGGTAAATTTGTGAACGTCCCTGCTTAAGATTTTTGGGATCAAACTAAATTACTTCACCTAAGACAGCTTTTAACAACAATAAATAGCGGTTTTTGAAGCCATTACTCTCCGCATTTTGCCGCATTTCATGTATACAATGGAAAACGTGTACAAACCAGAAAACTAATGTTCCAGAGGGAAAGAAGGTATGAAATTATCCTGTCATATTGGGGGGTTGTGTGACTTTTGTTTCCGTGACTACAAAACGAAGTGAAACAAACTATGAAGATGGCAGTATGGGCACAATATTGATGTCGGTATGACGTAGGACTAGCTGGTGCCTGAAATGATGCAGAGCTAGCTTAGGTCAGGAATTTATAGAAATGGAAGCCATGGCACTATTAAATTCTGGAATTCGTATACACTGCTCGGACACGGAATTGCTGTTGTACTGTAATTATAGACCCCAGTACGTCAACTGCGTATTTTCCGGTGAGAGAGAGTAAGCAGTCTTTGCTAAGTCAGTTTACTGGAATTGGTGTTCCACGGACTTAGAACTTCTGTTTGGCTACTAAATGTAAGGCCTCTAAGAGAGATGTGAGTCTTGCAACACCGAAGTATTCTTCAACATTGTTGAATTAGATACCGCAGGTAGAATAATTCATTGAAAATGTGAATTTGTACTACGTAGCATGCGTCTACTCCATCGGAAAACATATCCCCTTCTGCAGTATTTTCTTCCTCGCACTACTTGGTGACGTTGACCAAGTCATCTGAAGAGAATAATAATGACATTTAACGGAAGACATTAACATCCTCAGGCTTTGGAAATTTTGTTTACCGTCAGTTGTCGCATTTTACAGGAGTCTTGGCTAAGCGCAAGTATAAGGGGCGTTCAAAAAGAAACAAGCTGGAGGCGTGATAACAGAAACCAGTACCTATATGTTAGAAGTATTGACCCTGGCTGTTGACACACTTGTCCCACTGTGACACAAGGCGGTGAATAGCTGTCTCATAAAATTCCCGATGCTGCGATGTTAACCTGTTCCGGACGTCCAGCTGGACGTTGACGTTCGTGGTGAATCGTTGGCACTTCAGAGCCTTTTTAAGGGGACCAAAAATGGCATAATCACAGGCTGACAGTTCCAGATTGTATGGAGGGTGGCCGAGAACCTCCCATTTGAATTTCTGCAGGAGTACCGCAATTGCGTTGGCCGTATGAGTCCTTGCATTGTCGTGGAGCAGAATGACTCCACGGGTGAGACTGCCTGGTCGTTTTGATTTGATCACTTGGCGAAGGGTGGTCAAGGTTTGCGAGTGACGCTGGACATTCACTGTTGACCCGTGCTGCAGGAAGTGAAAGAGAAGGGGCCATCTTGGCCAAAGAAGAACGTCAGCATAACCTTTCCTGCACTCGTGTGGATGGCCTAGGATATTTTTTGGTGGTGGTGACTCTGGATGCTTCCACTGGAGACTTTGCCATTTTGATTCTTGTTCGAAGTGATGACATAATGCCTCATCTCCAGCCATCACTCCTGCCAGGAACGCATTCCCTTCCCGAGCATAGCGCTGCAGATGAGCAAGACAGTGGGCCATTCGACATGCTTCCTGGTGTGGTTAAAGACTGTGGGGCACCCATTGGGCGCACACTTTGCGCAATTGCAGTCGTTTCTTCACGAAGATGTGAACACTTCCGAGCCGGCCGGTGTGGCCGAGCGGTTCTAGGCGCTTCAGTCTGGAACCGCGAGACCGCTGCGGTCGCAGGTTCGAATCCTGCCTCGGGCATGGATGTGTGTGATGTCCTTCGGTTATGTAGGTTTAAGTAGTTCTACGTTCTAGGGGACTGATGACCTCAGAAGTTAAGTCCCATAGTGCTCAGAGCCATTTGAACCATTTTTGAACACTTCCGACGCTCAACCCGATCATGACGGCTATGGCTTTCACTGTCATTCGGCGGTCCTAAGTAATGAGTGCATCCACCAGCTAGACGATATCATCAGTAATTCATTAAGGTGCTCCAGACCGTGCATCATCGGCTAACAACACCCGTCCTTCCCTGAAGCGCTTGTGACACACCTTGACCCTTGCAAAGGGACATACAGCGTTCGCCCTACACTTGTGACATTCGTCGATGAATGTCTGTGGTGTGCGTACTGTAAGACCTTCGGTACACACATCATCAGATTATTTGACTTGTCGCTCTAACGAAGTAGACGAGTGTCAGCAATATGTCTCGTGGTCTTATCGTGGCGTGTTTATCTTCTGCCGTTGGGTCAGACGATAGAAATGCCACTTGCACGCTTAGAGTAGCAGATTGACAGTGACCAACTTTAAACAGAACTTGATTAATTTTCACACACATTTATTAAAATAATAAAAATTATAGACATTACGTAACTTGATTCTGGATGCTGTTTACAATTGACAATCTGAAGTTCCTTTGGTCTTGGCACGTTAATCTTATACTCACATATCTCTGATACTTGACAAGGTGTCTAAACATTTCTCTTCATGGATATGTACATGAATATGATAATCTTATTAGGCGCAGACTGAAACTTGACTATAGACTGGTACAGACTAAGGCAGACTGACTAATCGGAGGTTTGTACACTCATTATAATAGCCGGCCGGGGTGGCCGAGCGGTTATAGATGCTACAGTCTGGAACCGCACGACCGCTACGGTCGCAGGTTCGAATCCTGCCTTGGGCATGGATGTGTGTGATTTCCTTAGGCTAGTTAGGTTTAAGTAGTTCTATGTTCTAGGGGACTGATGAACTCAGATGTTAAGTCCCATAGTGCTCAGAGCCATTTGAAGCATTTTTTTCATTATAATACCTCGAGCGTTCAGGTATCACTGCGCGAGTGTGATCCACGAGGAGAAAAGGTTCTACGTTAGCAGCAATCTCATTGTCTGCATTACATATTAATACACGGATCGGCGGAAGCAGAATTTAGTCCGTCTCTAAGACAGCGCCATCTCGTAGTGTGGAAACGGACGAGCGCTGCGCCTGCGCTGTTGTGCTTAGCGGGGCGCGCTCTAGTGGGAAAGTTGTGTACACGCTGACTACGCGGAACTATGTACACAACAACGTCCGTTCCTCCTACTCCGTCCGCTGTCTTAAAACGAACAAAACCTCTTTGCCCTTCTTTTGAGGCATCCATGTCACTGTTTACAGTGCGACTGGCAGTGTTGGACGATTGATGCATGCTGCTGCTAGCTCTATATAGTCACGTGACGTGCACGTGTGCTCTCTAGCGACGGGCTGTGAAATTCCACGCTCTGGTCGGAACCACGACTCGTTACACACGTCAAGATATTACCCTCCTGTCACCGGTTTGTCCATCCCAGACTCTGGCTCGTTTGTTTTTGAACGCCCCTTATAAATGAAGTAATGCAACGGAATTGTTGTGAAGCTACGCCTTTACGAGATCCTGTAGTTTTAAAGTAACCTACGAATAATTGGAGATGTCAGATATTAACATGAAAATTATTCCCTACATATGGAAAGAACTGAATAACTATTTGCTGTGTCTACCTGCCACAGACCGTCGTAACCTTTTGCTGACAACTGAATATTTACTTGTTTTGGGGCTACTGCTGCCAAAAATGACCAACAAGCGTTAAATGGTTTCTTCGGACGCGCAGCAGAATGAAGAAGTTAATAGCGATAATGGCAGCAATAACTGAAGTGTTTGGTAACTTCATACGCAGTGCAATGGTAATTCTCTATTTAAGAAATTTCTTGAAATAGTGAAACTCTCAAACTGGCTTCTAATCCAGCCTATGGTGTCTAAAATGGTCTCTACATCAACGTAGGTGAGACTAGTATAACTTTCGCGTCAAAAGCCTATTGATAGTGAATTTAGGGTAACTCTATGGCCCTGAATTCGAATATGTCACTCGTTTTGCTAGATTTATTATGGTAACATACAATATGTAGATAAACCACCAAACAAAAATACATTGTGTACACAGTCAAATGAAAATGAGAAAAAACATATTAAATGGTTCACAAAGATGAAGTTTCATTGTTGATTCAGTGTGTAATAGAAGAAAAAACGAAAAAACATACAGTCTTTTAAAAACATTACAATTGGCATATTGAAAATCTCCGCCTGTGTGATATTCTCTTGTGTTACTTGTCAGGACAGTCACGCTCAGGATTTCAGCATTAGTCTGCCATAATGTGCTTGTCCCATCTACCTTGATATCGTTTTCCTATCAGCTGAAGATCTTGATGGAATCTTTCACCTTGGTCCCCGCTGTAGTCGTCAAGATTGTCCGGAAATCTATGAAGATAGCTGTCGAGGTAGTGAATCTTAATGCTCATATTAGCTCTCAAGCTTTTGAAGTTTCTGAAGTTTCTGATCATATTTTGCACCAGTTCCTCATAATTATGTCCTTTGTAATTACCCAAGAAATTCCTGACAACGGAGACAGGCAGATGCCTCGACGCAATTCATAACTTTAATGACTTCCAAATCACCTACTAGCTTCCGAATTTGGGACCATCAAATATATCACCTTTCAAGTTTTCATTACTGAGTACAGGGAATGATTTGCATGTATATTTGAAATAGGCACTAATTTTGTCCAGTGCTTTCACAAATTACTTCATTAGACCAAGCTTGGTATGAAGTGGTGGAAGACTGATTTTGCTCTGTTAACTAATGGTTCTTTCAGAATATTAGCTGCTCCTCCACTAAAGCTATTCATGGCCATGACACTTTTTCCTAGTGATTATGCTTTACTCTGCCGTCCCACATGCAAATAAAAGAAAGGAATTCTGTGTATCCACTTTGCTTTCCAAGAAAAAAGTTAACCATTTTTAATGACCCGTATTTTGTAAGCGTGTAATTGGCCGACGAAAAGTTGCTGCGTTGTCTTTGATAGCAGATGGTTAATAACAGCAAATGGACTTATACTTAAAATATACTTAAATGTATTATGTAACATGAGACACGATCACAACTGTTTTTTACATGTTTTGAAAATCATTTTTCTTCAACTCACTTGACTGAACTACAACAGCCTTAATTGTATCTCATACTAGATGAGGTACTTGGCATTGGCTAGATATGTATTTATTCCAATCTTATGTCATTTTGTCTCGTCCTTCCCTCACTCTCTACCGTCTATCTCGACTTTCCCCTTACTGAACATCTCTTCACCCATCAATCTGTCCATTTCGCACTCCCCCTGTATTTGTCCATGTCCTCCTCCCCCATCTCCCTCCACATTACCGTCCTCCGCCCCAATAAAACTTTGCCTTTGCTTACCCCACAATATTTCTTTACAGATTGAAAATAATATGTGTATCAGTGTGGCTGAAATCGATCCGAGGGCTTAGGAGAAGTGGAGGATAAATACACACACACACACACACACACACACACACACACACACATATATATATATATATATATATATATATATATATATATATATAAGAGCTAATGACAAATTATTTCTTTTAAGAAATATGTGCTGCATATGACTGGCTCTATAATACGTATTCATGAATCCTAGGCACTTTCATTTAAGATTGATACAATAGCAGATAATTCGTATGAGGCACACGCACCCATTTGTTATCAACACTTGGAAACAAATAAGAAAAAATTTCCATTATTACATCCCCTCCCACCGCAACGACAAATCTGTCTGCTCCAGTACCAAGTGGCATCTCTAAAGGTGAATGAATAACTTTACTCACACCTACTTACAATTCTTCCAGTATATTTTTCATTTGACGAAGGAGACAGTAACAGCCGACAGCTGCAAACCACTTATTCTTTACCGGTTCAGATGGTGCAAATGGTTCTAAGCACTGTGGGACTTAACATCTGAGGTCATCAGTCCCCTAGACTTAGAACTACTTAAACATAAGGACATCGCACACATCCATGCCCGAGGCAGGTTTCGAACCTGCGACCGTAGCAGCAGCGCAGCTACGGACTATAACCGTTCGGCCACAGCCGCCAGCTATATTCTTTACCGTATTTGGGAATATATCATTTACCGTTCTTCAGAAACTGTAAACATTAGCACCTGTTAAAATGAAATAGCACTTTCGGAAACAAACCACTCGCAACTGTTGAATGTATGTCACTCCTTCGCCAAATAACATTGCTATGTAGTAGCTGACAACTATCAGCCATATTTATGACATTGAAATTCTGCAATACAGGGAAAAAGATTTTTAAATACCCGTCCGCTAGTTTGACAACTATTAGATTACGATGGATATATTCATAGGAGACATACAGGTAGTTCTGTCACGTTGTCAACAATTACATTTTTAGTCAGTCTTCACAGAAGTCGATTGTTGAGACCGACTGGAACAATCGTTGTGGTAGCATGAGTCAATGATGACATGTGCCATTCAGACACTTTCACAGAATGACTGTCACCATGTTTACGAGTGTTTAAAAACTGCATAAAATGCTGCTGAACAAATTTCAATAAACTGGAAAAAAGTATACAGTGCATCTGACTAATTCATTCCAGTCTAATTATCTCTGTAAAAATTAAATTCACATGACGTGCATAATCTTACAATATTCATGTAGCTAGGCAGGAGCATATGAACGATGAAGGGAAGGAAGGGAATCATTAGCAGTTTTGAGCCACTAGCAAAAAACAAATCTGGAATTAGTGTATCATGTTCCTGAAATTTATTTAAAGCACTTTCACGCAAGCTGAGATAGATGTGTTATTAAAATATTATATGACGTCATTCAAATGGCCTCAAAAACTTTCTTATAAGTGCATTGATCTCAAACTTTAAAAAATGTAGAAATAAATAAGAAATTAAAAAAATAGGAAAAGGACAGATGCACTGCACATGCAACAGGCTATATTAGAAAGCTGCAGGTCCCTTATTGAATCTGGTTATTATTTATTATAATTGGAAAACAAACATAAATATAAATATATAATTTTTAATTAATGTGACTTGTGATGTTGAACTTTTTTGGCTATATCGTCTATATCTGCGTCGTTTGGGGTGCATGCCGTCTTCATTGCGACTTCTAAATGACTGGACAACCGATTTCGATATATATTTTTCAGGTACTTCATTTTTGAAAATGAAGCTTCACAAATGTAAGTTGAAGGAAATAGTGTTAAAATTAACTGTGCACAGTCTCGGAACTTTTTATAATTGTTAGGCACACATTTCCAAAATTCAGTGTACTGCTGTGTTTAACAATGTTCTATAAACAGAGCTTTAAGCTGTGTGTTATGCTGAAGTTCGATTATTTCATTTAGCAAATTAGTTTTAGGAAATCCAAATTGGCAGAATAATTTCAGATCATCATGTCCAACACGCCAAGGGTTCTCTACTAGAATGAAACAACTTCGAATATTCCTAACACCTACAAATCTGTTTTTTATTTCTTCCAAATAGGCTTTCGAATATTCTTTCATGTTTTGGTAAATAGTTTTGGCGATAGTTAAGCCTGATCAGAGCATAGCAACAGTTGCAAAATTAGACAGATCTTTTTCTTCGAGTTAATTTACAATATAGTTGCAGTTTAGCTTCAAATGCAAATATTTTGTTAGTCATTTGCCCAATTATCTTGTTTGGTCCTTGTAATTCCAAGTTAATTGTGTTGAGTTTTTGTTATATCGGTCAAAAACCCTGTAAGTAGCCACCATTCATCATCATCAAGTTCAGGATAATTTTTGCCACTTTGTTGTAAGAATAAAATAATTTCAGATTTCAAATTGAGAAACCGTTCCATCATTTTTCCTTTGCTTAGCCATTTGACAGCAGTATATAGAACATCACTGTAACAGGCTTGCAGTTCCTGCAGAAGTTTTTTAAATCTTTGGTGATTAAATCCACAGGGACGAATGAAGTTTATAACACTTATAACCGTTTGCATAACATTCTTCAATTTGGTATTTGAAAATCGACATGCCACACTTTCTTGATGCAGCAAGCAGTGAATGGAGAGTGAACTTCACAAATTGCATTCCTTCTTAATCAGTGCTATCAAACCATTGTTGACACCCCGTCATTGACAGACAACCATCTGTACATACCGATATAAATTTTCTCATAGATAAGTCATTTTTTTTACAAATTCTTTAAATGTATCCACAAAATCACATCCTTTTGCGTGACCAGTCATGGTTATAATTGCTAAAAAAATCTTCCTCTATTACGCCATCATTTGTGGAGTAGCACACAAATAATGAAAACGGAGCCATCGAAGCTAAATCTGTACTGGAATCACATGCAAGGCTGAAGTATTTGCATAATTTGACTTTATTAATTACTGCCTCAAACATATATATTGAAGTATCTTCTATACGACGTCGATAGGTAAGTTCTGAAAGTGTGGGCTTATTTATTTCGGCTGATATTTGTTTACTACTGGAGAAATTTTGAAACAGTCATCATACATAGCTTCACTAATTCAGCATCAGTGAAAGCTTTCATATTTTTTGCCAGAATATTACATACTTGGTATGAAGCTCTTGTGATAGCCTCACTTTGCCCAACTGCTGCTAACATAATGTTTTGTTGACGACGAATGGTAGATTTTAGATGAGCAATTGTTTCCTTTCTTTCATTTGAATTCAATGGTAAATCTACTGTAAATGAATTGTGCTTACTTGTGTAGTGGCGAAATAAATTGTATTTCAGTCCCACAATCGTATCCCAGCATATTAAGCAAGTAGCAGTACCTTCTTTGTGTCCACTTACAAACCAAAACCCTTCTTCCCATATTTATTGGAAACTTATTGTCTCTTTACATATTTTCCTTTTGGTCACTGTTCTTGAGTTTACATCAGATATAATTTATTCCACTTCTAATTACATCACCAAATATGAGCACAAATACACTCAATACGCGACGAACGCTCAGGGCACCGAAACTTAGTTCACGACTGACACACTGACACGACAAAGCTAACAATGAGGCGGCTACGGGACAAGCCCGCCGCCG
Organism: Schistocerca serialis cubense; assembly: GCF_023864345.2. NCBI lineage: Eukaryota > Metazoa > Arthropoda > Insecta > Orthoptera > Acrididae > Schistocerca > Schistocerca serialis. The sequence goes on from NC_064646.1 coordinate 358,386,027, forward strand.
ACAAACGAGCAGCCGTGGGCACGCGACGCGTTTGATGCACGGCTCACATTGTTGGCTAGCACGCCGCCCACGTCTTAAGTGTTGCGGAACACCGGCAAGTGGCGAGTTAAATAAAAGTGGTAGTTGGTTTTCAGTTACCTAATTACTTCCCGGACTTTAATCATAATTCTACGCAGTTTCCGTAGACAAAACACCGCTACGACAGACAAGTAATAACTAATGCTATCCGTGCGAAGCCGAGGACGGTCGCGGGCCGCACGAAAACATGATCTGGGCCGCATGCGCCCCACGGGCCGCAGTTTGACAACCAGTGGGTTAGAGGAACTGCAAGACAGTTACGTCATGTGGGCTGCAAGCAAATCAGGCGAAACGCATTTAGGTCGTTCGGATACTTTTGAGTATAATATTACGTGCTTTGAGGGGTGATAACACTAGCGTCTCTGGAGAAAAATTTCATATCGACATATCCCATATTCTGAATTGTTTCCAAGTCAATACACAGTCAATATCACTTTTGTACGTTTCTGTCGAATGATCTGAAAACCGCACCGTCCACCGAAAACTTGTTGCAGAACAACATTAAATTAAATTAAATTGCCTACAGTAAATTGCAATTAATTTTTTCTCTAGGACTAAAGGATTGCTGGAAGAGAGCGCGAGAATACTGAAAATCTCGTGCTACACGTACTCGCTGTAGTCTAGGCAGTTTCAGTAGGACATTAGGGTTACGTTTCCCGACTTGATAGCCCACAAGTATGCAGCATAAAATCGTTCTTTTCAGCTTTCTCCATACTAGTCCTGTACATAGTACTAAACCAATGCCAATGTCTGCATGATGTTGTTCTTGTTCTTATTGCGGTTTTCAAACTAAAGACTGGTCTGATGCAGCACTTCGTGCTTGTCCATCCGGTACAATCGTCTTAGTCTCCAAATAAGTACTGCAATCCACATCTTTCGGAATCTGCCTACTATATTCATCTTTTGGTCTCCCTTTACAATTTTTACCTCGGACACTTCCCTCCAACGCTAAATTGCTGTGCCCTTGATGTCTCAGAACGTGTCCTATCAACCGATCCCTTCTTTTCGTCAAGTTGTGTCACAGATTTCTTATCTACCCCATTCTATTCAGTACTTCCTCACTAGTTACATAATCTACCCATGCAGTCTTCAACATTCTTCCGTAGCACAAAATTTCAAAAGCTTCTATTCTCATCTTGTCTAAGCTATTTAACGGCCATGTTTCACTTCAATACGTAGCTACAATGAAGACAAATATCTTCCTAGCATTTATGCCTATATTCACTGTTAACACTTTCTCTGCTTCAGAAACGCTTTTCTTACCATTGCCAGTCTACATTTTACATCCTCTCTACTTCGACCGTCATTAGTTATTTTACGGCCCAAATAGAAAACTTATCTACTATATCCCACTTTTTTCTGATCTTATTCGCTCAGATTCATCTTATTTAATTCGACGACAATCTATTACCTTCTTTTTTCTTTTGTTAATGTTCATCTTATATCCTCCTTTCAATACTCTGTGCATTCTGTTCAACTGCTTTTCCAAGATCTTTGATGCCTCTGACAGAAATACAGTGTCATTGTCAAAGGTTATTTTTTTTATTTCTTCTCCCTGAATTTTAATTCCTTCCCAAAATTATTGTTTGGTTTCCTTTACTGTTTGCTCAGTGTATAGAATCAATGACTTCAGGATAGTCTATAGCTCTGTCTCACTCTCTTCTCAACCACTGCTTTCCTCTCGTGGCCCCAGTCCCTTATAACTACCGTCTGATCTGAATAGTACAGAAAATAAACAACTATGCACATCAAATGTGGTCCGTCTCATTAACCGTTCTAAATAAGGCATATATCTACATGAAGATATTTTCTTCAGAATCACAAGTTCTAATTAATAGATTAATAGATCTGTCAAATTATGTACGTTTTCTCCTGACGCACTCTGTACATTTTCAACACTTCCTTGATGTCTTCATTTTTCACTGTGTCCATTCTAATGGTCTTGCTACGAAATCCCCAGTACATCATTTACGTTATAGAGTTTTGTTCTTTCGTTTCCTTTGTCTGTGCCCACAGTTCTTTATGAAGCTCTGTCCACAAAGTCGTGTGTCCATTTGTGCATGATGCAGAGGGCATAGTGCCTTTGAGACGACTGCAGTGAAAGAACAATCAACAGGAAGGCATCACATTCAGCATCAACGAGAACTTTCGCAACACATTAGAACGGGAATGAATTCCCACGAAGAAAGAAGTGGTGTAGCACTGTATTGTTATTATTGTATGCGTGTGGACCATACTGTACCAAGGGACGTTTTCAGTGTTATCGTAGCTTTACGTTGTGTTCAAATTATTTTCCTTCTTCCAGATTGGCAATTTTCTGCTCGTCAGACCAATTTCGATAGGTATTCTTGACTTTTTCTGTCAGATCAGTTGTATAGTCTTGCATTTCCTGCCTACATTTGTTTAGTGTCCAGTTTAATAAGTTGTGTTAGTGCTGCTTCCTTCCCATCTCCTCTCACAGCTTCGATCGATTTTACTGTTTCAATATTAACTTTTTTGCCGACTTCCATTCAATATTATTTTAATATGAATGTATTATTTTACTCTACGTTTTGCGGCACCAGAATAAGTGTATCTGTACTCGATGTTAACAAATTTCTCTTCTTCAGAAACGCTTTCCTTGGCATTACCAGTCTACATTTTATATCGTCTCTACTTCGACCTTCATCAGTTATTTTTCTCCCCAAATAGCAAAAATCCTTTATTACTTTAAGTGTCTCATTTCCTAATCTAATTCCTTCAGCATCACCCGACTTAATTCGACTGCATTCCATTATCCTCGTTTTGCTTTTGTTAACGTTCATCTTATATCCTCCTTCCAGGACAATGTCCATTATGTTCAGCTGCTCTACCAAGTCCTTTTCTGTCTCTGACATCGTCATACCAAGTATGTAATATTCTGGCAAAAAATATGAAAGCTTTCACTGATGCTGAATTAGTGAAGCAATGTATGATTTATTTATTTATTTATGATTTATTTATTTTTTTCTTAGTCCGTTTGTTTCTTCGTCTATATAATTTTGATCTACATTGCCCGTGATAACATTTCTTTCTCGATTTTGGAATTTTTAACCTTTTCATTTTCTGTTTACAGCGAACCACGAAGACACTTTAGATTGATGGATGCGTTGTTGTAGATACATTACTTTATAATTTAAAACACCTGTTTAGTACAGAATACACTTCTATTTGAGCCCATGTCAGCGAAATTTGATTTTTTGTTTCCCAAATGGAAAGTCTAGCAAAGATCTAAATAATAGTGGCATTTGAATGAAGTAATAAATGAAAAAACATCGTCGTGATTATTACCGACTACCGGTTTCAGTGTGCACAGCACATCATCTAGTGTTCTAGTTGGAAAATGAAAAAGAGGCAATAGTATCCGGTGTTTATAAGATTACGTGTGACGCCTCTCAAAAGAACTACATTGAGCAGACGGGTTGAACTTTTAAAACTAGCTTTAATGAACATACGCTTACACGAAGTAAAATTACGTTAGGTAGACATTTATCAGCACATAAACATGAAATCACTAGTACTGGCAATAACATGGTGATTTTGCATAGAACGAACAAAGGACATAATCTTCACGTGCTTCAAGGACTTGAAATTTATATCGTCAAAAGAAAAGAATCTGTAAGAATCTTAGCTAACAAAATTCATTTTCCAGAATTTAAAATTTACAATGATGTTTTCCAGTAAGGGCGCAATGTCTGATGTTCCTCCTCGTTCCAGAAACATAATTAGAATGTTGAACTATTGTGTCACATAGGTGCGACCACCTGCCCAAAACCTGAATAGCTACATTTTGGAGTGCGGACAGCTGCGACACGGCGAGGAAGAGACTAAGTCAGATACTCTAAGGTACCGATAGGGATGTGGGGAAGTGGCGACTCCAATGACGTGGATAGTTGGGCTACGTTTTATGTCAAGAACTACCCTCTCGAGATGGTCCTACAATGACGTGGATCGTTGCACTACGTCCCATGGCGAGAACATCCCTATTGAGATCGTCGCACAAATTCTCGTTGTAAGTACATGGAGTCTCGCGGCCAGGGGAGTACAAATACTCAAACAGTTACCCTTCGAACCACCCACGTATACTAAGAGGGGTGTGACGCTTTGCTTTATGGTCGTGGTAGATGCCACAATGCCGAGAAAAACCTGCATGTAGAGGTGGTCATGGATCGAATGGATGGATAGCCTACATATTTGTGTTGAACCACTGTGCTTTCCAGAATGACAACGTCAGTCAGGGAATGCTTCGAAGATATTCCCGATACCTTAACACCCACTCCTCTGGCCCGGTCCTTCCGATTGCAGAGCATTTGGTTCCAGACGTTTCACGCCGTAGACGCCAATGGCCGTCAATCTGATGGAGCGATTCTTCTGGAAAGACAACCTGTTGCCACTTAGTGGCGTCCGATTTTGGTACTGTCGTGCAAATTCCAACCTTGGTCGCCGATGAACATCCGACATTATGGATTCATTAAACAGGCGCCTACATCGGAGGTGAGGTGACTGAAGTCATAGGATAGTGACATGTACATACACAGAGAGCGGTAGTATCGCGTACACAAGGTATAAAAGAGCAGTGCGTTAACGGAGCTGTCATTGGCACTCAAGTGATTCACGTGAAAAAGTGTCCGACATGATTATGGCAGCACGACTTGAATCAACAGACGTTGAACACGGAATGATAGTTGGAGCTAGTCGCATGGGAGATCCATTTCGGAAATCGTTAGGGAATTCAATATTCCGAGGTCCTGAGTGTCAAGAGCGTGCCGAGAATACCAAAGTTCAGTCATTACCTCTCACCACGGACCACACAGTGGCCGGCGGCCAGCTGTGTTCTCTGTTAGTGTAGTCACTACTAACAGACAGGCAACACTGCGGAAATAATCGTAGAAAGCAATGTGGAACACAAAACGAGCATCACGACAGGGAGTTAAATTTGGCGTTGGTGGGCTACGACAGCAGAGGACCGACACGATTGCTGACTGCACAATACAGCCTACATCGCATCTCCTAGGTTCGTGATCATATCGGTTGTATCAAAGACGACTGGAAAAATGATGGCTGAATTTTAGGTGGTAGACTGTAAATCTACTTATGAGATATTGTCTCTCTTATCAAACTCTGGTCTTATATTCAATTATGAGTCTAGACTGCAATTCTAGAAGTGTAAAGTTTTACTAAGGCCTAAAAGATTATTCTTTTAATTATAACTTTGAAGGTTATTAGTTTAATTAACTTAAGTCCTTAGTATAGTGAGATTAAGGTTGAAGTTGAAATCAATCATATTGTTGAAACTATTACGGTTAAAGGAAGAATAATTCTTGATTTTTGAGTATTGATCATGAATTTTCGGTATAACGAGACGAGTCCAGATTTTAGTTGGTGAGGGCTGATGGTAGGGTTTGAGTGTGGGGCAGACCTATGTAGCAATGACCACAAGATGTCAACAACCCACTGTACAAGCTGGTGATGGCTTCTCAATGGCTTGGTACGTGTATACATGGAATGAATTTGGTCCCCTGGTCCACTTGAACCGATAAGTAAATGGAAATTGTTATCTTCGGCCACTTGGAGATCATTTGGACTTCATGTTCCCAAAAAAGGATGGAATTTTTATGTGCTATTCATTGGGCCACAGTTGTTCGCGACTGGTTCGAAAAACATTGAGGACAGTTCAGACGAATGATTTCATCACCCACATCGCTCGCCCCGAATCCTATCGCACATTTATGTGAAATAATTGAAAGGTCAGCTCGTGCACAAAATCTTGCACCAACAAAACTTCTGCAATTATTAACGGGTTTAGAGGCAGCGAAAGGCAGAATTTCAGCAGGGGACTTCCAAAGACTTGTTGAGTCTATGACACGTCGAGCTTGATGCACTACGCCGGGCAAAGGGAGGTCCGACGTTGTATTAGGATGTATCCCAGATCTTTTGCCACCGCTTTGTAATTTCTAATGGTTTGGCATCGTTTTTCATATTCTACTTGACCGGAGATGATCTGCAGCAGAGACTGAAAAAGGTAATCGGTACTAAAGCAAGTGCTTCAGACGGGATTCGTTTATTTATTGCAACAGAAGGGAATACGCTTCATTCGACATTGCATCAGTTATGTTTCCAGAGAAGGACAGTGGCGTGGCTGAAGTATAATTACACTACTGGCCATTAAAATTGCTACACCACGAAGATGACGTGCTACAGACGTGAAATTTAACCGACAGGAAGAAGATGCTGTGATATGCAAATGATTAGCTTTTCAGAGCATTCACGCAAGGTTGGCGCCGGTGGTGACACCTACAACGTGCTGACATGAGGAAAGTTTCCAACCGATTTCTCATACGCAAACAGCAGTTGACCGGCGTTGTATGGTGAAACGTTGTTGTGATGCCTCGTGTAAGGAGGAGAAATACGTACCATCACGCTTCCGACTTTGATAAAGGTCCGATTGTAGCCTATCGCGATTGCGGTGTACCGTATCGCGACATTGCTGCTCGCGTTGGTCGAGATCCAATGACTGTTAGCAAAATACGGAATCGGTGGGTTCAGGAGGGTAATACGGAACGCCGTGCTGGATCCCAACGGCCTCGTATCACTAGCATCGAGATGACAGGCATCTTATCCGCATGGCTGTAACGGATTGTGCAGCCACGTTTCGATATCTGAGTCAACAGATGGGGACGTTTGCAAGACAACAACCAATCTGCAAGAATAGTTCGACGACGTTTACAGCAGCATGGACTATCAGCTCGGAAATCATGGCTGCGGTTACCCGTGACGCTGCGTCACAGACAGGAGCGCCTGCGATGGTGTACTCAACGACGAACCTGGGTGCACGAATGGCAAAAAGTCATTTCTTCGGACGAATCCAGGTTCTGTTTACAGCATCATATGGTAGCATCCGTGTTTGGCGACATCGCGGTGAACGCACATTGGAAGCGTGTATTCGTCATCGCCATACTGGAGTATCAGTTGGCGTGATGGTATGGGGTGCAATTGGTTACATGTCTCGGTCACCTCTTGTTCGCATTGAAAGCAGTTTGAACGGTGGACGTTACATTTCAGATGTGTTACGACCCGTGGATCTACCCTTCATTCGATCCCTGCGAAACCCTACACTTCAGCAGGATAATGCACGATCGCCTTTCTGGATAATGTTCGACTGCTGCCCTGAGCAGCACATTCTCCAGATCTCTCACCAATTGAAGACGTCTGGTCAACAGTGGCCGAACAACTGGCTCGTCACAATACGCCAGTCACTACTCTTGATGAACTGTGGTATCGTTTTGAAGCTGCATGGGCAGCTGTGCCTGTACACGGCATCCAAGCTCTGTTTGACTCAATGCCCAGGCGTATTAAGGCCGTTATAACGGCCAGAGGTGGTTGTTCAGGGTATTGATTTCTCAGGATCTCTGCACCCAAATTGTGTGAAAATGTAATCACATGTCAGTTCTAGTGTAATATATTTGTCCAATGAATACCCGTTTATTATCTGCATTTTTTCTTGGTATAGCAATTTTAATGGCCAGTAGTGTAATATAGGCTTTCGAATGAAAGGCAGTATAGCCTGATAACTCGAAGCCAGATGATGGTGGCGCCACCACAGCGAACCCGTCGCTGTTGTCTGGGAAGATGCCGAACGGAGCGTCGGCCGAGGCCAGCGGGAGTTGCGGCGACCCGCCTGTAACCTCTGGTCGGAGCGTCTCGTCTCGTCAGAATGCAGGCAGGGGTGCGCCGGCCCTTGGAAGCTGGAGCTATCCAATTACTCGCCTTGGCAAACTGGCGCCGGCGCGCGGACCAACTTGGCCGACATTGTTGGGCGAGCGAGAGGGCGCCGATAGGCCGGCAGCGGCAGGCAGCGGGCTGTACTTGGTGTTAATTAGCCGGCCCGGCCCGCACTGCGAGTTATAACTAACGGCCGCCGCCAGCGTACACACGCCCCCGCATCCCCTGCACCCCAGCCCCCTTCCCGGACATGGCTCCAACTTGCCGCGTGTTGTTATAATCAGCCGACTTGTTAAGCCGGCCGAACTATGCCGGCCGCCGCCGCGTGACTTAATAAAAGGCTTGCACGGCTTGGCGGGCGCAGAATGTGGTGGCCGCAGGTACGTTCCGGTTAAGCAACCCTGTTTGGACTGTGACATAGGGGTGGTGAATTCTCCGAGGAGTAGAAGCTGGTAGTGACGTGAACGTCGACCCAATCTCGTGCCTCAAAGGCTGTTTCAAGAGCGACAATAAATATTTTAGGTGGTTCTAACGGCCCAGAATTGCACTTACTGACCAGTAAGAATGACAGCAGGGAAGCAAGGAAAACCATCACTTAAGTGATGGTCATACAAACAAACGTGTCATCACATAAGTATTTCTTTTTAGTGTGGGCCTATACAGATGTGAGTCTAGGATGGTGAGAAAAGAGGAGAGAAGACGGCTAGGCTCCTTGGAGATTTGGAACTACATTAGCGTGTTGAAGATCAGCTGGAGAGATTGAATTATCAATCAAGAGATGCTGAGGAGATTATGAAACCAGATATCTTTGGATGCTCATGCAAAAAAGAAGAGGGACACTAACTGTTAACCACCGAAGAATGATGAACTCGGTCGTTGAGTATTTTCTTTTCCATTGCAATGGCTCTTTGTATTTGAAAGTTTTCTTACAATGTTGGGAGCATTTTATTGTGATTAATCACTCTGATAATTGTCTTGTCACATTCCACGTTGGATGTTTCATATCTGTGATTGATCAGGTGTTCGGCGAAGGTACAACTTCCTATATGTTCTTTACATATGGTTTTGAAGTTCCTGGTTGTCATCCCCAGATTTACTGATTTATATTCTTGACACTCTAGCTGTTATATGCCTGCTTCTTGGTATTTATCTGTTTTGTCAGTTGTTTGTAAATGAGACTGAACTGTGTTTCTTGTTATGTAAGCTGTGTGTAATCACTGTTTCTCTAGCATATTTAATATTTTGTGTGTTGTTTTGTGTTTTTATGTAAGGGTACATCATTTTTTCTGTTATTCATGTTATGAGTGTTATTGTTTTATATTTCCATGTGTGCTGTAGTGTCTGTGAGGTTATTTGGAATTTGTAGTTATGTCTGTGGCTGTTGGCTTTCTGAAGAAGTGAAATGTGTGTGGCAATAAACAAACTGTCTTAAATTAGGTGGATAGACGGTACATACTTCCACGAATTTAAAGCAACAAAGCAACTAAGGGAAAGACGGAATACAGAAGAAATGGTGAACATATTTCCAATTTATTAGAACGATACAAAATTTACAGTGGCACCATTTTTCCACTGTCACTTTGTTCCTTAATACGCTTGATCCATTATTTCAGAAGATTTACAGTAGCCTCAGAGAAGAAGTTTTTCGTTGAGCAGCATGCTTCGCCTTTTAATCATAGCAGCAAAAGTGAACGAAACGAATGGAATGGGGCGAGATCAAATCTGTTTGCATGGTGCTCAAACACATAGAAATGCATGTTCTGATAGCTTATAAGCTTGCAGCAGGAGAAATTTGACCTCGGCATTTGTTTCGAACTGTAGTAGGCTTATTCAGCTAGTTGCGAAGAATATCAGCGTAGGTTTGACAGTGTAATGTAGCCCCTTTTCTATTTAATATTCAAGGGTAGTACATTGTAGGTCGCAAAACATTGTGAACGTGCTTTCTTTGGAGAGGATTTATTCTGGAATTTCTTTTTACCTCGGGGTGTGCGTTGTTTCCACTCCGTGCTATGGCGTTTGATCTCTGGTTGTAAGTAATGAACATACGTTTCATCTCCAGTGATAATTCGTTTCCAAACCGCTTCACAGTCATTAGCATGACGGTCCAGATTTTCATTCGATTTCACTTGTATTATGCATTGTGTTTTTTGGGACCTAGTGTGCACAGAACCTACGAAATTTAATCCTGTTACGGATGATGTCTTACACATTACAAGACTACATTTGATCTGTCATTTTATCAACAATCATCCACTGGTTCCAGGTCACCTACTTGATCATTGATGGCACCGGTGGAGCATGTGACTGGACGACCAGCTCTTTCCACGGTCTTCACTATTACTTCACTGCTTTCTGATCGTTTAATCCAAAATGAACACATAACGTTCTAAACGATTGACCCCGTGTTGAGCTGAAACTTGTTGTGCTGAAACTCTTCCAGAGATTAAAACTCATTGTAGACCTAAGAACACGTAAAGGAAAGAGAACAGTTTACAGAACACCGTCCGTCATTGATTCAAAAGGTGAGCAGCACAGTTGGCGTACTTCACAAGACTGAACTGATGTCACAAAGCCGAATTGTTTCACAAGGGGAGGTAACGATGCTCTCTAGCGGCCAGTGGGAGCTTATCCCGTATTGCCAATCTAAAGACGATTAGAACGGAAGATCAGAAACTTATAGACGTTGAAACACGTATGTAACATAGCAGCGATGGCGAGGCATTGTAGCATCTGTGACCAGAGAGTTTGCGCTTCACCGCGCGAGTGTTGCGAGCGGTTCTTACTCTGTCAGTCAGTCGTTGCGAGTCTGTCAGTGCAGTCGTTGCGAGTCTGTAGCTCTGTCTAGTTGAGGGCAGTACTCTGTCAGTAGTCGTCGCGTGCAGTACGCTAGTAGTCGTCATGCAGAGCGGTCGGTCAGTAGTAGCAGCCCAGTGCGGTTGTGTGATGTAGGCGGTCGGCAACACTGGTCAAGATGCTGAATGAGGTATACTGTTAAATAATATAAGCATTAGATAAGGTAAAAATTTATTTATTGTAATTATTCTCCGACAAGTGCCCCAATAATAATTTTTAATTTCAAAAGCATTTTTTCAAAAATTTTATTTTTTATTGAACTAAAGATTTCGTTGCACTTCCCATTTCATTCCACTTCTTTTGAAGAAAAATTTCAGTAAAATCACAAAAAAAAAATATTATTATTTGCAATGCAGTTCCTCCAAGCCGTGCGTAGAAATAAGAGCAGAAATTTGACATCCAGTTATTCTGAGGTAAGACTTTAATTCTGATTGTTTTACACAGGGCCAAAGACCGATATTTCGGTTTAATTGAATTTTCTTATCACTGAATGGACTTTAATTTTTTGTGAAGAATTTATATTTGAGTCAGATTGCGAATTTCACATTTTTGTTGCCATTGTCAGTACATTTCATTGTGGGCAGGTTACGCATAGAGTAATGTCCATTAGCATTTCTAATTAGTATCGACATTTCTTTTAAAATTTTTGTGGGGAGGTTACACTTGGCGACACCCAGTCCAGGATCGTATTTCGTTGAGAGTCTTTTGAGCGACAGTCAGATATCTGCTCTTATTTGCTTAGATATAATTAGGATTTGGCGCAACGCTTTTATTAACTTGTGACTTTCTTTCTACAGGTCAACGGCAATTCGTTGCTCTGTTGTATTTGTGTGTTGTTTTTGCATTGTGCTTGTTTATTTTGTGAAAAATTGTGACTATTGTAAAAATGCCGCGAAAGACTGTGAATACTGTATCGCGAGGTATTTTGAATGAAATTACCGACTTAAACAGCGTGACCGATAGTAATTGTTACACGCAGTGTAATGATGACAATCCTGCGTTCACTAACAGTCAGTGCATTCCAACCACTAGTGATGACTTTTACCCTGATAATGAACAAACGAACTCAATTGTCTCGTTCGTTAATTTGACGAGAATTGATGACGCAGAACGCTCTATTGTAATGAGCGCTGCCCGGCTTAACACACCCGATTTGGAAAACTCAAGTAACGAACAGACAAATTTGTCTAATGAAAATGAACAGATCACACAAAGTAGGACGGATTTATTTAATTCCGAAACAATGACTGATAGTGTACATTTGACTGGCAAACCTTTTTCTAAAATACAGAATGACCAAATGGTCGCACAGAGCATGACAATTGCATGTACTCCATCACAGAGCACTGAGAATGCAACTGCTACTTTTGATTTGAATCAATTTATGGCAATAATGCTACAATTTAAGAACGACCTTACTGTAAATTGCAAACAACTTAGTGTAGATGTCAAACAACTAGATAAAAAACAAGACAATAATAATGCGGATCTCAAACAACTTAGTGAACAGGTCAGACAACAGAATGAAAAATTAGACGACAATTCCAGACAGCTTAGTGAACAAATTAGAGCCGTTGCCGCGCAGTGCCATGACACTAAGGAACAGTTGCGCACGGAAATTGAGGCTTGTTCACGAAAAAATAGCGAAGAAATTAAGTCTGTTGCGCAAGAATTAAGGGAAATGCAGACAGCCGCAACAGAAACACTCAGAGACGAAATTAGCGGAGTCGCTAAACAATGCTCTGAAAAAGCTACACAATTACGGGACGAGTTTAAAGCAATGACAACAGAACTTTCGCGCACAATGGATGAAAAGATTGACGCGAAATTCGAACAGCAGAACACTCAGATAAACGAGCGCTTTAGTCAGCACATACAGAACAGTGATACGCGCTTCCGCAAATTTATTCAGGATCAAAACAAAGTAAAACGACAAGTCATGGAAACAATTACGGCTCAGAGACAAGAGGACAAACGTAAAATATTCGCGAAAGCGAAGACGTATGTAGACAATAATATTACTACAGTGTCCGACAAAATTAATACCATAGAACAATTGAACGCGGAATTACGGGATGAAATTTCTGACCTTAAATCAAAAACGGATACACACACAGTAAATATTCAAACAGTGACAGATAGATTCGAACAATTAGATCTAACACAGGATTGTGATGTTATCAAAGCTGATGTTAAAAAACTGAGCGAAACTACGCGCAAGTTGCAAAAACAGATTAATGCGTCCGATTCTAAAACCGATGATCAGGTTAAATTACTGACTGAAAAATGTGATGAATTGGCCAGTCGTATTGATGTTATCGAAAATACTAATGACAATAAATCAGACGATACTGCACCTGTTTCATTTAACCAAACACCTGAATTTCAAAATTTACATCAGACAATTAATGAGATCGATTCATCTAACAACACGTTACGTAGGAAGTTATCAAATTTACAACAAGATGTAACAGAGATGAAAAACATTTCAGTTAATAATAACATACAACAGACGCCGCTTTATGAGCATTTGTCAGAGTCACGCAGCGCGTATCATGTGAGCAATTTACAGAGACTACGAGACGTAAAATCCGAAAAGCCACGCGACTTGAAATCTGAAAAGCTATGCAACTGGAAATCCGAAATGACACAGACAAACAGATTCACACACAAACCCGAACGTGTTTTCAAATTCAATGACGAGAACGTAGATTACGAGCAATTTTTATCCGCCAGAAAATCTAAAGAACTTAATAATGACAGCGTACAGGTACACGCTTTGCACTGTATACGACAATTTATCTTTGTACATTCACCGCTATTACCTGTAATGCAGAAACTAGCTTTGAACCAGATGCGACAATTTGCTATTGTATTTTCATCAGCATTACATATTATGCAGAAACTGGAATTAGCAAGAATACAACAATTTGCTTTTGAATTTTTACCGCTATTGCTTGCAACGCAAAAGCTAAAATTTATTTGCAGTGCGTAATAGACCTCAGGGGATTCATTACGCTTTAATGTATATGTGCCGTAGCGAGCATAGGGCCCCGAGCTGTAGTAGTGCTGTTTCATCTTTAGTTTTCTGCACTGCTGCCTTCTCTTCTACTATCCTTTACATCTATCCAAACTGCTCTTTAACTATTGCTCTACCTAGGATTAAGAATATGTAATGAAAACCGGATGTGACAAACTTTTACCGAATGTGACAATTTTCAGTAGGCACTCCCGTAATGACAACTACCGCCGTAATTTTAATTACAGATAAAATCGTGATCATCAGTATGTGTAAAATTATTAGTAACAGGAACCACATTTTCGTAACAATAGACCTTTTCACCACAATAGCATGAAAGTCAACCGCTTAGCATACGTAACCAACAATGCAGTCTACAAGGTCAACCAAACTTTAATGTTTCGCCGCGTGCACGTATAGTCCCAGCTCCAACAAATAGTAACGCATGGGAGCAAAGAAATAACTACGTACAGACAACACACTATTTCAACTCGTATCGCAATGCGCCGTATGGAAATTACTATCATGACAGACGTAAAAAAAAAAAAATGATGAGCACAATTTTCAGCGTACATTTAATAACAGTCGATCTTATGAGCAGCAACAACATCAGCAACAACAAATAATCATGAATGATCCAGACAATAGGTGTCATCGATAGCGTAATACGTCAGTAAGAAATAACAGAACAGTTCATATAGTGGATATGCCATAGCATCCTCCCGTAAATAACAGGACGTACGATAGATTTTAACCAGATACAGCACAGATTGCATATTACAGTAACGCAAACATTACTTTTGACACGCAGAATTTTGTTCACGAGAATGTTATTTGAAACATGCTTTGTTGAATGCTCCACTTTTATCGCACCCAGATCTTACCAGAAATTTTTCCATTGCCACCGACAGTTCTAACACCGCTTTAGGCGAACACATTTTCCAGGAAATTGAAGAAGATGGCTCAACAGTAATTAAAAACATCGCATTTGCAAGTCGCATTTTGTCACCTGCTGAACGAAATTACTCCGTTACAGAACTTGAAACATTATGTGTTGTATGGGCTTTTACGAGATTTCGGCACTTTCTTTATGGCAGACATACTACCGTTTACACAGACCATAGAGCGATACAATTTTTTGCTTTCAGCTAAATTTTCTCACGACAGGTTAAGTAGATGGAAACTTTATTTACAGGAATTTAATTTTACGATTGTTCACATTCCCGGTACACAAAATGTTATAGCAGACGCACTATCGCGTTCTCTCGGCAACAATCAGCAAGACGTAGCAACCAACTTCTGCAAAACAAATTTCAGTGTCATGTACATTCAGCAAGTTGCATTTGAAAACTTTATTTCATCGTCATTACAGGACATAGCAAAGGAGCAAAATAAAGACAATGTGTGGAAAGAAATTAAACACCTTTGGCAAGATAAAAAAAAATGTTACGATTAGAAACCATTACACTGTACGCAATGACGTTCTGTTTCGCCGCTCTCATCCTGACAGCAACAATTGGTTATTATGCATTCCTGACGAACTGGTCAACAAATTAATTTGGTACACTCATTTAAGCTACGCACATTACGGAGCACGAAAATGTTTTCTTATACTGAGACAGAACTGTTATTTTACTAACATGGAAAAACGTATACGACGAGTTTTAGCGTCTTGTAAAATTTGCCAGAAAGCTAAATCAGACACCACTTCACATATTCCTCCTTTATATCCCATTGTACCTGTTAAATTAAGACATATGGCCGCAGTAGATATTTTTGGTCCGATTCCGAGAACTAACAGAGGTTCTTGCTACATCTTTGTCGCTGTTGAGCTCACTTCAAAATTTGTTACTTTCACTCCATTACGCAAAGCTACTGCTAAAACTGTTTCAAAAGCATTTGTAAAACATTTTCTATTTCATGTAGGGCATGTGATGAAAGTAATTTCTGACAATGGATCTCAATTTCGTAGTACCATATGGACACGCATGTTACGAGCCAGAAACATTTCTCCGATCTATATATCCAAGTACCACGCTTCTTCGAACCCCTGTGAACGATTAATGAAAGAAATTGGTAAACTGTGTAGAATATACTGCCACAAAAGACATATTGACTGGGATACACACATACTCTCATTCCAAGATGTAATTAATTCCATTCCAAATGAATCCACTATGCTATCTCCGACTGTTATACTGAAAAACGTTGAACCACCGAACAAAATTAAAGAATTAGTAAAATTACCCAAATGTAGGCGACTAAGACACCACGAAATAATTGACATTGCGCTGAAGAACATCAAACGTGCCGCAGAGCGCCGTAGAAGACAGCAAAAACAGGTTTGTACACGCCGCGACTTTCACGTTGGACAGAAGATATTAATACGTACACACTATTTATCCAGCAAATTAAAAGGTAAGTGCAGTAAATTTGAACTTCTATACGCAGGTCCGTATCGGATTCGCAGCATCCCTCACCCAAATGTTGTACACGTCGAAACTTTGAGAACTAGAAAATCGAAAGGCAATCACCATATCTCAAACATTAAACCGTTTATTGAGTGAAACCACTGTATGATTCAACACACTATGATGCCATTTACTAATGCAATTATTTCACGTGACTAATTACTGATGATTATCGTATTTTTTCTTGGCAAGTGCCCGGCAAGGTAAGGTTAGCAGGTCGCTTTTCTTGTCGTTACACATCAGACCGTGCATATTTTTCTAAATGAACTTAAGTATTTTATGAATAATTATGCAATTCTATGTAATGACGTATTAATTTTATCAAATTCTCTCTCCATTAAAGTCTTTAATTCTCGCCTCGATTAACTACACTACATACAAGCTGAACACAACGAACGTCACATTTTGTCTTTTTATGTATGATTGTATTCCAGTTTTGTTTATATGCACTGTGAAATAGTTAAGATATAACACACACCAGTCGACTTTGACTTTTTTTTTTTGCCCTATGATATCTCAACATCGTGACTGTTTTACATTTTTCCTTTTGCTGCTGCATTGTGATATTCTGTGTACATTTTTGCATCTGAACACTGTCAATGTCTTTGACATATTACGTTTTCTGTCATGTTATGCTGTATGCTTAAGTATGTTACCATAAACCAGTCCTTATTTAGTGGGTGTATGATTTAAATGCAGGACATTAATCTTTGTTCATCAATTTCAGAAAGAAATGGTGCGTGTAAGAAATAAATTCAACAGAAATGGGAATTTCACCTACGGAATAAACGATAGAAGATGCAATAACTTTATGAGGAAGAGTAAATGGATCAGGATTAACAAGCATTAACAAGAATATACTATACTCATCGTAGAATAGCAGTCTTAACTAATTTTTTCTTTCGGAATACAAGGTGATTGATGCAGGCTGTCAGAGAGAACTACACATCTTAGTTTTAGTGATGAAATATGCTAGAGATAAGGAATAGTTATGTAATGAGTAATGAAGTGATTTTTTGCAGATGATAATGAATACTGATGAATAATGATGAAGGATATGATGTTATGAATAATGAAGTTTTTCTTTACAGATGATGATAATAGTGAAGTTGTGATGTTATGAATAATGAAGTTTTTCTTTACAGATGATGATAATAGTGAAGTTATGATGATATGGATAATGAAGTTTTCTTTACAGATGAGGATAATGTTGAAGTTATGTATTTATGCTACGTAGTTATTTAAGTATTTGTTGCAGTTTGCTTTGACAGCAGGTGTTATATTGCATAGTAGGATGACGGAAAGTTTTGGAAAGGACAGCTATGGAACACATTTTTATACACATTTCACTACCTGTTAATTCGAAGTTCACTACTTTTCAGCATAGTGTGCGTTTCTTCTTTCAGGTCAATAATCCGTTTTTGTAATTTTTCCAGGAGAAGTTTTTCATGATACTTACTAAACCTGTTACTTATTATACCTGTTCTAGTACTTGCATTTTTTTTTGTATTTTACCCATTTGTGTCTATCGTTTATAAATGTGATCACATGTACTGCCTTGTTACATAACCTTGCTACAGCTGACTCATGACGAATGACGTTACTATCCTCATTTGCTGCAATAGGTCAAAAGCAAATAGTGTTATGTTTCAGCAATTAATTATCGATCCCAACGCAATGCATTGCTACCAAAAAAATGTATTACCAGTCCCACATAATGTCACTAGTTTATGATAATTCTGAATAATACTGATCAACTCTGAATAGTATGTCACTTGAGTAATGACTTCCTAATGAGACAAAAAAAATATATATATGTATATAAAATAATGCTTTGTCACTAGCTAATAACTGCCACTGTTTATTGTAATGAGACTACTTATAATGCCCATGATTATTAATGCTTTGATTGTAACTAGCTGATTTTAATAATGACTTTGTAATGATCTGAATACTACTGAAGGAGGAACACTGTTTATGGTAATGAGACCACTTATAATGCCTGTGATTATTAATGCTATGACTGTAATTAACTGATTTTTAATAATGACTTCGTAATAATCTGAATAATACTGAATGATGATTCTATTCAATACTTGCTGGCCACTGAGTGCCAATAATTAATGTCACTTGAAGAATTGTTATTAATTATGCCATTAATTAGCCCTTTTTTTCCCATGTTGAGTTTTCATGTTTTGGTTAATGGCCAATGAGTGCCAATAATTTGTATCACTCAATGTATTATGTTAATGCTAGGCCAATAATTGACTCTCCTTTTCAACTAAGACTTCTGATGAACATTATTCTGTCATACTAAATATACTTTGTAACTGGCCAAGGACCGCCACTGTTTATTGTAATACGATTACCCATGATGCCAGCTAGTGATTCTTAATAGATTTGAATGACACATAATTAATTAACTATGGTACTGTTTAATAATGCTTTGTAATTAGGAGAAGGGTAATAATTCTTACTACATTGGAATGACAAATAATTAATTAACGATGCCATACTTTGTAATTAGAAGAAGGCTAATGATTCTTAATAGATTGGAATGACAAATGATTAATTAACTGTAATTAGGATGTTTTGTAATTAGAAGGCTAATGAATCTTAATTACTGTTTAATAATGCTTTGTAATTAGGAGAAGACTAATGATTCTTACTATATTAGAAAGACAAATGATTAATTAACGACAAATGATTAATTAATTGTAATTAGACAAATGATTAATTAACTGTAATTAGACAAATGATTAATTATCTGTAATTAGACAAATGATTAATTAACGACAAATGATTAATCAATTGTAATTAGGAAAAGGCTAATGATTATTATTGGAATGACAAATGATTAATTAACTGTAATTAGGAGAAGGTTAATGATTCTTAATTATACTCTGTAACTGAAAAGAATGCGATTATTTCATAATACTTTGTAACCAGGAAAAGAAGGCTACTGATTCTATGTAAAACAATTAATGAACATTTTTCTGTAATACTACATACTTGGTATGTAAGTTATGTGATCTACCCATCTAATCTTCAGCATTCTTCTGTAGCACCACATTTCGAAAGCTTCTATTCTCTTCTTGTCCAAACTATTTATCGTCCATGTTTCACTTCCATACATGGCTACACTCCATACGAATACTTTCAGAAATGACTTCCTGACACTTAAATCAATACTGGATGTTAACAAATTTCTCTTCTTCAGAAACGCCTTCCTTGCCGTTGCCAGCCTACATTTTATACCCTCTCTACTTCGACCATCATCAGTTATTTTGCTCCCCAAATAGCAAAACTCCTTTACTACTTTAAGTGCCTCATTTCCTAATCTAATTCCCTCAGCATCACCCGACTTAATTAGACTACATTCCATTATCCTTGTTTTGCTTTTGTTGATGTTCATCTTATATCCTCCTTTCAAGACACTGTCCATTCCATTCAACTGCACTTCCAAGTCCTTTGCTGTCTCTGACAGAATTACAATGTCATCGGCGAACCTCAAAGTTTTTATTTCTTCTCCATGAATTTTAATACCTACTCCTAATTTTTCTTTTGTTTCCTTTACTGCTTGCTCAATATACAGATTGAACAACATCGGGGAGAGGCTACAACCCTGTCTTACTCCCTTCCCAACCTCTGCTTCCCTTTCATGTCCCTCGACTCTTATAACTGCCATCTGGTTTCTGTACAAATTGTAAATAGCCTTTCGCTCCCTGTATTTTACCCCTGCCACCTTTAGAATTTAAAAGAGAGTATTGATACACAAAGACGCAGCATAATCCAGACACTTCCCTGCAGTGAAATAATACGGAACTTGTATGTGTTTTACACATATATCGTAAGGCAGAATTTGAAGGTTAATTATTGCGCAACCCAATCATTTTATCCCACTGCGACGCAGAAAATCGATATTTGGCTGAATGATCCACTGCACGAAATTTCAAATAGTTTGTAATGAAAAATAGGAGTATCTATGATTTTGCATCTGGTACATATTACACAATATGTTACTGCATTTGAAATTCACCTAATAGATTGAATATTTCTTTAGAGTTGATTGGAGCTCTTTATCTGTCAACAATCTTGAGAAAATTTATTTGACGTATCTTACTCATTGGATCGCACCGCGCCAGTGACAAAGCCAGATTAAAATATCTACAACATTCCTCATATTGCATAAACGGCTCATGATATCGAAATGAGATTTTGGCAAATGATAGCACACAAGGAGAAGGGAATCCTGCCGTATGGTTACCACGCACTACTTCGTTATCTAGATTGCTATTCCTCTAACTATAGACTTTTTCGATGAAGGTATGTAATTTTTAAGGGTCCTCGATAGCTGGTGAAACGAGATAAGCTACGGATTTTAGAAACATGAGTGAAGTCATTACACGTTCATTTTGTACCAAGGATGTGCTTTTTCATAAGATGCTGACCTTACTTTTCCTCAGTTCTATCGCAGTTGGATCTGCACAACATGTGAGTGTAAACTCCGCTGTTTTGGCAAAAGACGTAAATTTTAACGTGGCAACAGGAGAAATGTGCATTATTTACTTAAAATACGCCACTCATGACTCTTCTATGAACGTTGCAAGTGGTTAACAAACAGGCGAAAATGAACCGCCGCCTTTTCGGCAGAATTCTTTTTAGATACTAAACAGAGATCAGGAGACAGACCTTTTTGAATGGTCACCATGCAAGTGTGAGCATGGAGGAGCCTCGCTTAATATTTACGAAAAGAATGATGCAGGCTTGAGTTTAGAACGGCATTCCCCTCCAGCACTCGGCAATTCCTCTATAGCGCTCTGAGCGATCCCCCACCACTCTGCCCACGCTTCCCTAGCCGACAGTGTATATAGCGCTCATGGCATTTTGCGCGCGCTATACCCATGGACCCGGCGATGCTTTAAACAGCAAGATGTCGACACACGCGAAAGAGGAACAGAGCTCAGAAGTCCACTTGTAACGAAACGAGGGTTAATGATGTCACATTGGCACCAAAATTCTGCTCATTCTGCTCAATGCCACCATGGACGTGACACGCGATGGGGTTGTCTTCCAGCGCCCCCCCCCCCCCCCCCCCAGCACCCTTGCCCTTCTCTTGATGCCTTTGCGATGGAGGTCACAACTGTGATACACAACACTGAAATCACACGGTTCTTAGAGGTAGTCAGTAAAAACATTTCGACGCACTCCTGCTCAGAATCGAAATGAAGAAGCCTCCATAGGTGGCCTAGAAGGCGTCCGTAAAATCACTTCTTTTGCTGGGGCGTCCATTCACACACATTTTCCAGTGTGATGTGTAATTTTTGACATTGCTAACAGCCGCGCGGGGTAGTCGTGAGGTCTAGGGCGTCTCGTCACGGTTCGCGCAGCCCCCGCCGTCGGAGGTTCGAGTCCTCCCTCGAGCATGGGTGTGTGTGTTGTCCTCAGTGTAAGTTAGTTTCAGTTAGATTTAGTAGTTCGTAAGCCCAGGGATCGATGACCTCAGCAGTTTGGTCCAATAGTCCTTACCACAAATTTCCAAATTTATACTAACACCCCGTGCATGGCTCGTGTCCGTGCCATGTTTTACTTAACATCCGGTTTCTGCCGTACTGCCACACGGCAGCAGCAGCGCTTATCAATATAAGCCCTGCAGTTTTATCTTTGCTGCAGTACTATTACTTCCCGGTCGTCGTGTGTCGACCGGTCAGTTGGAACGTGCTAGCAGTTCGTGCAGACCTGGCAATGTTTGAGCTGGCACGCGGCACAAGTTCAGTCGGAGTGCGCCAGCAGTGAGGTCCGGACCGCCATTACTCGCCCGACCGCTGCCGACACACATGAATGGAGTGGCGACGACTTTGGTTCATCGTCGGTCGGTCGCCTCGCCGGACGACGTGTATTTGGCCGGCGATCGCTTATGGGTTGGCTGTGTGTGCCGACTCGTGATTCGTCCCTGTTATTGTACAGTCACAGCCGTTAGCATGGTCTGGTTCTTCGTACAGTGTTCGTGAAACTGTGTGTAGTTCGTGTGATTTTGATGGACAAGTTATTTTAAATGTTGTCGGCGTACTGGCTCTGAGGAGGCGATCGGTTGGCGTGGAGCAGCGAGGAATTCTCGGCGGCGCGTAGTTTGGTCGGGACCCGCTGGCGGTCTCTACGTGGTATCGGAGCGTATGGCGCTGTTCCCATTGCTACGAGGTCCGTGGCTCACCGAACCTGTACATAAAAGTTGAGTTTTGATTTAACCTCCAGAAAGTCAAGACTGCTCACACCGTGTCTTTCGGAGGTCGTTGTCGGCTGTTGGGACATTACAGCGAGCAACCACGTGGTTTTCAAGTTGGAAAATTGTAGCCACCCTCCGGTGGAGTTTCACTGTATTTGGTTATTTGAATTGAAGTGCACCAGCCAATATATTCTACGTTGTTCCGTTGAAGCCCCTGTTGTGCCCTGGTTGGGTGAAGTAGAAGTTATCTTGTCGGTGGGTCCACTGACTGTCGATCGGTTGGGTTGTTGTCGGATCGTGAATTGTTGGCCCGACTGCCTACTCAACTAAGCGAGCGTTAGTGTTTGAATTACAGGCCGACCCTCGAACAACTGGGCGCCCTTGTGTGTACTGCCCTATTTTTTTAAAAATTTGTTCTTGTTTGTACTTGCATGGCTCCTACCCAGATGGTGTTTTAAATTAGAGCTGTTTTACTTTTAAGGCCTACAGCCTAGTTTACTCTTTCACGTAAGCCTTTTGGCATTTTGAAAACTTTTTTGAATTTTTAAGTCGTCGGCGTTCAGGCGATTTGAATTTAACTTGTTTACTTCAACCTATTGAATTTTTAAGTCTTCGGCCTTTAGCCGGTTTCAGTGTCAGTTGTTTGTTCTTAAGGCCGTCACCCTAAATTAAAGAACTGTTTCACGTAAGGAGTTTGGTATTTAAAAAAAAATATTTTTTGGAGTTTTCAGTGTTCGGCCTTCAGCCGATTTGAATTTAACTTCTTTACTTCAGCCTAACGAAGGAATTGTTTTAAGATAAGGATAGCCTTTTAAATTTCTGATTACGCTTGCGTTTTAAGTTATTAGCCTTCATCAGTTTTTAATTTGAAGTGGTAATTAAGTCCCAAAGATTAAAGCTGTTTGTTTAAAATTTTTTTTGGCCTGTTGTAAAGTTTGATCAGATAATAAAGTTGTATGTTCAACTGTAACTACCAGCCCCCTAGTTTGGCCCCTTTCCACAATTTATTCTATCTGTGCTGTCCTGCGGGTTAAGCAGGAGATTTCAGGACGATTCACCGTTCTCTATGGACATTATTACTCAGGAATCCCACTGAATGAGATCTGATTACTTTGGAATATAGCAAGAGAGCAACTGGTGTTCTGGTGTACAGGGTGGAACCTGCAGACACTGTTGATAACTATTCGATGAAGTCCAAACATGATCCAAAGGAGCAAAGGTTGTTATACTTTTTCAGCCCCCATCTTCCACTCCCTCCTGTAGCATGATCCTGTGGAAGTGTGTCATTGATATGTGTGTTGATACAACGAAAAGGGACTCCTCTAAGTTCCCACAGTTTAGATACACTCTCTGTTTCCACCACATACCTCTGTTGAGCACTTTAATTAATGTCACTCTACAAAGACATGCACTCACAGATGACTACACGCTGGCAGAGTGGGAGACACTTTCGACACCCCCACAGATTTCGCATGTGGGCAGAAGGCACTAATGTAGGTTTTTATCGACACTCAGCTGAGGCTGTGTCGACCGGATTGCCTATCCCACTGGCAGATAGTCACTGGTGAGTGCATGCCTTCGTATAGGGCCATTTCTCGGATGTCATCAAAGGTACACATGTGGCAGCGAGGATGTGGCTGATATGGGGTGGACTTAGTGGAATCATTTTATCGACATACATGTCAACGTCAGTCTACCACAAGATCATGCTACAGAAGGCGGTGAAGTAGTAGGGCTGGAACATGCATAAACACACTTTCCTGCTTCTGATTACGCTGCAGTTCGGTCGAAAGGCTTGGAACAGTTCCTAGTAATTTCACTCTGCAAAACAGAACAAGAATTACAATTCTGCTACGTTTCAAAGGGATCAGACCTCGTTCATTGTGGTTGCAGTTCCGAAAGGTTCTTAGAGAAGGGTAAATCGTCCCACAGCTACCAACAGAGCTAAGTCTAAAAAGGAAGACTGTTCTTCACGTCGCACTACAAGCAGTCGTTTACGACAGCGAAATATGAGTAAATGAAAACTCCAAGAGAAGGGGTGGTTTCATTGATGGCCTTCATATCACATCCATAGGCCTTTTTGTGTTTCCGAAATGTTTTCCTCGGCCCATTAGAATATAGCGTCACTTCATCCCTGCGCCTCGCAGTGCTGACGAAAGAGATGGAGTGAGATGTGGGTAACATGGTGGGAAGTGACAACCTTCCCATCTTCTGTCATGTCCGCGGGAGCGTTGGGCAGAACTGCGGCAAAATTTCGTGCCAATGTTGCATCATTAACCCACCTTACATATCCTGCTGCGTTCGGGCCTTCCCCCCCTACCTCCTCCCTCCCCCCTCACCCCCTCATGTGACAACACCTGGAAGTTTGTAATGTTGCCGAGCCAGAGAGTGTTGTCGCAGCGCAACACGCTTTTGCACTACTACAGAGGGATATCGTAGGCATCTTCAAGCCAGATATCGATTTCTTGGTCCAATGGAACAAAACGACGTGGTTTCAAAGGAATGACCCTTTCGTTGTTTTTCGCAATGTAATATGGCACAGTTCATGTTGTATATGAAGCCAGCGGATTCAGTTCCTTAAATACAACCCATGTTAAACAGATAACATTTGTCTTTTTTCAAGATAATAAACTTCTTCTGATATGGGCGGAACTTTATCTTCACACAACTGGGAAACTTTTCTTGAAATACGTCGTTCCACACACACACACACACACACACACACACACACACACACACACACACACACAACCATATATATATATATATATATATATATATATATATATATATATGTTGTTGTTGTTGTGGTCTTCAGTCCTGAGACTGGTTTGATGCAGCTCTCCATGCTACTCTATCCTGTGCAAGCTTTTTCATCTCCCAGTACCTACTGCAACCTACATCCTTCTGAATCTGCTTACTGTATTCATCTCTTGGTCTCCCTCTACGATTTTTACCCTCCACGCTGCCCTCCAATACTAAATTGGTGATCCCTTGATGCCTCAGAACATGTCCTACCAACCGATCCCTTCTTCTGGTCAAGTTGTGCCACAAACTTCTCTTCTCCCCAATCCTATTCAATACTTCCTCATTAGTTATGTGATCTACCCATCTAATCTTCAGCATTCTTCTGTAGCACCACATTTCGAATGCTTCTATTCTCTTCTTGTCCAAACTATTTATCGTCCATGTTTCACTTCGATACATGGCTACACTCCATACGAATACTTTCAGAAATGACTTCCTGACACTTAAATCAATACTTGATGTTAACAAATTTGTCTTCTTCAGAAACGCTTTCCTTGCCATTGCCAGCCTACATTTTATATCCTCTCTACTTCGACCATCATCAGTTATTTTGCTCCCCAAATAGCAAAACTCCTTTACTACTTTAAGTGCCTCATTTCCTAATCTAATTCCCTCAGCATCACCCGACTTAATTAGACTACATTCCATTATCCTTGTTTTGCTTTTGTTGATGTTCATCTTATATCCTCCTTTCAAGTCACTGTCCATTCCATTCAACTGCTCTTCCAAGTCCTTTGCTGTCTCTGACAGAATTACAATGTCATCGGCGAACCTCAAAGTTTTTATTTCTTCTCCATGAATTTTAATACCTACTCCGAATTTTTCTTTTGTTTCCTTTACTGCTTGCTCAATATACAGATTGAACAACATCGGGGAGAGGCTGCAACCCGGTCTTACTCCCTTCCCAACCACTGCTTCCCTTTCATGTCCCTCGACTCTTATAACTGCCATCTGGTTTCTGTACAAATTGTAAATAGCCTTTCGCTCCCTGTATTTTACCCCTGCCACCTTTAGAATTTGAAAGAGAGTATTCCAGTCAACATTGTCAAAAGCTTTCTCTAAGTCTACAAATGCTAGAAACGTAGGTTTGCCTTTCCTTAATCTTTCTTCTAAGATAAGTCGTAAGGTCAGTATTGCCTCACGTGTTCCAGTGTTTCTACGGAATCCAAACTGATCTTCCCCGAGGTTGGCTTCTACTAGTTTTTCCATTCGTCTGTAAAGAATTCGTGTTAGTATTTTGCAGCTGTGACTTATTAAGCTGATAGATCGGTAATTTTAACATCTGTCAACACCTGCTTTCTTTGGGATTGGAATTATTATATTCTTCTTGAAGTCTGAGGGTATTTCGCCTGTTTCATACATCTTGCTCACCAGATGGTAGAGTTTTGTCACGACTGGCTCTCCCAAGGCCGTCAGTAGTTCCAATGGAATATTGTCTACTCCGGGGGCCTTGTTTCGACTCAGGTCTTTCAGTGCTCTGTCAAACTCTTCACGCAGTATCATATCTCCCATTTCATCTTCATCTACATCCTCTTCCATTTCCATAATATTGTCCTCAAGTACATCGCCCTTGTATAGACCCTCTATATACTCCTTCCACCTTTCTGCTTTCCCTTCTTTGCTTAGAACTGGGTTTCCATCTGAGCTCTTGATATTCATACAAGTGGTTCTCTTATCTCCAAAGGTCTCTTTAATTTTCCTGTAGGCGGTATCTATCTTACCCCCAGTGAGATAGGCCTCTACATCCTTACATTTGTCCTCTAGCCATCCCTGCTTAGCCATTTTGCACTTCCTGTCGATCTCATTTTTGAGACGTTTGTATTCCTTTTTGCCTGTTTCACTTACTGCATTTTTATATTTTCTCCTTTCATCAATTAAATTCAATATTTCTTCTGTTACCCAAGGATTTCTACTAGCCCTCGTCTTTTTACCTACTTGATCCTCTGCTGCCTTCACTACTTCATCCCTCAAAGCTACCCATTCTTCTTCTACTGTATTTATTTCCCCCATTCCTGTCAATTGCTCCCTTATGCTCTCCCTGAATCTCTGTACAACCTCTGGTTCTTTTAGTTTATCCAGGTCCCATCTCCTTAAATTCCCACCTTTTTGCAGTTTCTTCAGTTTTAATCTACAGGTCATAACCAATAGATTGTTGTCAGAGTCCACATCTGCCCCTGGAAATGTCTTACAATTTAAAACCTGGTTCCTAAATCTCTGTCTTACCATTATATAATCTATCTGATACCTTTTAGTATCTCCAGGGTTCTTCCATGTATACAACCTTCTTTCATGATTCTTAAACCAAGTGTTAGCTATGATTATGTTGTGCTCTGTGCAAAATTCTACCAGGCGGCTTCCTCTTTCATTTCTGTCCCCCAATCCATATTCACCTACTATGTTTCCTTCTCTCCCTTTTCCTATATATATATATATATATATATATATATATATATATATATATATATATATATATATATAACACAAGCATTTAAATGAAATCTCTTAGAAAAGTCGTATACCCAGAATTTTAAATTAATTATTTGTTATTTTTCCACTTTATGTTTATAAAGTACACAAAATAACACCTAAACTGCTGTTAAGAAATACTTTGATTTTCTCTACCGGTTGTATTCATTAAACTTCATCAGTTAGCAAGTGATATACCAAAGGCTATGTTACGAACACCGTCAGAAATGGACGACGTTATACCAGGAACCACCAGTCCAATACATGTCAAAAACTTAGGAGTTGATGATCACATAATGGCTATTAAATGTTAAAAGTTTGATTCCATTCTGTACTGACGACCGTTATCATCTTAATTACGATCTGTGATCCCCAGGGGCATGAATACACTCTTGTTAATTTTGTGGCAGGCCAGTAAACAGCCTTTCAATGTTGTTCTAAAACATATGTCTTGTCATATCACCAAGATAACTTCCCAGGTGGAGTTATAAAGTGTATGCTTTGCTCATGCTCTGTGGATGACAAATCAAGAGATTGGGCAAGCCAGTGGAGCGCCTGCACATTTCTCAAGACGTTTGTGGCGTGAAACGCAGATTAAGTGTTGTGTACTACTTCACACGCAATGGTAAGAAGAGGTGGACTACAGACTGGTGCAGCAGTTGTCGAAGTAAGCAAGCTGGACAACAGCAGAAATGATTAACGAACACGTGAATTCAGTAACCATAAGATGTACTTAATCTGTAGCTTTCTTTAAGCGTTCCGAGGAAACTTTACAAAAGAAGAAACATCAATAAAGAAGCAACTAAAACTCGTCCATGGCCCTGACGTGTTGAGACCTCTAACCGGAACGTTCCAGTAGCATTAGTCATCCAAGATAGCCATCATGTACTCACTCCTTTCTTCATGTATGTCAGTAGATTTTTTTCTGTACTGAAAGTACTGAGTATAAGCTCACTCAGGTTGGCAGTGGTTGGTCAAACTGCTCATTGTCTTAAAGTAAGCATTTCCGTGGGTGGGTTTCACTCTGCAAGACTGAAGCCTGCTACCAGAGTATCCTGATCAGCCTGCAGGCTATCATGGTCGTCGTCTCTGAAGGTAAAATCTTCTGGACTGTTAGGCATTGTCGTATTTCTTCTATACGGTCGAGGTTTCAATGCTGAGATGTTCTTGGGGATCTTGTGGTGTCCACCGTTCAGTGCACACGGACAGAGACCAGTCTTACAGAGGATTCCCTCACTTGTGCTGGAAGAGTGGAATTATTGGGTAAAATTGTGGTGGCTTCAGTAAGTAATCAATGGATAGAAAGGATAAACATTTTTGCTGAGAAGAGTTATTGGTTAAGAGTTTTCGTGCTGCTATTGGTCCGCTACGGTCAGAGCAAGAACGGCGAGGTTTCCCAAAAAGTTTGTTTTTGTTTTAATTTAGTTGTCTTTGGCTTAGGGCAGCAAAGATCATATAGCCCATTTAGGGCAGCAAAGATCATATAGCCCATTTAGGGCAGCAAAGATCATATAGCCCACGGTAGTTACATGAGTGTCAAGTTAACCTTAGTACAATTTTCACAACATAACCATAATAAGTGTGTGAAGTACAAAGATAGGTTCGCAGTATAAACTAAAACATATCATTACGACTCAGGTTTCGAATCGGGCCTGTTCCGTAAGAGATTTCACAACATGTTTGCTTAAGCTAGAGGATGTTCTTGGTTTACTTTATAGGAAATACAAAATGTTAGTTATATTGGTGACTTCAACATTAATTGCATAAGTGATTGTGCAAGGAAAAGGATGCTGGTAGACCTCCTTAATTCATATAATCTTATGCAAACCGTATTCTTTCCAACGAGAGTGCAAGGGAACAGTAGAACAACCATAGACAACATTTTTGTTCATTCCTCATTACTAGAAGGGCATTCTGTTAGCAAAAAGGTGAATGGACTTTCAGATCATGATGCACAAATTTTAACTCTAAAAGATTTTTGTGCTGCAACACATGTTAAATATAGTTATCAACTGTTTAGGAAAGCTGATCCAGTTGCTGTAGAGACCTTTGTAAACCTTACCAAGGAACAAGAGTGGAAAGATGTTTATAGCGCTGATACAGTAGATGATAAGCATAATGCTTTTCTCGAGACTTTTCTCGTGCTCTTTGAAAGTTGATTTCCGTTAGAACGTTCAAAACAGGGTACTAGCACAAACAGGAAGCCCGGGTGGCTGACTGGAGGGATAAGAATATCTTGTAGAACAAAGTGGCAATTATATCAAAACGTTAGAAACAGGCAAAATCTAAATGCTGCAGCCCATCACAAACAGTCTTGTAAGGTGCTTAAAAATGTTATGAGTAAGGTAAAAAGTATGTGGCATGCAGATAGAATAGCTAAGTCTCAGTATAAAATTAAAACCATATGGTCAGTCGTAAAGGAAGTGGCTGGTTTGCAGAGACAGGTCGAAGATACATAATCAGTGCGTAGTGGGAATGTCCGAGTTACTGATAAGTCGCTTATATGTACAGTATTTAATAATCACTTTCTGAATATAGCAGGTGAACTATATAGAAACCTAGTCCCAACAGGGAATCACATAGCGCTATTAGAAAAAAGTGTTCCGAGACTGTTACCTGAAATGCTCCTCCATGATACTGACAAGAGGGAGATTGAGTTAATAATCAAATCACTAAAGACCAAGAACTCACATGAATATGACGGGATATCTAACAGAATACTGAAGTATTGTTCTATGTATGTTAGCCCAGTACTTAGCCATATCTGTAACTTTTCCTTTAGGAGTGGTCGGTTTCCTGACCGATTAAAGTACTCGGTAGTGAAGCCCCTTTATAAAAAGGGAGACAGGGATAATGTTGACAATTTTAGACCTATTTCTATGCCATCGGTGTTTGCTAAAGTTATCGAGAAGGTTGTATATACAAGGTTATTGGAGCATTTAAATTCACATAATTTGCTGTCAAATGTACAGTTTGGTTTTAGAAATGGTTTATGTGGTGTCACCGCCAGACACCACACTTGCTAGGTGGTAGCCTTTAAATCGGCCGCGGTCCGTTAGTATACGTCGGATCCGCGTGTCGCCACTATCAGTGATTGCAGACCGAGCGCCGCCACACGGCAGGTCCAGAGAGACTTCCTAGCACTCGCCCCAGTTGTACAACCGACTTTGCTAGCAATGGTTCAATGACAAAATACGCTCTCATTTACCGAGACGATAGTTAGCATAGCGTTCAGCTACGTCATTTGCTACGACCTAGCAAGGCGCCCTTACCAGTTACTATTGATACTGTGAATAATGTACAGTAAAGAGCGACGCTCATCATTAATGGATTAAAGTTAAGTATTTCACCAGCTACGTCCGTTTTTCTAAATTCTAATTTCCTTGTCCTGTTCCAGACCTCACGCCAGCCTGCGTGAGCTAAAACGCGTGCCTTTCGGCTTCCTCTAGTAACCCGGTGTTGGCTCTCCTGCCAACCCACAACAGTTTAACAACTGAAAATGCTATATTCTCTTTTCTCTGTGAGGTTTTGGACGGATTAATTGAAAGGTGGCGAACGCTAGGTGTTTTCTTTGATTTATCGAAGGCTTTAGACTGTGTTGACCACAATATATTACTGCAGAAGTTGGACCATTATGGAGTAAGGGGAGTAGCTTACAATTGGTTCGCCTCTTACTTTAAGAACAGAAAGCAGAAGGTAATTCTCGGCAATATTGAGAGTGGTAGTGATGCTCAATCCCAATGGGGCACTGTTAAGTGGGGCATTCCCCAAGGATCAGTGCTGGGGCCACTGCTGTTTCTTATTTATCTAAATGAAATGCCTTCTAGTATTACAGGTGATTCAAAAATATTTCTGTTTGCTGATGACACCAGCTTGGTAGTGAAGGATCTTGTGTGTAATATTGAAACAATATAAAATAATTTAGTTCATGAAATAAGTTCGTGGCTTGTGGAAAATAATTTGACGCTAAATCAGTAAGACTCAGTTTTTACAGTTTCTAACTCACAATTACACTAAGCAGATTCAGAAGGATGTAGGTTGCAGTAGGTACTGGGAGATGAATAAGCTTGCACAGGATAGAGTAGCATGGAGAGCTGCATCAAACCAGTCTCAGGACTTAAGACCACAACAACAACAACAACAACTCACAATTCAACAAGAACCGATATTTTGATCAGACAGAATGGGCATATTATAAGCGAGACGGAACAGTTCAAGTTCCTAGGCGTTCGGATAGATAGTAAGCTGTTGTGGAAAGCCCATGTCCAGGATCTTGTTCAGAAACTAAATGCTGCTTTATTTACCATGAGAACAGTATCTGAAATAAGTGACAGTTCAACACGAAAAGTAGTCTACTTCGCATATTTTCATTCGCTTATGTCGTATGGTATTATTTTTGGGGTAATTCTTCTGATTTAAAAAGGGTATTTTTGGCTCAAAAACGGGCTGTTCGAGCTATATGTGATGTAAGTTCGAGAACTTCTTGTCGACCCCTATTCAATAGTCTGGGAATTTTGACATTGCCCTCACAGTATATATTTTCTTTAATGTCGTTTGTTGTTAGCAATATTAGCCTATTCCCAAGAGTTACCAGCTTTCACTCAGTTAATACTAGGCAGAACTCAAATCTGATTGTGGAATGCACTTCCTTGACTCTTGTGCAGAAAGGAGTGCAGTATTCTGCTACATCCGTTTTCAATAAGCTTCCACAAGAACTCAAAAATCTTAGCAGTAGCCCAAACACTTTTAAGTCAAAACTGAAGATTTTCCTCATGGCTCACTCCTTCTATTCTGTCGAGGAGCTCCTGGAAGAGCTGAAAAATTAAGCAAATTCCAGTGTTACATTGTTGATTTTCTTTATTTAAACTTACGACTTGTCGCCTGAATATGTTTCTTATATTTCATTTTATCTGTTTCTACTATCGTGTTATAATTTCATGTATTGACTCGTTCCATGACCATGGAGACTTCTACTTAATTTGGTCCCACGGAACAATAAAAAAAAAGAAAAGATCGACATCTGCAGCGACTTATAACTGAAAGCTGGGGAATGGCGTCGTTTCCAAAGATCTTCTCCCAAAGAGAAAACACAAACAGACGTCCTAGTTTTATAAACGGTCTGATCCCATGGGAAGACAGGATCCATAAAACTTACCGGTCATAGCTGGATAACAGCGTCTTTTAAAGACATCGCCAGCAAATAATACCTATAATAAGTAAAGCAGCTACCCCTGTACGAAGGGGTAGCCCCTCGTAACCGAACTTTTATATAAGAGCGCCCCTGCTGCCGATTACTTGGTAAACGACATTATGGCGTGGTCCACAGCTACCGCCGTTGTGTCCTGATGACAGTGTCTAGAAGCATTGATTTTCTGACGGTATAGGTGGACGGGATAACAGCCGCATTCAAACCTCTTGCGGACGACAGAGGACACGTCTTCTAAGCTTCACCGAGGTGTTAAATGGCCGAGAAGATACGTTCTGTTGTATGACCGATAGGTGGCAGCCTTTATGATGTTGGGACACACGCCATTAACACTTCCTAGTTGTGAAAAACATTTTTCTGACCATAAAGTTGAAATCCGCATACAGTATTGGTGATGGGTGGAAATTTCTTTCCATAACACTCCTTTTAGCGAGGAGGCCAACAGCTTCTTTACGTAGCAAAGAAATAAAGATTATCCGCAAAGGTGACTTCTCGGACTATTTTTTTATTTTGGCTGTGGGTTACGAGGACCGTGCAAGCCAACAACGGTTATAAAGTTACAGAGAAACGGAAATGCATAAAAGCATAATGGAACAAAATTTCGAAGCTGGCATACAAACACACACTTAAAGTAAAATAAAAGCGCAATTAGACAAACATCGGACAGCAGCCGGTAGTGACAACAACGACATTGTAGCACAATTACAAACAGCACTATACAAGAACATTATGATAAACATGCATATGCTACTAAAGTAAAAGACAAAGGATGAAAGGGCTTCCGTAAAACATACAATATGTACAACAATAGCTGAAGAACAAAACTAGAAGTAACATCATATAATAATATGAGAAATGTAGCATACAGACAGACGTGCTCAAAGTAAAAGAAAAACCCAAAATGGCAAACACAGTACAACCAACGGAGTACGAAAATATAATGTACAAATATAGTCTGTAAAGCAAATTCAAACACAAAATTGCACATCCGATTATGAAGGGGGATGATGCCACTTAAAATGAATAGCTCGGTAACTCATAAATCAAAACTGAATGCCGATGGTTTTCAAATTGTCTTAGAGCAAGTTATATTTAGCAGAACTGTTACGTAAAATAGGAACACTGGTGGAGAGGGGGTAGCGTCTTCCAACCAATTTCTTGTACAAGAGTGATTGTGTAGTTGTGTATCTGAACACTGTAACACGATGGGGCTGATATCCGCTGCCGCCGTTGTGTAATTATTCCAGTGTCCAGAAGTGTTACTCTTCAATCAATACACGTGCGAGGAGTAACGTGTCCTAGCTTCGTGCGAATGATAGAAACCACATGACGTCTACGAAGTTGCACTGAGGCTAATCATCGTCGAGAAGAGACGTTCGGTTGTATGGCCGCCAGATGGCCGCCCCTAAAGTGCTGAGAGACATACTATTCACACTTCCAAGAGCTCTAAGCAACCTTCCTTATAGTCGATATGAGATTCGTGTACGGAATCTGCGTTGGGCGTACCTGTACTTCTACAACACTTCTTTTGGCAAGGCGGTCAGTAGTTTCATTATGGAGAATACCATGATGTCCTTTAATCCATAGTAATTGGACGGCAATGCTCAAGGTCTGCGAATCTCTTATGGCGCCCAATTTTCTGTTTATAAAACGTGGGATGTTGCCCTTTCCGCAGCATACACTGCGAGTCCGTAACTATCAGGACTAACTTGAATTCCCGGATACACATAATGAATGACTTCGCTGATGACAAGTAACTTAGCAGCGTAGATAGAAATTCAGGTGAAAATGCAAGCGCTTGGTAGGCGCCACTAGAAGAGCTAAGAAAGACGCATCCCCCACGAGCCTTAGATTTAGAAACGTGCGTATAGACATTGTAACCTCCCCACAAAAATAATTATTAAAATGAACCATGAACCAAGTGTAACCTCCACACAAAAATAACAATTAAATGAATTTTTAAATATTGTAACCTCTCAAAAAAATTGGTTCCCATTCATAATCTCTGTGCAGAAATGCATTCACATTTGATGTACCCTCAAAATTCTTTTCTCATTTAATGGTAAGTTCGAAACAGAAAAATTCCTAAACCAAAAAATAAAAAAATTCAATAACCTGGTAAATTTTATGACCACAGTAGCGCTGCGCCACGGCCCTGTAATCTGAATGAAAAATCACATAAATATAATTGCATAAGTGGTCATAAAATGTGTAAGTTCATCTGGAAAAATGTGCACGGTCTGATGTGTAATGACAAGAACAGCGACCTGCTAACCTTGCCTTGCCAGGCACTTGTAGAAGAAATATGACAATCATCAGTAAGTAAGCATATAGATATAATTGCATAAGTAGTCATAAAATGTGTAAGTTCATCTGGAAAAATGTGCACGGTCTGATGTGTAACGACAAGAAAAGCGACCTCCTAACCTTACCTTGCTGGGCACTTGCCAAGAAAAAATACAATAATCATCAGTAAGTGTTCATGTGAATATAATTGCGGAAGTGGTCATAAAAAAAAATCAGGAAATGGCATTACAGTGTGATAAATCATAAAGTATGTTCATTCAATAAAGGGTTTGATGTTGGAGATATGGTGATTCCCTTTGGGTTTTCTGGTTCTCAGAGTTTCGACGTGTACTACATTGGTGTGAGGAATGCTGCGAATTCGATATGGACCTGCATATAGAAGCTCAAATTTACTACATCTACTTTTTCCTCTATTAGATAAATAATGTGTGCGTACCAATATCTTCTGTCCAATGTGAAAGTCACGGCGTGTACAAACCTACTTTTGCTGTCTTCTCCGGCGCTTTGCGGCACGTTTGATGTTGTTCAGTGCAATGTCAATTATTTCTTGGTGTCGTAGTCAACGAGTGTAGGAAAGGTTACTAATTCTTTAATTTTGTTAGGTGGTTCAACATTTTTCAGTATAACAGACGGAGATAGCATAGTAGATTCATTTGGTATGGAATTAATTACATCCTGGAATGAGAGTATGTGTGTGTCCCAATCAATATGCTTTTTATGGCAGTATATTCTGCACAGTTTACCAATTTCTTTCATTAATCGTTCACAAGGGTTCGAAGAAGCATGGTACCTGGATATATAGATCGGAGAAATGTTTCTAGCTCGTAACATAAGTGTACATATAGCAGATCGAAACTGTGGTCCATTGTCGGAAATTGCTTTCAATACATGCCCTACATGAAATAGAAAATGTTTTACAAATGCTTTCGAAACAGTTTTAGCAGTAGCTTTGCGTAACGGAGTGAAGGTAACAAATTTTGAAGTGAGTTCAACAGCGACAAAGATATAGCAAAAACCTCTATTAGTTCTGGAAATCGGACCAAAAATTTCTACAGCGGCCATGTGTCTCAATTTAACAGGTACAATGGGATGTAATGGAGGAATATGTGAAGTCGTATCTGACTTAGCTTTCTGGCAGATTTTACACGACCCTAAAACTCGTCGAATACGTTTCTCCATGTTGGTAAAATAACAGTTCTGTCTCAGTATAAGAAAACATTTTCTGGCTCCTTAATGTGCGTAACTTAAAAGAGTATACCAAATTAATTTGTTAACAAGTTCGTCAGGAATGCATAATAACCAATTGTTGGTGTCAGGGTGAGAGCGGCGAAACAGAATGTTATTGCGTACAGTGTAACGGTTTCTAATGGTAACATTATTCCTATCTTGCCAAAGGTGTTTAATTTCTTTCCATACATTGTCTTTACTCTGCTCTTGTGCTATGTCTTGTAATGACGACGAAATAAAATTTTCAAATGCAACTTGCTGAATGTACATGACGCTGAAATTTGCTTTGCAGAAGTTGGTTGCGATGTCTTGCTGATTGTTGCTGAGAGAACGGGATAGTGTGTCTGCTACAATATTTTGTGCACCGGGAATGTGAACAATTGTAAAATTAAATTCCTGCAAATAAAGTTTCCATCTACTTAATCTGTCGTGTGTAAATTTAGCGGGAAGTAAAAACTGTATAGCAGTATGATCTGTGTAAACGGTCGTATGCCTTCCATAAAGAAAATGCCGAAATCTCGTAAATGCCCATACAACACATAATGTTTCAAGTTCTGTAACAGAATAAGCGCGTTCAGCAGGTGACAGAATGCGACTCGCAAAGGCTATGTTTTTAATTACTGTAGTGCCATCTTCTTCAATTTCCTGAAAAATATGTACGCCTAAAGCGGTGTTAGAACTGTCGGTGGCAATGGAAAAATTTCTAGTAAGATCCAGATGTGATAAAAGAGGTGCATTCAACAAAGCATGTTGCAAATAACATTCTCGTCAACAAGATTCTGCGTGTCAAAAGTATTGCTTGCGTTACTGTAAGATGCAACCTGTACCGTATCTAGTCAAACTCAATCTGACGTGCTATTATTTTCGGGAGGATGCTGTGGCATTTCCACTATTTGAACTGTTCCGTTACCTCTTCCTGACGTATTATGTTCGGGATGATATCTACTGTCTGGTTCATTCATGATAATATGTTGTTGCGGATGATTTTGCTGTTGGTAAAACCGACTGTTATTAAACGTACGCTGAAAATTTACGTCTGTCATGATAGTCATTTCTATATGGTGCATTGCGATAGGAACTGAAATGATGTTTTTTCTGTACGTAGTTATTTCCTTGTTGCTGTGCGTTACTATTTGTTGGAGCTGATGCTATACGTGCAGGCGGAAAAACATTGAAGCTTGGTTGACCTTGTACATTACATTGTTGGTTAGGTATGCTAACCGGCTGGTTTTGTTGCTGTTGCGGAGAAAAACCTCTATTGTTACCAAAATGTGGTTCCTGTTGCTGATAATTTTGACCATACTGATAATTAAAATTTTGTCTGTTATTAAAGTTCTGCTGCTTGTCGTTCCTGAAGCGTCTATTAACTTTGCTATTGAAATTCCGTGGCTGATCGTAATTGCTGTATGTTTGTTGACCTTGGTTATTATATGAAAAATTTTTGTTTATAAAGGAATAATCCGATTGCTGCACTTCCAAAAGCTGTAACAGATCTCTGAATGCCGAAATATTTTCTTTCTGCTGACCCATTAAAAGTGACACTCTTAATGATCGTGGTAGTTTAGAAATACGTAATTGAATAAGTGCAGATTCACTGTATGGTTCACTTAAGTACTGGTTTTGTTGGACCATGTGTTCAAAAAATTGCGTGACAGTGGAAAAATTTGAGTTCTCATAATTCGGTAAACTAATTAATTGATCCTTGATTCCGCGCTGTGTCATCTTCGACCAATACACTGACAGAAAAGCATTCTGAAATTCTTCTGCTGAGTAGCATTGTCTCGCGATCGGTCTCATACGAGTTGCCGGTTCACCTTCCAAAAAACTGCAAATAAATTCAAGTTTGTGTGTTACGGGCCAAGTCGGTGGAAAAGCAAAGCTAAATTGTTGTATCCAATCCAAGGGGTGAATCTGTGTTCTGTCATTTTTAAATACTTTAAATTTTCTCACGGATAGAAAATGCTTGTAATCAAAAGTATCGTCTCTGAATGTGTGAACAGGTTCAGGATTACGTGAGAATCTGTTTGTCTGTCTTTTCGGATTTTAAGTCGCGTAGTCTCTGTAAATTACTTAAGTTATACTGGCTGTATGAGTGTGACAAATGTTCGGAATGTGCCGTATGCTATGAAGTGTTATTGACTGAAACATTTTTCATCTCTGTCACTTCTTGCTGTAAAGTTGACAATTTTCTACGTAATGTATTATTGGACGAATCTATCTCACTGATCGTCTGCTGTAAATTTTGGAATTCAGGTGTTTGATTAAACAAAATCGGTGAAGTATCGTCTGATTTGGTATCATTATTACTTTCAATAAAGTCAATATGGCTGGCAAATTCATCATATTTTTCAGTCAGTACTTTAGTGTCACAAGCATTAATTTGTTTTTGTATTTTATGTGTGGTTTCGTTCAATTTTTTAACGTCTCCTTTGATGACAGCGGAATCCTGTATTAGTTCTAATTGTTCAAGTCTGTCGGTCACTGTCTGAAACTCTACTGTGTGTGTATCTGTTTTTGATTTAAGATCGGAAATTTCATCACGCAATTCCGTATTCAACTGTTTGATAGTATTAATTTCGTCTAATACTGTAGCAATATTGTTGTCCACGTATGTTTTTGCTTTCGTAAACAATTTACGTTTATCTTCCTGTCTCTGTGCAGTAATTGTTTCCATCACATGTCGCTTTACTTTATTCTGTTCCTGTATAAATTTACGGTAACGTGTTTCACTGTTTTGCAGGTGGTGATTAAAGCGTTCGTCAATTTGACTGTTCTGTTGGTCGAATTTCGCGTCTACTTTTGCATCCAGTGTGCGCGAAAGTTCTGCTGACATTAATTTAAACTCGTCGCGTAACTGTGTTGCGTTTTCAGAGCATTGTTCCATTTCGTCTCTAAGTGATTCTGTTGTAGCTGCTTGCGTATTCCTTAATTCTTGAGCAACAGATCTACTTTTTTCACTACTTTTCCTAGCACATGCCTTAATTTCCTCACGTAATTGTTCTTTAGTATCATGACATTGCACGGCAACGGCTGTAATCTGTTCACTAAGCTGTCTAGAATTGTTGTCTAGTTTTTCATTAAGGTTGTCTCGTTTTTCATTAATTTCATTAATTTATGTTTGAGACTTTCACTAAGTTGTTTGTGATTGCTGTCTTGCTTATCATTCGACTGTTTGTAATTGTTGTCTAGTTTTTCATTAAGTTGTTGTTTGAGATTTTCATTATTTTCATTAAGTTGTTTGAAACTTTCACTCTGTTGTAGCGATAGTGCCATAATTTGATCCAACCCAATATTACCTATTCTATTCTCTGTGCTGTTTGATGGCATACCTGCAATTGTCACGTTTTCTGTAACCATTTGGTCATTCTGTAATTCTTGAAAAGGTTTGCCAATCGAATGTGCACTGTTGGTCACTAAATCGGAATCAAATAAATCTGTCGTACTTTGAGTACACTGTTCATTTTCGTTAGAAAACTTTATCCTTTCACAATTCAAATTTTGCAAATCGGGTGTGTTAAACTGGGCAGCGTTCATTGTAACAGGACGTCCCGCGTCATCAATTGTCGTTAAATTAACAGAGGACACAATTGAATTTGTTTGCTCATCATTAGGATAAAAATCATTACTAGTGGTCGGTACGCACTGATTGTCTGTAAATGGAGGATTGTCATCATTACACTGAGTGTCGCAAATATTATCAGTCAAATTATTCGAGTCAGCTATTTCACCTATTGCACATCGCGATGTACTGTTAACAGTTTTTCGCGGCATTTTTTACAAATCAAAATTAAGCACAAATGAAACAAGGACAGTGCAAAAATGCAACAAACACAATTACAACAAAGAGCAACAAATTGCCGATGATCTGTGATAGCAAGAGTGACAAATTAGTAAATGCGTTGCGCCAGATGCAAACTACATTAAAGTAAATAAGAGCAGATATATGACTACTTCTCAGAAGATTCACAAAGAAATACGATCCTGGCCGGATGTCGCCAAGTGTAACCTCCCCACAGAAATATTAATTTAAATGAACCATGAACCAAGTGTAACATCCGCACAAAAATAATAAATAAATGAATTTTTAAATATTGTAACCTCTGAACAAAATTGGTTCCCATTCATAATCTCTGTGCAGAAATGCATTCACATTTGATGTACCCTCAAAATTCTTTTCTCATTTAATGGTAGGTTCGAAACAGAAAAATTCCTAAACCAAAAAATAAAAAAATTCAATAACCTGGTAAATTTTATGACCACAGCAGCGATGCGCCACGGCCCTGTACTCTGAATGAAAAAGCAAAAATTCTTACCTCAATAAAAACTGCGAATATATCTGCTCTTACCTAAAAATTTTTTCGGCACAGCTCTGTGCAATGCTGGCGTATGCTTTGTGATTCGTGAAAGGAATAATTATTCATTGGATAAAATCTTTAAATTGGAATGAATGCTTTTTTAAAAAAAAATTACTTTATATTATAAAAATTATTATTGGTGCATTTTTTAAAAGAAATTGGATGACAGTTAACATACAGTACTAGCTATGCGCAAGGCTGCCTCTTTACCTTCTAGAGTAATACTCATCGTCCAGAATCCCGACCAGAGCAGACTGCACACAAGCGCAGACACGCGCCGACTACCGCCGACTACAGTCGACTCACGCAGACAACTCAAGACTACTACCGACTACCTAAGACATGCCGACTAGCGACTAGCAACAACTAACTACATACTGCTCTGTGGTCAGAGACTCTCCTAAGTCTTGCGTGTTGCAGGCAGCGCATACATCGTATACCTCTTACAACTTGAATATACTGCTGCCATTTTATGCTGAGAAGATGTTCTATGTCGCGAGTGATAATTGTCTTCGGTCGGAAATCGTACGGCAGACATGCTCCAGAGGCTGGGGTGAAGAATAAACGAAAAAAGGAAACAGGGAATTTTGTGTCCTTCCCTCCCGTTGGAGGTTCGAGTCCTCCCTCGGGCATGGGTGTGTGTGTGTCGTCCTTAGCGTAAGTCAGTTTAAGTTCGATAAAACAGTGTGTAAGCTTAGGGACCGATGACCACAACAATTTGGTCCCATAAGACCATCCCACAAAATTTCCAAGAGCTCGACTGAGAAGAAAAATGCCAGACAACATTTGCCGTCTTATAGACAGCGGCATTACGGATGCTTCCCACCACTAGGAGGACACTGGTGGGCGTTTATTTTATGGGTCCAAGGCCAGGATGAATCATTCTATAATGAATGAACTCGAGCTTGCACAAGGTTGACTGCGCTGCAATGCCGTAGACAGTACTGTAATAATCTGAAACAGAACGGATCAAAACCTTGTAGAGCATAATCGGTTCCTCTCCCCACTACACTCGGGCAAGCATACGCAAGATGTATACTATGTTGTCCACCTTATTGATGAAGTACGCAGCGTGCCGCGTACATGTTAGTTTGCTATCGAAGTAGACACCAAGAAACTTAGCATGTGACCGAATAGGAAATCTGTACGGGCCCAGCTGAAGTTCATACAAGAAATTGTTGTGTCGTTTCCTCATGAATATCACAACTGATTTTGAACTCCCAAGCGGCCAACATTTCACGTGCACCGGGAAGCTATAGGCGTGTCACCCAAAAGCACGGCGAATGAGTGTATAGGCAGACGTCATCCGCATACTGAAGAACTTTAACTGTGGGGCTGAACAAAGTCGTACTCCGCAAAACACTCGTTAGTGAAGAAAGTGTTTTCAATGTCCATCGCAAGCGAGGTAATATTACCATAAGTACTTTTGCCATTACGGAAGCCGTTTTTCGTCCGCGGTAGCAAGTTTTCATGTTCCAGTCACCAGTCTACGCAAAGCTTGAGGAAACGTTTGAACATATTACACGCGTAGAACGACAGTGCAGCCGGGAGATACGATGTCGCTTGATCAGGGTCTTTCTAAGGCTTCAGTATGGGCACCAACAGCTGAGGCTTCCAGATGCCATTGAAAATGTTCACAAGCACACGTTTGGCATCGTCAGAAAAATGTAGAATCATATGGAACCATGGAGTGGATCTGGTCATAACTGGGCGATATATCTCATGAAGGAATAGTATGGTTAAACCGTCTCGCAGATTGGCAGCGGCACTTACAGCCACGAGATCGATGGGTTTTGGCACGGCAGATGGAGGTGTGACAATGGCGACGAACTCGTCTATCCTGATCTACAGCCGCTTTGGAGGTACCGGTTTCCGTTTGAAAGAGTTCACCATCGACCAAACACGTCCAACAGGAGTGTGCACAGGTACTTGTTCGCAGTACCTACTCCACTGTTCTTTCTTGCCGGCCTTGAGAAAGCGCTTAGCGGACACATCCGTAAGTTTGTAGTCAACATAGTTCTCCCACGTGGTACGCTGTTTAAGATGACTGCTAGCCAGTGATGTGTGCGCCATTCGACGCGAATATTCTGGGTCGCATCAGGGAACCGGAGATAGACTGGTGCCAGTCATTGTCCTTTTCTGTGGGACAGAATGCAGTGCTGCGACATCGATGTAATTTATAAACATAATGCACCTTGCTCGCGGGGCGACAAGATGAGGAATGGTGATGGCTGGTCATCTATTAGTGCGCCATACGATCACCAGTCTAGCTGCATAACGATTTACGAGATGGCCTATGGGCTGTGACAGA
This sequence comes from Schistocerca serialis cubense, assembly GCF_023864345.2. Classification (NCBI taxonomy): domain Eukaryota; kingdom Metazoa; phylum Arthropoda; class Insecta; order Orthoptera; family Acrididae; genus Schistocerca; species Schistocerca serialis. The sequence goes on from NC_064646.1 coordinate 358,429,091, forward strand.
CATTTAAGTGAAAGCCGGTATAAAAAGAGCTTAGTGGTTATAGAATGGGAACCAGTACCAACGTAGAAAATAAAGAAAGTGAGGTCTAACACAGAGTCAAATCGATGGCTGTGGGTCTTTGTCCAGTTAATGAAAGTAACGTAGGTAATCTATTATTGAGGAGGATAAGACTGAAAAATCGAGATCTCAAGGATCCTGTCACCCAATCAGCCGTAATAGGCACAGCTCCACAGTCCCTTATGCGCGTCAAAACCCCAGAAAATAAGAATATCGGTTGCAATTGCCGAACCACAGCGTACCGCTCTTCAAGGGGAATATAAGACCTTGGGTGACTGTAAATAGCCACGATGGTTTGGCGACCGATTTAAGTAGACAGCCTAACTGCTATCGCTTGAAAGCTGTCAATAGCTTCTTGGGATATCTTTACTGGAGTGTGATACAAGCCATTATTAACGAAGAAGGTGACACCTCATCCACCATCGTCTCTGTCTTAGCGATACACCTTGTATTCTTGGAAGCAGACAACGGCACCCGGTTGAAACCACGTCTTTGAAATGGGAGCCATGGCCTATTTAACGCATCCAAAGTTCTTGTTGATCCGCAATAGCAGATAGTCCATTCCATTTGATTATCCTAAAGCTCGCCACTACTAGGTGTAAGTAGGGTCGTTCCAGGTGACTGTGTCTTCGTGTCTTCTAAGAGGCGCATCATAAACGACATAATCTTTTCGATGACATATGCATTGTCGTTACAGAGTGGTGGTGGCGGTTGACTGTACTGAGGAGGATATTGGTCGATTGGTAGCAGGGCTTGGAACTGATGATGAGACACACAATATTCGCCACCAGTGTCTGAGAATCTCTGTCGCCTAGGACCAGAGATGACAGCCGATGCTTCTGCCAACTGGAAGTGATGTTGACGATGATCGGCACATTGAGGGAGAGGGCCTAACTGGGGCGTCACCGGCGACGGCGTTGATCGCATAGAAGAATCTTGTAAAGCGACTATTGGTTGCAGGGAATTACTTGGAGGCAGAGGGGGGAAGTCCAGCGTATTTTGGTGACTATGAGGCCGTCGGAGAGCTATGGGCTACCAATTTCCCTCTCCGACACGGTGTAGGACTTTGCCCGTCGTAGCTCTTGCCGATGGAGAAAGGTCGCCCATGATTTTTCTGCTACTCGGTGTGAATCAGAACAGTTTGAACACCTCGGGAACGGCGCCCTACACAAACCCGCTGGGAGTGGACCACCACATTTGCTGCAATGAGTACGACTTCTACATTGGGTTTCCCGGCGATGAAAACGCCTGCAATTTCTACATTGAATAACTGGAGCGCCGCACGGTTCTACTGGACTGTGCGACCCCACAATAACAATATGTGAGTGCAGAGTTTGGGAGCGAAACGACCAGAGAGACCGGAATGGGCCCTGTTTGTTCAGGATGTAAATGATGTTTCTTAGTGTATCATTTGATATATGCGACAGGATATATGCTCTACATTGCGTCAACGATCTCCTTGTCTGTCAGACTGATGCAACATCACGAATAATGGCACACGTATGGAGCAGGATGTTGGGGCTATAGACATTAAACTTACGATGTTTGAAAACAGGGACTTATGTCAAAGCGTTGACAGCCGCTACAGTTTTCACTTCTATCTTCGCTCTGTTACTGCCTGGCCGTCTAATGTCAACAATGTCATGCTTGAGATGAGAGTTATAGTAAAATAATAACGTGCCTAGCGACATAGGGTGGTGTTCCCCAACGTTCATATCCAAACTCTTCACAAAGACAATGTAGGAGCCAGCATCTGATCGACTCTACCGGTTGTTGACATTACGACCGTAGCAGTGGGTGTCAACGGTTAACTGGCGTGTATCATAACTAGAAGGTGAATCCCAACCGAGCAACTCTACAGCCGTTTATTAAGGCGACCACATTCCTGCTGATGACTTGCAGTTGTACCGGCGTCAGGTGCCAAGCTGGAAGGTTCGCTGGGATGGCTGTTTACTAACTTGATTGCAACTGTTGTTCAAATGGTTCAAATGGCACTGAGCATTAAGGGACTCAACTTCTGAGGTCATCAGTCCCCTTGAACTTAGAACTACTTAAACCTAACTATCCTAAGGACATCACACACATCCATGCCCGACGCAGAATTCGAACCTGCGATGCAACTGTTGTTACTGAGGGTGATACTGCTAGAGTTGTTGTTTTAGCTGCAATAGTTGAAACTGCTGCTGTTGAGCCAGTTGTTGCTGCTGAAACAGAAGTTGCAGCTGATGGTGGTGCTCAAGTCGCTGTTCGGGTTGATGTTGGAGCTGTTTTTGTTATTGTTGTTGTTGGAGAAGCTGTGTATCAGCTAGTGGTTATTCACGTTGTTGTATCTCACCATCGGAGAGTCGGACATCGGTGGCAACGGAACAAATGTCGGTGTGTGTTGATGGCGGATTACTAGTGCCGACTGTATGAACTGACCCCTATCAGGGAGATCGGCCATTTCACGGTGAACTATATAGAACTACAGTCGCGAACGTGTGACGAAGAGAACACCCGCAATACGGCGTACGCTACATTGCACGTCAACGACTCTCCTCGAAACACGACGATATGAGTAGGGAAATACCACTAATAACGCGAAGAGTACGAAGCACCACAGTCGTTCGCGAAACGTAAACAAGTCACTGCCATCCGGAGCGCACTGGGGATAACGTGCGAACGCCGTGATAGGCGGAAGTGAACTCATGTTGGTCGTTGTTTGTACTGCAACCACGCCGCGGCTGCGAAGTCACTTCCTTGATGACGGGGAGCTACGAAGGCAGATACGTATAACCGTCCATTGTATTGAAGTTACACGCTTCTTTAGAAATTTCATTCGCTTCTTGGACTTTTATTGTTATTGACATCAGTGTCAAGGCCACAGTTCTCGTTATGTTCCGCTATCGCGTATTTCACACTTTGGTTTAGCCGCCTGTGGCATTTGTGTTCCTTCATATGTTCTTTAACATTTCTTTCCGTTTCACCTATATGCTTTTTGCCGCGGCAGCACGTGATTTCATAGGCGCCCTCAGTATGGAAGTAATCAGATGCATCTTTTTGCATGGCAAAAAAATTCTCTTGGAGGAAGAATTATGAATACCATTTTTCGCAGGAATGACGTGAGGCTGTGACACAGCGTATATAGTCTGGACGAGGAAGCTGTTAAAGAACGCATAAAGGAACACGAACGTCACTCGCGGCTAATACAGAGTGCAAAATCTTCGGTAGCGGTACATCACGAGAACTGTTGCCTGGACATTGATGTCAATAACGTACGCTTGCTGGCTAAAGAAGCCAAATTTCATAGCCGGCCGAAGTGGCCGTGCGGTTAAAGGCGCTGCAGTCTGGAACCGCAAGACCGCTACGGTCGCAGGTTCGAATCCTGCCTCGGGCGTGGATGTTTGTGATGTCCTTAGGTTAGTTAGGTTTAACTAGTTCTAAGTTCTAGGGGACTAATGACCTCAGCAGTTGAGTCCCATAGTGCTCAGAGCCATTTGAACCATTTGAACCAAATTTCATAGAAGAAAAGTCCGAAAAGCGGTTGAAATTTCAGAGAATGCATATAATTTCAATAAAGAGGATAGATGTAGGCGTCCATATTCTACATCTATATCTACATCACATGCGCGACATTGTGACGTCATCTGTTCTATTTGGGTGTCCGTATCTTCTTTTTGCAAAGCTTTGGGGATCAACTCACGTGACTGTCTACATCTACATCTACATTTACATCCATACTCCGCAAGCCACCTGGCGATTTGTGGCGGAAGGTACCTTGAGTACCTCTATCGGTTCTCCCTTCTATTCCAGTCTCGTACTGTTCGTGGAAAGAAGGGTTGTCGGTATGCCTCTGTGTGGGCTCAAATCTCTCTGATTTTATCCTCATGGTCTCTTCGCGAGATATACCTAGGAGGGAGCAATATACTGCTTGATTCCTCGGTGAAGGTATGTTCTCGAAACTTCAACAAATGCCCGTACCGAGCTACTGAGCGTCTGTCCTGCAGAGTCTTCCACTGGAGTTAATCATCTCCGTAACGCTTTCGCGATTACTAAATGATCCTGTAACGAAGCGCACTGCTCTCCGCTAGATCTTATCTCTTCTATTAACCCTATCTGGTACGGATCCCTCACTAGTGAGCAATATTCAAGCAGTGGGCGAACAAGTGTACTGTAACCTACTTCCTTTGTTTTCGGATTGCATTTCCTTAGGATTCTTCCAATGAATCTCAGTCTGGCATCTGCTTTCCCGACGATCAACTTTACATGGCTGGCTCTGAGCACTATGGGACTTAACATCTATGGTCATCAGTCCCCTAGAACTTAGAACTACTTAAACCTAACTAACCTAAGGACAGCACACAACACCCAGCCATCACGAGGCAGAGAAAATCCCTGACCTCGCCGGGAATCGAACCCAACTTTACATGGTCATTCCATTTTAAATCACTTCTAATGCGCACTCCCAGATAATTTATGGAATTAACTGCTTCCAGTTACTGACCTGCTATTTTGTAGCTAAATGATAAGGGATCTTTCTTTCTATGTATTCACAGCACATTACACTTGTCTACATTGAGATTCAATCGTCATTCCCTGTACCATGCGTCAATTCGCTGCAGATCCTCTTGCATTTCAGTACAATTTTCCATTGTTACAACCTCTCGATATACCACAGCATCATCCACAAAAAAACCCAGTGAACTTACCGATGTCATCGACAAGGTCATTTATGTACATTGTGAATAGCAACGGTCCTACGACTTTCCCCTGAGGCACACCTGAAATCACTCTTACTTCGGAAGACTTCTCTCCATTGAGAATGACATACTGGGTTCTGTTATCTAGGAACTCTTCAATCCAATGACACAATTGGTCTGATAGTCCTTATGCTCTTACTTTGTTCATTAAACGACTATAGGGAACTGTATCGAACGCCTTGCGGAAGTCAAGAGACACAGCATCTACCTGGGAACCCGTGTCTATGGCCCCCTGAGACTCGTGGACGAATAGCGCTAGCTGGGTTTCACACGATCGTCTTTTTCGAAACCCATGCTGATTCCTACAGAGTAGATTTCTAGTCTCCAGAAAAGTTATTATACTCGATCATAATACGTGTTCCAAAATTCTACAAGTGATCGACGTTATAGATCTATAGTTGTGCACATCTGTTCGACGTCCCTTCTTGAAAACGGGGATGACCTGTGTCCTTTTCCAATCTTTTGGAACGATACGCTCTTCTAGAGACCTACAGTACATCACTGCAAGAAGGGGGGCAAGTTCCTTCGCGTACTCTGTGTAAAATCGAACTGGCACCCCATCAGGTCCAGCGGCCTTTCCATTTTTGAGCGGTTTTAATTGTTTCTCTATCCTTCTGTCGTCTATTTCGATATCTACCATTTATCATCTGTGCGACTATCTAGAGAAGAAGCTACAGTGCAGTCTTCCTCTGTGAAACAGCTTTGGAAAAAGACACTTAGTATTCCGGCCTTTAGTCTGTCATCCTCTGTTTCAGTACCATTTTGGTCACAGAGTATCTGGACATTTTGTTTTGATCCACCTACCGCTTTGACATATGACCAAAATTTCTTAGGATTATCTGCCAAGTCAGTACATAGGACTTTACTTTCGAATTCATTGAATACTTCTCGCATAGCCCTCCTCACACTACATTTCGCTTCGCGTAATTATTGTTTGTCTGCAACGCTTTGGCTATATTTATGTTTTCTGTGAAGCTCCCTTTGCTTCCGCCGCAGTTTTCTAAGATGGTTGTTGTAGCACGGTGGCTCTTTTCCATCTCTTACGATCTTGCTTGGCACATACTCATTTAATGCATATTGTACGATGGTTTTGAACTTTGTCCACTGATCCTCAACACTATCTGTACTTGAGACAAAACTTTTCTGTTGAGCCGTCAAGTACTCTCAAATCTGCTTTTTGTCACTTTTGCAAAACAGAAAAAGTTCCCACCTCTTTAAATATTTCTATTTACGGCCGAAATCATCGATGCAGTAACCGCTTTATGATCGCTAATTCCCTGTTCTGCGTTAACTGTTTCAAATAGTTCGGTACTGTTTGTCACCAAAAGGTCTAATATGTTATCGCCACGAGTCGGTTGTCTGTTTAACTGCTCAAGGTAGTATTCAGATAAAGCACTTAAAAAAATTTCACTGGATTCTTTGTCCCTGCCACCCGTTATGAACTTTTGAGTCGCCCAGTCTATATCCTGCAAATTAAAATCTCCACCCAGAACTGTAACATATTCGTGGCTCCCCTGCACCCTGGAAGTGAATACGCGTCAGTGGTGTGCGAGCAATACAAACATCGACCAGGAGGCTACCACTAACACTCCACATATGTTAATCTGCCTGTTTGCCTCCCATGCAATGATGTTGGCCCACCAAACGCAGCAGAAAGAATTAACAAATTACTCTACTCGGGATGACGAAGACTCAAGAATAGTAGCCAGAAGAATCCCACTCTTTCGCCATTAGTGCAGGAATACATCACTTACTATTCAACGATGTTGGCCCACCAATGGCATCCTGAGGAATTTTACTCATTAATCGAACTTCTCTAGAATAAGAGAGAGAAACTCACCCTTTGTAAGAGAACGAGACAGTGGACTCTACCACAGCGGACATTACAAGATCCTGAATAAGATCTCAGCAAAGTGGTCGAAACATCGATCGTATAGAAGCATCGCGTGGCTTGATAACCCAGAAGGTTTTAACTTCAGCTTCAATCCTATATCAGTTTGTGTGACAATTTGTTTAGTACCTGTAATTATTGCTTTAAATTTCTTCGAGTCTACAAGAAGAACTCAGCGTCGGCGATCTTGGGCCTAGTAAGGCACAACTTTCTTCGTTTTTCGCTTGCCGAGAAATCCAATTTAGAGTCGTCGGAGGCCGCGCGGTTGTCGCTGGCTAGGCTGTCCTCCTCGTCGCGGCGTCGTGTCCAATTTACAAAGAGCACTTTGCGGCGCCTCCAGGTCGCCATCGTGGGAATTAAAGGTTGGCGCCGCTCGCTGATTGCATTCCAGCGCCGCTTCGAGACAATAGCGTCAACGCAAACAAGAGACATGCACACTGCGTTGTCACAGGTAATTGTATTTCACTGGACTTAGAAATGTAGCCGTCTCTGCCACGGAAGCGTGAAGCCTGACTAACTTCAATTTATTATCTCCTTCTTTCACGCCCCCGACTTCAAAAAAAAATTTTAAGAGCGCTGAAGGACCTAGGTCCAAAAAATGCATTGAGAGTTGGCAAAATTACTTCAAAATTATTAAGATCCTTGACAGAACCAGCAATGACAACTTTGTATCACAGACATGTGTTTCTCAGAACTGTTTCGCAGCTACGCAAGTGACACTACAGGCACACTGTTAAGTGCTGATGTGGGTGTTGTACCCTACTGGTGAGCGGACGTGTCCAGGTCGCCAACTAACAACAGAATTTCATTAACACAACACATCAAGCATGTTCTTCGAATGGCAGCTGCACAATTACCCAATAGCGCTACTAAAAGATCGTCAGAATCTGATAGGAGATTGAGACATCAACAGTACCTGTTTCTTAGAAGTCTCGAGTCGTGTATGCTAGCTGTGGTCCGTGAGTTTACTGTGAAACTTCTTTGTGTCTGTCCACTGAAATAACTATCTGAAACTTCTTAGTGTTTACTTAAACTGCTGAGTGAACTTTCTGCTACTGTCTCGTTACTTATTTTTATCATTTTAACACTGACCGACGGAATTTTCCCTGACAGTGACAACTCAAACTTAACTTATTTATTTACTACCCACAATATACAAGCCGGACCCAGTCTGACGGCTCTACAGTGACAACATGACTTCAAATTATGAACTCGAAAGAATGGCCCTGAATTGGAAGAAATCCTACAAATTACCCACACTTTTTCATAAGCCACTTACCTCACAGAAAATCTTCATAACACCAACTACAGCAATTATGTCAAGCAGCAGCTACCGCCAGCTAAATAAAGAGATTCTAACTACTATAGGTTCTAACTACTAGGAGGAATATGGTTATCAAAAGAAGAATTTTGTTAAAGGGCGAACAATGCATTTAGCAGATTTTATCTTACTAATCTGATATTCAGTTCCCAAAATTATATATTCCTCAATAATTCCATTATCCAAACATTACAAACTACATCCATTATCATCATTTTACAATGGATGTCCTACCAACTCTGAGTCTCCACGAAGGACACATGTCCAAATCGTCCCCTCGCTAACTACTAACTGCTAGACCGTCCAACCACAGAGTCTCCTACTGAGGGCGAAGAACGCTGTCAGCGATATTAATTACAGTCTACATCGCTGCCAACATACAAACATATAAACAGACTACTGACAACTGGTCTTTTGTAATGGATGTAGCCCGTATCTTATGCACTCGCGATGACTGGACGCGGCGTGCACGGCACAAGGTTCACCTGAAGAGTGACAAATGTCTCCATCATAACGTTCAGAGAGTACTGTGTGGTTGGCGAATGGAAATTTGGAAGAAGGGCCACATAGAGTTCGGCGTTAAGTCCAAAGTACCGGGAACTGTGAACATTCGATGAACACTCGTTGTCGCTTCCAGAGAGCGTCGAGATGGCATCCTATAAAGGAATCCGGCAAAAGAATGCCGAAAAAGCTCGCTAGTGGCACGTGACTTCCGGAGGAGAAATAGTACTTCTACCACGGCAGCTGCTGTGGTGTAACTTCTGCCGTTGTATTGGTGGCATATGGGATGAGCGGCAACCCGTTATATATTGTTCTTGTGTTGATGGCTGAGCCATAGGCAAAAGGCGAGGTTACAGAACACATGAAGTAACAATTAAATTTTTTTTATTTCTCCCCGCAACCGTACACACTTTTCGCAACATCGTCATCACGATTCCAAATGCTTTCTTACGAGTCTCTTTTGACCAATGAAAAATCGATGCCACAGTAGTGCCCGAATGGAAGGCACTTGACCACGGAGTGGCATGATAAAAAGCTACAACATGTTCACCAATAAACTATTATGGCGTTTTCACGTGGTGCACTGGTGCATTGTTTTGATACACGACGATATGGCCAGTATTTTGCATCTGATATTATCACAATATTGGAACTAGGCTGTACGTTAGAATATCTTGGTAGCTGTCACATGTCATTATAGTGCCTTAGGCAAACGTGTCCACACGTGTGATCATGTTGTCGCTTTGGGTGGTACGAGCCTGAGACTGATTTATTTCGTTGTAGTGTATCGTTTGGCCTTTTTTGACATGTCACACGCAGGAAAAAATTCTTAACATTTTTTGTACCTCCATTCCAGGACTCATACAATTCTCGCTATCCTCCAGTCGATGTCTAGTATGGAAAGCACACCCCACTTTCTCTGCGACCGCTGGAGTAATGTGTGCCATACAGTACTGTCGTAGTTATTATGCATACACAAAGAGAGTCCGCGTATTTTAAGCGTTTTTCCATTTCCTCCCGCTCCTGCTGGGAAAAGAAACTTAGACCTTGCAAGTTGAGTGCCTCTCGTACATGCGTATTTATCATTATGTGACATCTACGTCTGTTCATTATAAACTACCAAACTAGGTGTAGTGGAGGGTAGTTCTGGCACCACTATCTGCTTCTCCCAACTCTTCTACCTTCGTTGTGAATGCTGCATGGGAAGAATGATTATCGGTTAATTTCAGTATTAGCTCAAATTTTTCGAATTTTCTCATTGCGGTTAATTCACGAGACGTAACTGGGATGAAGTGATATGTGGTCCGAATCTCTCCTGAACTTTCTCGGAATTTCTAGTGTAAACCTCTCCGTGATGTAGAATGCCTCTCTTGTTGCGTCTGTCACTGCAGTTTGTTGATCATTTCAGTAATGTTCTCGCATCGGCAAACAGATCCCATGACGAAACGCGCTGCTCTTCGTTGGATCTCGTCTGTTTATTGTATAAATACAAATTGGTAAGTGTCCCAGACTGATGAGTAATACACTTGAATCGGCAGAAAACATGTTTTGTAAGCCACTTATTCCGTGGGTGAAATATTTCCTTAAGACTCTTGCTACGACTCTCTATTCCATGCATCGGATCACTAGCATTTCATCAGAAACTCTCTAGTAGACATAAAAATGAGAACGCTGCGACAAGTGTCTGAAAACAACAGTTTCAAACCACAAATTATAGTTGCAATATGCTCAAAAACGTTAAAGGAAATTAGTGTCACAACTGGCACGGATATTACCTTGGTCAGAGATGAAGTAGTAAGGATAACCAAATAGGCCTCGGTACCGTATATTTATAAAATTTTGGACACCATCGAGCGCGTTTTCGAGAAACAGAAGTAAATATCAACGTTGGATAATATGAGGCACCACAAAATAATGATGGGGGACACTTTTCAAAGTGTGTGGTATGAAAAATTAACTGTTGCAATAAATAAACGAAAATCGCCTAGATCCTAAGTTTTTACTACCAACTACCGGTTTCAGTTTGCGCTGCATATAATTTTCAGGCCTGGGGCGGCAAAAATATTTCCACAGTAGCGACATTTTTTAAAGAGGCCATCCACAGTATCTCAGAGGCCAGCAAAGCAGTACAAATACTGCATACGAGGGAGAAACAAAGTTTTGTGGTGCACTCAGGAAGTGTTAAAAAAAGTGTGACAGTATTTTGAGCGAACAATTAAAATTACGTAGCATAAGATTGTTAGAGGCTATTATCAGTGTATGTGTCGAAATGGAATGGCATAAGTGTTGCCAAATAATACCCAGAAAGCCCGTGCTTATATATGACTCATTATATGTCAACTTACAACCTCGTGAAGCTTGTGAAAGTTTTAAATGTGAATGCTTGAAAGCGTTTATTTTTAAAGTTTATACTTCAATTTATGGAATAAGTGTGTGACATGAGGTAACGATGAAAATATTTTCGTGTCCGAGGTGGAACTCTATATGATAATAATATAAACACAACGACAATGTTTAAATACTTCGGCACAGTGTCCCCGGCGCAAATCGATAGGTAGTTTCATCTGGGCAGCGGCCATTGTATGTCGGCATATCTTTGAACAGTTGTTTACAGCAAATGGGAGAATGTCGTTTGAACCTGGGTGGAACAATGTTCTGTCCAGTATATTTTATGTTTACGTATTTTAAAGCGTTAAATATGGAACGTTGTTCTGGCTAGTGTTTACAACGCAAGGGTTACGTTTTAAAATGAGAGGCGTACATATATATACACCCACAAATCGCAACGGTGTAAATTTACGACTGTAGCGGAGAGGACTTGAAAATAGCAAACAGTCAGAAGCATCTGATATTGTGTTAATGACAGTTATTGTATAACAGGCAGAGTGGAAAATGGAAATCTTGCGAATGTCAGACTGGAATCTGCTTTTCGTACAATTTGTTAATTTGTTTTACGTGCTCATTAGCTGATATCCGGCGTTTTACGAGTATGTATATATTCCACATCGGTTATCCCATTTCCTTCTTTCCCTTCTCTCTGTCTGTCCCTTTATCCCTCCTCTCTCTGTCCACTTCCCCCACACGCCTCACTCTGTCCTGTCAAGAATCAGCATGGTTTTAGAAAGCATCACACGGTGTACTGCGAACTATGGACGAAGGACAACAGGGAGATCCCACGTTTGTAGATTTCTGTAAAGCATTTGACACGGGCCCCACTACCGAAGGCACCAGAGTATGACATAGGTTCCGAGATACGTGAATGGCTAGAGGACTTTCTAAGTGGTAGAACACAGAGTTTTGTCCTCGACGCAAAGTGTTCATCGGAGACAATGGAATTGTCAGGAATGTCCACGCAGAAGTGTGATAGGACGCCTATTATTTTCTATATACATAAATGATCAAGCGGACAGGGTGGGCAGCATTCTGCGATTGTTTGCTGATGATGCTGTGGTGTACGGGAAGGCGTCAATGTTGAATGACATCAGGAGTACGCAAGACGGCTTAGACAAAATTTCTAGTTGGTGTGGTGAATGGTACCTAGCTCTAAATGTAGAAAACTGTAAGTTATTGCGGATTAGTCGGAGAAACAAACCCGTATTGTTTGAACACAGCATTAGGAGTATCCTGTGTGACACATTCGTCGTTTAAATGTATGGGCCTAAGGATGCAAAGCGTTATGAAATGTAGTGAGCATATGAGGATTGTGGTAGGATAGGCGAATTGTCGATTTCCGTTCATCGGGAGAATTTTGTGAAAGTGTGGTTCATATCTAAAGCAGACCACATAGAAAGAGCTAGTCTGACCTATTCGTGAGTAATGCTCGAGTGATTTGGATTCGTGGCAGGTCGGATTGCATAGAGTGAATTCTATGCAAATAATGCAAGTAAGATCGGGTTACGGATTAATACGGAAAAGACTGAGGTTATGGAGGTATCAAGAGAAGCCCCCAATGACATCCCATTACAGGTAGGGATATGGAAATTTGCCAAAGTGGAAAATTTAAAATACCTTGGTACATGGTTCAACATGCAAAATAATTTAAAACAGGAAATAAACGAACGTATTGTGAATGGATCTAAAACTTATATTAGTCTAAAGCAGATAATGTCATCCAAGAATATGTCAATTAAGACCAGACTTAGAGCATACAACACCGTGATCATGACAGTAGTGTTGTATGGGACACAAACCCTAAGCACAACAAAGAAGGATGAAGGAAACTTGTTGGTGTTAGAAAGAAAAGATATGACAAGGATCTTTAGGCCTGTCGAGGAACAGAGCTCGTGGAGACGTAGAAAAAAACCAAGAACTGTATGAGCTGATGAGACAACCAAACATAATTCAAAACCTGAAAACGCGGAGGATAAGCTTGGCAGACCACATTACTAGGACACCAGACACCTCTTGGTCAAAACCCGTAGTTATGGGAAGACCTGATGGTACCCGTCCAATCGGAAGACTCAGAAAGCGATGGGACGATGAGGTACAGAAAGACCTTTGCCAGCTATGAGTGCTTGAAAACTAGATCCAAAGTGTAAAAGATCGCCATGTGTGGAGGAGCATTGTGAGGTCTGTGCATGATCTACGGGGTCCTCGATCGCCGATTTGATTTGATTGATTGATTGAGCAGGTCGAATTCAAGGAAGACATCGAAGCAATTCAGAGGCGGGCTACTATGTCTGTTACCGGTAGCTTCGGACAATACGCAAATGTTACGGTGACGTTACGGCAACTCAAATGGGAATCCCTGGAGAGAAGGCAGCGATATTTTTGAGAAACATAACTGAGATAATTTAGGGAACCGGCGTCTGAAGCTGGCTGCAGAACGAGTTTGCTGCCGCAATCACACATTTAGCGTAAGGACAACGAAGATAAAGAACGAGAAAGTAGGGATCATACGGCGGCGTATAGATAATAGATCTTCCCTCTCCCTCTGTTTGCGAATGGAGCATCAGAGGAAATGACTAATAGTGATACTGGATTCCCTCCTCCAAGCTCCGTACCGTGACTTTCGGAGTTTGTATGCCGATGTTGATCTCCTCCTCACGCTCTCTCACTCCATCTCTTCCATCCTGCATTGCTGTCCATCTCATGTTCCCATTCTGTGTCCGTTTGTGCTGTGTCAAAAGCACGGATTTCGTTCGCCATTACAATTGCTGAGCAACCTATCCGGTAAATGTCCAATAGCTCCTGGTTAATACAATAATCATATGTATATGATATATTAAAAGGCGATAAACATGTTCCAGGTGACCCGAGTGCGCCACAGAGAAACCAGGTGGAGAACGCGCGCGGCTTCAGCGATGTAACAACTCGCCATCGCTGATTCCACAGATGCTACGTCATCGACTCGACGCAGCCGGCAGTTATCGACGTTACCCGACGGTCAAAATGAATAATAATTTAACTGTCAAAAGTTGGCGTATCGTTGCGTATTTGTTCTTGTAAATAGTTCCCATTGTATGACATCAGAAAATAGCTAGTTCCCCGTAGACCACTTTCTGACATAGTTAATCAAGGTGTAGGTCCAGTCCGGATACAGTAACCGACCCACTGCGTGTTGTGTAGAGGCACCGCCACTGGTGTTTAACTCTTTGGAGCACGGTGGTATACATAGTATACCACCTTTTGAAAATTTTCTTGGCTCTTTGCACAGTGGTTTAACTGCACGACCACCACTCTAATATGCTCACCTAGTTCTCTACTTATCAGACAGATGGCACTCACTGCCTATAAGGAATCAGTTCCCGCCAAGAATTGCATAGATTACAACTGTGAAAGCTGCGTGCTGAGTTGTGCATGGTTTTTGCGTGTGAATAGTGGTTTATAACGAATTTCTTGTTGCGCCTGTGTTTTTTCCATATCTTGGACGTCACAGCTACGGTATGAACCCATGTATACATTCATATGCACAATCTTCCGTTATTTATATACAATTTATTTTGGTGGTATATTATTTGTACCACCGTGCATGTAGCAGTATTCTATTGCATTTCGTTTCCTAGTATAAAATTCGAAATCCTCCGCTACAAAGTTTAGTTTTTAATTGTGTTGTGACTTATTTTAGCTCTTTCTCCATTTTGTTTTGCTTACGTATTCTTTACTTGGATTCAGGCTGTTGTTTGAAAATGAAAATGTCAAGAAGAGGCTTACGAGATGAAGAAATCGAACGATTATTGTGTGAAATTCCATCAGACGAGGATTCCACTGTTGACACCACAGATGACGAATCTGATTATGAAGCAAGCATTGTTGCGGAGGCTATTGTGTCGTCTGAAGGCGAAGTTTCAGAGAGCGAGGAAGAAAGTGAGTCCACTCCGCCAAAACGCGCTGCTGACACAGCGCCAACTTGGGGACAACAATTCAATGCTACCTCAGGAATGCAGTTCGACAGTGAATCAGGACCAAGTGCTTTTATTAGGGACATTGATGATCCAGAACCTATCGATATATTCGAAAAAATATTTCCAAAAGAGCTAGTTCAGCTAATCGTTTTCCAAACAAATTTATATGCGACGCAATCTGGCAAGTCTTTCACTCCAACAACTGACAATGAAATACGAACTTTCCTGGGAATCAACATTTTGATGGGTATAAAGCGTATGCCAGCATACAGAGACTACTGGTCTAGTGCCCCAGAACTTCATGATCGTTATATTGCATCTCTGATGGCAGTAAATCGGTTTGGATGGTTACTGAGGAACATTCATCTGAATGATAACACATTGCATCCAGAAAAAGGACACCCAGGTTATGACAAACTGTACAAGCTGCGACCAGTGATCAAGATACTATCTGAATCTTTTTCCAAGTGTTACCAACCCAGCAAACACCTAGCAATTGATGAGTCAATGATCAAATTCAAAGGCCGCAACAGTATGAAACAATACATGAGAGATAAACCCATAAAGCGTGGTTACAAAGTGTGGATGCTGTGTGACAAGACCTCTTACAACTTGAAATTTGATATTTACACCGGAAAAGTAGGTGACACAGTGCAAACAGGCCTTGGGGAGCATGTAGTGCTGAGTTTGTCCTCTGAACTCGTAAATAAAGGCCATTATCTTTATTTCGACAACTATTTCAATAGCTATAACTTGTTGGCTGGTTTACAGCAGAGAAACATATATGCCTGTGGGACAGTTCAACCAACAAGGAAACATTTACCCAAATTAAAAACAGACAAAGAATTAAGCAGAGGTGAATTTGACTGGAGGGTCAGCAACTGTGGCATCCTCTACTTGAAGTGGAAAGATAAGAGAGCTGTTCATCTCCTTTCAAATTTTCACAGTCCTGAAGTTACTACAGTGACTCGCCGTGAAAGAGATGGTTCACGCATAGAGCTACCTTGTCCTCAAGCAGTGATGGATTACAATGCACACATGAACAATGTCGACAAGTTCGACCAACTGAAAAAATCATATGAAATAAGCCGGAGAAGTAAAAAGTGGTGGCACCGAATATTCTTTCACCTGCTTGATGTCAGTATCGTCAACAGCTATATAATTTGGAAGGAACTAGGCGATAGAGAAAAAATGACTGCCAAAGTCTTCAGGATGAGTATCCTGCAAAGCTTAGTAACCCAGAAAACACCATTGAGGCCATCTAGACTTCATGAGAGTCAAGTCCACGTAAAGAAAAACAAGCCATATGTTTCCTCACGCCAGCGTCTCGACAATTCATCCCACCAGCCAGAGCGTACTACCGCCAGACGTTGTGCGAAATGCAGTACAAAAAAGAAGCAAGTGCGCACTTTCTGGATGTGCGCTGAATGCAAAGTGCCTTTGTGCCTTAGCAAAACAAAAAGGTGCTTTCAAGATTTTCACAAAAAGGAATAAGAAACATATTTTATTTGTAAGGTTTGTAATTTGATTTTGTATTGTAAATGACCAATTGCCAGAAATAAAATTATTTTACATTAATTATACTAATTATTACTGCTTAGAGTAGAATTTAAAGGTGAGTTACAAGCACAAACCAAGATATCTCAAAAACTTTAGGTACGGCCCTAAGTGGCATGGTGGTATATTATATATACCACCATCTAAAACCAAAATCAATACAATAAAAAATTTTAATTCATGTTTTCCTTTATTAGCAACCCCACCAGACATAGAAAATGCATGTTTTATTAAAAAATTAATTAAACATAAAATCTGTGCATCAAAGAGCGCCACTGGTGTTTAAGGCTTGGGAGAGGTGAAGGAGTCTGGCTGGTGAAGCCAGTGTAGTATTTTGTGCAGTTTACGGAGATATTGAGGCAAGTTTGTCGTGTAGGCTCTGGTTGACAGACGTAGCTGCGACTGTATTTTTCCTGCCAGGGCCGAGCTACAGAATATATGTAGGTTCCGGGATTTTGAAGCAGTCGCGGATTTTGACACTGTTTTGGCGAAATTGTGTTTTTGGGCGGTCGATTGGTTGTCGTCCTGTGGACAGTTTGGGAGGAAGGACTGGTTATTTTGCTGTGACATACAGCTTGAGCCGTGTTGGAGAAAGAGATTTGCATTTGATGATTTGTAGGGAATCGGTAGAACCCGATATCCTGTCAGTGTTGTGTGATTAGTGATTGCGGCTCGCCCAGAGGTAATTGGGTTGCTGGCTGCTTTTGAGAGTGGTTTGGTAGTGACTGGTGTGAATCGGAGAGGGAAAGCCTCGAATACATTTCTGGTTGTGGTTTGGATGCCACGGTCATACAGCGGGTGTGGAATTGGCTCTTGTATATTCGAACTGTTTCGCCTTGATATGAGAGATTGCACCAGTAGACTGCGTTGGTAAGCGAAAGGAATAGAAAGGAACTAAGCAACACGTAACTAAACAAAAAACTTGGTTAGTAGAAGTGCCAAGTGGTCTGACTTAATTTAGGGAACTTTAGCGGGTCGCGTTGTGCCAACGCCTGAAGAGGATCAGTTTTGTTGGGATTGTTAATTAAGATTAAGGCAAAAGCGGCGGTGGCGCCTAGGTTTCTTTAAGATGGTTCAAATGGCTCTGAGCACCATGGGACCTGTGGTCATCAGTCCCCTAGAATTTAGAACTACTTAAACCTAACTAACCTAAGGACATCACACAAATCCATGCCCGAGGCAGGATTCGAACCTGCGACCGTAGCGGTCACGCGGTTCCAGACTGAAGCGCCTAGAATCGCACCGCCACACCGGCCGGCCCCTAGGTGTCTTGCTGATATTTTTGTTTGTTCTTGAATTTCCGTTTCTGTGGGGGGTGTATAATCTTTGCTGGCACTCGATCACTAACGAGATCTGATCTTGTATTGAGATACCTAGCCCAAATCAAGGCAAGTTTTCTTTTATTGAAGTTATTTGAAGTTGTTACGAAAAGTCAGCTATCATACGCACAAAGGTGTAGTGGGTAATCTGTGGAATACTTTACGTATCATTATTTAAGTAGCAACGTTAGACTGCATAGAAAGAAATAGAATTATTGCTTCAGTTGCCTTTATCCCGGTATAAACGTTGTCCAAATCCGAATTTGATATGAATCGGTATTCCCACTCACTTCATATCTGAGATGAATGTTAAAAGTTGTTAAAAGCTTGCGAGGTGGTTCCAGAGAGATTGTTCTGCGTTGGTAGGAAGGCGTTGCTTATGAGGACAATTGCAAGCTGGACTTACAATTTAGCTCAACAGAATATAAACAGGTGTCGTATTGAAGTAATTTTGATGTCTTGTTTTGGACGATAGGGAGATAGCGTGTCTTGTCGCTGTTTCTGCTAGTCTCGTCATACTGATAGATAGCGATGGTCAGCGTCATTTGGATATTTAGTTGTATTTGTTTGTGGTGTAGTAGCATTGCTGTACGACCTCGAATTTTGCGCATAGTGAAAATGCTGTTTGTTACTATCCAGCATTTGAATCTGCTGTCTCGTCAGTGTTTATTATCGTTGCAGTTACTAAATACCAAAGGATCGATCTGTCCTCAATTTGCTGTCTAAGAGTGCAACTACTGTACAAGCTAGGCTTCAAGTGTCTGCCAGGCGCTCGGCTACTATTGGAATCGTCTGTGATCGGTTTGCGATCCACAGTCATAACATCGACTGTCAATACAAAAACTGTACCTAATTCTTGCTGTAGTGGCCGATTGCTTCGCTCAAGCAAATTTGCGCGGCAGGAATTCATACATGAGCATCGTCGCGAAGTTGGTACAGTACGATCCCTTTTCGTTTTGAGTTAGATCTTAAGTCCCACCAGTCGGCGCGTTACACGTTTCCCCCTTACCGTTTCTCTTTATATCTCATTCTCATCCTCTTCTTTAGCCCGTCTCTTCCTCCCTTCTCTTTCTGTCCATCTCCTCCTCTTCCCTTTCTCTGACTCTCTACTCCACCCCGTATCCATGTCAATCTGCTCGTTTTCCCTGGGTGTCTGCTCATCTCTCGGCCGTAGTGGCCGTGCGGTTCTAGGCGCAACAGTCTGGAGCCGAGCGACCGCTACGGTCGCAGGTTCGAATGCTGCCTCGGGCATGGAAGTGTGTGATGTCCTTAGGTCAGTTAGGTTTAAGTAGTTCTAAGCTCTAGGGGATTGATGACCTCAGATGTTAAGTCCCATAGTGCTCAGAGCCATTTGAACCATTTTGATTTGAAATGATGTCTAAAGTTTGTTGCAAGTCACTATGTGCTGTCATTCTCAAACACTAGATGAATAAAATCTGGGTATTCGCGCGCCATGTGCTGTAATCTTTTTCACGACCATCCCAACCCCTTTCATACGTAGGCTATTCTTGCCCACAGTGCGAATCTTTCCAGACAATAAGTGCTTTGTGCATCAAGTTTGGTTGAAATCGACCCAGTGATTTCGGAAGAGATGCGGAATATACCTATATACATACATGCGTACACGAATTTTTATAGTATATATGGATTAGACTTTTGGTCGTTCCGGAAGGTTACTCCCGTGTATTTCAGTGTTGTTGGAGCTGACGGTTCGATTAATTATGACAGTTGTGAGGTGTGAGGGAGAGAACATAGTGCAACGTATGAAAGTGTATCTGAATACGACACCACAATTTAACAACGTGCGTGAACGTTAGCTGTGACTTATTATTTAGTCGTGTGCTGACAAAGCAGCTCTTTCGACAGAAGCGAACCGCCTTAAGAGTCCGGACGGCTAAGCTGCTGGCATGTCGCGATCGGCGGCTTCTCTCTGAAGAGGGGGGCGACCCGCAGTCCGCAGCGGGGGAGGAGGAGAACAATGCTCCTCATTTGGGTCCGCCGAATTTATAATTACTTGGCCAACGAATGAATGGGATTTAACAAAACGCCCAAGTTAAACGCGCTCCTTTTGTAGGCGATAAAAGCCGGCTATAGATTTTCGTTAATGAGTGGCTAACGTTTTAGCTGCGAACGAAATTAAATCCGTTCGAGTTATCCTCCTGTGCACAGCAAGTTTGTCGGGGGCGCCAGCCTCGCCCCTGCTCGCCGCCAGTAATTGGTGCGAATGTGGAACTACTTGCTGCGAGCCGTAACCGATGACGCTATTAATCTTGAAAAATACTAAGCCGCTTAGCTGCTTTTTTTCCGGCGATTTTATTAGTGACTGTTCTGTTCCTTTTTCGCCAAATATGTAAGTACTGAGTTTCAGCGGTCTACTTCCGCTTGAGTGTTTGACCCTACTGTAGCTACGTCCGCTGATGAGAAACAATCGCCCATCCAGGATACCGCAGATATTTATATTTTGGACCTGTCGGCAATTGAAAATAAAGAATAGCGATCGAAGAGTGAAACGCCATATTTTATTTAATGAACGATCGCGGAATTCCCATTGAGACAATCATGTCTAGTTTTAATAAAATTTCCCTTCCGTTTGCTTGAAGCGCCAGTTAGAAACGTCATGTACGCCATAGGTATTTTTCTTCCAACTGAGTGAACTCGTTTTATTCGCACCTAAATAGTTCTCGTATCGTGTTTTGAAGGTGGATGTGCAAGCTAACTATAATTCGACAGTTGGAGTGTGAAAAACCGTGTAAAAGTCACTGTGAGGCTGTCAAGTGTGCCAAACGCACAAGGAGCTTGGCTCCAAGCCTTGTAATTGGACCAATGCAAGAGCCAAGCACAAAAGGCTTCAAAGAATTCGATATTCTAAGAGAAGATTATATGTGCCGACTTTACAGAAAATCCTAACAAGTTTCGGTCTAATTTTGAATCGAAGAAAACCGTCCAGAAACAGGAAGATGACAGACAAAAGGTCGAAATATTAAACACTTTTTCCCAAAACTGTTTCACTGCGGTACATCGTATTGTAGCTCGTCGTATACAAGGTATTCACCAAGGAGTACCTCATCGCAAAATTAAATATTACGGAAACTAAGATCGAGAGACGCGTGCGACGAACGGTATGTTTATTGTGAAAGCTGTAAGAATATTATAAGGAAGTTTGGAAATTGTTCTGAAGGTGCTAACAAATGGCACACTAATCGCCTATAAATACGCCGCCGCAGCTGAGAGCGAGCAGTTACACTGTTGAAAAGTTAAAGGGCGTTAGGTCACCGAACGAAGAGCTGAAACCATGTATTCCTTTGAACAATGTGTTTTTACGGTATTGGAAACCACAAGTCAGAACACAGTCCTACAGCATGTTCCAAAACTTAACGATGCGGATACCATTATCAGGCTCTCCGCCAAGTTTCAAGGGACAGGAAGGGTGACTGTTAATCCGGTGGGGCATATTGTTACTCTTGATGATGTCTCGAATGTTTATGGAATTATTCAGCAAACACCAAAGAAATCCGACCGTAGAATTGAAGTAGTTACTGGTTTGAAGATTTACATTGCACTTAAAAAACTGAGACAGAGCCTACACATGTTTCCACTCAAAATTAAAAGCCACCAAACCATACGGCTACGATCTGTGCCACAAAGGACTGACCTTGCGAGCCACATTCTCACAGTGACTTATGAAGAAGAATTTTATGTCGGCCGCTCAAGTTCACAGACGAAGCGCATATTGTCCAGAATGGTGTCTTGCATGAACAAAACTGGATATTGTGGGGGAAGCGAAACCACTGTATTCTACCAGAGTTACTGTTTGGGTTGAGGTACGCAGCGGGACATTATTGGCCCTTTTCTCATGCAAGGACAACTTGTCGCCACTCGGGTAGATTTGGAGGATCGATAAGGCATCCTGTGGTTCGTGCAACATACGGCCATACCAAATCGCACCAAACATGTTTCGCTTTCTTGACGCATGTTTCGGGAATAGAGTCACTGCGTTGGATTCTCGCAAATTTACTAGCGCAGAACTGGGCTGGTCTCCAGATACGCCCAATCTGACTCCTTGTGACTACTTCTTGTGGGATGCGCCGAAAGACACCGTCTATCGGAAGCATCCAACCATGCAACACGAACCTGAATCGGCGATCTGCGTGAGATCTGAATCCTTTTTATACTGTGGCATGTGATTTTTCGTGTGCACCACCTCTGTGATGTGAGTGGTGGACATCTCGAAAAGACTGTGGTGACAGCAAAGACTGCTTGCAGAGGACAAGTCTAACTATGCACGCTGATACTGTACAAGCTGCACAGCGTACTGCGCCATCTGTTAGCAGCTTTTTGAACTATTTCGATACTTCTGTATAACCTGTGTATAAAATTTTTGCAGCTTTCACAATAAACATACCATTTGTTGCAATCGCCTGAAGATTTTAGTTTTCGAATGACTTAATCTAGAGCCGGCCGCTGTGGCCGATGGCCGAGCGGTTCTAGTTACTTCAGTCTGGAACCGCGCTGCTGCTACGGTCGCAGGTTCGAATCCTCCCTCGGACATGGATGTGTTTGATGTCCTTAGGTTAGTTAGGTTTACGTAGTTCTAAGTCTAGGGGACTGATGACCTCAGATGTTAAATCCTATAGTGCTTAGAGCCATTTGAACAATTTGATTTAATTTAGAAATCAGGTTTCCGTCACTGGATACCCTGTAAGGTGTTGTACAAACACCAGTATTGTGGTAAAGCCAGTTCTTGGCACACTTTTGATATCAAATTGATACGCTAATTAGTTAAATTGGTTAAGTAAATCTGTCGCCCCCCCCCTCCCTTTACCTATGTGATGGCTTTCCTTTGATTTCTGACCCCTGGGGATAATCTGTCCTTCTGAGTACCGCCCATCCATAATGTCTTCCCCAACCCACTGGAGAAAGATACACATTTCTTGTCACCTCTCCTTAGTTCTCATAATTCTCAGCATCTCTTTCTCCTCCTGGAAAATCTTCCAGCCTCCCCCTCACCACTACCACTTCCTCCCTCACCCACAACACCTCCCTCTCCCCTCCCCAACCTGTAATTTGGCGCGAAAAAGACTCAGTCTGTGCTGGAGAGATATGGTCTCACAACACGAAATTCTAATAATGTCAATAATATATAGTTCAAAGGAATTTGCACATGATTTATTCAGTCGGTTTGCAGGAGACAGTGCTTCCCCCATCCCCTGCCTTTTTTTCAATAACGCAATAACAGTAAGCTTTGAGGAATGGGATGTAGTAGTTTTTGTTCTGAGTCGCCTGTGCGTGTGTCGGTCGTCCGAGTGCCACCGATTACTGATCGGAGCACTGAGGGCGCACATCTTCACGCCATGGAGGTCAAAAACCACCCAATATCCTAATTACTGATCATGATACTAAATACCAAGTTCCGCGGACCTTAAGTCAGCTTTCTCTGATATTCGATGCCCAGGAAGCCACTCCCGCTCTCATGTGGCCACTTCCTGTTGTAACACCTGCTCCTCAGATCCTTACACCAAAGTGGCATGCCTATCTGCCCTCCATTTGTTCTCCAGACGTGCAAAAAAGCACCATGTGATGGCTTTCCTTTGATCGGGAAATTCTAGACTTGCTTCCTGTCTCTGTCTCTCCCAAGTGGCTACTTTCTATTTGGGCAACACATGAATGAACCAACGTGTCTAGATACACAGATTGATATTTTCATGCCTCCTCGGAATACTTCGTTCTTTTCGGCTAATCCTGGAAACAAAGGGAGAGATGTCGCAAATGCTATATCAAAAATTGTGGGAAGTAGTCCATTTTTGTTACCCTATCGAAATCATTGACTGAAAATTTCTAGGAGTCAGACAGATCGCTTGAAACAATCACCACACCCTACAATGATTCTTCTTTGTTATGAAACATATTTTCAACATTTGATAATCACACGCAAAAATTTTGCAACTCAAGTTCTTAAATTTCCGCCAGAAATAGATCATAGCGCGGAATTTATCCAAGGTAGTATGCACCACAACGTTCCCACCTTGCATTAAACTTATCTGTCGAAAAGCCCCCGATCGCACATACTCTCAATTGTGAAGCATGCACCCTCCACTGACTGCCAGGTAGCTGCTGTTCCATTGGCCAGGAGAGGACTATTGACCTTCACCAAAGTGGGCCGCGTCTGTAGTTGCGCGCACATCTCCTGGTAACCTGACGCTGGCCGCACCAGATGCTCAGAGTCCAGAGAGTCTGTCACCATGATCGCCAAGCAGTCTACCAATCAATGTACATAGGGGTTGGGGGTGGGGGGAATAGCTGTGCATCGTTGGCTCTCGCTGTCCACTTCTCTCACCGTTCAGCCAGCATACTGGTTACTTCAGTATTCAGACATCCAGATGGAGCCGTGAGTGCCACCGGCAGGCAGGGCTTATCCTCGTGGCTGCAGGCAATAGCTGAAATGTTGTAGCATTTCTTGCATCCTGTGGTCGTATGAGTTTAAACTACGGCTTCCGGTCAGCCGAAGCCTCGAGCCAGTTCCTATTGCTGGCCACACCACACTGCTACACAAGCAGGTGCTGATTGGACTTATAGTTCCAACTGCAATTGCACCATCGGTACAGACTCACCAAGTTAAAAAATCCAGCGGAATGTGCGCTGATATGAAACTTCATGGCAGATTAAAACTGTGTGCTGGACCGAGACTCGAACTCAGGACTTTTGCCTTTCGCAGGGAAGTGCTCTACCATCTGAGTTACCCAAGCACGACTCACGCCCTGTCTTCACAGCTTCACTACTGCCAGTACCTCGTCTCCTACCTTCCAAACTTTACAGAAGCTCTCCTGCGAACCTTGCAGGACTAGCACTCCTGAAAGACAGGATATTGCGGAGACATGGCTTAGCCACAGCCTAGGGGCTGCCCAATCCAAAACAGGGAGGCTGTGGTCGATACACATTGAATTTCTCACTCAAAATGAAGATTTCTCCCTTTTTTTTTTTTTTTTTGGTCATCAGTCTACTGACGGGTTTGATATGCGGCCCACCGCGAATTCCTTTCCTGTGCTAACATCTTCATCTCAGAGTAGCACTTGCAACCTACGTATTCCAATCTCTGTCTTCCTCTACAGTTTTTGCCCTCTACAGCTCTCTCTAGTACCATGGAAGTCATTCCCTCATGACTTAGCAGATGTCCTATCATCCTGTCCCTTCTCCTTATCAGTGTTTTCCACATATTCCTTTCCTCTCCAATTCTGCGTAGAACCTCCTCATTCCTTACCTTATCAGTCCACCTAATTTTCAACATTCGTCTATAGCACCACATCTCAAATGCTTCGATTCTCTTCTGTTCCGTTTTTCCCACAGTCCATGTTTCACTACCATACAATGCTGTACTCCAGACGTACATCCTCAGAAATTTCTTCCTCAAATTAAGGCCGGTATTTGATATTAGTATACTTCTCTTGGCCAGAAATGCCTTTTTTGCCATAGCGAGTCTGCTTTTGATGTCCTCCCTGATCATTTCTACTACTTCTCATTACCTTCGTCTTTCTCCGATTTACTCTCAGACCATACTGTGTACTCATTAGACTGTTCATTCCATTCAGCAGATCATTTAATTCTTCTTCACTTTCACTCAGGATAGCAATGTCATCAGCGAATCGTATCATTGATGTCCTTTCACCTTGTATTTTAATTCCACTCGTGAACCTCTCTTTTACTTCCATCATTGCTTCCTCGATGTACAGATTGAAGAGTAAGGGCGAAAGGCTACAGCCTTGTCTTACACCCTTCTTAATACGAGCACTTCGTTCTTGATCGTCCACTCTTATTATTCCCTCTTGGTTGTTGTACATATTGTATACGACCCGTCTCTCCCTATAGCTTCCCCCTACTTTTTTCAGAATCTCGAACAGCTTGCACCATTTTATATTGTCGAACGCTTTTTTCATGTCGACAAATCCTATGAAAGTGCCTTGATTTTTCTTTAGCCTTGCTTCCATTATTAGCCGTAACGTCAGAATTGCCTCTCTCGTCCCTTTACTTTTCCTAAAGCCAAACTGATCCTCACCTAGCGCATTCTCAATTTCCTTTTCCAATCTTCTGTATATTATTCTTGTAAGCAACTTCGATGCATGAGCTGTTAAGCTGATTGTGCGATAATTCTCGCACTTGTTAGCTCTTGCCGTCTACGGAATTTTGTGGATGATGCTTTTCCGAAAGTCTACGTCTACATCTACATTTATACTCCACAAGCCACCCAACGGTGTGTGGCGGAGGGCACTTTACGTGCCACTGTCATTACCTCCCTTTTCTGTTCCAGTCGCGACTGTCTGAAAGCCTCCGTGCGCGCTCGAACCCCACTAATTTTACATACAGATGATATACCGCCAGACTCATATATTCTACACACCAACGTGAATAGTCGTTTTGTTGCCACTTCCCCCAATGATTTTAGAAATTCTGATGGAATGTTATCTATCCCTTCTGCCTAATTTGACCGTAAGTCCTCCAAAGCTCTTTTAAATTCCGATTCTAATGCTGGATACCCTATCTCTTCTAAATCGACTCCTGTTTCTTCTTCTATCACATCAGACAAATCTTCACCCTCATAGAGGCTTTCAATGTATTCTTTCCACCTATCTGCTCTCTCCTCTGCATTTAACAGTGGAATTCCCGTTGCACTCTTAATGTTACCACCGTTGCTTTTAATGTCACCAAAGGTTGTTTTGACTTTCCTGTATGCTGAGTCTGTCCTTCCGACAATCATATCTTTTTCGATGCCTTCACATTTTTCCTGCAGCCATTTCGTCTTAGCTTCCCTGCACTTCCTATTTATTTCATTCCTCAGCGACTTGTATTTCCGTATTCTTGATTTTCCCGGAACATGTTTGTACTTCCTCCTTTCATCAATCAACTGAAGTATTTCTTCTGTTACCCATGGTTTCATCGCCGCTACCTTCTTTGTACCTATGTTTTCCTTCCCAACTTCTGTGATGGCCCTTTTTAGTGATGTCCATTCCTCTTCAACTGTACTGCCTACTGCGCTATTCCTTATTGCTGTATCTATAGCGTTAGAGAACTTCAAACGTATCTCGTCATTCCTTAGTACTACCGTATCCCACTTCTTTGCGTATTGATTCTTCCTGACTAATGTCTTGAACTTCAGCCTACTCTTCATCACTACTATATTCTGATCAGAGTCTATATCTGCTCCTGGGTACGCCTTACAATCCAGTATCTGATTTCGGAATCTTTGTCTGACCATGATGTAATCTAATTGAAATCTTCCCGTATCTCCCGGCCTTTTCCAAGTATACCTCCTCCTCTTGTGGTTTTTGAACAGGGTATTCGCTATTACTAGCTGAAACTTGTTACAGAACTCAATTAGTCTTTCTCCTCTTTCATTCCTTGTCCCAAGCCCATATTCTCCTGTAACCTTTTCTTCTACTCCTTCCCCTACAACTGCATTCCAGTCGCCCATGACTATTAGATTTTCGTCCCCCTTTACATACTGCATTACCCTATCAATATCCTCATACACTTTCTCTGTCTGTTCATCTTCAGCTTGCGACGTCGGCATGTATACCTGAACTATCGTTGTCGGTGTTGGTCTGCTGTCGATTCTGATTAGAACAACCCGATCACTGAACTGTTCACAGTAACACATCCTCTGCCCTACCTTCCTATTCATAGCGAATCCTACACCTGTTATACCATTTTCTGCTGCTGTTGATATTACCCGATACTCATCTGACCAGAAATCCTTGTCTTCCTTCCACTTCACTTCACTGACCCCTACTATATCTAGATTGAGCCTTTGCATTTCCCTTTTCAGATTTTCAAGTTTCCCTACCACGTTCAAGCTTCTGACATTCCACGCCACGACTCGTAGAACGTTATCCTTTCGTTGATTATTCAATCTTTTTCTCATGGTAACCTCCCCCTTGGCAGTCCCCTCCCGGAGATCCGAATGGGGGACTATTCCGGAATCTTTTGCCAATGGAGAGATCATCATGACACTTCTTCAATTACAGGCCACATGTCCTGTGGATACACGTTACGTGTCTTTAATGCAGTGGTTTCCATTGCCTTCTGCATCCTCATGTCGTTGATCATTGCTGATTCTTCCGCCTTTACGGGCAATTTCCCACCCCTAGGACAAGAGAGTGCCCTGAACCTCTATCCGCTCCTCCGCCCTCTTTGACAAGGCCGTTGGCAAAATGAGGCTGACTTCTTATGCCGGAAGTCTTCGGCCGCCAATTCTGATTATTTATCAAAATTTAAGCAGTGGCAGGGATCGAACCCGGGACCGAAGACGTTTTGATTATGATATGAATCTCTCTTATAGGAGTTATTTTCGAAGACTGGAGGAATCTGACCATACACAAGTTGTAACATCGGCGAAGTGTCGTTACTTGTTGTGATAATCGTGTGTAACAATATGCCGTAGTCTGTATTTCCTCCCAGCGTGGTGCAGCCTTTAGTGGCCTGCCTTCTGTGTTTTCTGTTTTAATATTTTGTGACTAAAGCGTTATTGCTTCATGTTTATTTTATACGTGACATGCCAGTTATATCTTTAATTTTTGATGAAGGCACTCTTAGAAGTGGCCGAAACCTAGTTCCAAAAAAAAAAAAAAATTATCATTTTCGCGACGCAGGGCTGTAATTGTTTCAGTTTTACCTTGTAACGGTCGCTGACAACGCAGCCATGTTTAAAGCTTTTCTTTTAGTATTGTTTGAGTTTCCTGTGATGTTGTTTTTGGTGTATCTGTGAAGGGGTCCAACTAATATTAGACCGACAGGGATAAACACGGTAATTAAAGTTCAAAGTTGTCAAACTTCTGTTTTTAATACTGTTTTAGAATGACAGTGCCCATCCAATGAGGTGTCCGTTAGGCCCAGCTGCACAGTGAGACAGCATCATATAGCGGACACTATGGACTGTAGACTAATACTCTACATTCATCAGCTGCAGTAATTGCGCGTAGTGAAATTTTTGAATGAGCAGTCAAACTTCACGTTGTCACAGTACTGGGCTTTTAGAGGCAACTTCTTGTAATTATCGTGGAGGAATCCTATGTTTACATGTTACCCTTTTGTTTAAATGTTTTTCATTGTTTATATACACTAAAGCGCCGAAGAAACTGGTAAAGGCATGCCTTTTCAAATATAGGGATATGTTAACAGGCAGAATACGGCACTGCGGTCGGCAACGTCTATATAAGACAACAAGAGTCCAACACAGTTCTTAGATCGGTTACTGCTGCTACGATGGCAAGTTATCAGGATTTAAGTGTTTGAACGTGGTTTTATAGTCGGCCCACGAGCGATGAGACACAAGCATCTCCGAGGTAGCGACGAAACGAGGATTTTACCTTACAATTCCACGAGTGCACCGTGAATATCAAGAATCCGGTAAAACATCAAATATCCGACATCGCTGCGACCGGAACAAGATCCTACAAGAACCGAACCAACGACGACTGAAGAGAACACTTATACGTGACCCAGTACAACCCTTTCGCAAATTGCTGCAGATTTCAATGGTGGGCCAGCAACAAGTGTCAGCGTGCTAACCATTCAACGAAGAATCACAGATATGGGCTTTCGGAGCCGAAGGCACACTCGTGTACCTTTGATGACTGCACGACATAAAGCTTTACGTGTACGGGTATGGAGACAACTGCATAAATCCGTGGACCCTGAATGTCAGCAGGGAATTGTTCAAGCTGGTGGAGGCTCTGTAATGGTTTGGGGTGTGTGCAGTTGGAGTGATGTGGGACCCCTGATGAGTCTGACAGGTGACACGTACGTAAGCATCCTGTCTGATCACCGGCATCCATTTATGTCCATTGTGCTTTGCGAGGGCCTTAGGCAATTCCAGCAGGACATTGCGACACCTCACACTTCCAGAATTGCTACAGAGTGGCTCCAGGAACGCTCTTCTGAGTGCAAACACTTCCACTGGCCTCCAAACTCCCCAGACATGAACTTCTATTAGCATATCTGGGATGCCTTGCAACATGCTGTTCAGAAGAGGTTCCGACCCCGTCGTACTCTTACGGATTTATCGACAACTCTGCGGGATTCATGGAGTTATTTCCCTCCAGCACTATTTCAGACATTTGTCGACTCCATGCCACGTCGTGTTGCGGCACTTCTGCGAGCTCGCCTGGGCTTACACGATATTAGGCATGTGCACCAGTTTCCTTGGATCTTTAGTGTATGTGCATGCGGAAACCCTAGCGGCTAGCTGAGAATATGACGACGGTAACATAATGCTAAACTGAGGAGGACTGGTGGAGGGTAGGGTTTTTCTTCGGTACTTTTGAATTGACGCTGCAGCCATCGTCCGTCAGCAGCGATTGGTGTGCTGTTATTGGGTGTCGCTGTCGACGTCCGGAGAGATCACGAGACATGAAGTGCCACCGAGAGGGCCTCAGTAGCTGGCCTGTGGCGATTGCTGTAACAGTGTTGTTTAGGGGCTCAGCGGTGGAGATCATTGGTTGCCAGTGTTACGAATCAGTTACCTTTACATACAATTACAAGAAAATAAGTGCTGCAGGTGTAGTATAATTTCGCTTTGTATTGCTGTTTCGTGTTGTACAAAGATGTGATTGGAGTAGTGGAAAGTGAGTTAATTTGTTCCAGCTGAGATCTTCTGTGGATTAATTCCTTGTTCATGCAGCATACGTACGGAGCTGAATGTTACGGCGTTCTGAACACTTACTGCTTAAAAGGATTGGTATTTTTGACATCCTCAGTCTGATTGTCCTGTAACAGATTATTTAAGTAAGCCTGATATAGCGTAATCACTTGATTTCGATTCGATTACGATTCATTGGACCTTGTAATGTAGAAGGTTTGTTGAAAGTCTGAATTATCTTGATGAATGTCCAGCCGATTCCGGAAGTCGAATACTGTTTAGAAAAGAGTTAGGTTCCTCTTTATTGAGTGGCGTCCGATTTGTCTGTTCGACTTCAAAATCTAATGTCGTGTAACTCTTTCGTCTTCTGTGATGGATATTCTGTGCGGTGGCTTCCCGAGAGTAAATTCATAAAGCCTTGCCTAACTTAGTAGCAGTGCACCACTGTAGTTAGATGCTTAATCTGTTACAAGTTAACCGAAGTTACTACTCTGGATCCGGTCGCCTTTAAAATGTTTAACTCGCAGTGCACACTTGTTCCGATTTTTCGACAGCATGCAACCACTAACGAAAGCCATATGATGAAATCTTAATACGACGATTGATACTCTGCTGGGACGACAAGACGTCTGTTATTCTACGTAATTTATAGCTTGGCGTGTGTGGTTATATTGAGCTGGAACGATGGTTATAGTAGCTGCAGTTTCGTGCGGTCCAGACGTAAGAACGTTATTTCATGATAAGAGTAGTTATTTAAGACGGCGAGGACGATCTGTTATTCTGAGCAAACGTGTGGCACTGTCTGTGATAGTAGTGAGCGGGTGCTGTTTGTTCAGTGCGACACAGGCTTAAGTGTGTTACTTGCTGATATTTACATCACTATTTTGATATATGTGGTGTTTTTTGTGTACCTAGTGGTCGTATTTGGAGAACATATTGTCGTCTTCTGGGAGGTTTCGTTCAAGGTTTTTTAACAGTTTCCAAGACTGCCTTGGGTATTTTAGATAGTATTTTATATTTTTTAATAATTTCTTTATGAAGTTACTATTTCAGTTTAGATTTGGCTTAGTAGTTGACCATTGAATTTCAATTTTTGGAGAGAAATCTTTTAATGTTCTTGTAGATTTAAATGTTGTATAATTGTAAGGGGGTTTGTAGAGCTCCAAGAGATAGAGGTACTAGAAGTTTTGCTCTTATTCAAAGTTTTTCTTAATCGTACTGAGCTTGCAAAATAGCCGTTGGTGGTGTTCGTATTGTTATGGTGGATGTCAGGATCCGCACTAAGCTATTGCCAGGACTGTGGAAGACATTTAGGACGACAGTTGCAGCCTTCTGGAGGCAGTACGCGGGAGTTTCCGCCGCTCAAAGTCCGCTTCATCCAGGCTGGTGAAGTGACTTTACGCATTTGGAGCAACAGCGGTCACCCACGGACTACTAACCTTGTTAGCTTAAAATATTTGTGCCCAAGACTTGAGATGGCAGCTCTGTGGTGGAAAAGTAAAGGTAGAGCTTGGATTCCACTGGATTTGCCTGAGAGCTGCTCATACACTCAGCCCCCATTCAATATGCATAATGGAGATATTAATGCTAAGGGAATTAATAAAATGACCCTGTAGGTGAGTAGTATAAAGGGTTTCACATTAGCTACAGTTTAATAAAATTACTAATCAGCATCTGTGTTCTACAGTTATAGAAAATGGCCAAGAAATGAAATTTATCATGTGACTACAACAAATTAAATATCAGAAAGAGATTTATTTTATCTCATAAACATTTAAGTATGCAATTTGATGAACAGTGCTTAAAGAGAATAAGGGCACAAAATAATAGTGTTGATGATAAGTAGTCGGCAAATGTTTAAAGAAGCACCTACCCTGAAACACTGAATATGTTAATTATTGTGGGAGTGAAACAATAAAGGTAATAATGAGTCTTGACTGTGCAACAGAATGCCGATCGTAAATGAGACATCTGTGAAAATCCACACGCAAAATCGTGGGTACTGTAGCGCCAAAACTAGAGCATACACTGTTGAGGAAGTCAGAGTTACAGTTCCCTGTTGCGGGGATGGTGCAAGTACTTTACCACCAACATCTCAAGCAGTGTGCAGACAGGAAATAGCAATCGTACGGCGCCGACGCTGATATACACACTGCTGGGCTCTCTGACGATCGACGACCACAGATAAAACCCAGTGAGATAAACACAGTAAGAACCTGAACTTCTGACTGGGTGACTGAGACAGTCTTCCTCCTAAGTTTGCGCAAGAATATCTCAAGAAAGAGACGCAATAAATACACCTATTCTCCCTGGCAGCCCAGAGGAGACACACTATTTTATACATAGTTCACAGACACGGAAAACTAATGCTTCACCCACTACACACGATTGGTTCCAGAGTGCATACAAGTCATGTTCACTTACTTTCACATTTGTAACCTATACTTCCTGCAAACAAAACCCTTACGTGAGTAGCATTTTTTTGTTGTGTTCACATTCTTGGCCATTTCACAGATAACACAGCGTCTTTGTTTCTTAAGAAAACATCTTCGGGAATGCGCGGGATTTTCCTTTCAGATGTAGTGTCATGGGACCATAAGCAAGGTTCTTTAGTAAACTCCTTCCAATCCTACGATTTTCTCCATTTCATTACAAAAGGATCTGGCCGTTGACGCTCGCAATATTCATTAGAGTGAAATAGATTACTGAAGACCATCTTCTCTTTATACGTGCTACAGAATATGTGTCATAAATCAGTTGGCTGTATCAATGAACACCTTTGCGGCATTTTAATCTAAATATATGGCTTTCGAGAATCTTCATCGATAGCACCTGAATCGCCTTGTCTTCTTCGACATGTTTGAAACTAATGTCACATCCTTCTTATGCCAAAGGGGGACGAGGAATCGGGTCTTTGATGTTATTTAGGCAACGATAATTACAATACCTCGTTTATCTGTCCCAACACTCGCACGCCATGTTTCTAATAATGACATAATCAAGGAACAGCTTGTGCAACAATGGTCCATTGCTGTATTCCTGTTGGATACCTCTATATAACTCGGTAGTCTGTGAAGCATTTCTGAAGCAGAATTTGAGATTGAATAAAGTCCATTAGGCTACTTTCCACAATATATCTAAAGGTTATTTGTAAACAATTTTTTCACGACAAAGTGTAAATATCGTAATGGGCTATTTGGCAAGTGTGTTCGTAATATATTGTACATAACCACATCCATCCCAACAGTCTTGAAGTGTCTGTCTGACCTGTCTGCAATATGTGTGGTCTTATAGAAAGGTCAGACATATTTAACACTTAAACATGTAGCTGAGAATGACTATAAATCTGAAATCAAGGTTGT
The DNA here is from genome assembly GCF_023864345.2 of Schistocerca serialis cubense. NCBI lineage: Eukaryota > Metazoa > Arthropoda > Insecta > Orthoptera > Acrididae > Schistocerca > Schistocerca serialis. The sequence continues at coordinate 358,462,807 of NC_064646.1, forward strand.
GTGAAATAAATGAAAAATTTCACACTCAAGCAGCGTAAATTTCTTTCAAAATGTGCTACATGAAAGTGGTCTCTCGAAAGAAAGGTCATAATACGTATTTCATTAAATAAATTTTTAACAAGTTTTTCTTTTCCACAAATACCATTTGCATGTTTTTTTCCACTCTATGAATTCAGAAACACAATCAAAAACTCGTATCTGGAATATCTCTATCCTAGTCTCACTTGTCCTTGGCCTTGGTCGTTTGTTCAGAGGATATCTTAAATTGCGTAAGCCGATTGTGTTTCCTGAGCCGGAACGATAGTCTTTCTTCTGTGCTGTGGACGGACCCCCGTTGTCAAACAGTACCTACATGGTTACGAAGCCTCTCCTTCGTTTCTAGGTCCCGGTTCAACACACAACACACACCTAGATGGTTGCGTGTGAGCCGTCCTTCTTGCCAAACGTCTTCGAACACCGAAGAAGTACCTTTCTCTTGTAATACGAGCGGTTGCCGGTTCGGGCATTTGAGACGTCATCGCTCTGGTAATTGTATTGGCTTAGGTGTTGCCTGCGTCTCAACATTTGAAATTGTTGTGGTTATGTAATTACCTTTCTCTTGTAATACGAGCGGTTGCCGGTTCGGGCATTTGAGACGTCATCGCTCTGGTAATTGTATTGGCTTAGGTGTTGCCTGCGTCTCAACATTTGCAATTGCTGTGGTTATGTAATTGTGTTTTTCAGTCTACTTTTCTCACGGGTGTTTCGCCGTCGTTGTAGAGGAGGTATCTTGCAGTAACGCCGATATACCGTTTGGCTAGTTATTGTTGCTTTCATGTTATTAACCTCGCTGTGTTAATATTCCTTTTGCCGGTCTCTACGCGATGAAAAGGGCGTTGGAAACCCAGTCCTCTCGCTGTAATCCTTCTTGACCTTCCTGCTTGGTGTAGTTTTGTGCCACCAGCGTATGAGCCTTCTGGTGCGCCCCTTGTGAGGAGGCAATTCAAACTCTTGGCTACCTAACTGAAGCAGTTTTTCATGAAGGCCTACCTGTTTTCTAATTGGTAGTCTTACTTAACTGAAGCTTTATCGTTGAAGGCCTGCCCGTTTTCTGTTTGGTGAATTCCTTTAACTGAAGCTTGAACAGGAGGCCTGCCTGTTTTCTATTTGGTAATTTTACTTAACGTATGCTGTTATTATTGAAGACCTGTCTGTTCCCTTTTAATTAAATTAAGAGCTATTTCATAATTCGGATTTGCTGAACTCTTCTTAATAATGGGCTGCCTGTTTTTGTTGTCTTATTATTCAGATCTGATATCTTGCTCAATCTGTGATGTAATTAACTGAAACTGTGATTGCCAAAGGCCTGCCTATTTCAGAGGTATTTTTGTCAATAAGGTAGTGACAGGGAATGAGACGTGTTGGTACAAGGGCCCTAACCTTTCGCCTTATATCTCTTCATCCATAATTGTAGATTTCAGTAACTAAATAGTTTGGTTCTAACATTGAGTATTCTTGTAGCTCATCTAGAGTCAAAATTTACAAGATAATGTGCTAATTTAAAATAACAGTAGTTAAAATCAATCCAGGTATTTTTCTGGCTCATCAAATAGCATTCAGAGTGTAATATCACAGGCAAATCACTTCGAAGTATGTGGAATTTGTGTATCACATTTCATTGCTGTAAATGACATGTCAACAGATTCTGCATAGAAGGCGTTATCAGAAAAATAATGTATTCCGAATTACAATAGTCATTATTCTGGCAAGAAACCATTTCAATTGCGATTATTCCTGATGAAATGCGAACAGTTTCACTGTTGTAAGAGAGTCTTATATGAGGTAGTAAGTTTAGTTGAACTTCGACACGTATACTACATGGCTCCTATTTCCTTACCTTGTACTAGAATAGTTTTGTTCTACATATTGTATTGGATTGTATTATATTAGTTTCAGCATTTACAGTTAGTATTCACTTGATAACAATTTCCACTTAGCTTATGTCTATATTCAAGTGTGAATACAAGTAAGTTAGTGTATAATTCAATTGTAAAGTATTCCACGTAAACACAAAGGAAATGCAGTAAAATTACAGAAACGAAAAGCTGAAATGGACGTACCATCTATTTACAGTCAAAAATACAGTGACGAATACATCTATAGAAGATGTTGAAAGCGACCCCCTGCACCATCAATACACAGTTCTGCTCCTGTAAACATATTCATACATGCCTGGCGTAAAGTTCAGTTATCGATGGGACAACTTCACAGCTGGTGTTGCCTTTCAGTTATCGTATTGTGTGTGGATCAGTCTCATAGATATTGCTCTTCGAGTGCCCCCACAGAAAAACACCAAATGTTGGTAGATGCAGCGAATGTGGCAGCCATAAACGTTTACTGACAGTTCATTCCTCAGTGACGATATCATGGACTCATAGCGGGGATGTCTCAGACGTTTGATATGTTGCCCCATCTTGCTAGAAGATGCAGTAATGTCTTTCATATTCAGTGGGTTGAGCACAAAATGCATCAAACATTTCCTTAAATGAAACCATGTTGAGAGAAGGTGTCAAAACATATTGGTTCAGTAGTGTGTGTCCCTGTTAGACCGCATCAGTCGCCAATTTTTTCGTCATGGAGTGGTTGCTAACACACAGTGTTAAAGTCCTCTGTTGTCTAGCACCTTATGTTCTGTGTATTCACTTGGCCAGAAAAATGAAACCATGCTTATCACTCATGTTCTAACGCGAAGGCTCTAACAAATCATTCTTGATGTTAGTCAAAAGCCATGTGCAGCATTCAACAGGTTTCTGACTGTCATTTTCCTACAACTTCTGAACAACTGTCACACTATATGGCCTCAAATTAAGAGCTTTCAAAATCCGCTGGAAACTCCTCCTACATACATGCACCTGTTAGGCCATTTTACGTGTGGACCCTTATGTTCTCCGAATAATTCTTCCGCAAATGTCTGCAATAGCTTCCGGTGTGCGATCTGAAGGGATTCTTTGTTATTTTACATTTTTCACACATCTGCAAGTGCGCCAATTTTTATGTGGCTGCTCTCTTTGCTGGTAGTCCTCCATCTGGAAACTTGACACCGAAAATCTCACGAGTTTGCTTCATCGAACCTGTTCTCACGTATGAATCCGCAATTTCAGTTCATTCTTCTGTCTAGAAAGTCATCTTTCCGTGCAAGCTCTGATTTTCCTTGTCTTTTTTATGGAGATCCTTTCTGCTTATCTAGGCTGAGGTCAACAAAATATTTTCGCATTCGGAGGAGAACGCTGGTGATTGAAATTTGGTGAGAAGATAGCGACCCAACGAAAAATGCTTTTGTTTTAATGATGTGCACGGCAAATCCTCTACCAAGTCAGTGACACTCCCTCCCCCATTTCGCGATAGTACAAAACGTGATGATCTTTGAACTTTCTCAATGCAGTCCGCTAATTGTATCTGGTAAGAATCCCAGACCGTGTAGCAGTACTCCAAAAGAGGACGGACAAGCGTAGTGTAGCCAGTCTTTTTAGTAGGTCTGTTACATTTTCTAAGTGTTATGTCAATAAAATCCAGTCTTAATTCCTTGGCAATTAGTTGAATTTACGGCCTTTAGATTTAACTAATTCAACGTGTAACCGAAGTTAACGGATTCCTTTTAGCACTGTTGTGGATGATCTCACACTTTCCATTATTTGGTGTCAGTTGCCTATTTTCGCACCATACATATGTTGTTTCTAAATCGTTCTGCAATCTGTTTTGATCTTATGAACACTTTACAAAACGATAAACGACAGCATCATCTGCAAATACCCTAAGATGGCTGCTCAGATTGTCTCCTAAGTCATTTCTACAGATAAGGAATAGCAGAGGGCCTATAACACTACCCTGGGGAACGCCAGAAATCACTTCTGTTTTACTCTATGTTTATCCGTCAGTTACCATGAACTGTGGCCTCTCTGACAGAAAGTCATGAATCCAGTCGCATAACTGAGACAATGTTCCATAAGCACGCAATTTCACTACAAGCCGCTTGTGTGGTACAGTTTCAAAAGCCTCCTGGAAATGTAGAAATACGGAATCAATTTTAAATCCCTTGTCAATGGGACTCATCATTTCATGTGTAAAGAGCTAGTTGCGTCTCACGAGAACGATGTTTTCTAAATCCATGTTGGCTGTGTGTCAGTAACCGTTCTCTTCGAGGTAATTCATGATGTTCGAACACAATGTATGAGCCAAGATCGTGCTGCATATCGATGTTATTGATATGGGCCTGTAATTTAGTGGATTACTCCTACTACCTTTCTTGAATACTGGTTTATGACTTGTGCCACTTTCCAGTCTTTGGGTACGGAGTTTTCGTTGAACTAGCTAGAAGTGTTGAGATGGGTATACATCAGGGCGGATTTCATGGTAGGGTAAGGGAAGGTGATTAAAGTTTCGTTGGGAGAGGATGTGGAGGGTACGGAGGTTTAGGGTTGGGGGAATGTTCTGACAGAGGCGCGGAAGAGTACCAGATCCAGCGAGCAGGGATGTAACAAGTGGCGCGTAGTGTCTGGTGGGTAGTGTCCAGTTTACGGGTAACGTAGGAAATTCAGAGGTATTTAAGATGAAGGAGTAGGCAGCGGAATTTTATAAGTTGGTAGAAAACGTGTGTAGGGGATGGTAAGTACATGAGCAGGTAGTACCGAGCGTTGCTGGCCATTGGTAACCACACATTCTTGCTGAAACATTCCTGACCACCACGCATCTGTACGATATGGGAGGGTGTTATTCCCAAGAGAACACCAATTCACGGTGACACTCTCTCGCGCTTTCCCTCGCAGAATGGCTAATTTAAAGTGTGCGCGCTGCTCAACACAAATTACTTCCATCTCACATGACGCTAACCAAACAACTGATTTCGCAGCACACTCTGGGCTACTACCAGCAATCACAAAGCCATCTGTTATTTAAGTACACGCTATTCCTATATACCTTCCATGCGACATATAGCAGTTCGTGATCCGCATAAATATTTGCAAGGAAAAAGAAATAGTTGCAATGCGTTTTGCCCCACCTGTTTTATCCGCACAACGCTGAAAATGTCGGCGGTATGCTCAGTGTGTCTTATTTGGTTAGGAACTTGTTCGATGACTCACGGGACTTGCTCTTGACCACTGTTATGATCACTTTGCTCGTGGGCCTCAAACATCAGATTGTTCTGTCTCCGTATCGTTTTTCTGGCAACGTTACTGTACACTCCGCCGTCATCACGTTAGACGGCATTCTGAATGGTAGATTACACTGTGATAACGTGGTACGTGTTTCGTTTGAGTGTTTTTGCAGTAAGTATTTAGAGTTGTACATCTTTAACCACAGCAGTACCAAGGCATTTTCCATAACGCGCATTATGTCCACCCGAAAAACTATTACAGGAAAATAAAATCGTTAATAATAGTCGAGTTGTCACGAACATAATCTTGAAAATGGTACTGATGAATAAATGGGGTCTATAACATGATAATACCGCGTAGCTCATTCTTATCAATATCAACGCAGTTTCAGTAACGTGTCCTACCGACTGTGTGATCATGCAAAAAGAATTTAAGGTGAAAGTTTCAGTCATTGTTGTCGAATTTTACTGTAAACCAACATTTGAAAGTGATATTGATGTGTAAGTAGGCCCCTGAACCCTGCAAGTACTAAATATGCCATTAGTTAGAGAAAAGTGACATCTGCTACTGAGCCTTAAACTTCTTTGTTAAGCAAATCTGAAACACATAAGCAAAATCTAAAACACATTTGTCGTCTGGTAGAATATTTGACGAAAAACAATAAAAAATTTTTTATTTTTAAAATATAAACTGAGTAAATCAAAATATGTTCGTAAGGTGGACAGAAAGCGCTCCCTCTCACGCCCCCTCCCCTCCCCCCCCCTCCCTCCACACACACACACACACACACACACACACACACACACACACACACACACACACACACACACACGCAGACACGCCCATGGTATTCCTAGAATTAATAATCGTATAATACATAGCTTTTCAATGGTGTGAATGTTTTTTCACAGAAGTAGAGATAGCTAGATAAATAAACGAAATAACTCATTGTTCTACTGCTATGCTATTCAGAGCCACAGGAGACCATGTGTCGCTTCTCCCAGAACTCTCGTATAGTATCGCCGAATATCACTCGTAGCTTTGTCACTAGAGTTGGCGTTCATCCCGTATACATATGTATATGAATTATATGGAAGTTTTGATTATTATTCGCTGTCATTCTGGAGTGATGAACAAAACTCAATGTAAAAATGCAATTTGCTAACAGTACATGAAGACGTGGTGTGCACAGTTACAGGAAATAGGTTAATATGTTTCACTGCCAAAAATGTTTCCGAGAAGAGAGTCATTATTTCCCGGTTCACTCCATTAAAAGTCACGCATCGAGAACAATTACAAATCTAATTTTGAAATATACAGTTTAATAGAAAAAAACGTATGTCGTTTTAACGAGCAAGTTTTACAGACAGCCGAACGATCCTGTGGCGTGGCAACGTAATCCAATCTCTCAATTTAATTGCTGCACGTTGCGCCATTAAATTATAATTCTGTTTCAATATCGGCTGATGGATACTGCTCATAATCAATTAGCGTGGAAGATTCGCCGTATTACGAGCGACAGATACTCGTGTTAATCCGGATCAGGCTTTAGTCAAACGAAGGTAAAAACCACTTCATTTAGATTTGGGGTCAGTGTAAAACAAAATGGTCACGTAACGAACACAATTCACAACATCAAAACACTGCTGTTCCCCTGCCGAAAGTAACAATATCATGTGGTTGGCTTCTTTCAAATGCACGCTAATATTTACCTGGTCTTTATGTGTAATACATTGTCTTTAGTAGAAAATATCAGTTCTCCGCAGCCACTGCAAGTGTTATGTGCACTATCGTGACTTAATAATTCACTTCTTACTCGTAGGGTCATGAACTTAGTTCAATAAGAGTTCATGACTGAAATGTCCATCTACGTATACATATATAGCACTCATGAGAATTTATGGTGAACTATGGTGGGCGTTTCATACACAAGTTGATGATGTTGTTTCCTAATTCATCCGCGTAAATGAAGAGAGAAAAATTGCCGTCAGTGGACGTTGACAAGTTCCGTAATCTTTCTTATTCTGACCGAGTCGGACAGCTAAACTGTCGCAGATTTCTTCGAGTGCCGGTTGTCTAAATCTATAATTCGGGTTACGCAAATTCAATGTTGCCAATTTCTTTAACAGAGCATCTCTATTCTGTAGTGTCTAGGAATCTTGCGTACTCGGTTTTCTAGACAAACAATCAAAGAATTCGTATTAGTGAGTTTTATTATTACAAGACAAATGAAAATGCTTAACTTTGATCTGAAAATTCTTGTAGTCCTTTATACATGGTCACCCACAAGTTCAATTACGTATATGTGTCGCAAGCAAAGGGCGACATACAAAATAATCAGTCTTCTTCAGAAAAGACAAACACGTGTAAGACTTCTGGTCCTAGAGACCTCTACTAACAAAAGCCGCTAAACTGAACAGCAGTGACTGCTGATATCTAACTGCGCTACACTGAGATTTCAAATGAAGAGGCTACGATGGGTCGGCTAATGAAGTGGCTAATGTTGAAGATGCTCTCGAAGTTGGCGGCCACAATTCGGGGCGGCGCTTACATCGTCTTCACCAAGGGGCCACTGCCGTCGCGTTGTCGTCCTGAGGGAGGTCGACAGTGTACGATTGGCTGACCTATTCTCACAGCCTTCTCCTCTCAGACGTTCCCGACTGGCTCGCCAGCACTGACTTTAAGACCTAACATTCCTCCACTCCAAAACGAGAAACCGTCGTCGTATACGGAACACGCAATTGGGAGGGGGAGGAAGGGGAGGGGGAGGCAGGAGCGTGGACGTTCTGATGGACCGAAAGCTGTGAATCTGTGGCTGCATGGGACGTCAGACTTCCGGTCGTACTCCGCAATCCCTATGGTGAAAAGGTCACATGGAAAGCGCCCAGAGGGGTTCGCGTCCACCTCCTGAGGCCCATACGAAGATCTAGAGGGCGTCGGCCGCTGCTGCGTGGTCGGGTCCAGCTCCATCGGTAGGACGAGAGGAGGCAAAGGTTCGAAGGCTCCGTATCCACAGAGTCGTCCCATGGCGTGAATCTTCAGGGGCTCCGTCAAAGATGATTTGCTGCTCCGAAAATCTGGAGTTTACAAAATTCACTGTGAATGTGGCCTTCCTTACATCGGACAAACAACTCTTACTGTCCAAGAAAGATGTACAGAACACCAGAGGTACACACGACTTTTACAACCTAACAAGTCGGCCGTGGCAGAGCACTGTATTGATAATTGTCACAGTATGTTGTATAACAACGTCGAAATTTTGGCAACTACATCGTCATTTTGGGACTCGATAGTAAAGGAGGCAGTTGAAATTCGCTTGACGACGAACTTAACTAATAGAGACAGTGGTTTCAACCTTGATAAATCCTGGAATCCGGCACTTGCTGTAGTAAACTCGCAAAGACGTCGTCACAGTGCAGCTCACAATGATATATCGATATGCCAACATAGATCAACTGCGGATTCATAGATACAACTCGCGCATTATGCACGTCTCTGCCGCCGACCAACGTCTCTGGCGCATTTGCATCTGTGGCCGCATGCGCAGTCGCGCGGTACAACAGTATAAAGGGACGAAGCAAGCACTGGAGCGGCAGTCTTGCGGCTCACTCTGAAGACGGCTGAACGTTTTACAGCCGAAATATTAGAAGAATAAAGAGACTTCTTGCGGATGCACACCCGAAACTTAATGGAACAATCGTCCCATGGTGTTGTGATGGCACCCGATGAGAGCGGCTGTGGCCGCGCTGTCCTCGGGATCCGTGAATCTGAGGGAACAGATGTAGAGGGATCACCGTGCACATGACAGTGGCGAATTTGATTGTGACATCGCCTTTGCAATAAGCCTGGGCCTGAAATGCGATACATGAATGCTCGAAGTCGACGAAGGATCTCGCCTCGTGCCCACCATTTTCTGCCGCTAAAAACCGTGAAAAACACATCATCATGCGGCTTGAAGGAATACTTGTGCCCTTCTTTCGGGGCCGGACGCTCAGGAGGGTGGAGCAGATGTAGCAGCGTCTGATGGCAGCAGCCTTGAAGCAATTCCTCCGGCGATGGTCTATCTCGTGGATGCGAACTGTGAGAGGCGAGAAAGAGTTGCGTTGCTTGATCCCTAGTGTGGGCGGCGTGAAGTTCAGCCAGCATCTGCCACTTGAAGGTTCTGACAATACGTTCCGCTTCGCCGTTTGACTGTGGATGGAACGGTGCACTAGTCAGAGGCTGTATGCCATTGCGTTCACAGAATGCACTGAATCTGATTTGACGTGAACTGAGAGCCGTTGTCCGACACTATGATTTCAGGCAAACCTTCGAGCCGAAAATTGAGGACAAAGTCTGAACAGTGCTACGTGACGTTGTCGAGTTCATTAACACAGCAAAAGGAAACTTGCTGTAAGAGTCTACAACAATCAACCAATGAATGTTACGAAAAGGTACCGCAAAATCTATGTGCACACATTGCTATGGTAATTTCGACATAGGCCAAGCAGAGAATTTTTGTGGCTGAGCGGACTGATTTCCCGCACATGCGTGACATTGTGACGTCATCTGTTCTATTTGGGTGTCCGTATCCTGCCAAGTACAGGGTCGACGCGATAGCTGTTTCGTACGAACAATGCCCCAGTGTCGTTGGTGAAGTAACTGCAACACTTCTCTTTGCAAAGCTTTGGGGATAAACTCACGTGACTGTCTACTGTCATTTTGAAAAAGAATCTCACCTTGCTGCATAACGAGGCTATGCCGACACGTAACGTATCGACGCACTACAGAGTTCTTTATGTTATGCAACGAGAGGGGCCAAGATGTGCAAATTTGCTTTAGCAAAAGGTTCAAATCTGAATCAACTTCCGTTTCTTATGCAATTTTCCTATAGTTCAGCGGAAATGATTGGAACAATTCAGAATCCTGAGCATGATGTGACAATAAGATGCAGCAGAAGAGTCTGTACCAGGGCCAATTCGAAGACGTGAAAGTGTGAGCTGTCGGACGATACACAATCTCATACTGGTACTGAGACAATAACAGAGCCCATAATTGCCCATAATTGCAATTTTCGGGCATTTCGCAAGGAACAGGCTTCATCGGATGAAACAAGGACTGCAATGGCTTGTGATCAGTTACTACCTAGAATTTTCTGCCATACAAATAGTGGTGGAATTTGGTGTCACCGTACACAATAGCCAATGCCTCCTTCTCTACTTGTGGATAGTTACACTGAGCTTCGGACAACACTTTTAATGCGAAAGCAATACGCCTGTCTTTATTACCAAATCTGTTCGCAAGCACTGCATCGATACAGACTATGTTCGTCGATTTCGACTTCGACAAGGTAGATAGAAAGATACTTTAGGAAGTTTTACAAACGCGTGTATACTTTAAGCGTTTTGTGTCACCAATCAAGAGTTTGTTCTTGAACGCACAGATAGTTCTGCAAAAGGTAAGTGAGCAGCAGATATTTATTGTAAATCAATGAGTAAGCCATGTAGTCTTTCTCTGACTATACACACTATGTGATCAAAAGTATCCGGCCATCCCCAAAAACATAAGTTTCTCAAGCTAGGTGCATTGTGCTGCCACCTACTGCCAGGTACACCATATCAGCGACCTCAGTAGTCATTAGACTTCGTGAGAGAGTAGAAAGGGTCGCTACCCGGAACACACGAACTCCCAACGTGGTCAGGTGATTGGGTGTCACTTGCGTCATACGTCTGTACGCAAGATTTCCACACTCCTAAACATCCTAGGTCCACTGTCTCAGCTATGATAGTGAAGTTGAAACGTCAAGGGACACGTACAGCACAAAAGTGCACAGGCCGATCTCGTCTATTGACTGAAAGTGACCGCCGATAGTGACCGCCGACAGTTGAAGAGGGTCGTAATGTGTATAATAGGCAGACATCTATCCAGACCATCACACAGGAATTCGATACTGCCTCAGGATCCACTGCAATACGATGACAGTTGAACTGGAGGTAAGAAAACTTGGATTTCATGGTCGTGCGGCCACTCATAAGCCACACATCACGCCGGTAAAGGACAAACGACGCCCTGTTTTGTGTAAAGAGCGTAAACTTTGGACGATTGAACAGTGGAATAACGTTATGTGGGTGACTAATCACGGTACATAATGTGAAGATCCGAAGGCAGGGTGGGGGTATGGCGAATCCCCGGTGAACGTCAGCTGCCAGTGTGTGTAGTGCCAACAGTAAAATTCGATGGTGGTGGTGCTACGGTGTGGTCGTGTTTTTTATGTTCGTGGCTTTGCACAGGCCTACATTGATGTTCTAAGCACCTTCTTGCTTCTCACTGTTGAAGAGCAATTCGGGGATGGCGATTGCATCTTTCAACACCGTCGGGCACCTGTTCATAATGCACGGCCTGTGGCGGAGTGGTTACATTACAGTAACATCCCTGAAATGCACTGACCTGCAAAGAGTCCTGACCTGAATCCTAAAGAACACCTTTGTGATGTTTTGAAAAGCCGACTTCGTGCCATACCTCACCGACCGACATCTATACCTCTCCTCAGTGCAGTACTCAATGAAGAATGGTCTGCCATTCCCAAACAAACCTTCCAGCACCTCTTTGAACGTGTGCCTGCGTGAGTGGAAGCTGTCATCAAGCCTAACGTCGGGCCAACACAATTCTGAATTCCAGCATTACCGCTGGAGGTCGCCACGCACTTACAACTTATTTTCATTCAGGTGTCTGGATACTTAATGCAAGTCGTCAGCAAATAGCAGCTTATTGATAAATTCCCTTGTCCTAGGTTAATTTCTTATATTTAAGTTGAGGTGTACCAAGACACACGTGAACGACTGCATAGAATATATAAAAATTAACATTATATATATATATATATATATATACATAGTTTGAGATTTCGTTCGCGTTTGGCAAAATATACCTCAAATATAAGAAATCAACCTAGCACAAAGGAATCTGTTAATAAGCTGCTATTTTCTTACGACCTGCATTAGACTGATCGCAAAGAACATTATATAAGTAGCAACTGGCCTTCACTCAGCGTAATCTAAATATTTTTACTAGACAAATGTGATGGATTTCTTAGTGAGAGACCTCCTTAGAGCCAAAATAGTGATCAATAACCAACACGTTGAACAAATGTTCAATTTAGGTACCATGAATATATCACTTGATGAAAACAGACACTGGATATTAAATTAAATAAGTTCTAAACGATATGTGACACCGTAAGAAGAAAACTAAAAAACAAAACCTGGACGTACGCTCATCTCTGGTTGTATAATGTAATGGCTGTTCCTTCGCTGCTTTATGAAAATTACTAACAGATATTGAGAGAGGGAGAGACAGAGACACAGAGAGTAATGAAAGCCGCACAGAAACAGAGGAAATGAAAATTCTAATGTCTGTAAACCGATCATCTAAATAAAATTGATTTACATATGAAGATATATGACAATAATTGCAAATATGTGAGTTAAGCGATAAAATACAATTTCATGAAAAATATAGAGATCATCTTGAACGTATGAGTAAAAGGAGACTAACGAGAGTATATACAAGCCAATCGAAAGAAAAGTGTGGGATGGCAGAAGAAAATATAGGATTAAATTCAGTGAACACGGAAAGGGTCACTAAGTGCTAGCATTTGTTGGACGGGAGAAGATGAAGAGTGTACTTGACAATGAATCATATCGTTTCTTGTGACAGTAGGCTAAACGAGATGTGTTGATCACTTTAACTTTCATATTCGTTTTTCGGTTTTGCAGTGTCTCTTTTACGCATCTGTACAAAAAGAAATGCACAGATGATTCATCACTCCCAGCCCAAACAGCTAAGGATAGAAACTTGAAATTTTGAGAGGCTGTTGATCATACACTGCAGGCATCGTTTAAGAAGAGATTTGTTGACATTTCACCCCTAAGAGGGTGACATAGGAGATGAAAGTTTTTTGACAGTATGTCACGAGTAAGGTAATTTTGAAGCTAGAAGCGCGTGCGAAATTTGGTAATTGATTTCTAGGTCGGAAATAAAGAACTGTATGTGTCAGCATTTTTGGAAATGTGGCCTCTATGAGTGATTTTTTCTTCAAATAAAGTTTTGTTAAGGAACTACTAAAACATTTTCCAACAAACGTCTCCGAAAACTGGTATTTGACTTTTCTGTTAGAAATAAAAAATATGTGCTTCAGTGTTTTTGTAAATTCAACGTCTCTGGTGTGATACAGGGGAGGAAAATTTTTGTGAAAATATTTCGTAATCTTGGTTAGAAATAAGGGATTATTATATCACAGGTATGGTTTAAGAAGGGTGGAACAGGGGATGAAATGTTAATTGAAAATACATCGCTTTCAAGGTAAAAGAAACGCGGAATTTGGTATTTGGTTTCCTGGCCAGAAATAAAAATTATGTGTTTTGGCGTTTTCTGAAATTAAGCCCCCAAGTGAAAGGGTGCGTGAAAAATTATTTTTAATATAAATCACTACAGCAATTTTAAGGCTACATCTATGAAAATTGGTGTTTGACGTCTCCAACGGAAATAAAAAGAGACTGTTTCATAGTTTTTTAAAAGTCAACCCCAAAAGGGGAACACAGGGTATGAAACGTTCCACGAAAATATTTCGTTATGAAATCATCTTTGCAGCTCTTATATTTATATTTAGCTTGTCGGTTAGACATTACACGTTTTGATGTTTTTGGAAATAGTCCCTAATGGGTTGATATAGAGAATGAAAAATTTTATGTAATATTTTGCTATTTCAGATAGATATGAAGAATATGTGTTAGAGGATGAATGTTTTTGTGGAAATGTCAAATGAACTCAAAATTTCGGATTGACAAAAACCTCTGATTCCAGCCAACATAAGCGCTTCTTGGTCAGAAGTTCATTCCGAAAACACAATGCTTCTATGACGTTAGTTGGACCATACTCTTTCCAAACGAAGCAGTGGGCGCTAAGCTACTTAACAATAAAAGTAAAAAATTCAGTTTACTAATAAAACCTATCTTCAGGCTATTATTCTATTGGAATCTTATCACGCCTAAGTGTTTGTCTCCTACGAATGGATCACAAACTGCATTTCAATGTCTTAGGTTGTCAGGTTTCCATGAGCAGCAGAACAATGTAAAAGATATGACCTTCTGTAAAGGAAGCTTTGTTTCGCACCACTGGCCTAGCAAGGTTGCCGCGAGACGAGGAAGCGATAGAGGCAGTCGTGAGGTGACTGGAAGCCATAAAAAGGCTTAATTGCTGTCGCATAAGCGGCGTTGGCTGCGGCGTGCGCAGAGCGTTTCCCTGGCGGGTAGGCAGCCACGCAACGCAAGGTTCAACGGAGGACTGTGTTACCAAGTGGATGGCTGCTACCGCAAGCCTGGTAGGCCATTCTGTGAATGCACACTGCCAAATTTTCAAAAATGATTACCTAAAAACAAAAACAACAAAAAGAAAAAGGAAACAATGAATGAGAGGGTACTGGCATGAAAATTTCAAATAGTTTCTTTTACATGAATCTCGATCCTAGCCGTCGAACAAGGCGAAAAAATCCACATATTTGAGAAAAAGGTTTTTCCTACATAAGTAAAAGCCATAGCTCCAATCGACAAATGTTGAACTAGAAAGCAGCAGGATATACGAAGATTTGTCGACTGCTTCTTGTAAGTATCAATTGCTTTATTACATCTCAAGATATGTCGAAAAGCTATTAAAATAGGGTTCTTTGTAACTCGTTAACATTCACGTTACCATACTTACTATTTATTGTAAACAGAGCCCGCAGTAAGTTGAAAAATTACTGCTTGAAAAACTAAAAAATATGAAGTATTTTTCGTGAGTTATCGATTTTTTGAAAGAAAAGATGCACTCGATAATTGGTTAGAGTCTTCAGCAGATGGCCCTACAGTAGCAGTTTTAAGCTTTTTTTTCTTTTTGCAAGGAGCTGTGATACTATGATATTAAGTAATTTTTAAGATTCTGTTAATTGTAAGGATCAAAAAATGACTTCGAAGAACTAGCACTTTTCTTGGGTGCCTTTTCTTTAACTAACCCTGAAGGTTGTTACTATTGAATTCTTGTATTAAAAATAAATTAAGATATGTTTCGTTCATGTTTAGTATTAGCAACTGAGTAATAAAGTAAAGCGTGCAAACACGGAATACGTCTGTTGAAGAGTATGACAGAGTGGGGAAAACGGTCACGCGCTCGACCCGCAAGCTGTTTCTAAACGGCCTGCGCCTGCGTAATATTGGAAGTCATTTTGTGATCTTTTTTTTTTTGGTCATTAGTCTTCTGACTGGTTTGATGATGCGGTCCACCACGAATTCCTCTCCTGTGCCAACCTCTTCATCTCCGAGTAGCACTTCCAACCTACGTCCTCAATTATTTGCTGGATGTATTCCAATTTCTATCTTTCTCTACAGTTTTTGCTCTCTACAGCTCCCTCTAGTACCATGGAAGTCATTCCCTCATGTCTTGACAGATGTCCTATCATCCTGTCCCTTCTTTTTATCAGTGTTTTCCACATATTCCTTTCCTTTCGGATTCTGAGCAGGACCTCCTCACTCCTTACCTTATCAGTCCACCTAATTTTCAACATTCGTCTGTAGCACCACATCTCAAATGCTTCGATTCTCTTTTGTTTCTGTTTTCCCACAGTCCGTGTTTCACTATCATATAATGCTGCACTCCAGACGTAGATAAATTTCTTCCTCAAGTTAAGACCGATACTTGATATCTTTAGACTTCTCTTGGCCAGGAATGCCATTTTTGCCGTTTCTAGTCTGCTTGTGATGTCCTTCTTACTCCGTCCGTCTGCCTAGGTAGCAGAATTCCTTAACTTTACCTACTTCGTGACCATCAGTCCTGATGTAAAGTTTCCCGCTGTTCTCACGTTTACTACTTCTCGTTACCTTCGTCCTTCTTCGATTTACTCTCAATCCATATTCTATACTCATTAGACTGTTCATTTAGTTCAGGAGAGCATGTAATTCCTCTTCACTTTCACTCAGGATAGGAACATCAACGAATCTTATCACTGATATCCTTTCATCTTGAATTTTAATTCCACTCCTGAACCTTACTTTTATTTCAATCATTGCTTCCTTGATGTGCAGACTGAACAGTAGGGGCGAAAGGCTACATTCCTGTCTTACACTCTAATACGAGCACTTCGTTATTGGTCGTCCACTCTTATTATTGCTTTTTGGCTGTTGCACATATTGTATATGACCCGTCTCTCCATATAGCTTACCAATATTTTTTTCAGAATTATGAACATGTTGCACCATTTTACATGGTCGAACGCTTTCCCAGGTCGACATACACTATGAACATGCCTTGATTTTTCTTTAGTCTTACTTCCATTATTATCCACAACGTCAGAATTGCCTCTCTCTTGCCTATACCTTTCTTAAATCAAAACTGATCGTCATCTAGTGCAGCCTCAATTTTCTTTTCCATTCTTCTGTGTTTTATTCTTGTAAGGAACTTGGATGCATGAGCTGTGAAGCTGATTGTGCAGTAATTCTCGCACTTGTCAGTTCTTGCCGTCTTCGGAATTGTGTTGATGATGCTTTTCCGAAAGTCACATAGTATGTCTCCAGATTTATACAGCCTACACACCAACGTCAACAGTCGTTTTGTTGCCACTTCTCCCAATGATTTTCTAAATTCTGATGGAATGTTGTCTATCCCTTCTGCCTTATTTGATCTTCCCCAAAGCTATTTTAAATTGTGATTTTAATACTGGGTCCCCTATTTCTACTAAATCGACCAATGTTCCTTCTTCTATCACATCAGACAAATCTTCCCTTCATAGAAGCTTTCAATATATTCTTTCCACCGATCCGCTCTCCCCTCTGCATTGAACAGCGGAATTTACGTTGCACTTTCTTTTAATGTCACCGAATGTTGTTTTGACTTTCCTGCACGCTGTGTCTCTCCTTCAGAATTCATTTCTTTTTCGATGTCTTCACATTTTTCCTGCTGCCATTTCGTCTCAGCTTCCCTGCACTTCCTATTTATTTCATTCCTCAGTGACTTGTATTTCTTTATTCCTGAGTTCCCCGGAACATTTTTGTACTTCCTCCTTTCATCGATCAATTGAAGCATTTCTTCTGTTACCCATAGTTTCTTCACAGTTACCTTCTTTTTAATGTGTTTTTCTTTCCAGCTTCTGTGATGGCCCTTTTTAGAGATGTCCATTCCTCTTCATCTGTACTGCTTCCTGAGCTATTCCGTACTACTGTATCTATAGCTTTAGAGAACTTCAACCGTATCTCGGTATTCTTTAGTACTTCCATATCCCACTTCTTTGCATATTGTCCTTCCTGACTAATGTCTTAAACTTCAGCCTAGTCTTCTTCACTACTAGCTTGTGATCTGAGTCTTTATCTGCTCCTGGTTACGCCTTACAATCCAGCATCTGATTTCAAAGTCTCTGTCTGACCATGATTTTATTTAACTGCTGTCTTCCCGTATCACCCGACCTTTTCCAAGTAAACTTCCTCCTCTTGTCATTCTTGAACACAATATTCGCTATTACTAGTTGAGATATACTGCGGAACTTGATGTCTTTTTCCTCTCTTATTCCTTGTCCCAAGCCATATTTTCCTGTAATCTTTTCTTCTACTCCTTCCTCTACAACTGCATTGCCGAGTGGTCTAAGGCACTGCAGTCCTGAACTGAGCGGCTGGTCCCGGCGGAGTTTCGAGTCCTCCCTCGGGCATGAGTGAGTGTGTTTGTCCTTACGATAATTTAGGAGTGTGTAAGCTTAGAGACTGATGACCTTAAGAGCTAGGTCCCATAAGATTTCACACTTTTTTTTTTTTTTTAATAACTGCATTCCAGTCTCCCATGACTACTAATTTTCATATTCCTTTACATACTGTATTACCCTTTTAGTATCCTCATACAATTTTTCTATCTCTACATCTGCAGCTTGCGACGTTGGCATGTATACCTGAAATATCGTTGTCGGTGTTGGTTTGCAGTCGATGTTAATAAGATCAACCCTATTACTGAACTGTTCACAGTAACACACTCTCTGCTCTACCTTCCTATTCGTGACGAATCCTACTCCAGTTATACCATTTATGCTGCTGTTGATATTGCCCTATGCTTATCTGACCAGAAATACTTACAGTTCATAAAACTTTAAAAATTATTTAGAGCATGGTAGGGTGCCGGATGTTCGTCATTCCAGCAGGTTTTAATTCGCGCGCCCGTCTGCCCGACGGCGAACTTTGGGGCGCTGGCTGACAACTCGCCTCTACGTTGTCAGTGGAGCGCCCTCTATGAGAAGCGTGGAATGTTTAGGGCAAATAAATAGCGGCATTTGGCTCTGGGAGTTGCTTATCGTAACACATCCTGATTATGAGCCGCCGATGTGGTGTACGGTAGTATTGCGTTGTAGCATGGAGTTTTAAATGCTTTCGTTTTAGCAACCCAGTGTTGGACAGCAACAGTGAACAGTGAATTCCACCTACATATTTGAACTATCCGTCTAAAGGAAATGCTTTATTATGTCTATGGTAGTGATAATGCAAAAGCGGACATTACGTGTTGAAAGAAGATTGTGTATTAAATGTTGTAGTTGATCGGTGATTAATACTGTTTGTCTTGTTCAGGCACTCTTTCTAAGGTGATATTGGGCAATGCGTACAAGTAAATTTACTACATTACGATCCGTTACTAGGGTCCTTAGTTTCACTGTCTCCAGGTGTTCAATTTTGATGTAGAATCGGGATCAGCAGTGCAAGGTGGTTTAATTGTATTACTGACAGCCATCGTTGAGAACTCTGTAAACTTCTGGTCAGCCACCACTATGGAGCAATTACTGCTGGGTGCTGCGGGTTTTGAGCAGCAGCGATAGGCACGGAACAAGGTTAGTGCTCTTTGAGTGTGATGCGAAGTGGAATCACAAAGTGTGGCCCTTATAGTTGTTCTGTCGTTGTTTTGTCACTTGCTGGTACTGTTCTGGTTTGCCGAAGTCACGGAAAGTGTGATTTGTTCATTGTTTTCTATTTTCCTCACTGCGGTTAGGGCCGGCTGTACTGATTTACACCGTTATCTGGGAATGTGGTTACACACATCTTTCTAATATGCGTTGTCTGTCCAAAGGGCTATCCAATTTTGCAAAATTATTGAAGCGTTTGCTCTGTTCCCACGAGGACGAAGCAGTGCAAGTTCCCCCTGTAATCATAACATTGGCTAAGGTGTTATATGCCATAAGGAGTATAGGCATTAAACATTAAAGTTGTGATGGTGGCGTCCCGAATGATTCTAAATAAAACCGAGGCATTAAGGGCCACCTCTTTAATCTTAGAAGTGATTCGCCACGGTAATTTACGCTATAGCGTTTACTTTCTTTTGCGTAAGATAATTTGTATCAAAAGTAATGCTGTTAAGCAAGAATTCTTTAGCATAACCTTATCATAAGCTGCGCTCAGCCAGCCAATAATGCTGCGCGATTTGTTTTGGATGTGGTATTTGGGCCGTACTGAGTTAAAGCGCAATTCTGCATGTAAGACAGTGCAGTACGCATTAGTAACTGTGTTGTACGTGTGTCATTTGTAATGGTTGATGTCCACCGTGTGGATATCTGTTGTATGTAGTTTAAGTGTATTGCGAGTGAATCATGGGTCTCAGTTATTGAAAGCATAAAGGAAATGAAAGTTTTTGTTATCTGAATTCGATTTTAACTGCCCGTAGTACTTCTATTGTCTGTCTCTGTTGGATCAACTGCTGTTCGTTGTGGTTAAGGAAGCTGGGAACATTTTAAGTGGACCATTGTCTTATAACTGTTTTAGCTGCAGCTTGAAGTCGGTGCTTATGACTGGAGAATCAGTGGTGGCCAGCGAGTCCCCCTCAGCTGATGGTCCTGCAACCGTGAGGCCGGCAACCCTGTTGCCAGCCAAGAGTACCAGCTTCATCTCAATGTTGTTTTTGTTAGTAATTGGTATTTAGCTCAATCTCGTCCGTTAATTATCCCAACCATTCACTACCAATCGTGAAAAATCCAGCACAGTATCACAACTCTTTGCGAAGAAAATAAGTCTAAAACTGTTATTGTCAGTCATCCGCTGAAAAGATCTAGCCAATTATTGAGAGGTCCTCCTTTTTCAAAAACCGATATATCTCGAAAAATGTTTGCTGATTTTTGGAACAAGTACTTTGACTCATCGCCTTCCATACTTACAGTAAGGACAAGTATGGGAACGTGAATATTAAGGAGTTACCGAGGATTTTAACGGTTTTTAGACATACCTCGAAAAGTAAAGAAGCTTTACAACTTTCTCCTCATCTATTTTGATTGGAGCTACAGTATTTTCTTACTTAAGAAAGAGTTTTTTGGAGGTTCCAGGAATTCTTTTTTCCATTTTGAATCGTACTTCTTGAAAAAGAAACTCGTCTTCTCTTGAAAACCAATTTGTCTGTCAAGATCGATAAGTTAGCACAATTAATGGTTTGCTAGTTTCGGCAGTGTTAGCTATGTCTCACAATGCTCACACCATTGTCACATGTGAACTGTACAATATGCATAAAAATGTCGAGGCATTACAGTGATATGCTGGTGGTGCTATCATAAATAATGTACAACTGTAATGCGAATGGTGAGACACAAGACAGACACATGTCACATCTTGGTACTACCTCTAGCATATTTTTCGTAGACTATGAGGTGAAGAGGCTTTGGAGAGGCATAAATGGAATGGAAATGAGCTTTTGACGTCATTGGCCGGGAGCCCCCTTGCGAGGCTGGTCCGCCGCCGTGGTGCAGTTCTCATTATATTCGACGCCACATTGGGCGATCTGGGCACCGGATGGGGATGAAATGAGGATGAAGACAGCACAACATCCAGTCCTTGAGCGGAGAAAATCCCTGACCCAGCCGGAAATCGAACCCGGGCCCCTAGGACGGCAATCTGTCACACTGACCACTGAGCTATCGGGGCGAACTGGAGAGGCATATTAGATAAGGTACGAAAGCCGCTAAGAGAAAGTTACTCAGGAAAAGATGTTAATGTTTCAAATATCTTTTCCCACGAAAGAGATATTTGGTAGATAAGGAACGTTTTGTAGTGAACTAGTGAAAATAGAGACCTAAAACTTACATTCATTACGCGGCATATAAAATGGCACATGTATATTATAGCCTTTTCACTGTATGTCAACAAATAAGAGATCAATACCAACCGAAGCTAATGATTATTGCTTTTATTTTTCCAGTGATAAGAACTTCAGTTTTTGATTCCCAGTGCATCATGTTAAACATATCCATCATCCTACTCCAAGAAACTAGACTTTGTAGTGTAGGAGATGTAACAGAAAATGTTTACATGGTGGTATTGGAGGGTCTGGAACGTCTTTCAAATAAGCGGTTGAAGTATTGTGAAAGCGTAAGTGGATGCACTAAATACATTTGACTTTAAAGTTTTAATGTTGTATCTACAGCATCAGATATCAATAATGTACAACTGCACAGTTCCTTTTCATTTCTTAAACTACACTCCTGGAAATGGAAAAAAGAACACATTGACACCGGTGTGTCAGACCCACCATACTTGCTCCGGACACTGCGAGAGGGCTGTACAAGCAATGATCACACGCACGGCACAGCGGACACACCAGGAACCGCGGTGTTGGCCGTCGAATGGCGCTAGCTGCGCAGCATTTGTGCACCGCCGCCGTCAGTGTCAGCCAGTTTGCCGTGGCATACGGAGCTCCATAGCAGTCTTTAACACTGGTAGCATGACGCGACAGAGTGGACGTGAACCGTATGTGCAGTTGACGGACTTTGAGCGAGGAAGTATAGTGGGCATGCGGGAGGCCGGGTGGACGTACCGCCGAATTGCTCAACACGTGGGACGTGAGGTCTCCACAGAACATCGATGTTGTCGCCAGTGGTCGGCGGAAGGTGCACGTGCCCGTCGACCTGGGACCGGACCGCAGCGACGCACGGATGCACGCCAAGACCGTAGGATCCTACGCAGTGCCGTAGGGGACCGCACTGCCACTTCCCAGCAAATTAGGGACACTGTTGCTCCTGGGGTATCGGCGAGGACCATTCGCAACCGTCTTCATGAAGCTGGGCTACGGTCCCGCACACCGTTAGGCCGTCTTCCGCTCACGCCCCAACATCGTGCAGCCCGCCTCCAGTGGTGTCGCGACAGGCGTGAATGGAGGGACGAATGGAGACGTGTCGTCTTCAGCGATGAGAGTCGCTTCTGCCTTGGTGCCAATGATGGTCGTATGCGTGTTTGGCGCCGTGCAGGTGAGCGCCACAATCAGGACTGCATACGACCGAGGCACACAGGGCCAACACCCGGCATCATGGTGTGGGGAGCGATCTCCTACACTGGCCGTACACCACTGGTGATCGTCGAGGGGACACTGAATAGTGCACGGTACATCCAAACCGTCATCGAACCCATCGTTCTACCATTCCTAGACCGGCAAGGGAACTTGCTGTTCCAACAGGACAATGCACGTCCGCATGTATCCCGTGCCACCCAACGTGCTCTAGAAGGTGTACGTCAACTACACTGGCCAGCAAGATATCCGGATCTGTCCGCCATTGAGCATGTTTGGGACTGGATGAAGCGTCGTCTCACGCGGTCTGCACGTCCAGCACGAACGCTGGTCCAACTGAGGCGCCAGGTGGAAATGGCATGGCAAGCCGTTCCACAGGACTACATCCAGCATCTCTACGATCGTCTCCATGGGAGAATAGCAGCCTGCATTGCTGTGAAAGGTGGATATACACCGTACTAGTGCCGACATTGTGCATGCTCTGTTGCCTGTGTCTATGTGCCTGTGGTTCTGTCAGTGTGATCATGTGATGTATCTGACCCCAGGAATGTGTCAATAAAGTTTCCCCTTCCTGGGACAATGAATTCACGGTGTCCTTATTTCAATTTCCAGGAGTGTATATTACATAAAAGTTCAAGCACACAGTTCGGCAAATTTTAGTGACATTGTGCACCTCCGTAAAAGTGGTAGAACGGAAAAAAAAATTAAAAATGAATATTTAATTTTGAGAATAAAAACATAGAAGATGTAAAACTTTCCTGTAGCTCAAAAGTTAAAAAATTTGCCTGTTTTTGATGTTCGTTTGTATTTCGATGAATTTTTGTGCATATATCAGAAAATCCTATTATTTCGACAAGCTATATATAATTTCGCAAAGCGCATCGAAACGATTATCCATACAAAGGTATCTGCAACATTAAACTGTATCAAATTATTTGGCAATTCTTTCTCGAAGTCTTCATCGTGTTTCTGACACATTTGCAAGTTTACCATGATGAAACTCACATATCCGGGATTGCTGGTACAATTGTATTAGTCACTGCTGCGTAATTTATTTTTAAACGGGTAATCGTGGTTGCACTATAGAGTTCTTCTTGCATGTGATAAATTCGTCGGAACTTCCATGAAGAGAATGTTTCTTCGAAGTCTGGAGAGAAATGTAGGATATAAATTTTGCTCTGGGCACAATAGTCTTTTGAATGTGCAGATCCTTCGTCGCTGTGAATATCTTGAGGGACAAAATTCCCTCGGTCTAGCAGCAAGAGCGGATTTAAAAATTTGACGGTGCTGGAAGCACCAGTGAATTTTGTCCGTATATTTCGCAGAAAAACCATGCATTCATAACTCTTGATGGTTGCCAGTTTCCAGCGCAGGCTGTTCTACTTTGAAATAATCACTTAGTTCATTACTTAACGATTAGTTAATTTTGCCCCTTGGGCATAATGAAGGTATCTTGTAGTAAAAACAACTTCAATGGTTGAAGCTGCTTCAAGAATAAAGAAGAAATGAAGTCAAAATATACGTGTATAAAAATTATACACGACTTTGTTACACACATCTTAGTAATTAATAGTAACACGTATAGAGTAATATATTCCACTCGTCCATGTAAGGAAAGCAACATGTGACAACGTCCTCAATAAGGGTTGTGCCAGAGTTGATTTTCTAATATGATTACACATTGGACAGACGGGAAGATCATTGAACACAGGACTGAGGGGATACGTTCTTTCTAGGAAGAGCAACGCTTCGCCATTGAAGTATCACAGTAACTGTCCGGAAAACAATTAAAAACGAACAGATTTGCAGAAATGACGATTTCCAGGTTACTTTTATACAACATTGAATCAATTGTTAATTTTACACTAAATCTTTCCCTTGTAATTGGAATCGAGCTTGCTGACGCTATTTTTAGTGTCATTCATAAGTTTTTTAGACATTTGGAGACCATTTTAAGTAGATATTACAATTATAATACTTGTTGCACGTTTTTTGAATACTTACTCTCTTAATAGGCCCTACATTATGAAGAACACTAGTTTGCAAGACAACATTCCAACATAAATGCGAAAGTGTCTCACGGGCTCTAGGATTACTACATGCAGTCGCTCGTCGAAGCGGCTAAAGACTTGAAAGAAACAAATGTTCCTTGCGCACTTGTGTTATAAGAACTTAGTGAGCAAGACATGCTCTAATGTTTTAGTACAAGACCGTCCTCATTCTTCCCTCTGCACGTACTAAAAAGTAGTACACTCGCCATCCCCTCTCGTTTCTAAGATTCATCTACCTTTGGTACAATTATGTTTACCTGCAACACCTTTTGTAAAACTGCTACATGAGCATATTTATGTAGTGACATCTTTGGTGAAATCTGTATTTATTATCTTCGAGAATACAGTCGCTTGATTTAAGATGGTAACCATGCCATGCATATTTGCACTTTAAATAGCTGCAATAAAGAATTAGTTTGCTAACACCGAGAAGAAATTTCATGTTAGCAGAATTTTTTGTTCCTGTTTAAACGTCGATTTTTACGTCTGAGATAGCAAACTGTAGCTTCATTTGACGCTAACGTCGTACGTAATTCATTCTGCTATGTTTTCAACGTTAAATGTATTACATAGCTTTGTACTGTATACAGGGTGGTACATTGATTGTGACCGGGCCAAATATCTCACGAAATAAGCGTCAAACGAAAAACTACAAAGACGAAATTTGTCGGGCTTGAAGGGGGAATCCAGATGGCGCTATGGTGGGACCGCTAGATGGCGCTGCCATAGGTCAAATGCATATCAACTGCGTTTTTTAAAAATAGGAACCCCCATTACATATTCGTGTAGTACGTAAGGAAATATGAATGTTTTAGTTGGACCACTTTTTTCGCTTTGTGATAGATGGCACTGTAATAGTCACAAACATATGGCTCACAAGTTTAGACGGACAGTTGGTAACAGGTAGGTTTTTTAAATTAAAATACAGAACGTAGGTACGTTTGAACATTTTATTCAGGTTGTTCCAATGTGATACATGTACCTTTGTGAACTTATCATTTCAGGGAACGCATGCTGTTACAACGTGATTACCTGTAAATACCACATTCATGAATTAATGCTCATAATGATGTCCGTTAACCTCAATGCATTTGGCAATACGTGTAACGACATTCCTCTAGCGAGTAGTTCTCCTTCCGTAATGTTCGGACAGGCATTGAAAATGCGCTGGCGCATGTTGTCAGGCGTTGTCGGTGGACCACGAAAGTAAATATCCTTCAACTTTTCCCACAGAAAGAAATCCAGGGACGTCAGATCCGGTGAATGTGCGGGCCATGGCATGGAGCTTCGACGACCAATCTACGTGTCATGAAATATGCCATTCAGTACCGCTTCAACCGCACGCGAGCTATGAGCCGGACATCCATCATGCTGGAAGTACATCGCCACTCTGTCATGAAGTTAAACATCTTGTAGTAACTTCGGTAGAATGTTACGTAGGAAATCAGCATACATTGCACCATTTAGATTGCCATCGATAAAATGGGGGCCAATGATCCTTCCTCCCATAATGCCGCACCATACATTAACCCGCCAAGGTCGTTGATGTTCCACTTGTCACAGCCATCGTGGATTTCCCGTGCAAAAAAATTATGCATATTATGCCGATTTACGTTACCACTGTTGGTGAATGGCGCTTCGTCGCTAAATAGAACGCGTGAAAAAAATCTGTCATCGTCGCGTAATTTCTCTTGTGCCCAGTGGCAGAACTGTACACGACGCTCAAAGTCGTCGCCATGTAATTCCTGTTGCATAGAAATATGGTACGGGTGCAATCGATATTGATGTAGCATTCTCAACACCGACTTTTTTGAGATTCCCGATTCTCGCCGCAATTGGTCTGCTACTGATGTGCGGATTAGCCTCGACAGCAGCTAAAACATATGCTTGGGCATAATCATTTGTTGCGGGTCGTGGTTGACGTTCCACATGTGGCTGAACACTTCCTGTTTCCTTAAATAACGTAACTATCCGGCGAACGGTCCGGACACTTGGATGATGTCATCCAGAATACCGAGCAGCATACATAGCACACTCCCGTTGGGCATTTTGATCACAGTAGCCATATATCCACACGATATCGACCTTTTCCGCAATTGGTAAACGGTCCATTTTAACACAGGTAATGTATCACGAAGCAAATACCGTCTGCACTGGCGCAATGTTACGTGATACCACGTACTTATACGTTTGTGACTATTACAGCGCCATCTATAATAAAGCGAAAAAGGTGGTCCAACTAAAACATTCATATTTCTTTACGTACTACGCGAATATGTAATAAAAATGGGGGTTCCTATTTTTAAAAAAACGCAGTTGATATCCGTTTGACCTATGACAGTGCCATCTAGCGGGCCAACCATAGCGCCACCTGGTTTCCCCCTTAAAGCTAGAGGAGTTTCGTTCTCAGTAGTTTTTTCGTTTGATGCTTATTTCGTGAGATATTTAGCCCAGTCACTATCAATGAACCACCCTGTATACGCTGCCACCGTATCTACTAAGGTTATTTGAAAGGATGCCATCACATGTAACTTTCTCTGCACAGATATGCGGAATACATCATGCTAAACGCATCACTTTTATTTATCACGACGCAAGTAGCAGGGATGTGTGACACTTTTATAGAGGATGAAGCATCTAAAATTTGCACAGCTAATATTGTGGAAATGGGAAGTGTTATTGATGTGCAGTTTTCACCGAATATGTTGGTAGTTAAGAGATGGAATTTGTACACACATACACTTTTTTAAGTTTTACAATGCCTACTGACATTAACAGACTAAAAGTGGGGCGTTTGTTGCATGATTCTAGAGCGAGTCGTTTGCTAGATGTCGTATTTGGAAAAGTTTTCACTTGTGCAATATCTGTGGTAGCTCGCACTAACGAACAACACAAGTGTATACACTAGCTTTGTGGATTCTGAGCAGTAACTAGACAACTGACCATCACAAGTTGTGCTCAAAATGACAGCGTGCTAGCATTCCAGCTGAGATGTCCGAGCAGGGTGCAGTAATACAACGTTGGATACGTCCTTTAGATAGCGTCTTTCACCTTTCCCCACAGAATATTGTTGTTGTTGTGGTCTTCAGTCCAGAGACTTGTTTGATGCAGCTCTCCATGCTACTCTATCCTGCGCAAGCTTCTTCATCTCCCAGTACCTACTGCAACCTACATCCTTCTGAATCTGTTTAGTGTATTCATTTCTTGGTCTCTCTCTAAGACTTTTACCCTTCACTCTTCCCTCCAATACTAAATTGGAGATCCCTTGATGTCTCAGAATATGCCCTGCCAACCGATCCCTTCTTCTAGTCAAGTTGTACCATAAACTACTATTCTCTCAAAATCTATTCTATACGTCCTCATTAATTATGTGATCTACCCATCTAATCTTCAGCATTCTTCTGTAACACCACATTTCGGATGCTTCTATTCTCTTCTTGTCTAAACTATTTATCGTCCACGTTTCACTTCCATACAAGGCTACGCTCCACACAAATACTTTCAGAAACGACCTCCTTACACTTAAAGCTATACTCGATGTTAAGAACTTTCTCTTCTTCAGAAACGCTTTCCTGGCCATTGCCAGTCTACATTTTATATCCTCTCTACCTCGACCATCACTAGTTATTTAGCTTCCCAAATAACAAAACTCCATTACTACTTTAAGCGCCTCAGTTCCTAATCTAATTCCCGCAGCATCACCCGATTTAATTCGACTACATTCCATTATCCTCGTATACAGGCGTCAAATCTAGGGAATGAGCCAGCCAATATACAGATCCACTGCATCCAACTCAACAGTTTGTAAACTACTCGTGAGAACATGGTGTAATCGTGCATTATGGCCTGGACAGCCGCAATGACCACATGTTTCTCCTAGTCTGCAGGGGAACGTCTTTTAGCATCCGTGGAAGACGTTCAGCTAGGTGACTGCGGTACTTCTGAACGTTTAGTGTTCCGTCTACGACAAAGGGGCTTATGAGCTGATGGTTCACTATGCGACACCACAACTTTACACTCTATGGACGCTGACATTCCACTTGACGAAGCCAAAGAGGACTGTGAGTATACCAGTAGAGCTCGTTTCGGCGGTTTACCAGGCTACCATTGGTAATTCAAACAAGATACATGATCTCATAATCGTTTTCATGCAGATCTTAATGGAGGCAGATGTGACACAGATAAAACATATGTCCATGGAAGGTGTTTAGAACATTTTTCACTTATGCCACTTCCTCGTGAGATTGCACGGGTGCTAACGTGTGAATCAACTCCAACAGCCGCAAGAACATTCATTTTCCGCCTTCTGTCGTCACTTGTTCCACTCTGTTATGTTGCACGGGTGTTACACTACCACTTTCACGGAATTGGTTAAATAGGTTGGCAAACAACTGACCAGATGGTTGACGTCTGTTGGGATAATTTGACGCATACATCGTACGAAGACGAATGGCATTTTTCCCACACTCTCCACACATCATGAGTGTGTCGCCTTTATCTGCAGTGGTAAGTCCCATCGTGTACTGTTTGGACTGTCACACACTAACCGTCTAGCAAGTCGCATTGCACTCAGGGAACACAAAAGCACAATATAAGCAAACATAGCAACATCGTACCTAGCAACTACGTAGACTGAATGGCACAAAGAAGTGTCGGTGTGAAACTTTTCGAAACATGATGTCTCAAAAACGACTAGCACCAGAATTCTGCAACAAAACCACTGACATTCTAATTTGCCGTACTTTTAGGTTGTCTACGCAAATAGTGATTATTACGCTTCAAAAATGTATGTTTGCAAAAAAAATTATATTTTTAAGTGTTATTACAATCTACTGATCGGCTAACAGCTCGAGCCCCTGACTACCAATTCATTCTGTGGAAACCACACCTCAATAACATTTTCCTACGCCACAATATTTACAGTGTAAATTTTACGTGATTCACCCTCTGTGTGTATATTGGATTGTATTTCCTTCACCTACTTGAAAATGTTTTTTATTTTGGTATTGTTTTTACAACCAAGTGGCTTGACAATGCATCAATGGAGAGACGTTAGTTAATGATTCCATTACGAAAGACCGTGATTATTTCAAAATAAGGAATCCTACGTTAAGACTCTTTATGAAGGGGAGAGAAATCGCTGCTCTGATAGAGGAAGAAATGGGGATCCAGTGTTAGGGTGAGAAATTGACACATGTTTGGAGTGCAACGGACCAGAACTAAGACAGAAATCACTGGGACCAGTCTTCTAAACACTATAGATGGTTCAAATGGCTCTGAGCACTATGGGACTCAACTGCTGAGGTCATTAGTCCTCTAGAACTTAGAACTACTTAAACCTAACTAACCTAAGGACATCACAAACATCCATGCCCGAGGCAGGATTCGAACCTGCGACCGTAGCGGTCTTGCGGTTCCAGACTGCAGCGCCTTTAACCGCGCGGCCACTTCGGCCGGCTAAACACTATAGAAGTCCGCGTGCAGAATGTAATAAACTGGAGACACGTTACTGGCTTTCAGAACAATATTATCCACAGAGTTGCGAAGATGTCGAGGGCAGACAAATTCAAGAGCTATCGAGGAATCAGATTAACAGCTGACACTTCCAGCTAACTGACAAGAATAACATGCAGACAAATTGGAAATGAAATGGAATATATGTTTGATGATGATCAGTTTGGCTTTAAGAAAGATAAAGCCAGTACTTGAGCGATGTTCATTCTGGTGCACTTTTCATATTATATTGATCTTAAATTAGTTGACTTACTATTTACACTGATCAATTACCAGGCCTAGAAATATGAAACGGGAATTTCCCTATAGATGATGCTAGCCGTCAATGTAGGGCCCATGAGACCGTGTCTGCAGCGCCACCTGCTCCCCGTGACGGCTGACGACGAATGTCAACACACAGTGACCAAAATTCCATAGATTGGCATCTGTTTCAAATCCGCAAACATGTCGAATTTTGTGACTACGAATTACGATTTGCGGACAGCATTGGTTTTCTGTTATCATTTGAAGAAAACTGCTGCAGAATCGCCTCGAATGCTTGTCGAAGCTTTCAGCAGACATGTTCTTGGGAAAATTCAGTGTTTCGAGAGGTTCAAAAAATTCAAAAGTGGTGATTTTGACGTGAGAAACTACGAGCGCGTGAAACCACCGAAAAAGTTCGAAGGCAACGAACTGTAGGCCTTTTTCGATGAAGATGATACTCCAACTCATCAGGTACTCGCGGAACAACTGAATGTGACGCAGAAAGCCGTTTCTCTTCGGTTGAAAGCTATGGGGAAGGTTGCAGAATGTGAGAAAACGGATTCCGCACGAACTGAGTTAAAGACAACGAGAAAATCGAAAGACGACTTGTCTAGCCAATAGCCCAGTGTGGAAAGAACGAGTGATAATAATAGGAAGCAAACTATCACTGAAGTGCAGGAATTAGCGTCCTGCTGAGGGTCGTAACCATGAGAAATAATATTAGGACAGCTATATCATGTCCCAGTTTTGTCATTCACTTGTATGGAGGTGTAGCGTGGACTGTAGGAAAACCAGAACAGAAGATAAACAATTAGTAAGAGATGTGACGCTATAAAAGGATACTTTGGAAAAAGCTGCACTTCGATTATAAGGAACTTGCATCAAATATGGACATAAATCTCGAGTGTACGCTTGGTGGGCAGCACCGTATGTCAGTGAAGCAAGGATTGTGGGAAAATCAGAAGATGCACAAGGCGTATGAAATGTGGCGACATAGAAAGCTGTTCAAAATGAAATGGACTGATAAAATATGGAATGAACAATTTCTCTGCAGAATCAATTGGGAAAGGAATGTATGTCAAACACTGTGAAAAAAAAGGACAAAATAACAGGAAATGTTTTAAGACATCAGGAAACAGCCTCCACTGTTCTCACAGAACCCGTAGTGGTTAAAAGATATAGGGACAGACAGTTGTTAGACTATAATAATTTACCAAACAATTGAGGAGAATAGATGGGAGTGCTATTCTTATATCAAAATTTATTAATAATGGAAAAAATCTCCTATGTGAGGCCATAATCATTATGAATGTTTTGTAAATAAAACCGTCTATACCATTAAATAAATTTCTTTATTTGTTACACTGTTTTGGCTCTTGCCATCATGAGATATTCAAAAACAGCGAACTTGTAAAAAAAGATTAGGTGTGAATATTACACATTTAATAGGGGCTTCTTCTAAGAACCTTGTGTTCCGAGTTCAAAGTTTTTTGATATCTTATGTGGAAAGATTACAACAGGAGTCGAAGTTTTGGCGAGTTTTATTAGAAAACTAATAATCACAAGTATTTTACACAGACCAGTTAAAATGAGTTTATTATGCAACTTGTCACATTTGATTACGAAGGTAAACTACTGGGGCAATTTTCCTGTAGCATAAGCGCATTACACTAACATTTCAATACAAGAAGGGAAAAACAGCTTATTCAGCTCATAGGCGGACGACGGTCTCATAGACTTCTACCTTGTCTCAGATAATATTGACGATGTGGAGAAATGATTGGTTGTTTACTTTGTTAGCTGCGAGGTATTCAGTCTAAACTGGTTTGATGCAGCTCTCCAAGTTAGTGTATCTTGTGTAGGCCTCTTCGAATCTGTGTGACCGTTCCATTTAAACCTGCTTACTATATTCACACCTTGTTCTCTCTCTGCTATTTTAACCCCCACTCTTCTTCCATTACCAAACTGACGAGTTTTAGATGCCTCGTGATATGTCTTACCAACTGATCCCTTCTTTCTTCCTCAGCTCGATTCAAGATCTGCTCATTCGTTATTTAATCTACCCAACTTTGAAGGGTGATCAGAGTTCCCATTCGGTGGCCATATGTTCAGATTCGGTATGCCATCCAGTCAAAACCACCGTGAGCATTGAAGAAACATCCTACCGACGCACCAGGTTGAACATACCTGTTTGATAAAACACCGTGCCCCACTGGAAAAAGTAGTCCGCAACTGACTGCTGCACGTCCTCGTGCGACGTGAAACGTCGACAAATGGCTCTGAGCACTATGGGACTTAACATCTGAGGTCATCAGTCCCCTAGAACTTAGAACTACCTAAACCTAACTAACCTAAGGACATCACACACATCCATGCCCGGGGCAGGATTCGAACCTGCGAGCGTAGCAGTCGCGCGGTTCCACTTGGTCACCGCGGCCGGCGAAACGTCGACAATTCAAGGCCTTTTTAATGGACTGAAGACGTGATAACTGAATGGTTAGAGATCAGGACTATATGGGACGGGTGTTTGATTATCAAATCAATCACTGATTTTCACAACAATGGTTATTTAGCCGGTGGTGGTCTAGCTGTGTTCTGCGCCAAACGTCCGTTCAGCCACTCTCACTCCTTATGGTTCATTACGAAAAAGATCATAAGAACATTTTCTCAACCGTTGCACTGATTTAACAATACGTGTCACGAAGAGCTTTCATATAACTGCACTAACTGCTCAGGTTATGCTGTGTGACACCTGGTATGAAAAGAGATCATTTATTATTGCTGGAAAATTTATTTTTTTTTCTTTTGCCTTTCTTAAAAGTAGCTCCTTATGTATCAGCAATTACTTAGCGCATTCTGTAAGATCATTGTCACACAATGTCTGTTAAACAAATATAGAAGCCGATGTAGAAACATCTCTAACAGCTGGAATCGTTTAGTTTTTATAAACTAGCTAATAGATTCCATGAAACAATGTTTTTATGGTACAGACGCTCAACTGAACATAGACGACTGATTGAAGTAACATACCGTGACGAGCTTCTATGAATTAAAACACAAAATCGAGAGATCATCAACCTCTAACATCACTGTTCAGTGTCCGACAAACGATCAAGGCTTGAACCACATTGCGAAACACTGAACGCTTTAGCTCTCGTACTCGGAGCCTGTTTTCGGCTCTTTAACACAGACAATTTAGCGAGGCGTAACCGAAAAAGAGGGAAAAAAGCGCTTAATTCTCCATGCACACCGAATTTGCGTTTCGCATCGGGATACGGCGGGCGGGAGGACTTGCGCTGTCGGATTTCGCTAAGCCAATTTCACACGAATTTCATTTCGGGCCGTTCAGTGCAAGCGAGGTTATTTCATTCGCAATACGCCGATAGCGGAAATGTATTATTTCACCAACGGCACGTTGAATATTTAGTGCGGTGCGTCCGAAAAAGGAACGCGTGAAATGCAATATCCGCCTCATGTGGGAGGCATATCTATCTCTCTTTTTCCTCCTCCGCTATACCTCTATCCCTCCCCCCCCCCCCCCCTCTCCCCATCCACCTAGCAGACGAGTGAGTCGCGCCGGCGATACACTGATTAAATGCTACGGTGCACTGGCCGTCAGAAACGACCGCAAGTTTAATATTCGCTCCGCTGCCGCCGCCGGCAGCGGAGGCGGCGGCGGCGTCGACTGTTGCGAAAGACGCAAATCGGGCTGCCGGTGTAATTATTACTTGAGCGAAACTCCATCAGAGGTGGGGCGCGGCAGCGGTAGGTGTGCGCCCTCTAACTCGATTACATGTAACGATGTTATCGCCGCGGTCACCCCGCGCAGAAAGCACACCTAATATGCGATTAACAATTAAGCGCTAGCAATCGGTGATCCGGGGCCGGGCGGTGTTGCGCCCGACCACGAAAATGGAATTACAATGTGTGTGCCGGGGTGGCGAGCAGCACTCCCGCGAACAAAGCGATCGGCGCTACAGCGGTAACAGCCACCAGCTCCCACCGATGAACCGGATCGAATCGGGCACTTCAGCGACCGGCAGCGGTCCATTAGGGAAATAAACTCCCACTGACTCAAAGGAAAATCCCAATATTCGAGAATGAACGGCCGTCACCATTTAGTTTCGAAACAGATACGCAGCATCGAAATATTACCATGCTGGCAGCCCTTTGCACCACATTCATGACATTGACAGCTGATCCTGTCAACGTCGCCAGTGGCTGTGGCATCCTATATGTGACCACTGGATAGAGTCAGACTAAATCTGATTGACTACTTGAATAATGATTCATTACTGGTACCGTGTTTGTTATGAATAAATTATTTATTTTGGGGTGGCCGAGCGGTTCTAGGCGCTACAGCCTAGAACCGCGCGAACGCTACGGTCGCAGGTTCGAATCCTGCCTCGGGCATGGATGTGTGTGATGTCCTTAGGTTAGGTAGGTTTAAGTAGTTCTAAGTTCTAGGGGACTTATGACGTCAGAAGTTAAGTCCCACAGTGCTCAGAGCCAGCCAATTATTTATTTTGTTCTGCTATGAGCCAATTTTTTATTTATTTGTTTAACTTAATGAATTGTTACAAGTCAAGTAACTTTCGATCATCTTCATGTGTTCTTTTGTCACACGCATAAGAAACCCAAAGTCAATGAATAATCGAAACGAACTACTTGCGACAAACTTGCTATCAGTATATATGACGTTACTCTCGCCCTTCGCTGTCGCTTGTACGCCAATAGGGACACAGCTTAGTCGTGCACTGTCTCTTTTCTTATGACTTGAACCTGGTACTAAGCAGACACTTCTATAGATTACTTACCATTGAATTCAGTAAGCATTAACAATGAAATCAGATTTTACTCGGTTTATTAATTGTCAACTGTTGACGATAGCACCTGTTGAACTTTTGATAACAGATTAACGATGGGTCCCCTTTTGAGTAAGCACATAAATTATTATTCTGTTTTAACCCCTAAACATGTCCCACAATAATTGTAGAATCTTCAGTGGGTCTTACATTCTGTTTTTCTGAAACACTACAGGCGTTCGGTCCCAGAGTCCTACGGTCGTCATGAGACAGTTGAGAGGGATGTGGTGCTGAGGACCTAGTTAGCACCAAGAAAACATCATTCATACAACATTGTTTTCCATGGCGTCACACCACAGCTGGGTTGTCAGAGCAGCCAGTCATGGAAGACTGGCGTTGGTTTAATTTGTGTGCGAGTATTTATAATTGTAATTTAAAAAATTCTCTCAGAATTGCTGTCAGCAAATTTCTTGTTCCAGATCTTAGTAGCATAATAGCAAATAAAATAAAGAGCACATAGGAAGATACATTTGTGTTGAAACCAAATTTAAAATTGTTACCATTACAGTTATTATATAAATCTCTTTTGTACCGGTACACCAAACTAAGCTCTCCACCCAGTGTACATTAGTATTTGGCAATGACGAAGACAACAGGGTAAAAGCTTTGAAACAGGTCGAGACAGGCGGCGCGAGCGACACAAACTAAGGAAGTGAGAGGCAGCGCTGTTGCGCAAAGCCGACGAGTGGGGGGTCTGCACCGTCGTCAACATAGCGCAGCCGCCTTCTGCGCTCTGCACTGTGCGATGCACCGCTGCATGCACCTTGTGCGGCCCTGCTCTAGAGAGTTGCGATACACGGCTGTTAGAAGGGGGGCAAGTTCTTTCGCGTACTCTGTGTAGAATCGAATTGGTATCCCGTCAGGTCCAATGGACTTTCCTCTATTGAGTGATTCCAGTTGCTTTTCTATTCCTTGGACACTTATTTCGATGTCAGCCGTTTTTTCGTTTGTGCGAGGATTTAGAGAAGGAACTGCAGTGCGGTCTTCCTCTGTGAAACAGCTTTGGAAAAACGTGTTTAGTATTTCAGCTTTACGCGTGTCATCCTCTGTTTCAATGCCATCATCATCCCGTAGTGTCTGGATATGCTGTTTCGAGCCACTTACTGATTTAACGTAAGACCAGAACTTCCTAGGATTTTCTGTCAAGTCGGTACATAGAATTTTACTTTCGAATTCAATGAACGCTTCACGCATAGCCCTCCTTACGCTAACTTTGACATCGTTTAGCTTCT
Organism: Schistocerca serialis cubense; assembly: GCF_023864345.2. Lineage (NCBI taxonomy): Eukaryota > Metazoa > Arthropoda > Insecta > Orthoptera > Acrididae > Schistocerca > Schistocerca serialis. The sequence continues at coordinate 358,499,136 of NC_064646.1, forward strand.
GTTTGTCTGAGAGGTTTTGGCTGCGTTTAAACTTGGAGTGGAGCTCTCTTTGCTAATGTGGGATTCATTGTCTCTACTACGTCCAACGTAATGTTTTTTATTAATGGCCCGTCCATAAACGGCCTCCCAGCTCTTGCTAAACGTAGAGCAACTTTGTAACTAGCTCTGAGAGTCCTTTCGCAACACCCCTCATCTTCTTCACCCTAAAGTAGAGAAAAAAAGATATGTTAGAAATAATTTATGCTAAAACTAAAACTAAGGAATCTAAACAAAAGTTATTTCGTTTCGCATGATCTTTAACAAAAATATACATGCTAAAGTACTTGCAACAAACCTCGTTTGTAGATACAGAATTCTCTTCTGCAAGAGTTTGCAACTTTCGTAATTCTTCCTCTCTGGCATCCTCTGTTATATCACTATACTTTTATGAATGCAATTTGCTGTATTGCCTTTCAATAGACGATTTTCTGACACACGTTATTAGTGTACCGCAAATTAGACATTTGGCTTTATCGTCACAACGCACAAATAAGTAGGAAAGTTCCCATTCCGGTTTAAATTGACTTTCGGCAATTTTCCCTTTTTTTTGGAGCAGATGGTTCCATTATTCCGGTAATTGTCTTGCGCTTACGTATTCCAATGTAGACTAAGCCGTCTGGCAGCGCATTCGGCAGCGCGCAGCGTCGGCCTCACCTAGCAAGCCGAGTTGAGGCGAAGTATGCCGAGTTGAACCGATGCACTGTGCAGGCACTCGCTGCACCTCGCTTTGCACGCGTGCGGTTTTCCGTGATTTGGAAAGAGCACAGGTAGTTCCAGTTTTCAAGAAGGGTCGTCGAGCAGATGCGCAAAACTATAGGCCTATATCTCTGACATCGATCTGTTGTAGAATTTTAGAACATGTTTATTCCTCGCGCATCATGTCATTTCTGGAAACCCAGAATCTACTCTGTAGGAATCAACATGGATTCCGGAAACAGCGATCGTCTGAGACCCAACTTGCTTTATTTGTTCATGAGACCCAGAAAATATTAGATGCAGTTTGCCAGGTAGATGCCATTTTCCTTGACTTCCGGAAGGCGTTCGATACAGTTCCGCACTGTCGCCTGATAAACAAAGTAAGAGCCTATGTATTATCAGACCAGCTGTGTGGCTGGATTGAAGAGCCTTAGCAAACAGAACACAGCATGTTGTTCTCAATGGAGAGACACCTACAGACGTTAAAGTAATCTCTGGCGTGCCACAGGGGTTTGTTACGTACCATTGCTTTTCAGAAAATATATAAATGACCTAGTAGCTAGTGTCGGAAGTTCCATGCGGCTTTTCGCGGATGATGCTGTAGTATACAGAGAAGTTGCAGCATTAGAAAATCGCAGTGAAATGCAGAAAGATCTGCAGCGGATAGGCACTTGGTGCAAGAAGTGGGAACTGACCCTTAACATAGACAAATGTAATTTATTGCGAATACATAGAAAGAAGGATGCGGAACAAACACTGGTAGGAGTTACTTCTGTAAAATATCTGGGAGCATGCGTACGCAACGATTTGAAGTGGAATGATCATATACAATTAGTTGTTGGTAAGGCGGGTGCTAGGATGAGATTCATTTGCAGAGTCCTTAGAAAATGTAGTCCATCAACAAAGGAGGTGGTTTACAAGACACTCATTCGACCTATACTTGAGTATTGCTCATCAGTGTGGGATCCGTACCAGGTCGGGTTGACAGAGGAGATAGAGAAGATCCAAAGAAGAGTGGCTCGTTTCGTCACAGGCTTATTTGGTAAGCGTGACAGCGTTACGGAGATGTTTAGCAAACTCAAGTGGCAGACTCTGCAAGAGAGGCGCTCTACATCGCGGTATAGCTTGCTGTCCAGGTTTCGAGAGGGTGCGTTTCTGAATGAGGTATCGAATATAACGCTTCCCCCTATTTATACCTCCCAAGGAGATCACGAATGTAAAATTAGAGAGATTCGAGCGCGCACGGAGGCTTTCCGGCAGTCGTTCTTCCCGCGAACCACACGCGACTGGAACAGGAAAGGGAGGTAATGACACTGGCACGTAAAGTGCCGTCCGCCGCACACCGTTGGGAGGGTTGCGGAGTATAAATGTAGATGTAGATGGATTGCAGGTATTGGATGTCAGCCCCCATTTAGGAGACAAGAGCTGACAGCATCGGTGTCTGCGATAGGAAAGGATTGAGCAGCAGCCTCCCCCACCCCCTCCTCACCCCTCTCGTAGTCAGATGAAGGACGGCGTCCAGGACACGTACGTCAAGTCTCCAGTAGTCATGCGGGCTGATGGCAGCCTCTGTGCCCCATCCGCATTGCCCTGGATTTTGGCAGTGCATCCTTCCATGCAGACTTGTAGTTCCATTTTTCTTTTGTCATCAGTCTACTGACTGGTTTGATGCGGCCCGCCACGAATTCCTCTCCTGTGCCAACCTCTTCATATCAGAGTAGCACTTGCAACCTACGTCCTCAATTATTTGCTTGACGTATTCCAATCTCTGTCTTCCTCTACAGTTTTTGCCCACTACAGCTCCCTCTAGTACCATGGAAGTCATTCCCTCATGTCTTAGCAGATGTCCTATCATCCTGTCCCTTCTCCTTATCAGTGTTTTCCACATACCTTCGTCTTTCTCCGATTTACTCTCAGACCATACTGTGTACTCATTAGCAGATCATTTAATTCTTCTTCACTTTCACTCAGGATAGCAATGTCATCAGCAAATCGTATCATTGATATCCTTTCACCTTGCATTTATATTCCACTCCTGAACCTTTCTTTTATTTCCATCATTGCTTCCTCGATGTACAGATTGAAGAGTAGGGGCGAAAGGCTACAGCCTTGTCTTACACCCTTCTTAATACGAGCACTTCGTTCTTGATCGTCCACTCTTATTATTCCCTCTTGGTTGTTGTACATATTGTACTCGTATATGACCCGTCTCTCCCTATAGCTTACCCCTACTTTTTTCAGAATCTCGAACAGCTTGCACCATTTTATATTGTCGAACGCTTTTTGCAGGTCGACAAATCCTATGAAAGTGTCTTGATTTTTCTTTAGCCTTGCTTCCATTATTATCCGTAACATCAAAATTGCCTCTCTCGTCCCTTTACTTTTCCTCAAGCCAAACTGATCGTCACCTAGCGTATTCTCAATTTTCTATTCCTTTCTTCTGTGTATTATTCTTGTAAGCAGCTTCGATGCATGAGCTGTTAAGCTGACTGTGCGATAATTCTCGCACTTGTCAGCTCTTGCCGTCTTCGGAATTGTGTGGATGATGCTTTTCCGAAAGTCAGATGGTATATCGCCAGACTCATATAGTCTACACATAAAACGTGAATAGTCGTTTTGTTGCTACTTTCCCCAATGATTTTAGAAATTCTGATGGAATGTTATCCATCCCTTCTGCCTTATTTGACCGTAAGTCCCCCAAAGATCTTTTAAATTCCGATTCTAATACTGGATCCCCTATCTCTTATAAATCGAATCCTGTTTCTTCTTCTATCACATCAGACAAATTTTCACCCTCATTGAGGCTTTCAGTGTATTCTTTCCACCTATCTGCTCTCACCTCTGCATATAACAGTGGAATTCCCGTTGCACTCTTAATGCTACCACCGTTGCTTTTAATGTCACCAAAGGTTGTTTTGACATTCCTGTATGCTGTGTCTGCCCTTCCGACAATTATATCTTTTCCGATGTCTTCACATTTTTCCTGCAGCCATTTCGTCTTAGCTTCCCTGCACTTCCTATTTATTTCATTCCTCAGTGACTTGTATTTCTGTGTTCCTGATTTTCCCGGAACATATTTCTACTTCCTCCTTTCATCAATCAACTGAAGTATTTCTTCTGTTACCCACGGTTTCTTCGCAGCTACCTTCTTTGTACCTATGATTTCCTTCCCAACTTCTGTGATGTCCCTTTTTAGAGATGTCCATTCCTCTTCAACTGTACTGCCTACTGCACTATTCCTAATTGCTGTATCTATAGCGTTAGAGAACTTCAAACGTATCTCGTCATTCCTTAGAACTTCCGTATCCTATTTCTTTGCGTATTGATTCTTCCTGACTAATGTCTTGAACTTCAGCCTACTCTTCATCACTACTATATTGTGATCTGAGTCTATATCTGCTCCTGGGTACGCCTTACAATCCAGTATCGGATTTCGGAATCTCTGTCTGACCATGATGTAATCTAATTGAAATCTTCCCGTATCTCCCGGCCTTTTCCAAGTATACCTCCTCCTCTTGTGATTCTTGAACAGGGTATTCGCTATTACTAGCTGAAACTTGTTACAGAACTCAATTAGTCTTTCTCCTCTTTCATTCCTTGCCCCAAGCCCATATTCTCCTGTAACCTTTTCTTCTACTCCTTCCCCTACAACTGCATTCCAGTCGCCCATGACTATTAGATTTTCGTCCCCCTTTACATACTGCATTACCCTTTCAATATCCTCATACACTTTCTCTATCTGTTCATCTTCAGCTTGCGACGTCGGCATGTATACCTGAACTATCGTTGTCGGTGTTGGTCTGCTGTCGGTTCTGATTAGAACAACCCGGTCACTGAACTGTTCGCAGTAACACACCCTCTGCCCTACCTTCCTATTCATAACGAATCCTACACCTGTTATACCATTTTCTGCTGCTGTTGATATTACCCGATACTCATCTGACCAGAAATCCTTGTCTTCCTGCCACTTCACTTCACTGACCCCTACTATATCTACATTGAGCCTTTGCGTTTCCCTTTTCAGATTTTCTAGTTTCCATAGCCGACCGAAAACAGTGAGGCACGCTGAAGACTGGCCTCCATAATCCCTCGCCTCACTGTTTAGTTTTCCCTGACACATAATGATGGCGCTTCTTGCGTGCTCTGCAGCTGTGGGGATGGCTAAAATATCTTGCGTTTTGGTCTTATTTCGCTGTCAGCTTTCCTAGTGACTTCAGACTTTCGCGACTTCATCTTTCACAGGCTCTTTTCTGCTGGTTCGGCACCTCAGTACTGCACTTCACCTGTTATTTTAGATTGTCTGTTTCCTGTGTGAGCCAATCTAAATCAACCACAGGTCTAAATTAGTACACGTGTATCTGCGAACATGAGGGATGTTAGGACATCGCCTGTATTGAATTTTTGTTTACAATTCTACGTTTAAGGTATTTATTACGATAAAAATCACATCATATGCCGGTTTTTACCTTACAGTTTCCGTATTTGGCAGGTCCTGAACTTTGGCTGATTTGTATTTGTGTGCCCGACGTGGTCTTGTTGTTTCTGTGTAGTTAGACTGACCAGTGGATGCCGGTAGAACTTTTGTGAAGCTTGGGTGTAGAGAACTATTATGTGTAGTTCGTTACTCATGGATTACGTTTAGTATTTTGACAGTGTTTATTCATGTTTTCTCCAGCTCATTTGTGAATTCTGAGTCTTGCTCTGTTCCTGTGACTTGCACACATGTTTCACTGCACAAATTTTCGTTTCCGACCCTTGTTTTATTACTGTTATTTTTTTTTTGACTGACTTCTGCCTACCTTGAATCTATTCCGTTAGCTTTCTCTCTCTCTCTCTCTCTCTCTCTCTCCTTCTCCCTCTGTGTGTGTGTGTGTGTGTGTGTGTGTGTGTGTGTGTGTGTGTGTGTCTGTGTGTGTGTCTGTGTGTGGGTGTCTATGTCCTTGCTTGCGTTTATGTGCTTTTTATTTTCTGCTGCCTAATAGTTCGTTTAGAGTGTTGAACAGTTCTTCGTTGATATTTTTTTCCCCTTGTGTGATATCTTTTTGGATGCCGTAATTTTTTCTAACATTAAAATTGGTACAGATGGTTACTGTGTTTTGGGATTTGGAGGTGCATTCCTATGCCACTGGTGTGGTTGTTGTTTTTAATAACGTGGTCTCCAAATGTGGAGTGTGTGCTATAACTTTTCACTGCTCTTAATTGTTTCGAGTATTTTGTCCTGAAATTTCTACATGTCCATTCAATGTACACTGAATCAAACTCTTCGCAGATTAGCAGGCGTACACCAGCTTTGTAGAATTTATCTATGGTGACGTTCAGTACTTTTAATCTTTCCGGATCTGTACTGTTTGTTCCATATGCCGCTTGTACTTTTTGATTTCTCATAATGTTTCCTATTCTGTGAGTTATTTCGTTATCGAGTGTCAGTGTGTGCCATGTTTTCTTGGTATCTGTCGTTTCTCCATCGTGTGAAAATAATACTTTCTCTGTTGTGTGCTTGTTACTGGCATGTTTTGTTGTGATACTGTTGTGTATATATGGTGTCAGTTGCATTTTCATTTTATGGTGCAGCCGGTCAACAGTGCTTTTACTGTAAACATTTCCTGTGGCAAACTGTCCGCTTATGTTCAGTTAATATGTGTAGCTATATGTTTGTTCCTTTAATTCTGCCCTGTCTGTGTAGGAGGTATCTGAGGCTGGCCTCCTCGTGAGCTGTTGGGTGGTTCACTCTGTTTTGAATAGCTGTACAGGCCGATGTTGGCTTTTTGTATACAGGGAATCAGAGTTTGTGGTTTTCGTTTTCTATTGTGGTGTCTAGGAAATTTCCCTTTTTGTCTGTCTGAGATTTAACTGTGTGACTGTAATATCGGATCACGTGTATCATGTATTAAGCAAACTATTAAACTTCAGTGGTTAATTGTTATAGAAATAACATTAACGCTAGGAATCCCTGTCTATAACGCAACTATGGCTGTTTCTGCTTGTAATTACTTTACATTTAGATATTATTGCTATCGTTATTTATTATAGTTATAAAGAAAAACATTCACGATTATACACTGTAGATGTATGGTAGTTCGTGAAAACTACGAGTTTCGGTCTAGCAACAGACCACCCTCAGGTACAAAATATTACAGGCCATGCGTCCAATGGTGATCACTTGTATCTGGATCAAAGTTACAGGGTAACTGAATCCAAATTAGAACTAATACTAGTTGTGTCTAGGAATCTTGCATACTCGGTCCGCTATACAATCAAACAACTCGAATTAAAGAGCTCTCTTATTTTTTGTGATCCTATTTTGAAGAAACAAGCCTATACATTGGGCCAAGCAACGCGTAAGTTACCTATGAGAACCCCTTGAAAATGCATCTAGTAAGTTTTGAGATTAACGAGTTCAGAGAGAAATTACGATTTTAAACACACCTTTAAATCATTATATCTTATTTCTGTTATCATTTAAGCTAAGCTTATGTTATATGTAAAATCCACATGACAGTCCGTCTAGTAGTTTTGGAGACTTGCGTCTTCAAAAATAGAGACAGATACACACAACCGTTTTATAGTTTTATTATTAGTAGAGAAGATTACGCAGGGTGACTCATCTCCTCCTACCTATTGGTTTTAAGCAACCTGTAGTGCCTCCGAATACCTGATGCAAGATTTTCATATTGTCTCGTTCGCTATGCGCCAACTATTAGTAACACAAAAAAGTGAATAGGACCTTTTTGTAGCAAATGTAATGTAGTTTAATTTAGTTCTGGGATAGGTTTCCATTAGAGGCCATAGTTTCTTAGTTATTCAAGAAACGTGACCTTCAGATTCATTTTTCTTTAATAACTCGAAAACTTTGGTCACCATTGAAACGTTATCATAGAAGAAGATCCATTTTGTTTTGTTTTGTTTTTCACTAGAGTGGAGAGATTCAACAATTGTATCGATATTTAAGCTAATTCCTATTTATTTTTCGGATTTGGTTGGGCATTTTTGATTAGATAACATGTTTCGATCACTCTGGATTATCTTCAGATCTAAGTAGTTGCGACATTAACGCTTCTTGTCTACTCAGGACCACATATCAGTTTCCTGACGCAACTAGTTAGATCCGAAGATGATCCAGAGTGATCGAAGCATGTTATCTAGTTATAAATAAGCAACTGCGATGGAATGATAAAATAAAATTATCTTGAAGTTTCAATATGCTCTTAAGGGGCATGATTTAAGCAAACTAATCTCTCCCCTAACATGCACCAAAATGACTGAACCAACGTTGTGTTACAGAGCACACAAAACTGAAAACGTCCATGTGTAATTTTGAATTGGTCCGATCCCCTAGTTTAAAATAATTCATGTGAACTATATTAGTCTATCGTTTCTCCAAAGCTTTATAGTTCGTATACCTACCACTGTACATGCATGGTATAGAAAAAATAAGAACATAGCAATACATAATTTTATGAAACCTGGATTATTTAATTACTCATTAACCTCACGTGTATTACAGTAGTATAGTTACTTTAAACAAGTTTACTATAAAGGTACACACTATAACCTTTTTTTTTGCTCCTCCCTTTCCATATACATATCTTCACAGAAATGTTCTTGAGTGCTTAATGAAATACTTAGTGAGTGTACGCGTTGTAGTCCGTGACCTATTTTCGCATTTGCCTTTCCTTCATCTGTGTTTTCTCGCAGGAAAACTATCTCAAATCCCTTGCAATAAATGTCTTTTAGTCGTGACTCTACGATGAATTCTTGCAGGTAGTTACAAAATCTGACGGATTTGCGACTGATTGACATCCCTTTCGCCCCCACATTCACGGTGTTAGCAGAAATTGGGGTCTACACATATGACGTCAGTACAGGGATGTACTCGTCCAAGCTCAAAAGAGTCCTTGTTCCTTTAATCTTCTGCACAGTGTTCTTGTGCCTTCGCCCCTTACTCGATGTGGGTGGAACATTGCTGCCACTCGCTCGCTAGTATTTGTCCAGGCTATTTGACAAGGCGACGCTTGGCGTTTGTCGTATGTGAGGCAAACACCGTCCAGGCACCTGTTGTAAGGTCGCTGTGGTTTGCCACAGCCCACGGGATACTGCTGCGTCCTCTAGCTTTGTACTTGTGGTCGCAGGGAACTGATACTGGGCTCTCTGCGAACCTCATCAGCGCAGTAGCAGCCCCTCGGGATGGCCCGCTTGCCACTCTCCTTTCATCAGATCCTCGCCAGGTCGGTGCTTTGACATCGCCTTTCCGCTCGCTGTCCAGAGACTCAGAGGGGCGCAGGTGGGTGACGTTACGAAACTTCAGGCGAGCTTCCAACGACCCTCTACACACGACTGCCATTCGGTCATTGTCCCCAGTGGCCTCTACAGCATTCGCGAAGCCTACCCTTACAGGGTGATTTAGCATCCCATAAGGCTTTATGCAGCCAACAGTGCCCTCATACCATGCGCTAAATTTTCATATTCTTTCGCTCGCTACGTATAAGCTACTAGTCCTAGACATAAAGGAGTAGGACATCCTTGTAGAAAATTTCCTATAGGTAAATTTTGTACTAGTATACTAGAGCCTGTTATTTTCGAACTATTAAAGAGAAACGACAAATGTAACTTTAAAACTAGTTGTTCTTGAATAACATGTAAATAGTAGCTTCCAGCGAAAAGATATACTACAAAAAAATTAACGACATTAAATTGGCTGTGAAAAGATCCTGTTCACCTTTTTCTGTAGGGCTAATTGTTTGCACGTTGCAAGTGAGACAATATGAAAATCTCGCGTGTGGTTTTTGAGTGCACCCCAGGTTGCATAACACCCATAGGTGGGGGCAGCTGAGTCACGTGGTATGTTACAATTTTTATTATTATTTTTATCTACGTCACCCATTAGAGATACGGAAAAGTCTTTACAAACATACGCTCACTGTAATAAACACGGGTAGGAATCAATTATAAATTATTAGATAGGGTCCAATAATCAGTATACCACATGAACGAAATATGCAAGGTATACAGTTTTAGGATTTCTAGTAATAAAACGAAAATTATGGCACTCCGAGGAAGATATCCAGTTATATGAAAAATTATTTTGGATAATTAAGTTTTAGACTATGTGCCTCAAATCTCTTCTTTGCCTGTGCTATAAATTTTGATTCCGACTGCGATACTGAAAATAAATTAGGCAAGTTCTAAGCTGTCTGTGGTACCACTAGCAGAACATTGGGCCATAACGTAAAAATAGAGACCATCATCAAATTCTATGAAATGACGGTGGTTCCTGTGTTGTTCTATCGAAACGAAAGCTGGATTACCACAAAAAGGTCATAAAATTAAAAAATAAAGGAATGAATAAAATGAAGTAAGCAAGACTGTAAAAATCAGGTGGCAGAGATGAATTTCTAAGGAAGACGAAATACTGCGCAAAAGGAGACATGATTAGAAACTAGTATTACAACAAAAATAAATATCGAAAATGATGGGAAAGATTTTGTTTGTAAATTTGGAACAGCTAACTCCTTATTCCTTGAAATAAAGAAAGAAGATGATAATATTGAGACGTTAGTAGAACCATCCATGACAAAGCTATCATAACTTCTGTGCAACAACTATCAGAAAGTCGAAATATCCTCATACTCCAACAAGAATGTAGTAATTTCTGTTCTAAAAGTGACGGATGATTGCACCCATGAATGTTACGGAATCGTCAATTGACTAAGACATGTTAGCAATATACTGACGCCAATTATTAACAGTAGAATGAAAAAACTGGTAGAAAATGACGTCGGAGAAGGTAGCTTCTATTCCAGAGAATTGTAGGAACACATGGTTCCATAATGTGGTACCGAGCGCCGCGGGTTTCGAATCCGCGCCAGGCGGCATGGACATCGAGTACCACTAGAGGGCTCTGCAGCCGTCGCGCCGTAAGCCGTCGCCGCGCGCGCTTCTGGCCCGCGTATAATGTGAGGGCGCCATGCCGGAGCACGTGCTCCCAGCGGATACTAGCGACGTACCCTATCACGTGTTTAAGCGCCTGCCTCTCAGCGAGGCAGTCTGATAATCACCTGAGTCTATCGACATCTCGCCTACAGACAGCGTGTTTACTTTATTTTGTTTCCGTGTACGAGTGGACGTTGTGGGTTCGTGAAGTTTTCGCTCGTGACCCTGTTGCTTCTAGCGAGTTGTTGTTCGTTAAGCCGTCGGCACACGGCCCGTGCTGTCGAACGTTAACGTTGAGCGTGCCAAGTTCAACGTGCTGCTGAACGCTCAGAAATGATGCGACTTGTGCGTACGGTTCGTGGGCCCCAACGTGGTATAAGCGATCGCAACGCACTACAGCGGCAGTTGAGGGATGTTTGTAGTTCGTAAATCACACTGTTTACTCAACAGGCGCACGTAAAATTCCCTCGTTAGCTCTATTAAAACGCACATTTCCTTCGTCGTCCACGAAAAGGAAAGTACCATGTCCAATCAATAAAGACACAGGCTTATAAAAGTTCCATAACAAACAGTGCGGTACAAATTTGGAATACTTCTCCGCGTAAGATAAACATTATTTCGTCATTTCCACATTTTAGTAAAGCGCCAAGGTCAGCCTTACTTGATCACTGCTCCTACCCAGTAGCAGAATCTTTGCAACATGTGAATAACGAAGCGTAAAAGAAAAAGGAGCAAAATATCTTTATACAAGTAGCGCAAGCTGTCCTGTAGATTAAGCCAATGGAACAAAGTCACCCCTCAAAAAAAGTGAACTTATATTTACATAACATCAAATATTATACTATATACTTACATTAAACTAACAATAAAGTATCAGAACCTAATAAAACGCGAATGTTAGAAAAAAAAATTTGGTAGTGTTACGACGCGAACCACCGTCACCATCAAAACCTTATTCATGGTTAGAGACGCTACTCACTACGCTAAACCAACAACAGGTTTGCGGCAATTAATCATATTGTCTTACTGTGTGCTAAGAACGTTAACCGTTATGTTACTAATTGAAATTTAATTAGAACAAAATGTACCAAGAACAACGCGGTTTGGGTGGATCTTCAGTGTGTCGTTACGTACAAATAGCCTACTCTCATAATACGAAAGTTACAATAATTCTGTGACTTCTAATATGATGTTTCTCATTATTTTATTGGATCGAATCACACAACTAACAACGGGTTTTTCAGTGATTCTCAATTTGCTGGTGCTCAGAAACGGCTTATAGACATATAGTCTTGAAATGAATGCCAATATGGCGCCTCACAACTCTACTGAAGAGATACGGCGTGCGTGTGACGTAGGTGGCGTTGTTCCTTCTCATTGGTCAGCGCTCAGACGCACGCTCAGAATATCTGACATGCCAGATATTGCTCTGCACGTTCGGAAAGACTCCCAAACGTGCTATTCCACGCTATGACGTCAAAAACTCGGCACGCTCAACGCTCAACGTTCGGATGCACGGTCCGTGTGCCGACGGCTTTAGGTCTTGCTCGGTCGGCTGTCGTTGTTCGTGTCCGTCCTTTCACGTTCGTTTTCTTTCTTCACTGGCCGCTTCCGTTTGGTCCCGCCGTGCTTTCGTTCTCGGCAAGCGCGCGACCGTTCCGTTCGCGGTTACAACACATAATTAGCCTACGGCTTGCCTTTGACGACAGACTGTAGAAGGCGAAATCTAGGTTTATATACACCGCAGTCGTGGACAAATCGGATGACAGCGTTGACGGGAATACGCTCTTGCAAATTTAGAAGGTAGCAGAAATAGAATGCAGGAATCGAAAACTTATGTAGAACTTGTACAAAAATCAGATTGTAGTTATAAGAGTAGGTTTGAAAGATATACAGTTGAGAAGGAAGTAAGAGAGAATTGTAGCCATTTTCTGCTGTTATTCTATCTGTGCAGTTGAACGAACATTAAAGGAAACAGAGGAAACATTTGGAAAGGGGTTAATGTTGAGGAAGAAGAAAAAAAATCTTTGAACTTTGCTGACAACAATGTAATTTTGTAAGAAAAGGTAAAGGGCTTCGAAGACCAACTTAACAGAATAGCGTCTTGAAAAGAGTTTATGAGAGGAATATCACCAAAATTAAAACAAAATTAATGGAACGTTTTGAAATTCAGCCCAGTGAAGCTGAAAGTAAACAAAGAAGATATAAAAAGCTGTAACCTGTTTTACTATTTGAACAGCAAGATAACTGACAATGGCGAAATTAGAGAGGATATCAAATGCGGCTTGGAAACAGCAAGGACAGATTTTCGGAAAAAAGAAACTTTTTTATACAAATTTAAGTGCCACGAAGGTATTTATTAAGGTATTTGTATGAAGGACACTGAGGTGCCATGGGATAGCGATACGCACATACAAGATGGTGGTAGTATCGCGTAAATAAGGTATAGTTGGGCAGTGTAATAGCGGAGCTGTCATTTTTACTTAACTGACTCATGTGAAAAGGTTTCCGACGTGATTACGCCCGCATGACGGTAATTAACAGGCTTCAAACGCGGAATGGAATTTGGAGCCAGAGGCATAGTACATCCCATTTCGGAAATCGTACGGAATTCAACATCTCGAGACCCACAGTGTCAAGAGTATCCCGAGAATGTGAAATGTCAGGCATTACCTCTCGCCACGGACAACGCAGTGGCTGACGGCCTTCACTCCACAGAAGTTTTCGTAGCGTTGTCAGTGCTAACAGGAAAGTAACACTGCGTGAAGTAACCGCAGAAACCAATGTGTGATGTACGGCGGACGTGTCCTTTAGGACATTACGGAGAAATCTGGCGTTACTGGAGTCTTGCAGCAGACGACTTAGCCTTTGCTAAGAGCATGACGTCGGCTGCAGCGCCTTTCCTGGATTGGACCCTAGTCGACTGGAAAACAGAGGCCTGTTCAGGTGAGTCTCGATTTCAGTCGGTAAGAGTTCATCGTAGGGTTCGAATGTGGCGCAGATCGCAAGTAGTGTACCCAAGTTTTCAAGAAGGCAGGGTGGCTCCGTAATGGTGTGGACTGTGTTTACATGGAATTGACTGAGTCCTCTGGTGCAGCTGAACCGCTGGTTACCTGGGAACGGTTATTTTAGGCCACTTGGGAGCTATTTGCAGCCGCTCACGTACTTCAAGTTTCCAAATAAGATTGGACGTACTAGGGATGACAATCCGTCATGTCAGAACATTCTGGAGAATTCGATGTAATGGTTTGGCCACCCAGATTGCCCGACATGAATCCCATCGAACATTCATGGCTCATAATCTAGAGGTCAATTAGTGCATAATATCATGCACGGGCAACTTTTTTGCAATTATGGACTGCTAGAGAGGCAGCATGGCTCAGTGCTTGTGCAGGGAACTTCCAACGACCTGTTGAGTTCATGCCACACCGTATTGCTGCACTAAGCCGGGAAAAAGGAGGAGACACACGATACTAAGAGGCTTGCCCAATTTTTCATGCCTCTGCTTTTCACACTTTTCACGAAAATCTTGACAAGAATATTACACTGAGTTATATTTCAGTTTACTTCCAGTGTAAATGACATACAAGCTAAACATCAAAATTCAAGTTTCCTCTTACGGATTCGACCGTAGAACACATTCTTTTCTTTTTGTTTCTAGAAACTGTTCATATTAGTTTTTGATTACCTTATTAACCCTCCTATTCCTAACAATCTCGATACGGCAAAAAATACAAACGAAAGATAGCTGTAGAATCCATTTGTGAATCAATCACAGGTTTTGTTCTCCTTAGCTAGATGCTCTTTTTTTACTTAAAGTTAATTAAAAAGAAAAATGATTTTTTTTAAGTGAGAAAGTAGCTAAAATTTCTCAATGTTGTGAAACAAGCATCTGTCTCTTTAATTAATTTCTTTCTAGGTCACAGTCAGCTACAGACTAGACGAGACACAAGGTCGGCACTGGTCGAATGCCGAGACCTGGCCACGATGTCTTCCCCTCCCATCGCTGAGGAGGTCCGTCACACGCTCTATTTTTTCACATATATTAATTGGAAAATCAAATGAAAACTAGTCTGCCATCCCGGGAACGTGCAAACGTAATGGGGACGTGGTAAAAACGCTGTTAAGGTAAGGCAAAATACGTGCGATAACGGGAACAGAGTGTAACCTATGCGAGTACAAAAAGTCGAGGCGCGTGTGGTGAGCATCTCGACATGGATATGCCAAGGTACAGCTCTTTATCCTGGAGACCGCCAGAGACTTTTTGGCAGGTAAGTATTCCACGGCTGCCTAAGGAAAAGACCCTGGGTCAATAACGTGCGGTGGCACTCGAAAAAAACGGAGGACCAGTTGTCCCCCCACCAACCAGACAGCCGCAACGGCTACTCAGTTGTAGCGCTGGTGATCATAGTCGACACTACGACAGACGGTTCAGAGGGAAGAGTCAGACAGGATTTTGACAACATGGAGCCGCTGGTTGGTTGGATACTCCCCACAGGTCACATAATACTAATTCTATCTGATATGTGTCGGAAAGAAACTGTGATGAAAGTGGCACCAAATGACAGTCCACCGCAACAATGGGAACTTGTGCTCTTCGAAGTTACAGGCGACACTACGCAGGAAGACATATAAATAGTTTGCCCGCGGATGGCGAATTCGTGGAATTTCCGCGTGAGCATAGCTGAGATCCAAAATCAGTACCGCGATGTGTGCAAATGCGGGCGGGATGCAACCGACCGAGACAGGCATGGAGTGGGACACTGGCATGAGGGCAGTAAGTAAATGCTATTTAATGGAGCCCTCGACACCGCTACATTGTTTATACAACGTGGCCACCTAAAGCGCTGCCACACGCTAGCGTATGTTCGTAAGACCAAACCCTTCTGCAAGAGCGGAACGATTGAGTGTGTCACAGTCAACTTTGAAGATGGACCCAGTCGTTAGGAAATATCACAATGCCGCTTGAATAATACATCTTATCGTCATCTGCGCAGTATGAACCATACCGGATGTAACGTAGGCATTCAGGTAGGCAACGCGCTGCAAATAGTCGAGAAAGTGTAGAAAGTTGTGAGTGATCATCATACTGGTAATTCTCAAAACTTGACGAAAGTTGACCACCAATGTACGGTTCGTTGATGACCTAATGGTGATCCCAAGATAGAGGAAAGCAGAACGTCAGATCTTCCTGGGGTAGCCAGCGACCAATGGACAACACCATGGGTTTGTGCACATTCATCACACTTCCAGCCACCCTCCCATGAGCAGAAATGTTGTCGAGAATCTGTGCGGCCTCCTCCCAAGAACGAACCAGCAACAGTAGTCATCTGTGTATGCACGACATCGAAAGATATAACTGTGTAAGGAGAGTCCAGACAACAGTGTCGTCAGCAGACCTATGAGCAGCTCCATATCGGGTTTGGTCGCAGTTTCTGAGCAGAATCTCATTATTCCTCACCTCGTCAGTCCACCAAAATTTCGCCGCGTGGAGTGGCCGTTTGAGGAGCCCTTCACGGATTGCGCGGCCCCACCCACCGGAGGTTCGAGTCCTCCCTCGGGCATGGGTGTAGCATAAGTTAGTTTAAGTTAGTTCTGTGTAAGTCTAGGAACCGATGACCTCAGCAGTTTGGTCCCTTAGGAATTCACTCATTTGAACATTTTTCCACTAAAATTTCAGGATACTTCTGCACCGTTAAATCTCAATAGCTACAGTTCTCTGCTTTTCCTAGAACAATCGGAAGCTTTAAACAGATCAAGGTTGGAGTAGTTACGCAGAGATGAAGATAGCTTCACAAAACAGTGTATCCTGCTGAGCTGCATCAGATTCATCAGTCTGAAGCCAACCACTGCAATATTATTACTGTGAACAACACAAACACGATACTACACAACTTGATGCTATATCCTTGATTTTGAATTAAATATACGTGACTTTTTAGCTCCTGTGTCATCTCTGGTGATGTCCATAAGTATGAGACAGCAACTGAAATGAAAATAAGTAATCCTAAACTTATCGTGATTACTTTACAAACAGATGATCTAGGGTAAAAAACTGGTCAACGGCTAATAGGACTCATGCTGTGATTGTTTTATACAAACTTAAGTATATACACGGGCAATTCATCCATCCTAGCATATCGTGAATCTCCGTGAATTCTGTCTCTTATCGACACTTAATTGTTTCAAACCCACATCATTTATCGTTTCACCACCTATCGTACTAAAATGTTGTACTATTTCACTGAGAAATTTGTACTCGTTTGAATAGACGCACTAGATATGGAATTTCTTCATACTGATCGTATGGCGTCATACTCTCCCCTTTGAATACCATCATTTGCCAATATACGGTTTCGGTAGCTGACACCATTTAAGAGATAGAACGAATTTTGTGAATATTTGATTCTGAGTTCTTCGCTGGCGCGGGAGTCCGGCATGAAGCACTTCAGATACACTATATTTTCCCAAGACTGTTGACGGACAGCAGGCTCCTACCAAAGTAACTTCATTTCATTCACAGCTACATTTAGCCTACCATACACCAAATGCAAATTCATAGCAAAATCTATTTTTCACGACAAAGTTTCAGAAATTTCTGAAGTTGTTTACTTAATTCTGTAATATCACAGTAAGTATGACCAGTAACTAAATGATAGCCATTTGATGGTGAAGCTGTAACGTGTGTGTGAATCAACTGTTTTTACCAGACAGTTTCTTAACAATTGCTTGAGAAAGGTTTCAGTTCTACCAGCTTACACGCCTGGCGTTCACGGAGACAAGCCATCAACTGTCTTCCGCGCCTAATCATACACCGTGTAAGTCATTGAGAATGTGTGGTAGCTCTCACTCCCATCTGCTACACCGCAGATATGTGCGCCATCTCGTATACTTATAGTGAACCTTACTGTTCGTGGGATGGGCCTTACATGCTGCTGTCATCGACAGCCTTTTTCGAAATACTTGCAAAATTTCAGTTTTATACAGTTCGCGCGAAAATTAGTTGAAACGATCATGTTATGCATTAGGTCCCGTTTGAAAGCCATTGTCACCGACAAGGCGTGACGTCGCCAATATCTAACCGTTAGATTCCGTTGTGTCTTTAATTGGTGCAAGGTAGCTGAGCAAACTGTGAGCACACGATACATTTAATAAATGAATAAAGCATCGACACATTTATTTACAATATGCACACAACGTTGAATTAATACATAACTTTGGATCACAGTGAGTCTGTGTTTAACCAAGTCTCTGATTCACAGTTTGATTCCGTGATGATGTCGGGAACTTTCAGGAATGATGGAGGAGGGTAAATGTGTCATAATGAGGTAATGGGTCCTTGTCTAGAAACAACTGACTCAAAAGTTATCAACGGACATTGTTCTGATGACTCTGACAATAGAATACACGTTGTTGGTGTAGCTACGACTGTAGGATAGGCAACTTTCAGAAGTTGTAACATGAATCAAAAAAGAAAAGTTATACGTGTGGTGTCTGTGTTTGAGACAGGTTAGAAAAAGGAGATACCATTTTGATCGTTCAGTCACTATGAATCAAGACACAAAGGAAAAGACAATAGCTTTTTATGCCAGAATGAGGTTCGAACCCAGGCCGCCTGCTTATTGAGTAGATGTGATTACCACTACGCTATCTGTACACAGCGGTCAACGACTTGCATAGACTACCCTAGCATGCCTCCCGTCAGATCCTATTTCTCAACTTATACCACACACTAGTGATGTAGTGCCCCTGCTCATGAACCTCATTATCCGCGGTATCTAGAAAATTCCCGTAAGAGTTCGAGCATAGTGAGCGTCTTAATTGAACAGGTCATTGGCTGTTATCAGCTTAATTGTATGTGTAGTGTCTGTTCTCCCGGACATATCCCAGGTTGGAATCCTGGAGCAACAGAAATTCTCAACTTGCCGCATCGAGATACACCAGTGCCTACTGGCAGCCAATGTCTCTAACTCAGTTCTCTTGATTCATAGTGGCTGCAGAATGAAAACAATGCTGTTCTTTTGGACATGTCTGAAAGAACAGACACCACATACAGGCTGTTCAGGAATTCCCGTTCAAACCTATAGGACTTTTACAGATGACTGAGTACATAATACATATTTGTAACAGGAACCCATGCCGGGAAACGTACCGATTCCGTGCAACAGTCATTTGATAAGATGTTGGTAACGCCATCACTTTTACAGATAATGTACGAGTATTATGCGTTACTCTGTGCATCATTTGTTTTACTTTTTTTACAATTCCACTCACTAATAACCAAAGATACAAAATGAAAACGTAATCAGTTTTCACAAACACACTTCCAATTTGGATGTGCAGCGTCGCCTTGGAGCACTACAGTCATCCCGCAAGGCAGTGAAGCTCCCCCTACCCCGACGTTGCGCAATTGTGGCGTATAATATTATGGCTCAAATGAAGAAAGTAAATTTTTAAGCTGTGAAGGACAATATCAATTTCCAGAGCGGCGTCGACTACTCTCACAGCGTACGTAATTTCGTACACGTAGACAAGTTACTCTCGTGGTGTAGAAGCAGCTGCCGACACCGACGGTCGCCTGTACGATTCTTGAAATGTCTGAGAAAGAAAATGAAAACTTCTATACGATCTTCTCGAATTGAGATACTGACTGCCATCCGCATTTAGTCATTCGATGATTGTCTGCTAGTTCGTCTTAGCAGAAAAAACTTTCTCTACGCTTTTGAGCGTGTTATTGAAGCAGGTTCTACAGCAAACATCGACCACCAAATGTTCGAAGTACTATACAAGCTTGTCGTGCCTTACAGTTCATCACAGACTCTTTTGATCAAAAATAAATACGCGAAATTACCCTTGAAATGCACCATATTTTATTATGCCTGTTGCCTCAAAAACACTAATTATACAATATGGTGGCTAACAACGACTGTTTCAATGCACACACTTCATACACGTCATCTCGTTACTCTGTCTCGCAACAAAGTCCGGTTACATACCGATTTTCTTACATATCTTCGCTCGCCATGGTGCAACGCTAAGTCAAACGATAAATATTTCGCTCGCGCAGGCGAAACACGCCGCTTTAAGATATACACACATCAAAAAATGTTTTGCGTCCGAGAGAAGCTAAACCCGGGCAAAAAGGTGGAATAGAGATCATCATACACATCATTTCCGGTGTTTTTATTGCCCATGAAACCCACACATCGCGCGCTGTACAACCATACAGTGAGGCCTCACATCATTTCCGGTGCTTTTATTGCCCATGAAACCGACACATTGTGTGCTGTACAACCATACAGTGAGGCCTTCAGAGGTTATGGCCTAGATTGCTGTACACACAGGTACCTCTAATTCCCAGTAGCACATCCTCTTTTATTTATGCAGCCTGTATTCGTCTTGGCATACTATCCACAAGTTCATCAAGGCGCTGTTGGTCCAGATTGTCCCACTTCTCAACGGCGATTCGCCTTAGATCCCTCAGAGTGGTTGGTGGGCCACCTCGTTTATAAACAGCCCTTTTCAGTCCATCCCAGGCATGTTCGAGAGAGTTCATGTCTGGAAAACATGCTGGCCACTTAGCCGAGCGATGTCGTTATCCTGGAGGAAGTCATTCTCAAGATGTGCACGAAGGGGCGCGAATTGTCGTCCATGAAGACGAATGCCTTGCAAATATGCTGCCGATATGGTTGCACTATCGGCCGGCGAATGGGATTCACGTATCGTACAGCCGTTACGGCGCCTTACATGACTAGCGGTATACGTCGGCCTCACGTATTGCCACCCCAAAACAGCAGGGAACCACCACCATGCTGCACTCGCTACAGAGTTTTCTAAGGCGTCCAGCCTGCCTCCAAACACGTTTCAGACGATTTTCTTGTGGAAGGCATATGTCACGCTCTTAGGTGAAGAGAACGTGATGCCAATCATGAGCGGTTCATTCGGCATGTTGTTGGGCCCATCTGTATGGGGCTGCATGGTGTCGTGGTTGCAAAGGAAGACCTCGCCATGGACGTCGGGAGTGAAGTTGCGCATCATGCAGCGTACAGCGCACACTTTGAGTCGTAACACGACGTCCTGTGGATGCACGAAAAGCATTATACAACACGGTGGCGTTGGAGTCAGCGATCCACCGAGCCAAAATACGTAGGTACTGGGCATCCCCTGCAGTTTTAGCCCTTGGGTGGCTTGAGCGAGGCATGCCATCTACAGTTCCTGTCTCTCCGTATCTCCTCCATGTACGAAGAACATCTATTCGGTTCACTCCGAGACGCCTGGACACCACCATTGTTTAGAACCCTTCCTGGCACAAAGTAACAATGCGGACGCAATCGAACCGTGGTATTAACCGTCTAGGCATGGTTGAAATACAGACAACACGAGCCGTGTTCCTCCTTCCTGGTGGAATGACTGGAACTGATCGGCTGTCGGACCCCCTCCATCTAATAGGCGCTGCTCATGCATGGTTGTATACATCTTTGGGCGGGTTTAGTGATATCTCTAAACAGTCAAAGTGACTGTGTCTATGATACAAGATCCACAATCAACGTCCGTCTTGAGGAGTTCTAGGAAACTGGATGATGCAAAACTTTTTCTGATGTGTGTATATTTACTTTGGACCAATGAAAATAGGAAGGTAATTGAACGGATCAGCTGATCGACTCACGAATCCCAACCAGTAGTACGGACCAATTGTATGCGATGAAGTCGGAAGTTGTTGATAGCGATCTCGATATAAACTTCTTCCAAGGGTAATTACAGGCGAAAAGTGTGTCTGATGGAATCGAACGTTATAGATAGCTGTCTAGATAAAAACTTCTTCCATTACCGCTGCAGCCGCCATATAGAAGGTTCATGTCAGTGTTTTCTACAAACGCGTACCCAACCATGTGAATGAGGGTCGAACCACGTGAGCGAGTCAGGATGGGTGTCAAATGACATCAGACGATCCGACGTAAGCACCCTCCCATCCCCATCATGACTTCCCTGTTGCATACATACGTAGCAAACATATAACAGTAGGTTTCTGAACATGGATCCCTATTCAAATTATTATGTAGTCACTCCTCGTCTACAAGTCCTTGAAATTTTTAAGGGGAATTTCCGAACAGCCTCTATGTAATTGGGGTGATGACGGCCAATGATTCCTTCAGTGCAGAAGAACGCTGAGTGCGAACTCTTACGTGAATGAAAGGGACGCCGCAAGTAACGAGGCTTAAGAAGAGGAGGACAGCAGAGTGTGTGTAAGTTGAGAATTTCGATCTGACCTGAAGTGTGCTATGGTTATCCGTGCGGTTGTGGTGACCGCTGAATCCAGATGGTGTACAAGTCAATGCATCTACCTGGTAAGCATGATACCTGGGTTCGAATCCAGTTCTCGCTTAAGCTTTCATATTTCCCAACGGATATAAATCAATGCCTACTAGCAATCAATGCCTTTCATTGGTCTGAATCTTAATTCATAGTGATCAAAAATTGTATCCTCTCCGTCAGGTACGTCCAAATGTAGCATCCCAATTCTTAACTGCTCTGATATCCTCTTTTAACCGACCTGGTGCCATTCCCAAACATTTTAACAGCGTCCTATACGCGGCGCCCTTTGTAGTTAATCAGCACCTTCCTAAAATTCTCCCAATAAACCATAGTCCTCCATTCATCTTCCTTACCACAATTTTTACATGCTCATTCGATTAGATGCTCTTGTTCAACATTGCGGCTAGATATTTGATGGACATGACTGTGTCAAGCAGCACTCTGCTATCCCTGTACCCGTGCATGACGAGCTCGTTTTTCCTACTGATCTGCATTAACTTACATTTTTCTACATTTAGAGATAGCTGCCATTCATCACACCAACAAAAAATTTTTTGTAAGTCATCTTATATACTCCTACAGTCACTCAGTGATTAACTCTTCCCATACACCACAGCCTCATCAGCAAATAGCCGCAGACTCTTCCTTACCCTGTCTGCCAGATCATTTTGGTATATAGAAAATAACAGCGGTCCTGTCACAGTTCTCTGGGGCACTCCCGACAATACCGTTGTCTCTGATGAACACTTGCCTTCGAGGACAACATACTAGTCTCTGTCACTTAAGAAGTCTTCGAGATACTCACATACCTGGGATACTGTTCCGTATGCTTCGTTAACATTCGGCAGTGTGGGACCGTCTCAAGTGCTTTACGGAAATCTAGGAATACGGCATCAGCCTGTAGCCCGTCATGCATGGTTCACAGAATCTCATGTGAGAAAAGGGTAAGCTGGCTTTCCCACGAGCGATGTTTTCTAAAACCGTGCTGATATGTGGGCAGAAGCTTTGTTCCTTGGCTTCAGAAGAAACAAAACTGGAATTCTACGTCTCGGAGCGTGTAATGTTATAGCCCTTAACGGTGCAGCTAGGCGGCGCTGCGTCGCCAGACGAGGCCACTTGTGTGCTGTGGGTTTCCCGGAGAGCTGTGGGGCGTCCCAGCAGGAGCCGGGGCGGCGCGGCTGGGCGCGGTAATGCCCCCTCCCTCACACAGGCGCCGGCGGCGTCTAATGGAAATTAATTGCGCCGCCCGCGTCACCTCTCGTCACACACTTGTTGCGCTGCCTGAGCCGTCTCTCTGCGCGCCACGACACGGCGCACTCGGGCTGCCTTCAAATGCTCCGCTGCCTCAAGTGCTGCTCTCTCCGGAGCCGAGGAAAACTCAGGCAACAGCATTCTCAGCAGAATCGCTGCACTTTATGTCCAACATACACTTCCCTGCCAATCACGACTAGCCCTTTTCTCTTTATTTTAAACCTGTTTCGGCTCCCTACGCCATTATCCAGTAGTATCAATGTAGTATCAAACGACAAAGTAAAACATCATTAGGGAAATGATGTAGAATGTGGCTGCAGGCACCGTCAATAACAAATCAGATGCGTAAGTGTTAAAACAACCCATTTTACTCTTTATAAAAGCAGCTAATTAGATGATAATGTAGTGTATCGCAGGACTTACCACGATCTGCGCCGCTCCCGCTGCGCCAGCGCAGTCCCGTCTGCCCAGCACTCCGGCTTCTCCCACCACTGCCCTAGCCCGAGAAGGTGTGTGAGTGAGACTGCTGAAGGCTGCACTTACGGGAAATATAATACACTACTGGCCATTAAAATTGCTACACCACGAAGATGACGTGCTAAAGACGCGAAATTTAACCAACAGGAAGAAGATGCTTCTCGTACACAAACAGCAGTTGACCGGCGTTGCCTGGTGAAACGTTGTTGTCATGCCTCCTGTAAGCAGGGGAAATGCGTACCATCACGTTTCCGACTTTGATAAAAGTCGGATTGTAGCCTATCGCGCTTGCGGTTTACCATACCGCGATATTGCTGCTCACTTTGGTCGAGATCCAATGACTGTTAGCAGAATATGGAATCGGTGGTTTCAGGAGGTTAATACGGAACGCCGTGATGGATCCCAACGGCGTCGTATCACTAGCAGTCGAGATTACAGGCATCTTATCCGCATGGCTGTAACGGATCGTGCAGCCACGTCTCGATCCCTGAGTCAACAGATGGGGACGTTTGCAAGACAACAACCATCTGCACGAACAGTTCGACGACGTTTGCAGCAGCATGGACTATCAGCTCGGAGACCATGGCTGAGGTTACCCTTGACACTGCATCACAGACAGGAGCGCTTGCGATGATGTACTCAACGACGAACCTAGGTGCACGAATAGCAAAACGTCTTTTTTTCGGATGAATCCAGGTTCTGTGTACAGCATCATGATGGTCGCATCCGCGTTTGGCGACTTCACCATGAGCGCACATTGGAAGGGTGTATTCGTCGTCGCCATACTGACGTATCACCCGGCGTGATGATGTGGGGTGCCACTGGTTACACGTCTCCGTCACCTCTTGTTCGCATTGACGGCACTTTGAACAGTGGACGTTACATTTCAGATGTGTTACGACCCGTGGCTCTACCCTTCATTCGATCCCTGTGAAACCCTACATTTCAGCGGGATAATGCACGACCTCATGTTGAAGGTCCTGTACGGGCCTTTCTGGATACAGAAAATGTTCGACTGCTTCCCTGGCCAGCACATTCTCCAGATCTCTCACCAATTGAAAACGTCTGGTCAATGGTGACCGGGCAACTGGCTCGTCATAATACGCCAGTCACTACTCTTGATGAATTGTGGCATCGTGTTGAAGCTGCATGGGCAGCTGCACCTGTACACGCCATCCAAGCTCTGTTTGACTCAATGCCCAGGTGTATCAATGCCGTTATCACGGCCAGAGGTGACTGTTCTGGGTGCTGATTTCTCAGGATCTATGCACCCAGATTGCGTGAAAATGTAATCAGATGTCAGTTCTAGTATAATATATTTGTCCAATGAATAACCGTTTATCATCTGCATTTTCTTGGTGTAGCAATTTTAATGGCCAGTAGTGTAAGATGTGTTTGTAACATGGAGCAACTACATCCAAGAGCGAGAATAGCAGCATACTTTTATAAGCAGCATTTTATCTCGTATATTTATTTTCACCCTTTCTTTCTGCCAGAGCAATAACCTTTATTACTTGATTAAAGATTTGCAGTAGCTAGTGCTAATATGCTGTGCAGAAATACAAAAAACATTTACATCTAGGCATTTAACATTTAGTTGTGTTTACTAATTTATGCACATTTCGATTTTATAATAGGCAATATATATAGAACTTTGGTTCGTGATACAGTCAAGCGTGTGGAGTTCGGCATATTGAAGTTTGTTAAACCTGAACACCAGTGGCTCATTCTCAACTTCATAACAGAAAAACGTCTGCACAGGTGTGTTGAGCCAAAGAGCAAATAACGTCAGCGGCTTTTATGTGCAGTGGAGGATATTGCTCTTGAGGTAGCATTTTACAAAATCTTGTGTTTCTGCATTGGACAAGCTGATTTTTTTCGCTGGATTACTTTTTCTTTGATAGCATCAATCATGTGGACTACACGTTACTAAGTGATTCTCCCACTGCATTATTCACTTAATGAACCAAGTAATACATACTGTTAACGACAAAGTATTTCGTCAGCACTATTTACCCATAGTTCTTTCCCTAATGGATGTCTTCAGTTCACCTAACTTCCCTGTTGTTTGTCAGAACACAAGTGCGTCATGTCGCCTTTCTCGCTAGTATAATGATGATACAGTATGCGTTATTGAGTCCGTAATAGCGCAGCTGCATATTAAGCATTCCGCATAGCCATTAAACGATACCAAAAGTAAGGCAATTCCCATCAACCATTGAACGATGTATGTTCTCTACCTCTTTATTCTTTGGACAATAGCAGAACATAAATCAGTTTAACGCGAGAAGTACTGTTAGATAATTGCTTGGCGTCTGATAAGCCGAATGCATTGCTCAAGTGGCGTCCGGCTGCAGCCTTCACTTCCCTCTTCCTCCTCGACCCTCAGCCCCGTAAGCCGCTGCGCTCAGAGCGCTAGTTAGCGGGGTGGCCACGGCGCCCGTGCAGCGTTGTTTGGCCAGGACTGTTATAGGGAAACTTGAAGCACAAGTCGGAGACCAGAACTGTAACGAGGCCACGGCCACACAGCAGATGTTGGTCACCAAACTGCTTCATCGGCTCCTCTAACCTCAATCCACGGGCGCCCGAATCATGTTACAGACGCAGGTTGTCCGATCTACAGCCGATTACGCCACACCTTCCGAATACCGACACTTTCCAGAAGATTCGTTGAAGCACACTAGATGATAGCAAAATCGGCAGGAGGAAGCAGTAGTTAACAGCAGCCGAACCAGCGCGTGATCGTTCGTCCAGCTGTGACGCCCAGTCTGTGTTAATCAGCCGGCAATTGTGGCCGAGCGGTTCTAGGAGCTTCAGTCTGGAACCGCGCAACCGCTACGGTCGCAGGTTCTAATCCCGCCTCGGGCATGGTTGTGTATGATGTCCTTAGGTTAGTTAAGTTCTTCTAAGTTCTAGGGGACTGATAGATGTTAAGTTCCATAGTGCTCAGAGCCATTTGAACCATTTGTTTTGTGTTAATCGGATCCGTCACAGTATCCGTGATGCATCCGGGTCACGAATTACCACCACCTCTCTGCCCACTCCGTACGGCCAATACTCCGCCATCCACCCGTCAGCCCACATATCGACGATGGCCAACACCATCGCCGTACCACAGAGACGCGATATCCCGCTGTGAGGACAGAAGGCGCCGCTGACTCGTCTTGCTCCATACCGCTGCTGTAAGACAACCTCGTATGATGTCGGTGTCACCGTGGCCCAGTCATCGCATCGGGTTCACGATCCACTGCGTAAGCTCGCTTCTTTGAACCAGTGCCAGTTATACGCGCGTCGCTCAAGGCGGAACATTACGTGAAGAAGGAATTGCATTGCAGTGACTTATTAGCCGGATAAAATAATTAAACACATTTTCATTTGCATGGAGGAGTAAAGTTGAATTATAAAATAAAAGACTGTGTGTCTGTCCACCGCTGGTCTGTCTGCTACTTTCCCTCACGTCTCCCCTGTATCTGTCAATGAGTATTGGAACAACCTGCGTTCTGCGACAAAGTACCATCATCCAAGATGGCGGCCGTGACGTCAGGGCCGCCGTTTGGATAACGGTACTTTGTCGCAGAACGCAGGTTATTCCAATACTTCCATGGATCCTTCAACGTCAACAGAAGACTCCAACCCGTCCTGACAAGCGAGAACTGCTCATGGTTCAAATGATTCAAATGGCCCTGAGCACTATGGGACTTAAAGTCTCAGGTCATCAGTCCCCTAGAACTTAAACCTACTTAAACCTGACTAACCTAAAGACAACACACACATCCATGCCTGAGGCAGGATTCAAACCTGCGACCGTAGCGGTCGCGTGGTTCCAGACTGAAGCGCCTAGAACCGCTCGGCCACATCGGCCGGCCGAAACTGCTCATCTTTCACTCTATTTTCTCCACAGCTGTCTAAGGCCTGCTACAGAAGTGTTAACTCGTCTAATACGAGGCCTGTTCAGAAAGTAAGCTCCGATTGATTGCCAAATTGAAACCACAGTGAACATCAGGAATGTTTTACTTGTAACAATTAGCTAAACCTTTCAGCTACTTCTCTACGTAGTCGCCGTTCTGACTTAGACTTTTGTCATAGCGTTGTACCAACTTTTCAATAGCCTCATCATAGAAGGCAGCCGCCAGGGCTTTCCGCCAATTCTCCACGCTGGCCTACACCTCGTTGTCTGTGTCAAAATGTTGTCTTCAAAGACAGCGGTTCATGTGACCAGAGATGAAACTCAGGGGAAGACAATTGCGGACTGTATTGTGGGTAATCTAACATTTCCATTTGAAAACGATGCAGGAGCATCTTCATTGCGCCTGCAGAATGCGGCTGAGAATTGTCGTGAAGACGAAACAGCACGACAGTTATGTAATGTTAGCTGCATAGCTTCAGGCGAAATTTCTCACCAGGCCCTCGTACTTGGCGGCAGACACTATTTTCTAGACATCTTTACGCACTCACTGCGAGCTCAGAAATGAGAAGAGCGACGTGTTGCTAACTGGGGTTATACTAGAGACACTACCCAACACATCTGTGCAAAGCTTTATCGGATTTTCATAGTCGTTTCCATTTCGCGACCGATCGGAGCTTACTTTCTGAACGCCCCTCGTATTAAAATGGATATACGAGGGCAAGTGAAAAAATAAAACGACTTTTGAGAGAAGTAATACTTATATAATTATAGAAAACTGAAACATACATTATTTTTGCACATAACCTCCATGAAGTTCAACGCACTGTGTCCAGCATTAAACAAGTTTCTTGACTCCGTCGGAGAAAAAGTTTTTTGGTTGGAAGCTTAACAAATTTTGCACCATATCAATGACATCAGCATTGGTTGCAAATCTTGTTCCCCTGAGCACTTTTCTCAATGGTTCAAACATATGGAAATCGCTTGGAGCCAGGTCTGGACATTACGACGGATGTTCTAGCAATTAGAACCCGAACTCCTTTATCGTTTCGGTCGACCGTTTACCAGAATGTTGCCAGCGTTATCTTGCTAGAGGATGACACAATCTCGCCTTTGTCCTTAACGTTTTGATCTGATTGCTGATTTAAGATTAGTTCGCAGCACATGACAATAGTTCTCACTATTCACAGTTTCGCCTCTTGCGGTGAAATGAACGGCTACCACACCTGCCATGTCGCAGAACAGTGTTGCATAATCTTTCCAGCTGATCGTTGACGTTTAAATTTCTTAACTTCCGGTGATGTTGGATGCTTCCAAATTATGCTCGCAGTCTTACTTTCCGGGTCGCGATGACGCACCCACGTTTCATCTACAGTAACGATTTGCTGTAAAACCAGTGTTCCTCGCGAAGATAAGGGCGCTGCACTGACAACTCTTTTGAAACGTCCCCATTGAACAATTATACATGACTGTGCTTAACCTGACACACAATATTTTTAGCGCAACGCAATCTGACTTTCAAAATTCCCTACAAAAGAATGGCCTGACTAACATTAAACTATACCTTTCACAAATCACTTACCTCACAAAAATCTTCGCTGCTCAAGCTACTGCAATACAGCGAGCGCCACTACTGCCAGCTAAATAAAAGATTCAAACTACTGAAGGCACTAACTACTGATAGGGATAGTTAGCAAATGAAAGATATTAATAGAGAACAAACAATGTATTTACCTTGATATCATCATATATAAATATAACAGTTCATGACAAATTTCAAAACTCCGCCATCTCTCTCCCCACATCCACCACTGCTGGCGGCTCACCTCCAACTGCGCAACGCTACGCGCTGTTCACATCCAGCTGCCGCTGCCCAACACTACAATGGCAGTATTACAACAATGCAAAGCAGCCACAGACTGCACACAGCACAGCCAGTGATTTTCATAGAGAGGTGGCGTTACCAAAAAAAACCTAAACAGCCTACTTACATAAAGAAAACATAAACAGCCTACTTACATAGAGAAAACATAAACAGCCTACTTACATAGCCCCCATGCTCCCCACAAAAAATTTTTTACAAATGGTGTTGGGCACTGGCCAATACAGATTTGACAAAAATTTTTCACAGTTACAGTAACAAAGATATAAAATGCACACACTTATTGATACAATGTTGGTCAAAAGCTAAAATTTTCTCACAGTCCATAAAGACAGTCCTAATCGTACATAACAGGAGAATAGCAGTGTTTTTCTCAAAGTTTGAACAGTAAAAGAAAATGCACACGGAAGTAGTGGATTTCCATGCAGTCTTGAAGAAGTAGTGTTGTCCTTCCAATGGAAAGACAGTGCTGACTCTCGACATGCAGACAGGTAATGGGCCACAACAGAGCAAACCCACAGCAGAGTCATTCGAAGTTTTGAAGAATTTTGGTAGGTAGGTCATCACAGAGCAGACCCACTGTAGTCCTGGTAGAGATTGTGGTATTGGTGGGCCACCAGAGGTGCAGACCCACTGTAGTCCTTGTAGAGATTACGGTATTGGTGGGCCATCAAAGATGCAGATCCACTGTAGTCCTTGTAGAGATTACGGTATTGGTGGGCCATCAAAGATGCAGATCCACTGTAGTCCTTGTAGAGATGGCCAGCAGCCATCTGTTGTGACTGTGCAGGTGCACAATCACCATTGAAGAGTCTTGCGGAGAATATAGCAAGTCCATAAACCACCACTTGTGCACTCACAAAGTTTTTGAAATTGTCCTTAGAACCAGCAATGCTGTTATCCAGTCCCTTGCTGAGTTATTAACACACGTGCAAACACTAACAGTCCCTACTTCTCACATATTGTCCACATACTATGACCAACAGAAACGTGTGCAGTGAAATGTAACTAACAAGTTAATAATGTCATGAACTGGTGACAATTACAGTTTTATAACATAAGAATACAATTACTAAGGTACAAAATACATCATTAAAAACATAATAATACAGATAACATTTGTAGTACAGGCTTTACAAAAGAATAGAAATAAACATATACATCAGTGGAATTATGACATGAGTACATACATAAAGGATCACAATAACTTTCGAAACATCAACTTCACACATGAGCATTAAACAGAACGGAATTAACAATATCTAACATCTTTACAAAGTAAATAACATATTATTAATGCCAATTATATTCGAGGATAACAGTATTCCTCATCATAGTGAATGTAGCTTAATATTAAAAGAGAAAAAAATTCTATGAAACTGTACACAGAGACAGGAAGAAAACAAATACACAAGGGTACACACACACATAGTGGGATAACACCAATAGGAAAGGACAGGGTTCGTTTTCAGTGTAACATGTGGTACTGCAGTCCAACCCAAAACTTCATATATCTTTCCTCTTATTTCATCCTTTGTTTCCACCCAAAAAATTCTATCCAAGCATGCTTTCTGTATTCTGTTCATATTTCTTTCAAAATAATTATTTCTGATTGTACAATACTCATTTGGGCCCAAACCGTTTTCATGTAACTTTCAAAGCATTCTTCCCCTATTCTCCATAGTTCCTTTCTTATATAGTCTACCCCCTCTTAAGCTAACTTAAATCTACTGAGCTCAGATGCTAAACTAAGGGACGAGGCAATGCAGCAGCACAAAACAATTAACACAAGCAGCAATGACAAAAAATACAGATTGGCAAAGCTAGCAGCATAAATGAGCAAAAGTCAAATTCAATAACACTATGCCTGGCAAACAGTAGCAACTTATACCTAAACATGACATAGCGCAAGCAGAAAAAATATTACACTAAAATGGCCATGTCTAATACCTTTGTCACATCTTAACATTAGAGTGATGCATCACAATTTATTCTACAAAAGAAATTACCAAGTACTTGAAAAGAAAATTATGTGTTACTGCTTTAGTTCCTTCTTATTGTTCTTTCCTTTCCAAGTGCTCCTTTTTTTAAAGAATGTGGATCATAAAATAATTATTTAATAGATCTGTTGACAGAAAGTGTTCACATTAGCAAATGCATTTCATTTTATAAAAGCAATGCTGCAACACAGCTGAAAAACAGGTATCAAATGAAATAAGCAACTATGAAAAGCAAAGCATAAAAATATCATTCAGTAGTCATGTGACATTTCATAAGTTAGTATCTCTCAACTCTCGTAGAAAGACGCTTGTCGTAAGCAGGTGTGCAGATGTACGAATATTTCCCATCAATTCATAAGCATTTCAGTAATTAGCACAAAGTGCGAGTAATCATATGTTTTCAAGTAACGAGGGTGTCGCATTAGCGATGAAAGGCACACCCTAATGGCTTGTCCTCCAGGTGTTTGACACGTCCCACGTCCCCTTTTTTTCTACCTGTGCCGCTGAAAAGGGCTCGCAATAATGGCTTTTTCTCCAGGCGTCTGACACAGCTGGGTGCCCGCGACGCATTACGTGCAGGTGGTCACTTAACTGTCGTACGGAAATATTTACGACAGCAGTTTCTGCTACCGTGGCAGTCTATTTAACAATATTTCACAGGTCAAGAATTAGCGTTGCAAATCTGTAGAAACAAAATCCTATAAATATAAGTGTCCAAAAAAAGAATATTCGTCAGCATTGTGATACAGTCACACATTTCATAACTCTTAAAGTACGTTTCTTGGTTTCCAACATCCTTTTCATAAATCAGAGTCCCTAAACACTACTCATTATTCCTTACCTCATTATACATATACATATTCGTCGACACTTCTTCAATATTTCATCGTGAGAAATACGTAGCATAATAAACATTCCTCAACAACATAATACACATCGTCGTCGTAATAATAACATCATAACACTTCAGTCAAATCTCAAAATCGTCGTAACTTCCTCCAATAATTTCTAAGCCTAAAATAATTCTCTGCTCATGTCAAAAGTGTCAGCTGCCTCAAACGTACTTTAAAAATCGTGATCTCATACCAAATACATCATTCAAAGCTCTCATAGTATCACAATGATTCCGAAAAAATATGAACAGTTTACAAAGTACAGACAAAATACAGTTTCATAAGTGTGAAGTTATCCAACGGTGTAATTACGTAAACATGTGTCACTGACGTAGTAAAAAACATGTTTATCTCTCAGTTAAATGATCAGATAGCTGTGTAATTTGTGTGTTAGAGAAATATGGTACCGATGTGTAAAGTTGTATAAGCAAATACCATATTAGCTAGGGTTCCTTGTGGTTGCCACACACATGGTACACAAAGTAAGCGTGTACCCCCCTGAGGATTAATGTAATTATACCCTCAGGTGTTACAGATTACAGCAATGGAATGAAATGTATCACGGAAAACTTTCTTTGTAATTCAAAAATCTTTAAAAATAAATGTTTTAAGTACAAAATTAATGACTCAAATACGTGTCCTGTAGCGCTAAATGTGCGTCTTGTTGCAACATAATCTCTGTGGAAGTGTCGTAGTTATCGTCCTCCGAAAGCTAAGTTCTGCAGAAGTCAATGTACTTACCTCATGATAAACAAAGTGAAATGCTTTGCGTATAGATATCATACTTATTACGCTTATTGCCGTGATGAAGAAAGTACTGTGCTGTAACGTATTGTTGTGCTACAGAAAAGGCTGTCTCCTTGTAGCTATACCATAAAAGTTACTACTAAAACATGTTTTACTTTCCAGAATAATACAGAAAAACTGTGCAGATATAAAACAGAAACACCGCAAAATCAACATTGTACATTGTCACTCATTAGTAGCGTTGTGATAAAAATCGTGTAGCTATCACATAAACTAACCACTGCGTCGTCTGGTATCTCACAGAAAGTACTTTAAACCCAGAATGTATTTTCAAGTAAACCAAAATGTTGCATTAAAATCTCATTAGCAGTACCAGTATGTGTCCTAAGTATGTAACCCTGATAGTCGTTACGTAATCGTGCAACTAACAAGCAAGAATGTACAAATACAACACTGTGTCGTCTGTTCACTATAACAATGCATTCGTAATTTCTGTTTTAAAAATGTTCCCTAGGTTCTAGACTGGATATTTAACTTCAAACATTGTTGCATGTTAACAGTTTCTTAAGTCTAACAAAGCATACTAAAAATGTGAAGTGAAAAGTTATATGACAAAGACAAAGTTAAAAAGCAGATTATCTTTCAATAAACGGTTTTACATGTGAAATATGGTGTAAACCTTTACTCTTCCTAGTACGCAGAGTTTCAACTTCAACGCAATTATCATGTTTTACACGTCGGTAAGGAATGCTAAATCTTTTCTCAAGGTTCGCGTCTTTGTTATTTTTCTCTGAGCCAGCCGGCGCACGCGGCTGCCTGCGGTGCGAGTCATTGTCTGTCTCTTTGTTGGCGCGCATCGTTATTGGGATTAGGAGACCTAACTTCTACAAATTCGCCTTGCCGAGAGGGCCCAGCCGTGTTAGAATCCCGCCAGTTCTGATGAAATTGACGTCTGTCGTTATGATCATATCGTCTGTCGTCATGTCGGTAGATTCCGTAGTTTCTTCCTTGTCCGTCACGTGGTGGAGAATTTCTCCCTGAATCGTAACTGTGCGCCGAACTGTTGCGTCTGAAGTTATTCTGCCTCCCTTGATAATAATTGTTTTGGTTCCCATATTGTCTGTTTCTCTGATTGTCTCTGTAATAGTCATTACTACGGAAATGCGATCTTTCTCTGTAACTATTATTGCTCTGCCAGCGGTTGTCATATGGATGGTGTCTGTTTTGGTCACGATTTGCGTTGTAAGAATAGCCTTTTCGTGTCCAGTTATTGTTTCTGTCATCACGGAATTGTGACGTATGTGACCTGTAATTGTTGTGCTCCTGCTTTCCGCGATTGTCTGTGTCAATTTCAAGTTCTTGTAACAATCCCTGAAAAGCCTCAATGTCTTCTTTGCAACGTCCTGCCAAAATAATATGTCGTAAATGTTCAGGTAATTTGATTAAGCAAATGCGGATGAGTTCTGAGGGGCTGTATGGGTTTGACAGGTACTGATTCTTGTGCAACATGTCTTCAAAATATTTCATAAGACTGGAAAATTCAGATTGTTCGAAGTGTTTCATCATTATGATGTTATGTTTTACACGGTCTTGTGTAGCTTGAGACCAATACGCTGAGAGGAAGGCATGATAAAAATCTCCTTCACTGTGACAATCGTGAATTACCGATCGCATTCTTACAGCTGGTTCATTCTCCAAGTAGCCACACATAAATTCTAATCTGTGTTCCAATGACCAGTTGGGAGGGAAACAATGAGAGAATTGATGGAGCCACGCTTGTGGATGAATGTCGTTGGCAGAATTCTTAAACGTTTTGAATTTACGTGTAGTAATGAACAGCTTATAGTCAAAATCATCATGTCGGCGAGTAGCATCTCGGTCATAGTTACGTCGTGTCGGCGGTTCCATCTCAAAATTCGGTGTACCTTGCCAATTTCTTTCATAATTTCCGAAATGCCCTGTGTTATTATTTTGTGGCTTTTGCGTATTTCTAAGTTCCTCTTCCCGTGTTGGAGCGCGAGTGTCTTCTGAAATACGTAATTCTTGTGCTACTTGTGCCAACTGATCTTGCACTTCCCGGATTTCTCTTTTGTACTGTGTATTGATTTGATTTTGATTTTGTTTGAATTTTCTAATTTGTTCATACTCTTCAGTGTCCATGAAAGCTACAGGTGTTGTGTCATTCAGATCATCATCTACCTTTGTATATAAGTTAATGAACTGATCTGAAAGTTCGGCTACTTTATCCGATAGTGAAATCATTTCCTCTCTATGTTTTTCTGAACCAAGTTTCAGAGTGTCCATTTGTGTTGCAATCGTGTCTACTGTGACCTTTAAGTTTTCTTGACTTTTTGCAAGTTGCGTAACCGAATCGGTAGATGCAACTGCGTCAATTTTAGCTTGCAAGGTGTTGTGATTTTCATGAACAATAGTTTGCAGTTCTTTTATGGCTGCTTCGTGATTCTGTAATGCATTTTCATGACGCGAAAAAATAGGTTGAAAATGCTCACAAATTTGAGTTTTTACGTCATTACAGACTTTTTGACATTTCGATTCAATGTTATGTAACTCAGCAGTTAAATCCTCACGTGTTTGTTCGAGAGTTTGTTCCAATGAGTCTAACTTTTGAAGCTGTTGCTGTGTTTGTCTTTGATGTTGTTCCATTGTGTCTAACTTTTCAAGCTTTTGCTGTGTTTGTCTCTGATTTTGTTCCATTTGTTGCATTAATTGCAATAATAATGTATTAGTGTCTGGAATCTGTTTCTCTACGCTTTTCGGCAGTGCATTTGCACCGGCAACATTCACATTTTGACAAGCAGAAAATGTGTCTTGACTTATTTGAGAAAACGGTGATGACCCAAAACCTGAATCTACAGTATTTGCGAAATTGTGTCCTGTCATTTCGGATTCCTGAGGCGAGCTATTGCCGACCGGTCGATCGATAATGCTTCCCTCTTCACTAATTGTTTCACTGTCCACGCCATTGTTTGACGCCCGCTCCATTTCCCTGTGCACAGTTACCAAATTACTACTTTGAACATTAGTAAATTCATTACTCGGCGGCGCTGATAAGCTACGCTCGTCATCACTATTATTTCTCAGTTTAGTTTGGAGCCTAGTGTTACGTTTTTCACACGCCATTATTGTCACAGTATTTCACACGACAACACAGAAAAACACAATTTGAAGATCAAAAATAAGAGAACACATTAACATAGCACTGAAAATAATATCTAGTTAATTGCAAGCGCAGCTGCGAAATACTTGCTGCAAATCTACATGCATGCCACAACTGTTATACTGTACAACAATGAAAAACTACAACTACAAAGGAAATTCTCTCTATAATTACGCGCTAGCAATAAACAAAATCTACACTAAATACACAAACTACAAGAAAAAATCAGAAGATTCCAGTGAGGTATCCTAGGCTAAGGGTCGACATATGAAACGTCCCCTTTAAACAATTATACATGACTGTGCTTAACCTGACACACAATATTTTTAGCGCAACGCAATCTGACTTTCAAAATTCCCTACTAAAGAATGGCACTGACAAACATTAAACTATACCTTTCACAAATCACTTACCTCACAAAAATCTTCGCTGCTCAAGCTACTGCAATACAGCGAGCGCCACTACTGCCAGCTAAATAAAAGATTCAAACTACTGAAGGCACTAACTACTGATAGGGATAGTTAGCAAATGAAAGATATTAATAGAGAACAAACAATGTATTTACCTTGATATCATCATATATAAATATAACAGTTCATGACAAATTTCAAAACTCCGCCATCTCTCTCCCCACATCCACCACTGCTGGCGGCTCACCTCCAACTGCGCAACGCTACGCGCTGTTCACATCCAGCTGCCGCTGCCCAACACTACAATGGCAGTATTACAACAATGCAAAGCAGCCACAGACTGCACACAGCACAGCCAGTGATTTTCATAGAGAGGTGGCGTTACCAAAAAAAACCTAAACAGCCTACTTACATAAAGAAAACATAAACAGCCTACTTACATAGAGAAAACATAAACAGCCTACTTACACTTTCAGTACGCATCTTGCTCACGCTTTTTGAAAATTTCCTGTACCGTGTAAGTTAGAATACGCTGAACCATGACTGATATGTAACTATTGTCGATTTGGCCCGCCCGGTGAGCCTTGCGATCTGACGCACTACTTTCCGCCCGGCGGATACGTGTCGAGGTCCGGTGTGCTGACCAGTCTGTGGATGGTTTTTAAAGCGGTTTTCCATCTACCTCGGCGAATGCGGGCTGGTTCCCCTTATTCCGCCTCAGCTTCACTATGACGCCGATTGCTGCGCAAATACTTTCTCCACGTACGCGTGCACCATTATTACTCTACCACGCTAACATTGGGGTTACACTCATCTGCTGTGAGACGTTCCCGAGGGGTTCCGAACCGCACAATGAGCCTGGGTTCGGTGTGGGGCGGCGGTGGGCTGAGTGGACTTCTGTAGCCTGTTGTGAGCTTGTGCACCACTGAGGGCTACGGCGGGGACGAAACTTCTCCGTCGTTTCTAGGTCTCCAGTTCCATACAACACAATTCATCCACTGTGATTGGTCTTATTTCCGTCACCATACCCACAATGACTCCCAGTTGACTCCAGTTGTTGAACTGATGGCCTGCCCGGTCTATCCTCGTCACATAGAGAAGAGCTCTATGTATTCGTAGATCTTGCTTTGCGATAAACAGCTGCCACCCTCCTGTGTTTGCATTCAATGAATAATTTCCGTATGTTCAACACCTTCCGTAAATATAGAGTAAATCACTGCACTCATTTCTTCCTTGGTACAGATCGGCAGTGGAGCTGCAGTGTTTCGGGGTCTGATACAATACGAAACTTGGGAATATGACTGACACGTTGTATAGAAGGTGTTGCACGTGACAGTGCGCCGGCTCTTGATATCAGCTGTATCACCAAGCCCTACTGCGAGATACAGCGAAAGTCCCTTACTTTTTGACTTCCCCTGCTACGTTGTGCAAACTAACTAATATTGAGAAACAACATGTCAACAAATATCATAAAAACACCATAACGACGTAGGTATTGTATGAAGCCAGCTACAACGTAAGAAATCGACGTATGTCACCTGAACTTAATTGTCGGGTGTACTGACAGGATACAGGACGACAGCCAACACGTGCCAGGAGGAGAGAGCGAGTTAGGGGTTAGGCCTGTAGCGGGCAGATAAGTAAGCAGGCAGAGTCAAGTGACTACATAAAATCTGATAAAATGCTTTTTGAGTTCAATAAAATACGAGAGATACAGGAATTTAAAAGATTTATAGGAACGCATAACAAAAAGACGTATACAGCATATTAATACGAAAAGCGAAAGCGCGTGAGACTATGCTCAGAGCCGCTGTGAATTGACTTAGAAATCAACTATAGCAAACACGCGCAACCAACAAAGGATATCTCTGCACGCAAACACGATCGTAATAGGAAATGTTGCCATGAGGAATTGCACATGGTCTGCTCTGTAAAATAAACAGTCCTGGTGTACTACGTAATGAGACATAAAAGTGTTAAAATTAATTAGACTGTAATACATCAAACACATCTTAAAGGGTTCATGAGATACTCAATACGCTGGACAAGAAATTAATCAGGATAGTGGCACGCAGCACTGTACAGTTTGCCAGAAACAGCCTGGAAATCTTGTGAGGGTGTTGCAGGGTAGGTTGCGCTGGGAAATTGTTAAGAAAAAAAAAATCGTTGCGTTGCGGCGTTTTCGAGTTAAGTAGATGATGTTAGCCAGCCAGGCCGTTGCGCATGCAAATTCAAGGCGGCCCGCCAGAGACGGTGTCACCAAAGGTGTATGTCGTTTGGTTTTCCAAAACCAAGAAAGATGGCAATACAAAAGTTGGACATTGGACGGCGGTAATCACTAAACGCGACTCAAAAGCTGAGCCGTGTCGTGCTCTAACGTCTACGCTGCGAGAACAACATACACTAATTGTATATGGGGCAGTTGAATTTGCGAGCGCAACGGCTTGATTGACTAATGTCAACGCTATTTTACTAGGAAACACTTCAACGTATCGAATTTTTTCTTAATAACTGTTTCTCAGCGCAGCCTACTCCGCAAAACTTTGTAAGCTCTTACGACTGTTTCTGGCTTCCCTGTATACAAGGGGCTTGAAAAAGTGAGTTGCGGATATCGTCCCGCGTTAAGACATTTCCGCAAGAGAAGTGCAGCATTGCCAGAAGAGAGTACGTTTTCCAGATCTCCATCAGACACAGATCTGCTTCGGTACGGATAACAGGTGCATCACGCTGTGGGAGTGAAATTACGAAGCAACTGGAAATGTATTCCCAAGTTGAAGCGCGTGGGTCAGTATGATTTTTGTGCGCAAAACGTCTATATTGCACACATTACAAGACGGGGTACGGTAACCGCTCCCTTAATGTTCAATCAACCACTTGTCACGCCCACTCATATTCTTGCACTTTAAATGGAATGCAAGTACAAATGTGACGTTATGTCCACCCTTGCCCAACGGTTCACTCCATGTCTTAATGTAAAATAGATAAACACTACACCAGAATAAAATTAGGAGATGGAATGAGCGGTTGGGCAAGCATAGACATACCTTGTAGTAACTTGGTTGAGCCACTATTGCCTCGGTTGACTGGTCTCATTAATTTTCGTAATTGTTGTCAGATGTATAGTCACAATTCCTGGTGTTTTACATTTGAAAATGACGACATAGTTCTTTGAAAGCTGTAACGTAACCCCTTTTTTTTGAAAGAAAAATTTTATGTACTGTGACTATGGATTCATTACTGTAGTGTCAAATAAACATTTAAGTTATAGTCACACTCTTTTACGACGATTACGTCGTAATATAGAAAGACAGTTTGCATTTTCTTTCTTTGAGTGACTCTCTTGACTTGTCAGCACACCGGGTAACTTTCATTAGGGCAGTAAACAAAATGCTGGAAGGTCGCAGGGAGATGTTAGATCTCATCCCATTGAAGGATGCAACAACAGATCAAGACATGTCCGATGCACTTGGAAAAGTTTGATCTGCTATGGGAATTACTATCTTTCGTACCAACATGTGGTGCTCCAGCTGTGACTGGTGCAATCAGTCGCTTAGTAGGATGCGTCCACAGAAAAATGAAGAACCATGATCAGCTACCTATCCCTATATGTTGCCCGATTCATCAACAACATTTGTCTTCCGAAAGGGTGAAAATGAATAATGTAATGAGCTTGGCTGTGAAAATCATTAATTCTATTCGAGCAAAAGGTTCAATCATCGCTTGTTCTAAGCGTTTTTGGGCGATGAGAGTTGTGAATATAGAGATTTATCTCATCACTGTCAGGTTAGCTGCCTCTGTCGTGCCAACGTGGAGCGCTTCATGGAAATGAAGCAAAAAGATATCGTTATCCATGGAATTGAAGGGAGAAAGTGTTCCTTAACTGTCGGAAGATGGATGGCTTTAAGACTTAGACTTTTTAACGGATGAGACAGTGCATCTTCGTGACTTGTGTCACTTCGCTCATCTTCCATTTATGTGCTAAAATAAAGGCATTCAAGATTAAACTGTCGCTCTGGGAAAGGCAGCTGGAGCACAGAAACGCCTCTTGTTTTCCGAAACTGTCAGCATTATCAAACGTTTCCATTGTTCCAGATTTTGGAGAGTATATAGATCTTTTAGAAAAATGCGTACTGAATTTGAAACGAATGGCACTGACACTTCGCTTTTGAAAACTGACTGCGGATTTTTTTCTACTCCGTACTCTGTGGAAGTCTGTTCTATATTTTCTGTATCTTTAGGCGGTTATATTTGTTTCAGATTGAGTTAACAAAATGCGTATCTTTTGGTGAACGATGGAAATGTGTATTGAACTGAAGATTGAAGAGGAGTAGGAATATATATAAAGCCACCCTTTCCAAATGGAAATCATAGATCTTCAGCGCCATTTAAAATTGATAGATAGATATCAGAGCAGAAAGACTTCAATCGACTTTTACAACATTTGTTACAAAAGCGTTACCCGAAAGCTTAACAGATGCTCCATATTAGATTACCATCTGAAATGCCTCTTGAGACATAGCTGTGATGAATCAATCATTTCTAACAATGACGCTCTTATGCAAAGAAAAGTAAAGAAATGTTAAAAGCAGCAGTAAGACAGGAGGTGGATTATTTTCATATATTTTCTTTTTTATTCAGTTTCCTAGTTTTGCTGTACAGTTTGCCATCATCGATCAACTTTCATACTTAGTAGGTATTTACCTTCATTGTGTCCTTCTTCACTTATTGGTAATGTTTTCTTGAATTCGAAAATCTGTTTGGCATTAATATTAATATAATAAGCATCCTCATTAAATGTTAGACATATTTATTTAGAATTGGCGTTTCTTTTTACGGTTCCTTTAGTACTCATGTCCTTAATTCTTCATCAGAATATTGATTTACTTGTGACTAAACAATTTCAAATGCTGTTTCCTATTTCCAACACCAAATTCTTCCACCAAAGGAGTATAACCCACCTTTGCGCAGCTCCAGTTGGCTGTCACTGTCAAGCAAACAGTCAAATGTTGTATATTCCCGCTCACAGAGCTCCGACGGGACCGGAGCAAATACCGGAAGCACGCTTCTACACAGAGCAGTATCTTGCACGACCCTGAAATATACAGATTCCGCCAAAATTTTGGAAATAGTAACCACTGAGAAACACAATTAGTTCTTTACTCATACGAAGTACTGAGTGATATTGACAAGGGATTTCGAATTGATTCCTCATTTCTATATTTCTTGAAGGCTTTTGACGCTATACCACACAAGCGGCTTGTAGTGAAACTGCGTTATTATGAAATATCATCTCAGTTACGTGACTCGAATCCTGATTTCTTGCCAGTGAGGTCAGAGTTGGTAGTAACTGTCTTAAAGTCTTAGAGTAAAACATAAGTGATTTCTGGAGTTCCCCAAGGTAGTGTTATACACTTTTTGCTTTTCCTCATCTGTATAAACGATTTAGAAGACAGTCTGAGCAGCAGTATTAGGTTGTTAGAAGACGGCGCTGTCGTTTATCGACTATTAAAGTCATAAGAAGATCAAAAGAAATTGCAAAACGATTTCGAAAAGATATCTGTGTGGTGCAAAATCGGCAGTTGACCCTAAACAACGGCAGGTGTGAAGTCTTCCACATGAGTGCTAAAAGGAATCCTTTAAAGTTCGGTTACACGATAAATAAGTCAAATCTAAAGGCCTTAAAGTCAACTAAATACCCAGGAATTACAATTACGAACAACTGAACTTGGAAGGAACACACAGAAAATGTTGTGGGGAATGCTAACCAAAGACTGCGTTTTATGTGCAGGACACGTAGAAAATGTAATAGACCCACTAAGGAGACTGCCTAAACTATGCTTGTTCGTCCTCTTTTAGAATACTGCTGCGTAATGCGGGGTCCTTACCAGATAGGATTGACGGCGTACACCGAGAAAGCTCAAATAAGGGCAGCACGTTTTGTATTATCACGAAATAGGGAAGAGAGTATAACTGAAATGATGCAGGATTTTGGTTGGACATGATTAAGAAAGGGCGTTTTTTGTTCAGACGGATCTTCTCACGAAATTTCAAACACTAACTGTCCCCTTCGAATGCGAAAATATTGTGTTGACGCCGACCTACGTAGGGAGAAACGATCACCATAATTAGGGTTCGGAGCGAAAGATACAGGTGTTCGTTTATTCTGCACGCTGTATGAGATTGGAATAATAGAGAATTGTTAAGGTGGATCGATGAACCCCCTGCCAGGCTGTTAAATGCAATTTGCGGAGTAGATGTAGATGTTGACACGGTAAAATACCTCGGAGTAACCACACGGAGTGACCTATGTTGGAAAGCCCACGTAAAAATATGTAGAAACAGCAGTTGACAGACTGAGAGTCGACGGAAAGATCTAAAGGTTATCTAATTCAACCATCCAAG
Source organism: Schistocerca serialis cubense (assembly GCF_023864345.2). Taxonomy (NCBI): domain Eukaryota; kingdom Metazoa; phylum Arthropoda; class Insecta; order Orthoptera; family Acrididae; genus Schistocerca; species Schistocerca serialis. The sequence continues at coordinate 358,542,258 of NC_064646.1, forward strand.
AAGTAGCTCAGAAAACACTTGTTGGACAGATACTTGAGTCCTGTCCACTGGTATGAGACCCTTATTAGGTTGGATTAATAAAGGAGTTGGACAGGATCTAACGAAAACGGACGTGTTTTTTCAAGGGATCGTTTATTCGGCGCGAGAGTGTTTCGATGTCCGTCAAATTCCAGTAGAAGTCTCGACAAGGGAGATGTTGTCCATGTCGGAGAAGTAACTACGGAAATTTTGAAAGATTACGTTCCGTAAAGAGTGGAACAACATAGTACTTCATCTCATATACATCTCGCGAAATGACCGTAATGTGAAAATATGAGACATTAGCGCTAATTCGCTTTATCATCCATTATCCTTCCCATATTCCATTTGCGAATGGAACAGCCAAGCAGCCAACACATAGTGTCACATGACAAGGTGGCTTGCAGAATACAGACATAAATGAGGATGCAACGCTAGTAGTTACTATGGAGCAGATAAAGTTTCCTGCAAATCCCACAATAATAGTATTCAGGAATACTATTTCAGTATTATTTATTTACTTAGCGTATGGCTATACATGCAACATTAATACATCAAGTGTTAGACATTAAAATCTTATAACAATCATGAATATAATTTATGTTTATATTGGTCACTTAAAAGGTTATATCGAGGTTTGAGATCCATTCTAGCGCCGATGGGGATGCCTCCAGGGGGTCGGACCAGTTCCCTGCATATGCTCGCAAGGAGCATTCACCATGGATGTGTTGGATCGTCTTTCTAGGGGCACCGCAGTCGCATTCTGGTGACATCGCTCTTCCCCATTTGTGTAGTGAATCCGCACACCTGCCATGTCCAGTACGTATTCGATTTAATGCGGACCATGTTTTCCGTGTTAGTTCCATTCCAGAGATGTTGCAGTTATAGCTCTCAAACCAGGTCTGTAGTTGGTCATTTGTCTTTTGGTTCCAATCTAGTCTCCATTGTTTCATGTGGTCACAGTTATTATTTTGAAGCTGCTCAGCTGTGCGTATGGGTGGCTTTCTTGATTTCAATCGAGTGTGTCGCAATTGTGAGAATTCTTCTTTAATTGGTGGTTCTGGTTTTGTCTCAATCTTTCTGAATTCGTGCAGTAGGGCCGCTTTTCTACGCAGGTCCGGGGCAGGATATTACATAGCACCGGTAACCAGTACGTGGGCGTTGATTTAACAGTTCCAGAAATCAACCTCATTGTGTTATTTAATTGCCTGTCAATAAGTTTGGTGTGACAGCTATTAATCCAGACTGGAGAGCAGTACTCAGCCACAGAGAACACTAAGGCGATAGATGAGGTGCGTAATGTTTTCCCTCCTCCACATCTTTCAGTTTTGCTGCTTACGCTGTTACTGTTTGTTGCAACCTGATAACATGTACCTTTACAATTCTACATTTTCTGTATCTTTAGGCGGTTATATTTGTTTCAGATTCAGTTAACAAAATGCGTATCTTTTGGCGAACGATGGAAACGTGTATTGAATTGAAGATTGAAGAGGAGTAGGAATATATATAAAGTTACGGAAACACTTTTCTCAGTGTTACAGTCAGATACCAGACCGACACATCCAGAAATACGGTGATGCAATTTCAAGATATACTTAACAGAGGGAAAATTCTTTATAAAATCACTGACAGTAATTTTTCGTTCATAGTTTGGCTCTTGGAGTGATACTTTTAAGTTCTTCCAACAATATACTTGAGCTACGGTTCTATCACAAACGCTCATCATGCAATGAAAGAAAGTACTTCTCACAAAATGCTATCTGCCCGCTTGTTATATTGCAATTAAAAAGCCATTGTCAAGATCTGGAGGGGTTGTTTTCCTTTAGTATAAAGCTTCCGGTTTGTGAAATATTTATATAATCACTTACGAAGATATATTTCGTTGTGTAAACCATTTTGAATTGTTAACAGATGTCTGCTCTCGTCTTTCTTAATGTGTAATGTCTTTGTACGTGGGCTATTTCTTTCATTTTTTCAGTGCGATAAATCTACCTTCTCTGATGCATATGGCTCATTATGTGGCTGTTACTGGTCTTGGCAATCTTTGATCAGATCTCAGAGTCTACTGTAGTGTGAGGAAATCAGTTTTAATATGTCTCATAAAGGTAGGTCTAAATCATATTACAGTATCACAGTTTTTTATACCTGTTTTATCCTCAGAGACTTGTTCAGTATTTGACTGTAATCTTACATTGTACAAGTTTGCCTTATGTCATGTGTATTTCACTGTATCTACTGCATCATTATAGAGTCCTTTACACATGCTTCGCCAAACACCTGTATATAATCAGAATATAAAATAATACACACGTTTGTCAGAATTTAGTAATTTACTATGAACTGCGTTCTGTTGTGTAAACTTTTTATCGTTAAGTTGTACAAAGACGCAGTTACTGATTTATGTGAGTGAAGCAAAGAAAATATGGCGGTAATGTAACCACCGAAGTTACGGGAAGATAGCACTTTGGACATATTAAATGACATGCGTTTGACGAAATTTAATATTCAGAAATGTCATTAGCATGTATACATAAGCGTAGGTAAATTGTTACATTTTTGATTTCTGTTTCCAACCTTTTCTGTTATACTCTTCCATTCATTATTATATCTTCTCTTTCTGTTTACGTGGCCACGAAGATTTACAGCTACTCATGTGGAACATCAGTCCAAATTTTTGTTGTTGCCAAGTACTTCTGAAACTTTCTGTACTGGACGACGTAGAAAATGTGGTACATAAATACTCAAGAAAATTTACAAGAGAGTTTAAAGAGGTGACAAACATCACATAATCAAAAAGGAAGCAAGTACCTCACCGTAAAAGTGCGCTATAGAAATGCATTTCTCGTGTCAGTCATCAAAAATTGATATCGAACGAGATAAGTTGTGAAGGTAAGTACGACTTAAAACTAAAATAAGCCAGTAAGAAAAACACAGAAATGGGCCAGTGGATGGAAAGAGAAGAAGAGATAAGACTGAGATTCGTGGGTGTTCTCTCTCTCTCATTTTGTGGATATTCTAACTCAAATATCCTAAAATTAAAATTACAGTCTGGGGCAAAGATGTGTTTCTCAGTGCTATGGTGTTGTTAGAGAGTTCCTCCAATAGAACATATCACAAGTTGAGTATAAAATACACGAATTCAGAAAGTAAGGTGATTCTTTTCAGCACTCCGGAAGAAAGGAGTACTGGACGCATTGACCGATTCATTCCATTATGAAATACCGGAAGCACAAAGAGCGCGTATGCCATATTACAAAGTATTTGAAGAATTTTATTGTAATTTTTAACGTTTAATTAAAACCCGAATTCCAAACGTGAAACGCTTAGAGGTCCCAGCGCTTGACTGTACTGGAACGGTAACGTTTAGTTTTCGCTGGGCACCTGCGATGTAGAAGAATTTCTTCAGAATTATATGAATTCACAAAGAATAATTTACACCGTAATAGGTGGAGTCACTAAGCAGTGTTTGGAATAGGTTCTCATATTGCTTGATGAACACAGTTTCCGTTTTGCTGTTTTACAAACGCGCAAACATAATGCCGTCAAGTAGCACCAAAAATACAGTTTTACAACATCTTTATTAGTAAATGTCGCTATAGACACACAGTGTGATACACTGGAACTTGGGGCGGATCTTTAACTGCACACGCAAGGTGCATCCAACTGACCCATCAAGTAAGAGCAACCAAGTAATGAAGAACTACATGGACTGGACAAACATGTGAAAACATCGCGAAAATGTATGCTTCCAAGATAAATGCACATTCTAGACAAGCCTGCAGTTTTCTATGTTATGTTTGACCACGAACGATACCTGTGTAATGTCCTCAGTATGTTACAAGTGCCAATAGCGGCCAGAATAGTGCTCTGTGTATGATGTTGGATTGTGGGGCGCTCAACTGCGCGGTTATCAGCGCCCGTACAAATTCCAAACCTTTTTCTCAGTTCAAAGTCACCACTTTCATAAATGATGAGGACAACACAAACACCCAGTCATCTCGAGGCTCTGTGTAGTGTTGTGGGTGTCGGAGCTAAATGACTTCGAACGAGAGAAATTGGTCGTGCACGTATGGGGGGTGCGTCCGTAATCGGAGGAGCCAAAGTGTTTGGTGTTTCCAGAGGCACTGTACAGAAGATTTATATCCGATACAGGAACAGCGGAAAAACATCATGTGCTAAGTCACAACGCTGATGAAATTGCGTGTTAAGTGAACTTGACGTACGGTAACTGAAGAGGACTGTGACCAAAAATAGAACGACAGCGGGAAATGTCACTGCAGATCTCGCTGTCGCGCTCAGAACCCTATCAGCACCGACACAACACAGAAGGAGCTCTATAAGAAGGGAATCGTAGTGCCAGCTGGAATTCGGAAACCACTCGACAGTGATACAGATACTAGTAACAGGAAAACGAGCTGCTGAAGCCATAAATCCCTGTTCATATTGTTCCCAGCTTTTGACGGAATTTATATCGAAAGAATGAAATACGACGAGGTTCGGCGGATTTGGGCAGCCGTATCGTGCTATCCTACGGTGCCCATGGTTACTCCACACGATCGAATTAGTGCAAAGATTATGTGACGATTTTGGCTGATCAAGTGGTCAAGTGTGGTATAAGGGGCAGTTATATGAAACGAGACGGGTGGAAAAAGTAAGAATTTTTTTCATGGTTTCAAAAGTAATTGCCCCAGCTGTTACCATATTTATCCTATTGTCAGACAAACGGTAAATGCTTTCATGGAAAAATGTTCTCGTTTGCCAACGGAACTATGATTCTATCCAGGTGTACAACTTCTTATCCGATGCAACGATGCAATAAGAAGACCACGAATATCTTTCTTTGGGCTCCAAAAATATGCAAGCCTCATGGGGAGAGGTTGGAACTGTATGGGAGGGCCGGCTGGAGTGGACGAGCGGTTCTAGGCGGTACAGTCTGGAACCGCGTGACCGCTACGGTCGCAGGTTCGAATCCTGCATCGGGCATGGATGTGTGTGATATCCTTAGGTTAGTTAGGTTTAAGTTGTTCTAAGTTCTAGGGGACTGATGACCTCAGAAGGTAAGTCCCATAGTGCTCAGAGCCACTTGAACCATTTTTTTTTAGTATGGGGGGTGTGTAAGGACTATCCAGAGCAACTTCTGCCGCATAGCCGGTACAACAACCAAACCAAGCCGTGAAAGTCATGAAAATCTTTTTCTCTCAGTTCAATATTCCCTGCTCATTGACTCTCTGGAATACGGCGCCGCAATTAACACTTTGTTGTACGTCGACATTTCGCAAAAAATTGAAGCGCACCATCAAGTTCATAAGCCCAGGAATACCGACGGACGGCAGCGTTCTGTTGGAGGACAATGCTTGACCACATGTTTCCAAGGTTGCTTCGACTACTATGCAGAAGATTTAATGGGTAGCATTCTCCATACTGTACCCTCCTCTTCCCACGCAATTTCCATTTTATGGAGTCTGCACAAAAGACATTTGTGGTCGTCGATTTGCTTCGCTCGAAGAGATGCACACGTGGACACAATCATGGTTCCGTAAATAACAATCATTTTTCATGAAAGCTTCTCTCAAAGTGGGATAAATGTACTAATAGTTATGGAGGTAATTTTCGAAATTGTAAAAAGGTATCTCACTTTTGTACACCTGTCACGTTTTCATTTCACTGCACCTTGTGCAGTGTTTGTTCTGCTATGATGATGTTGTGCTCCAGGATGACCGGACCCCTGTTCGCCCAGGACCGGCTTCCTGAGGACGCGGATGGATAGTCATATCTCCCCTGGCCACTACAGCCACCGTATCTAAATATTATTGAATTCTTGCCGTCTATTTTCGAGAGAAGGGTTAGTGATCGCTGTCCACTTCCATCACCGTTGCCTGAATGTCCCTCTTGAAAACCATGGGACTTGTGTTTATCTACTCCGATACGCCTGGAAATTGTTTTCAAGGCCAGTGGGCTTCCTGCACCACATTTGGCATGGTAATGAGTCCTGCCTTTCATGATTCCATACTTTTGTACAACCCCGAATACAAAAGCTTTTCCATTCCATTGGCTTACAGGTACAGCAACTGTTACGGGTTATTTCAAAAAGAAAACAGTCTTCTTTGCAAATTATGTTTATTTAGTAACGTGCTTCATCTTTTTACTGCATTATCAGAATATCTACAAAGAATGGGAAAATCTAACAAGAAAGGGGAAAAAGGAAAATATTAATTCGAAAAACGGAGAATAGTCTTACCATACACATCTTCAATGACTAAATAAGTTCAAATGGTTCAAATCGCTCTGAGCACTATGGGACTTAACAGCTGAGGTCATCAGTCCCCTAGAACTTAGAACGACTTAAACCTAACTAACCTAAAGACACCACACACATCCATGACCGCGGCAGGATTCGAACCTGCGACGGTAGCGGACACGCGGTTCCAGACTGTAGCGAGTAGAACCGCTCGGCCGGCGACTAAATAAGTAATTTAGAAAATACTGAAAAGGGAAACTTGTGCTGGGCGTAATAACACTCGTCTACGCAGTGGTGGGTTCTTAGATTTGCTTCTGAAGAAGGCCGAGATGATACTACAAAATACATCGAGTATTAGGTCACTTTATTATAACTTTAACAAGATGAGACACTTAATTTTGTAAGAATCTACGTCCACAGGAACAGTATTGTATTTGTTACTGTATGTGAACACTAACTTATCGCTTGATACTGTACAAGATGAAAGTCTTTTCTCTCAATGTACGATGCATTATACATTTTGCTACATGGATCTGCCTAAATCAACTCTCATACTACTGTATTTAGAGAGGCGATGCTGTTGTCGTCGGCGATAATTGCAGAATGGGCTTATAACACTATTCTTCAACAGAGAAAATAGTCCTGATACTGGAAGAGCCACGTGTAACACTATTATATGGGGAATTGTGCGTACAGTATAATGTTACCCCTTTTACCGAAATTGACCGTGATATATGACTAACGGTCATATATGGTAACCAGTTTATTTTTCCTTTTTCTAAGAGTTTTGTAGCTGTTGGAAAAAAACATAGCAAGAATTGGATAATACTGAATTTAGAACCTTTGCGTACGAAGTTCGTTTAATAGTTGGTCTAATGGATTTATGGTACACAGCCTATCTACGCAAAGACGCCGGTAAGTTCCAGAAAAACAGAAACAGTAAATTTGGCCTACTTTCCTGGTATTCCCTAATATGACGTCACAAATAAATATAGCCTTGAGGGTATAGTTCTGAGAAAGACTCAAATATCTCTTAGCTGCTCTACCTACATATATACACTACTGGCAATTAAATTTGCTACACCACGAAGATGACGTGCTACAGACGCGAAATTTAACCGACAGCAAGAAGATGCTGTAATATGCAAATGATTAGCTTTTCAGAGAATTTACACAAGGTTGGCGCCGATGGCGACACCTACAACGTGTTGACATGAGGACGTTTCCAACCGATTTCTCATACACAAACAGCAGTTGACCGGCGTTGCCTTGTGAAACGTCGTTGCGATGCCTCGTGTAAGGAGGAGAAATGCGTACCATCACGTTTCCGACTTTGATAAAGGTCGGAGTGTAACCTATCGTGAATGCGGTTTATCCTAATGCGATATTGCTGCTCGCGTTGGTCGAGATCCAATGAGTGTTAGTAGAATATGAATCGGTGGGTTCAGGAGGCTAATACGGAACGCCGTGCTGGATCCCAACGGCCTCGTATTACTAGCAGCCGAGATGACAGACATCTTATCCGCATGGCTGTAACGGATCGTGTAGCCACGTCTCGATCCCCAGATGGGGAAGTTTGCAAGATAACAACCATGTTCATGAACCGTTCGACGGCGTTTGCAGCAGCATGGACTATCAGCTCGGAGACCATGGCTGCGGTTAACCTTGACGCTGCATCACAGACAGGAGCGCCTGCGATGGTGTACTCAACGGCGAACCTGGGTGCACGAATGGCAAAACGTAATTTCTTCGGATGAATCCAGGTTCTGTTTACAGCATCATGATGGTCGCATTCGTGTTTGGCGACATCGTGGTGAACGCACATTGGAAGAGTGTATTCGTCATCGCAATATTGGCGTATCACCCGGTGCAATGGTATGTGGTGCCATTGGTTACACGTCTCGGTCAAATCTTGTTCTCATTGACGGCACTTTGAACAGTGGACGTTATATTTAGATGTGTTACGACCCGTGCTGTACCCTTCATTCGATCCCTGCGAAACCCTACATTTCAGTAGGATAATGCTTGACCGAATGTTGCAGGTCCTGTACGGGCCTTTCTGGATACACAAAACGTTCGACTGCTGCCATGGTCAGCACATTCTCCAGATCTCTCACCAATTGAAAACGTCTGGTCAATGGTGGCCGAGAAACTCGTTCATCACAATACGCCAGTCACTGCTCTTGATGAACTGTGGTATCGAGTTGAAGCTGCATGGGCAGCTGTACCTGTACACGCCATTATAGCTCTGTTTGACTCAATGCCCTGGAGTATCAAGGCCGTTATTACGGCCAGAGGTGGTTCTTCTGGGTACTGATTCCTCAGGATCTATGCACCCAAATTGCGTGAAAATGTAATCACATGTCAGCTCTAGTATAATATAGTTTTCCAATGAATACCCGTTTGTCATCTCCATTTCTTCTTGGTGTAGCAATTTTAGTGGCCAGTAGTGTATATAGTTTTGATCTAGAGACACCACGAACTTTTAATAATTACTATGTGAAAAAAACTGCAAGGGATGAATTTTATGTTTTCATTTTGTATAAACAACAAATTAAATACTTTTATGTTCTAATAGTTTAATCTACACATTGAAATTTATTAAGACTCCTTGTTTAAGTGCTTTCTCTTAAGAAATCATCTTTCAAAAACCAAAGGTAGAAAGAGTTTGGTCACTCTGCATTGTCATTCAGTATTTATATGCAAACCTACTTCAGTGCTACTGAGCCACATAACCATTTTCTTTTCATAACTTCGCTGAATTGCGTTTATAACTGAAAGAATTTTATCTGAACTTTACTCAAAACTTATTTACTCACTCTCTCTTTAAAAATTAGTTCACAACAATTAATTTCAGACATTTATTCTGAGATGAAACATAGTGCTTGTAGATACTGCATCAACCATTTCAAATGTTTTATTAAATTTCTTGTATAACAGGAAGGAGGAATGAAACACCAGGAAAGGATCATACATAGGTGAATTATTAGGAATAAATAATAGCGTGAACAAAATTTTATGTTTTAACACAAAAATTATTCAAAAAATTTTAGTTTTTAATTAATGGTTTACGCTTCTACAATTCTAATTATACTGTTCGTAACCTGTTGGCTGTAGGCGTTATGTGTGGGGGACAGTAATGGCGGGCACACCACCCATAGTAAGACGAACAAGGTTATTGAAATATTGGCTAAATGATTCTTCTTGGTGTCGTTTTAACGTCCAGTACCTAGCCCAAAAACTTGTACCAAAGCCGTAATAATTTAGCAGGTGTTATCCGAAGCTATTGTGCAACAATGTGCAGGCAAGACATCGCCTGCTCCGTCCGACTATTGTCTGTTTCACTGCTGCCTATCGGCTGTGCCTTCTCGTTTCCGATCGCTCTACAGGCAATGCGCCAAAACCCCAAACCACCTTTTACGCTTCCCACAGTATCTTCTGTGCAGTACAAAAGCCCTCCACACCTAAATTCGCGTACCCTACATATTGTCCCTAAGCGTGTACTTGCACAAATATATAAAATTACACACACAAACATTTTAATTTCATTAACCCATGACAAAATATTATTCAGTAAATTAAACATTTCACGTATTTCTTTACACTTGTTACAAATAAGCATTAGCAAAGCATTCTAACATCACATATATCGTACTTTTCAAGTAGTCTTTGCATATAATATTTACATTATGAGAAATTTTAAATTCAATTTTTTTTTATAAATTTAGATGAGTGATTGAATAGTGTTACAGGGTGAGCTACAATCCGCTGTGACGTAAGTAAGCTGGCTGAAGCGGTGGCGTATGGAATTCTTGAGGCTGTTTCGACGCCAACTTCGCTCATTCCTCCCTGCGTCTGGCTTACTTCTCGTCGTGTTGTGAGGTAACAACTTAGCCTCGAGTCCTTCGGATGAGAGCACAGAAACCTACGTAGCATTCTGCAAATAAATACTTGTCAAAAACTTGCGAGATAGGGCGTGGACATATAAGGCAAATATAACGGCATGAAGTTTGGAAAGCAGTAGGCAAAAAGGACAAAAAGCGCAAAGAAGCCAAAACAGAAACCACAAACTTTGCCTTTAACACACCCACATCCACAGACGTGGAAGTGGAGAAAAAGGAACGCGCTTTGAAATCTGCACAAATGTGGCATCACCTCTATACAAAGCATTAGACTGGCAGATATGTAAAAAATACGACGAACTGAAGGAAGCTTTACGCCACGTTAAGTTTAATAAGGTAAACTTTACCTAAGTGGCGCCGATAGAGGTAACATAGAAATTACACCATTTCAGTTATGATGAACAGCTGTAATATACGGTGAAGCGCCAAAGAAACTGGTATAGGCATGCGTATTCAAATATTGAGATACGTAAAGAGGCAGAATACAGTACTGCAGTCGGCAACGCCTTATATAAGACAGAATGCGTCAGAGGCAGTTGTTAGATTGGTTACTGTTGCTTCAATGGAAGGTGCTATAGTCGGCGCACGAGTGACGGGATGCAGGATCTCTGAGGTAGCAATGAAGTGGGGATTTTAGAGTACGACTATTTCATGAGTGTATCGTGAACATCAGGAACCCGGTAAAACATCTCTGCGGCTAGAAAAACGATCCTGCCAGAATGGGACTGACGACTACTGAAGAGAATCGTTCAACGAGACAGAAGTGTAGCCCTCCCTCAAATTACTGCAGATTTAAATGCTGGACCAGGAACAAGTTTCAGCGTGCGAACTATTCAATGACACATTATCGATATGGGCTTTCGGAGCCAAAGGCCCACTAGTGTACCCTTGATGACTTCACGACACAAAGCTTTACGCCTCATCTTGGCCCATCAACACTGACATTGGACTGTTGATGACTGGAAACATATTGCCTCGTCGGACGAGTCTCGCTTCAAATTGAATCTAGCGGATGGACGTGTAAGGGTATGGAGACTGTGCAAAGATGTTGGGCGTGTGCAGTTGGATTGATATGGGAGTCCGCAACTCGTGGTCCAGTGGCTAACGTTGCTGCTTATAGATCATGGGGTCCCAGGTTCGATTCCCGGCAGGGTTGGGGATTATTCTCTGCCCGGTGACTGGGTGTTTGTGTTGTCCTCATCATTTCATCATTATCATCATCATTCGTTACAGTGGCACGATTGGATTGCGTGAAAAATTTGACTGTGTAAAAATTGGGACTTGTACGGGCGCTGACGGCCGAGCAGTTGAGCGCCACACAAACCAAACATCATCATCGTCGTTAATATGTGATTCCTGATACCTCTGGATACGACTCTGACAGGTGACACGTAAGTAATCATCCTGTCTGATGACCTTCATGTCCATTGTGAATTCCGCCGGACTTGGGCAATTCCAGCAGGACAATGCGACAACCCACACGTCCAAAATTGCAATAGAGTGGCTCCAGGAACACTCTTCTGAGGTCAGATACTTTCGCTGGCCACCAAATTCCTCAGATATGACCATTATTGAGCATATCTGGGATACCTTGCAACGTGTTGTTCAGAAGAAATCGCAACCGCTTAGTACTCTTACGGATTTATGGACAGCCCTGCAGGCTTCATGTTGTCAATGTTAGGAAAGTGTACCAGTTTCCTTTGCTCTTCAGCGAAGAATGACAGTAAAAATTGCAAAAGTTTAAAAGGAATTACAAATAGAAACAGGAAAGTTCAGTAATGGCAAAACATACTGATTTTCAGTTTGGATAAATGGAAACAATGCTGCCGAAAATAACACCAACCATAGTTAAATTCATTATGAACAGCTCCATAAGGATCTTTATGCTGGATCTGGTGTCTTAAGCAAGAATGTAATGATCGTCAAATGAACTATATAAGGAAAACCGGTAGAATGTTCAGAACTACATTTTACGGTTATTTGCTACCAAAGAAATTTAGATCAGACATAATTATAGTTTTACTCAACAGCTTACCATAATAGGCACAAACCACCAACGCTTGACAATCTGAGGATCTTACACTACGAACAGTTAGGCGAAAAGTCAAATCTCCCTGAAAAAATGGAAACAGTTAAATATTTGCGTGGCGCTCAAGAACTACTTTTCAACGATCAGTTGATTAGTAAAAGTCAATCCTATTACGACTCAATATTATCAGTTTCTAAAATATTCTCTTAGCTAGATCTTTCTTGATTGTTATTCCTTTAATTTCAGTTATTCGACCACTTTTTAGTTCCCTCAATGACCTTCTGTTTCTTTTTACGGTTGTTTTTCCTCCACTTTCTTGTCTTGGCGCTACTTGAATACTGTTTTCTTGCCTACGCGTCCCCACATATTGGAGACCTCGTATTTTACTTCTCAAATTTGCATGTTTATTTATTTACTTATGATCTTCCTTGTAAATATTTTGCTACCAGATAAATGTATCTTATCTCATCTGGCGGTTTATGTTAGTGCATACACTGTCTGCAACTTTTTCTACAGTAGCACCCTTTCTGTTTATCAAATTGTATATCAATAGGTTTGGAAATGTACTCATTTTTTGCCTTTGTTTATAATTCCTTTTAAAGGTTTGTAGTTTTTATTATTGTTCAATGTCATAGCTATTCGTCACATCTTAAATCGAGTAATTTTTATGTATCGTCTGTCCGCGCCACATTCGTGAAGTTTCAGCGTACAGTTTTCCTCCAGCTCGACGTTCATGTTCACATATCTGTTTTGAGGAAACCACAGCTGTCTGTACAGATGATGCCATATTTATACAGTTTGTAAGCGTGGTCCTTACTTCTGAGCTTCTGAGTCTGCGGATGTTGGCGTGCTTCAGACAAAGTTCGCAGTTGCTGCTATGGCTTCTTTGCGCTTTTTGTTCCTTTTTGCTTACTACTTTCAAAACTTCGTACCGCTATATATGTCTTAGAGGCCCAGGTCCTATACTACAGTTTTTTTTTTTTTTTGACAAATACTTGTCTATAGAATACCTTACGAAGTTTTTTAAATTCCTTCTTTACTCATTGTAGATGTGCGTGATAGGATCAAGTACCGCTTATCGTATTAATATTTCTCTCTTTTCTCTCCTTTTGCAGATAACCTGACGATGCTCCGAAAGAGTATAACGTTTTATTATACAGCCAGTACTTTGCAATGAAGATTGTTTTATTTTTTAAACCGCTTTTTATGTTGGTGTGTAGGTCTACACATCTTAAGGCCCGTAGATGGGCCAAGCTATAATGTGGTTTTTGAAAGATGAAAAGCAGGAGTTTAAAATATCACAAAAATCCTTTTAACTTAATGTTCATTCTAGCACTTCATCCCTAGATGTGTATACAAAACATCTTTATGGGAAAGTAACTATTTAAGTAGAAAGTGCGCCAGTTTTTATTGAGAAATTGTTGCACGAAGAAAGCTGTACGATGAAATTTCCATCCAGTAGGTTCTAATTTCCTGGTAAATCGAAAATATTAATTACAAAGCATAGGAAAGCACGTATCTTGTGAGACAGATCACAAAATAACTGAAAAAGAAGCATGGTTCTTCAAAGAAAATTGCAAAGTAATAACGAACTACAAATCTCGCAATTTAATGTCTATAACGATGTGACCTAGAAGATAAATGTGTAATGAAAGAAAGAGGACAGATACATAAAAGTTGGAAGCTTTTCTCCTTTTAATTGTAACTGTAAAACTAGAACACAGATAATATGCGTACTTTGGATGTCTCAGATTCAATGTATGCCACGATTTATACCTCAGTTTAAGGTATGTATCATGAGGTTGTGTCAGATGTTAGATATTTTAATCTGCTTCAAGTGGGGTATAGATTACATTCCAAGATTATAGTTGTCAGACTGTGAAACAGTACTTTGAATAAAGAAGTCTTGGAACTCGAGAATGGTTTTAAAAACACATGACCGGGATGGATGACACTTTTTAAGCAATCTGTCAAAAAGAAAAGAAAGCTGACTGAAGACGCATACATCCTGTTTAGATAATAAATATTAATTGATTTATTTTATCAAGAATTTTAGTGCTAACACTCTCTTCTTTGCAGAGAATATATTTAACATACGAATTCGTTCTGAAAAGTAAAGCTTCCAAATTTTTTACGTGAAAGTTCTCAGATATTTTTAAATAAAAAAAAGTTATTAACACTCTACACCTTTACTATCACTGTAACACACTTATTTCTCCACATAGTCATCCTGGCGACGAATACATTTCTCCCGACGAGACACAAGTTCTTTGATACGCTCACCGTAGAACGTTTGACTCTTTTTGACAGAGCCACATCCTCACCTCAGCTTCCACAGCTTCGTCACTATCAAGGTGAAGTCCCCGAAGGTTTTCTTTAATTTTGTAATCAGATAAAAATCAGTTGGGGCCAAGTCGGGACGGTATGAAGAATGATCAATGACAGCGATCCCAAGGCATCAGGGTGTTGTAGATGTCGCAGAGTTCTTTGTGGCCAAGCACTGTCATACTGAAGGAGAGAGTGTTCCATGTGTGGAGAAACTCTTGCCATTCGAAACTCGATTACAGCACGCTGTTTCTCACGCACCAACTTAGTTACGTTACACACACAACCATGTTGCACTTTAGAATTCGAAGCCCTCTAGCGACAAAAAATTGGATACATGTAGACGTGAATAATAAAAGTTGTAAGAGGTCCATGACTAAGGAATTTGTTGCTAGCGCACTCGAGCAGATGTAATTTCGATGGATTGCTCATGCGCTGCCTGCGATATGTAAGGTATAAGAGAATCTCAGACCAGAGAGCAGTGTTGTCAGCAGTAGGAACTGTGTAGCAGATGTATTAGTATTAGCGAGCAGTCTGGTGTATCGAGTTGGCTGGGCCGGCCGTGTGGAACGATCGTGGTGCCTGAGCGTTGTAGTATAAGGTAAAAGCAGCCTCGCGCACATGTAGTATTGTTATATCAAGTCCCATGTAAATGCTTTTAAAAAGAAATCTCTTAGTAATAATCGTTCTTATAAAAATTAACTTTTGACAATCATTCAACTTAATTTAAAGATTTTACTAATTTCTCCAATCCATGGTCATCCTGATTATTGTAAAGAAAAATCAGTTGTTTCTTTTTATACATGACAAATCTATCGGCCAACACTGCACTGAGCTGTGCCAGAAAAATTTCTTATAGGAGCAGGTATATGCGCGTTATCCGGCGACCTTTTGAGGTAAGAATTTTCAATTTATTCACAATGATCTTTCAGGGTCATGAAGCAGCGCTGCTGACGTACAAAATTTACGAGTTCACAGTCAATTATTGAAAGGTAATAAGTGAGCCACAATTTTATTGAGAGGTTAGTCACATTTTAGTATTGGTAGGTTGCGGAATTTAACTGTTGGGTAGTTACACTGAATGTGAATGATATAACTATATATATTTTTTTTGCTGTTGGGAGGTTACAAGGTGTAGAATGCTGTTTCATTCAAAAAGCTTCAACAGTTTTCACACAAACGGTACGGAGGCATAACTTTTCAGCACGTCTTCATATTCGATCACGAAGTGCTTCGAATACGAGCACTGAGTGGTCACGGATCCTTATAGAAATGTCAAACTCTCTGTCAAAAAAACCTAGCAAATGTTGTTCATATGGTCCTCACAGGTACGACGCAGAAATACTAGTTCTTAAGACAGCTGGGGAATATACAGGGGCCGGCCACTGTGGCCGAGCGGTTCTAGGCGCTTCAGTCCGGAAGCGCGCTGCTGCTGCGGTCCTAGGTCGAATCCTGCCTCGGGCATGGATATCTACATCTACATCCATACTCCGCAAGCCACCTGACGGTGTGTGGCGGAGGGTACCTTGAGTACCTCTATCGGTTCTCCCTTCTATTCCAGTCTCGTATTGTTCGTGGAAAGAAGGATTGTCGGTATGCCTCTGTGTGGGCTCTAATCTCTCTGATTTTATCCTCATGGTCTCTTCGCGAGATATACGTAGGAGGGAGCAATATACTGCTTGACTCTTCGGTGAAGGTATGTTCTCGAAACTTTGACAAAAGCCCGCACCGAGCTACTGAGCGTCTCTCCTGCAGAGTCTTCCACTGGAGTTTATCTATCATCTCCGTAACGCTTTCGCGATTACTAAATGATCCTGTAACGAAGCGCGCTGCTCTCCGTTGGATCTTCTCTATATGTTCTATCAAACCTATCTGGTACGGATCCCACACTGCTGAGCAGTATTCAAGCAGTGGGCGAACAAGCGTACTGTAACCTACTTCCTTTGTTTTCGGATTGCATTTCCTTAGGATTCTTCCAATGAATCTCAGTCTGGCATCTGCTTTACCGACGATCAACATTATATGATCATTCCATTTTAAATCACTCCTAATGCGTACTCCCAGATAATTTATGGTATTAACTGCTTCCAGTTGCTGACCTGCTATTTTGTAGCTAAATGATAAAGGATCTATCTTTCTGTGTATTCGCAGCACACTACACTTGTCTACATTGAGATTCAATTGCCATTCCCTGCACCATGCGTCAATTCGCTGCAGACCCTCCTGCATTTCAGTACAATTTTCCATTGTTACAACCTCTCGATACACCACAGCATCATCCGCAAAAAGCCTCAGTGAACTTCCGATGTCATCCACAAAGTCATTTATGTATATTGTGAATAGCAACGGTGCTATGACACTCCCCTGCGGCACACCTGAAATCACTCTTACTTCGGAAGACTTCTCTCCATTGAGAATGACATGCTGCGTCCTGTTATCTAGGAACTCCTCAATCCAATCACACAATTGGTCTGATAATCCATATGCTCTTACTTTGTTCATTAAACGACTGTGGGGAACTGTATCGAACGCCTTGCGGAAGTCAAGAAACACGGCATCTACCTGTGAACCCGTGTCTATGGCCCTCTGAGTCTCGTGGACGAATAGCGCGAGCTGGGTTTCACATGACCGTCTTTTTCGAAACCCATGCTGATTCCTACAGAGTAGATTTCTAGTCTCCAGAAAAGTCATTATACTCGAACACAATACGTGTTCCAAAATTCTACAACTGATCGACGTTAGGGATATAGGTCTATAGTTCTGCACATCTGCTCGACGTCCCTTCTTGAAAACGGGGATGACCTGTGTCCTTTTCCAATCCTTTGGAACGCTACGCTCTTCTAGAGACCTACGGTACACCGCTGCAAGAAGGGGGGCAAGTTCCTTCGCGTACTCTGTGTAAAATTGAACTGGTATCCCATCAGGTCCAGAGGCCTTTCCTCTTTTGAGCGATTTTAATTGTTTCTCTATCCCTCTTTCGTCTATTTCGATATCTACCATTTTGTCATCTGTGCGACAATCTAGAGAAGGAACTACAGTGCAATCTTCCTCTGTGAAACAACTTTGGAAAAAGACATTTAGTATTTCGGCCTTTAGTCTGTCATCCTCTGTTTCAGTACCATTTTGGTCACAGAGTGTCTGGACATTTTGTTTTGACCCACCTACCGCTTTGACATAAGACCAAAATTTCTTAAGATTTTCTGCCAAGTCAGTACATAGAACTTTACTTTCGAATTCATTGAACGCCTCTCGCATAGCCCTCCTCACACTACATTTCGCTTCGCGTAATTTTTGTTTGTCTGCAAGGCTTTGGCTATGTTTATGTTTGCTGTGAAGTTCCTGTGAAGTCTCATAGTGCTTAGAGCCATTTGAACCATTTTTTGAACATACAGGAAACTAAAGGTTTTGTACAACTTGTATAGAAACCTGATGACAGTTATAAGAGTTTAGGGACACGATAGTGGGCAGTGACTGAAAAGTGATTGAAGTATATCCACAATCTTATTCAATATGCCCATTGATTAACAATTAAAGTAAACCAAAGAAAAATTAGTAATAGTTTAAGGAGAAAAATAAAAACGTTGTCGGGAGTAAAAATTGTTGGGGAGACCAAGAGATGATGACAGTAACCAGGTACAGAATGTTGTAGGTAGCAGTAGTTATTTGGAGATGAAAAGGCTCGCACAGGATAGAGGTGCGTGGAGAGCAACAACAACGAGGTGAGATTGCAGTACTACACCTCACTTGCCTACGTTTTCCGCTAACAACCGAGCAGTAATGAAAGTGATGCCTAACCGTGTCATCCTGGAAGCACCTGACTCGTATCTACAGGCAGGTGTGAATGAAACAATAACTTAGATCATTCATTAATCGAAGAAGATCATTTGGATGTATGTAAGGGAGTGCAGTACCACAATCACAACAACGGGAAGAGTCCAAGTTCGACTTCTTAATTCTGCATTACACTTGTACAAAACAACAGGAAACGAGTATTAAGCACTGAACTAGGGAGGAAAGAGTGCATTAGTATCCAGTATCACGTCCAGTCAATCATATATTAAAATAAAAGTTAAAAAACTGTACTCTTTTGTGGACTGGCAAGACAGCCAATCCACGAGGACGGGAGGCCGAAGGGCACGCGTTTAGCTCACGCAGGCTGGCGTGAGGTCTGGAACAGGTCAAGGTCTTATAGTAGCAAAAATAGTATGTAGCTTCTGGAATACTTAACTTTAATCCATAATTGGTGAACATCGGTCTGACGGTACATGCATCACAAGATAAATAGCAAATGATAATGGCGCCTTGCTAGGTCGTAGCAAATGACGTAGCTGAAGGCTTACGCAACGTGGCGGCGCGCCAGCAGCGGACGGGAGCACTCTAGTACGGCTATTCTCCCGTCCGGGATAACGCGCTGCTGGCAGTGTGAAAATATTCTAAGTCCAAGCAACCGCATGATACATAAGCGAGCGATCGCCGCGCAGCGGCTCATTCGCGCTGCTGCTGCCGCACACGCAACTGCATTGAACGCCGCCACGACGCCTTACAGGAGAATACGTCGTCGTTCTAAGCAGACAATTTACAAAACAATTGAGAACATCGAATTCTCTACATCAGCTGCAGACAAGAAGAAGAATACAGTGAAGAATACTGCTGCCACTGCACTTGTCGATGGACCATGTATTTTCTGTGGATGTAGACTTAATTTTAGCATTGACATTGACGTAACGGATTTTCTCTGTGGAATCCATTTCGCGCCAATCGGACGTTACTTTCCTAATACCACTCGTACAAATTGAAACATACCCTTGAAAAATTAAGCATGACTGTGCTGGTAAACTTCTCAAAACTCTGGCATCTCTCTCTCCACATCCACCACTGCTGGCGGTTCACCTCCAACTGCACAACGCTACACGCTGTTCACATCCAACTCCCCAACACAACTCTATCGATTATTCCAACATTGAGTCCAACCAGCCACAGACTGCTCACAGCACAGTCAGTGATTTTCATACAGAGCGCTACGTGGCGTTACCAACATAAAAAACTAAACAGCCTACTCACGAGCCGCCAGCAGCGGTGGATGTGGAGAGAGAGAGGCCAGAGTTTTGAGAAGTTTATCAGCACGGTCATGCTTAATTTCTCATGGGGTTGTTTCAATATGTATAAAGTTCCTTTGCGTCAAATGATCGTTCCTGTTAAATGCCTGAATACTGACCATTGCTCTGGGAACTCCCTGTATTTCGTGGAAGGAATATCAGTCTACAACTTGTACAGAAACCAGATAGCTCTGGCTCTGAGCACTATGGGACTTAACATCTGTGGTCATCAGTCCCCTAGAACTTAGAACTACTTAAACCTAACTAACCTAAGGACATCACACACATCCATGCCCGAGGCAGGATTCGAACCTGCGCTCGTAGCGGTCACGCGGTTCCAGACTGAAGCGCCTAGAACCGCACGGCCACACCGGTCGGCAAACCAGATAGCAAAGTTGGTTATAGAAATCGAACGTGAAAGAAAGATAGTACATGACAAGAGACCAGTATGGTTGTAGCCTGTCCCTACGTTATTCATTTGTTACATTGGGCTTGCAGTGAAGGCAACCAACGAAAAGTTTGGAAAAGGAATTTAAATCCAGGGGCAAAATACGTAAATAGTGAGGTTTGAACAATGGCATGGGAATTCTGGCAGACACGACGGAGGTCTTGAAAGATTAATTTAATGAACTGCATAGCTTCTTGAAAAGAGATTATAAAATGAACATCAACGAAAGTGAAACACAGGGAATGAAATACAATAGCACTATCCCTCACATAGCTGGGAGAACTTGGTGAAGTACTATGAGCTATAAACGATTTTTGCTATTTGCAGAGAGAAATAACTTACGAAGTCCAAAGCAAAAAGAATATGAACTGGAAACCGATAGTTGTAACAAATGAGTTTCTAGAAAAAAAAGAAATTTTTCTGCATAGGATATAAATTTGAATGTTAGGAAGTTTCTGAAAGTTTTTGTCTATAGTGCAGCCTTATATGTAAGCGGAACATGCACCATGAATAGTACTGAAATGAATGCAAAAGAAGATTTCCAAATGTGATATTACAGAAATGTATTTTAAAGGTTAGAGTAAATAACTGATGAAGATCTTCTGAAGCGAGTCGCGTAGAAAAGATCTGGAAAGCACCAATAATAGAAGGGATGTGTTGACACTACACATCCTAAGCATTCAGGTAATAGTTAATTTGGTACTGAACAGATGTTTTGAGGTTAAAAACTGTAGAGGAAGACCAATCACAAAGTCTCATGCAGTCTATTAATAGTCTCTAGTGGTTGATATCGAATCTGAAAAAGGTAAGATTATGTTTTTAGGACTTATTGATACACTTCGTTCCTTAAATCTCTTACTTTTAGAAATTTTTTTTTCATAGGCTTGAGAAAGTCGGTGAATCATTAAGTGAATAACTAGTTTCTTCTCTACGAACCTAACATATTGGATTTGATATCTTTAGCGTTATCTGTACTCACGGAACAGTTTTTTAAATTCTATCACCGTAACATGCTGTGATCAAAAAATCTGTGGATTTTTCAGGTGCTTAAAATATAGGCCTGTTTCTTGTTTCGCCTCTTAGTGTCTAAGTACTTTTAAAACTTATTTTAACTAAATTGATTTCCTTTTGCACAACTTCCCACATGCCAATCTTGACGCATGCACGGTCATGACTTTTGAAAAAACACTTGTTTACATCTAGTCCCTTTCGTTCTACATATTACATTAAATGGTAATGAAGATTGATGTTTGAGCTGGGTTATGGAGAAGAGGGATTAGCATATCGTTACGTCTGAATGGTTTCAAAGGTATTTTTTCTCGCTTTAATACAGCGAAAGGTTGCTCTTGACTGATCGAGTTTACTAAATTTGCATTTCTCCTGCTCATTTAAAATTTTACTCTTTTTTTTCCAATTTTATTTTTAGGTGTAGGTGTCTTGCATTTGAGGGCATTGTCGCAGCCTACTTACACCCCTGCTTTTATCGCTAGGTAGTTCTCTTAACTGAACAGTTATTGTTTTCCGTATATCCTCTTAAGAGTCAACAACATATCGCTACGTGATGCAGTTATCAACAATATAAGGGTCTCGCCAGCGGTCCATGCCGTTGCTTAGCAACAGTCTGAGACGAGGCGACTGGCGAGAAACATGAATGTATCCGCTCCCAGGAAGTAACATCACAAGAAAAGCGTGAAATGAAGCAGGAATAAGGATCATCAACAGTAATCAGAGGGTAAGTCATCAATAAACATCTAAGTTTAGGGAATCCGTGGAACCCAGGCTACAAGCATCAGATCAATCACTCCATTTGAGAACCTATAACATCGGTTCTCATAGACATATGTGTCTGATGATTTTCGACGCTGTAGTTCCCTTTAGGGTAATTTGACAATGAAAACGAGTCACCCAACTATTTGTCAAGATTTGTCAGAAGCATTAAGAGCGAGAAGATGCGTTTGTTAACAAACTGCACTCGCATTCGGTAGGGCGACGGGTCAAATTCACGTCCGGCCATCCAGATTTAGATTTTCCGTGACTTCCCTATGTCGCTCCAGGGAATTCGTATGAAAGGGAACCGCCGGTTTCCTTCCCCATCCTTGAAACATTCAAAGGCTCTGCTCCGTCTCTAGTGACTTCGATGTCGACGGGACGTTACACCCTAAACTCACTTTTTTGTTGGTGTAGCAAGAATTCTACAAAACCCTTAATTACAGGAATATCGGAACACCTCAAATTATTCATTCTCCTTCGAAGTTTATGTCGACGGGACGTTACACCCTAAACTCACTTTTTTGTTGGTGTAGCAAGAATTCTACAAAACCCTTAATTACAGGAATATCGGAACACCTCAAATTATTCATTCTCCTTCGAAGTTTATGTTTATTCGCTAGTATAAACAGTGTTAGCAAGTCGAATGTTTGACTGCGCTATCATAAACAAACATTTTCCATGCCCATGTCTTATGGAAAATACATTTTTATAAGACTTTCTAATGATTGAGCTGTATTTTTGTCAGAAGAAATGTTTGAAATTTAAATCATGAGGATTGAAATACGACTTGAAATTCTTGATTTTACTTACGTGTAATTAAAATCTTTCTTTCATGTGCCACTGTAGCCCAGTCCTTAACCTATATACAGTACAACCACATTTTATTCGCTTCCTTTCTTCCCAGTCCTGGAATGTGAGAGGTCACTGGAATTTGTACTGCTAATATGTTGAGTCAGTTTTCCAGCTTTGGCGATCAAATTATACAGTGTGTAACAGACCTAACACTATAATCATAATAGTCAAATGCTCGGTTTCATTTTCAGTATAAGTAACTTGTAGCTGTGAGTATCATTCGTAAATGAACTGTTAGACCATTTTGTACCCTCTGATCCGACACAGCAAGTGTTAACCGTCCACTCTGAGAAGACTCTAGGAGCAACGACTGACAGGAGTAGCTGTTTTGATAAAACCGAAAGGCTGCGTATGGCTTCGGACTGATGTTCACATGCTTCCGGTCGCTACCAATATTAGCTTTCACTACTGTGTGAAAAGAGTATCTTCAATGCACGTAGTAATAAATTTAAATAATTTCAAACTTAGTTTCACTGTTTAAGCTTTCGCAGAGCGTTTATTAATATCGGGACACAATGCAAAAGTGGTACACCAAATGACGATTCTACAAAGAGAGAAGAAAGAGTGAAAGCTTGATGTCGTGAAAGAACTTGAGGTCTTTAGGCTCATAACCAGCAAAGATGGCCTCATTTTAAATGAACAACTGTAGATGTGAATGAAAAGTTTCCTTAACGCTTTCAAGTCGTTGGTCGCAACTGCATGCCATTTTGGCTCATTTTTCTTTACACTTCCAGTTGGGGAACGTTGTTTTCCCTTTACTTAGCGGACTCTGTGTTTTCCTTACCGATAACGTGCTAGACGACACTGTGTTCTGGCTATGCAGATTTCACATACATAATATTGTTGTTTACGTACTGTAGTTTACTGTTAGATTCTTGCTATAATACATTCCTTATTACTTTTCATCAGCACATATTTTTGCCATTAAAGTTTATTCATTTTGTGATTGGTACTGTCTTTGTCATTTTCTTAAAGTTTATTTTGTTCTTTTTCTATTCTATCTTGCTTTTACACTAAGCACAATTTGTTCCATTTAAAACATATGTATTACTCCTTCAGCTGTGTATTTCTTATAGCTGAGATTTTATCACGCTACATGCGGCCAACAGGTAGCGTGCACTACACTACCTTTACGTGGCATCTTAGCTAGTTGCCACATGTTTAGTTCATTATCTGTTCTTATAATAAGCTCTACCTCTGGAGTAATTGTTGCTGTTAATCATCGAGAACTTAATCTACGATTTCTGCTAATTGACGTGAGCGTTTTAGCTCATAACGTGTGCTTACATTCATAACGTAGTGTAAGTTATATAAGTAACTATTTTATTCCCTGTACTTTAATCCAATGCTGCAATTTATTGGTTATTTTACATGTTTATTTTGTAATATGTATGTCTAAAACACTGTAGGCTTCCTCCATCCCTTCTCGTTTCTCAACAGCCACCTCGAACCTTCGATACCACACACTAGTCCTGCACTGTTAGATCTGCCTTCTCTAACACTGTTCGACACCCTACATTTGCCTCTTCAAAATAGGTTACCAATCCCTCGGTAGGTCCTTCCAGTTTTAATGACATTGTAGCACATCTGTTTAGCACCAATGTTTCTTTAAATTGTTTTCTACATATTTCCAATGTACAACTGTTGCATGCTGCTTTTCGTTTTCCCTCCTTATAATTGCTATTTTTGATTTAATTATTAAAAACCCCCTTGTTTATTATACATAATCCCCCGTGTTATATATACTGCAAACAATGGAAATAATTACCAGAACGAAAGGGAAGCCGTGTCTATGCAAGCATGGTCGTCACTTCTTAGTGACAAGAAAATGAGGTGAGTACAGAAATGGATGTGCGTGAATATCGAACGGAGTAAGTACCGAGGCCGTTTAAGGGTTACAATTGGCAGAATCACGGCTAAACAGCAACATTCTTGCCCACCTTATAAAGCAGGTATACTGATTAAGAACCGAATGAGTAACTACATGAAAGGAATCAACAAAGCGGCGAAGAAACAACAATGCCTATTTTCAAGGTTTTTAAAGAATAGTTTTAATATTAGAAAGATAAACATTTAGATTTCTTCGCAACTACGCCAAATTATGCGAACTCCAAGACTGAATCGAGTAAAGCAGGAAGGAAAGCTATTGAGACGACGCAAAACCGTGGTTCAAGAATTAAATTGAGCGAAGGTATTTTGAAATTAACTGAAGTAATTGTTCCTTGAAAATTGACGGTGTGTCTGTATCTGACAAAAGCATTCTGGTTTTCGATTAAAAAAAGCGGGTTAATTACTGTGTGATAATGGAACTGTTCTTATGGACTAGTCATCTGATGGTTGAACGAAATAATTCGAAGAACTGTACACGATATAAGCTGACATCAGATGCTAGCAGACACTGCTGTGTTCAGTGTCTGTACGCTTGTAAACTAAGCAGACGTAACACAATTAATTATAATAGAAATGTTGTGTGAAATTAACTTTCGGTAAGTGATGTATGCAGCCAATAAAGTCGCATAAGGTTTATTATAAAATGTCTTGATCAGATTTCGGGACCACTGGGGCAATCTTCTCCAGAAGAAATCAAGTCAGACTAACATGTTTTCCTGTTATTTCATCCTTCCTCGGCCCATATAGTGGGAGAGGCGGGGTGGCAGTCAACGGAACAGTCAACCCGCTCTTCAGTTAGTTTTAGAAGTAGAACTAAATTGGTGAAAAAACCATAACATGAATGTAAAAGAATTAGGAGGATTTAAAAAATTGCGATGGTGAAATTAACCCAAGTTTTTTTTTTTCTTTTTGTAGATCATCGGCCTTCTGCTTGGTCTGATGGGACCCGCCTCGAATTCCTCTAATGTGCCAACCTCACCATCTCAGAGTAAAATTCTGGGACTGATGGTGTTGCTATTTGGTCACCTGCCCTACCAACAAATCAATCACAGTAGCAGTTGCGACCTGTGTCCTAAATTATTTGCTGATCGTATTCTAGTCTGTTTTACTCTACAGTTTCATCCTCTACAGCTCCCTCTAGTACCACAGAAGTTGTCTTACCATCCCGTCCCTTCTTCTTCTGGTGTTTTTCATATTTTCCTTTACGAGCCGATTGTGGGTAGACCTTCCGCATCCCTTACATTTTCAGTCCACTTTATTTTCACGTTTTTCTGTTGCACCACATCTCGAATGCTTCGATTCTCTTCTTTTACGACTTTCCCACGTTCTATGTTTGATTATTATACAATGCTGTGGTCCAAATGAATGTTCTCAGAAATTTCGGCCCCAATTTCAAGCCTTTGTTTCATGTTATTAGACTTCTACCGGCTAGGAATGCCCTTTCTGCCAGTGATAATCGGGTTCTTACTTCCTCTTGCTCCTCCATCATGGCTCATTTCGCTGCTTAGGTAACAGAAGTCCTTCTTCTACTTCGCGATTTCAACTCCTCGTGTTTACTTTCTCACTGATCTCATTTCTCCCACATCTGAGTACTTTAGTCTTCCTCAGTTTATATCCTATACACATGCCTTCCAGCAGAAAATGTAATTTTTCTTCACGTTCACTGAGGATTGCAATGTCATCCACGAATCTTATCATAGATGTCCTTTCACCTACAATTTTACTCCCATTGTCGAATATTTCTTTTATTTCGGTCATTGCTTCTTCGATGTAAAGATTGAAAAGTAGTAACGAAAGACTACATCCGTTCCTCACGCTTCTTTTAATTGGACAGCTTCATTCTTGGTCTTCCACTCTTATTCTCTCCTCTTGGCTCTAGTACAAATCATTTATAAGCCGTCTTTTCCCATAAAATCTGAGAAATTTCTCAGATTTTCGAACTGGACATTGTCGAACGCATTTTCCAGGTCGACAAATCCTATGACTGCATCTTCATTTTTCTTTAGTCTTGCTTCCATGATTCGCTACAACGTCAGAACTGCCTCTCCAGCGTCTTTGTCTTTCCTATAACTAAACTGATCGTCAATGTTTTTCTTTTCCGTTCTTCTGTGTATTATTCTTGTTAGCAACTTGGATGCATGAGCTGTTAATCTGATTGTGAGATAATTATCGCACTGGTCGGCTCTTTTGTACTTCCGAATTATTTTGCTGACGTTTTCCCGAAAGTCACATAGGATACCGTCAGCCTCATGCATTCTACACACCCACGTGCATAAAAGCTTTTTCTCCACTTCCCCAGTGATTTTAGAAATTCCGGTGGTATGTTATTTATTCCTTCTGCCTTATTCGATCTTAAGTCTTGTAAAGTTCTTTTAAATTTCGATTCTAATATTGGATGCCCTATTTCAAACTTATTGACTCTTGTTTCTTCTTCTATCACGTCATCAGATAACTCTTCCCTATCATAGAGGCCTTCAACATACTCTTTTCATCTATTCTCTCTCTCATTTGCATTTAGCATGGAATTCCCGCTGCACTCTTAATGTTACCATCCTTGCTTTCATTTCCAGTGCAGACTGTTTTGACTTTTCTACATGCTGAGTCAGTCCTTCCGAAAGAAATTTCTTTTTCGATTCCTTCACATTATTCATGCTGCCAATTCGAATTAGCTTCTCTGCACTTCCAATTTATTTCAGTCCTAAGCAAATTGTGTTTGTGTATTCCTGAATTTCCCTGAACGTTTTGTACTTCCCTTTTTCATCGAAGAACTGAAGTATTTTCTCTGTTACCCTTGGTTTCTCCGCAGTTACCTTCTTTGTATCTCCATTTCTCTTTCTTATTTCTGTGATTGATCTTTTTCATTCCTCTTTAGCTAAACTTCCTACTGAGCTATTTCTTACCACAGTGTCTATAGTCTCAGTGAACTTAAAACGTATCTCTTCATTCCCTAGTACTTCTCTATCACATTTCTTTTGCATTGATTCTTCCTAACTAGTCTCTCAAACTCCAGCCCACTCCTCACCATTAACAATTGTGACCTGAGTCTATATCTGCCTCTGTCTGTGCCTTACGATTCAGTATCTGATTTCGGAATCACGGTCTGACTCTGATGTAATCGAAGCGAAATCTTCCCGTATCCTCCGGTCATTTCAAAGTATACATCCACCTCTTGTGAGTATGCACTATTACTACGTGAAATTTATTGCAGAACTCAATTAGTCTTTCTCCTCTCATATCTACTACAAAGCCCATATTCTCCCGTAATACTTTCTTCTATTTCTTCCCCTACAACCGCATTCCAATAGCCCATGACTATCCGACTTTTATTCCCTTTACGTATTGAATTATCCTGTCAGTATCTTCTTACACTTTTTCTATCCCTTCACCTTCGGTTTGCGACGTCGCCATATATACATGAACTATCGTTGTCGGTGTTGGTTTTCAGTCGATTCTTGATTACCACTAAGCTATTCACAGTAACACACTCTATGCCCTACCTTCATATTTCTATTAATACTACTCCCTTCATACCATTTTCTGCTGCTGTAGATATCACCCTACACTCATCTGAAAGCCTTGTCTTCCTTCCATTTCACTTCACTAACCTCTACTGTATCTAGCGTGAGATTCCGTTTTCAGATTTTCTAGATTGCCTACCAGTTTCAAACATCTGACATTCCAAGCCCGACTCGTAGAACGTTATTCTTTCCTCGGTTACCCATCCTTTCTCTCACGGTCACCTTCCCCTTGGCAGTTCCCTCTCGGAAATCGGAATGGGCGACTATTCCAGAATCTTTTGCTAATAAAAAGATAGTCATGTCACTTTTTCAATTACAGGCCACATATGCTGTGGATACACATTATGACTTTTAATGCAGTTGTTTCTATTGTCTTCTGGTCTTCTGGATCATTATACCGTTGATCATTGCTGATACCTCCGCCTTCAGGAGCAATTTCCCACCCCAAGGGCAACAGAGCGCTCTGAACTTCTGTCAGCTCCTCCACCCTCTTTGACAAGGCCGTTGGCTGAATGAGGGTGACTTCTTATGTCGAAAGTCTTCGGCCGCCATTTCTAATGACTTTTACACAAAATTAAGCAGTGGCGGGGCTCCATCCCGGAACCGAGGACGTTTTTAGCTACTAATCAAAGACTCTAATTATTCTGCAATTCTATTCTTTTTCTTTTATCTCACTTTGCTCGGTATTGTTTGTTGTATTTGTTCAGGGCGGACGTTCCATGACACCCGACCCGTTTAAGTTCATCGTTAATCCATTGACTCAGTTTTTTGTTACAGTAACAAGAGGGATTACAGAAGGCAGCTAACCCTCTAGCAGAACACGCTGAGCTACCGTAACTTTCTGAGTCATCAGTATTCTGACTGGTTGTATGTGGCCCGCCACGAATTCCTTTTCTGCGCCAACCTCTTCATCTCAGAGTAACTCGAGTAACCACCGTCCTCAGTTACTTGTTGGATGTATTCAAATCTCTGTTTTCCTCTACAGCTTTTATCCTCCACCGCTCTCTCCTTCTTATCAGTGTTATCCATATATTCTTGTTCTCGCTGATCCTGTGGAGAATCTACTCATTTGTTACCTCGTCATCCCCATAATTTTAACGTCTTATGTAGCACCACGTCTCGAATGCTTCAATCTCTTCTGTTCAGTTTTTCCCACAGTCATTACCCCAATGCCATACAATGCTCTGCTCCAAACGTAGATTCTCAGAGATTTCCTCATCAAGTTAAGGCCTACGTTTGATACAAATAGACTTTCCTTTGCCAGGAATGCACTTTTCACCATCGCTAATCTGTTTATTATGTCCACGTGCTCTGTCCGTCATGGGTTATTTTGCTACCTAGGTAGTACAATTCCTTAACTTCATCTACTTTGAGACCATCAACCCTCATATAAAGTTTCTCGCTGTTCTCATTTCTGCTAATTCTCATTAACTCTCCATTTAGTCTCAGTTCATTGGACTGTTGATGACTGGAAGCATGATGTCTGGTCGGACGAGTCTTGTTTCAAATTGTACCGAGCGCATGGACGTGTAGGGGTATGGAGAGAACCTCACGAATCCATGGACCCTGCATGTCAGCGGGGAACTGTTCAAGCTGGTAGAGACTCTATAATGGTGTTGGGTACGTGCAGTTGAAGTGGTATGGGACGTCTAGAGACGACTCTGGCAGGTGACACGTACGTAAGAATTCTGTCTGATCACCTGCATACATTCATTTAAATTGTGTATTCCTACGCACTTGGGCAGTTCCAGTAGGACAATGCGACAACCCAGACGTCCATAATTGCTACATAGTTGCCTCAGGAACACTCTTCGTAGTTTAAACACTTCCGCTGGCCACGAAACTCCCCAGACATAAACATTATTGAATGTATCTGCGATGCCTTGCAACGTGCTGTTCAGAAGAGATCTCCACCCCCTCGTACTCTTACGGATATGTGGACAGCCCTGATGGATTTGTGGTGTCAATTCCCTCTATCAATACTCCAGACATTAGTCGAGCCCATGTAACGTCGTGTCGCGCCACTTCTCTGAGTGCTCGTGGGGCCCTACACGATATAAGACGGGTGTACCAGTTCCTTTGACTTTTCAGTGTATTTAAGAAACAAAAAAACAAAAAAAAACGAAAAAAACCAGGACACAGTCACTGACGATACCAAAACTGTGTTGAAAAGTGTTAGCGGATTGAAAAAAAAAAGCAAAAACTGCTTTCTTTCAGACGCGCTTTAATTCATTTTTAGCTATCACTACTTAGAGTTTATTTACTTAATGGTATGGCTAGGGCCCCAAGTCGGTTAGACCGTTTTTCGGGTGCCGGTCTTTCAATTTGACGCCATTTCGGCTACCTGCAGTCGATGAGGATGATAAGATTATGATGAGGACAGCACAACATCCAGTCCTTGGGCGGAGGAAATTCCCCGACCAAGCCGGGAGTCGAACCCGGACCCAGAGGATCGACAATCCGTCACGCTCAACATTCAGCTACCGGGGGCGGACTACTTAAGAGTTACGTGAGTTATACTGATTGTAGGACTAGCTCTGGAATTTTTTGTAAATTTATATCGTACACGCTGTAAGAATATCAAGTGTTTTCCGAGTTATGCGATACTCTGTTGATAGTATCGATAGTTTCTTTCATTATCTTCTATAAAAGCTCTTATTTGTCATATGGTTTTATCTCTTTGTGTGTAATTTAGCTGAGGATGCAATTTGAGATCTAACAGTGACGCTATATTTGTGGGTGTTTTGGTACTGACTCGTAACAGGCGCTCAATAGGGTTACCTTAACGCGTTACAGCTTTCAGAGCCCGTCACCTCGCGCAGTGTATAACTTGATTTGCTCCGCGCTTTGAATGGTGCTGTGATTAGATGTCGGCCGCACAGCATGGGCGCAACCGTACCCCCCGTAATGAATTTATCGACGCCAGTGAGCGAGTGGCATTGCGCGTGTAATGCAGCTACAGCCGAGCTTTCACGAAAGCCCACTACTCGGCTGGTTCTTCATTGCGGCACGAAGTCGCGAGTAGCAGTACGGGGGACATCGCGGCTGCAAGAGTTTGTGGGGGTTGGAGGTTCAGGGGGGAGGGGGGAGGGTTGCGCCGTAGGAAAAGAGGGAGGGAGAGAGGGGAGGATGGCACAGGGCCAAGCGTTCTGGCCCACAACCAGCGCCCACACAATGGAAGTGGCTCCGTCCAAAGGAATGCACATCGTCAGCGACACAGGGTGTAGTCTAGAACGACTGTTCGTATCTCACGAAAGAGTACACAGGGTGTCCACATGAAACCCTTGGTTTTCAACGGTATTTAACAAATTGTGAGATATAGGTATTTGCGCACTGCGGCATCAGGTATCTCAAAAAGCTTTTCTTTCCCAAGAAAACGCTTGTGCGCACAAGCTTGCCTGCTATGATGGCTCAAATGACTCTGAGCACCATGGCACTTAAATTCTGAGGTCATCAGTCCCCTAGAACTTAGAACTACTTAAACCTAACTAACCTAAGGACATCACACATCCATGCCCGAGGCAGGATTCGAACCTGCGACCGTAGCGGCCACGCGGTTCCAGACTGTAGCGTCTAGAACCGCTCGGCCACTCCGGCCGGCTGCCTGCTATGATGCAAGCTATTGCATCCACAGCTTTCCTGTGGAGATTGTGAATGTTACATACCGGCGGACATACGTAATGTCTCTCATATAAACCGACAGGAGGAAATCCGCTTGAGATGGCGTTGGACACTTGGTTTTTCCGTCGCATTCTATACATCGCTATGGAAATGTGCCGCACCGGAAGTCACAAACAAGAAAACACCAATGTAGTGGTACACCATCTTGCTGGTACATCACATTTAGATGAAAGGGAAGAAGATAAGGCCAATCAATTGCTCAGGCATTGTAACTATCTTTATAAAAGTGTAGCGTTCCTTATGAAAGTGTAACGATCCTTAAAAAAATGTACGCGTTTGTTTGCCAGTGAATATGAAATGCCTAATGTTTGTGTTACGCAAATTTTCTGTGTGATGTGTTGTTGAGCAAATGGTTTGTTTAATCAATTTTACTGTAGTCGAAAAAAATTAAACAACATAATCCGAAAAACCAATACGCAATGCCCATAATGAAATCAATCCCTCTGAAATTTACTCAGTCTCCTGAGCACCGAGTTCTGTGGTCCTATACAATAAACTAACAAAAATGCCTGTGCAAATAAACAATGAAATTAATTGTCCATGGTTCTAGAGTCGCAACGGATGTAATCTTGGAATTCTATTCTCCCCACAGTAGGCATAGGAAATATTCAATCTTGGCACAGCGAAGTGCAATGCCGGCCATAAAATAGCTTCATACAAATAATATCAGTTGATTGGCTGATAAATGAATTACCTTGCAAATGTTCAGTGGAAATACTAGATACTGGCTGAGCGCTCTGCAGTGCTGCCTACAGTGAAAGTGTTACGCAAATTAAAACTCTTACTTTCCTGATTCTCGCACATAAATTTTTTTTATTGTGATTGAAAAATGATTTCTTTCAGAAAAAATATTCATCGGATTTAAATAAACACGGTATGAAGGAATATGATGTACTGATAAGGGGATAAGCTAAGACCGAATGCTTCAGTTTGAAAACTGTTCAAACTAAAAAATCTTCGTAAAATCTGATATGAAACATTTCACATTAACTTCAAAATCTGTGAAGTTCTCAACTTTTCTACAGTTCTCATTTACTATAGTAATTAATAACACTTGGAATGTTACACGAGAAATAGTCTGATATCGTCTGCCAAAATAGATTCCAAAATTTAACTTCTCTGTAGCAGGATTACAAATCACACAAAATATTACAAATCGGATATACCTAATCATCCTGTACATTAAATATGATGGAAAATACTAGGTTCCTGCATTGAAGGAACAGTATTGTAAAACTGAGCAAAATCCACATCTCGCGTTGCTGCATACTTAAAACTAAATATACAAAATATCATTACCTTAAAATTTTTTGCCAGTTGCTTTCCCTTTGAGTTACAGTATAAATTCATTACTCTTCTATAATTTCCATGGTCAGTGCTCAATATTTGTTAACGATCAGAATCACTTTAATTCTAGATAATCTTGTAGCCTCACAAATTAATAAAACACATTTTACATTTTTAAAGAAATAACTACGACCTAACATGTACAGTCTCTTTGTGATCACAATCAACATCATTCGTCACTTCATTTTCTAAAAACTGTATTATGCTGAGTCTATAGACCAACAACTAAATTCTTACAGCAGGCCACTAGCTTTAAGTCTTACATCGTACCTACAACAGAGTGCCACAGCAAATCCTATTGCGTTCCACAGGCTCCTACTTACAATCGAACTGCCAGTCAGGCAATATCTTTGGTTCAGGAGTGTCGAAGATAACATCTCTTCTACACATGACAATCTTTTAGGTCACTTTCCACGATTTTGTTTCAGAATAGGGCTCCACGTACAAGTGGTCCCCACACACCATGTTCAGATAACCAGTTCCTACTACTGATCCCGCGATGAAGAAAAATCGCTCGGTTACGCTGTCTTTCATCATCGCACACCATACACTCATTATGTCGCTACCTTTCACAAGTTCGCGAAAGGTCTACCGAACCGCGAAAGGGAGTGTTGTGCAGATTACCCTTCCCACACGTGTGAAAGTTTGTTTCGGCACTGCAGTTATGGACTGTGCGACTGGTCCCGGCGCAGGTTCGAGTCCTCCCTCGGGCATGGGTGTGTGTGTGTTAGTCCTTAGGATAATTTAGGTTAAGTAGTGTGTAAGCTTAGGGACTGATGCCCTTAGCCGTTAAGTCCTACAAGATTTCACACGCACATTTTTTTGCTTCGCCAGAGAAAGCGACATTTGCTATCTTTCTGGGATTTTGTCATAACCGGTTCAACATCACAACAGCAAATTTGTGACCAAACTGCAAGACGTTTTGCTTCGATATTACACAATTTGGTGTCTGTAAGTTTTCAAGTGAAGTCGTTTATGCACGATCTTATGAACTGTTGAGTGAGGGGTCCTTAGGCCCTGTGATGCTCGGGGAACTTACTGGGCTCCTTTGGAAGGGCTCTCTAATATTCTCTACAAGGTCATCAGGTGTTCTTTTTTTGCCAGAACCTGACCGTCTGCGCCTACAAGTTCTCATACCTTGTTTTGATCGTCTTATCATTTGCTACTATCTTTAAAATTCACGACGGAAATTTGATTGGACATCAGTCGGTGATTTCATTTTTACATTGTGCTCTTTCTTGAGAAGTTGTCATATCTGGTAATCATTTAACAACTGAACCAAAACAAAAGGAATTATTTCCAAAGAAACCCCACACAAAACTTCATAAGTTGCCTTACATGATGCCGAATATCACAGGTATCTACGATTCACAGTTGCTGTTAATTGCATTTGGAGATTAGCTAAATTTCACATAGACACAATGTTTATAGAATGGACCTAATTCGGCAGTTCTCAGCGGGCTACATTTACATCTGTACTTCGCAAGCCTCCTTCCACCGTGTGGCTGAGGGTACCTGTCATACGACAACTTTGCCCTCCTTGCCTCCCCCCCTCCACTACCCCCCCCCCCCACCCTCACCACCTGTCCTGTCACATAGAGAATCAGAATCACTGCAAGATGTCTAAGGAAGATTGTGAAAAACTGCAGAATAAACGGGGCCAGCTTTCCACTTAAAGTAATTAATGGACGCTCGCTTTAACTGTCGATTATGCTAAAGGAATTGCTATAAGAAACAGAATAAACTTTATAGTGCCTTACTGCGAAAATGGTCTTGAACATCTTAAGCTAATCACATCGTCTAAGTATTTAGGGGGTGATACCAAGACGCGATATTACGTGAGATGATCAAGTAATATCAGTATTAGGGAAGGCGCATGGAGGACATAGATTCGTTAGGTTTCTAGGAAAGTGTGGTGTGGCTGTACGGTAAATCACGTAGTAGATGATAGTGCGATCAGTACTACAATATCCAATGACGGGAAAAAGTCACAACACCAAAAGGATTAGTGCGATATGAACAGAAGTTGGTAGGCGTGTTTCTAAATCTGTAATATGATGTCTTTTCAGATTTCACGCCAGTCGTATAGAAGTGGCGCTAGTAGCGACACTGTGAGGATATAAATCAGATTTCCTCGAAGTACACGCTGTAACTGTGGTGAGGTTAGTTGGCTTTGAGATTGGAGGCAGTGAGATGATGTTAGTCAAGAAAACCTGTAAGGCGGCAAAGACGCTTTTACAACATTTCACTGAGGTTGAACGAGGTCGTGTAATAGGTGAACGAGAAGCTAGATGTTCCTTCTGCGATACTGCAGGAAGGGTTGGCAGAAAGGTGGCACTGTACGTCGTTGCTGTGAAAGGAGATTGGGCTCCGGACGGCCACGCGGCAATACCGAGAGAGAGGGAAGACTATCGTGTTCGGCGTATGGCTCTGGCGCATCACTGTATCTGCAGTAGCAAAATGAACATCAGGTGGCATCACAGAGACTCACAGAACAGTTACAAATCGGATCATTTCAAAGTAAGCACCAAGCTCGACGTGCTGTGGGGTGCATTCTACTGATCCCAAACCACCAGCATTTGCGAGACCACCGGTGTCAAGCAAGAGCTCAATGAAGTGCAGGATGGAGGCCAGTCGTATTTTCTGATCAAAGCTTGTGTGTGTGTGTGTGTGTGTGTGTGTGTGTGTGTGTGTGTGTGTGTGTGTGTGTGTGTGTGTGGTGTGGGATCTTATGAGCGATCAACGGCGAGGTTATCAGCTCCCTCATATCGACTGAAACAAATGTGGATAATGCCGAAAACAGTCGTACACGCATGCACACGAAACGACCACACAGTGACTATCGCACAGGCGCTCTCACATGCACTAAAACCTATGAGGTGGCAAGATAGCTAATCAAGAAATTAATACAGAGGGAAAACAAAACACAAAAGAGCTAAAAGGACAGCACAGGGAAATGTGACTGGCTGACCACTTACGAAAAAATTTGGGTGAGCCAGCCACCCCGTTGACGCAATAAAAATATCTCCCCAAAATCTTGTTAAAAACGTGGGACAATTTACAGAACTTTAAAACGCGAACCATATTCGTTTGAATATTGCATAAAATAGACTGCCAGATCCGCCGGTAAATTCGCTGCAGTCCGCTGGTCAGCAAATAAAATGCAGTCCAATAAAATGTGGTGCACCGTGATCTGCACGTCACGTGCACCACACATCGGAGGGTGCTCTCGCCGGAGTAAAAACCCATGCGGCATAGGGCTGTGGCCGATGCGAAGACGAGTATGGACGACGTCGTCCCGTCGACGTGGCTGGAAGGAAGTACGCCATGGCTGAGCTGTGGGTCTGACGACACGGAGTTTGTTGTCGGTCAGTTCTAGCCACTCGTGTTCCCAGTGACGCATAACTTTATATCTCACAGCGAGGTGAGGGCATGCAGTGGGATAGCGCACTGGAAGACCTGACGGTCAAGACACGCCTCCTGGGCTGCTCGATCAGCCCTTTCATTCCCCAGAATTCCCGCGTGCCCTGGTACCCAGCAGAAAGACATTTCCTGCCCCAGTCGCTGTAGTTGGAGCAGGGCGTCGTGGATGGTCTGGGTTCCTTTATCTGCTGGGTACAAACGCTAGAGAGAGTAAAGGGCGCACAAAGAATTTGAACAGATGAGAAATATAACACTGGGAGAAGGTCTCATCCGCTCCAGTGCCCGCAAGATGGCATATAATTCTGCGTCAAAGATAATAAATTCGGGAGGTAGTCTGGTCTTGAGGACACGATACGGAAAGACGACAGAGCGACCAACAGAGTCACTCTGCTTAGACCCATCCGTACGAACAGCTACATGGTCGTGATTCTCAGATAAAACGGCAGAAAAGACCGCATTAAAAACAGAAGCAGGACTGCTATCTCTCCTGTACCGAACCAAATCTAAAATCACTCAGGGCCTCTCCAGTAACCATGGTGGCAGGCGGTTAAAACCCTGGACTTGGGGTCGTACAGACTCCACACAGAGGGACAGAGGGTCTCCAGCATACGTTGCACACAGATCCTAAATGGCATCGTAGCCTGGGGACAATGGAAAAAAAACGGTCCAAAGGCGAATGATCAACAATACGGTGAGCAGGCTTCTTCCGCCTAGGTGTCATGTGTTGTTTAGAAGGAGACCAGTTGAGTGCCTGCAACGAACATCCATGTGTGCTAGACACCCTGAACCTACACCTAGACTTGCGACCTGGAGTGCGACTTCGTTTGACAGCAGGAGCACTTCCGTGGTTATCTCACGCACCCGTAACTACACTTTTCAGTGGCTTATCTCGCTTTTATACACTATGTGATCAGAAGTATTCTGACACCTGACGAAAATGACTTACAAGTTTGTGACAACCTCCATTGGTAATGCTAGAATTCGATATGGTGTTGGCCCATTCTTAGCATTGATGGCAGCTTCCACTCTGGCAGGCATACGTTCAGTCAGGCCCTGGAAGTTTTCTTGGGGAATGACAGCACATTCTTCACGGAGTGCTGCACTGAGGAGAGATATCGAGCTCGGTCGGTGAGGCCTGGCATGAAATCGGCGTTCCAAAACAATCCAGAGGTATTCTATAGGATTCAGGTCAGGACTCCACGCAGGCCAGTCCATTACAGGGATGATTTGGTCGTGTAACCACTCCGCCACAGGCCGTGCATTACGAACAGGTGCTCGATCGTGTTGAAAGATGCAATCGCCATTTCCGAATCCCTCTTCTACAGTGGAAGGCAAGAAGGTGCTTAAAACATTAATCTACGCACGTGCTGTGATAGTGAGACGCAAAACAACAAGGGGTGCAAGCCCCCGCCATGAAAAACACGACCACACCATAACACCACCGCCCCCGAATTTTACTGGTGGCACTACACACGCTGCCAGATGACGCTCACCAGGCATTCACTATACCCTCACCCTGCTATCGGATCGCCACATTATGTACCGTGATTCGTCATTACATACAACGTTTTTACACTGTTCAGTCGTCCGATGTTTATGCTCCTTACACCAAGCGAGGCGCCGTTTGGTATTTACCGGCATTGTGAGTGCTTTATGAGCAGCCGCTCGACCATGGAATCGAAGGTTTCTCCTTTCCCTCCTAACTGTCATAGCACTTGCAGTGGATCCTGATGCAGTTTGGAATTCTTGTGTGATCGTCTGGGTAGATGTCTGCCTATTACACATTACGACCCTCTTCAACTGAAGGCAGTCTCTGTCAGTCAACAGACGATGTCGGCCTGCAGGCTTTTGTGCTATACGTGTCCCTTCACGTTTCCACTTCACTATCACATCGTAAACAGTGACCTAGGGATGTTTAGCATTGTAGAAATCTCGAATACGTACGTATGACACAAGTAACACTCAATCACCTGACCACATTCGAAGTCCGTGAGTTCCACGGAGTGCCCCATTCTTCTCACTCACGATGTCTGATGACTACTGAGGTCCTGGCACTAGGTGGCAGCCCAATGAACTTAATATGGAAAACGTATGTTTTCAGGGGTGTCCGGATACTTTTGATCACATAGTGTAATGATCTGCGATTTTGCAATGTTAACCATTTAAAAACGTTGCCTACACAAATGTACTTCCGAAAATTAATTACTCTTCATTAATTATTCTTTGGTGTTGCGATTTTTTTACGTCAGTATAGTTCGAGTGTTCAGAGTCACTAAATAGGCATGACAAGAGACATTGGATTAATTCAGAGACATCTTGCTAGGATCGCACCAGATCGGTGTAGCCCATACAGAAGTGTAACAGAAATCATTCGAAGATTAACGACGTAGCTATCATCTAAACCTCTTGGATAAATTTAGTGAATGTGTATCCGTATTGTGCAACCATTATGATACCCTAAGCCTATATCTCGCGTAGGGATCATGAAAAAATGTAGGGGAAATGTACGGGAACTTAGGTCGTGTACAGAGACACACTCACTCGCTGACTACGGAATGGATCTTCATGATACTGGAACGATGTGCACTCCACCATGTATTATGGGGGAGTGTTTATGTAGATGCAGATGTAGATTCGTGAAAGGCTCTTTGGAACAATGTCGCTAAACCTCCATTCAAGGTTTAATTTCTCTGATTTTCTCGACCTGGTCATTTCTGCGGGAATTTATTTCAACGAAGTAATATGTTCCCCAGCTAGTCTAGGATTGTAATCTGTTGAAGTTTCAACAGTCTTCGTGATTCACATCGAACTGCTTCTAGCATCAACTACTGGAGTTTGCTCAGCATTTCCGTAACACTCTCGCCCCAACTTGACAATCAGATGACGAAATTTGAGAGACACCAGCCGATCTCTTGACATGCGTTTTGGTTGTCTTGAAGATCCGCTCAGAATGGACCGACCAAGAGGCGGATTACTCACATAGTCTTAGATGCCGTAATGAGAGTAGTCGTACTATGTACTATGTAATAACTATTGAAGAATAAAGGCGGCCCTAGAAAATGATTGCTGGTATGAGCATACCATATATTTACAGTGGGAGTGGATGTTGATACACGGGTATACTTCACATCAACAACTATGATTATTGCTATACCAACAGGTATTGTTCAGATGATTAGATCCTGGTGCTTAGATGTTGGTTCTTTCGTAAATGAGTCCTAAGGAATAGATGAGTAAAAAGGGAATCATTGAATTTAATCTGGTGTTCTCTTGGCTATTTTTAATTGACGGTTGTATTAAAAGTTCGATGTGCTTATATGGCTTCTCTCAAGTTAAGTTCCAGAAGTAGATTTTATTATGAAGCATACGTCGATGTATCTCAGGGATGTGGAAGAAGGCAAAACTGTCCAGCAGCCAGGTTAAATATAGTTTACTTGTATTGTGAACGTCGTTGATTTACTTCTCTGATAGAATAGTTTTATAGTCTTCGGGCTAACAAAGTGAAATATACTTTGATTATATTTTAATACCACTTTCTGGTAGCTACAATGATTTCAGTACCTGCTACCTACAGCGACCAGAGATGCTAGGCAGGTAGTTAATATTGGCCGTCTATTGAGCAACGGATATCGTTGCACTGCACTACGAAGCGATGTAACAGTTTTTTTCCTTATTGAGTTTCAAAATGAACTGCACTTTAAATAAAACTGAAACTCTTTCTTAGTTAATTTTGTCCCATATTACGTCTTCATAACACAGGCACGGTATTTTTCTGAAATTAAATTTTGTCGATCCTTCTGATCTCATATATTTTCACAACTTAAGTGACATAGTACTCACACGAGCTAACACTGTAGCAAAATGAACACTCAATGAAGAAAGAAGGTGGTCGAACCAAAATTACCTGACAGAATGATCTGAACAAAATGAGTGCGCGACACTATTGTGTTCAGTACTTGTAGCTTAATGTGTGTAATCTAGACTGTTCTTACTCCTTTACTCACTTAAGATTATATGGTACTCCTATTTTATAACTAATACTCATTTTTCAGTTAAACTAATTAAAGTTTACTTTTATTAAAATTACGAATTAGGGCCATCAAAGCTTGGCTGTATTGTCCCATAGGTGTCACGACAGCGTCGTATTTTCAGAGGTCAGTTTCTTATTCGTACTTAAATATCTCATTTAACACGCACTTGAGCCTACTGGTGATTGATCACTATAAATTTCAGTCATTATTAGGTCTAAAATGTTCCATTCTAATACTATATGAGCTTAAAAAATACTTCTCAAATATTCCAAGTATTTCAAGTCATTTTACTGAACTTTTCAGTCTTTTTGTACATTGGTTTATAATTTTTTCATTGGCTTTGTCTTGATCTTTGTTCTGATGGTTTGGAGACTGAAGATTTGGAACCCTGAGGGCACAGATCCGCGAACCCTTTGTGTCTATGGCTAGTAGTGTAAGAACTGAGCCCAACGGCATCGTTTTCTCTAGCACTTCTTCTCACAGGCAGCAAACGATTGACGGCAGCCGGTCTTGGACAGCTTTCAGCATTCCAGAAAAGTGAACATGAAACATTCGTAGACATTAAGAAAGTATTGTCAATGCTAAAAACGCCTGGAAACACGTAAAGCTATGTATTTCTTTCTGTTATTCCATATGTGCACTTCACGATTTACACAGTATCTCGCATTCCGTCGTATGATCTACGCATTCGAAAAACTGCTATCTTTTTTCCGTAACCACAAGTTTCGTACATTTTTCGCGAACACTCATTAAAATTTCTTCACTTAATGTCATCGAGATTCGTTCAGTTTCTCTTGTGTGCAACCGCGAGTTAAAAAACTCGTGCATCGTTGTATGAACTGTCTCTTTCAGAATTTATGCTTCGGCGTGCATCATAGTTTCACACAAGCATTAGTCATAGTTAATTACACTGATTTAAGGTTACCAGAATCTGTACACGAAAAGTTAAGTATACTTAAGCAGTGGAAAGGATTATAAGTCCTCGGAGGTTAAGTACTTCACTCCGTAGAATTTCCGTATTAGGTTCTCTAAGTCTTCCGGTCGCGTCCGGAGAGTTACAATTAATCTGTTAACGTCCCGCGCATCAAAAACCAAGCGAATACTACAATCTGATTTGGTCACGGAGAGTAACGGACTGCTGTACCAAGAACTTGACGGCTACGTATCTGCCAGCCTAACGCTTTACGGATCTCTTTGGCCAGTGCTTTCTTTTTTGGACCGAGTTACAGGACAAGAAGATCGACAGAAGGTTCCATGGGGATAAACACGCATATGGTACACGTAACCTTTACAATTCCAGGCTTTCCGTAAAACACCTTAATATGATTATTCAACAGATTAACAAGTTCCTCTATCACATATGTCTATTCAGTCGCTTTAATACCTGTAAGTTTTGAAATATCTACCTCCTTCGGATTACGGGCATAATACTAACTAAATTCAGCTTTAGTACCACTGGATTGACGCATTATATATCAATTAATTTGCAGTGGTTACTGTGACGTTCAGGCATTTTCACAAGGTCCAGCCTTATACTGTTACCTTTACTTTCTAAAACTAATGTTCATGCCTCGAGTTCCATTATAGCTGTTCTTCTCTCACGAAGGAAATAGCGTTCCCATACACAAGAGACCGATAATTTATTCAGTAACTACAAGATGCTGTTCCGTACTTCCTTCTGAATTACAACATCAACCAGTACTTGACACTTTATAGTGTCTGACTGCCGTCCAAACTTCCAGTAACATTACACTGCCGGCGGCTGCGGCCGAGCGGTCCTAGCCGCTTCAGTCGGGAATCGCGCTGCTGCTACGGTCGCAGTTTCGAATCCTGCCTCGGGAATGGATGTGTCTGATGTCCTTAGGGTAGTTAGGTTTAAGTAGTTCTAAGTCTAGGGGACTGATGACCTCCGATGTTAAGTTCCATAGTGCTTGGAGCCGTTTGATTTGAACATTACATTCATGAGCAAGGAAACTGGCATCTTACTTTTTAAACTGAGCTACTTGTAGAAATAATAGCTCATCACGTAAGTAGTGGCTCCAGTGTCATAATGGTATTTACAGATCTATCATTGACAGCTGCCTTCGTCGTAGCCTGTACCGTACTCTCTTTGCTTGATTTACAGTTTTGAGTTGTTTGCTAAGTTCATCCTGTAACTTCATGCCGTCGTTACATCGTAGTTTCCATCATGTCCTCCCTCAATGTCTGCGATCAGCCTCGGAAGGCAAAGATTGATCGTTTATAGTTTTACGTATGTGTTTGTCCGTTACAGCATTCTTCCGTAACGTCTACTATGGGTACACAATGACCTGTCTGCGGCCACGATTTTGGGGTACCTGGAATCGGTGACGTGTTATTACTCTGGCTGTGTGAATGTTGTTGCATCCTTAAATGCTGTTCAGTAGCGACTGCAGCTGCAGAAGCCTGCCAACAACCTGGACTGGAGTTTTGGAGACTTTGATTATGCATGGTTTGATTATCAAGGTGGTAATTCCCATCTTTATAGCTACCGTTATATTTTCTCTTGCAACAGTTATGTTTGATTGTCATCATTGGTTTGAATTCTGGTTGTTATAGGACAGTAAGTACTGATTAAAATTATTGGGTGGAGTTGGCTAGTAGGCAAAGTTTCCGTTTCTGTTCCCAATTCCTTTTCCATGGCGAATTCCATTTCGGTTATAATTAGAATAGTTCCGATTGTGATTATGTCCATTATTGTGGTTGTGATTGCTTTTCCTAGAATTTAAAGCAAAATTGTGATAATTCCAATTTCCCTCTATTTTTTTGAGGGCCTCTTAAATAAGAAAATCAACTATTGACAAAACGTATCCAAGGTCGGTATCTGGTACGTAAGTCAATTTTTCTCAAATATTGACAGGTAACTTTAGTTTCAGTCATCTAAATACTTTGTGAGGTGATATAGGTTACTCAGAGTACCGTGTTTTATTAATATAGCACTCGACATATTTCCGTAAGCCACCTTTCTTGGGATTGCAGTATTCAGGACTATAAGCCCTTTTCCTCAACTTCTCTTGTTTGCTAGTACACCAAAATTTGGATATGAATCTGCGTTAGAAATATTCGTACGCGTCACACAAATACACAACTTTACTTCCTCACAAGAAATCATCGCCAATTATTCGCGATACATCGAACCATACTTTATGATGTTAGTTCCACTACCGTAGAAAGATTTTCCTAAAACTTTTTATGAGTACTGTCGGACGTGGGATATCGTTCTCTGGAGAATAAGTATGGAATTGTCGAATTTAGTAATGCTCAGTTCAAGTTTTAATGTTTTGACTCATCTATGCTTTCCGAATACGGTCTCGGCTTAATATGCTCATTGCCATATCTGCACTGAGGCGATTCATTGTCGCTCACCTTAGTCTTAGTTGGAAAAATGCCCTGCCCTTCGCTGCTACTAAGACATGGCTTTCGAGTGATTCCGCCATTCGGTTCATTTCGTCCTGCCATTTAAGAAGTTCAAGAACCACTTTGTTTCTAATTTGCCGAAATTCGACTTTGAAATCTTCGATAATGGCTTGTACATCCCTGTCCGAACCTTTATTATGTGACTGATTAGCAGAAGCTATTTCGGAATTTATTTTTGTATAAATTTCAGCATTTT
The DNA here is from genome assembly GCF_023864345.2 of Schistocerca serialis cubense. Taxonomy (NCBI): domain Eukaryota; kingdom Metazoa; phylum Arthropoda; class Insecta; order Orthoptera; family Acrididae; genus Schistocerca; species Schistocerca serialis. Next base: position 358,586,457 of record NC_064646.1, read on the forward strand.
TGTTCTCGATTCATTCGGACATCTCATCTTCTTAGTTTCGATTTCACTTAACGAGAACGTTTTTCTTCGTTCCTACTTCAAGGCGTGACAATTTATCAGTCACTGCCTCCACAATCTTTTCAGTCTGAATTTGTCTCCCTTGTAAACGTTCTACGTTTAATTTTAACAGAGCAACTAAGGGTGGTAAACTTTCGTGCGTTTATTTCAACCAACACATTACGGACCTGATGTAAGTCGTCAAAAATCTTTCTACCCCTTTCCACCAATTTTCTATCGCATTACGTTTCCCTTTATCTGTCCTTTTCGTCCCGTCTATTTTCCCTTTCCTTATCTCTCCCTGCTAGTTCAGCGAGCAAGCGCTTATCGTTTCCTCCTGTTTTTCGTCTAATCTCATTAGAAGAGCCGTAAACTTATCAGAAGCCATCTGTCAAATAGGTACATATTCCGATTTTGCAGCTAATTGTATGTGTTCCTCAACCTTATCGGGTAAAGCTGTTTCCGAATAAGGTTCACAATGTTCAATAATCGAGACAGAGGAATCTGCATTGGATGATTCAAGATAATTGACTCTGTTAATTGCTGGCATAAGTTTATTTATTTATTTAGTGAGTCCTTTGATCATATGTAGTACAGTGTACAGGATGATATTGGACTTATTACTAAGGTCAAAATGATACATATTTTAATAATCATTTTTGAACATGCTACCAATTTCAATAGTTGTAGTTCTTACAATGATACAATGTTACAAATTACAGTCGCTTTAGTTCTTAATAGTTATTCTGGTCCAAGTATTCCTTTACTGAGTAGAAACAGTGGTACTGTAGATATTCTGACAGATCTTTCAAAAGCACTAATATTTTGTAAGCATTTTACACTATGATAGTCTATCATAGAGTTTAATACACAGATAGCATGTACCTTTCTGATACAAACTGGTACTGGCTGGGGGGTACATGCAAGTTATATTTTATTCGAGTATTATAATCATGCATATCTTTGTTTTTTAAAGTATTATCATCATTTCCAATCATATACTTTTTATGTACATTAGTGTGTCAACAATAAACATACATGGTAGAGGTAGTATATTCAGTGCTTTAAATATTTGTTTGCAGGACTGTCGAGCACCACTCCCTGTCATAATCCTAATGGATTTTTTTGTATTCTGAAAGTCCCTTGAGCTGCTGGGGAATTTCCCCAGAATATGAGTCCATACTTGAGATGGGAATTGAAGTACGCATAAAAGGCACACAACAGTGCCTGTTCATTTATGCATCGTTTGAGAAAACTAAGAAGATAACAGCCCGTGCTCAGCTTGGCATTAATTTGTTCTATGTGTTTGTATCCAGATGCCGAGTAATTTTGTAGCCTCATCATTTGCAATAGGTTGTTGATTGATTTTTATTTCGGGATATATCAATGTGGTGTTTTGCTGGTTATGGAAATTTAAGGCTACTGTTTTGTTGTAGTTTATTATCAACTGATTTTCTGCTGTCCAATTACTTAGATGTTTTGTAACTGTGTTTACTTCTTCTTGTATATCTTCATTTTTTGCTGCTTTTACCAGTATTGTTGCGTCGTCAGCAAACAGTATTACTTTGTGGGAATCAATATGTATAGCCAAACATTGATGTATAACAAGAAAAGTAAGGGTCCATTACCGATCTTTGCGGTACCCCGTAAGTGATTGGGCTTTCTGATGATACATATTCTGTGATTATTATCATCTATATGCCTGATGGATACTTTTAGTTTACGGTTGCTGAGAAATGAACGAATCCAATCATTTGCCAACCCCATAATTCCATAGTGCTCTAGCTTCTTCAATAGTGTTTTGTGGTTTACCATATCAAAGGCTTTGGTTAGGTCCAAAAATATACCTGTTGTTTGTTGTTTTTCATCTATTGGTTTTAATACAGTAGATATGCATTCGTAGATTGCTGTCTCCGTTGATTTCTTGCTTCTAAAGCCACGTTGAGTAACTGATAGCACACTATTTTTGTTTATAGACTTTAACACCTTACTACACACAATTTTTTCTATTACTTTTGAGAAACAGGATGTTAATGTAATGGGACGATAGTTTATTACTTCATCTTTGTCACCAGCTTTGAAAATAGGGACGACTTTTAATGTTTTTAGAGGATCTGGGAAGATGCCTGACTCTAGGGAACAGTTGCATAAGTGAGTAAGGGGGTCAATTATATTTTGGATACAGAGTTTTAGGATTCTTTTCGGTATACCATCAATTCCTGCTGAGTATGTTGTCTTTAGTTCTCTGACAGCCTTCAATGTCTCCTCCCTGCTTACTTGGTCCACGAACATTGAAAATTTATTACTGTTGCACTTGTTTACCACTTGATGCTGAGTTGAACTAAAATTAGTTTTTAATAAATTTTCAGCTATCCCAGTGAAGTATTTGCTGAATATGTTTGCTGTTTCTGTAGGCTGTAAAATCTTTTTATTGTTGTGTATCAAGACAATGTTCTCCTCAGTTCTCTTATTTTTGCCAGTTTCTTTTTTAATGATGTCCCACATAGATTTCACTTTATTTGTAGAATTATTTATGTAGTAATCATTGAACATTCTTTTTGCCTGTTAAATGACCTTTTGTAAGATTTTAGTGTATGTTTTGTATTGAGTATGCATTTCCTCAGTGGCATTATTTTCTTTGCAGATTCTATGCAGCTCCCTTTTTTTCTGGCAAGAAGTTCTGATTCCCTTAGTAATCCAACCCTTCCCTCATCACTTCTCTGTTATATTTACCATTTTTTGAGGGAAGGTTGTAACAAAATGCTTTACCATTTTTTCTAGAAAAATATTGAATTTCGACTTCAAATTTAGCTTTTCATAGACATCAGACCAGTCTTCAGTATGCAATAGTGAGTTAAAGTGGTCAATGCTTTTCTGCCTGTAGATCCTTCTCTTAACCTTTAGTAAGTTATTCTTAACCGGTCTTCCTTCCTTTGTGCTGGTAAGTATTTGAGCTTTGTGGTTACTGTATCCTGTGTTAAACACTTTTACTGACCACTCCAACTTCTCTTTATCAATCAGGATTTGATCTAAACCTCTTTGACTGGTTGGTGTTATTCTCGTTGCAACTTTAACTGTGGCTGTAAGGTTATGTGTTTTAATGAGATTGCCAAGGGCGGTTTTATGTTTACATTTACTAAGAAAATCTGTGTTAAAGTCATCACATACTACAACATCAAACCTTGTTTTATGCAGCTTATTTAAGAAAACTTCCATTTTTTCTAAAAATACCTCAAACTTTCCCGTTGGAGAGCGGTACACTGTAGCTATTATCAAACCTAATTTTGGAATTTTTATCACTGTCATCTCAAAGTCTTTTCACAACTTAGGGAGGTGACATTATCTATTTTAGTAACCTCCATATTACCTTTTACATATATGGCTACACCTCCATAGTGACCACAAGGTCTACAATAGTACTCAGCCAGAGTGAAATTGTGTATGCAGACAGATTTAATTAAGTTCTCATCAAGCCAGTGTTCTGAAAGACACATTACGCAAATATCCTCTAGTTCATGCATTAATAAAATATTTAGTTCTTCTACTTTATTGCTTAGGGACTGAACATTTTGGTGAAAGATCTTTATTACAGAATTGGTGGGAAAATCTACAGTACCACCTATCTTCAGTTTAAATGTTTCTTGTTTGTGCAATTTTTACCTACTTCTTTTGGCAGTAAAAAATCATTCAGATGAGGAGGCTGCCTGATGTTTCTTCTAGTTGGGTGAGATGAGTCTTCCCTAGTGATCCATTTCTCCAAGGTACTCTGACCTGCAATCTTTTTGTGCTTCTTGTCACTCTTGTTTACAAAACGGCAGATTTCTTCAGCCAAGAACTGTTTACCATAGTAATTCAAATGTAGGCTGTGACTGGTATGCATGTCTCTGTTTAATGTACTGACATCTATTAGATTCACATAAGGATATTTTTTGCACAGTTCATTTATCTCAATGTTCACTCTTTCTATCAGTTTGTTTACACATGTCCGGGGCGGTAAGTCATACCTATAGGGTTGATTTACCACAGTTACCTTTGTTTTGTTTAATTTGGGCAGCACACTGTCGAGAACTGTGATGAGTATTTTACCTTTATATCTGCCAACGTCGTTTGCGCCTGCACAAATTACGACACAGTCATTAAAGTCAAGGCTTTCACATGATTTTGCAAGAGACTTCGTAACTTCTTCCATTCCTGTCCCTGGCTTTATAAAGGCTTGTACGCTTAGGTTTGACTGTGTGTCTGTCACTTTTTCCGCCAGTTGACATTAGTACTTTTTTGTCTTTTTTGTGTTGGTCATGTTTTGAAACGCTAGTAGATTTCACGCAACGTGACTCCTGCTGTTTTTTTATAGTTTCTGGACTCACTTGATTTTCAGCTACACTCTTTCCAGACTCGTTTGGAGTTTTGTTTGAAGCAGTTACTTTGATATGTCCAAGTTTTGTGCTTGTGGCTGCTGTATTTTTTCGTTTACTTCACTGGTGTCCGATATTGTTTGGAGCTTCTGTTGATAATGTTCTTCTTGATTATTACAGTCCCGATTTTCCAACTGTTTCTCTAGTTGGATGACAGTCCTTTTTAGTTCTTGTATTTCACTATTTCTTGCGGATATCACAATACGAAAGTCGTCACAATGTTTACACTTGTTGTGCACTGAACTTGCTTCCCTCTTTCACTTGCTTTCGATCTTGTAATGATTTCATGTACGTTTTTAACTTTTAACTTATAGCAATAACATTTACCTGGTTGGATGAAACTAGTTTTTCTGCACTGGTAGCATAGAAACTCATTTTGTTTCATGATTTTCACGGAACTCGAATTTCGCGTACCTTTTTTCACCGCCATCTTGCTTTGTGTTCCACTACCGTCAAAATCTGCTAAATTTTCACGTGATCTGAGATCTGTAAATCTGCCTGCATCCATCCTTCCTCTTCTAGTCCTAACCTTTCTCATCTGAACATGATAGCCTCAGATACTATCCTGGTAATTATAATGCACTACAGCCAAAAATTCCAGTAAAATTTCTAACCAAATCTATTCCCTATCGATTTTAACACACACGTTATTGGGGAAATCCACACTCTTCTAACGACTTAGCACCAACTACGAAATATCTTGGCCTGGACTACTATTCATCAAGATGAAGATGCTGCGCAAAAGGCAAGTTGTCAAATTCCACCGTATCAGTTTTTGTAGTCGTGAACTATTTCACCAGCAGTACTTCAGTATTCAAGTAAACCTTCACTAATAAAATCATGAACTAGTACAAGGCAGGAGCATGAAAGAAAAGAGTCACAGATTACTTACAGTAAAATTTGCAATACCCCACAATTTAATTACACCTCATTAACTGTTCGTGATTTCACAACTAGTAAAGTCTTCTAATAAACAATAGTAACCAATTATGACGTCTGTTATTTTGGTCCTGGCTGTTTTTTATTAACTGTAGACTCCAGTCGTCTCGTAGTCCGGGCTGAACTACTAATTCTTCTACGTTGTTTGTTGCCAAAGTCTTCCTTCTCTCGTCAGTGTGTCTAATTATGTTTCTCCTGCGTTGGTAAGATTAGGATCAAAGTCTTCTCCGTCGTGTTACTGGATTTCTCAAAATCTGTTTTTCAGTTTGAAGCTGGACTTCAAATATTTTTGAAGTAATTGATAAATGTTGAGACACGCTCATGTACAAAACCCGTTCTAGTTTAATCAGCAATGTGGAACAATCCTCTATATGTTACGAAGTTAAAGTAAGAAGAAAAGTTACTTGAGATTGTCATAATATTTCTTGACGTCGTTTCGACTAACAAGGAGACCGCACGAAAGTCCTCTCACCGACCTGATACATAATAACAGAATGTGTACGCAAACAGGAAGACGCAACTGTCAATCATTTCCGGCAAAATAGAGTTTGAAAGTCTTATGCATGCTGATACCTTTGGTGTGGTAGTATCCTAGGAGCCCGGACCAAAGTCAGTTAGCATTTTGTTTCATAAGCAAGACGTCTCTGGTTCGAATCTCGCTGCTGGTACCCTTTCCCCATCCACATGTAATTCTAAGAACAGATTTATTGTGACTGTGCATATTATCAAGACTTAATTAATCATCTATTATTTTCATTATCTTTGGCCTTAAAAAACTAATTTTTCTGTATGATTTTGGAAGTAGTTTCAGATAATAACCGCATTCCTGCAGGTATGTTTCTGCTCAGCAAGAAACCGTTTTCCCGATATTTCTACGATAAGTATCATCCCGATTCGCGCATTGCTCCATAAATTACAAATTATAACCGTCACAAATGTAGATACAATAATATAAATGACACTGATGATTCTGATTTTATTGAAAGTCTGTTATATCCTTTTCCTTATTTCTAGTCTCTTACAAAAATATTTTGTTCTATTTCCGGGATAAAGATTATGAAAATAGTAAATGAATCCTTAAATACTGATAATTTGCACGGTCGTTATATATTTGTCGTTATAATTTCGAAGGAATGAATAATGAGGTACCAACAGGGAGATACCATCCAGTTAATTGGCACTTATGAAACTATGTCCTCACTGACTCGACTGAAGACTCCTACAATACTAACACTGTATGGTGTCAGAACCTGATTTTGAAGTGTATTCAACCACACTTTTCCTGCTAAGCTTCTTTTTAAGTACAACTGTAACGACTGGTGTGTTGTTTTTTTCTGAAAGCTCAAATTCTATGAGCAGATAACAGGTTGATGAGATCACATAACGTTTTATTCCATCATGAATTGAAGTAGCATTTCGTCGTACATGCAATTCTATCCGCTCGTTAGGGTAGTGAAAAGTACGTGAGGCGTTCAATAAGAGATGCAAACCAACTTTTTTCTCGGCCAGTTTCGATTGAAAAAACGCTGAATTCGTTGTGCGACTTTAGGGAACATTCTCGCTTCAGCCCCTACAGTTTCGTGAAGTTCCGCTACTTGGCGACGTTATACGTAGCCTTCAAAATGGTGTTTCTAGCGGAGATGCCTTTAATACAGAGAGTTGGCATTGAGTTTCATCTGGTGGAAAACCAAAGCATCCCAGATTTTCATAGTCACTTGCAGAATGTCTACAGAGACCTGGCAGTGAACAAAACCACTGCGCGTCGTTGTGTGAGGCGTCTCGCATCATCCCACTGTAACAATTTCTGAATGTATGGGGAGTCACATTGTCCTGCTGGAATAGCCCAAGTACGTCGGCATTCACAATTGACATGAATGGAGACAGGTGTTCAGCCAGGATGCTTAAGAAATTGTCACCTGTTAGAGTCGTATCTAGACGTATCAGGGATCCCATATCACTCCAACTGGACACTCCCCACACCATTACAGAGCCTCCACCAGCTTGGATAGTCCGGTGCTGACATGCAGGTGCCGTGGATTCAGGAGGTTGTCCCCATACCCGTACACTTCCATCCGCTCTGTACAGTTTGAAAAGATACCCTTCCGACCAGTCATCAATAGTTCAATGTCGATGTTGACGGGCCGAGGCGAGGCTTTGTGTCGTGCAGTCACCAACGATAAGTGGGCCTTCGGCTCCGAAAGCCCATATCGATAATGTTTCGGTTAATGGTTTTGCACTTGAGACTTGTTGATGCCCAGCATTGTAATCTGCAGCAGTTTTCCGAAGCGTTGCACTTCTGTCACGTTGAACGTTTCTCTTCAGTCATCGTTGGTCCCGTTCTTGCAGGATCTTTTTCCGACCGCATCGATGTCGGAGATTTGATAATTTACCGAATTCCTGATATGCGCGGTACACTCGTGAAATCGTCTTAAGAGAAAATCCCCACTACATCGCCACCTCAGAGATGCTGCGTCCCATCACTCGTGCGCCGACTATAATACCACGTTCAAACTCACTTAAATCTTGATAACCCACCATTGTAGCAGCAGTAAGAAATGCGCCAGACAGTCGTTATCTTATAAAGGCCATATTATGCCTGTTTGCATGTCTGTATTTTAATACACATGCCTATACCAGTTTAAGGATTATTAATCTTATGACAGTTATTGTTTTTTGTTTCGGCGAGTTTATTATGTTCATCCGGTGCCTGAAATTCACACCTTATTACCATCATGGAAGCTGATTTTATATAAAATTCTTCCGATATATATTGATGAATACTTCTTCATGCACAAAATTCAGTAAGATAATTCTTTTCTTGTGCGGGAACCGTTGGGTATACGCGAAAATTAAGAAGCGGACTTTATGCCCGGCGGGCCTGTCTTGTAGAGAAGTAGCATACTCCGTCAACGGATTCTACACTCTCTTTTCTTTCGTCAGGAGCATACAACAAAAATATAACATTACACTACATTCATGCTCATACACACACCTATTCTCCATACATTCACATACGACACTATCTCACGTATTAGCAAGGAGCGGGCCAGTTTACGAAGAGAAAGAATACCCTTACGACAGGCAGCAGTATTTACCACGAAGATAGCGCAGTCAACAATGTGATGTGTGATACGACGTTTTCTTGTGTATTTCAATATAATTGATGATAGTACTATATTATCTTCACACTATTGAACATTTATTCAGAAATTAGGACGTTAGTTCAATAAATTTGGAAACGGTCAATGTAGAACACGCCGTTCCCAAGAATTTGCGTACCTAAAATGTAGAATAGCACTGAGAGATTACTGAGAAGGCAGTTAAGAGAAACATTCACAGAATTCGTCGTGTTTCTGACAAGCGAAGTCAGCAGCCATATTATGTTTGACCCAGTCTGCCGAAGCCGAAACTACAAGTAAATTAGCTCTCCGACTACGTGTAAGACGTTGAGGCTCAATATCGTATGCACCAACATTTAAATGTATTCATGACACAAGTGAAATGTTCAACAGAGAGACTTCCTGTATCTAAATTAATCTAGTTTTACGAGCGCATTGGACTACTAATAACAGATAAAAAATTACTTGTGATTTTGACGAAATGGAAAACGCAACGAGCCTGTTGTTTACGTATCGTATGACATGTGTCGTTATTAAATTTCCCTTTGATGTTTCATTTAATTTATTTCTGCGGTGGGGAATTTTTTGGTTTCGCCGGCAGGCGCCAGTTGGCTCGTGTCAACAGCAGGGCAACGCTTCAAAATACCTCTGTGACCTGGTAACGTGAGGTCACGGACGTCTCTCTCTCTCTCTCTCTCTCTCTCTTTCTCTGTCTCTCTTTGTCTCCACTTACAGTACACCATTCCGCGTTCTATGAATGTGCCGCCACAACAAGTTCTTTCAGGCCAGAGATTTCTCAAGCTGATGCGGTTTCATACGATCTCATATAAACTATTCGTTCACTCGACGTATTATAAGGCGGTTATGAATGCAGCGAATAGTGAATATAATAGATAGTTGCTCAATATTGGTTATACCGGTAATCAACGTGTCAATTGTGTTTACTCGTAGACGGTAAAATGTGATAGTTGCTGAAGCAAAGTACTTGGTCTAACTGTTCTAGTACTATATGCGTTACTGCCATATAGAACATAAAATGCCCACTTACCCAGAATATATTGCGCAGTTCCACCTCAGAACCAAACTATTTAAATAGTCGTGAGATACATCTCTCCATATTTCATATAAGCTACGGAAAGTCTATGGCATAAACCACGCTTCTAGATACAATTTATGTTTTTTAACTCGAGCTGAGCCGCTGCCTGTTTCCCTTCCACATAATTATTAGTGACACGTTGGTTAGCGTGTAGCTAAATACATAATAACATCGTTGTTAAAGCTAACTTCACTCCCCAACCCTTCTCCTTCTTCTGCCACATGATCTTAAATACGAGTTATTTTGGAGGTGTACATTAACGTCGAACAAAAATGTCTTTGTCACTAACATAATATGTTCTAGACCATTAAATATTTGTAGAGACACGATTTTAATATCATGTTTCAAACGATTTGTAAAATGAGATAAATTGCATACTAAGTACTACATTGAAATATGAATGAATTACTTTCGTGAAGGTAATTTCTGTTTTACTTCCATTTTAAAGCTCTTATATTCTAAATATTACAACTTCTGTTTCATAATTTCTCAGATAATTATTTTTTGACTAAATGTTACACGAAACACTGTAATTACAGATAAAAGTAGGAGAATGCAACGAATACACGTCATGGCCTTTGATAATGTTAGTATAAATGAAATTATTCTTAGTTATAATGATACATGTCGAGAGCGATGAGTAGATTGCAGTTTTGTGTGATTTTTTTAAATTTCGCATTTTATATGTGTTCTTGAAAACTCACAAATATGACTAACACTGTGTCTCATAGTTACTGACGTGCAAAAATGGTTTATAGATTCGTAGGTTCATCCACTGCTGGTGAAGGTAAATAATGAGACTACTCCATTATTATCAAATGTAAGGAAAATGAGAGGCTAAATTCAAATTGTACAACACTCCTCTAGATGGGTGATCCGTTAAATGGTGGCTCCTTATGTGTGAACGTGAAATAAATATCGAAAACATGTGAACGAAAATTGAATGTCATTTTGGCGCAAATCATATCGGCGTTCTAGATTTAAAACTGATGATGGTTCCAATAGGACCTCTCTGCCATCGGGCATGTAAATGAGTACACAGTGTCAATTCTTGTAAAGACAATGTATAAGGGAATTTGATGTTATAATTACACCTCATTTATTCCAAAATGGGTTCTTGTGTTTGTACAAAGTGTATCAATCTCAGCTGGGATCTACGTGCGGCGTATCCTCCTCCCTCTACCGAATGAGGTGTTGCACTGTATAAGAAACTGACAGGACTCCTGTTCGACAGACCAGATTTCGTATTTCCTGATCCCCAAAAATCTTTGAAGCTGTCAACACTAGGGACGTGAAAGCTAACTTGACCGTGAACACCTGGTTCCAGGACGATTGTTGAGTGCTTAGAATCGACCATACGGGACGTGCTCTCTAACATGATTACTACCGTAACGCTGTCTAGCGAGTCTTTGACTGCATTTCGCGCAACAACGGACTGACACATGTGAAAGAGATTCGTTAATTTTGTAACTGAATCTCAAAGAGACCTTGGTTTTGATCTTCGTTAAAATCAGTGATCAACGTTCGTCAGCAGGCATTATTGGCGTTACTTGGCGTGACCTTCATGCGATAAAAAACAATGACGAGGTGAGTTATTGCAGTGTGGTGAGAAACCACTATTTTAAAAAGGAATAATTTACTTAGCTTTTGTCTACAGGAAATTCCTGTTAGCTGGTTCAGAATCCATTTTTTAGTCCCTACTTTATAAGGAGAGATCCAGGTTTTCTTAGTTCATGTATTAATTTTTGGTACAGAAGCACTCGCAGAGCTTTCTATTAATTTTTGATAACGAAACAATGCAGAGCTTTGATGGTCTTCACTATTACCGTAATTAATTGTTTTCACAATGTATCACCCAAACCACCAGTTACGAACTTTGCAAGATTCTTCCTACACTTTTTCGACCAACAAGTTCCATCATAGAATAGCCCAGAACTTATAGAGCACATCTCCATTAACACTAAAGATGTTACCGACCTACGGACCCAAAGATAGTCATATATCATCAACACATTACAAAATTCACTTCACAGGTAATTTCAGTTTATCATAAAAAATTTAAATAGTAATAATTTCAAGCTTCTTTCTCAAAATTTGAAAAAAAATTCGTAGATAACACTTTCCATTTGTTTAATCGTAAACAGTAACCAAAACTTCCGGACCTATAAAGTATATCATTGGATCGGATAGTTTGTTTGTGCCATGTACTAAGGATTAATTGTGTCTCTGACTATTTCCCTATTTCCATTAAATGGTGTACAGGCGGTCTGTGGCGCTTAACACCATCAAAAGAGGATTCTGGATTGCTGTTAGACTTACAGGTCATTATAACTTACACCAACATTAAACTAATATTAAAATATGAAAAAGACTCGTTTGCATATTTTATTCCTGCGAGGAAAGAGACTAAAATCATGGAAAAAAGTTATTTACCAAATACGTAGGTACAATATTGAAGATAATTCTCGCTGCAAGAAACAGCTACTTCATGGAATAAGGGATGGATTTTGTAGAGAGGAACTGAAGTAATTACGTAAGCATATGAGGTGGAACGAGTATGTGAAAACTGTGGTGGAGATGGCAGATGGAGGACTTAGGTTTACCTCGAGAATTTCAGGAACGAGTGGTTGACCTGTAAAGGAGACCGCGTATAGGACGCTCGTGCGACCTATTCTTGTGTACTGCTCGAGTGTTTGGGATCCGTACCAAGTCGAATTGAAGAAAGACGTCGAAGTAATTCACTGGCGGACTGCTACGTTTGTTGCCGGTGGGTTCGAACAACACGAGAGTGTTGCAAAGATTCTTCGGAAACTGAAATGGGAATCGCTGGTGGGAAGGCGACGCTCTTTTCGGTGAAGACTATCAAGAAAATGCAGAGAGCCGGTATTTGAAGCTGACTGCCGAATAATTCCACTGCCACCAACATACATCGCGCGTAAGGGCCACGAAGATAAGATACGAGATACTAGGTCTCATACGGAGGTGTACAGACAGTCGTTTTTCCATCGCTGTAGTTGAGTGAAGTGTATCTTTGTGGGTGTATTCGTAGATGTAGATGTAGAAGGTAGGGAGCGCAGATTACGTCACATTTGTGTATTAGGACCTATATAAGGCCTCAAAGGTTGTGGTAAAGTCTGCAATATGGAATATATATTTCTGAATTTATTTACCACTTGTAGGCGACTACAATTAAATTGTTAGAGCATACTAAAGCCAATAGTTGACATAAGCATTAACACTACGAAAACTGGTATGCAAAAAAATGCTCGCAATTTCGTCCCCTATAGAAATTATGAAAAATACCATTAATTTAATGTATTGTCGATTATAATCATGCCAAACAATTTCAGTATTATAGATCACTTATAGATCATGAATGAACAATGTCTTCTAAGTTATTTTCAGTGTTTTAAACACGTGTCACATATTAATTTCTGTGTTTGGGTAGATAAAGAACATGTTTCAAGATAACAAACCAATCAATTTGTGTAACGAATCAGTTTCTCTCCACTTGCATTTTTCAATAGGAAAACGTAAAATAATTTTTTTATGAATAGCAAATGAAATGAATTTTTAATAACAGTTCCAATTTTCGTCCCCGGGACGAAAATAAGAACCCAAATAGGGACGAAATTACAAATGCCTCCACATTTATTGAAACTGCCGCTGGAGTAACATAGGTCAAACCCCCCCAATACTTCAACACAACCCAAACCTCACTCTAGGAGAAGCAGGCCGTTAACTTGACTGTTGCACTAACTCAACTGAGTGTAAAAATATGAATTCCCTCGCACGCAGAAGGTACACGTGCTGCACACAGCAGACTCTCTCAATAGAACTATCGACTGAGGTCGCTCGTGCACGTACATTGAACCATTTATTACGACTAGTAGAAACTGGATATTCGTAGGAGGACGAAATTAAGAGCAGGGACGTTTTAGGGCCCGTTACCTTACCTTTATTTGCCTCTATAACTATATTTACAATGACACTGACACTGCAGAGCACACTTCCAAATATTCACAATTTTTTTTTACTGTACAAAATTAAGTGTAACTATTGCGACAGATTTCTGCGCGCTTGAAAGTAGTATTCGCTTCAGTAACATTGCTGTAACCACCACCGAAGTTAGATATCACCGTGAAAAACTTCTCACAGACGACAGATGGTAGCTCTAGCTTTCGAGAGTATATAAAACCTGTTGGAAGTGACATAGAAAAGCAGTCCAGTCGTTGTCGTAATGAGGAATCGGAGCCATGTATCTGACTTCCAAAAGGGCATTAACATTGGCTTTCGTCCCAGAAGTGGAAGCTTTGCCGAAACGACTGCTTTCTCACACTGTCTGTGGTTACAGCATACCATGTAAGGCACGGTAGTGCTATCCAAAATCGGCGTCGAGGCAATCGTGGTGCATCAGGGATTATAGATGATAGGAGCGAACGACGGCTGCGGAGATGAATCTGTACTGGCGAATAGACATACTCTGTTGAGCAACTGAGCGCCAAGGTGAACCATAGGGTTCCGAGAATGTCTCCACAACCTACTGTTCAGTGAACGTTGTTGCATATGGGATTCAGCAGCAGGCGCCTGGTCCATGTTACCATATTGATTGCCATTAATCGACGGCGAAGGTTGCAATCTGCGTGGCAGCGCCGAAACTGAACGGCGGCAGAGTGACAACAAATCTTTCCATCGGGTAGGTGGCCATTGGCGTGTACAGCGTGAAAGGTTTGGAAGCAAAATCCCTGCAACCATTGGCAGAAGGGTACAGGACGGAGGCATTTCGTGGCTGATCTTGCCATTTTGAAAGTGACAGTGGATCAAGACAAGTACGAGGGTTGGAACTTAAATAGTGGAAACTATTTATCCTCAACCGATACGAAGAAGTTGCTTGTTTGCACCTGTAACTGTCCTTCAACGTACTCAGCAGCGTTCTGTAGATCACTTTGCCAAATATTTGGAAGGCGTAGTATACCGTCAGCAGAGCCTGTTCTGTTGATGTGCGAATGGAGCGGTCTACTGCCTGTCGAATGTCTGGAAGTGGTTCTGTCATCTTCGGAATCAAATCAAAGTCACAGGGACGTAAGTCCGGGGAGTATGGTGGATAGTACAGTACTTCCAAGCCCGTCGACCGAACAGAGCAGCCACAGCTTGCGCTGTATGTGCACGCGCATTGTCCTGCAAAATGATGAGTGAATTGCACAGAAAGTGTCGCCGCTTCTTTCGCAAAGCTGGTCGCAGGTGATGCTCCAAAAATGAACAGTAATACTGAGCACTGACGGTCTGCCGTGGAGGAACGTAATGCGTTATGATAACTCCATCACAGTCGTACACGAGAATCACTATAAATTTCATCATACCGGGGCTCTGACAAACTTTCGACTTTCCCGGCGACCCATAATGACACCATTCTTTGGATTAGTGTTTCAGTTTTGGCCAGTACGATGTGGCCCATGTCTCATCCAGTGTTACGATACGACGTAAAAAAGCCTCTCCTTCGCTCTCATATCGCCCCAAGTGCATCAGAGCAGCGTGGTAACGTATCCATTTCTGCATTTCCGTCAAGTCATGAGGAACCCATAGTGATGCAATTTCTCACATGCCCAAGCGTTCCTTCGGGATGCGAAGCACAGTCGTATGCGCTAATCTGGTTTCATGGGCGAGCTCACGAATTGTATGGCGTCGATCACTGACCACTAACGCTGCAACAGCACGCACTACTTCTTCAAAGACGCTAGGACGACCTGCCCGATGCATGTCTGCTACCTCCGTTGAAGGCTTTTACCCAACGTGCCACTGTTCTTTATGGCCATGCCGATTCTCCGCACGCCTCTTGAAGACCTTGATGACACTGCCGTGTTGTACGACCTCTGGCACATTCAATTTTGATCGAACTCCGTTGTTCCTGTTTCGAAATCATAGTTAGACCGCTCGCTCACAAGTAACCTTGTTTCCCTCGATTGTACGTACGCCGATGACGTGGGACGAGAGAGTCCATTTGGTCGGAGGTTAAGTAGGTATGTCAACGCGTGCTATCAGCGACAATAATAGATTCCATTGAATAGTGTCTCTACAGCAGTGTTGTCACTGTTTAAGTTCCAACCTACGTATTTATCAATCCTTGTGGAGCTTGGGAGCATGCAGTTTCTTTCTCCTCAGCACGATGGCGTCTACCAGCAGGACAACGCAACGTGTAACACAGCTTACAGTCTACGTGCGTTGTTCGAAGAGCACCAGGATAAGTTTACCATGTTCTCCTCACGACCAGTTTCCACGGATTTAAAGCCGATCGGGAACCAATGGGACCACCTCGATCAAACTGTTCGCTCCATGGGTCCTCAACCGAGAAATCTTGCGCAGCTGGCCACGGCGCTGGAGTCCACATGGCCCCACAACCTACCTTGAACAACCTCAATGATCCTCCTCCTGTACGTCTCGTAGCAGACCGCGCTGCAAGAGATGGCTATTCAGGTTTTTGACACGTGGTCACATTAATGAGACTCATCTGCAGACGAGGACGGATTTCGGTGAACATATGATTGCAAAAAAATACTCGGTTATGGAAACAGCAGACAATACGGTAATGTTACATACCCCATGTAAATATGGACTGGTTATGGCCTAAATTTTTGTTCTTTTGCGTTGAAAATTCTCAATTTTTATGTCACTATAGTAGGTTGAAATTTTAATTTGTAGAAATAAAACCAGAAAAACTTATTTTTTGGCCTATATCTCATTTTTTTCACTATATTATATTTTCATATACAAAAATTACATCATGAGATGTCGTACTGCTTGAAAAATATTTTTCACTCGTTGGCACAAGAAAAAACAACACCTTACGATGGGAACATTTAGAATTAGATCTTAATTCTGTACAGTAAATAACGATATTTACACATCTCCCAAAAATCTGATCAAGAGCTCCTAGCTTTCCAGTTCTAAATCATTTGTTAGCGAAAATTTCATTATTTTCTTCTGAAAGGCTTTCGGTGATGCTTCTGGCTATCACTGCTGTCTTCAGACTGAATTTCTTCAGTTTCTGGTGAAAAAGAGGAAGTATTCAGCTTATTACATGTACGATGTGACGTGATGTTTCCTTTGTTTGGCCTGTAAATTGTTGAGTCTGGATTCTTAAAGCATCGGTTCTGCTTTTGATTCACTGCTTTCCTCATTTTCTGTATAAATATCAGATGGAAAATCATCCTGGAGAACTCCAATATCTCCTTATGTTCTAGCATTCTCGCCACAGCCGATCATCAAAAAATATCAGCTGTAACCATGACCGGTTTCACAAGTAAAATATTTGATATTCAAAAATTTTCTAAATAACTCCAGTACTCTGATTCCAAACAAATATTAACACAGATAGGTTTACCACGAATAGGGAAGAGTATGAACACAGGAAACTTATAATGACCACATTCCAACCGCTCTCAGTCATGCATCCCGTGGAAAGTGCGTGCCTTATGATCAGTGATACCTTTCTCTACGTTAACTCGCGCGGTCTTAGGCGCCTTGCCACGGTTCGCGAGGTTCCCCGCGTCGGAGGTTCGAGTCTTCCCTCAGGCATGAGTGTGTGTGTTGTCCTTAGCGCAAGTTAGTTTAAGTTTGAGTTTGGTCCCAAAGGAAGTTACCACAAATTTACAATTTCTACGTTGACTAATTGAATAGGTTCAGGTCTGTTTGTTTCCAGGAAGCCGAAGACGTTACCCTCGGGAGTTGGATCTCTAACTACTTGCTTAAAGTAATTTTCGGGCGAGACATTCAGAACAATGTCATGGAAATCTCTGTGTTGCACAGTGTTGTACTTTTAGTACGTGCACAGTATAGTGTCAATACCTACTAAATTTCGTGAACCAGGATATGATATCTAACCAAGAAGATTGGATTGGAGGCGGAGCTGCAGAGCCCGGACGGTGTCCGTCGAGGAGTCTGCTCGTCGGCAGCAGGCAGCATTGTCGTAGTGGTGCAGATGTTTGGCCCGAACTGAACAGCCTAGCCACATCTATATGTGGGACTAAATATTGTTGCGCAGCAGAGTATATTCTTTAGGTCACATGGGTCGTGGATGCAAATAGGTTCCCCGGTTCAAAATGGTTCAAATGCTATGAGCGCTATGGGACTTAACATCGGAGGTCATCAGTACCCTAGAACTTAGAACTAAATGAAAACTAGAAAACTAGATAGTAGAGCACTTGCCCGCGAAATGCAAAGGTCGCGAGTTCGGGTCTCGGTCGGGCACACAGTTTTGATCTGCCAGGATGTTTCATATCAGCGCACACTACGCTGCAGAGTGAAAATCTCATTCTGGAAACATCCCCCGGGCTGTGGCTAAGCCATGTCTCCGCAGGATCCTTTCTTTCAGGAGTGCTAGTTCTGCAAGGTTCGCAGGAGAGCTCCTGCAAAGTTTGGAAGGTAGGAGACGAGATACTGGCAGAAGCAAAGCTGTGAGGTCCGGGCGTGAGTCGTGCTTCGGTAGCTCAGATGGTAGAGCAGTTGCCCGCGAAAGGCAAAGGTCCCGAGTAGGAGTCTCGGTCGGGCACACAGTTTTAATCTGCCAGGAAGTTTCTTATCAGCGCACACTCCGCTGCAGACTGAAAATCTCATTCTGGAACTTAGAACTACTTAAACCGAGCTAACCTAAGGACATCACACACATCCATGCCCGAGGCAGGATTCGAACCTGCGACGGTAGTGGTCGCGCGGTTTCAGACTGAAGCGCCTAGAACAGCTCGGCTACACCGGCCGCCAGGTTCCCCGGGTCCGTCTCTGGTGGCACTTGTAGGGCCGCCTAGTACAACTACTGCAAGGCTGTCTTTTGGAGCAGAGCGATTGCCTGGCATTTAGGCAACCCGCGACGTTGCTGTTGCAAATGGATTGCAGGTCATACAAGTGGAACGCTGCAGTATGTCATTGGAAATCTGCAAAGGACAATGCTAAAGCTCAATCTAGACAGGAATGGAAAGAAGAGAAGGACCCCAGTCAGACGAATGTGGGGTGATATCAACAGAAAATGGTGTACCGAGAGTACGATTCGTTGTGAACAGGAAGGTAGGGCACACAGCGTGTTACCTTGAATACTTCAGTGATAAGAGTTACTTTCTACAAAATCGACAGCAGCCCAACACCGACAACGATAATTAATCTATGTACGCCAACGTCGCAAGTAGAAGGTGAAGTGGTAGAGAAATATGGAACGGATAATTCAGTACGTAAAGGGAAATAAAAGACTAATAATATTAGGAATTGGAATGGGGCTGTAGGGGAAGAAGAAAGTGCTACAGGAGAATATGAACTCGATATTAGGAAGCGGAGAAGGGAAACACTAATTGCGCTGCAATAAATTTCAGCTGGTGTGTTCAAGAATCACAAGACGAGGAGGTATACTAGGAAAACGCCAAGAGATACGGGAATATTTCAATTGCATTACATCATACTCGGGCAGAGATTTCGATTTCTGATACTTGCTTTTAAGGCGTACGCAGGAGCAGATACAGACTCAGATCACAATACAGCTGCGATGAAGAGTAGACTGAAGTTCAAGAGAGTAGTCACGAAGAATCAGTGCGCAAAAAAGTGGACTACGGAAGTACTAAGGAATGATGTGGTGCGCTTGAAGTTGTCTGAGGTTATAGGTACTGCAATAAGGAATCTCTCAGTAAGCAGTTAAGTTGAAGAGAAATAGATACCTCTAAAAAGGCCAATCACAGAAGTCGGAAAGGAAAGCATAGTTACTGAGAAGATAATTGCGAAGAAATCATGGATAACAGAAGAAATAGTTTAGTTGATCGATGAAACAAGGAATTGC
This sequence comes from Schistocerca serialis cubense, assembly GCF_023864345.2. Lineage (NCBI taxonomy): Eukaryota > Metazoa > Arthropoda > Insecta > Orthoptera > Acrididae > Schistocerca > Schistocerca serialis. The sequence goes on from NC_064646.1 coordinate 358,605,870, forward strand.
AAAAGTTTTCATGAACAGTCAGGAATACAGAAATATAAGTCACTTAGGAATAACGTGAACAGGAAATGCAGGGAAACTAAGACGAACTGACTGCATGAAAAATGTGAAGAAATCGAAAAAGAGATGATCATCTGAGGGACTGACTCAGCATAGATGAGAGTAAAAACAACCTTCGGTGAAATTGAAAGCAAGGGTGTTAACGTTGAGAGAGCAGTGGGTATTCCACTGTTAAATGTAGAGGAGAGAGCGGATAAGTGGAAAGACTACAATGAACGCATCTACGAAGGGGAAGAGTTGTATGATGACGGAATAGAAGAAGAAACAGGAGTCGATATAGAAGAGATAGGGGATCCAGTATTGGAAACCGAATTTAAAAAACGTTTTGTAGAACTTAAAATTGAGTAAGGTAAACGGAATGGATAACATTACATCAGAGTTTATAAAATCATTGCAAGAAGTGGCCCCAAAACGACTATTCATTTTGTGTGAAGAATATATGAGTCTGAGTTGAGGAAGACAGTAATTGGAATACACCCAACAAAGTCGGAGATCCACGGAAATTTGTCGGGGCTCCATGAAATCAGTCAGAAGACTAAAGACCAAAAAAAAAAATAAAAAAAATAAGTAGGTGGCTTTCAGACAGTCGTTTTTCCCTGCGCCGTATGGTGACTTGTGGAGTATGTATGTAGAGGTAGGTCAAGATTTAGCTTGATTTGAAATATGAATTTTGGAATCTTGTTACTAAGCACAGTACCTAGCACTGCAAGTACCTGCAAATACCACACGGCTTTAGGAAGCAAGTGGAAGAAGGAGAAAAGAACTTAATTTTTAGGTATTGTAGTTGAACTGGTTGTCAGGACAGATACATAAAATTTCCACAACACAAGTGTATTTTGCATTGTCAGTACTAAGCTACTCTGTTTGCAACGCTACATTTCTACCCTTCTTACTTTCTTCTCGCAGCGTGTCGTCAGATTTGTTTTGCTTCAGTTAATCTTTCTTTATGCGAGATATGCATATTGACAAAAATAGGTTTCAGCTGTAGAACTGTCACCCCCTCCCCCATGCGCGGTGGACGTACAGGAAGAAAACACCTCTACCACCGTTGTCCTATCCCCTACCACACAATCCGTGCGGGTGTGGGAAAGGATATTTTCTGCGCACTCGACCACGAACTTAGTCAGTATGTATCAGAGTCCAGTACATATCCGTTTTGTGTTATTTTGTTTATGTAAAAACTGAACAGCAACGCTTTAAATAATGTATCATATGCATTTTGTGTAACTGAAGTATTTATTCAGCTGATTATTTTAGAAATTCACTTTGACAGTGAATGCAGTACTGAAGTATATGACAGTGATGTGGTTCTTGGTGTACTTCAGTACATAAGTTGTCATTTAATTTGACAGAACCAGTGATTTAATTACAAGTAGTTATGCTGAACAAAACTCGAATGACGTGAGAGAACGAAGATCGCCAGAGAGAACTGTGAGTTAATTGGCTCTGAGCACTATGCGACTTAACTTCTGAGGTCATCAGTCGCCTAGAACTAAGAACTAATTAAACCTAACCTAAGGACATCACACACATCCATGCCCGAGGCAGCATTCGAACCTGCGACCGTAGCGGTCGCTCGGTTCCAGACTGTATAGCCTAGAACCGCACGGGCACTCAGGCCGGCTGTGAGTTAATTCAGTGGCGTTTTGACGATGGGATGCCTTCTGCAACAGGCACCAGTTTCAGACCCTACGACTTCCTCAGTTCTTATATACAACTGTAGAATAAAGCTGTCTGAATGATATACACTATTCATCGTCTGACATTGCTAAATCTGTTGAGGAAGAGTTGCTAGTATGAGAAACTTTAGATATCCTACCACTGGAATGTAGTTTTTGGCTCTCCACTTCTTGAACATTCAGTGCCCTTGAATCACTTTGAAACTACGGGGCGATTCATTCACTTTAGTGATACTAAAAATTGCATTTCCTCAAAAGATCCAGACCTTGACAAGGCACTGGAATTGCCTGCTCACAAAAAACGTGGAAGGGAGAATAATGATTGTTCCCATGGAATAATGGAGCAGATGTCTCCTAAAAAATATATCCGACATCATTTGTAGCGGTACATGGCAAATAAGCGTTTCCGGCGTGGCTTCACCTTGTCTTCATTGTGTGATACATTCCGATATGCTCCCAACATTTAAATATATACAGGTGAAGAAAATGATGCATCTGAAGATAGCGGCAGACTGCCAGATTTACGAGCAAGAGACATCACCTTGCCATCCTTGTTAGGGTTATTTTTCAGAATTCGCACTAAGAGCTCTATCATCACTGTTGTCACACATCACTACTATTTGAGGATATCCATTCCCTTTATTGTGCAAGTGGATCAGTTCTTGCAACCCTCTGAAACACTCTTCTTTATGATATTCTTGCTTACTTGTTACAGCATAAATTTAATACAACTGCCTATAGCCACACGTCCTTCACTATGAAGAAATATCTGGGCACCTATGATCGGGGAATAACGCAGCACCACATTACGTAGAGGAAAAAAAGAAAACTTGTTCGGACTCGCGCTCTGACGGTTCCATGTTGTTGTTGTTGTTGTTGTTGTTGTTCTGGTTTGATAAAGCACACCATGCTATTCCATATGTGCAAGCCTCTTCACCTCTGAATACCTATTGAAGCTTTCAGTCTTCTGAATCCTCTTACTGTTATCATCTCTTGGTCTCCCTCTACAACTTTAACCCCCCATTCTTCACTTCGATACTAAATTGGTGAGCCCTTGATGTCTCAGAATGTGTCCTATCAACGGATTTATTTTTCAAGTCAGATTGTGCCACAAATTTCATTTGCCCCCAATTCCATTCAGTGCCTCCTCATCAGTTAAGCGATCTGCCCACATAATCTTCAGCTTTCTTCTGTACCACCACTTTTGAAAAGCTTCTGTTTTCTTCTCGTGCGTAAGCTGTTTATCATGCACGTTTCTCTTCCATATCTAGCTACACTCCATATAAATGCATTCATGAAAGGCTTTGCGAAAAATGCTTTCTTCAAGTCTACAAATGCTGTACATATGGGTTAGCCTATGTTCTAAGAGAAGTCTTAGTACATGTATTGTCCCGCGTGTTTCTGCATTTCTGCAGCACTCAAACTGATCTTCCCTGAGGTTGACTTCTACCAGTTTTTCCAATTATCTATAAGGAATTCGTGTTAGTATTTTGCAGCCATGACTTCTTAAACTGATATGTCGGTAAAATTCCCACCTGTCAGCACCTGCTTTCTTCGGAACTGAAATTATTACACTCTTCTTGAAGTCTGTCGTTTCGTGTATCTCATAAAGCTTGCACATTAAATGAGAAATTTTTGCTTTGGCTGCTTCTCGCATGGCTGTCAAAGTTCTGAAGGAATGTCACGTACTCCCAGAACCATGTTTCGACTTAGGTCTTTCAGTGCTCTGTCAAATTCATCTTGAAGTATTTTATCTTTTATCTCATCATAATCTCCTACCTCTTTTGTTTGTATAATATTGCATTCAAGTTCATGATCCTTGTATAGACCTTCTATGTAATCGCTCCAGCTTTCAACTTTCCCTTCTTTGCGTAGTTCCATACAAGATTAATTACGTGTAAGCATAGTTCATGCATACTGGGCATCGAGAATCTTGACAATCATTGCCTGTTCTCGATGTCGATACCGGCAAGACACTGGTCACAATAAAGCTTTCGAGAATGTTTTAATTTTTTCGCATTTTACTATTGTGACTACTTGTTAATTTTGGAGTTATATTAACATGCTATGCTAATTGGTAAGTCCAAATGCGCTGAATTCGTCTCATCTTGTTCCTTTGCGATTAATGGTAAGATTTGACGGAAGTTCCACCGAAAGGTTGTATATAGAGTGATCAGTTCTTCAAAGAACTGCGATGCTAGCACTGGTGCGGCATGGTAGTCAGAAGGCCTAACGTCCATCACCGCCAGATGTAAAGACATCGTTCTCACCGCAGCAGAGGATTTCACTTCATCATAGCTCAGCCAATTGGTACGAAATATTTGTAAATGATATATAAAAACCTTCCTCGTGAATCTCTCTACCTATTTCTGCAAACTAGAAGAAAATCCCTAGTGTAATTTCTGAGATTTTTGACAGATTACGAATGGCATGTAGATCTGTAATGGAAAAAAATATTTTTTACGTGATGTAACTGCAAGTTAACAAATTTTAGGATTTTGTTTTCCTAATTTGTATTGTGAAGCCGTGTTTCTTGGCAGCTTTTATATTCTACGTCAACTGTAAGTGTCAAAAAATCATCATATCGTTTGACTTCCCTGTCTTAGACGCTTAAGCGTATTGCACCGCCAACATAGGTAAACCTTAGTATCCGACATAAATTTCAACTTGCTACTCCCACTGACGCAAAATGACGGTTAACTGAGATTCCCTTGCAACAAATGCACTGACTGATCTACCGTCCAGGACGGAAAACTGCTGCTGCTCAGGGATGAAGTTATATAACATGAGCGCTGCACGAATGTGGCCAAGAGCCAAATCGTTGCCAGTTGGAGGAAATAATGGGAAGTTCTCAATTCGAATGGTAACTGTTACGTAGATGAAGTAAAACTCGCTTTCACATTGTCCTTCGCCTACTATAACCTCTGCATCATATCATATCACCTGCCATGTGGGTTTATGATCATCGGAGCTCAGTTCGAAGCTGAATTCGTCACTGAAGACAATACTACACCAGTCAATGAGATTCCAAACCGAAGACGTGTCTGGAGAAGTCGTGGAGCGGTGGAGTACCAACTTGGCTGTCGCCTGCCATACATCCTGGCAACGAGGAGTGATGGTCTGGGTTGCCATTTCTGCTCATAACAGGACAGCTTTGGTTGCCATCCGCCTCATCACAGTAGTACATCGACGATATTCTATGCCCCGTTCTTCTACTCTTCGTGGTGCTTCATACCCGGCTTGCATTTCAGTTGCTATTGCTTGCCTGCATCTTGGCAGCAAGGTCACCGGACCTCTCCCCAATTGAGAAAATTTCGAGCATTGTGGGCAGGGCCCTCCAACTATCTCGGAATTGTGCGTATCTAACGCACCAATTGGCACGACATCCCTCAGGAGGATATGCAACAACGCTGTTAATCAGTTTCAAGCCGTATTACTGCTTGCATATATGGCAGAGGCGGACGAAGGCGTTATTGACATGCTCAGTTTGTGAACCTCTCTCAATTGAACAAATCATCCAATTTTTCTGGGATTGTAATCATTTGTCTGTCTGTACATGAACATCACATTTACCGACTTCCGCCCCCTTTTGGTAATGTATTAATAGTGAGTTGTTGTTTCTTGTTTTAGAATGTACACAAATGACTAAGAATGCTTGTTGCTGTTAGGGTTGCCTCAAGTAGATCGAAAATACGCTAGTGCCTAAAGTAGCTTGGCCGATATGTGGAATGGTGATGTTGCTTCGTCCCGTTCATTTCGTCAAAAGTCTGTCATGTAGACAAACATAGCATCTGCTCTCGGGGGCTGTTCTCTGGTGTGATTCAAATGGTTGTGTGCACCATGGTCGCTGCTTTCGTGGCTTGATTCAGAGGCTTCACCCTCGGCCTTAGATGACAGAACACTTCAAATCTGACTTTCCTTGTCGATATAAGATATTCGTTTCTTCTTCTGTTCCTCACGATGGAGCAGGGCCTTGGATAGCATCGTCACGATTGGCTATGTTCATTATCTCTGCCCGCTAAATCCCAACATTCTGCGAAGACCGTGTCACCGACCCCTTTCACCTTTTGTTTACCAATTTCCCCCAACGTTTTCGTCATCTACACGCCGTGGTAGAGTCTCGCATTTTACGTAGTTCAGAACTAGCATTCTTATTCAGGTCTCCAGTTGTCTGCACCTGAAAATGTGTGTGCGCAAGTTTGTCACACAGTCTTATGTAGCACAAAGCAAACCTGCGCCCGAAAACATTAAAGCATCAGCGGGAGAATACTGTTTGTGTGTCCTAAAATTCCAAGAGGACTCCGAAAAGTAAATTACGTATTATCTCACGCCAAGTAAATTTCATTGAACGCTGCATTTCAGTTCTTGGTGATACGGACACATGACACTACTTCTTAACGTAGTCGCCACGTCTGTCTAAACAATGGACAAAACATTCTACCAAACGTAGCTGAATCAATGTTCTCATGGTTGGAAAATCTCATCCGCACCAGGTTTTCTTTCAGCTTGTGGAAAAGATGGAAATCGTGCGGTGCATGACCTGGACTTCCCGCTCAGCATCAGCCACGTGCGTGTCACATAGATCTTGTTGTTGGCACCATTTCACACTATGGCTTGATGTGTCATCACATTTGATCCACATATCTTCAGAATACCCTGGTAAATTTACGAGCAATTTAGACGTTTCACCCACAAGAATCATATTGTCCCGTGCACTTCATATTTGGATAACATTTCCACTTGCAGCGCCATTTTATTTTCATAGTCTCGCACCTGTTATTCACACCGCAGCACAACTTTGTCTGCAAAAAACATGGAATGTGTAATCTCTTCTGACAATTCGCCACTCTTGTTGTCCAGCGGTATTAGCGTGAACGACGTGTGTAACTTATTTGCTGAAGTCCCTAGGTATGTCACATCATGCTTTTGAGTAGCTGGCTGTGGGTCTGATCACAAATCTGGGTTTCCGCCGTGTTCAGCGAAGCCTAGCGAAACTTGCGAACGCTAATACTAACATTTCGTGGAAAGCCGGTTTCTATTGGTTCATTATTAACTATAACTCAAATATATCCGACTAACCATACATTTGACGAGTAGAAACTGCAATTTGGAAAAAAAAATCTAATAGAGGCTACAACAGCAAGTGTGAGCGATTATTATCATTCTGAATCTTTTTGAACAGTTTCATGCCTGCTGATGTACGAGTATTAAGCATCATTCGCTTGTTCTTCAAGCATTAAGCGTAATTTCCGTTTCGAAACTGGAGAGACATTGTCAAAGTTTAGTTTCCCGCAAAGGATATCGAGTAATGAAGTCAGACCCGTGATTTCGAGTACATCCCAAGAAGCGTTTTGTTTCAAAGGCCAAAGATGGCAGTTTGGCTTGTGTTCGACGAGGAAACTCGAGGAAGCTGCACGTGGCGTGCGCCTGTGTAACTAGTCGTACTTATTAGTCTCGCCCGCGACGAGGAATGCGACGCCCACTTGCAACAGGGCTAATAACGTTAAGTTCGGGCCGTAGTAGGCTGGTGCTACCGGAGATTGGAATTCTGGCGCGGACGTCAGCGCGCGCGCCTCAGATGTGGCACCGCAGTTCTCGGGTCGCGGCGCGCCTGCCTCAACTCCCGTGAGTTCCTTAATTGCCCACAGACAAAGCGGCTGCCGGGCCGGCGGCGTATTCCCTCCCTCCGGCTGCTCCGCCTACTCGCCTACTTGCCTACTCGCCTACTGCTGCCCTCGCCCACCCAACGACCGAGAGCTCTTGCTGCTCGCAGCCGGTCGAACAGCGCCTGCGGTGTCGGCGCGCCGCGTGTTGCATATTCAGCAGGGGCAATCCTCGCCGCGGGCCAGGTGGCAGCGGAAGAATACACGCGCGGGCTGCTATGTTTGCTTAGCCTCGTAGGCGAAACTCGGGCCTTCTAACGGGGCACAACGCTACGCGCGGTTACTGCAAGGCAGGTTGAGTAGGACGTCCCCTGTAAAGAGGCTCATCTCGTGACTGCGAACAACGGAGAAACAACAAGAAATGAAATCTACATATCGCGAGAAAAGTTTGACAGAGTATCGAAAGACGTACGGGAGGGTGTACAAAAACATAGGAACACCAAAATCACAACACATTAACATGCCGAAATCGCCGTACAAAAACTATTCATATTCAAAACAGTTTCCAGACGTCTTCGAATGGATAAATGCAGTTCTTGTAGGGTTTTCCGGCGAATCTTATACCTTTCTTCCTGCAAAATAGCGGAAGTTCAGGTAACTATGATGGGAGTGGATAACAATCACGGCACTTCTTTCCAAAGTAGATCACAATAGCTCAGTAATATTGCCAACGAGTGACTGCAGTGGTCAGTGGAGATGTGACACTTCGTCCTTGTACTCATAAGACTAGTCCTGGACTGTTTGAGCTGTGTGAACATGGGGCCCATCGTCTTCGAAGATACATCACCATGTAGTAACAAACGTAATATCATGTGATGCACCTGATCATCCAAAATTATCACATTAAGTTTACTATTAATTCTGAGTAACGGTGTGAACCAAGGAATGCCACAGTATGTCTGTCCAAATTAACACCGAACCTCCGTCCTATTACACTACTGCTACAAAAACTCGTCCATAAATTGAAAACAGTAAGAGAGAAGACTCATGCTGTAAAATTCCTTTATTTCATTGTTCATTGTCTAGCTTCTACGACTTCGGTACTATGTTTTCCTGTTACGGGCATTTGCATCACTTATGAGTAATTTTGGAACTGCATATCACCCAACATTTCATTTCTTACGTTGCTCCCTTCGTGTTGATTTCATGTTGACGGGGTTCACGAGTGCAACATTCAGTTCTGAACTGAGTTTTTCGGCTGTCGTCCTCTTACTTTTCGTCATAGTCCTCTTCAATGACCGTGTGTCACGATTACTCAATACGCGTTGTCACTTTGCGGAATACGTATTCCCCGTTTCTCCGGTATGCGCACCCAATCTTCCATGAGGTGCCTCTTAAAACGCCAAACTTGTCTGCTATGTTGGTTACAGAAGTACCCACCGTACGAGCAACAGCAGTTTTCCCATCTTCAAATGCAAGGAGCTGCGATAGAATGCACTCACAACTACAGGGACCACTGAATGAAGGCTTTCACGACCGGATGACATAGCTGCTGGTAAACCTTTCGGGATGTGAGTTAGGGGTCGAAAAAACTCTTATGCTCCTGACGTTTCGTCCAGAACTGGCGAGTTCAGTTTTAATTTCGCAGAAATGGTGGAATATGTCACACAAAGCTGATCTTAGTAGTTATCTACATCTACATTTATACTCCGCAAGTCACCCAACGGTGTGTGGCGGAAGGCACTTTATGTGCCACTGTCATTACCTGCCTTTCCTGTTCCACGCGCGTATGGTTCGCGGGAAGAACGACTGCCGGAAAGCCTCCGTGCGCCCTCGAATCTCTCTAATTTTATATTCGTGATCTCCTCGGGAGGTATAAGTAGGGGGAAGTAATATATTCGATACCTCATCCAGAAACGCACCCTCTCGAAACCTGGACAGCAAGCTACACCGCGATGCAGAGTGCCTCTCTTAAAGAGTCTGCCACTTGAGTTTGCTAAACATCTCCGTAACGCTATCACGCTTACCAAATAACCCTGTGACGAAACGCGCTGCTCTTATTTGGATCATCTCTATCTCCTCTGTCAACCCGACCTGGTACGGATCCCATACTGATGAGCAATACTCAGGTATAGGCCGAACGAGTGTTTTGTAAGCCACCTCCTTTGAAGATGGACTACATTTTCTAAGGAATCTCCCAATGAAACTCAACCTGGCACCCGCCTTACTAACATTTTATTTTATATGATCATTCCACTTCAAATTGTTCCGTACGTATATTCCCAGATATTTTACAGAAGTAACTGCTAGCCGGCCGGATTGGCCGAGCGGTTCTAGGCGCTGCAGTCTGGAACCGCGCGACTGCTACGGTCGCAGGTTCGAATCCTGCCTCTGGCTTGGATGTGTGTGATGTCCTTAGGTTAGTTAGGTTTAAGTAGTTCTAAGTTCTAGGGGACTGATGACCTCAGAAGTTAAGTCCCATAGTGCTCAGAACCATTTGAACCATTAACTGCTACCAGTGTTTGTTCCGCTATCGTATAATCATACAATAAAGGATCCTTCTTTCTATGTATTCGCAATACATTACATTTGTCTATGTTAAGGATCAGTTGCCACTCCCTGCACCAAGTGCCTATCCGATGCAGATCTTCCTGCATTTCGCTGCTATTTTCTAATGCTGCAACTATCTACTAGGTCATTTACATATATTGTGAAAAGCAATGGTCCCATAACACTCCTCTGTGGTACGCCAGAGGTTACTTTAACGTCTCTATCCTAGAAGATAGTTTGAAGGAACGCTTACGGACGTGAACAGCATTGTAAATTTTGTGAAAGTTTTTGACCTTTTCGAGTCGAATACATTAACTGAAATTTTGAAGTTCAGATGGTAGATCACTTGCCCGCGAAAGGCAAAGGTCCCGAGTTCGAGTCTCTGTCCGGCACACAGTTTTAATCTGCCAGGAAATTTCGTATCAGCGCACACTCCGCTGCAGAGTGAAAATCTCATTCTCGAAGTCGTATGGCCGGTGGGGAAGCGAGGGTTTAGGAGTGTCTGGATGGGTGAAGGGATATAGAAGGTGGCGCTGCGGGTAAATACCATCCCGCAGTGATTTCGCTAACATGTCCTGATGGACATGTTAGCGAAATCACCTGCTACTTGCGGGCTGTCCGGCAGTGGCAGGTGGTCGCGGGCGCGCATCTTCTTCTTGAACTTAAGCGACGATAGCAGCAACTTGTGCTGCTTCTTTTTCCTGTTCTTCCAGCTGCTGTGCCGCCTCCTCCGTCTCTTCGACCACCTCCCAAGCAGTCTGCATTTCCGCATCGGCCAGGGACGCGGTCGTCTGGGCCTCCGCATCTACCCCCTTCCTGGTGGGTCTCTATGCTGAAATCCATTCACATTTAATGTAACCACAAAATTCAATTCCTAAATGCGGAAATAATAATAAAAAACAAATTAGTAACCTGATAAATTTTATGAGGACAGCAGCGCTGCCCTTCGGCCCTGTATACTGAATAAAAAAACAAAAATTCTTACCTCAATAAAAAAACTGCAAATATATCTGCTCTTATGTAGAAATTTTTGGGCACAGCTTCGTGCAATGCTGGCGTATATTTTTTTTTTTTTGATTGTTGGAACGAATAATCATGCATTGGAAATATTCTTTAAATTGAAATGAATGCTTTTCTTTAAAGAATTACTTCATATTATGAAAATTATTATTGCGGCATTTTTGAAAGAAGTTAATAACAATTAATATATATTACAAGATATGCGCAAGGCTGCTTCTTTATCTACTACAATAATACTCATCCTCCAGAGTCCCGACCAGAGCAGACTGCCGACACGCGCGGGCACGCGCCAACCACTGCATACTCAAGACTAACGCAGACTAGCACGGACTAAAGACTACTGCCGACTAAATACTACTGCCGACTGGCTGCTACTGCCGACAGACTACTACTGCCGACACGCGCAGACTAGCGACAACTAACTACATACTACTCTCTGGTCAGAGACTCTGTCATGCCTCGCCCATAGCCAGCAATGCATACGTCTTACAGCCTGAAACAAGAGGAGTGTTTGAACGAGGTTTTGAGTAAATTAGAATACCCCAGTCTCTTAGCTACAACTGTAAGATTAGGTCTATAGAATAGTCAAGAAGAAAGAAAAGGATCCTAACGGTAGGTAGCAGTCGCAGGAAGTGCGTAGGCCAAATGCTACAAAGAAAAGCCAAATGTAAATTTCCAGTCATAAGCATCGTGAAATCTGGGCTTACCTTGCCAGGCGATAGGTAGTGACAGGTAACATAGGGACTTTGTGCAGAGATTTTAACCCTAGAGTGGTTGCATCAATTTCTGTAACACCAGGGGTCGCGCGGGTGACTCTGTCAACCGACCATCTTTTTCAGTAAAGATGTGGAAATTTCTATCATAATATACTTGCTACTGAGAAATAATAAGTTTACTTTGTTTTTTTAATTAATAGAAATACAAATTTCAATATTTGCCATTTATTATTTTCTAAAGATACGGTTATAAAATCTAATTAAAGAATCCTAGTTTTTCATTTCACAATACATACCTAAAACACAGGATAAAATTAAATCACATTTAACGTGCATTTATTTCTGGGTACATGTCACTCATACAGCATTTATTGGATTATACTCTCTTTATTAAACACGACTATATTGTGCGTAAAAACAGAGTTTGCTCATCCTGTTTCTCTACCTCATCCACAGTGCTACATGCACACTTTTTACACACAACTGCGGGGTGCTTCTTGCATACAAACATTTTAGACAGACTGCAACGAATTATGGTGACAACATTGTTTTTCTCGCCACACATAACGCAGCGACACTGGTCTTTGTTTAGAGGTTCTTCGTATTCTTGAGGTTCTTGCAATATATAAGCCGTCAAAAATATTTTGAGATCATTTAGAAGCATCGAAATGTGGGATCATTAATACGTTGTTGGGACAACTGTTTCAAAAATAACCTCCTTGGTTTTTTGGGTTTTCTGCGTTGCGGTGAAACAGTATTTGGGCAATGATACCAGCGATGTTAAGTAAATTAAACCATATAGTCATCGTCCACCTCCTTGTTATTCGAGCAGCAGAATACTTACTGCACATTTGGTCGATTGTGTCAACGCCTCCTTTTGTCATGGTGAAGTCTATGATAACGTGTGGTTTAATGGTATTCTCATCAACTGTACCTTCTCCGTGCACGGTGCTATGCAGAACAACACATTTGTTTCTTTTGGACACATGTGACACCAGTGTGATACATTTTTGGTATCCAAACAGTGAAGATCCAATGTTCCTGGATTTCAGAGATAGGAATTCCATAAGGACTTCAGTTTGATTTTTCTTCAGAGTTCCAATGCGTGTCACGTTTCTCTGCAAAAGTGGGACTGTCAGTGGATAACTGGTGTATCTATCAAAAGTAATATTCCGATTTCATCGCAGCAGAGGTTCTGCTAGACGATGCGCAATATCGTATGGTTTATTTGACATCTTGTAAGGGCCATCTGGTTGTGTTCCACAGTACAGCTCAACAGGTGCCGTATAGAATGTTTTGGCATCGCAAATAGCAAAGAATTTCAAGCTGTACTTTGCTCGTTAGTTCTGTATGTACTGAACAAATGAACATCTCCGTCTAAAAGAAATCAGCATCTCATCCATGGTTCCAAACACTCACAAACTATAGCTTTCCTTACAATAGGCGACAAATTTATCAAAATATGAACTGATTGCTCCTAATTTGTCTCTCTCGCGTCTTTGTGTTCTTGTCAATCTGTCTTCAAATCTCAAGCTTCTGAGGAGAAATAAGAACAGTCCATATGACACGCAAGTTCTAAGGATCTTCATACCAGCGTCATCTTTACTCCAGAGTTCTTCAACGTTTGTTTTATTTCCACTCTTCAAGCTAATCAACATAAGGATTTCATTGAGAGCATACATCCCTTCCCTAGAAGTTTCCTTCATATCTCTCTCTCTAGGATAGATGTTCTGTGATACTAAGTTTCTGATATGCAAATTGGCGTACTCCACAAGTGAATCAATCATATCTGCTCTAACAATTTTATTGAATGCTGTCACTTCTTATGCAAACCCTTAGCAGACCTCTTCGGACCAGGTAGAATTTTTATTATATTTTTTGGGGGCTTTTTCGCCGTTTTGGCTCTAACGCTTTTCTTAAACTACTTTGTTTTGCTATCTTTACCAACAAAATACCAACACATAAAATTATCGTCACCATCTTCTCCATGTTCATGAAGTTTCATTTCCTCTTTAATATGTGTATGGCCTCCTCTCTCGAAAGAAACTACTTCTATTTCTGATTCACTGTTGTGATGAATAACTACTATTTGTTCGTCCCCGTCAGACCAGTCAAATTCAGAACACTTGCTGTCCTCCGAATCTTCATTTAGAAGCCTTTCAATCTCCTCGTCTGATAACACTTTCCTGAGAAAGGCCCTAAAACTATAAATAAAAGTAAAACATAGTTGATAGTGTAAGATTTTAATCCAAAATAAAGACGGTATTCACAATTACCATAAAAAATACCTACATCACAGGTCGTGTGGTTGACACTGTACACCAAACCGAACACGGACTAGAATCAGCTGCAATTGTTGTCAATATTTGGGCGCTACAAATGCAGAACCAATACAAGTGACTGACAGAGGTCCAACCTGAAGATGGATGGAATCTCCAGCAGGGAAACAAAGCGTCTTCTGAATTCATAGCGAAATAAACGAACTCTGGTTGACTCAGTCAACCAATGCGATCGCTCGAGGGCCTGGCTAGTACCTTATAGTATTAAAGGTAACCTGTAGCAAACAGGAGTATCAACAGCATACACTCATATGGTGTTTTAGGAAGGTTTGCCGGGCCATGGTCAGGCCACGATTAACATAACAGTCATACGTGTAAAGAGAGAGCTGACTGGAGTGCTTTTCACTGAAGCGAAAATCTAAAATCTATATTGCATCTGCTGCTACAATTGTGAGCTGGGTATACAAAAATCATGGCCTGCAGCTGAAAACGAGCGAAAAGAACAGATTTGATAACCTCTTAAAGTCTAATGAAGGCACCAGACACACAAAGAAAAATCCCTATGATTACAGACGTCTCAGGTGTACATTTTTTAGGTTACAGAAGGACAATTTTCAAAGAGAGTAGAACAGATCAGGATCATAATAAATGTAAACATCAATTAAAATGGGTGTATTTCACCGGAAAATAAGGAGCCTGAGATATGGGATGGATTAACTTCCTGTATGTCTAGAGAATATCGAATATTCTGAAGTGGCAATAGTTCTCGGCCTCTCTGAAAACTATGTATCCACAGGGGTTAGTCAGCCAAATATCAGAGATCATAAATGAACATAATTTTCGTGTAGAGTAGCATGAAAAAAGGAGGAGTTGTAACAGATGTAAAAGTTGACCAAAAAGTCAAAAATACACTACTGGCCGATAAAAGTGCTACACCACGAAGATGACGTGCTACAGACGCGAAATTTAACCGACAGGAAGATGCTGGGATATGCAAACGATTAGCTTTTCAGAGCATTCAGACAAGGTTAGCGAAGGTGGCGACACCTACAACGTGCTGACACGAGGAAAGTTTCCAACCGATTTCTCATACATAAACAGCAGTTGACCGGCGTTTCCTGGTGAAACGTTGTTGTGATGCCTCGTGTAAGGAGGAGAAATGCGTACCATCACGTTTCCTACTTTGATAAAGGTCGCATTGTAGCGTATCGCGATTGCGGTTCATCGTATCGCGACATTGCTACTCGCGTTGGTCGAGATACGATGACTGTTTGCAGAATATGGAATCCGTGGGTTCAGGAGGGTAATACGGAGCGCCGTGCTGGATCCCAACGGCCTCGTATCACTAGCAGTTGAGATGACAGGCATCTTATCCGCATGGCTGTAACAGATCGTTCAACCACGTGCCGATCCCTGAGTCAACAGATGGGGACGTTTGCCAGACAACAACCATCTGCACGAACAGTTCGACGACGTTTGCAGCAGCATGGAGCATCAGCTCGGAGACCATGGCTGCGGTTACCCTTGACGTTGCATCACAGACAGGAACTCCTGCGTTGGTGTGCTCAACAACGAACCTGGGTGGACGAATGGTAAAACGTAATTTTTTCGGATGAATCCAGGTTCTGTTTACAGTATCATGGTGGTCGTATTCGTGTTTGGCGACATCGCGGTGAACGCACATTGGAAGCGTGTATTCGTCATCGCTATACTGGCGTGTCACCCGGAGTGATGGTATGGGTTGCCATTGGTTAGACGTCTCGGTCACTTCTTGTTCGCATTGACGGCACTTTCAACAGTGGACGTTACATTTCAGATGTCTTACGACCCGTCGCGTTACCCTTCATTCGATCCCTGCGAAACCCCACATTTCAGCAGGATAATGCACGACCACATGTTGCAGGTCCTGTACGGGTCTTTCTCGATACAGAAAATGTTCGACTGCTGCCCTGGCCAGCACATTCTCCAGATCTCTCCCCATTTTAAAACGTCTGGTAAATGGTGGCCGAGCAACTGGCTCGCCACAACACGCCGGTCACTTCTCTAGATGAACTGTGGTATCGTGTTGAAGCTGCATGGGCAGCTGTACCTGTACACGCCATCCAAGCTCTGTTTGACTAAATGCCCAGGCGTATCAAGGCCGTTATTACGGCCAGCGGTGGTTGTTCTGGGCACTGATTTCTCAGTATCTATGCACCCAAATTGCGTGAAAATGTGATCACATGTGAGTTCTAGTATAATGTATTTGTCCAATGCATACCCATTTATCATCTGCATTTCTTCTTGGTGTAGCAATTTTAATGGCCAGTTTTTGTGTGAATTAAAACCTAGTAGCTTTCGCTTGTAAGTTTTAACTGCTGATGACTTCTCTTGCGACTGTAACAGTCTACGTAACCCCTGAAGAAAATTTTCACCTGATCATGAGAAGTCAGATGCATTTTTGGTCTCCCTATCATAAAGAAACAATACTTTGCGGATATTTAAATGTAGATTTCTTAAAAATTTCTGGCACCAAAAATGAATTGGAATAATTATTTTGCAGTTTCGATCTGATGTCGGTAGTGAATTTTCCAGTTTACATTGCAACAAAATAACAAGACCCGGTTGATAACGTTTTTGTAGACAGTGTTCAGACTAAAATAATTAATGTGAACCACGTTATTAATGGGATATCAGATCATCAATCACAGTCAATGTGAATAAACAATGTAGCACCACACAGCTTAGAGGCACATTCATAAAAAAATTGTCAATGCGAATATGGTAAAATGTTCTAAGAATAAATTAGAGGAAGTGATATGGAATGAGTTATACGTACAAAGAGATGGTGATGTGGCATTCAGTACGTTTCATTGCATATTTAAGTCTATTTGAAAGGAGATATGCTGAAAACGTATCGAGAAAATCCATCAATATGACAAGTAAGCTTTGGACAACTAAACAGTTCAGAAATCTCATCTAAGAGGGGGACATAAATTTCTGTAAAGGACAGACTAAGTTAAAATCTGATATCACTTGTATTCTACAAAAAAAAAAAAAAAAAAAAAAAAAAAAAATCTGTAATACTTTATGGAAAGTCATTAAATTGTCAGGAAATATGCACATTCTGATATTCAATGATCAACTAGAACATGTTCACCACCTACCTAATAGCTGGCATGTCCACCTTTAGCAGGGATAACATACGAGTCATGGCACAGAAGCAATGATGCCTTGGTAGGTCGCTAGAGGAAGTTGGCGCCACACACGTCACCTAACTCTCGTTAATTCAGGGGAGGCTGTCACGATCTCTGACGCCAATTTATACCACCTCCCAAACGTGTTCAATAGGGTTTAGATCTGATGATCTGAGGAACCAGCACATCACTTGGAACACGCCACTGTGTTCCTCCAACCAGCCCATCACACTCTTGGCCGTATGAAATGGCACATTATCTCACGAAAAGATGCCACTGTCGTTGGGAATGGTCATCGTCATGAAGGGGTGTACGTGATCCGCAAATGTATACCACACTCCTTGGCTGCCATGGCACCTTGCACGCGCAGAATAGAATATATGAATACCCACGTGAATTTTTCCCCAGAACATAAAGGAGCTTTCACCAGCTTGTCTCAGTCCCGCAGTACAGTTGTCAAGGAACTGGACTACGACAAATTCGCCCCCTTCCATCGGCGTGATGAAGAAGGTATTGGGATTCATCAGACCATGCAACGCTCTGCTAATCGGCCAACATCCAGTGCCGATGGTCACGTGCCCGTTTCAGTAGTAGTTGCCGATGTCATGCTGTTAATATTAGCACATGAATGGGTCTCCGGCTGTAGAGGCCCATCGTTACGAATGTTTGATGCACTCTATGTTGAGACACACTTGTACTCTGCCCAGCATTAAGGTCTGATATTAGTTCCGCCACAGCTCGCCGCTTATCCTGTCTTACCAGTGTGCTCAGCCTATGACGTCCGACATCTGTAATGAGAGGTGGCTGCCCAAGTCCATGACGTTTGGACGTTTGTTTGACCTCGGTTTTGCCACATGTTAGAGGCACTCGCCCAACAAGTCTTGCAGTTTCGAAACGCTCTTGTCAAGCTTCCTCGCCATCACAATCTGCCGTCGGTCAAACGCTAATAGATATAGTGCCTTTCCCATTCTGCAAATGGACAGCACGCTCACTGATACTACATGCACCGTGTGTGAATCTGAATAGCAGTTACTCCTGGCTAGGTGGCGCTGCAATCGTCTGGACGGGTTTATATCGACAGTAGGTCGATGGTCATAATGTTCTTGATTATCAGTGTTTGACAATAAAGCAGATAATAAGATTGAAACTACAGCATGTAGAATGTTGTGAAATAAGAGACAGAACGACCAGTCAACGTACAAGTTACTATAACAATTACACTAAACGACGAAGTTATGACTAAAGATTCACATTCTAAATGTAGCTGCAAAACTATCATTAACTGGTTTACATGAAGATGGAAGCGAATGTATTAACAATGCCAATTCACAAATCTTGAATCAACTAGAAATAGCACCAACATCCTTCATTACAAATAGCAGAAATACAAAAATTTTGAAAAACAAAAGCTTGTGTGGTGATGATGGAATTTCAGACAATAATCAGGAAAATTGTTCCAACCTAACAAGTAATATCCACGGAGATACAATTATCAGTGCAACACTGGCCCAGGAAATTATTCCGTGAAAATTAAAATACAGAGTCGTTTAAGGGGGGATGTAATGGATTTTGGTCCAACAAATCGATTTCTCCAGAGTTCTAGTCTTGGTCCGGCACATAGTTTTGACCTGCCTGGAAGTTTCATATCAGCGCACACTCCGCTGCAGAGTGAAAATCTCATTCATTTGGGAAACTGATTGCTTCAGCGGAATTCTTGTCAGTGTGAAGTCTATTTTCTTTCGATATCTTTGGATGACATTTATATCTCTCGCTGACATATTTATCTTTGCCTGAAAACCTCCTTGCATGTGGGTTGTTTACGTTTTGACAATACTAACACATATTAGTAGGTGGAAATTTGAATTCTCAGCCCTTTACGTGGAAGTCAAGATTTATGCATAATGGGTGGCGGCAAAATTGTGTTTAAGAAACGGAGATTTCGTGGGAATCGGTTTGCCAACAAAAAAGAGGAAGCAGCTCGAAATCAAGAACATAAGCTCTGAGCTTCAGCATCGAAACTTGGGACAGGAGAATTGTAGAGGTACATTCATGATGTAGATGTGGATTCTACTGGATTCAGACTTATTTATTTAGAGCTGCTCTGCCAGGCTACAAAGTTTCATGTTCATATGTCAAGTGTAAAAATACGGATTGCGTGATCGTTGTTGAACAAAGGAGATTGGGAATAGCTTGTGATTTTAAATTAATTTGTAATTCTTGTGGCTATGAATTCTCATTTTCCTCCTCCAAAAAACCTGACACTGGTACCTATGTAAGCAATTTTAGGTTAGTATATGATCTGAGATGCCTTGGACAGGGCAGGGAAGGAGATAATTTATTGTGTGGTTTTCTGAACAAGCCTCCATCTTGTGCAAGGTTTCAAAAAATGAATAAGGAAATGTCTGATGCTGTGTGCGATACTGCCAAAGTTTCTATGAAGAAAGCAGTGGAGGAATTGGTGAACATAAACCAGAAAGAAATATATCCTGGGGTAGATATCCACGACAGTGAATTTCTTACAAATGTTACTGACCAGTCTGCGTCTGTAGGTGGGACCTGAATGAAAAGAGGTCACACATCACTGTATGGAGTTGCATCTGTTATTGGTATTCACTCAGGTAACGTTTCAGACGCAGAAATTATGTCTAACTTCTTCCACCAGAGTGCAACAAGGAAAATGTCCAACAATGAACAGAGTGAGAAACTGTGGCAAGAAAAGCATGCAGTATCATGCCCTAAAAATTATATTGGCTCAAGTGGGTGCATGGAGGGTGCTACAGTTGTGAAGATTTTCTCCAGATTTGTGGACTAGTATGGTGTTAGATACACTAAATACCTTGGTGATGGAGACTCCTCTTCGTCCAAAGCTGTAACAGGTAAAAATCCTTACAACACAACAATAGAAAAGTTGGAATGTGTTGTAAAATCCAAAAGAGACTTTGTGGTAGGCTTCGTTGTTTGCTGGAAGAGAAGGAAGGTGAAGTACTTGAGGATGGAAAACCACTAGGAGGAAAAGGCCTACTCTGAAAGAAATTCACATTCTTCAGTAATTTTAGGGAGAGCTATCAGAGAAAACACATATAATTTAGAGGCAATGAGGTGTGCTGTGTGGGCAATTTTGTTTCCACAAACTATCCACTGACCAAACATCAATGCACAATCTGTGTCCGAAAGACGACTGGTGTAAGTTCAGCAACAAAAATGCGACATATTAACATAAACACTCATTACCAGAACATGCTATGAATACAACTAAGCCCACGTTCAGGATTCTTGCAAACCCTAATTTAGTGAGGAAGTGTCTTCATGGAAAGACACAAAATGCAAATGAAAGCCTCACTAATATAATTAGGATTAGATGCTCAAAAAGGACATTCTGTGAATTTGAAGTGGCCCAAATAGGTGTTTATGATGCAGTTTTATGCTATAATTAAGGAAATAACGGCACAATTGAAGTGCTGAGGAGAGTTGGTATGGATCCTGCTGCGTTTACAAGAAAAGCATTTTACACCATCGACGAGAGGAGAGTCAAGAAAGCTAACAGATCAGTGGCTTACCTGCAAATACATGCTAGGCAGATTCAAAGAGGAGAGAAGAGATACCTTGAGGATGTGGAGTATCAGTATGGAGGATTTTAAAACTGAGGTAAGCTCAACACATGTAAAAGTATGAGAAGAAAATCTTTGAACCTCATTTTCTCTGTTTTACATTTTGTACGTTATTAGAAGCCTTTTCTCAAAACGTACAAGAGCTAATGCTATGAAATTTTCAGGAAGTACTTGCATCGTGTTGCTGTCTCCCTGGAACTAAAAAATGCGAGATCCTGCAATTACATTCTGATTTTTAGATGATTGTTTGTACAAAAAAGATAATTTTGGATGTGCAAAATTAAAAACTCTGTTAATGATACAAATTGTACCATAAATTAATAACTGTAGTCCAGTGGTCTTATAATTTTCTCAGGACACTACAATAAAATTTTCAGATTAATTGCATTATTAGAATTTGAGTTATGGCTTTCTATAAAAAAGACGAAAAGTAAAAATACAAGTTTCTGGCAAAATATTAATCCCGCATATTTTATTATATTTTTCCGTTAAAACACAGCTCTTTTGCTTTACACATGCAAAAGTTTCGATTTGTACATTAATAACTATGGCTGTAAGGGTTTTTAAAATAAAAGTTTACGTTTTCAGTTACATCCCCCCTTAACCTTTTTATAGAAAAGATGATAAGAAAGCCATAGAAAATTATCATCCTAATTTCTTAGTATGGTTCTTTTTTAAATATATTCGAAAAAGGAATATACTCAAGAATAGTCCCACTTTTAAGTGAAAACAATTTCTTTAGCAGATGACAGCAGAGACTAAGAAAGGGTTGCCTGACTGACCTTGCTATTTATCCACTTGGGGACTAAATGTTACATGCCTTAAATAGTAAATGGTTGCCAGTTGATTTTTTTTATCTTTCTGGGACATTCAATTGTACATCAAACACTCTTAGAAAACCTTAAGTTTTATAGGACTAATAGCTTTATGTCCAAATGGTTTGAATCATACGACACGAACAGAATGCCAAACGTTGTGCCGAATAATTCAAATGATGTTTGAAGGGTAGAAAATCTTAGTGATGGGGTATAATCACAAAGCGAATCCTCAAGTTTCAAATCTGAGTCTACTCACACTGCTTGTGTATTTAAATAAACCTTCGTCGTAATATTCATCAAGCAGAATTACTACTTGTTGCAGACAGTACTAGTTTTATAATAAAGCCCATTACAAAGAAAGCAGCAAAAGGGATGGCAAATGAAGTTTTTAAAAAGTATTTAATTGGTTCGACCAACATGCAATCATCATAAATTTTGACAAAGCAGAGTATATTCAGTGCTATTTAACAAGTGGACTCGTATCAGCAATTTATGCAGCACATTAAAAGGAATCAGGAAACATGCCAGAATGCTCCTAATTTTTGGATTAATATATTGATGAAAACTTGAGCTGGAAGATGTATATTACTGAGTTGCTCAAACAATTCAGCCAGTTACTTTTGATTTTCATATAATTGTTAGTCTCTGAAACAGACAAATCAAGTTTATGATATGTTTTGCATGTTTCCACTTAATAATGTCTTACGGAATAGTGTTCTGGGGTAACTCATCACTAAAAAAGAATATATTGATCACACAAAAGCAAGCATTAAGAAGAACGTGTATAGTTCAGCGTCAGTCATCTTTAAGGAGTTAAGCATTTTAACTGCATCATCACAACACATATATATGTTAAAGAAATTCACCATTAATCTTCAACTGAAATTTGAGAAAAGTGGTGATGTCCATACCTGCAACGACAGAGAAAGAACTTACTTTTATTACCATAAGAGAGTTCCATAATACTCAAAAGAAAATTTATATGATTTGTTCAAAAATATCAAATTTCTGACAGGCAGCAAACAACGTTTTCAATATAAACTCAGATCATTCCTTCTGAACAATTCCTTCTAAACCATAGACAACTTTTTATTTGAAAACTGGAATCGTGGTAGTTTTAATTGTGTTGGCACGACGAACTCTAAATAATGATATATTCATTAATGTTAACAGCAATTATGTATACATATCCTGTGAACAGAATCGCTTTACATCATTTCGATAAGAGAGCCGTTCATGTGACCTATGGATTACGTAACTAACTACTTAATTAGCCCCTTCTTCCTCCTATTTTGATAATAACAGGACTGTGTAGATACACTACCATACATGTTTCTGTTTTATAACATACATCACTTTGTTTGTATGTTACGTACAGGTTATTTTCTGTGTGAAATTTAAGGTACCCTAGTAAGCGCATTTTTTATTTACATTTTAATTCAGTTGTTAACTCAATGATTTATGAGTAGTGTCCTAAAAGACATTTTGTACAGTTCTGTCTCTTATGTTAAACACTTCTCCAACTTACGGACGAATAACGCGGTGTATATGCTTAATACCGCCAAGTTTTCTGAAAGTTTTGAACAACCTAATGTCTTTTAGTACTGATTACGTAACTTCTTCTAGTCACAATGGAGTTCCTTAGTTTGTTACTTGTTCCAAATTAATAATTATGGATAAAATATTGTCTGTATCACAGTGTGTAGGTCCTTTATTGCTGTAGATCCTCATTCACAGTATGTTACAAAATTACATTTCTGGAGTGATTCTTGAAGTGACGTAAAAGAATACTTCTTCTGTATTGATGTAGCGTTGTAATGTCACACTCTACTTATGCTGTAAACGTTGTGGCTTCCCTCTACTACAGTCTATAACTGGAGTTTCTCTGATATTTGAAGTTGTTTTGAATAGGTACGAAAGGCAGTTTGGTAGTGAGCACAGTAAAACAGTATTTCATTGTTGTGGCTCTCTGAAAGATGCGTTATTACAAACAGTTTCGCAGCCCACAGTATGAGTACCTCACAATATTCAAAGTTATAAAATATCCAAACGAAATAAGTATGAATTTAAAAATCTACTGCATTTTCACTGGTGAAACTTGTGTCATAGATCAAATTCCAAAATGCAGCATACTGTTTTTAGTCACTAAATTCTTGAAAATCTACTTTCCTACTGTTTTGTGGGGCTGCATAAAGAGATATTATCCCGTGTATTGTGAAAAATAATGGTCATATAACTCCCTCTTGGGGCACACTCGAAACTATTGTTACGTCTTAGTACTTCTCTCCGTTAAGAATGACAGGCTGTGTTCCGCATGTTAGGATATCTTCACTCTAATCACAATCATACGATACTCCTGTTCATGTGCCATTCCGAATTACGATGCAATGCTCCTTTCGACATGCATATATGTCTAAATGTATTCGCAACTGAGAATATGCATAACCATCAGCTGTATAATGGAATGACGACATGGAAAATTAGTGCCAGACTGGTATTCCAACCCTGATTCCACAGTTATCGTGAGCGATCTCCCTACTATCAGCCTATCCGAGCATGTCCCACTGCCCGTCCCAAACTCCCATACGTCATCAACCATACATGCATGCAAGTCCAAATAAACATTGGATCGTAATGTGGAATAACACAGACACTGAAATATGGCGTTTATCTGCGGACACCAGACAAGCTACTTTTAAGTAAAATGTCTCGCCTTAAGGGAATACACATAGCTGATGTACAGTTACAGGTTGTAGACACGTGGTTGACGACATATAGCAGTTTGGGTCTCGTCCTGAGTCGTGCACCGATAGCCTAAAAGTAAGATGACCGCTGGTGATAGGCGGGATATCCGGTTCGAATCCCGGTCCGGTAGAAATTTTCATGGTTGTCATTCAATCAAGCTGGTGATGGCGGTCCATATTCACAGTTGCGAATACATTTAATCACTCAAAAAGATTGTCTGTTTTTCCATACGTTCGTAGTTCCTAAAAGTCAAGGAATACATATTCAAACAGGACGCCGATACTTGCTGCCCTCTGTGCCTCGTGGGCAAACAGTGGGAGCTGTGTTTCACACGATCATTGTTTTTGGAATCCACGTTCATTCGTACAGAGGATCATTTTGGTCTCCACAACTGCCATAATACACGGGCATAAACTGACAACAGTTACTCACTGACATACAGCAAGAAAAACAATGGGCATAAGACTGACCCCTGTGGTACTCAAGAGCAAACTTTTTTTCAGTGATGACTCATTTGCCTCAGAGGTGTCATTGGCATATTTTTATGAACTTCAGTACCCTGTATCTTTTTTCCTGTTATTATTGAAGGCAGATCCCAGATTCGTTTGTCTGATATCCTTACCTGTTCTGAGATTACACTGATCTGGAACTCTGAATACGGGATAGTTACCGGCTGGTACTGCCGAGAGCTGCATGCCGCAGACTGGCCACTCAGTTAGCCGTGCCTAATGCCAGCCTCTCGGCGCGCTCACCGACGGAATTATCCTCGGGCTCAAAGGATTAACCGCGATCCATTCGGCGGCCGCGACTGGCTTCAGCCCCCGCAGGAGCGCCGCTTGTGTTAGCTATTAAAGAGCCTCCTCATCTCTTGCCTCCAGTCTGCCTCTCTCTCTCTCTCTCTCTCTCTCTCTCTCTCTCTCTCTCGCTCACTCTTCTCTTTGCCCACGCCCCACTCTCCGCCTATCCCTGTCCGCTTCCTCTTACTCCGCGCCAACCGACGTTCTCCACACCCTCAACGGTCGCGTAACGAGCCAATATCACTAGACTTCAATCGTACCGCGAGGTTCCCCTTCGTACGGTAAGATGTCTGCCAGCGCGGCGAGGCAGCGACGCTAGAACGGGTAGCGCTAGTTTGTGGAAATACTGAAATCAAGCCGCGGCAGAGCCACTCGTTATGTTTGTGTCCTAGTGCCCCTCCTGCGTAACATACAACTAGTGTTGGATCCACACAGTCTAGAAAGCACTGTGAAAATGAGAATCGCATCGGTGCCAAGTGGTCGATAAAATGTTTTTTTAATTGTTATTTCTTCCCCCCTAGCCACATATGGGCGATAGGGGCGGATATTCAGTGATGCAGTCAACACCGTTTTTCAGTCAGATCCCAAGAAATATAAATGTGCTGAAAGACAATAAACAGAAATGTAAGAATTTTCAGTCAGTTTAAAAAAAATTTGAAGCTGAATATAAATCTAAGTTTTTATATATAAGAGAAATGACTTTCTTCAGTTTTGGTACATTTAAAAACACCTTGCAGTAGACTGATGTTAAAACGAAGCACTTCACTGGCACTGAAACTGGAGGAACATGCCCTGAGTTAGGGAGTCTGTTGTTGAAGGGGAAAAGATCGTTTGATGAGGATTGTAGAAGGGAAGTGGCCCAAGGAATGTGGAATGTTGTGGAGTATGGAGTATCGATGGTGTAGTACTGGACGTCGAGATACAACAGGGAATGGAACAGGCTGTATCACTGAGCCTATAATTTGCTTGGGAATAGTGGGTAGGGACAGAAGAGTCCAAACGGAAAAAGGGTGTGTGTAGGGAAATGCTGAGGAAAGGGAATAAATGGATTGGAAAATATGGGGAAGGGAGAGAGAGATGGCCCTGAAAAGGCGGAGTGGATAGGGTAGGTTTAAAGCTGGTAGGATGGAAAATGTCACGATGGGACATGATCTGGGAGTGGGAAACAGTTGAAGTTTCTCTGGGGCAGTGTATAGAGGGTGTGTAGGTGTAAAGTTGCTATCAAATTAGGTAGAGGCGTGGCAGCGTACTAGGACTGGAAAGTAGAGACTGAGATATAAAATTATTGTAGTCGAGTTTGCAGAAGGTGTAGTTTGTTTGGAGGTGTTCAGTATGAGAGAGGAGAAGTGGGAATTTCATCAGATGAAAGGAAACATCATGGGGGTGGGGAATTGGATGAGGAAGCCAAGACAAAGTTCATGGTATTCAAGGATCTGGAGGAACTTATAGAACTTAGTTGGGAAGGGGAATGGAGGGATCAGGGTGGGGGGAGACCCAAGCAATATGTGCACAGCAAAGGTTGGATCGAATCAAGATGTTGTCGTTGTGGACACTGGAGCTGTGCAATCCCTCGATTTGGCAAGTTAATAGTTTTAGTATATTGTGGACTTCCAGTTAGATAGTCAGTAGGTGAGGTTTCCACGTTAGTTGCCGCTCGATGGTTAGGAAGGTCGTAAATGGTGAGACGGAAATAAGGGAGACGGAAACTGTAGCTGGTTGGTCTTATAAATATTGCGTGAGATCTTGAAGGATTGATCTTGAGGAGCCATTGGTTACAGCAGGAGATACACCGATTGGGGTGCATTTGGAGGGACCACTGGAGCACGAAAAATTATTGGTGTTACCGCAGTAAGAGAGACCACGTACTGATAGCGACATCAATTTTTGTGCAGACAATATTAAAAGTAACTCCTGATCTGTCGGAGATTACATAGTTACCTGAAAAAAAAAGAAAAGCTGGACAAACATTAGCCATTATTGGTAAGATTTCAAACTGAAGCAAAGGTTAGGAACGTGCTTTATATTTTCATAATTGTAAAATTCTACCCTTCCACGATGTTCAGGAAAATATAAGAATACCACTCACTCCGAAAAAGATTTTGCATCACCCCAGTTCCCAGAATTACTGAAGAATGACGTTGCCTGTGGATATTGTATCACACACGCAGTCCCTTTTACTTTTCAGAGATGGCACTAAACCCGCGCAAAGATGTAAACAACCAAGGATGAGCAGCGGCTACTAGAAGCACGAGGTCCGACGGCCCATCAGTTCCAGTCATTCCACCTGGAAG
This sequence comes from Schistocerca serialis cubense, assembly GCF_023864345.2. NCBI lineage: Eukaryota > Metazoa > Arthropoda > Insecta > Orthoptera > Acrididae > Schistocerca > Schistocerca serialis. Next base: position 358,633,209 of record NC_064646.1, read on the forward strand.
GAGGAACACGGCTCGTGTTGTCTGTAGTTCAACCATGCCTAGACGCAGCTCGACCGCATCCGCATTGTTATTTTGTGCCAGAAAGGGCTCTCAACAAGGAAAGTGTCCAGACGTCTTGGAATGAAACAAAGCGATGTTGTTCGGACATGGAGGAGATACAGAGAGACGGGAACTGTCAATGACATGACTCACTCAGGCCGCCCAAAGGCTACTACTGCAGTGGATGACCGTTACCTACGGATTATGACTCGAAGGAAACCTGACAGCTACGCACCATGTTGAATAATGCCTTCCGTGCAGCTACAGGACGTCGTGTTACTACTCAAACTGTGCGCAGTAGGCTGCATGATGCGCAGCTTCACTCCCGACGTCCATGGCGACACCATTGATTGTACAACGCCAACATATACTCGTAATGCTTGGTTTTGTGAAAAAGGTACTTACGGGCGTTTCATCGTATCTGTGCACTTCGTCTGTCAATTGATAGCAAGTAGTTCTTATTGGTATCCTATTTATTCGTTGTATTTCTCCAACATTTTTGGAAATTGCCGGTGAGTTATTGCGGTGGTTTAACTGTCGTATTTCCCCCGGTTTGGTTGTTATCAGAAGAGAGCATACTTTTGTATAGTACCTGTTAGTTAATATAATACGCAATCACCGTATTTTTCCAATGTTATTTTGCCGTAAAGTAACGACCAGGTTATTAATTACGAGTGCACTGGACAAAATCTGTGAAACAGTAAAAAATAAATAACAAATTGTTTTTGAGTACTTAATTTCTGCACCATCCTCTGGCTCGTATGTTATAGCACACTGTCACTACGCTTTATCTATGAGACTCTGTAGTTATATGCCGTTAGCTGGATTTTATTCTGCGTTACAGGTTCAGTCATAAATTCTGTATTGTTGTGTAATAATGCTATACTTCCAACCGCACACTCACGTTGTGCTATGGTCTACAATCTTTGAATAGTATTTCTACATGTACGATTATTTTTAGGCGTTAAAGTAAATAACGTACGCTGCTGATCTTTTTACTCCTTCATGTATGAGAGTGTATTATTAGTGTTCAAAGTTCCTCGCCTCAGATCACATACGGTTATTTACCTCATAATATAAAACAATACTATGTGCGTGATATTTATTTTATCATGAAGTTGTTTGGTTGTGTATATTAAGTATAGATTCAACTTTTCATGTAGATCTCTTGTAGAACTTTTGAGAACGCTGTAAGTTTGAGTTTTTTCTTCTACGTTTTTACGTTGCACATTTTATGTAACTATATCACTCATAATTTTCATGTGTTTCTCTAATAGAGCTTCTGAGAATTGCCGAAAGCCGTAAGAAAGAATAAAATTAAGAAACACAGTGATCAAGACGAATATCAGTATTGAAGCCCACAAATCGAAAAGGCTTAGTATCCCATCTTCATAATATCAATAACCTTAAGCTGGTATTATTGAACTCATACAAATACCAGGGAGTATCAGTCTGTGTGGATACGGTACATTGGTACTGTAGTAGGGAAGTGCTATGTCTACATAAGGGATAGTTTACAATCCGCTTCCTCAAATGCATGGGATCCGGACTACGTAGGACTTACAGACGATATTGAACGTAACAGGATGGCAAGCGAAAATGGTGACGGGTTTGTTTGAAGAAGAGTGTCAGCTAAACACTCAAATAAATAAGTAAATGATAAAAAATGAACTGGGAAAAGCTTGAGGGCACAGGCGAACTATCCCGTGTATGTCTCCTTACAAAGTAATGAATCCAACAGTATACCACAGTGCCAACGTATCACCCCTGTAGGGATCTTGAAGACAAGATTCGACCAGTTACAGTGCTCAAAGAGTCGTAATCATATTTCTCCCACTTCATACATAGACTTGAACAGCAAGAAGCCCTAATAAGATCAAGCATCTCAATGCCATTCACTTCCTAGTAGTTTACACAGTGATCATGTACATATAGTTACGGACTATATTCGAGACCTCTGCGGGATATTTTTTACGTTTAATGTGTCGTTTTTATGAGGTTCCTTGCTAGACAGACCATTTGGGAACCGAATGAGGAAAGGTGTTAATAACTACGGATGTTTATCTCTATCAGCTTCCTACTTTATTTTTTACAAGAGCGAATATTTTTAACGATGGTAAGGGATTGTAAAAATATGAGATTCTAGGTCCTTAACAATTCAGATTCCAGAACACTGAATATGCCATCTACAGTTACACCGGCCGCGTGTTAGAATAACTAAACAACTGTCTGCGATCTGTCTAAGTTATTTGTCAGCACCACTGATAGTAATCTTTTCGAGAAACATAGAGTTTGCGGCTTTGAATCTACAGTGAATAAACGAATCTCTACGAATGTAACTGATAGAAACCAAAGCGTCTATATCTACGTCTACGTACTCTCGCGTCCGTCGGCCGTCGTAATTTAATATATTATTATTGTTATTATTATTTTTTTATTGTTGCCGACTTACATGGTGGGCCTTAATAAAAATGATATTTCATTTAATTTTGATTTTTACGATTAAATGCTTTCCTGAAGTTCTCCTTTTTAACAATATTAATCTTAAATTATTTGTTACGTTAATGAATGTTAGACTCGCTGAATCTTAAAACATGAGCATATAAGTTGTACAATGTAATAAACTTTTCATATTAATTTCCTCGGCTAGTCAGTTCACTTTAAAGCAAGAAAGCTTTAGTTATTAATTAAAATTGCGGCCCACACACGTGCGAGAGTATTTTTCTTACCTCCGTTAACCATTGTATTGTAGTCGGATTCCTGGCTCTGGGTCTCGGCTATGGTACTGAAAATAAGAATCTTAAAGCTAAGTATTTTCTGCAACGTCGGGCGGCTGTGGAGAAAAATTAATATTATGTTAATAGCGGGCGAGTATTTCGCTTCCGCTAATTTTTCATAAACTAATATCGCCACGTAATGGCGTCGTTGGCTGCATCGGCCGCTGCGATTGTTGAACTGTAAATTACTTGAATGCAGGTTAATTCAAGGAAGGCGGACATGAAATCGGGATCACCTCTTACAAATTAAAAGCGCACAATAATATTAAATCGGTATATTATATGCTTAACTCATACAAATATGCTTACATTTGCCAGCACTCGCAAGATGTCCGTACGTACACACTCAAGACAAGAGAAGAAGTGAAGTCGACTAAAAAATTAACAAAAGAGCGTATCTTGTCGTCTCTTTAGATCATTCTGTCATAAATTATTTCTTTGCAATCTAAACCCACACAGAGAAATTATTATTTTACGGCTACATGATAAAAATATGGCACTGGGGACGCTATATTGCCCCCCGAAATGTTTATGTCATAAAATATGTTCGTGTTTTTTGACATAAATATTTCCTGTTTCATGTCCACAGTGTCCACACGCAGATTTTCCTTTCACAGTCTATATATGTCACATCGTATATTTAAATCGTTAAATTACTGAGGTGTGTTGCGCACAAAGTGTAATACAGATGAAGTTATCTACATAACAATATAATATACAATTGGTTACGTATACAGTCATGTACAAAAGGACATAGAATACCATTAGTTTTATTTTGTCTGCTTCTTCTTAGGGTTGCAACTTTTGCAGTGTTCAAAGGTATACAATCACGAGTTAGTCCATAAACTTGAAGTCCCAGGGGTGTCAACTGTTCGCTCCTCATTTGGCGCGGCCGTAGGGAAACCTGGGGAAAAACCTCGGCGGAGCGACAGACTAACTGCTTTGGTCACTTTCACTTAATTGCTTCTGGAATGTCATTGAGGTACAGAATGTGCATACAAATATTTTTGTAAATGAGGTCATTATAACAATTGATTGCGGTGTCGTTGATGATCTACGCCGCGACGTTTAGCTCGCGACGGCGTCGGTTGGTGTGTTCGGTGCTCGGCGGTCGCGGCGGCTGCGGAGAGGTCAACGCCCGCTCGACGCCAGCGTGTCTCTCGCCGTCGCGGAACGTCAGAATCAGCTGATCGGCTGCACCGTTGGTGATGCGCTTCTGTCTCGCCCGAGCGTGGCGGAGTGGGATGATATTCGCTCCCCGCTCTTGTTGGCAGGAGTTAGCTCTGCTACGCATCTCCGACGTAGTACATGAAACATACACACAACCAACGTAATATTTGTTTCCCGCTGCAGATGGTTACGCTGTTGGGAAAGAAGCATTTATTAGTGCGGCAGAAGTTGTTAAGTTTTCGCCAGTTTCCGAGTGTCAAGCTAGCACTCTCTTGCAGAATACATGACATGGACCTTCTCTCGTGAATGCAGTTTTGATGCAATACTGTTTCCATTGTTTTGACAAAATTATTTGTTTTCGCCGCACTCGCAGGCACCGGTGAGTGTCCCAATATGAGCTAAGCACAAACATTCGCCGTTTCTGCGGTCGCTGTTTTGCAACAGTCCACGCGTCGCATTCCAATCTCGCATTATTGTACTCACTGAAACTACAATATGTCCCACAAATATTGACTGTGGGTTCACTTCACGTTAACAGTTCACATTTATAAGCAAATTCACAGTTTTTCGTGCGTAATATTGGCGTTTGGCGTCCTTACCGCTGTTGAACGTTCAATACTAGCACTTCACTGTCCATATCACAGTTTCACCTTCACAGTTTTCCACACTGGTTAAAGTAACTGTTTCGATTAGTTCACAAACACTAATGTATTTCATTCAGTCTGAACTGGATTTTGGCTCTTGCTGGATTTTACCAGTCACTTGCACTAATTATCTCTTTTCATTTTCCACTTACAGTCGTACTTGCCTTCAGATTTTTTTTTTTTTTTTTACTATGCAATTGTATTTCCGTCTCATCTGAGGTAAGTCCCCATATCATGTCTGCCCACTTACTGCGTACTTGCCCTCCAGAGCCAGGCTCGACTTTACAAAACTTTGCCTCTCGCATTACTGTACACATTTTATAATCTAGGCCTAGCGTGCAAGTTCCTAGATTAATATTTGATTTGTGACTTTTTTTTACACTACAAATTCGTGCAAATCTCTGCCTTAGCAGATGGCAATATATTTTAAAAGTGCTTAGCGGTAGTCGCGTTTACTGATTTGCTTTGTACCTTGTCCACAACACATGAGGTACCTTGGGTGATGTACACCCTGCACTCATATTGTTAAGTAAATTATGATTGAGCATATTTCAGGATCGATATAGACATAAATACATGGAACAACATATACACTATAATATTGTATATCATAAGTTGCGTTACTACTACAGTTCAAAAATATCTATGACACACTAATGAAAAATTCTTTCATCATTACATGCTGTTGAATTTTTTTTAATTTTTTTTTAGCATTTTTCAACATGAAATTTTTTAAAATATTCTTAAATCTACGTTCATTTTTTTCAAAATGCAATTGTTTAAAAATACTATTATTCCTTAACATCTACAAAATTGAATCGCACTAATCTTGTGTGTGTTGTGGCGTAGCAAGACAGCCACGCCACGGAAGTAGCCGAAAGGCACGCGTTTAGCAGCCAAGAGATAGGTCTGTAACAGGATACGTAATGAATGCTATAAAGAAAAGTTCGTAGCTTCTGGAATACTTAACTTTAATCCATCCTTGGTACATCGCTATTGACGATATAAGTGAGACTCCATAGATACATGCAATGTTACTAATGGCGCCTTGCTAGGTCGTAGCCATTGACTTAGCTGAAGGCTATTCTAACTATCTGCTCTGCAAATCAGCGAGGCTTCGTCAGTGTAGTCGCTAGCTACGTCGTCCGTACAACTGGGGCGAGTGCTAGTCCGTATCTCGAGACCTGCCTTGTGGTGGCGCTCGGTCTGCGATCACACAGTGGCGACACGCGGGTCCGACATGTACTAATGGACCGCGGCCGATTTAAAACTACCACCTAGCAAGTGTGGTGTCTGGCGGTGACACCACAGTGTGCCTCATTGTCTTTAAATGTTACACTAAAATCTGAACATTTACTCACAAAAAAATACACTATAAACTTAACCTACTACACACAAATGTAAACGTTGCTCTACTGAGCAAACTTCTTTAAGTCTTTGTAAGTATTTTTCTTGTTTCCTTCGTAATTGCCTCCTTATTTGACCACGGGATGGTGTAGTTTGCGTGACAGAAAGTATCATGAGGTACCACTTCGATGTTATAGGTGTAGCCCTCGATAACACCGGGTTTTTTCCGAAAACACATTCTCGTAATCTGTAAGTAGCTGAGTCAATTCGTTTTGTTGTGCTTCAGTCAAATGTTCTGACTCCCTAACTTTCACGGCTATCAGTTTCCTTTTTTCCTCTTTGTCTTCAGTAATAAAATCTTTAAAATATACTTGTCTTGTACTTAAGTCAGAATATAAATTCATTACCTGTACTCCTTCGAATCTCGACTGAAAGCTCCCGCAATATTTACCGTGCACTTCCCGTGTCCTCAACAACGGCAAAACTACACGTCTATCCTCATTCATAAGGCTTACTTCCCCGCACAAGAGGTCGATTTTTGCGTCCCTCTGGCGTAAAAATTCCATCCCCAGGATGCAAGCAACACCTAATCCCTTAACTACTAGGAACGAGCTTTTCATTGCTTCATTTCCTACCGTAAACTCGACTTGCACCTGGTGCTTTATGATATGAGATTGTGCACCTATTGCACCTGTAACACGACAATTCTTCACTGGCAATACTGGTATTCTATTATTTTGACTCAAGTACTTGTAAGAATTTGCACTCATGACATTGGTTGACGCACCGGTATCGACTATTATCTGTATTGGTGCTCCGTACATATCTGCTTGCAATATAGCCTGCACAACACTTTTGTCAGTTCTGTTGCTCTTCTGCGGTATGTCTACAAGTTCCTTTTCTATTTTTGTTCCTTCATTGTATCTCAGCATACAAAGTTTATGGCTGTCATCCGTGAATGTGCCCTCACTACACCATCCTGCAGCCAACAACGGAGAGCGTATTGTGGCTGTCTTTAGTTTAACGGATGAGCATTAGTGGGTTGACAGTTGTCTGTCACTTCCACTAACCTCACATTGTGGTTCTGGTTGTTGTTGTTGCTACTGTTGGGTTGGCCGCCCTGCCTCCCCGATGGTGTATTTTGATATTATGTATGGCTCTGGTTTTGTGGTGGTCGGTTGTAACTTCCTGACATGCTCTGTGATGGACCTGGGTTGGCGTTCCATTGTGGCGCTGTGTTTTGTTGCCACTGTGGTGTCGGTTCGTTACGACCACGCCACTGGTTTCGGTTGTTCCGCCATTGCGGATTGCCGTTACCATTATATCCATTACTCATGCGTCCATCATGATGTCTCTTTCGATTTTCACGATTATAACCGTTGCCGTTATAACCATTGCCACTGTTTGTGCCTCGATTCTGTTGCCGGTGCTCTTCCCTATTCCCGTTACCATTTGGTACTAAGTTACTACCATTACTGTGGCTGCTATTGTAATCGGCTTTTTGTTGATTACAGCCTGCATGGTTCCACTTGTTTTCGGTTTTCATATCTTCGATCAATAAGTCAACAGAATCCACTATTTCCATGAATTGTTCTATATCGTATTCCGGCACATTGATGAAATATCTTTTAATTTCACCGGGCAACTTCATTTTTATTAATCTGATTATGTCACGATCGGACATTGGCTCGTCCCAGTACCTGGTTTTGTTTATATACTTGTCGAAATATTTGCGTAACGTTCCCATCTTAGGATTGTACATTTCTGGACTGTACAACTCCTTTCGTAGTCTTTCTTGGACACTATCGGACCAGAATTTTTGCAAGAATGCACCTTCAAACTGTTGCATCGTTAGACATTTTTCGGACACGTCGGTGGCCCACAGTGCCGCGTCACCTTGAATAAAGGAGACCACGAACTGTATTCTTTGTCTTTCCGTCCATGTCCTGGGAAACACATTCCTGAAGCTCTTAATAAATACCACAGGGTGGAAATTTCGTTTTCCGCTATTGAAGGGTTGGAATGTCCTGTGTTTTATTACATTGTCCTCTTTTTTGCACAACTGACTGCTACATTCTGTGACATTCATTACTTCGTGATGTGCGCTGCACGGTATCGCAGGTTGTTCGTGATCATAATTCGCATTAGGTTGCGGTTGCGCACTCGCACCCTGCCTACCGTCAGCGTTATTATAGTAATCAGTACGCGGAGTCGGATTGATTATCTGTCCGCCACTGTTTACATTGCTTTCCAACGCAGACAGTCTTCGCGCGACCTCCTGTTGCCAATTTGGCAACTCCGCTGTCACACGGGACTTGATCTGTGCTAATACGGCATGTAGTGCGGCAGCGCCAGAGTCAATATTTACACTCGCGGCCGCAGTCGCTTGTTCTACAGCTGTTTTTACATCGCTTTCAATCTTTGCAGATATCACGCGATCCTTTACTTCTAGCCATTCATTTAATTCTTTTTCTACTTTTTGAGCTTGCACTTCCAAATATGCGTCAATACTTTTCCGTGCATCTATCTCCACATTATCCACGCGGTTGGTTAAAGTCTGGACATTATCTTCAAGCCTAGCCTGCGGTATCTGTAATTTTTGCATCTCGCCGGCTAAGCTTTGCACAAGATCGGGGATTCCTTTGCAAGCGTTCCGCATCTTGGCAAGTTCGCTTTGGATACTATCTAGTTTCGCTTCATTGCGCTGCTCTTGCTCACGTAGCATCTGAGTCAGTTTTTCGTCTCTTTGTTTTTCCCTCTGTTCTAACATTCTTTCTTTTTCCCTATCTCTTTCTTCTAACCTGCGCAGATATTCTGCAAATGGATCTGCAATCGGTGAGCATACTGGTGCCCCACTTAATCTAGCACTCGATTGGCCCCCCTGCCCAGGCAGTGGAGTTGTTTCTCTATTCCCATTCTGCTGTGGAGCGTCATTCACCGTCCACAGATCCTCGCCCCCCGCTCCGGAAATTGTGTTTCCGAGGCGGTGGCTTGGGATTCGTTTACGTATTGCAAATGATCCTCACTTTCCATATTAACAGCATTTTGTTCTTCTGGTACGGATGCTTTAGGTTGTCCTATCTTACCCATAATAAATTCACTTTAAGCCACTGACGAATCTTTAACACTGATACACACACGATTAATTATCCCCTCCAAAAATAAACATATAAATAAACAAAACGAATAATTATCCCCTCCAAAAATAAACACATAAATACACAAAACACCGAAGGTATCTCGTGTGCACATGGGTTCGATATTTCGCACAGAGCTACACAGGATGCTTGCACAATAGGCCTTACCTTTATTTTTCCTTTATCGTAATCCCTTTTCTTTTCTACACTTTTTCTTCTCCAGATCTCCTCAGGGCGTGGTTTTGTTGTTGTACATGTAAAAGAATTCATATAAGCATTAATATTTTACAACAATTAGACACATACATAATTACATTCAATACAATAGAATCATATTAATCGGGCCCCACGTTGGGCGCCAATCTCGCGTCCGTCGGCCGTCGTAATTTAATATATTATTATTGTTATTATTATTTTTTGATTGTTGCCGACTTACGTGGTGGGCCTTAATAAAAATGATATTTCATTTAATTTTGATTTTTACGATTAAATGCTTTCCTGAAGTTCTCCTTTTTAACAATATTAATCTTAAATTATTTGTTACGTTAATGAATGTTAGACTCGCTGAATCTTAAAACATGAGCATATAAGTTGTACAATGTAATAAACTTTTCATATTAATTTCCTCGGCTAGTCAGTTCACTTTAAAGTAAGAAATCTTTAGTTATTAATTAAAATTGCGGCCCACACACGTGCGAGAGTATTTTTCTTACCTCCGTTAACCATTGTATTGTAGTCGGATTCCTGGCTCTGGGTCTCGGCTATGGTACTGAAAATAAGAATCTTAAAGCTAAGTATTTTCTGCAACGTCGGGCGGCTGTGGAGAAAAATTAATATTATGTTAATAGCGGGCGAGTATTTCGCTTCCGCTAATTTTTCATAAGCTAATATCGCCACGTAATGGCGTCGTTGGCTGCATCGGCCGCTGCGATTGTTGAACTGTAAATTACTTGAATGCAGGTTAATTCAAGGAAGGCGGACATGAAATCGGGATCACCTCTTACAAATTAAAAGCACACAATAATATTAAATCGGTATATTATATGCTTAACTCATACAAATATGCTTACATTTGCCAGCACTCGCAAGATGTCCGTACGTACACACTCAAGACAAGAGAAGAAGTGAAGTCGACTAAAAAATTAACAAAAGAGCGTATCTTGTCGTCTCTTTAGATCATTCTGTCATAAATTATTTCTTTGCAATCTAAACCCACACAGAGAAATTGTTATTTTACGGCTACATGATAAAAATATGGCACTGGGGACGCTATAGTACATTCTTCGCAAACCACTATGAAATGAATGATAATAATTATCGAAACCCTCAGCTGCCGACAGGTGTTGTTGATATAACTAAATGGCGACAGCTGAAAATGCGTGCTCCAACCAGGACTCGAACCCGGAATCTCCTGCTTACATGACAGACGCTCTATCCATCTGAGCCACCGAGGACACAGACGAACAACGCGACTGCAATCACTTATCCATTGACCTTCGTCTGTCAGAAGGCGCACAGGTTGCCCGAACTCTTACGGGAATCGTCACCTCAGTGGGCGCAAGTAATGAGTAGATGGGAAGTGTTCATTAGGAACATTACGTATGTAAATTGTGGACAGTTGGGAATGTGCGTCTCACGGGAATCGTGCAAGGGATAATTCCACTGCTGTCGCGCTATTCATCTGTGTCCTCGGTGGCTCAGATGGATACAGCGTCTGCCATCTAAGCAGGAGAGTCCGGGTTCGAGTACCAGTCGGGGAAAACATATTCAGCTGTCCCCATTGAGGTATATTAACAACGCCTGTCGGCAGCTGAGGGTTTCGATTAAGTATCATTTATTCCAGTGAAGCTGCACGGTCATCAATGGTATCTGTTCTTTCGAGGACAGTTACTTTCTTCACTATGAAATGTATGACTGTGTGTTCTGCTGATTTTATCGGTTATTAGGGCTTCAGCCTTTCCATACCCCTACGGAACGCGGGGAGAATGACAGTTTAAACGCCTCTGTGCGCGCTGTAATAACTACGAGTAGGACCATAAAATGGTTCAAATGGCTCTGAGCACTATGGGACTTAACATCTGAGGTCATCAGCCCCCTAGAATTTAGACCTACTTAAACCTAACTAACCTAAAAACTTCACACACATCTATGCCCGAGACAGGATTCGAACCTGCGACCGTAGCAGCTGAGCGGTTTCGGACTGGAGCGCCTATAGCCGCTCGGTTGCACTGGCCGGCGATTTGCAGGCCGAACCACTATTTAATTTCTGAACCCGTGGATCTGATAATGCCAACAGAAAATAAATCACAAGAGAGGAGGGAACTCATGAAAAACACATTGTCCTCGTAAGACAGCGTACATGATGGAAACCTTCTACGCATAGAGGGCATCATATCGTTTTATCGAAAAAAAATCACAGACGTGCTAGGTTTCATGAATGGTGATGACAGCAACCTGCACGTATCGGAATAGCATACGTTGAAAGAGCCCTGTACTCTACTTTCATTATCATTTTATTTACTTTCCAGTGATACAAATCTCTCTGGTAGGTGTGAGTGAATGAGTGTGGGTGAGTTTCACGTTGCTATACGGTGGTTTAGTCTGCTGCAGAGAATCAGCGGTACTCGTACAGAATGCCCTGACCCTGTAGTTTTTAAGGTAGACGAAGAGGTTTGCTCTCCTTGCGTGAAAGTTACCGGTGTTAGGTTGGTGACGGAAGCCTCATCTCTGGGTTTTCCTGACCACGGAATCGCGTGGCAGACGTTGGAATGTGTTAGACGGTCAGTCTGCTTCCAGCGCGCCTAAGGTCTGCAGCCAAGCTCTCTTCGAAGGACGGTGAGTTCGTTTAACCACATGGCGCGTTGTCTCGTAGCGAGAGGGGAGCTTTTAGCTTTTGGTCTCGCGTCTCGTCTTATAAAGGCTGTTTAACCTTGTAGGAGTAAGGAATGCTAGTTTTCCGCAGACTTTCAGTTTAATTCCTAATCCAGACTTTGATCCGTAAGAAGAACGTAACACAAAGATTTTGCATATGTAAGAAGTGCACTCTCGGTTCATTATGAATGTTTGTCTGCCTGCAACTGCGTCTGTTTACGCTCTAATCTTTCCTGCACCTTAATAATTTTGCCTCTTCGTAAATTTTCTTTGTTTCATTTACCTTATGTCCGTTGGAAGCCATCCACGTGGTTTGATATTAGAGTCTGTTGGCCCACTGCCATCACCCTTTGCCCATTCCAATGTGCCTTCTGAAAAATGTTAATTGTTCGCGGCTGCGTGGTTTAATGTGGGTATGTATAAATTGTGTCCCCGCAAACCACGTGGGCATACGAGTGTATCGTGAATCGTGTACGGTTTGACAAGAAATTGTACTTGGTAACCAGGCTACAGCAGTTGTGTTGATGCATTACATCAATGTTTTAAGGAATAATTAATTTTGCCACCAATCTTATCCTGTGTACTGATGTTACGTCTCTATTACCTAAGCTATTTAGCGTGTAGTTTCCTGGTTAGCCCATCCATAGCGTTTCCATGCGCACAGGTACAATAAGTAGTGTTACCTTGTTATTTAAAGCAAATTCTTTAGAATAGAAGTTGTTTTCAGGAATGCTGCTGCAGGCTGCTCTTATGCACATTGTTCACGCATTATTTAATTTATTTTGATGTTTCATTCACGTGAACAAAGCCTGGACCAAACTTGTAACTACATCCCATTCTTTATGAGTGATAGTACAATGAATGTTCTTTTTTCTCTTAAGATTAAATTAATTGATTTTCCGATTCAGTCTAACACTTTATTTGTCGTGTGGCTAGAGTGGGTGGCGACCCAGTCTTTTACGTTGATTTCTATGTTAGATAGCATTTTATTATTCAAAGTGAGATTCACCCAACTTACACATAACACCATTTTTTCCGCAACTTACAAATAGTGACCATGACGCAAGGTAAGTTACAGAGTCTCTATGAGGTGACGCCAATTAGCACGCTCGCAGTAGAACTTGGAGGGCTTATACACCTAGACAAAACAGCAAGACAACAGTGGTGGAGCATCATAGCGAGTGCGGTAAAACTATGCAGTACCTTATGGAAAAAGGTAATGGAGGCTACTGAAACTATTAATCGGCTGCCAAGCACAAATTGCGGCGACTGATACAGGACCCACGATCTTCAGCGCCTGCAGTAATGGGACCTTAAGTCGCCAGAGATCCGGACGTTACCACATCATTAGTGGTAGTAAACCAAGAGATGAATGCAATCGACGCAGTGTTTCATCTCGGTGGCCACCGTGAACCGCAGGACGCAAAATTCTTTAACAAATGCACTGTCTTGTCCCTGAAAATAGAATATAATGCTGATTAGGAAGTAAAATATATCGAATGGCTACAACTAAAATGCAGCTACCCACGGAGTTCAAGTGTGGGCTGCATGTTATCGTATGGCAGCGAAGTATGGTAGATATGCCAATGCGTTAGTGTAGGACCGATTTACGAGCAAAAAATTAGTTCTAGTTTTGCCACCAGGTGCACATATGCCGCTGTGAATGCAAGCAAGACGTTACGAAATGTTTCCATATGTAATGGATGATGAACGGGAAGTTTGCAGGAAAGGTCAAACAAGTGAGAAAAGCGTAATGTTAACTTTATTATTAATCACCTCTTAAAAAATATATTCAGTAGGAACACGGAGCTGCTGCATCAGAAAAACGACGTGATGAACAGTTACTCCCAAGAGAACCGGTGGGCCCGCATCTCGTGGTCGTGCGGTAGCGTTCTCGCTTCCCACGCCCGGGTTCCCGGGTTCGATTTCCGGCGGGGTCAGGGATTTTCTCTGCCTCGTGATGGCTGGGTGTTGTGTGCTGTCCTTAGGTTAGTTAGGTTTAAGTGGTTCTAAGTTCTAGGGGACTTATGACCACAGCAGTTGAGTCCCATAGTGCTCAGAGCCATTTGAACCATTTTTTAGAACCGGTGGAAGCTGAACAACATGTTCATGTTTACTGGCCTTCAGATCAAATGGTTCAAATGGCTCTGAGCACTATGGGACTCGACTGCTGTGGTCATAAGTCCCCTAGAACTTAGAACTACTTAAACCTAACTAACCTAAGGACATCACACACATCCATGCCCGAGGCAGGATTCGAACCTGCGACCGTAGCGGTCGTGCGGTTCCAGACTGTAGCGCCTTTAACCGCTCGGCCACTCCGGCCGGCCCTTCAGATCAGGTACAGAGTCAGCTGTCTCTGGTAAACACGCTCTTTTTGCTATCCTCGGGATCAAAAGTCACATGGATTTCGATCAGGTGATCTTGCAAGCCATGTATCTGGAAAACCTCTGCAGATAAGACTTTCCTGAGACGTTGCATAAACATATACATACATCGAAAAATGTTTTGCATCACCTCGGTTCCGAGAGTTCCACAACGTCTACAGAAAATTGAAATGGAGATCAACATAAATATCATTTCCGCCCTTTTTATTCCTCATGAAACATTGCATGTTGTAACACCACACAGCGAGATCTTGGGAGGTGGTGGTCCATACTGCTGCACACACCGGTTCCTCTAATAACCAGTTGCATTGATGCATGCCTGTATCCAATGTACCATACTATCCACAAGTTCATCAATGCACTGTTGGTTCAGACAGCCTCACTACTGAACGTTGATTCGGCGTAGATCCTTCAGATTGGTTGGTGGGTTACGTCGACCATAAAGAACACTTTTCAATCTATCTCAGGCATATCCGATAGGGTTCATGTCTGGAGAACAAGCTGGCCACTCTAGCCGAGCGATGTTGTTATACTGAAGGAATTCATTCACAAGATGTGCACGATGGGGGCGCGATTCGTGGTCCATGAAGACGAATGCCTCGCCAATATCCTGCCGCTATAGATAAACTATCGGTCGGAGGATGGCATTCACGCATCGTACAGCCGTTACTGCGTCTTCCATGACCACCAGCAGCGTACATCGGCCCCACATGATGCCACCCCAAAACAGCAGGGAACCTCCACCTTGCTGCACGCGCTGGAAAGTGTGTCTAAGACGTTCAGCCTGACCGGGTTGCCTCCAAACACATCTCCGATGGTTGTCTGGTTGAAGGCATATACGACACTCATCGGTGAAGATAACGTGATACCAATCCTGGCCCATTTGTACCGCGCTGCATGGTGTCGTTGATGCAAAGATGGACCTCGCCATGGACGTCGGGAGCGACGTTGCCCATCATGCAGCTCAGTTGGAGCTGTAACACGACGTCCTGTGTCTGCACGAAAAGCATTTTTCAACATGGCGGCGTTGATATCAGGGTTGCTCCGAGCCATGTCCCGTAGGTAGCTGTCAACCACTGCAGTAGTAGCCTTTGGGCGGCCTGTCACACACAGTTCCTGTCTCTCTGTCTTTCTTACATGTGAAAACTACTTCGCTTTGGTTCACTCAGAGACGCCTGGATATTCCCCTTGTTTAGAACCCTTCTTGGCACAAAGTAACAATGCGTATGCGATCGAACCACGGTATGGTCCGTCTAGGCATGACTAAACTGCAGACAACACGAGCCGCGTACCTCCTTCCTGGTGGAATGACTAGAACTGATCGGCCGTCGGACTCCCTCCGTCTAGCACGCGCTGTTATACATGGTTCTTTACATCTTCGGTCGGGTTTAGTGACATGTCTGAACGGTGATACAATATCCACTGTCAACGTCTATCTTCAGGATTTCTGGGAACCGGGGTGATATAAAACTTTTTTTGCTGTGTGTATTTTACTGACGTGAGATGTTGCTACATCTTGCATGTAAAAGTTGCTCCCACACAGTTGTCCTCTTCTAAATCAAGAATCACATGCTGTATAAGGAGGTCTCGATAAAGTATAGACATCACAGTACATCTGAGAGTCCCTCTGGATGCACTGTCTGCAAGGAAATACGGACAGAGAATAAATGTGATTCCGAAATTTCGCCACTCAGTAACATATGGAGAGTGCAGTGGCTCTTCGACACAACATACTGTTTAACAGTATCCCAAATTCGGATGTTCTGTGTATTCACTGCACCCCATAGTGTACAATGTGCCTCCTCACTCCACAGAATATTGCCTAGTCATATAACATCAACTTCGATCATTAAAAGAAATCGAAGAGCGAATTAAGAACGTTGTTAAGGATAATGAAGTTTCAGTTGCCGAACCATCTGTATCTTGTACAATACCAGTTAGAATAGACCGCAAAACATTCCCTACTTTTGACCATGGGATGGAGAGTTCTTGTGACTCTACAAGTGAGCACTAGGACTACCCTGGGCACGCACTGCGTGGTCAGTTACAGCAGCAGCAGCCTGGTCCTCTTCCAGGTGCCACACCACGCTCACCCGTGGTTTAGAATTTCATTCTCATCTTGTTGAAACCATTTAATGACACCGGGACTCCCATCAGATCTATCACTAGGTGTTAGTCTATCAATGTAGCACTCATATTGCTGTGCTTTACATCAAATAGTTTCACTAGGTGCGCACGGTCCTTTTCTCGATATCCATACCATCCATTAACGTCATCGCTTGTCAAATGACAGCGTGGATATTAGACGTCATTCAACCCGCGTAAAGCCCCAGATTTTAATCTTGTATTCAAAATCAGATCTATTTTTTTCTTCTAGCATTAATCGGTTCGTATTAATGCTAGGATTTGTCGACCTGGAAAAAGAGTTCGACAATGTAAAATGGTGCAAGCTGTTCGAGATTCTGAAAAAAGTAGGGGTAAGCTATAGGGAGAGACGGGGTCATATACAATATGTACAACAATCAAGAGGGAATAATAAGAGTGGACGATCAAGAACGAAGTGCTCCTATTAAGAAGCGTTAAGACAAGGCTGTAGCCTTTCGCCCCTACCTTTCAGTCTGTACATCGAGGAAGCAATGATGGAAATAAAAGAAAGGTTCAGGAGTGGAGATAAAATACAAGGTGAAAGGATATCAATGATACGATTCGCTGATGACATTGCTATCCTGAGTGAAAGTGAAGAAGAATTAAATGATCTGCTGAACGGAATGAACAGTCTAATGAGTACACAGTATGGTCTGAGAGTAAATCGGAGAAAGACGAAGGTAATGAGAAGTAGTAGAAATGAGAACAGCGAGAGACTTAACATCAGGATTGATGGTCACGAAGTCAATGAAGTTAAGGAATTCTGCTACCTAGGCAGTAAAATAACCAAAGACGGACGGAGCAAGGAGGACATCAAAAGCAGACTCGCTATGGCAAAAAAGGAATTTCTGCACAAGAGAAGTCTACTAATATCCAATACTGGCCTTAATTTGAGGAAGAAATTTCTGAGGATGTACGTCTGGAGTACATGGACTGTGGGAAAACCGGAACAGAAGAGAATCGAAGCATTTGAGATGTGGTGCTATAGACGAACGTTGAAAATTAATTGGACTGATAAGGTAATGAATGAGGAGGTTCTACGCAGAATCGGAGAGGAAAGGAATATGTGGAAAACACTGATAAGGAGAATTGACAGGATGATAGGACTTCTGCTAAGACATGAGGCAATGACTTCCATGGTACTAGAGGGAGCTGTAGAGGGCAAAAACTGTAGAGGAAGACAGAGATTGGAATACGTAAAGTAAATAATTGAGGACCAAAAAAAAAAAAAAAAATTTATGCATGAGCGTAGCTATCGACTTTCGCTGCCATACTATAATTACAGCTCACGATGTACCTCCGTGCGTAGCTGCACTTTAATTGGAACCACCCAGTGGGTAGATTACGATGATTAAGTGGATGAGTAGGACTGTATTGTGTCAGGAAAAAACGGAGGTCAGATGTAATGTGATTGTACAACGCGCCCGTTAATCTTGTTAACGTTATCATGCAACAGTGGCTTCCGATAACCATGAACCAGCACTTTCAGAGGATCGCAGACTAAGCGAATTTTTTTTTTGTATTTATGGTAGGTGTCGTACAGAACTCATATATCGGTTGTCAAATCCCGTTTGATGCAAATATCAAAAATACATAAGAAAATCGATTTTCAATTTCTCCGACCGTCGCTAACGTGCTAAGGGAAGAATAATTTTTTCCAGATCGTAAGTTTTGCAGTGGGGCAGGAAGCTCGCCTACCATCCGTGTGGCGGGAGTTGAATTCCCAACTTGGGCAAAATTATAAACAACGGCGAATGTTTCATGAACATTAAAATACACATTTGACGCTAAGTGTACTTACCAAATCACACCATTGTATGACACATAGATCAAGAAACATGTCGGCATAAATGACGGGATGCGTGAAAAATTTCCGCATCATGCATGACATTTAAGCTTATAGCTTCGCAACAAATTTCGCAGACTGTGTCACATATTCCGCTTAACGTACCTACCAAAGTATACCATGATAGCGCACGAGCTATAACGGTATAAAAGCTGAAAGTGTAAAAAAATTCTGCATTGTGCATGAAGTTTTAAGATATTCATTCTTTACTACTAAGACACTCATACAATCGAGTCAACTTAATGAAGTCCCTGACACCTGGCGGCGATTTTGACAGCGGCCAACTGCGGGGTGCAGAGAGCTCTAGGTGAAAATAGCAGAGCTATGAAGAGGCACTGCCTTAAAGACTATACTTATACATTTGTACATTATGCAGGTTTCCTTGTATAGCCGTTTCTTAATTTCAAAGATGTTTTCAAGAATACATCGAAATGAAATTGTTTCGATATTACTCTCAAACACCGTTAAAAAAAAAAAAAAAAAAAAAAAAAAAAAAAAAAAAAAAAAAAATTCAAATGCGTGTGGATTCCTGAAACTGCTGAGGTCATCGGTCTCTAGACTTACACACTACTAAAAATCACTCACACTAAGGACAACACACACACACACACACACACACACACACACACACACACACACACATGCCCAAGGGAGGACTCGAACCTCCGGTGGTAGGGGCCGCGCGATTCGTGACATGGCGCCAAACTCATTTCGCTTTCAGTTTCGTTTCTAATAGAAATTTGACAAAACGAATACCTGTGAAATGCCAGATTTGCCAATTAGATGAAAATAAAAAAGAAAAATCGTGAAAGGAATCGACGACACGACTGTCGGATTACCAGCCTGCAGTCTTCTCACTGAGTCAGCCGCTGTCTGGCAACCATACAAACACAAATGGCATGTGTCTCAATCGACCAGAGACACAAATGCTAGATTTTTCAAAACGCTTCACCATCTGGAGCTCTCACTTCTGCCACTTTCATTGCTAGCCAGGCCCTGCACATACCACATACGAGGGTGGTTTGAAAAGTTCTGGGAACGGAATAGAAAAAAAAGTACTTACATCACTAAAGCATTTTTTATTTTTCAGTGTAGTCTCCTTGTAGACTAATGCACTTGGTCCAAGTATGTTCCAGAGCCTTGTTCCCATCTAGAATATCAGTTTCCTCTAGGGCTGCAAAATAGTCGTCAAATGCGGCTATCAGTTCTGCGCTTGAAGTGAATCTTCTTCCACCAAGAAAATTTTTCAGTTTTGGGAAGAGTTGGAAGTCTGACGGAGCCATATCAGATGAATAACGCGAGTGTGGCTACAATTCGTAGCCGGCCGAAGTGACTGAGCATTTCTAGGCGCTTCAGTCTGGAACCGCGCGACCGCTACGGTCGCAGGTTCGCATCCTGCTTCGGGCATGGATGTGTGTGATGTCTTTAGGTTAGTTAGGTTTAAGTAGTTCTAAGTTCTAGGGGACTGATGGTGACATCAGATGTTAAGTCCCATAGCGCTCAGAGCCATTTGAACCATTTTCGAAGCTACAGTTCGTACCTTAGTTCGAGTAATTTTGCCATGGCGGCGGCACATGTGCGCGGGCGCGCTTCAAGATAAATGGCACCCATCTTGCAGATATTTTTTTTCATTTGTTAAAATGTGTTATACCATTTCAGATGACATGTGGCAAGTGTGATCAAATTCATGCACTTTCAATCGGTGGTTCTCCATGACAATTTTGTGCAATTTTGCAATGATTTCTGGAGTAGTGACACATTTTATCAGTCCACTGCGCGGATCATCATCTAATCTCTCCCGACCAAATTTAAATTCATTTGTCCACTTGGGAGCAGTTCAGTTCAAAAATGGCTCTGAGCACTATGGGACTCAACTGCTGTGGTCATTAGTCCCCTAGAACTTAGAACTACTTAAACCTAACTAACCTAAGGACATCACACACACCCATGCCCGAGGCAGGATTCGAACCTGCGACCGTAGCAGCAGCGCGGCTCCGGACTGGAGCGCCTAGAACCGCACGGCCACCGCGGCCGGCTGGAGCAGTTCAGTGTGAAGGAGCAGAGTCGCCCAAGGTATTGTGGAAATCGGCATGAATGTCCTTTGCTTTCATACCTTTCTTTACGAAGTATTTAATCTCTGTCCGAATCTTGATTTTTTCCATTTTCGTAAAACACTGCGCGGGAACAACAACAGAGCCACGTCACCGCCACAGCTCTCTTCCATGAGCACTGATGTGGCACGTGTTTAAAGGGAACACTCCACTGAATATCACGTGAAGAACTCGTTGCGCTAGCGCTGACCTCTCGTGGTGGTTCCGAGAAACACCCTCGTATCTGCAAGAAATCAGTGATGAGTTGGCGCGGTCCTCTTGTAACTGAGAGAGAACAGTTTTTCGGATAACTGTGTCCTATAATCCACTCCGAATGCTATGTAATTCTATCAAGTTACTGAAAGTTTGACTGTACCTTGGGAGAAAGTTGGTGTAATCCTTAGGTTCCGACTGTAACGTTTTATTTAGCAGATTTTCACGCGTCAGTTTCAGTTATTCGCTGTACCAGCGTGTTGTTTTCTTTTTGTTCTTTAAACGCAATGCTGAAGTCGGTGCGACAAATGCTTTGTCTGCATTGTTAACCATTCCGAACAGTTAAAGACATAGCGACACGATACATATTACATTATAGCTGCTTCAGAAATGAGGTCATATGTGACGAATTTTATTGGTTTGTTTTCGTTGTTATTTTACGAACACGTGGACAGGAAAAAGCCTATTTGATAAACAAGTCTGATCGTTTGCAGAGGCATTAAGAGCCTAAGTGCCGATTCAGAAAATGTGTCTACGTGACTCTCTTCATAGTGTTCTTCTGTTTAAGCAGTGCCGATGCTGTATTAGCTGGTGGCATATTTCTACTTCCCGTTCCTATAAACGCACACTGCGTAGAGAAACGCCTATAGGCCACCTGGTTGCATGCTTAGACATCGTGTCTTGTGTCACAGAAGCCACACAATTCCCCCAGTCCAGGCTGTGGGGGGGTATCCGATGCCGGACATAGCTTTAGTAGCGCAGCTCGCCCATAACACGGCGATATCGTGGGGATGACTCACTAATTTACAGTGTCTATACAGTGCCACGCGCCGTTAATTAAAATTCACCGGCGAAATTAAACTCAAATATTAGTTCTCGCAGAAGGGCGCCGTTTAACGACGGAAGGATCCATCAAGACCACCCCAGGCCGCCTCTTTTCACAGAAGCACCCAACCCCCTAGCCCCTCACCACACCCTACCGGCCTATTGCCCCTTCTCTTCCTTTTTCTTTCACAGCCCAGGGCCCGCGCCGGTCCCTTGATCATCCAGGGGGCTTTTCTAACATCGTTCTTCCCGTCGAGCAGTTCGTAAACCTTTAATACTCCGGCATAATAGTTGGAATAAAATTTACAACGCCCGGCGAATATAAAGGAGCAGGTCTTAAGCTGTCTGATTAATTGGAGCAATAACTTTAATACGAGTATTATGTCCGTCATTGCACGCAGCACATTAAAGTACTTTCCATTACATGCGTTAATGACCATCTTATCCATAAATTAAAAAAAAGCATGTTGAAATTTGATAGCAATAAACATCCTGCGTAAGAGTGATCTGCATTACAGAGGTGTGACGGTTCAATTCTCCCGTGCAGTACAGTTTCTCTGTAGTACTAATTCACAACTTTGAGCTTACAAATTACTGTAACTGTAGCTGTACTCGGTTTCATATAGCCAAGGAGGGAGGAATTTTTCATTCCTATCACCTGGACTAATATAAGCATACGAAACTACTGCCGTCTGTCCATTGTGAACTAAACCGAATGCACCTCTGCCTTACCCTGAAACACTAGACCTATGCGTACAGTCCATTACATTATACAGGGCATCATTAGAGTCAGATTATCAAAATAGCTACGACTACTATTACAATGGTAGGAACTTACAACTGTTAAACTACTGTTAAGAATGCTATGAAATATAAAACTAGCTGTTATAAGTTAATTTAGGGACAATCTGGTTCAAATGGCTCTGAGCACTATGGGACTTAACATCTGAGGTCATCAGTCCCCTAGAACTTAGAACTACTTAAACCTAACTAACCTAAAGACATCGCACACATCCATGCCCGAGGCAGGATTCGAACCTGCGACCATAGCGATCGCGCGGTTCCAGTTGAAACGCCTAGAACCGCTCGGCCACTTCGGCCGGCCAGGGACAATCTGGGCATAAATACAATTACAAAGTGGACACGCTATATTTGGATTATATGTTGGCTCCTGATAAGTGATCCATTGATTTGCTATCGTCTTAGTTTGCTACCAGACTATTGTTTTCGACAGAACTGCCTTTACTCGAAATGTACACGTATCACAGCGCAAAAGTTGTTCGCCCTGGGCCTAACTCATACGTGCTGTTTCAAATCTTATTCTCACTTCTCCACATAATTATAAAAAGCTGTCAAATTAAAACGAGACAAAGGGAATAAAAATTAAGGGAACTGTTTATTATTACAAAAGTAATGACCATAGCTGTTAATACACAGGATGGGAAATATCATCACTAAAAATTGTTTGCAGTTACCTATGGAACCGCGATTCTACTCAGGCGTTCTCCTCTTCGTCTGAAGCGTTTCGATGGCCATGAGTATCTCTCTTCAGGGGTCCGAAAATAAGGGAATCGCATGGGGACAGTTAGGGATCGTATGATGTGAAAGTGACTCCCAGAGAAACTTCTATAGTGTTTTCGAAACAACTTTGACAACATGTGGGTGAGCATTATGCCATCCGTACACATTGCTGAATGTTTGGTCTTGAAGGCACACACGCCAGTGTGTGGACGTTTTGCAAAGAGCTGAAGTGGAGTATGTAGTCTAAACTCCAAGGAATATTGACAGGTGGCATCATTCTGTTGCAGGACAATGTGTGAGATGACATCCTAATGAGCCATCCCCTCACACAGAATTCCGCAATGATATAAATCATATTAAATGATAATTAAATCAAAACTCTTAGCTGCTGACAGGTGTTGTCGATATGCATCAATGGGGACAGCTGGAAACGTGTGCCCCGACCAGGACTCAAATCCGGAATCTGCTACTTACATGGCCAACGCTCTATCCATCTGAGCCACCGAGGGCACAGACGATAGCGCGACTGTAGGGAATTCTCCCTTGCACGCTTCCCGTGAGACCCACATTCCCAACTGTCCACAACCTACATTCGTAGTCTTCTTAATAGATATTTGTTTATTCACACATTACTCGCGCCAGACTAAGCTGACGAGTCCCTTAAGCGTTTGGGCAAAGCGTGCGCATTCGCACAGAAGAAGGTCAATGGCTGGGCAGCCTTTGACTATATGAAGATGGTATGTGTTCCCGAAAGAACACATACCATTGATGACCGTGCAGTTCTCTAGAATTAAATGATAATTAAATCGAAACCCTTAACTGCCGACAGGTGTTGTTGATATGCATCAATGGGGACAGCTGAAAATGTGTGCACCGACCGGGACTCGGACCCGGGATATCCTGCTTACATGGCAGACGCTCTGTCCATCTGAACCACCTATTCACTAATTGCACGGTCATCAAAGACATCAAAGAACAGGTACCTTAAAGCGATTATGTTATAATTTTGGTCTCAGTTTTGTCTTCGTTCAACAAATGAGTGACTATGGTGTTAAGTAATTTCTCTCCATACCCTTATCTTTCAGTTAAGATTCCAACAGTGCATGCGTACGCCGGAGTAGTTTTCCGGGCCATAGTTTCGGTTCCCTCTGTTCAGTTGTGTGAAACGTACTGGCAAGCGATGCTGCGTTTGGCAGGATGTCGGCCGGGCGACGCCATCCAGGTACACACCTGTGTAGCGTGCAGTCGTTATCAGATGCTTCTTGGGTGCCAGCCGAGGCCCTTGGAGACATCAGGAGTTCTTTGTTCCGTATGGACTGCGCAGCATTGGCGTCCCAGACTTTCTCACAGACACAAGAGCGAACAATACTGAACGGCGGAGATACGGTATTAACTTTAGCTTCAGTCGCGGAGTTCGAACAAACAGGTGCCAACTAGTTCGCGTTTCGGACTCTGACCTGCGACGTAGACATACTAGTGGCAGCGCTTTCAATATCTGATAGCATCTTCGCCAGACTCTGGCGATGAGATAAGCAACGGAAAATAGCATGCTTGGCATTTGTCTAAGGTTTTGTGGGAGAGGAAATTCCGTACCAGCGTATCGCTGAGAGACAGTTTTGGCCACGTTTTCTGCCTTAGACGGCCTCATATCTGATTACTTATCTACTCTTCGACATGCAGGAGGCGGCGTCAGTTTTATATCATTTTTTTCTGACTGGAAGTTGCGTCTCGCGTGTGCCAGGCGATTAGTCGAGGGCAACCTAGGAGGCACTGCGCCTAGAGTAAGAGGAGAGTTGGAGTCTTGGAGTAGTATCCATTCCACCACGTGCTTTGGGAGAGATCGGATTCAGTGTTCGAATTTCGGCGCAACCGCCGGCCGGGTTGGCCAATCGCTTCTAGGCACTACAGTCTGTAACCGCGCGACCACTACGGTCGCAGGTTAGAATCCTGCCTCGGGCATGGATGTGTGTGATGTCCTTAGGTTAGTTTGGTTTAAGTAGTTCACAGTTCTAGGGGACTGATGACTTCAGAACCCTTTGAACCATGATGATTTTTTTTTTTTGGCGCAACCAGGTGTGGAGACATACAGCGGGTGCAGAGCTGCGGCCTCAAACTGTAATCTGCGAGTCAGGCACGGTAAAGTTTAGTCAATGCGGAGCCGTAAGCGAGCACTGGAAGAGATGGAGACCGATTTCGAGTTAGATAACCTGAGTATCTAGCTTTTGTAGACTTAGAGAAAGCTTTTGAAAATGCTGACTTGAATACACTCTTTCAAATTCTAAAGGTGGCAGGGGTAAAATACAGGGAGCGAAAGGCTATTTACAATTTGCACAGAAACCAGACCGCAGTTATATGAGTCGAGGGGCATGAAAGGGAAGCAGTGGTTGGGAAGGGAGTGAGACAGGGTTACAGCCTCTCCCCGATGCTATTCAATCTGTATATTGAGCAAGCAGTAAAGGAAACAAAAGAAAAATTCGGAGTAGGTATTAAAATCCATGGAGAAGAAATAAAAACTTTGAGGTTCGCCGATGACATTGTAATTATGTCAGAGACAGCAAAGAACTTGGAAGAGCAGTTGAACGGGATGGACAGTGTCTTGAAAGGAGGATATAAGATGAACATCAACAAAAGAAAAACAAGGATAATGGGATGTAGTCGAATTAAGTCGGGTGATACTGAGGGAATTATATTAGGAAATGAGATGATAGTCGAAGTAGAGAGGATATCAAATGTAGACTGGCAATGGCAAGGAAAGCATTTCTGAAGAAGAGAAATTTGTTAACATCGAGTATAGATTTAAGTGTCAGGAACTCGTTTCTGAAAGTATTTGTATGGAGTGTAGCCATGTATGGAAGTGAAACATGGACGATAAATAGTTTGGACAAGAAGAGATTATAAGCTTTAGAAATGTGGTGCTACAGAAAAATGCTGAAGATTAGATGGGGATATCACATAACTAATGAAGAAGTATTGAATAGAATTGCGGAGAAGAGGAGTTTGTGGCACAACTAGACAAAAAGAAGGGACCGGTCAGTAAGACATGTTATGAGGCATCAAGGGATCACAAATTAAGCATTGGAGGGCAGCGTGGAGGGTAAAAATTGTAGAGGGAGACCAAGCGATGAATACACTAAGCAGATTCAGGAGGATGTAGGTTGCAGTAAGTACTGGGAGATGAAGGAGCTTGCACAGGATACGGTAGCATGGAGAGCTGCATCAAACCAGTTTCAGGACTATAGACCACAACAACAACAACAACAACCTGAGTATGGTGTCGGACTTTCATTTGCCCAGCGTATTGCTGTAACTCGACGTGGTATGGGCTTAACAAGTCGCTGGGAGTCCCTGCAGAAGTACTGAGCCTTACTGCCTTTATAGCCGTCAATAATTGCTTAAATGCAGCAATTTGTGCAAGAACTGATCTCCAGATTATGTCCCATAAAAGGTCGTTGGGATTAATGTCGGGCGATCTGGTTGGCCAGTCATTCCTCGAAGTGTAGAGAATGTTCTTCACACTAATCAAGAACAGTTGTAACGTGGTGCATTGTCAGCCATAACATTTCCATTACTGAATTGCTGCAAATGATCTCCAAGTAGCTGAACATAACTATTTCCAGTCAATTATCGATTCAGTTCGACCAGAGGACCTAGCCGTTCTAGGTAAACACAGCCCACACCATTATCAAGCCCCATAAGTCTGCATAGTGGTTAGTTGACAACCTGGGCCCATGGCTTCGCGGAGTCTGTGTCACACTCAAACCCAACCATTAGCCCTCAGCAAGTGAAATCGGGGCTCATCTCACAGGGCCACGGTTTTTCAGTCGTCTGGGGTCCAATTGGCGTGGTCACGAGCCCAGGAGAGGCAATACACGGTATTTCGTGCTGTCATAACTCATTATCGCTGCATTTTACCGCACTGTCCTATCGGATACGTTCGTATTACATCCTACATTGATTTACGTGATTATGTGACACAGTGTTGCTTGTCTGTTAGCACTGACAACTATACCCAAACGTCGCTCCTGTCGGTCGTTAAGTGAAGGCCGTCTGCCACTGCATTGTCCATAGTGAGAGGTAATGCCTGAAATGTGGTATTTCGGTAGACTCATGACACCGTGAATCGAGAAATACTGAAATCCCCAACTATTTCGAAAAGAAAATGTGTCATGCGTGTAGCTCCAACTACCATTCCGCGCTCAGAGTCTGTTAATTCCCGTCGTGCGACCATAACCACGTCGGAAAACTGTTCACAGGAATCACTTGAATACGAACGACAGCTCCGCGCCAAGCCGCGCCGCGCCACGGACCTTCAGTGGGGGTGGACTTCAACCCGTGTCTGTATGGAGTGTCCAGCCTTGCGGCTTCTCCTCCTGTCTGAGTTGGTGAGAGATGGGGACATCGTGGGATGTTTGTCGTCTGGGCGATCCGTCAGTGGAGGTCGTCACTGGCTAACCGATGCGGTCGACTAGCAGGTCCGACCATCGGGTGGATGCTCGAAAGTTGATATTCCTCCCAAGCGCCCGTATTTTCGAACTGTGCGAAGGTTGCGTCTTCTGATAGAAGAGTTGGACTGTCTCGCGGAAACGTTTGCGCAGTCGTTGTACTCCGGCCATCTGGTGTGCAAGCGCCGAAGGGAAGTTGCGATCCACGTGGAGTGCAAGCTGGGGGGCTCGATTTTGCAGGGTCTGCAGCTTCTGGACGTGAACGTCAGCAGCATTCCCCCACACCGCTGCGGCGTACTCAAGGACAGGGCGGAGCAGCGCCTTGAAGTGAGTCTCCCCGAGGTGAGGAGGTAGCGATGAGCTCGGGTTAAGGAGGCGATACAGAAGACTGAGTTATCCTGACGCCCTTCGCCTGACATCCGCGATATGTTGGCGCCACGTAAGACGGCGGTCGAGCGCGAAGCCCAGGTATCGTGCGATGTCGCTCCATGGAACAGCACTGCCGGCGATTGTCGGTGGTCGGAAGTCAAAGGACACCCGACGGCGGGTAACAATGAGGGCTTGGGTCTTCGCTGCATTAAAGCGGAGACGCCACCTGACCGCCCAACGGACGAGATCGTCGCATGCGAGCTGGAGCCTCTGCTGCAGAAGATGGGGCCCCATACTTTGGGCCAGCTGTACGCGGTCTTCGGAGTATCCGCGGTGAAAAAGGTGTAGGGGATCGGCCAGAGGGCCGACCCCTGTGGCACGCCTGCCCGTATGCGGCGGTCGGTGGACGTCCCAGTCTGGGCCCGCACGTTGAACGTCCGATCTGCCAGGTAACTGCGGATGAGGCGAGCATGTGGCACGGGGAGCTCCTGCAGTAAGAGCTTGTACAGGAGTCCCTCTTGGCACACGCTGTCGAACGCCTTCGAGACGTCCAACAAAATGGCTCCAAAGTATTCGTGGCGATCCATAGCATCGAAGGCTTCTTCAACGAGACGAAGTAATTGCTGTTCCGTAGAATGGCCTCTTCGAAAACCGAACTGCTCTTCGGGGAGAATGGCTTCTGCCTCAACATGGCGCAGCAGACAACGGAGATAGGGCCGTTCGAATCATTTGGAGAGTGACGGCAGATGACTAATTGGCCTATAGTTGTTCGCAAGCCGGAGATCCTTTCCAGGTTTTGGAATGGCCACTATCGCGGCATGTTTCCAGGCAATTGGATAACAGCCAGAGCGGACTATCTCGTTAAAGATCGCAGCCAGTTGGGCATGGATGGGAGGTGGAAGCTGCTTGAGGATCGCATCCGAGCCTCCTGCTTTCCCGTTGTCGAGATGGGGCAGAGATTCGGCAACCTCGTCGGCAGTAATGGGGTCGATCTCGTCCCCCTCCCGCTGCAGAGGGAGGAACACCGGTAGCCTGGTGGCGACCTCGTGGACGGTAGCAGCTTCGATGGGGTCGCCAACAGGGCGGAAGTTTTCAGCGAACGCGTCGGCAAGTAGATTAGCTTTCTCGTCAGGGTCGCAGACGACGCGTTGGCCATCGCGAAGTGGAGGAATCCTCTGGGAGCGCCGTAGGAAGCTTTTCGTGGCTTGCCAAGCCGATTGGTCGTCCAGCCGCAGGCAGGCCACTTTGTTAGCCCACTCCAGGTGGCGGTGTCGTTCTACAGCAGCCTTGATGTCGATGGCGATGTGATTCAGCAGACGTTTCGTCCGTGGTTGTCTCGCGAGCTGTCATTCACGACGAACGCGACTCTTTTCGCTGATCGCAGCTAGGATGTCCGGCGGCAGCTGTCTGGAATAATTTCTCGGGACTCGCCGCAGTGGAGGCGTTGCAGATTCCGCAGCATGGAGAGTGGTCGTCGTAACGTGCCTCACAGCTTCGTCTGCCGGGGCTGGGGCCGCCCGCAGGTCGGCAGAGAGAGTGGCACGGAACTGCTGCCAGTCTGTGCTCCGGAAGTTAGTGGCACGTTCGGGTAGTGCGATGGCATTGGCATCGATCTCAAACAAGACAGGGACGTGGTCTGAGGAGAGGACATTCCTCACGTATGCATGAACATGTTGCCCCATACAGTTGACGAGCGCGAAGTCGATGACATCGGGATGGCCCCTGGGACGCGCGTACATGGTAGGGTCGTAGGGTCCCACCGGTCGTGCTCCATGACGTTCCGCTACTTGCAGTAATCTTCTGCCGCTGGCATTGACGAGTCGGGAGTTCCAAGCGGTGTTTTTAGCATTGAAATCTCCGGCCAGGGAGAGTTTGCCTCGGGGAGATAGCAAGTCGTCAGGATCGAGCCTCGCTCTCTGCGGTCTACATGCTGCAATGAAGTAGATGCGGCCCATAGAAGTCTCGACCGCAACTCCGGTGGCTTCCAGCGCCGTCAGTGCGGCAAGTGCAATTTGGAAGTGGAGAAGTGTGGAGCGGACGTAGACGGCAGTGCCCCCCACCCGCCGTAGAAGTATCAGTACGATAGCACACGTAGTTTGGCACTCGAACGTGGACTCCTGGTTTTAAGCGTGTTTCGTTGACCAGGCACTCTGCAGGGCCCTCTTCTCGTAGAAACTGGCGAAATTCGCCCGCTTGACTGTGGATGCCAAAGGCATTAGACGAGACGAACGACAGCTCTGCCTCTGCACCGCCCTTTTATACCTTGAGTATACGACACTACCGCCATCTATGTATGAGCTAATCGCTATCTCATAACTTTTGCCACCTGAGTGTGAACCGAAGCTTAATACCTGAAAGTCGAGGATCATACTGACAGTCGGGAGCAACCCATTCTTAAAATTACGTTTCCAAGAATGTTACAAAAACGTGTGCTACGGCGTGTGCAGTTTCGAAGTATCTCATGTCACTTTTTTTTTTTTTTTTTTTAGTTCTAAACTCAAGGCTCTTTGATGGGTGGTAAGATTCGTCTATCTATCCAGTTATCTTAACATCAGACAGCTAATTCTACCACTTTTTTACGTTAGCAGTTTAGTCTACTCCGCCACATTTTTACTGCTGGTTACACTTCGAATTTTCCACTCCATCTTCGTATAGCCCAGAAAACAAGTTTTTTATTTGCTGTTACTATTTTTGGTCAAAACATCACATAACCAGAGATTCTTTTGCTAGTGTTAACAATAAGGATAAAACTTAGTAAGAAGTATGCAAAGAATTGCTATATATCTCTAGAGACCTGACTATCTTACTGGAAAAGATACAGATACCTAAAATAATGTATCGAGCAGATATAACGCATTACCCATTAAGAGATTAGTAGCTGGTCAAATGACGACGACGTTCCTTTTTGAGTCTATGTGATAGTGTCTATGTCATTAACTCGAGTTTTCGTTTCTTGACCTCAATGACTCACCTTTCCGGACTCTTATTTTCCTTATAAATAACCTGTTAACCACTCTCCTAAAGGTTTATTATTCCAGCAGACAAACTGCAGAACACCGCAAAAAATCGACTTTTTTTTACGTAATTCAACCAAGTTTTCACTTCCCTCCTATCTGACCAAGACAACGGGCTGTGGGGCACCTGACTTTCCTGCAAAAGCTGCTTTTCCATTGGATTTACACTCTGCAAAACCAGTTGTTATGTTATTAACTGTACAACATTTAAGCAGCTTCAAACGTGAAAGGAGATATATAAACAAATTTTTTTCGAGTGTCCCTTAATGCACTAAACAGAGTCGATTGCAGCACTTTACGCCAGTTCTCCAAGGTGTGGCTATTTCCGGCTACTATTGCCAGCGAAAGCATCACATTCGCAGCAATTTTATTTGCTAGTGTTAAGAATAATGAAAAAATTCAGGTACGAGTCCTTGTCTCCGTCCCAGTAACTACGGCAAAAAAAAAAAAAAAAAAAAAAAAAAAAAAAAAAATGAACATCTCTAGAGACCTAACTGTCTTGATGACTATAGAAACCTAAAGACCTCTACGTGTCGTAGCCGATAGTGCACACGTGTCGTAGGTTCTTCGTTTAAGAAATTTTTAGGGATTTGTGGGTTAAGAAATAAGAGAGGCAAAGTTTCTAGCACAAGATATTAATAAATATCTACCGTATGTTTAAACACGGAAACAACCCACTCTTTACGTTTTGATATAATATCAAGCTTAATATAATATCAAGATTAAATTTAAACTTATGAATTAAATACACATATTAATCGCGTATTTCTCCCACCAGGCAGTAATTTGACAAGTACTAAGAAGGTATGCTCCATATTTCCACTATGTAACTTTTTTATGCTGTGTGCTATGAGGTATTTGGGGAATTTAACTTTACTTTCCATTTCCTGCATAATACACTACTGGCCATTAAAATTGCTACACCACGAAGATGTCGTGCTACAGACGCGAAATTTAACTGTCAGGACAAAGATGCTGTGATATGCAAATGATTAGCTTTTCAGAGCATTCACGCAAGGTTGGGGCCGGTGGCGACACCTACAACGTGCTGACATGAGGAAAGTTTCCAACCGACTTCTCATACCCAAACAGCAGTTGACCGGCGTTGCCTGGTGAAACGTTGTTGTGATGCCTCGTGTAAGGAGGAGAAATGCGTACCATCACGTTTTCAACTTTGATAAAGGTCGGATGGTAGCGTATCGCGATTGCGGTTTATCGTATCGCGACATTGCAGCTCGTGTTGGTCGAGATCCAATGACTGTTAGCAGAATATACACTCGGTGGGTTCAGGAGGGTAATACGGAACGCCGTGCTGGATCCCTGCGGCCTCGTATCACTAGCAGTCGAGTTGACAGGTATCTTATTCGCATGGCTGTAACGGATCATGCAGCTACGTCTCGATCCTTGAGTCAACAGATGGGAACGTTTGCAAGACAACAACCATCTACACGAACAGTTCGACGACTTTTGCAGCAACATGGACTATCAGCTCGGAGACCATGGCTGCGGTTAACCTTGACGCTGCATCACAGACAGGAGCGCCTGCGATGGTGTACTCAACGACGAACCTGGGTGCACGAATGGCAAAACGTCATTTTTTCGGATGAATCCAGGTTCTGATTACAGCATCATGATGGTCGCATCCGGGTTTGGCGACATCGTGGTGAACGCACATTGGAAGCGTGTATTCGTCATCGCCTTACTGGCGTATCACCCGGCGTGATGGTAGGGGGTGCCATTGGTTACACGTCTCGGTCACCTCTTGTTCGCATTGACGGCACTTTGAACAGTGGACGTTATATTTCAGATGTGTTACGACCCGTGGCTCTACCCTTCATTCGATCCCTGCGAAACCCTACATTTCAGCAGGATAATGCACGACCGCATGTTGCAAGTCCTGTACGGGTGTTTCTGGATACAGAAAATGTTCGACTGCTGCCCTGACCAACACATTCTCCAGATCTCTCACCAATTGAAAACGTCTGGTCAATGGTGGCCGAGCAAATGGTTCGTCACAATACGCCAATCACTACTCTTGGTGAACTGTGGTATCGTGTTGAAGCCGCATGGGCAGCTGTACCTGTACACGCCGTCATAGCTCTGTTTGACTCAATGCCCAGGCTATCAAGGTCGTTATTACGGCCAGAGGTGGTTGTTCTGGGTACTGATTTCTCAGGATCTATGCACCGAAACTACGCGAAAATGTAATCACATGTCAGTTCTAGTATAATATATCTGTCTAATGAATACCCATTTATCATCTGCATATCTTCTTGGTGTAGCAATTTTAATGGCCAGTAGTGTACCATTGTTACAACACTCCACATTGTGTAGCTAAACGCTAGCAGCTCCTCTTCTGCCACTTCTGCACGGTTTTGTGTAATTTCCATAGCTAAAAAGAAAAAAATCCACGATTAAGCTTAATGTTCGATCCAGTTTATAATATTATGCATTACGTACGTTTACGTACACACTACTTGTTTAGGTGTATGTAGCAATGGACGGTGTGTGTGTGGGGGGGGGGGGGGGGGGGCTTACAGAAAAACTATCGTGACGTTTTCATTTCACAGCAATTTAGCTTTATCGGCCACCTGCTATCATGGTCGAGGGCAATACCAGTGTCTACAAGCCTCCCGACTGGGAAGTGGAGAGCCGGCCGAAGTGGCCGTGCGGTTAAAGGCGCTGCAGTCTGGAACCGCAAGACCGCTACGGTCGCAGGTTCGAATCCTGCCTCGGGCATGGATGTTTGTGATGTCCTTAGGTTTAACTAGTTCTAAGTTCTAGGGGACTAATGACCTCAGCAGTTGAGTCCCATAGTGCTCAGAGCCATTTGAACCTTTTTTTTGGGAAGTGGAGACGTGTCCATTCTTGTGTTAGGTTGTGGCTGAGGAGCGCGAAGTACTGCTGTGAACATGCTTCCAAAAATCTAATGCGAACGTAATTTCCATAGGGTGAAACAGCTGTATGTCAGGGAACACTCAGTATAGATTCGGCCAGCAGTGTAGCATCTCTCTCTTTATATACGTTAATTTACAGGTACGCATTAAAAGGTACTGCTGATACGTACGTGGATGCAGAAAATGCTTTATTCCTGAATTCCGACGTTTTTACTTACCCATCTGGAAGACTGTCTAAGGTACTTACCAGATGTAAATAATATGTGTGAAGTATAACTGTCATGAGAAAATATGATGGAAGCCATTTTTTTTACCGATGAGATGGTAAATCAGTCCAGTGCTTATCTTATTATAGATATGTCCGCACAGCTATCACACTGCGACGCTAGCTAATTCTGCGCGCATGTTGCAAATTCTTCGTGGTGTATGTGAATTATGATGAAGTGCCATCACAAAACCATACTACGGACAACTATTCTACACTATGCGGTTGTACCAAAGGCTTTCCGATTCGACCAATTGATTTAGCTCTGATATAAATGTCCAGATACTTACAGCTTATATGATTTATGTATCACTTAGCAGAGGTTCACACACATGGTCTAGGCGTAGCACATTCAGTTACGAAGTCCTCGGTATATGATTCGAGACTCGCCACAGCTTAAATTTTGAATAAGAATTTTCAGGAAACCGGCCAAAGGCTTCCGGTATAAAAAGTGCAAGAAGCGACAGAAGGAAGTACTAAGGAATGAAGAGGTACGATCGAAGTTTTCTGAGTTTCTAAATACTGGGTTAATCAATACCTCACTAGGCAGTTCAGTTGAAGGGGAATGAGGGTTTGAAAGGGGTTATCACTAAAATTGGAAAGGACAACATAGGTACAAGAAGGATAACTGCGAAGGAGCAATTGGTAACAGAGCAAATACTTCAGCTGATCGACGAAAGCAGGAAGTACAAAAATGCTCAGGGAAATTCAGGAATACAGAAATAAAGGTCATTTAGGAATTAAATAAATAAGAAGGGATGGGAAACCAAGGGCAAATGGCTACATAAAAAAAAATGTAAGGAATACGAGAAGGAATTGAGTGCCGAAAATACTGACTGGGCTTACACAAAAGTCAAAACAACCTTGTGTGAAATTAGTATCAGAGATGGTAACAGCAAGAGTGCAATGGGATTTCCTGTGTTAAATACAGAGGAGAGATCGGATATTTGGAAGGAGTACATTCAAGGCATCTACGAGCGGGAAGAGTTGTCTGGTGACCCAATGGAAGAAGGAAAAGGAATCGATAGGGAAGAGATAGGGGATCCGGTATTAGAACTTAATAGAGCCTTGGACGACTTAAGATCTAATGAAGCAGAAGGGTTACATAACAGGAATTTCCAAAATCATTGGGAGGTTTCAACGTAACGATTGTTGACGCTGGTATATGGAATGCATGAGGCTGGCGATATACCGTCAGATTTTCGGAAATACATCATCCACACAGTTCCCAAGACTGTAACAGCCAACAAGTGCGAGAATTATCGCATAATCAGGTTAACAGCTCATGCGTCTAAGCTACTGACAAGAATAATGGACAGATGCATGAAAAAGAAAATTGATGATTGTTAGATGACGATCACTTTGGCTATGGGAAAGTTAAAGACACGACACGGGCAATTCTGACGTTGCCGTTGGTGATATAAGTAAAGTTGAAGATAAATCAAGTCACATTCATTGGATTTGTCAACCTGGAAAAAGCTTTCACCAATGTAAAATGGTGCGAGATATATGCAGTACTGAGAAAAGTAGGTGTAAACTATAGAGAAAGACGGATAAAACACAATATGTACAAGAACCAAGAGCGAACAATAAGACTGAAGACCATGAATGAAAGATTCGAATCAAAAATATTTAATATAAGGATGTAGTCTCTCGCCCTTACTGTACAATCCAAACATCGAAAAAGCAATGGCGGAAATGAACGAAAGGTTCATGACTGAAATTAAAATTTATGGTGAAAGAATATGAATGATCAGATTTGCTGATGACGTCGCTATCCTCAGTGACAAAGACGTAGAATTACAGGATGCGTTAAATGGAACAAACAGTCTACTGAGTACAGGACGTGGGCTGAAAGTAAATCGAATAGAGACGAAAGTAATGAGAAGTGGCCGAAATGAGAACAGCGGGAAAATTAACATCTGAATTATGGATCGCAAAGTAGACGAAGTTAATGAACTCTGCTACCTAGGCCGAAACTAGCCCATGGTGGAAGGAACAAGAGGGCATAAAAAACAGACTAGCACAAACAGGAACGCATTCCTGGCCAGGAGATGTCTACTAGGCTCAAACATAGGCCTGAATTTGAGGAAGAAATTTCAATAAATGTATGTTTGGAGCACAGTATTGTATCGTGGTAAAACATCGAGTGTTGGAAAATTGTAACAGGAGAGAATTTAAGTGTTCTGATGTAGTGCAACAAAAGGATGTTGAAAGCTTGTTGAACTAATGACGTAAGGAGTGATGAGGTTTTCCGCAGAAAAAAACATGGAAATGAGTAGAACTGAGGATATAGGTTGCAAATGCTACATGAGGGAGTTGGTACTTGGTGAAGCACATCAAACTAATGAATAAATAAATAAATATATAAAAATTAAAAATTAAAAAAAAGTAAAAATATTAAAGCGGGCAGGCATACCTGCCGGTTATGTATGCTATCTGCCATTCTCCGTCAAGGCTTGTGACATCTCTTCGTGTTCGGTTCAGCTGGCGAACTGGGAGACAGACGGAGAAATACTACATCGTGAGATGTCTGTGTGTGCCCCTCCACAAGAGGACTGGATTTAAGGACTTAATCAGCGCCAGCGAGTTTTTTTGTATTAGTAACATAGGTGCAGCTCCAAAAAAAACTATAATTATTGTTTGATATGACTATCAATTAGCTTCTTATTCTTGAGAATGCTCACGTTTTCCTGCCTTTAAAATGAAATGTGCTGTTTCCTGTGAGACTGTGAATATGAAATGTTTTGTTGTAAAGTTTTAAGAAGTAAAGAGCATTGAGTATTGAGTAATTTACGAGAAAATGTAAATGACAAATGTATGTTAACTAACTGAAATGATAAAATAGAATGTAAGTAAACTTTACTTGCACCACATTAATTAGATTACGCAACGTTTCTTTTCTTGTAAAACATGAAATACAGACTTCTGTCTTTAAACAAAAATTTGTGCAAGAGAGTTTTGTTGGAGACGTGAGTAAGCTAAAGTGAAACGGAAGCCCATTGCACTCACGTGAGATCGATTACAACTTTATTTTCCGTAAGGAGCGCAACAGGACATCCGTTCACGGAGTAGATAAACTGAAAAACCATTATACAGGAGTAATTCACATTGCAGCAGCTGGTGTAAAAAATTTCTTGTGTGATTACAGCAGCGATACAGCATACTAGCTGGATGGTTTTAATTAAATTTTATTCACCCAGTCTTCAGTAGAGAGGTAGTACATCTAGCTTCTCAGCACACAACGCCGGATGTACAGCAAGATTTTATTAATTGACTGGGAAATATATATTTATCTACTTCTTCGTATTGTAGACTATCATACTAGAAAGCCACCACTAGAGTTGGGAAAACGAGATATTGTTCATAAATATCATGTATCTAGTGAGATCCGAGTCTTAACTTTCTCTCATATTATGTTCCAAGGGGTTAAAAATACTAAAAATCTTTACGGACACGTTCCTTGCACCAAAAGAGTAAAAAATATACAGTAAGCATGGGCTCTAAAGTGCATTTATTAAGAGCTACGACCACTTGTTAATCTTTTGTACTATGAAATACATCTCTTCTACTTAAAGCTCTTTGTTTTACATATTTTTGGAGGTAGTAGTTTGGACCGTAACAAGAAAGAAATGTCTAGTAAACTTGGGCTGTAAAATGCATACCTTAAGAACTATGAGCATTTGGTTAGTAGAAGAGATGTGCTTCACAAAAGCGAAAATAAACACATGCTCACAGTTGTTAAGGTTTGCGTTTTAGACCCCATGATTCCATGTTTAGTCGAGATTTCTTTCCTTGGTTCATTCCATACTACCTTCTCCCAAAACACGGAAGGGACTTTTGCAGTAGAAGAGATCTGTTTCAAGTATCGAAGGTGAACATCCGCTCATAGCTCTTATCGGGGACGTTTATTAAATCGACCGAAAATGTCAAATTACAATTCCATTCTTATTCATTAGTAGAGCTCATGGACAGTAAGTTCCCAAAGTTTTAATGATCGAAACGCATCCGTTGTGCCTAAAAATAGTTAAATATGTGACGCAACCTTCCTATCACGTCCACTTTTTGAATCAATACTTCTATTCTAGCTCATTCCGTGGATTACTTACGAGCAAAATTGCACGGGATATACACTCTTCGGTTTACAGATCATCTTTGGTTCTATTCCGTATCTAAGAAACAATAACAAACCAGCTGCTTTGTTTATGAAGCAGCAATTATTGTTTGGCCATATTTTCATTAGCTGCAGTTCATCAGAATTGCAGCTTATGGCGCAGTTCTTGTGTTTAATGATGCTGAAGTATGGAGGATCTATTTATTTATCATATGGCAATATAGACACATAAGAAAGAAACAGACAAATCACTAATATAACAAACGTTAATGATTGCAAACAAACATCACAAATATCACGAAGTTTAAGGATTACAAAAAAACTTCAAGTGTATTAATATAATCTATCGACACTGGAGTTGCGAGCAGGAACTCGTCGGGGCTCCCATTATAGGCTCTCCTGGAACACTCTTCTACAATGTGGCTGATAGTCTGATTTTCTCCGCAGTCACACGGAGGTAGTAAATCTAGCCTCTCAGCGCACAACGTCGGATGTTCAGCAACATTTTATCAGTTGACTGGGAAATATATATTTAACTACTTCCACGTATTGTAGACTATAATCTGTCATGACGAGTTGGATTCCTATTTAGAGTGGACCACGTTTTGCGTGGTAGGTCAAAACCAGGTGGCTTTTGTGTGATGCAAGGCATGTTATGATTTTGCCATGCGTTCCATTTTTCAGACCATGCGTTTGTGATATTGAAACCTTCTTGTACACAGGTCCGTGCTGTTCTTGTTGGCGGGTCCCTAGATCGAAGCCAATTAGTGTTTGCAGCCTCAATGTCTTAGTGGATTGGCAGGCTTCGATTTCCCATGATTTTTTTGTATTTGTGGTGTCACCGCCAGACACCACACTTGCTAGGTGGTAGCCTTTAAATCGGCCGCGGTCCGTTAATATACGCCGGACCCGCGTGTCGCCACTATCAGTGATTGCAGACCGAGCGCCGTCACACGGCAGGTCTAGAGAGACTTCCTAGCACTCGCCCCAGTTGTACAGCCGACTTTGCTAGCGATGGTTCACTGACAAAATACGCTCTCATTTGCCGAGACGATAGTTAGCATAGCCTTCAGCTACGTCATTTGCTACGACCTAGCAAGGCGCCATTATCAGTTGCTATCGATCTTGTAATTCATGTATCGTCAAGAGCGATGTTCACCATTTATGGATTAAAGTTAAGTATTCCACCAGCTACGTCCGTTTTTTTGTAAAGTCTAAATTCCTTGTCCTGTTCCAGACCTCACGCCAGCCTGCGTGAGCTAAAACGCGTGCCTTTCGGCTTCCTCTTGTAACCCGGTGTTGGCTCTCCTGCCAACCCACAACAGTATTCATGCACAAGGGCGTCAGTACGTTGCAGGTGTGGCGGCGGGATGTAGCTTAATATTGAGAGCCATTGCGTAGGAGTGGGTTTAATTACTCTAGAAATCATCCTTAGAGTGTTATGAAACTGGAAATCCACCCTTTCACATGTGGGCTATTTAGCCAAAGTAGAGCACACTATTCGGCAGCCGAGAATACAATTGCTAAAGGAGAGGTGCGGAGAGTGGAGGCCGTTGCTCCCCAGGTAGTACCACAGAGCTTTTGAATAATGTTGTTTCTTCTCTTCAATTCTTCGGCAGTCTTTGTTAGGTGCTCTTTAAAAGATAGTGTTCTGTCCAGCGTCATGTCCAAGTACTTCGGAGTTTTATTGTGCCTGAAAATGGTGTTTTAAAATCGAATGTTGAGATCCTTTCTAGCGAGTTTGTTGTTGAGATGGAAGCAACTAACCTCTGTTTTGGAAGCAATTGGTTGCAAGTCTCCACTTATGGAAATATTCACTCATTATCTTCAGTTCTTTCGTTAGGATGTCCTCAAATTGTGCTACATCTTGTAGCGAGGGCCCTGTCGTCAGCATACCCGAACTTTCTTGATTGTATTTCCGGCAGGTCTGCAATATAGAGGCTAAAAAGCAATGGTGCGAGCACTGATCCTTGTGGTAAGCCATTATTTAGTTTTTGATGGAGCTGTTGTCAGTGCCCATACTTATTTAGAACGCCCTATCATTGAGCATGCTGTCTATTAAGCGTGCTATAGATATGCAAGGAATTACTCGGATAATTCTGTACATGATGCCTTCTCTCCACACCGTGTCGTAAGCTGCTTAGACGTCAATAAAGGCCACAGATGTTTTCGATTTTCTCTTGAATTCCGCCTCAGTGTAAGTAGTAAGTGACAACGCCTGGTCAGTACAACTTCTTCCTGGCCGAAGGCCTGCCTGTTCAACTGGGATCACTCTAAAAAATTCTGGGCTAATTCTGTTATATACAAGCCTCTCTGGTAATTTATAAATTGCAGACAGCAGGGCAACTGGTCTGTAACTTTTTGGGTTGTCAGCTAGTTTCCCAGGCTTTAGAATAGCTATTACCTTAGAGCGTTTGAGTTCTTGTGGGATATTGCAGTTTGCATGATGTTTGTGAAAATTCGAGCCAGCTATACTTTTGTATACTTGCCACAGTTTATTATGAA
The DNA here is from genome assembly GCF_023864345.2 of Schistocerca serialis cubense. Lineage (NCBI taxonomy): Eukaryota > Metazoa > Arthropoda > Insecta > Orthoptera > Acrididae > Schistocerca > Schistocerca serialis. The sequence goes on from NC_064646.1 coordinate 358,673,827, forward strand.
TACAGGGTGAACGTTGTCGAAACCTGGTGTCTTTGTTGGTTTGACATCTTTCATAGCTTTTCCTATGTTTTTGCTACAGAAATAGCGAGAGTGTTCAGTTTATGTGGCTTCTTTTCTTTAATATTTTGACTTCTCGCTTCACTTGGATTGTATGTGTTTTATCCTTTGGTACCCTAGACGTGTTAACTAGATGTGGAGCTATGGCATTTGCTCTTACAGCTGCTTTTTGTCGTTGTGCTGGTGGGCCGCTCCCTAGTTTTCTCAGCAGTGACTATGCTTGCCTGCTAGATGTTTGGAAAGTGAGGCTTCCTACAGTTTCCGTCCACTTATGTCTTCTGGCAGCATCCAAGCTGTGAAGCAGTTCATCCGCTATTTCCTGATCTCCTGATTCAAGGAAGCTGTGGTATACTTCTTCGCTGGTTTGGGACCATCCAGGGATGTATTCTTTGTGGTGCCCTCTTGGTGTGTGCTTCTTACCAACAGATCTTTGGTAATTTTGCTAGTAGGTGGTGTCCAATCCGAACATTTGTCCAGATCTGTGGGGAACCCAGTCCAATTATCCTTTTTAAAATTCCATCGTAAGCGAGGAATAGAGGTAATTAGGGGAATTTATTTCCTACCTCTATTATGATTGGACGGTGTTGACTGTGCGGAAAGTCGGGCAGAACTCTACGTGAGGCCATGAGAGGTTGGTCTCTGTCGCTGGACGAGACGAAACACAAGTCAGGGTTGTATTCTTGTCTCCAGGCAGCTGATCTAAACGAAAATTGATCCTTAACATGGTATAAGTATTCGTCTTCTGCCCATTTTGCTAATGCTTCTCCATTTGCATCGTTGTCTTAATACTTCCACTGTTCATGATGACTATAGAAATCCCCAGCGTATACAGCAGGGTGTGGTTGACTTTGAAGAACGTGGGCTGCCCAAGGTGTACCAGGTGGCTTGTAAATATTGCAGACGGTAATGCTTCCGATTTTTGTGACTACATTATGAATGTCTTCGTTGGTGGATGTAGAAACTTCGAAAGCGTTTTCAATATCTTGTTTGACATATGTGGCTACTCCCTAAGACCTATGATAGGTCGCTCCCAACAGCTCATAGCCTGGTATTTTGCCACTTTTATTTAGTTGTTGTACTGTATCACAATGGGTTTCCTGTATAGCAACCAAGTCAGCGTTGTCATTTTTTATTAGTTTTGATAGAAACTGGCACTTAGCATAGATTATGCCTTCTATGTTTATGTGGCAAATTAGAACCACAGGTCCGAGTTTCCTGGTCAGAAGGCCTGAGAAGGGCCGTTTGGTCTGTCTGGTGACATAACTCTTTCTGAAAGTGTCTTATAGTCAGCATATCCTCAGATTATCTTACTGCCAGTATGTGCTAGTTCATTTATCGTTACCCAGGGTGCACGTGTAGTCTTATACTACGGACGCGAACTGGCTCTACACCCCAATATGGAGGATGAAGGTATTAGAGAGAATCGTCGTTACGGTAGGTAATTTCACTCAAGGCATCTTGATTGAAACAGATTTACATCGCTCCTCTGCAGCTGGAAAGTTAGTTGAAGAGCTGGTAAAGGAAAGAAGGCAGAAAACAAGAAACCAGAAGAGAGGCCTTGGAGGGAAAGAAGATCTTGAGTGCTAATCTTGGGCCCTTTGAAGACGTGGCATGTGAAGAAATTTTAAGCTGAATTCGAAATTATATTTCCTGAAAATTACGTTTTTGACGTTTATATACCTTTTTCTCAGAAAGTACGAATTATGAAAATTTGTTAATTTATTTCTATACATGCAACAAATGTTGTTTCAGAAATAAATTTATTAATTCTGAGTTTAAGCTGAGATATGCGGGAAAGTGCTTGGAATTGTGCTTTCTGTATTTTACATAATACTTATAGAATTATCATTAATATTTTTTTAATTCTCCTATTTGATGTATTAAAAAAACATAAAAGAAGCAAAGATATTAAACACAGAAAATTTTGCAGAAATCTGTTCATTAGAGTCTGAGAAAAAGGCAGACAAAAATTATATTTCAACAATAAACTTTTTAAATTACGTACGAATTTCACTGGGAATGTGTTAATTTAATCTACAAGGATTGCTCATCAGTGTGGGATCCGTACCAGGTCTGGTTGACGGAGGAGATAGAGAAGATCCAAAGTAGAGCGCCGCGTTTCGTCTCAGGGTTATTTGGTAAGCGTGATAGCGTTGCGGAGATGTATAGCAAACTCAAGTGGCAGACTCTGCAAGAGAGGTGCTCTGCATCGCGGGGTAGCTTGCTGTCCAGATTTCGAGAGGGTGCGTTTCTGGATGAGGTATCGAATATATTGCTTCGCCCTACTTATACCTCCCGTGGAGATCACGAATGTAAAATTAGAGATTCGAGCGCGCACGGAGGCTTTCTGGAAGTCGTTCTTCCTGCGAACCATACGCGACTGGAACAGGAAAGGGAGGTAATGACAGTGGCACATAAAGTGCCCTCCGCCACACACCGTTGGGCGGCTTGCGGAGTATAAATGTAGATGTAGATGTAGATGTAGGGATTCATTTTCGTATCATCAAAATGGTGCATATAAATAGCATGTATTTTTGATAAACTATGCATTTTAGGCCCCAGGTTTACAAGACATTTTTTCTTGTTTCCGTTTAAGAAACCTGACGCTAAAGGTCGTTGTTGTTTTTTCGTGACATACTTTATAATAGTCGAACACCATGTATGGGCGTTCCACATTTCGCACATACGTAGCAAACTCGAAAATCGACGGTGAGCAACATTAATAGGTAATCCACAAATGGAAACTGTATACATCAGTTGCCTTACAATGAGGTAATAATTCGGAATATTCGACACAGAGAAACGCATCCAAATTTTAGGAATTTTGACACACAACGGACATGGACAACCAGATTGTTTGATGTAGTCATTAGGAGGCGTCGCACAGTGTCAGAGACGGATCGGGGGACGGTGAATCTCGTTAGCGCATTCCACAAGTTATCTGCCGGATCGGCGCGCTCAGCAATTTTTTGGCCCGGCTTGCGTGGCGCGGCGTGGCGTGGCGGGGTGCCAAACAGCGGGCGCGAGGAAAGGAACATAAATCAGCGTCCTGGGCGCCGGCAGAATAATTGAACGGCAGTGTTGGCAGCAATGAAGAGCGGCGGCCGCAGCGACAGGCCAGCCAGACGGCGCGACGCGCGCGTCGATAAACGTCCAATATACATAATTCCCGTCATGTTGCGCGCGTACGTCACGGGCGGTCGAGCACTGTCTGTCGGCGCAGAGCTGCGGCGCCCTCTGCGGCCCCTGACGGAGGCGACACCTCGCAGCGCCGCGCGGGGCCGCATTCCGTATTCTCTCACTGTCCCTCTGTCTCTGTTTCAATTCTTTCTTCTCTCCTTCTGCCATTTTACGTCATACACACAGAACAGAGAATAATTCTGCACCGACGTATATCAGACCCATCAAAATCAGATTTACTAGAAAAATCTCATCATTCATCTACATGGCAGTTATAAGAGTCGAGGGACATGAAAGGGAAGCAGTGGTTGGGAAGGGAGTGAGATAGGGTTGTAGCCTATCCCCGATGTTATTCAATCTGTATATTGAGTAAGCAGTGAAGGAAACAAAAGAAAAATTCGGAGTAGGTATTAAAATCCATGGAGAAGAAATAAAAACTTTGAGGTTCACCGATGACATTGTAATTCTGTCGGAGACAGCAAAGGACTTGGAAGAGCAGTTGAAAGGAATGGACAGTGTCATGAAAGGAGGGTACAAGATGAACCTCAACAAAAGCAAAACGAGGATAATGGAATGTAGTCGAATTAAGTCGGGTAATGCTCAAGGAATTAGATTAGGAAATGAGACACTTAAAGTAGTAAAGGAGTTTTGCTATTTGGGGAGCAAAATAACTGAGGATAGTCGAAGTAGAGAAGATATAAAATGTAGACTGGCAATGGCAAGGAAAGCGTTTCTGAAGAAGAGAAATTTGTTAACATCGAGTATAGATTTAAGTGCCAGGAAGTCGTTTCTGAAAGTATTTGTATGGAGTGTAGCCATGTATGGAAGTGAAACATGGACGATAAATAGTTTGGACAAGAAGAGAATAGAAGCTTTTAAATGTGGTGCTACAGAAGAATGCTGAAGATTAGATGGGTAGATCACACAACTAATGAGGAGGTATGGAACAGAATTGGGGAGAAGAGGATTTTGTGGCAAAACTTGACAAGAAGAAGGGACCAGTTGATAGGACATGTTCTGAGGCATCAAGGGATCACAAATTTAGCATTGGAGGGCAGCGTGGAGGGTAAAAATCGTAGAAGGAGACCAAGAGATGAATACACTAAGCAGATTCAGAAGGATGTAGGTTGCAGTAAGTACTGGGAGATGAAGAAGCTTGCACAGGATAGAGTAGCATGGAGAGCTGCATCAAACCAGTCTCAGGACTGAAGACAACCACAAGAGCAACATCTAGATACCGAAATAGACGACAGAGAGATAGAGAAACAATTAAAATCGCTCAAAGGAGGAAAGGCCGCTGGACCTGATGGGATACCAGTTCGATTTTACACAGAGCACGGGAAGGAACTTGCCCCCCCCCTGCCCCTCTTCTTGCAGCGGTGTACCGTAGGTCTCTAGAAGAGCGTAGCGTTCCAAAGTATTGGGAAAGGTCACAGGTCATCCCCGTTTTCAAGAAGGGACGTCGAACAGATGTGCAGAACTATAGACCTATATCTCTAATGTCGATCAGTTGTACAATTTTGGAAGACGTATTATATTCAAGTGTAATGATTTTTCTGGAGACTAGAAATCTACTCTGTAGGAATCAGCATGAGTTTCGAAGAAGAGGATCGTGTGAAATCCAGCTCGCGCTATTCGTCCACGAGACTCAGAGGGCCGTAGACACGGGTTCCCAGGTAGATACCGTGTCTCTTGACTTCCGCAAGGCGTTCGGTACAGTTCCCCACAGTCGTTTAATGAACAAAGCAAGAGCATATGGACTTTCAGACCAATTGTGTGATTGGATTGAAGAGTTCCTAGATAACAGAACGCAGCATGTCGCTCTTAATAGAGAGAAGTCTTCCGAAGTAAGAGTGATGTCAGGTGTGCCGCAGGGGAGTGTCGTAGGACCGTTGCTATTTACAACATACATAAATGACCTTGTGGCTAAGATCGGAAATTCATTTAGGCTTCTTGCGGTTCATGCTGAGGTATAGCGAGAGGTTGTAACAACGGAAAATTGTACTGAAATGCAGGAGGATCTTCAACGATTTGACGCATAATGCAGGGAATGGCAATTGAATCTCGACGTAGGCAAGTGCAATGTGCTGCGAATACATAGAAAGAAAGGTCCTTTGTCATTTAGCTACAGTATAGGAGGTCAGCAGCTGGAAGCCGTTAATTCCATAAATTATCTAGTAGTAGCGATTAGGAATGATTTAAAATGGAATGATCATATAAAGTTGATCGTCGGTAAAGCAGATGCCAGACTGAGATTCATTGGAAGAATCCTAAGGAAATGTAGTACGTAAACAAAGGAAGTAGATTACAGTACATTTGTTCGCCCTCTGCTCGAATACTGCTCACCGGTGTGGGGTCCGTACCAGATAGGGTTGATAGATGAGATAGAGAAGATCCAACGGAGAGCAGCGCGCTTCGTTACAGGATCATCGCGCTTCGTTACAGGATCATTTAGTAATCGCGAAAGCGTTACGGAGATGACAGGTAAGCTCCAGTGGAAGACTTTGCAGGAGAGACGCTCAGTAGCTCTGTACGGGCCTTTGTTGAAGTGTCGAGAACACAGTATATTGCTTCCTCCTCCGTATATCTCGCGAAGAGACCATGAGGATAAAATCAGAGAGATTAGAGCCCACACAGAGGTATACCGACAATCTTTCTTTCCACGAACAATTCGAGACTGGAATAGAAGGGAGAACCGATAGAGGTACTGAAAATACCCTCCGCCACACACCGTCAGGTGGCTTGCGGAGTACGGATGTAGATGTAGATGTAGATAAATTTATTAAATTCATCAAAACTATGCACCAACCAATCGCTTAGGTTCAAACCGTCACCTGACTACATGCTCATGCACTACACTCATACATGCCATTCAAAACTACACTGTAGTCCCTAAAAAATTCGGTATTGGCATGCGTATTCAAATGCAGAGAAATCTAAACAGGCAGGATACGGCGCTGCGGGTGGCAACGTCCATAGAAGGCAAAGTCTATATAAGACAAGCCGTCTGGCACAGTTGTTAGATCGATTACTGCTGCTACAACGGCAGGTTATCAACATTCAAGGGAGTCTGAATGTGGTGTTATAGTCGGTGCACGAGCGATGGGACACAGCATTTCCGAGGTAGCGATGAAGTGGGGAATTTCTTGTACGACCACTTCGCGAGTGTACCGTGAATATCAGGAATCCGGTAAAACGTGAAATCCCCGGCATCGCTGTGACGGGAAATAAATCCTGCAAGAATGGGACCAACGACGACTGATGAGAATCGTTCATGGTGACAGAAGTGCAACTCTTCAGCATACTGCTGCAGATTTCAGTGCTGGGCAATCAACAAGTGTCAGCGTGCGAACTATTCAACGAAACATCATCGATATGGGCTTTCGGAGCCGAAGCCCCCCTCATGTACTCTTCATGACTGCACGACACAAAGTTTTACGCCTCGCCCGGGCCCTTCAGCACCAACATAGGACTGTTGATCACTGTAAACATGTTGCCTGGTCGGACGAGTCTCATTTCAAATTGTATCGAGTGGATGGACGCGTACGGGTATGAAGACAACCTCATGAATCCGTGGACCCTGCATGTCAGCAGGGGACTTTTCAAGCTGGTAGAGGCTCTGTAGTGATGTGGGTCTTGTGCAGTTGGAATGATATCGACCCCTGATACGTCTAGATGCGACTCTGTCTGATCACCTGCATCCATTTATGTCCATTGTACATTCCGACGGACTTGAGCAGTTTCAGCAGAACAATGTGACACTTCGCACGTCCAGAATTGCTACAGAGTGGCTCCAGTAACACTTTTCAGAGTTTAAACACTTCCGCTGGCCACCAGACTCCCAAGACACGACATAATTGAGCATATCTGGGGTACCTTGCAATGTGCTGTTCCGAAGAGATCTTCTCCCCGCGTACTCTTACGGACTGATGGACAGCCCTGCAGAATTCATTGTGTCGATTCCCTCCAGCACTACTTCAGACATTACTCGGGTCGATTCCACTTCGTGTAGTGGCACTTCCGCGTGCTCACGAGGGCCCTACACGATATTAGGCAGGTATACCAGTTTATTTCACTTTTCTCTGTAGTTCAGGATAGGCACTTCTGCAGAAGCACTTAGCAGAGCTTTCAATTGTCCGACAAAGGACTTACTGATTTCAACTCTCACCATATCACGTATGGGGGTTGGGGTGTTGAAACGGGTGGCGGCAGAGGGAAGGGGGTACTTTTTACCCACCTTCTAGTCTGGTACTTTATATTTTATAAGTCTGAAAGAAAATATTGTTTCCAATGACTTCTTATACCAGATTCCGTAACTGTTTTAAACTTTGCAGTAAAACCCTAAGTCTTAATACTGACTGTGACTTTTTTCAACTAATGTCATATTCGTATTTTGTCCGTTTCTCCCACATCTGTGTAATGGTACAAGGTACACTGTGAGTTAAAATCAACGACAATTGACGAAAAATATTTTTTTTTATTTTTTGTAGCGGTGATAAGGTATCTCTCCACGCGGTGTAAACATCATGGAAAATACGTTCGTGCTGCTAAGGCCGTGCTAAAAGGTATTTTCAGGTACTGTACGCTACTTATACATCAGTACCTATTTACGCGTTATAGAAAATGCGATCGTGCTGCTAGGGTTAAAAATAATAACTTGAAAGTGGTAAAAAGTATTATTTAGATAGAAATTCTTTTTTCACCTTCATGTTGGTTACATACAGAGGATGGCACAATCTATGACGACATAATGCCAACATTCTCGTCCCCTTCCTCTCCATGTTCCACACTTCCTTTAGCCGGTGGCTTAGATTGGCCTGCTGCCAAGAACGAGGTGCACATTAAAAAGTAGAAAATGTGAGTGGGTGAGGAAAATACGTATGTATTGGCTTAGAAGCTCTGTGATTAGTCTAGTTCCAATAATGTGGTGTGCCTTGTGAGAGGTGTGTGGAGAGGTGATCGGGGAAGGGATAGAGACGGGAAAGAGGCATTCTGACGTCAAGCGTTTGCCCTTGCTCATGTATTTAGGTAACCCGAACGTCAAAGGTCAATTTCTACTCCAAGAGTACTCTGTTCTCTGACGAGTATGAACGGTATCGATATCAGAACGCAACAAAGGAATGTTTATTGTGAGAGCTGCTTCAGTTTCGAAATAGTAATCACAAAACCTGTTAACAGACCGCGCTTTACGCTACACAACTCCAGTCAGAATGCATAAAACAACTCGGTCTCTGCAAACAGCATTTGCAATCAAATGGCATCCGCGTAAACGAACAACGAAATTAGTCACAACAACTTGTAATTTTCAAGACTCGGACGTTGTGGTTATTACGGTTGTGCAAGGGGGGAAGGGCAAATTATATGCTTGAATGTTAGAAACTTAGCACTGAGAGAGCTTAATTTCTAATATTCGATTACACAAAGCAACCCCTCCCCCCCCCACCCCTCCCAATACCCGCTATGATAATCACAACTGTAGAGTCTTGAAAACTTGTGATGAAAACTACAACGAGAAATATTGTGGTGTCACCGCCAGACACCACACTTGCTAGGTGGTGGCTTTAAATCGGCCGCGGTCCATTTAGTACATGTCGGACCCGCGTGTCGCCACTGTGTGATCGCAGTCCGAGCGCCACCACAAGGCAGGTCTCGAGATACGGAATAGCACTCGCCCCAGTTGTACTACGACTTTGCTAGCGACTACACTGACGAAGCCTTTCTCTCATTTGCCGAGAGACAGTTAGAATAGCCTTCAGCTAAGTCAATGGCTACGACCTAGCAAGGCGCCATTAACCATTTTAAGATAGAGTCTCACTTGTATCATCAAGGAATGCTGTATTCAAATGAAGGATTAAAAGTTAAGTATTATAGCAGCTACGTACTTTTCTTGCTACCATTCATTACATATCCTGTTTCAGGCCTCTCTCTAGATTACGCGTGCCTTTCGGCTACTTCAGTGTGACGTAGCTGTCTTGTTACGCCACAACAAATATTTTGCAAAATCCTGCTCTGAAATTCAGCAATTTCTTGCAATCAAACATTAAATCTACAAGATTTAATATAAACAACAGGTGTATCACGTTACTCATCTATAGTCACGTTCACTGGTGCCGGTGCAATGGTAACTTATAGTTACGTTGGCATTTAATACAAGTTTACTATTTTAAATGTTGTTGCAGTGAGTTAAAAGAATATAGGAGGTTTCGGAACACGGTTCCGGTGCGTTCCGACCAAAATTAAGACTTGCTTGTAGTACCTCAACGGATATGGATTCTGTTGCCACACAGATCTACGACTGAAGCTCCTCCAACACAGTTAGATACTTCTGGTAGACATCGTCTTTCAATATGGTTGACAAAGGCATCGGATGAATATGGAGACCAGTCCATACCTGTGATAGTGAATTTGGCTTAATCTAATGCAATGACTCTATAGCCGAAATATTCATCAACAAGGAGAAACACGTGTTCGGTGCGATTTGGTCGTGTCCATCTTATGTGAACCACTCGGAGCCTGTTCCATCCTCCAATACCTGCTACGTGAGGAAACATTGTTCCATAATTCCAACGTAAAGTCCATCAGTTATCTACTTTCGTAAGAAGAAAAAGCCGATTACGTCTCTGTTGCGTTCCACAGACCAAAACCAGATTTCAGCCAAACGGGAAATTTCGAAACCCAGATATTCACATATTTGCTTATTCACGATAGAATTCACATGGGAGTTGGTTTTGTCTACGAACCAGATGCAGCCAGCAGCAAATTCTGCATCATTAATGACTGTGAGCGTCTGGTTCTCTGGTAACCAGTGGAAACTTGTATGAGTTACACGTGTTGATGACTCTACATTACGAATCAAAACGCAGGTTTGTATTACATGCAGGCTGGAGTGCTTCAAACCAGTCTCTGCAAAATTTCTTCAGATGGATTGCCTAGGTGTTGTTCAGTAAGGACGCAAACTGTGGCGACTTTTTCAGTAGTAGCTACAGTTGCCCTGGGGCCAACATTCCTCTCTAGATCATCAGCTACGCTTCTTGTCCTTTACAATTTGATGAAGAGCTACCGAATGTTTTTTTGCAATGGGTCTTTTGTAACATTTAATCGTGTTTGAATATTGTGCATTGTTGCTATAATTATGTGTTCCAATCCTTTAAATTCAAGTACCAGAAACACACCATGTTCGACAGATTTCAATCTCTCGCTTTGGTACACTGACCTTCTTTCATGTTTCAGAGGTGGAAGTGATCGCTCTGGATGCTATTTACAGGTGCCATATGTTGCGATTAAGACAGTTGTACAGTTCTTGTCATTAATATGACCTTTCGTAACTACCAGTTATAAAGTTCGGTATAAGATTCTTAAGGCTTTCATAATACACGTAGAATTTGATGAATACTTCTGTCGAATACAGACACAGGTTCTGACATATCGGCAGTGTAGAGGGGGTAGATGAGAGAGTACGGAGCCTTGAGGCACACCTGCTATGGGATGGAAGCTGTGAGAATTTCTGACGTTAACAGTGACAAAGGATAAGCTATTAGACAGGAATGCTGCAATAAGTCATCAATAGTTAATTTCAAGAGCGTAAGTCGGGAGTTTGGGAAAGAGACTATAGAGCAACCCCTGGTCAGAAGCTCTCTCTAGCCCGAGCTAGACAAAACTTGCTGATTTATGATTGCTAAACTAATGGGACAGAATATGAGTAAGTAAAGGAGCTGGTCGTCTGAGAAGAAGTGCTTCCCAGTTCTGCGAATGTGCTTCATGCTCCTTGGCGGTTGCCAGAGTCATGAAACCAAAGACAGCATCTTGAAGCATGCGTCAGCGTATGCGATTAATCGAGCAGTCGATAGTCACGGTTCAACGTTTTCGGGAGGGAAAGGAAACTGTGATAGTAAATCGGATAGTTACACTGTACTGAACCATAGCACACCACGAGACTGTTGTGACAATGTATTCAGTAAAGTATCTCTGTTCAAGTTCCGAAATTTTGCCTGCAGATTTCGGCTTCAAACACAGACAATAACTTTAAATGTTCCTTTAACTAGCTAAGTGATAATACTTTCTTCGGAAATTTTGGAAGAAATTAGACATCGTTTTTACAAAATCATGCTGAATAAATTCAGAAATTAAAAATTCGAGGAGGTCCCTTCAACAGTCCCACTGCTTCCATAGTGTATCTTCCTGAAAGACAACGGGTATAAGACGTTTAAGTACGTAGATATCAAAGAACACCGACCGACAGACGTACTTCAGTTCATACTGCAATAGAAATGGACCCACAGCTACTCACATTACTGCCAAGTACTGTACGATATATTTTTAGTACAACTACAAATTTAGAGTTTGTGGATCATGAGCATCTCTACACGCCTACCAGGAAAAAGCGAAAACAGGACACAACTCATTAGTTTCATCGTCGCAACGTCAAAGTAAGTGATAATCTTAAAAATATGGAGCTTATGTAAGTAGTATCTCTGCATAGACCACGGCTCTTCAGGTAAAATATGGAAGAGATGCCAACAACATATGAGCGTAGAGCCACAAAGCTGTCTCCTTGTCGATGCCATTTGAAGTATACTCGATATGTATCCAAACTAAGGGTTACCTTGCGTGGCAAAGTGAAGTTAATTTAGAAAAATCAGTAGAGGAAGAGAAAACACTTATGTCCTTAAACAACATGAGTAGCACAATCACTTAAATAATCTTCGATAGCGAGGAATTTCAGTGGTTGTTATGTTAGATAGAACTAGTAAGATTGACTATAAACTTAAGAAAAAATTAATAATAAACCTGTCGATCTTTTGCTCGCAATATCACCAAACGGGCGTCCGCTGAGCTTCAGATGCGCGGACAAAGCCTGGTGTCTAGCATTTAATTAAAATTATCCCGTTCTAATGATTTCCGACAGGGTTCGAGCTTGGATCAGATAAATATATGTGGAACTCTTTAAGATCTAGTTCGTGTAATGTGTTCACCTACACTTAATTTTTAAAAAATCGGAACCGTTTTAAGTGATCGTATTTTCCTAAAATTTGGTAAAATATCTTACACATTTGTTGCCGTAAGTGAATCTAAAATAAAACATAGTGTTTCTCTCTGAACACATTAATGCCTCTTAATCTTTGTATACTGAGCAGTATCTTGTCCTACGTTCAGTTTTTCCCATCAAACATTCCAGGCCCACCTAAATCACTTTACATCCTTACGTAAGTGCTGGCTACTCAAGATCATCCCCTCCACAATCAAGGTAATAAGTACAGGACAAACCACCTGCACCTACATTACCAAAAATGGTTCAAATGGCTCTGAGCACTATGGGACTCAACTGCTGAGGTTATTAGTCCCCTAGAACTTAGAACTAGTTAAACCTAACTAACCTAAGGACATCACACACATCCATGCCCGAGGCAGGATTCGAACCTGCGACCGTAGCGGTCTCGCGGACCTACATTACCACAAGTGTTCTATTCAGTTAACTAATGCAATAATTTATACTACACTCACCATCGACCGATAACTAACATAAAAAGCTCAGCACCAACCAACAGAAAACCCACAGTATTTTAAAACTACTAATAGTCCGGACTTAGGGATTGCACCCTTCCACTGTCCTTCACACATACAAAGCTTTGACCCAGTCAATCCTCTCCTATGCAAATGTTGCAAATATGACCACCCCACCTAAGTTCTGTAAGTCCCTCCCGATGCTTGAACGTCATGCACTCTGCCTCGCTTCCTTCATCTGCTTATCTTCCCCCCACACGGATCCATTACCATCTCGTGAAATTTCCAACTCTCCTCGCTCACGCTGATCATCTTCAAACAACCTACACCATCTGCAAACTCATCCCCAATTATCCTATTGTTTCCCTCTAATTTCTTATTATAGTACGCAGTCACGCCTGTACCCACCAGTTAACTACACACCCTCCACATTCCCTAACAACTAAATTTAAAGCATTTGCCTCTCCCAGACCATAAACTCTACATATCCATTTACCGCATTCCACGACATCAGGGCCCCCCATCCTCGTATTTCCCTGTCCCTTCTCCCCTTTACTCCTTCTTTCCCTACTGCCTTTCTCCTCTTTAAATTATGGCCTTACAGAAATCTTCATATACCCTTGCCTTCTTGTGTCACAACATCCACTCCATCGATATTGTGCATCAGTCCTCCATCCTTATGCTTTCAACCTTCTCCTGTCCGCAACGCCCAAGCTTTTCCTCTTTTGCAACACAGACCATTCGTAGGACATGTCCTTCCAGCTGCAGTCACAGTGCAGTGCGTTTCTTTAAGACTACTGATATGCACCGAATTAAATGTTTTAAGGTACTCTTACCTTTTTATAACTTTATGTTTTTATTGTTAGGGTTCTAAATCAAAAACTAAGAAAATCAAGCTTCTTATAATTATGTAAAAACTTCCATCAAATTTCGATGGCAGCATGTAAGACGACATCCAGCAAACAGTAATCATGGAGAGAATGCATGTGTGAAGAAAGTAGCGGTAAACTATACTGATAGTATCGCCGAAGTATAGTGGAGTGGCCACGCCGTTTGAGGCGCCATGTTATGAATTGCATGGCCTCTCCCTACGGAGGTTCGACTCCTCCCTCTGGCACGGATGTGCGTGCTGATCTTAGCATAAGTTAGTTTAAGTTAAAGTTGTGTGTAAGTCTAGAGACCGCTGACCTCAAAAGTTTGGTCTCTTAGGAATTCACACATATTTGGACATTTTGAACAGGCACATGGCCAAGCTATCCACGACATCAGCGCCATGAATCAGGATGGACTTGTGGTAGGTTTCCGTAGCCGAGCTGTCTGAAGACAGCAGTGTACGGCAATAAGCTACATTATTCCTCTGACATCACTGACTGGCTTTATTATATCGATGTGCGAGCCTTTTCATTTGGTCAAGTGCTTTTGCCTCATGTAACGCAGCCGTGAGCATGACGGTACATGTCTTACTAAAACGTGTGACTAATCCATCGTTACACTGTTTCTGGATAACAGCTGAAGCAATTGACCTTCGTTCATGTCACGACAGTTGTGCTAAATCAGCTGTACTGAAATGACGATGGATTTGGTTGGGTTGGGTTGTTTGGGGGAAGAGACCAAACAGTGACGTCATAGATCTCATCGTATAAGGGAAGGATGGGGAAGGAAGTCGGCCGAGCCCTTTCAAAGGAACGATACCGGCATTTGCCTGGAGCGATCTAGGGAAATCACGGAAAATCTAAATCAGGATGGCCGGACGCGGGATTGAACCGTAGTCCTCCCGAATACGAGTCCAAGTGTGTTCACCACTGCACCACCTCGCTCGGTGAAATGATAGTGATCTAGATTGCTGTAGGTAGCATGTTGCAGACGTGCTTAAAAGGTACTTCATGAACTGTTTCCAGGTAAGAGCTTTTGTTCAAATCATTCCGTAATCATTAAGTGCTCACTGTAAGAGCTTTCGTTAAAACATTTTAAAGTCATAATGTGGTAACGTTTACACAGCATGTAGCATTGGGGAATGGGGCAGATTCTAGAATAACTCTGGCCTTAAAAGAAATTCAAAGGCACTTAACCTTTTTGTATGCTACAGCATTTAAGTTTCTTTGGGAGTCGGAAATTGTCAAGAGTGTAATCTGGAGGTTCATGGTATTAAACCGCACGACGATTCTGCACTAACATATTTCATTAATCAAACCAATATTATGAGACTCCTTGGAGACCAATTGTTTTATAGTGAAATTTGAAAGGAAAACATTTGCTCATAATCTTAGTGGTTAAAATTTTTATTCGGTTTTAAGTGTTTACTGGCTTTATGAGGTTAAAGTGCTAACGCATTCATTAACTGTTATTACGAGCTACCCGTGTTGAAAAACCACTCTTTTAGAATTTTGTATTTTCTGAAAATGACCGTGATTCTGTAGTCTTACTTGTAATTGTAGAAGCTGTGAATAGGCATTTACAGCTTCTTACAACATAAAAATGTGTTTAGGTAGAAGTTTTATTTTTGATTGGCAAGGCCTCCAGCAAACGCTACTTTCTAACTAACTCGTTCTCTACAACCATTACAAAAAGTTCACTGCAATTAAAAAGCATATAATATGCAATCATAAAGAGAGAGAGAAATGTAACAGGCCACAGGTGTGATATGGGAACGGATCAGCCTAGTGTCGCTTAGCTCAACCATTGCATTCATTGAAGCTATACGCGAGCTGCAAATCAGTCGACTCTCCGTCAGTTCATTTATAATACTGTGTGTTGCTACTGACGTTGAAATAACACTGCCGGATAAACAAAGCTTTGACCGAACCGAGTGCTGCTGAATGCAAGATGCACGCTGGAAAGCACAGTGTGCGTTGCTATGGTCAATAGCAATTACAGCGAATCAATGGAACAAGTTTGCTTCTAATTTGCACTCTGATACAGATATTTTCACCAGCAACCGGATGAAAATACAAGTGGCGGTAAGAAATGAAACGAAATGTAATTACTCTTTTGTGATGACTCTGGGTAGCTCATATTGAAATACTCGAAAACAGTTGCTGGATTCTCTCAGAAATTTTACCGGTGAAATTCTTGTTAACTGTGTGTAAGGGGTGTTCGAAAAGAAACGAGCCAGAGGCATTATTACAGAAACCAGTACCTGTACGTTAGAAGTATTGACCCTGGCTGATGAGGCACTTGTCCCACTGTGTCACAAGGCGGTGAAACAAAATTTCCGGGGCTGCGATGTCGACCAGTTCCGAAGTACAGCTGGACGTCGTTGTCCCAGGTGAATCTTTTGCCCCTCAGAGCCATTTAAGGAGACCAAAAATGGCGTATTCACAAGGAGAGAGATCCGGACTGGCTGGAGGGTGGCCGAGGACCTCCAATTTGAATTTCTGCAGAAGTGCCGCGACTGTGTTGGCCGTATGAGGCTTTGCATTGTCGTGGAGCAGATTGATCCCACGGGTGAGATTGCCTGGTTATTATGATTTGATCGCTTGGCGAAGCGCGGTCAAGCTTTACGAGTAACGCTGGGCGTTAACTGTTGTCCCATGTTGCAGGAAGTGAATCGGAAGGGGGCCATCTTTGTCAAACAAGAACGTCAGCATAACAATTCCCCCCGAACGACGACGTCCAGCTGTACGTGCGGAACTGGTTAACATCGCCTTGTGTCACAGTGGGACAAGTGTCTCAACAGCCAGCGTCAACACTTCTAACATACAGGTACTGGTTTCTGTAATTATGCCTCCGGCTCGTTCCATTTGAATCACCCTTGTACAATACTTTGCGTTTAACAAATTATTGGTACTTCTTAGCCACAAAATAAACATACAATCTCTGATTCAGAATTCGTTAATGGCAATAATGGTAATAATAATAATAAGAATAATAATAGTAATACAATAGTAAAAACACTATTACTTGACTATATCAGATTAGATATACTTTTTGATTCACAGATCTGTAGTGACGGGTTCCACAAGGATACAAACCATAGCAGAAAACAAGAATATACTATTAATATTTACAATGAAAAACAAGTGTACCTTTAACAGACACCATGTGCTAAGGTGCAGTACGCAAAAAATATTGAACATGAATGAATTTTCACTCTGCAGCGGAGCGTGCGCTGACATAAGACTTCCTGGCAGATTAAAACTGTGTGAAGGACCGAAACTCGAACTCGGGACCTTTGTCTTTCGCGGGCAAATGCTCTACCAACTGAGCTACCCAAGCACGACTAACGCCCCGTCCTCACAGCTTTACTTCTACCAGTACCTCGTCAGCACACTCCGCAGCAGAGTGAAAATCTCATTCGGGAACCATCCCCCAGGCTGTGGCTAAGCCATGTCTCCACAATATCTTTTCTTGCAGGAGTGATAGTTCTGCAACGTTCGCAGGAGAGCTTCTGTTAAGTTTGGAAGGTATGAGGCGAGGTACTGACAGAAGTAAAGCTGTGAGGACGGGACGTCAGTCGTGCTTGGGTAGCTCAGTTGGTAGAGCACTTGCCCGCGAAAGGCAAAGATCCCGAGTTCGAGTTTTGGTCCGGCACACAGTTTTAATCTGCCAGGAAGTTTCAATATTGAAATATTTTCAATTAAATGTTAACTACATATTTTTACCAAA
Organism: Schistocerca serialis cubense; assembly: GCF_023864345.2. Classification (NCBI taxonomy): domain Eukaryota; kingdom Metazoa; phylum Arthropoda; class Insecta; order Orthoptera; family Acrididae; genus Schistocerca; species Schistocerca serialis. The sequence continues at coordinate 358,691,170 of NC_064646.1, forward strand.
AGCGAAAATGAACAATCCTCCAAGTATCTTACATTATTGTAGCCACACATCCTCAAACGGAAAATCAGTTTACGTTGCTTATTTACTTTGATAACATTACTAATGTGAAAATGTACAGAAGTGAGATTTTAATTATTACTTATGCTATTTAATATTATCAATAACTAACGAATCCGACAGTGCCTCGCTATTGCTAAATGTGTTTGGGAATTGTATATAGGGTGTTACAAAAAGGTACGGCCAAACTTTCCGGAAACATTCCTCACACACAAAGAAAGAAAATATGTTATGTGGACATGTGTCCGGAAACGCTTACTTTCCATGTTAGAGCTCATTTTAGTTTTGTCAGTATGTACTGTACTTCCTCGATTCACCGCCAGTTGGTCCATTTGAAGGAAGGTAATGTTGACTTCGGTGCTTGTGTTGACATGCGACTCATTGCTCTACAGTACTAGCATCAAGCACATCAGTACGTAGCATCAACAGGTTAGTGTTCATCACGAACGTGGTTCTGCAGTCAGTGCAATGTTTACAAAAGCGGAGTTGGCAGATGCCCATTTAATGTATGGGTTAGCACGGGGCAATAGCCGTGGCGCGGTACGTTTGTATCGAGACAGATTTCCAGAATGAAGGCGCCCCGACAGGGAGACGTCCGAAGCAATTGATCGGCGTCTTAGGGAGCACGGAACATACCAGCCTATGACTCGTGACTGGGGAAGACCTAGAACGACCAGGACACCTGCAATGGACGAGGCAATTCTTTGTGCAGTTGACGATAATCCTAATGTCAGCGCCAGAGAAGTTGCTGCTGTACAAGGTAACGTTGACCACGTCACTGTATGGAGAGTGCTACGGGAGAACCAGTTGTTTCCGTACCATGTACAGCGTGTGCAAGCACTATCAGCAGCTGATTGGCCTCCACGGGTACACTTATGCGAATGGTTCATCCAACAATGTGTCAATCCTCATTTCAGTGAAAATGTTCTCTTGACGGATGAGGCTTCATACCAACGTGATCAAATTGTAAATTTTCACAATCAACATGTGTGGGCTGACGAGAATCCGCACGCCATTGTGCAATCACGTCATCAACACAGATTTTCTGTGAACGTTTGGGCAGGCATTGTTGGTGATGTCTTGATTGGGCCCCATGTTCTTCCACCTACGCTCAATGGAGCACGTTATCATGATTTCATACTTGATACTCTACCTGTGCTGCTAGAACATGTGCCTTTACAAGTACGACACAACATGTGGGGCGGCGGTTGGAATATTTACTGTTGTATAAAATCTTTTGTGATGTAGAAAGGATGTATTTCCCGGCCGATTAACCATATGTGGGGCGGCGGGTGGAATTAATTGTTATATAAGTGTTCCTATTATTTATGCTGTTGTTTTGCCGTTCTCAACACTACAACTACAATATTGGCAACCAGAAAGTGATTAGCAAAACGAGAAGCCTGTAATTAGAATTCCTAGTGCCCACTTCATCTGAGAAATACACTTATAGCTACAGCTTATAGCTCTGAGGAATTAGGAGATTGTCTGGGATTCATAATCAAAAACGATTTTCTAAAATAGTTGAGTATATTCTGAAAAAAAAAAAGAATCCACACAATCTGACTAACAGAGCAGTTCAGAGTCTAATGCGCTGATGCAACTATAACTGTCCAAATTAAATATTTAAATGAATGCTCGCCATAATTTGATGATTAGGTTCATCAAACGCCACGCTAAATAATGGTAAAATGTCTGTCCCGCGGTGGCACGTGAACATACGACATACGCAAACTGAAGATAGATAATTAAAGTGAACCCAGAATTAACACTTCACTCGAAAATGATTTCATGGTTACGCGTATCCCGAGTGACTTAATACGGCATCCGAGGCTGTTTATAGCAATGATACCGACGCGACGCGACTCCCGACACAGATGGTGTGCTATACAGCGTCTGGAGAGAACTGGGGCCTTTCTTCCACGCGCAGCGCTCTTATATATACTGTATAGCCGCGGTGCGGACGGCTAAGGGAACGCCTGATCAAATCGGCTCTCCCGACTAGCCGCTCGGCTAGTAATGCACCACTTTAAGTTACCGAATAAATCATAGCTTCTCTTCCTGATGGTCGACGAAACTCTCAATTTAAATGTGCATTCAACACACAGGTAAGTAATCACAATAAAAGTTTGACGTGGCTAAGTTAAATATTTTGGGCGAGAGAATTAATTTAAATACACTGCATGCAGTAGACGAGCTCTGAACTTGCCCTTTGGAGATACGCTATCGTTATAGTTTTATAGTTATTCAAATGAAACTTCTCACATCCTTATGGTTATAGCGGATCTCCATTCTACTTAAATATAAACATCGTAGACTTAATTATTAGCCTACTTAATCTATCTTGCTTCCTTAACTTTTAAGACAAAAACCAGAAAATTATGAATTTCAACTAAAATCTTAATTTGCGAAATCCAGATGACTGATTCTATTAAATAATTATGAAAAAGGAATCTAAATATAAATTTTTAAGTCTCTAGCCCTTTTCTGTTGCGCCAATGATTTTTACAGAAAAACGTCCAAATTTCGAAAATGGTTAAAGTTATCGAACTGATAATCAACACATATTAATTTAGTTTTATTCCTGACATGCTAGAACCGTTTCAGGTTATTTACTTGATTTTAAAAGTATTGCGCAACATTTATGACGTCAGAGCTAGTTACAGCAGACTGGCTGGCACACAATGGAAAGACTGATGTGAATTTATTACGGCGTGAGTAGGCTGCTTCCCTACAAACATGTGGTTCATGCACGATGGAGCTCCTGCACATTTCAGTCGAAGTGTTCGTACGCTTCTCAACAACAGATTCGGTGACCGATGGATTGGTAGAGGCGGACCAATTCCATGGCCTCCACGCTCTTCTGACCTCAACCGTCTTGACTTTCATTTATGGGGGCATTTGAAAGCTCTTGTCTACGCAACCCCGGTACCAAATGTAGAGACTCTTCGTGCTCGTATTGACGGCCTAACGGTGTGCGGTACCGTAGCCCAGCTTCATGGAGACGGTTGCGAATGGTCCTCGCCGATACCTCAGCAGCAACAGTGTCCCTAATTTGCTGGGAAGTGGCGGTGCGGTCCCCTACGGCACTGCGTAGGATCCTACGGTCTTGGCGTGCATCCGTGCGTCGCTGCGGTCCGGTCCCAGGTCGACGGGCACGTGCACCTTCCGCCGACCACTGGCGACAACATCGATGTACTGTGGAGACCTCACGCCCCACGTGTTGAGCAATTCGGCGGTACGTCCACCCAGCCTCCCGCATGCCCACTATACGCCCTCGCTCAAAGTCCGTCAACTGCACATACGGTTCACGTCCACGCTGTCGCGGCATGCTACCAGTGTTAAAGACTGCGATGGAGCTCCGTATGCCACGGCAAACTGGCTGACACTGACGGCGGCGGTGCACAAATGCTGCGCAGCTAGCGCCATTCGACGGCCAACACCGCGGTTCCTGGTGTGTCCGCTGTGCCGTGCGTGTGATCATTGCTTGTACAGCCCTCTCGCAGTGTCCGGAGCAAGTATGGTGTGTCTGACACACCGGTGTCAATGTGTTCTGTTTTCCATTTCCAGGAGTGTATTTTCTTTCTTTGTGTGTGAGGAATGTTTCCTGAAAGTTTGGCCGTACCTTTTTGTAACACCCTGTATAGTGTTGTTTAAAAATTTATGCTGTGTGTTCGTCTGAATATTATTAGAGTATGATGTAATAGTTTGGAGTAAAACGGCCAACAGATTTTGGGTATTCTTGCTAACAACGTTTACCCTTTATATATTAAACACATATTTAAGCATTACATAGGCTGAAAAAATATGCAGCTGATGTACTTCCGAATACGTCGCGTAGCATGCCTTGATTCCTCGTGTAAAAATTTGAAACAAATTAGTCAGTAACTTTTCGAGATTTTTTTTTTTTTTTTGTGACCAACGTTTCATCTCTTATGTATATGAATATTTAAAGAATTGACATCTATGTTTGTCCAAAATTGTATTAAAGCGCCCTGTATAAATTTCGAATAAACTGGCAAGAATGTCTCGAGATTTTTGCTAACAACATTTTCCCTTTACGTATTATAGTAAAAAATTCTCTCTGTCCTTGGCTGATATTAAAAGGTTTCTCTAACTTGCTTTGAGACGGAAAATCTTTTTTATAATGATGATACTTCGAAATAAAAATAAAACTGAAACAATCGGCGTAACTGGTGATGCAAGAGCGTCTATCTGTGATTAAAGTTTGAGTACCCGAACAGTTTTACTCACCCATACCGACGTGCATAAAAATGTAGTAAAGGAACAAGAAATTGTAATCGGAGTTCTTAAGTCATCAAAAGGTAATGATAGTAGGTTGTTTGATTTTATCATGCACATTTACATATAGGCGGCTATAACAGCGGTCGACAATTGCAACACCGCATTAACACTTCATTCCGTCGCGTCTTACAAATTCTGAAACATATAAGAAATGGGTTACGACAAGCACAATCTGCATGTTAGTAAACATTAGTATTCCATTTTATTGCGAATCTTGTTCTTTTTCTTCTATAAAACGTACAATCTTGAAAAAACACCTTGCCTCCTTTTTACATAGTTATGTGTACAAAGAGACCAGAGAGAGTGAGTATGTCTATCACAGGGAGTAGGAGAGAGAGTAACTACAAAGGAGACAAAATCCATTGCTGAAAGGAATCAATGTTCATCACTTGTTCCATCTGATACTTCGCTTTATTCTACCTAGGGAAAAATCCATAGTGCAATTAATTTGGAAAAGGGGTGTTACAAACACCCTTGAATGGCTTTGACATATCTTACTTCTTGATTTGGCGACGTTATTTAACATAATATGATAGTTGCAGTTAACTGTTTTAACACACGTGCTTGCTTCCAAATAATACCTCTATACACTAACAATTCAATAATCTACGTCAGAAAACATTGTAGAGAATTTTATGTTCCATTTATACATGACGTTAACGATAACAAATGGTAGCTATTGTTTGACTTACATGGATATCGTCTTTCACTCACATGGGTATTTGCATTTTCTTTTTCTTTTTTCGTATCTCTCTCAACATATAGTCATTTCACTGGAAGCAAAATAATGTTTTTTATAAGGAATGATGATTGCAGATTTGGATTTATTTTTATGATTCTGTATCACAGAGTATAGGCGTAGAACTGTTATCAGCAAGGAGGCCACGTGTGACGTGTGATGACACAGGACGACGAGTAGTACCAGCCCAGGGAGCAGGACCCGAGATGAGACTTGTCTGTCCGCGTAGACAGATGGCGTTGTAGGATGACCAGCGCTTCATTCAGGCAGGCCTTAGTGCTCAACAGGTGTGGAATCATGGAACAATCACACAACAGAATCAGTGATACCTCAGCACAACGTACGATGGTTGTGCTGAAAGAAAAACATTAGACAAAAATACAGAATGGTTGTTCTCGATATCACGTTTAGATATATACTCTTAAAGTATATTGTATTTATTTTCGAAATTCGTTAAGTTTTCTGCCACCGCTTACTACTTTTCGTTCAGCCGTAACGACGGAAATTCTGCGTTTGCCGAACAACACAACGCACTCTGTATCATCTTAATTTACTTTAAATGTTCAAAACACGCACTATATGTTAGCGCCTATATTATTCAGTCTCTTTGCTGTCATTCACAATTTATTTTATTTGAAATTCTGCAAAGACGCAACTTGCACCTTGTCGGCTCGACAGTCAAGTCTGTGACAAGTAGCAATGATTGTCGGTAGGCGCGAACAAGTGGATAAGCACTGGCTTGAGTGCAGTTGCAGAGTGCGTAACGTGTTTCCGTGAGAGAAATTCAAGGTTGATGCCATCACGAAGGCTCCGTTGGCAACCAGCATCTCACGTCATATTCCACAGGTAGTGAAGTACTCGCAGACATAGTTCGGGTAAGCAAAACATTTGTTCTTTCGTTGAGTGTCGGCGAAACAATTCGTTCACAGGTTACAAGTTGCAACATACACCAAACACTCGACCCTGTCTATATTCAAAACTTTACTTTCACGAACACGTCATGGCAGGCCCACGCACACGCACGCACACACAGGCACGCACACACACACACACACACACACACACACACACACACACACACACATAGACACACACACGCGCACGCACACACACACACACACACACACACACACACACACACACACAATATGGTTTCCCATAGATTTCGCTCTCGTTCTCAAATATTACTTTCTCTTGGTAGCCTGTCACAATTTTTTACATGGCACAATAACAGTTCATATTCTTGTCCCTTCGGATTTCAACAAGAAACAACTTCACTTATTCTGCATGTTCTGCTTAGGAACATTAATGGTTATCGCCACCATTTATGAGTCTATCTTTGTCCCTTACAAAAGCGTTTTCTCTGTAACTCATCACATCCATTAAAGAAAAGGATGACAGTTACACCAATCTTATTCCACGACACCGGCATCGGCGTTACACTTTTCATATTCAGACATAGGGCACACACACTGTATCACGTAGGAAATATCTGCACACAGCAGTTTTTTCTTCTACATATAGCTGTCAGAATAATAACTGAAGTAGGCTTCGAAGTTCCTTGCATGAATTACCACCACAACAAAATGTATACATGTAAAATGCTGCTTCAATGAAAAATGTTTACCTAAGGAAAATCTCTTCGACGTTCATGTCCTATGTATTCATTGGCGTATAGAAGTTTAGTTGGCTTTACACTGGATTGGAAATCTTATAAACAAGTATGTACAAATAATTTCATATTAGTCTTCAACGTAAAATCATAATAGTTGTTACAGGTAGTATAGTTCATGTCCCTTATATTTCTTCATAGAGCACAAGAGTTACTCAGATAAACTGTTTGCTCAGAGTGTTCACATTGATTATACTTTGGTGTCGTGAACACAATAAATCATTCTCATACAAATCCTGATAACAGATACTGGCAGTTTCTTGATAACAGAAACAAACAGTTAAAATGAAATTGCTACCTAAGAACGTAAGTACATTTGTTTTTCATGCTAAACAATATAATGAAAATACAAAACAGAGAGAATAGACGTTTGGAACCAGATTAGTCCTCAGACTTTCATACAGGTAATATTTCAATCGAGTGTACTCCGTATGCCAACATTAATGAAATTTCATAAAAAGTGGTTACATGTACGAAAAAGACAGTTCCTCTAAATATTTTCTCATCAAGTAGCAGAAAATCTTTTCTTTAGAACTGATAGTGCACTTATTTAATTAAAATACTTCGTACTATGTCCCTCCAGAGCTCCAACACGCATAAAACCACGTTTCTCCTTTTTCGCCGTCTGTAATATCATCACAACACTTTCACATCTACTATACACTGATAAGGGGTGCCAACCTGCTCGATGTGCTTGGATGGTACCCATGTGCAAGACTGCTGTGGGTACAGGAGTTACAGACTCACCTCACTCTGTTCCTTCACGAGACGTGGAATGCAGCCTCCTACTTCTGGTTAAGTGCAAACTAAACTGGTGACAGTGCTGCAGGAATATTTGTGCAAGGACAATGCGGGGAGATCTTTCAACCTCTGCGATTTCCGTCCGCATAGGGAAAGATGGGCATTCGTAATCCTAAATTACGCACTAAGATCGAAGCACTATAAATATGTAGATCGGTGTACGACGCTGTCTGGTATATATATGCACTATGATCGAAGCACTATAAATATGCAGATCAGTGTACGATGGGCGAACTGCACAGTAATCTATTTACCTTAACTATAGTACTCCCAAAGTATTGGTGGAGTGCTTTATCGACGATACAGAATTTGGCCAACATGCAGCCACGTCAATGGTAGGTGTCGACATTATTGAAAAACTCGCAGAATTGCTAAAATTTATCCCTATATCAACTGTGGTGCTGATTACAGTACATCAACAATGTCTTTCCCATCCCATTCGTCCACCGGTACGCTGTTGATTACCACATAATGATTGACTGACGTAACTTGTTTGAGATGGAGAGAGTTTTAATGGGAGTAACCCCTTTCGGGTATGGTCTGCACCGAAACAGTGATCACACCTATGCATCTGCAACCACGTCTCTGTGAAAGATACGTTTAAACGTAGAGATCATCAATGAGGGATCAATCGAAACGGGACATCTAGACTACTGCTACCACGTCACTGTGAAACAAAACATTAAGTACGGAGGTCACCAATCACACTAGGACAGCTGTTTGGAATCGCCACAAAACACGGCAAAACTCATCCAGTTCCCATACGTCGTGACCTCTTCCGCATTTTTTTTTCGATGAGAAACACTGCCCCTGTCTTTTATTTTGATCATCCTGTGTCTTGTGGAAGCAGCAGCAGCATAATTTACTCTCTGTGATGTCCACTATTCTGTGAGAGCTAATGGACAGAAACGAGTTAATGTTGGTTTACCATCTGACACAGACCTTAAAGTCACAGGGGAAAAACAAAATTATGGCGGCGTATCTAGCTGTATTCTTACACTGGTTTGATGTGTTACAGCAGAAGAAAATCAACGTATCAAACTACAACACAGGAACCCTCTCCTGTGAATCATCGTCCGTGGGATACAGTACTCCTACACCACAGGTTACGAAACCTTGCACTGGTCTGTGGAAGCGACTTACATGAGTGGTCGCCAGCTCCAGTGAACAATATATCGCACTATATTCTCGATGCCAGCATGTATACGATATTGGTTTTCGATATATCTGTAGAGAATGACGATCTAATATCTTAATCAGTTTCCTGTGGGATTACGTTAATGAAGTTAAAATAGTTTTTCGTTTATCTCTGTTGGATGGTATAAAGTAACGATGTTGGAATGTTTGGGTGACAGACATGAATGCACCTGAGGGACACAGATCTCCCTGCACAAAGCTGCATGGAGAGTGGGGTAGGGACTGAGGAACAGTTACAGGATGTTGAGTGACTGTCTAAAAAACCGCACTGGCGTCTTGCTGTAGCAGATAGGAACGGAAAACGGTGACTCGTTTCGAGATATAAGAGTGTGTTGAATATCATTCACCTGTAGCTGTAATCCCTAAAAGTCATCTCTGTTGGATCCAAAGCAAGTATGTGGTTGAATGGATAGACTCGAATCCAAATCACTTCTACCAGAAAGCGTAACACTGTGAGCGAATCTCGCGTGTACGTTTAGAACCAAGACCACTTTTGCAGAGTGACATTAACGTAGCCACAGAGACCGTATTGTTAATAGCCCGGTCCTTACGCAATATTTATGTTTCCAGCGGATTGGATCCTTCTGCGGTCAGCTTCAAATGTCAATTCTAAATTGTGTTCTTTGGAAAGAACACCGCATTCCCTCCAGATATTCCCATTTGAGCCACCTGCTGACTGTAATCCGACTGCAGGAAAAAAAGTTACTCGCAATGCAGAGTGACTTTCGCGGTCAGTTTAAATAATTAGCCTACCAGTTTCATGTGAATGACGTGCCGCCTGGCGCGTGGGAGCGATGGATAGGGTACAGCAGATATTATTGACTTGCAGGGCTGAATAGGTGTTTTTTTCCGTTGCAGCAATATCTCTTCGCGATATTTCAATCTCTCTCCTACATATGGAGAGACGACCGTAGCAATTAAATCAGATGTATTTTAGAATTTATAGAAGGATACATAATATACCCGATATTTACAACTTCTCTGTGCTGTTACCTTGAGAGACTTCATATGGGGCAAGCAATTTGGTTACTTTAAGGGAGTTCGAGCCGGAGGAGACGTCCTGTGATAGAGGTAGATCTTAGCACTCCGTCGTGAGTCAAAAATTAGTTTAATGTTTTAGTCTTGTGACGCATGACATAACAGATAACAAAAGATTTTTTGCTACTTGATGAGAAAATATTGAGAGGCAATGTAGCTTATGCCATACTCTTACAGGATTTTCACAACAAATGACGATACGTCAGCGATGTGAGGACTCGTGTGGGGCACGATTCCTTCAGTGGTCGAAAATAGCTCGTATAAGAAGTAGAAATCTACAATTGACTTGGGAAATTCAAGAGGTATGGTCAACAGATTCACTGTCTTGGACTGGGTAAAGAAATAGTTTTTGAACTGATGGGTCTATTTTGAGGTGGAATTGTTTAAAACTATTGCATACGTCCAAGCTGCATCTGCATTTTCCACAGTGCACCGTGGCTGGCTACAAAGGCTATCATGAGGCTTCGGCGAGCAGACGTGTCGGATCAGCTGAACATGTGACGGGTAGAAAGAATGTGCCGACCTGTCTGATATCGCCCACGGCACCGAGAGGTGTGTTCTGGCTGAGCGATACAGAAGCAGATTAGTGTCTTGCGTGAGAGAAGATTCAGTATGGGTGTGTGTTTGTGCTGGATGTATTGATTACATCCGAATTCCTACCACTCCGATGATGCTCACCATGGCCGGATGTGATGCACTCTGGCGTACACACGTGACCAAGATTTCGGCTGCGGCCGCGGCGGTAGTTCTCACCGGCCTGTGAATGTTGCCTCTGGACTGAGGAGACTGGAGCGCTGCGCCTGGACATCTTGGATGTGCGGGTGTGTTCAGCGATCTCCAACATCCAGCAATGGCAACTACTGCTACAAACTGGTTCGTGGCTTAAGTGTTTCGTGTTTAGTGCCTATCAGTCATAGCACTGGTTCCAATGGCTCTGAGCACTATGGGACTTAACTTCTGAGGTCATCAGTCCCCTAGAACTTAGAACTACGTATACCTAACTAACCTAAGGACGTCACACACATCCATGCCAGAGGCAGGATTCGAACCTGCGACCGTAGCGGTCGCGCGGTTCCAGACTGAAGCGCCTAGAAACGGTCGGCCACTACGGCCGGCCATAGCACTGGACTCTGTCTTTTATAGGTATTCAGTTGTTGTTGTTCCTACTATCCTGTCACATGGTAGACCCTCTACTCCATCCTCCTTTGTCCAGGTGTAGGTGAGAGCTGAGATAACCAGTCAACTTAAGATTTGTATAGCACTATTGAAAAAGAAAATACCCTTAGCAGACCTGTAGTAGTCGGAAACTCTGTTACTGTGACGGTATAAATTCATTTCCAAATTTGAAATTCCAACTATCATTTCATACATCACCGCTTTCAATCGTGATGTCAAATAATAATAAGTTCGAATAATGTAATGCGTAATACTGTTGTTTTTGCACACGAACTACTGTGCAATGTGAGCCTATTTTTATTTCGAGTGGTTTTAAACTGTGTGAAACAATTTGTTTAAACGCTATGTTAACGATTTAATTAATATTTTCCATGGCATGTCTTCTGAAGTAACATTTTGTGATACTCACGAGGTGATTTAATAACTCCTTATGGAGTTCGTGAAAGGCAACACAAGAAAGTGCGCCGGGAAATCTGTGTCTGCTTCTGCTTACAGCCCATGCTGGAATGAAATATACCATGCTAGTTTCTATGTCATCTGAAAAGCTAACTACAGCTCTCTCTTCCTCTCTCTCTCTCTCTCTCTCTCTCTCTCTCTCTCTCTCTTTCTATGGAACGATCTTTTCTTAAAGCGTATTTAAAGTCAGTCTGCTACCAGCTGCCTTACATCTTCTACATCACCATCATGTGACCAGAAACTATTATTTATTAACTTTAACAGTATTTCTGGGTCGATTCCCTTTCAGGATTTTGATCTGGATGGAAGGTGTCTCTTGCTTATGCTGGTATCGGACTGGTTGGTTCATGCACACAGACCACTTGAGGTGGCAGGGAGAGGACAGTGACAGTGACAAGAGTTTCTCAGGCATCAATATCAGAGGTGTGCCTCCACCTAACGCTTTTGTTCAGCGACTGGCACAGTACTTCATTTACCTGTGGAGCTGCCGACAACCGACAGCAGTGCTGTGGGCCCTCTGGCGTGCGCTGTGACAACTGACAGACACATCGCTTCGCGGAGCCCCCACTGCGTCTTAACCCTAGGCAGCGTGCATGCGTGGCAACACGCAATAAAGTTTTTCAGATGTGTTCGAGTGGTCTGTGACAATGTAAATACGTGTTTCCTTATGCTATCGGAATGGAAAAACGCCTATATTGTCTAAATGTTCAACACACTGCGCCGGGCGGTGTTGCCGAGCGGTTCTACAGTCTGAAACCGCGCGACCGCTATGGTCGGAGGTTCCAATCCTGCATCGGGCATGGATGTGTGTGATGCCCATAGGTTAGTTAGGTTTAAGTAGTTCTAAGTTCTAGGGGACTGATGACCTCAGAAGTTAAGTCCCATAGTGCTCAGAGCCATTTGAACCATTTGAACCACACACTGCCATCGGTTTCCCACAAAATTGTTTACACAACTAAATAAACTATATTCCATACATGGCCTCGTATCCCATACATTGTTTAAATAAACAATATTCCACATATTGTTTATGTTGTTTAAATAGTATTCCATACTTTCGAATCGATTTCCCACCAAATTCATTAAAAAATTATTTTTACATAGTCTTATATACCATAAATTGTTGAAATAAGGAGTACTCCACAAATTTCCCAAATTGTTTAAACAGTATGCCATGCAATGAAATGTATTTTCCTCCAAATGGACAATCAACTGAGTCTTTTTCTCGCTAATTTCCGGGTGGTGGAGTGGAGTGGGAGGCCTTCGGAGTTTCCCAGAAGGGGAGTTAATTAACTGATAGATTTAATTAGTGAGTCGGTCAAATTGACATCAAAAGTGTGCTTGTATTGGTGAGGGGAGTTCCTAGAGGGATGAGGGAAGTGGAGAGTTACGCGGAAGAGGAGGGGTAAGTGGATCGATGGGGAATAATAGATTAAGGACCTGACAATCAAAAGGATGAATTATTCCCAGGAGGCTACAATCCACTTAGTAGAACAACAGGTTAAGAACCTCTCAATGGAAAGAGAGCAATAGATTTGCCCCTGAATATAGGCAACCAGTACTAACAAAATACACTCACGCCAGTTTTGCCCCCTACCTCCCATTCCTGCAAAGGATAAGTTAGTGGTGATACAGAAGTCTAACGTCATATCATGATAACATGCGGTTTCAGATTTCACAAGTGCATCTTTAATAGCGTGTAAGACTCTTTGACTATTATCTGACCAAAACCAAACCATGTTCTTCTTTAGTAATTCTAAGTGAGATGGGCTATTTAGTACTTGATTGGGATCAAAACGATGACAGAAAGAAACATAAACCATGAATGCTTTTAAGTGTCGTTTAGTGGGTGGTGTACGAAAATTCTTGATTAAACTTATTGTGTCGAAGTCATGTACTATACCTCCCAAAGTTCTTGATAGTGCAACTAAAAGTTTTTACGTAATGCTCTAATAAGCATTCAGATGGACATACACTATGTATCTTAATATACACAGTTTATAAATATGTACTACACAATGAAGAAATATATGAGGGTTGGAAGTTAAATAGTGGCAACTATTTATTCACAACCGATAAAAAAGAGTTATATGTTTGCACCTGTTACTGACCTTCAAAGTAGTCACAAGCGTTGTGTGGAACCCGCTGCCAGCGATGTGGAAGGGGCGCAGTGTACCGTTAACAGAGCCTGTTCTGTTGATAGTGCGAATGGAGCGGTCTACTGCCTGTCGAATCTCTGGAACAGTTCGGAAGTGAATGCCACGAAGTGGTTCCTTCATCTTCGGAATCAAATCAAAGTCGAAAGGTTTTACGTCCGGGGAGTATGCTGGATGGTACAGTACTTCCCAGTCCCATCGACCGAACAGAGCAGCTACAGCTTGCGCTGTATGCGCTCGCGCACTGTCGTGCAAAAATATGGGTGGGTTGCGCAGGAACTGTCGCCGCATCTTTCGCAAAGCTGGCGGCAGGTGATGTACCAGAGCCCCGCTGTGGTGAAAGTTATGGTGTTTGTCGTGTACGACTGTGATGGTGTTATCCTAACGCATTACGTTCCTCCACGGCAGACCGTCAATGCACAGTATTACTGTTCGTTTTTGGAGCATCACCTGCGACGAGCTTCGTGAAAGAAGCGGCGACACTTTCTGCGCAATCGACCCATTATTTTGCACGACAATGCGCGGGCGCATACAGCGCAAGCTGTGGCTGCTCTGTTCGGTCGATGGGACTGGGAAGTACTGTACCATCCACCATACTCCCCTGGCGTAGGTCCTTGTGACTTTGATTTGATTCCGAAGATGAAGGAACCACTTCGTGGCATTTGCTTCAGAACCGTTCCTGAGATTCGACAGGCAGTAGACCGCTCCATTCGCACCATCAACAGAACAGGCTCTGCTAACGGTGTACTACGCCTTCCACATCGCTGGCAAAGTGTTCTACACAACGCTTGTGACTACATTGAAGGTCAGTAACAGGTGCAAACATGTAACTATTTTTTATCGGTTGTGAATGAATAGTTACCACTATTTAAGTTCCATTCCTCGTAGTGTACCAAAAACTGGAAGTGTTGGTGACAAATTTACTTCACATTATCTGTATGATACACTAATAAACATTCAGATGGTCAAAACTAGACATTTCTACTGGCCATCAAAACTGTTACACCACGAAGATGACGTGCTACAGACGCGAAATTTAACCGACAGGAAGAAGATGCTGTGATATGCAAATGATTAGCTTTTCAGAGCATTCACACAAGGTTGGCGCCGGTGGTGACACCTACAACGTGCTGACATGAGGAACGTTTCCAGCCGATTTCTCTCATGCACCAACAGAAATTGACCGGCGTTGCCTGGTGAAACGTTGTTGTGATGCCTCGTGTAAGGAGGAGAAATGCGAACCATCACGTTTCCGACTTTGATAAAGGTCGGATTGTATCCTATCGCGATTGCGCTTTATCGTATCGCGACATTGCTGCTCTCGTTGGCCGAGATCCATTGACTGTTAGAAGAATATGGAATCGGTGGGTTCAGAAGGGTAACACCGAACGCCGTGCTGGATCCCAACGGCCTCCAATCACCAGCAGTCGAGATGACAGGCATCTTATCCGCATGGCTGTAACGGATCGTGCAGCCACGTCTCGATCCCTGAGTCAACACATGGGGACGTTTGCAAGAGAACTACCATCTGCACGAATAGTTAGACGACGTTTGCAGCAGCATGGACTATCAACTAGGAGACCATGGATGCGGTTACCCTTGACGCTGCATCACAGTCAGGAGCGCCTGCGATGGTGTACTCAACGACGAACCTGGGTGCACGAATGGCAAAACGTCATTTTTCGGATGAATCCAGGTTCTGTTTACAGCATCATGATGGTCGCATTCGTGTTTGGCGACATCGCGGTGAACGCATGTTGGAAGCGTGTATTCGTCATCGCCATACTGGCATATCACCCGGCGTGATGGTACGGGTACCATTGGTTACACCTCTCGGTCACCTCTAGTTCGCATGGACGGCACTTTGAACAGTGGACGATACATTTCAGATGTCTTACGATCCGTGGCTCTACCCTTCATTCGATCCCTGCGAAACCCTACATTTCAGCAGGATAATGCACGACCGCATGTTGCAGGTCCTGTACAGGCCTTTCTGGATACAGAAAATGTTCGACTGCTGCCCTGGCCAGCGCATTCTCCAGATCTCTCAGCAACTGAAAACGTCTGATCAATGGTGGCCGAGCAACTGGCTCGTCACAACACGGCAGTCACTACTCTTGATGAACCGCGGTATCGTATTGAAGCTGCATGGGCAGCTGTACCTGTACACGCCATCCAAGCTCTGTTGGCTCAATGCCCAGACGTATCAAGGCCGTTATTACGGCCAGAGGTAGTTGTTCTGGGTACTGATTTCTCAGGATCTATGCACCCAAATTGCGTTGAAATGTAATCACGTATCAGTTCTCGTATATTTGCCCAATGATTTCTACACGAAACTCTAATAAATGTTCGGACAATCATAGGTTACATATTTTCTTAACAGACATAATACATAAAATATTTGTAATACATAAAGGGGGAACTTCGATAGTAAATATCTCCAAAAGTTCAAAGCAATTTTTGCTATTTTACACTATACCCATATTTTTATATTAATGTGAGTGATAAATATATAAATATCATCTGTTTTAAAGTTAATAGCACTATCTATAGTTCCATAAATAGAATAACGCTATGGTCAGATGAAACAAATGATGAACATTAATTCCTTTAGTGAGGATTCACGTCTCCTTCGCAGTTGCTTTCACTTTTGCTGTCATATGCCGGGGTGGTTCCTCTGAAAGGGCACGGCCGACTTCCTTCCCCATCCTTCCCTAATCCGATGAGACCGATCACCACGCTGTCTGGTCTCCTTCCCCAAAACCAACCAACCAACTTTTGCTGTGTGTTTGAATATCACACATGTATTTTAAAAAGTAGCTTATGCTTCTTTAGAGTGTCATGTAAATACACTCCTGGAAATTGAAATAAGAACACCGTGAATTCATTGTCCCAGGAAGGGGAAACTTTATTGACACATTCCTGGGGTCAGATACATCACATGATCACACTGACAGAACCACAGGCACATAGACACAGGGAACAGAGCATGCACAATGTCGTCACTAGTACAGTGTATATCCACCTTTCGCAGCAATGCAGGCTGCTATTCTCCCATGGAGACGATCGTAGAGATGCTGGATGTAGTCCTGTGGAACGGCTTGCCATGCCATTTCCACCTGGCGCCTCAGTTGGACCAGCGTTCGTGCTGGACGTGCAGACCGCGTGAGACGACGCTTCATCCAGTCCCAAACATGCTCAATGGGGGACAGATCCGGAGATCTTGCTGGCCAGGGTAGTTGACTTACACCTTCTAGAGCACGTTGGGTGGCACGGGATACATGCGGACGTGCATTGTCCTGTTGGAACAGCAAGTTCCCTTGCCGGTCTAGGAATGGTAGAACGATGGGTTCGATGACGGTTTGGATGTACCGTGCACTATTCAGTGTCCCCTCGACGATCACCAGTGGTGTACGGCCAGTGTAGGAGATCGCTCCCCACACCATGATGCCGGGTGTTGGCCCTGTGTGCCTCGGTCGTATGCAGTCCTGATTGTGGCGCTCACCTGCACGGCGCCAAACACGCATACGACCATCATTGGCACCAAGGCAAAAGCGACTCTCATCGCTGAAGACGACACGTCTCCATTCGTCCCTCCATTCACGCCTGTCGCGACACCACTGGAGGCGGGCTGCACGATGTTGGGGCGTGAGCGGAAGACGGCCTAACGGTGTGCGGGACCGTAGCCCAGCTTCATGGAGACGGTTGCGAATGGTCCTCGCCGATACCCCAGGAGCAGCAGTGTCCCTAATTTGCTGGGAAGTGTCGGTGCGGTCCCCTATGGCACTGCGTAGGATCCTACGGTCTTGGCGTGTTTCCGTGCGTCGCTGCGGTCCGGTCCCAGGTCGACGGGCACGTGCACCTTCCGCCGACCACTGGCGACAACATCGATGTACTGTGGAGACCTCACGCCCCACGTGTTGAGCAATTCGGCGGTACGTCCACCCGGCCTCCCGCATGCCCACTATACGCCCTCGCTCAAAGTCCGTCAACTGCACATACGGTTCACGTCCACGCTGTCGCGGCATGCTACCAGTGTTAAAGACTGCGATGGAGCTCCGTATGCCACGGCAAACTGGCTGACACTGACGGCGGCGGTGCACAAATGCTGCGCAGCTAGCGCCATTCGACGGCCAACACCGCGGTTCCTGGTGTGTCCGCTGTGCCGTGCGTGTGATCATTGCTTGTACAGCCCTCTCGCAGTGTCCGGAGCAAGTATGGTGGGTCTGACACACCGGTGTCAATGTGTTCTTTTTTCCATTTCCAGGAGTGTATCTGAAATACTTTCCTCAAGAACTTTCTGTGATATTTGTTAATAACCTTTCCAATTTGTATAGCATATACGACATACTACTTAAAAAATTGTGTAGCCCACGTCCATCTGAATGTTTATTAAAACATCGTGTAAAAATTTTGAGGCAACTCGGTAAGAACTTTTCAACAGTTTTGGAAATAACTTAAGATTACGAAAAGCAAGTCTAATTTTTTACTAGAGTATTTTATTAAAATCTGCAGTCAAGGACTTCCCGAGATTTTTCCTAAATCTTTTCCCATATATATATATATATGGTATTACAAAAAGGTACGGCCAAAATTTCAGTAAACATTCCTCACAAACAAATAAAGAAAAGTTGTTATGTGGACATGTTTCCGGAAACGCTTAATTTCCATGTTAGAGCTCATTTTAGTTTCATCAGTATGTACTGTTCTTCGTCGATTCACCGCCAGTTGGCCCATTTGAAGGAAGGTAATGTTGACTTCGGTGCTTGTGTTGACATGCGACTCAATGCTCTACAGTATTAGCATCACGCGCATCAGTACGTATCATCAACAGGTTAGTGTTCATCACTAACGTGGTTTTGCAGTCAGTGCAATGTTTACAAATGCGGAGTTGGCAGATGCCCATTTGATGTATGGATTAGCACGGGGCAATAGCCGTGGCGCGGTACGTTTGTATCGAGACAGATTTCCAGATCGAAGGTGTCCCGACAGGAAGACGTCCGAAGCATTTGATCGGCGTCTTAGGAAGCACGGAACATTCCAGCCTATGACTCGCGACTGGGGAAGATCTAGAACGACGAGGACACCTGCAATGGACGAGGCAATTCTTTGTGCAGTTGACGATAATCCTAATGTCAGCGCCAGAGAAGTTGCTGCTGTACAAGGTAACGTTGACCACGTCACTGTATGGAGAGTGCTACGGGAGAACCAGTTGTTTCCGTACCATGTACAGCGTGTGCAAGCACTATCAGCAGCTGATTGGCCTCCACGGGTACACTTATGCGAATGGTTCATCCAACAATGTGTCAATCCTCATTTCAGTGAAAATGTTCTCTTGACGGATGAGGCTTCATACCAACGTGATCAAATTGTAAATTTTCACAATCAACATGTGTGGGCTGACGAGAATCCGCACGCCATTGTGCAATCACGTCATCAACACAGATTTTCTGTGAACGTTTGGGCAGGCATTGTTGGTGATGTCTTGATTGGGCCCCATGTTCTTCCACCTACGCTCAATGGAGCACGTTATCATGATTTCATACGGGATACTCTACCTGTGCTGCTAGAACATGTGCCTTTACGACACAATATGTAATTCATGTACGATGGAGCTCCTGCACATTTCAGTCGAAGTGTTCGTACGCTTCTCAACAACATACTCGGTGACCGATGGATTAGTAGAGGCGGACCATTTCCATGGCCTCCACGCTCTCCTGACCTCAACCTTATTGACTTTCATTTACGGGGGCATTTGAAAGCTCCCCAGTAGTTAAAATTTTCTACCCTTCCGACATCGTTTGAATTACTTATCACAACGTTTTGCATTCTGTTTGTTATGTACGATTCGAACAACGCCTTGTCTACGCGACCCCGGTACAAAATGTAGAGACTATTCGTGCTCATATTGTGGACGGCTGTGATACAATACGCCATTCTCCAGGGCTGCATCAGCGCATCAGAGATTCCATGCGACGGAGGGTGGATGCATGTATCCTCGCTAACGGAGGACATTTTAAACATTTCCTGTAACAAAGTGTTTAAAGTCACGCTTGTACGTTCTGTTGCTGTGTGTTTCCATTCCATAATTAATGTGATTTGAGCTCTAACATGGAAAGTAAGCGTTTTCGGACACATATCCACATGACATATTTTCTTTCTTTGTGTGTGAGGAATGTTTTCCGAAAGTTTGGCCGTACCTTTTTGTAACACCCTATATATACAGGGCTATTACAAATGATTGAAGCGATTTCATAAATTCACTGTAGCTCCATTCATTGACATATGGTCACGACACACTACAGATACGAAGAAAAACTCATAAAGTTTTGTTCGGCTCAAGCCGCACTTCAGGTTTCTGCCGCCAGAGCGCTCAAGAGCGCAGTGAGACAAAATGGCGACAGGAGCCGAGAAAGCGTATGTCGTGCTTGAAATGCACTCACATCAGTCAGTCATAACAGTGCAACGACACTTCAGGACGAAGTTCAACAAAGATCCACCAACTGCTAACTCCATTCGGCGATGGTATGAGCAGTTTAAAGCTTCTGGATGCCTCTGTAAGGGGAAATCAACGGGTCGGTCTGCAGTGAGCGAAGAAATGGTTGAACGCGTGGGGGCAAGTTTCACGCGTAGCCCGCGGAAGTCGACGAATAAAGCAAGCAGGGAGCTAAATGTACCACAGCCGACGGTTTGGAAAATCTTACGGAAAAGGCTAAAGCAGGAGCCTTACCGTTTACAATTGCTACAAGCCCTGACACCCGATGACAAAGTCAAACGCTTTCAATTTTCGGCGCGGTTGCAACAGCTCATGGAAGAGGATGCGTTCAGTGCGAAACTTGTTTTCAGTGATGAAGTAACATTTTTTCTTAATGGTGAAGTGAACAGACACAAAATGCGAATCTGGGCGGTAGAGAATCCTCACGCATTCGTGCAGCTAATTCGCTGTTCACCAAAAGTTAACGTCTTTTGTGCAATCTCACGGTTTAAAGTTTACGGCCCCTTTTTCTTCTGCGAAAAAAACGTTACAGGACACGTGTATCTGGACATGCTGGAAAATTGGCTCATGCCACAACTGGAGACCGACAGCGCCGACTTCATCTTTCAACAGGATGGTGTTCCACTGCACTTCCATCATGATGTTCGGCATTTCTAAAACCGGAGATTGGAAAACCGATGGATCGGTCGTGGTGGAGATCATGATCAGCAATACATGTCATGGCCTCCACGCTCTCCCGACTTAACCCCATGCGATTGCTTTCTGTGGGGTTATGTGAAAGATTCAGTATTTAAACCTCCTCTACCAAGAAACGTGCCAGAACTGCGAGCTCGCATCAACGATGCTTTCGAACTCATTGATGGGGACAGGCTGCGCCGGGTGTGGGTGGAACTTGATTATCGGCTTGATGTCTGCCGAATCACTAAAGGGGCACATATCGAACATTTGTGAATGCCTAAAAAAACTTTTTTGAGTTTTTGTATGTGTGCGCAAAGCATTGTGAAAATATCTCAAATAATGAAGTTATTGTAGAGCTGTGAAATCACTTCAATCATTTGTAATAACCCTGTATATATATATATATATATATATATATATATATATATATATATATATATATATATATATAGTGAGTCACGTAAGACGTAGCACCCCCCCCCCCATTATTCCTGGGGCGATTGCACGTATCGACAAGCGGAGCGGTGTTCGGCGAATCATAGCGGCCTATGGGGCACTTACTTTGGTACATGCACAATAATTACTATACGCGTCTTTTCCAGAGCTTTCAAATGATGGTAAAAAGAGTATAGCGTTCAATTTAAAAAAAAAAAAAAACATGTACTTGCCTCATTATCTCGGTCAGTATAAACGTTGTGATTATTGTGCATGTACCAACGTATGTGCTCCATAGTCCGCTATGATTCGTCGAAAACCGCATGCCGATACGTGCAATCGCTCCCGGAATAAAGGGAGTGTTACGTCTTACACGACTCACCATATATATATATATATATATATATATATATATATATATATATATGTGTGTGTGTGTGTGTGTGTGTGTACTTTTGTGCTTATACATTGCTTTTGCGATAGCGCAGGGAACATTATTTTTACACCTAATGTTTAATCTAGGTCCATCTCAATATTAAGTAAATAGGTCTAAAAATGTTGGAGACCTTTGTTAACGACTGCAACTTGCGTTCATATATTAGTATAGACATACACACACCAGTCGGTTCCATCAACAAATTTACCACAAGAGTAAAAAGAATTCTCCCTTAGTATCCTCTTGAACTTGACTTTATTAGTACTGTAATTAAACTTCCTCGGGCGTGCAGCAATTTATTTAAGCTTATTGTTCTGTTCAGGTCTATATAACCCAAAATGATTATAAACTTCGTTTTTTATCATTTAAATATCGAAATATCTTTACGAAATTCGGTGATTTTGTATGAAAGTGAAATGGCAGTGTGTGGTTAACAAAGTTTTAAAATATTTTAACTCATTTGGTCATAAACCTTAAGAGTTACATAAACAATGTTCAGGTCAGTGTGACCTGACATTTATGTGATTACTCCAAGTTCAAATACATTTGCGTTGTCTCAGATTTTACAGTACTAATGACTTTCAGTGACCATACTTACTCTCAATATTCAACAAGACAGTAAAGGCGCTACATTTACAACAATGGACTTGTCATTAAGACTCGTCAACTGTTCGCATTATACATTGTTCCTTCTCAGTTTTTGTTCTGTATCGTTTGTGATGAGTCTGAATTGTGATATCAGTGCAATTACATCATTGACTGATGCCGAGTTGGAAGAATCAGGAAGTAGGTCAATAGACGAGGGATCACTTTCTGAGTTCGAAGATCTTGTCAGTAATGTGTCTGAAAGCGAGTGTTCTGTTGACATTGACGACAGTCCACAGCCTGTTCAAAGTAGTGTACAGAATTCCATTTCATAAACGGGAACACAGAGTGACTGTTGCAACCACCAGCACTGTTATCAGGTACGCAAGCAGAATAATAAGTGATGTAAAAAGTTCATTTAAAGTATTATTTTCTGCAGTACTTCAGAATGAAACAATACAAATGTCAAATACTGAGGGACAACGTACTTATGGTACAATATGCACAAACAATGCTGATTCTCTTTTCCACGCATACTTAGGACTGCTATTCATTGCAGGTTTTTATCGCTCACATGAGGAATCTACAAAAAGTTTATGGGGTCTGGATACTGGGCGGAACATGTATCGAGCAACCATGTCCCTAGAAATATTCTGTAAAATATCGTGCGTCATGCGATTTGATAAGAAAAACACAAAAGGGGAAAGACGGTGCACTGATAAACTCGCTGCATTTCGCAGTATCTGGGAGAAGTAATTAGGTCCCTTCTTAAACTATACGCCCAGGGAAAATGTGACCGTCGACGAGCAGCTGGTAGCATTTAGAAGCCGCTGTTCATTCAAGCATACACACCAAGCAAACCGGCAAAGTATGTGTTCAAGATATGGGCTTTGTGTGATAGCAAATCTTCATATGTACTGAAAGGCCAAATTTATACAGGAAAGAAGAGTGGAGCGTCACCAGAAAAAGATCAGAGAATGACAATAGTTGCTGATCCTCCGCCTGATTTGCGAGTTCAGAATGTAACATGTGATATTTTCTTTACATCATACAATTTGTGAAAGCTCCTCCTGAATAGAAAACTGACAATTTTAGAAACAGTACCTAGAAATAAGCCAGAGCTTCCACAAAATATGACCAACAAGGCGGTTCATAGCTCTTCATTTTACTTCACTAATCACAGTACGGTAGTCAATTATATTCCTAAGAGAAATACGAATGTTGTACTACTGAGCACTCTCCACCATGATGGGGAAATAAGTAACAGGATCCACAATAATCTGAAAGTGACCGGTTGGTTGATTGGTTAACTTGGGGGGTGGGGGGTGGGGGATCAATAACGAGGTCATCGGTCCCATCGGATTAGGGCAGGATGGGGAAGGAAGCCGGCCGAGCCCTTTCAAAAGAACCATCCCGGCATTTGCCTGGAGCGATTTAGGGAAATCACGGAAAACCAGAATTTGGATGGGTGGACACGGGTTTGAAACGTCGTCCTCCGAATGAGGGTCCAGTGTGCTAACCACTGTGTCCCTAGCTCGGTCAAAAATGATTTTACCTCATAATTGAACCAAAGGGGCTGTAGATACACTCGATCAGCTGCCAGGTACATATATATGCAAACGAAAAAGCAATAGATGGCAAATGATAGTTTTCTGTAATATTCCCTATGTTGCTCCATATAATGCATATGTCTTGTGGACTTCGACTGATCCTAACTGAAACGCATGAAAATTGACTACAACGAGATTATTTATGGAGAAAATTGGAAATTCACTGGCTGCGGCATACATTACATCAGGGAAGCATTTTCCAAGAGCAGAATATTATCTGAGAATGGTCAGGAGCACCTAAGATCCTGAAGGAGTGGCAGATGTGGCTAAATCAGTAACAACAAGAAACTCTACTAAACATGCGTGCTGTAAGTTCTGTCCTTCAAGAAATGACAATAAAACTTGTTGAGTGGAGAGTGTAATAAACTTATATGCAAAACACACGTCACCTACCTGTGTCCAAATTGCAGTGAGTAAAAAGGAAAGGAAGTGATATGGGCAGACGAACATAAGGTTGCTGAAGATGACTTTTTGGTGGAAATGTATGTTGTTCCTAATATACCCTGCACGAATTTATAATAATAAATTTTGTTTAGTGAAGTTCCGTGTATTATTATAATTAATATCGCTATGATCGTTAACAAATACTCTAATACAACAACGATGTCGATGGCTTATGACTATACGAAAAATACCTATGAGTAGAAGTTCCTTTCAGCACTTTATTATATCAGGTCATATTGACCTGAACAGTATATTTGTATACTAAACGTGCACAGAATGACAGGGTTAAAATGTGTTATTCTGAATAATGGAAAACTCCTGGGTCAAAGCAAGTGACTTTGAGTGTGGCATGAAGATCAGTCCTCTTACTAGTACTGATTCAGAATAGCAATAATTAGCATAACAAAGTAAGACAAAGCAAAGATGATGTTCTTTACAGGAAATGCTCAATATGTACATCATCATTCCTCAACAATAGCTGTAATCGAGGAATAATGTCGTAAACAGCACTGTAAAGCAGGTCCGGAGTTATAGTGAGACATTTGGCGTCGGATGTTGTCTTTCAGCATCCCTAGAGATGTCGGTCGATCACGATACACTTGCGACTTCAGGTAACCTCAAAGCCAATAATCGCACGGACTGAAGTCTGGGGACCTGGGAGGCCAAGCATGACGAAAGTGGCGGCTGAGCACATCATCATCACCAAACGACGCACGCAAGAGATCTTTCACGCGTCTAGCAATATGGGGTGGAGCGCCATCCTGCATAAACATCGTACGTTCCAGCAGGTGTTTATCAGTCAGGCTGGGGATGATGCAATTCTGTAACATATCGGCGTACCTCTCACCCGTCACGGTAGCAGTTACAAAACCAGAATCACGCATTTCATCGAAGAGAAAAGGCCCGATAACGGTAGATGTGGTAAATCCAACCCATACCGTGACTTTCTCGTCGTGCAGTGGAGTTTCCACGACAGTTCTAGGATTCTCGGTATCCCAAATTCTGCAGTTGTGGGCGTTGACAGACCCTCGGAGCGTGAAATGAGCTTCGTCGGTCCACAACACGTTACTCAACCAATCGTCATCTTCCGCCATCTTTTGAAACACCCACACCGCAAATGCCCTCCGCTTCACTAAATCGCTAGGTAACAGTTCATGATGGCCCGATAACGGTAGATGTGGTAAATCCAACCCATACCGTGACTTTCTCGGCGTGCAGTGGAGTTTCCACGACAGTTCTAGGATTTTCGGCATCCCAAATTCTGCAGTTGTGGGCGTTGACAGACCCTCGGAGCGTTAAATGAGCTTCGTCGGTCCACAACACGTTACTCAACCAATCGTCATCTTCCGCCATCTTTTGAAACACCCACACCGCAAATGCCCTCCGCTTCACTAAATCGCTAGGTAACAGTTCATGATGCCGATGGATTTTGTACGGATAGCATCGGAGCGTACGCCTAAGTGCCAACCAAACAGTAGTCTATGGAATGCCTGTGCGACATGCGATTGCACGAGCGCTGACTTCCCCGTGCATAGACGAACCCGCTGCAATCTCCATTTCTTCATGAACTGTCTCAGCACCGTTACGCCTTGTGGTCTATCGGCCACTACGGGGTGTATCGTCTAAACAACCCGTGGCTTCGAACTTCGAAATCATTCTCGCCACAGCTGCATTAGTCAACGGACCTTTACCCATTCGAATTCCCTTCCTACGGCGATAGGATCGTAACGCTCAACAAGCACATTCCCCATTCTGATAATACAGCTTCCCTAAAAGCGCCTTTTCAGGTAACATCAACATGCTGCGACTGCTGGCGCAACTGATTCTCTCTCTCATTACAGCTCCTTTTATACACGATTGTCATGCGCAGTCACTGACATTTTGCTGTCCAGCGCCATCTGTCGGACATTTTTTGAACTTCTGTATTTTTCGGTTCTAATAAAACCCCATGTCATTCCAAGCATGTGTGTCGATTTGTACCTTTCTATCTACATTATTCCGTGATTTATTCAGTTTTCAAATTTATACTGACTTTTGATCACCCGATACTATATGCATTATCTCTTTCTGCACAGTTACTTTTCACCATATTCTGGGTTCCATTTTAATACTTCTTGCAGACAATGCCTCTCGAATTTTGGTAGATTTTGCGTTCGGATGGAGAATGAGATGCCGTAGAAGTTGTAATGCTCGCAAGCACTAGATTTTCGTATGTATTAGTTCAGTATTTATGTTACGAGTAATTTTATCTGAAGTCAGAAGGGATTATGAAAATCAATATTCATGCCCTAATTTAGTTTTGGACATTAAATCATGCGTATTTTAGCAGAAATATCTTCTGAAAGAAGAATGAATCTAGAGTCCCCTTAAATGGATCATAAATATGTGAGTAAAGTTCATGGCTGAGTGACTTACTCTATTCCCTGCATATTCGAAAATACCATAGTATGATGCTCATGGCAGATGTATTGAACCAAGCTGCAGCTGACGTGCCCATGATATCACGTCATTCTCTATTGAAGTTTGGTTAAACTGAGGAGAAAAGCTTGGTTAATCTCCTGAGCATGAGCCTTCTTCGATGGGGGGAGTGGAGGGGGGAAGGTGCATCAGCTCACAGTACACCTAATGGCAGAATACTGGTGGTCGTTGTCGAGTTTGGAGCGCTCCTTTCCAAAAACCACTTGGCAACCACTAAAGAAGATAGCAGGATCTCAGTATCCTACATCAGTGTTGTCAATACAAGTCTGCAAGATCCTGTCTGCAAAAGCACCAGCAACCACAGAGTAACCCATTGCTACAGTGTGACTTACCTGGTCTTCGTCAACAGGATAAGCTTGATCACTGCTACTGCTGGGCATGGGGACATAAGCGAGAAGGGCCTGTATGAGCCAATTACGACCCATGGCTATGCATTGTGAGTAGGTCTGTTCACAAAAAGTAGGAAGTCATCAAATGTATACAGTGGCCCACTCGTGGGGAATAGTACACCAGCACGTTTGAGGTGTAGGATGACAATAGAGGACATGTGCACACCATGAATGGATGCATCAACAATGAATCCAGCAGCAGTGTTGTTGAAACCAATGCTCCTCACGCTGGTCTATCCTGTGGAAGTCGAGGTGCAGCAAGCATGCCTCAGGATATCACTTCTCCAGGTAACAATTCCACTTCGTCAAGCTATTCTGAAATACAGACATATCAACAGTCTATGTGTAACATGTGAAATTACACACAATATATGCACATGCTAGTAATCATAGACAGGAACTTACTAAATAATTCATCCTTGCTGAGCTGCATTAAAGGCACATATTCCCGCCAAACATCTCATTCATTTCATCTGAAAGTCTAATTATAGTGTTACAGGTGGAGGCCATAGAAGTGTTGAGCGGTCCTAAAACATTGTGCCTGCTTATGAGTAACGAAAATTTAAGCACACTCTCGAATAACAGAAAAGAGATGTGTACATAGAAATTTTACATCACCAGCGTCAGATATTTGGTTCGCAGGTATCAATCTGCCACAAAATGGGGCGATCCCACTGCTGTGTCTGGTGCACTAGAACAAACAAGGATGCTTGTAATGGCAGATCATAAGCAACAGATTCTAAACCAGTGAGAAAGAAACGTTCCCTTAGTAAGAAGAAAAGACACACTCTCGTTCATGTACAGAGATATGTTGCATACTAGGATTAAATACATCACATTACTGACTAATATCTGTGAGACTCATAAAAAACATCAACTAAATCTAAAAACACTGTAGGCACACATACAAAATAGCTCCTAATTTCGCACAGTTTCGTCATCCTGCATTAACTCTACACTGTCTCTACACTGTCGAGAAGGGGTGATGAAGGGCTCACCATTAACACCCTTCTCAAAGTCGGAGCCCGTACTTTCTCCATTACCATTAGCAGGTAGATATCGACATTCCATGCCTGATGCTTAGACGCTAGTTACACTCAAATGGGTAGAGGCTGTTCAGCACTTATTATTTATAGTTGGAGGTCAGGCTGTATGCGTGTCAGATCATGCATACTCACTGTACGGAGAGAAGTTTTGCCTGCCACTTCTAGCAAGTGATGAATTCTCGCAGAAAAGATTTTACTGTACGCTTCCACGGTATTTCTGAGGAAGTGACTGTTTGCAGCTGCATATCCAAGAGACTGAAATCATCAGAGATGCTACCAAGTCTGACAAATGTTATATTCCCACAGAAATGATTTTGCTGTACATGTGAAGTATTTCTGTGGATGAAGATATTAAGAATAGTTCAATGGCGGATGGCAGGTTTTAGATGACTAAAGAATTAAGTAATCTAACTGATATACGCCTTATGATTCAGATGTGAATGAACTGTTTTTTATGGAGTGTGAGGTTATGAGAACTTAATTGGTCAGTGAAGTGGAAGGTTTTACTTGAACTGTGCAATGCAGATGGACTGTGGCATAACAACTATTTATTAGACTGTATAACTACACTCATAAAATAAAGTCTTACATCACCCCAGTTCACAGAACTTCTGATAACAAATTTGGAAATGTGTGATAAGGTCTTATGGGACAAAACATCTGAGGTCATCGGCCCCTAAGCGTACACCCTACTTAATCTAACTTAAACTAACTTACGCTAAGGACAACACACACACACCATGCCCGAAGGAGGACTCGAACCTCCTACGGGGGGAGCCACAAGGATAGTGACAAGGCGCCCTTCACCACGCGAGTATTCCGCGCGGCTAGAACTCCTGAAGATAGACGCTGACTGTGGATATTGTATCACAGGCACAGTCCCTTTGACTGTTCAGAGATGTCACTAAACCCGCCCAAAGATGTAAACAACCATGCATGAGCAGCGCCTATTAGATGGAGGGGGTCCGACAGCCGATCAGTTCCAGTCATTCCATCAGAAAGGAGGTACATGGCTCGTGTTGTCTGTAGATCAACCATGCCTAGACTGTCAATACCGCTGTTCAATCGCGTCCGCATTATTACTTTGTGACAGGAAGGGTTCTCAAGAAGGTAAGTGTCCAGGCGTCTCAAAGTGAGCTAAAGCGGTGTTGTTTGGACATGGACGAGATACAGAGAGACAGGAACTGTTGATGACATGCCTCGCTCAAGCTGCACAAGGGTTACTACCGCAGTGAATGACAACTACCTACGGATTATGGCTCGGAGGAACCCCGATAGGAATGCCACCATGTTGATTAGTGAAATGATAATTAAATCAAGATCCTACGCTGCCGACAGGGGATGATATACATCAAAGGGAACAGTTGAAATGTGTGCAACGACTGGGACTCGAACCTGGGGACTCCTGCACAGAGGATAGTGCGACAGCAGAGATTTATCCCTTGCACGCTCTCCGTGAGACCCACATTCCCACATCCCCATGTCCACACACTACATTCGTAGTGCCCCCGCCCATTACACTCATTACTCACGGCAGACAATCTTACCGAGTGCCGTAAGAGTTCGGGCAATACTTGTGCATCCCCACAGAAGAAGAAGGTCAATTGCCGGTTAGCCTTAACTATATGAATATGGTATATGTTCTTTCGGACATGTCCGAAAGAACAGATTCCATCGATGACCATGCAGCGCTCTAGAATGAAATGATAATTGAATCAAGGTCCTACGCCGCCGACAGGCGTTGATATACATCAACGGGGACAGTTGAAAATGTGTGCCCCGACCATCTTCATATGTTGAATGATCCTTTTCGTGCAGCTACAGGACGTCGTATTGCGACTAAAACAGTGCGCAATACGCTGCGTGATACGCAGAGCGAGGCCCTTCTTCGCAACCACGACACCATGCAGCGCGATACAGATGGGCCCAACAACATGCCGGCTGGACCACTCAGCATTGGCATCACGTTCTCTTCACCGATAAGTGTCGCATGTGCCTTCTACCCGACAATCATCTGAGACCTGTTTGAAGGCCAACCGGTCAGGCTGAACGCCTTAGACACACTGTCCAGCGCGTGCAGCAAGGTGGAGGTTCCCTGCTGTTTTGAGGTGGCATTATGTGGGTCCGACGTACGCCGCTGGTGGTCATGGAAAGCACCGTAGCGGCTCTACGATACGTGAATGCCATCCTCCGACCGATAGTGCAACTGTATCGGCAGCATATTGGCGAGGCATTCGTCTTCGTGGGCGACAATTCGCGTCCCCATCGTGCACGGCTTGTGAATGACTTCCTTCAGGATAACGACATCATTCGACTAGTGGGGCCAGTATGTTCTCCAGACGTCAACCCTATCAAATATGCCTGGGATAGACTGAAAAGGGCTCCTTAGGGACCACGAGACCTACCAGCCACTCTGAAGGTTCTACGCCGAGTCGCCGTTGAGGAATGGGACAATCTGAACCAACAGTGCCTTGATGAACTTATGGATAGTATGCCACGACGGATACAGGCATACATCAATGCAAGAATTTTTCAGCGCGTGCTATTGGGTATTATAGGTACCTGTGTGCAGAGCAGTCTGGACCGCCACCGCTGAAGGTCTCGCTGTATAGTGGTACAACATACATTGTGAGGTTTTTATGAGCAATAAAACGGCGGAAATGATGTTTATGTTGATCTCTAGTCCGATTTTCTGTACAGGTTCCGGAACTCTCGTAACCGAGGTGAAGGTAAACTATTTTTGTTGGTGTATTGCATGGACGTTAGTGCTATATAGCGTTTCGTTTACAATAAATTGTTTAGAATTGCTTCAGTTAACTGTGAGTACCTAGTACACATTCGTGTTTGTGTGTTTCTGTGTATGTGTGTGTGTGTGTGTGTGTGTGTGTGTGTGTTTGTGTGTGTGTGTGTGTGTGTGTGTGTGTGCGTGTGTGCGTAAATTTTAAATAATTGTACATATCACCTATCGAATACACATGAGTAGCCCAGATGCAGTTGGATACACTCTCGTATAGATTTCTTCAGCGCCTGCACAATCGAATGGGTGCCGGGGTGCAAAGCCCGCTATAAACCGTTGAAAATGGCTGTAGTAAATCGTGTTATGTTTCAAAAGCTGCTAACTACACGATGTATTCGCGTACAAAGGCCGCGAAGTGTCTACTGTCCACAAAATCTGCCAAGTTCATCAGGCATGGCGGTCGCCATGCCGTGTCTAGATGTAAAGCTCGGCGACTGACATCCGACTAAACAGTCTAGACATTCAAAGCTACCTTTCACTTTGTTAGGGTTAGAAATAATATTTTTCTTATTCGGGGTTAGGTTTGCTGCACTGCAGCGAACGCGTAAGCTGCAATGAATCTGTTTCTGCCTAAGCATTGTCGAAATGTACGGCGCTAAGCACAGCTCAGCTGATCATCAAGGTGTTTGTTGACGTATTTACGTGAGTGTTTTGCAGAAAGTGAGTGATTTTGCAGACTGTTTAAATACAGAAGGTGGCACAAACGAAGTGGGAGAACTGAAGTAGTAGGAATTCTGCAAGAAGTTGAACCCATCCTATTAGTTCCAAATGACCAGAACAAGACCGACGGTGTCGGTTCCTTCCGGAAAATAAAGAAGCGGTCTGGCCAGTGGAAGAGAAATTTTTACAAACCAGTAATGTAAGAACATGAAAAGTATTTTAAAAACATTGTTATGCAATGAAAACTCTGTTGACACTAATTGTTATGACACAACCTCGGCAAAAAGCTCGTGATACGATCTGTGCTCTCCCTGACACAGCGGCTCAGTCAGACCAATTTAATGGACAATTCCTGCAAAACTGGGAGCTCTCTGGCAACAAAGTAAGACTGTAAAGCATTGAAAAACTAGAGAAAATTTGTGTCAAATGCAGTAGAGCTCTCAGGGAGCAGCAATTGCGTGTAATTGTGCTCTGCAGTACACTTTCACTGTTTCCAGATTGCTCAGAGTTTCAGTTTCACAGGAATTGTCCATTCGGAGGTTTTTAAGCTACGGTTGGGAAGGGGATGTTGGCAGTGAAAAATTAGATATACTACCAATCACGTGGTTTAATCAAGCCTTTTACATATGCTACTTATTTTTTTAACTTGGTTCGTCGTGATATCTGCGAGTACAGACATGTGCCTACTTCTCAAGATCCGTGACATGTTACCCCACCCCGCCCCCTCCCTTGTCACCATTTACTGCCTCTATACATGGGACTTCGTTTCAGATACAAACCCAAGGCCTCTCGAAAGATTATTGACTGTAAACATCCCTTCGGAAAACTAAGATGTAAATGGGTACTTGCCATGCAAGGCGTCAGAATATTTCACCAAACCTTTTACCAGAAAAGAACTTGAGTGTGGCAGATTCACTACGGCGCTCAACATATCTCTATCACATCCCCTAGAAAAAGATCCGGCGAGGACCAAACAGGTAAAACAGCCTTCACCACCTATTTTTCTTCAGTGAAAAAGAGGGGCGAGGAGATCGAATATGTTACTGTTTGAAAAGTGACTTCTTTGTCAAGATGCAGTTCCCACTGAAACGAGAAGAGGTTACAGAAGAAGCTGTATGAAGCAAAAAAAGAGTGTGTGATAAATCACAGTTAGAAGTTCATACCCTTAGAACCACTCTAAGAAAGAACACCCAAAGAGTCTATTTAAACATTGAACTGAGCATAACTGTGGAGCATGCATTGTGAGGGGAACCATGGAAATGTTGTCAAATATGATTACCAGAGGAGCATTTGTTTCCAAAATTTCAGTATTGGCTTTGGTGCCCTATTAGTTGCTACCTTCTCGACTTAGGAAGTCGGGATTAGCATGGAAGGTCAAAAACCCCTATGTTGCCAGACTTTAAACACAACAACTAGTATATCAATAATTTATTCAAGACCACATTTATAAAAACTGCTAACATACAGTCAACGCGTGGCCGTCTTAAAACAATCTCCAAAATGACCAATGGCTTCCTTCTCAAGCAAGCAGCAAATTAGAATTACTTAATGAACAATAAATCTCAAGTAATTTAAAATGGTGGCTAAGATAAATTCTTTTGAGCAATTTAAGGCCGACAATGTTGTAGAAAGATGAAATGGAAATAATTTCAAGATAATACAATAAGCACAATACGTTACACTTAATATTATTAATTGGCAAGCAAATTTAAAAAAAATACGTGAGAGATGTTAAATTTTTATCAAATGGGCAGTGACGCCAGGCGGCCCTGCGGAAAAGGTGACTTGACTTAAAATGCCGGAAGCAGCAGACCAGCCGTCCAAAACAACACCTAAACGCCGGATCCCAACCGGGAGTCACTTCCCATTAGACGACACGTGACAGCTTCTGTGCAAGAAGTAGAACGTGGCGCCGCTCTCACACACCCCAACTCGCAGAAAAACAGGAACACAGACCGTCGAAAACACGGCAAACACCAAGCAAACATCAATTGATATAAGTTAAGAACCAATAAATAATAATACAATTAAAAAAAAAAAAACAATAAGTGCTTTCAATAAAACTACTAAAATATCTGATTTTTACACTCTCATAGTTAGGCAAAGAATATTTGCACTGATCATTAAGGCCGACAATGTGTACAAAGATGAAATGGAAATAATTTCAAGATAATACTACGTTACTCAAATGCACAACTTCAGCGCAAACTAGGTTTTGTGCACTTTAATTTCCGTGCATAGGTTTGCATACTTACTGCCAATAGCGTAAGCTTGGTATGCAGAAAACTGCAGCTAGAGTATGACCTAATATCTTCACTAGCTTACAGTTACCACATCTTTTGTGAACGCTGATTTCCTTAAAGGAATTAGTGACTGCTGGTCTCCTTTCAATCACACATCATGCCGGCTGTTCTTACTTCAACAACACATGCATTAGTGCAACCAACCAACCAACAAGTGACAGTCGCTACAACGCAAATGGTTCCACGAAACGAAGGCACCAAAACCACTTAAACCTCCGAAGGAGAGCATTGTTCGAGATGGTCTCCAGGAAATGTTCTTGTCCGAGAAAACAGGTACCAAAGCGAGGCGACGAGCAGCGGCCGGAGCTGACATCAGGCAGGTGTACCGCAAACTCGCGACCGTCTGCAAGGTATACCGGCCGCGCCGCTGCTGGCCGAATCCGCGTGTTTTGCTCCTTCGTCCTCTCAAGTACGTCCTAGGGCCGCGTAGCGAGTCCCACTACCAACTCCCCGACCGCAAATACCCGCCACCAGATCACAACAGGGTAATCGATAGTCGTCAAAAGAGCTGGTGTGCCAGAAAAGGCGCACCACGGCTCGTCGCTGGAAAACCGTATTGAAACGGAAAAACGAAAAGGAGAGCCTGCAAACCCATCTCAAATTCCACAGACTTAGAGCTGACGTGTTCTAGACAAGGGTGAAAGAAAGTAACGGAAGATGGAGTAACACTCAGCTACGTTTGTCAACAGATTTTAGTATTACCAGAGATGGCAGATTAAGCGGCCTATTATTACTGGTAAATGTATCCTTAGGTCTTTACAGTCAGCAAGGACTCCTCGGAATTCTCCCAGAACATCGACACGATGTTTCCGTACATTTATTGCAACATGAATATGCCAAAGGATCAAACCCAATGACGTCGAAGGTTCACAAAAGATTACTCACATAAAATTAGAAGGAGCGAAGTTGTTGTCCGACGGTTCTGGGTGTCAGAATAAAAACTGGACGATGTTATGCGACTGGTTTCTTATCAAGCTTCTGACAATCTAGAAGAAACAGAGGTGTGGTTCCAAATAGTGGGTTACTCATTCATTCCATCTAATCAAGCATTTGGTAACATTGAAAGACAATGTCGCAATTTGAGAGTCGTTGAAAACCTTTATGTATGCATTCAGCACTCTCAGAAATTTTCAACGGTAGTATGTATAGGACAAAAAGAGAGTCCTGTTCAAGAATGGAAAGAACGCGCGGAAGGATCAGTGAAAGTTACTGGTAACTGGCATGCCAGATTGATTGAAAAAGCCAAAAAAAAAAAAAAAAAAAAAAACGTGTTCACGAAAAGCAAAACGTGAACACTTTTCTAGATCGTCGAGATTTTGAAGCTACAATGGGGAAGAGCATCCTGAAGATAGAAAAATAACTACAGGAAATCAAACGGCCCAACGCCAATCACAGCACACGTATATCTTTCAGAAGCCAAACTGGAGAGGTCAAAAATCTTCTGGAGCTCCAATTTGATGTACACTGGGCCACCAATGAGAAGCTCGTATTCTACACCGAGCTGTTGGACAAGCAGGAAGGCACTCCGAGAGTGGCGCCGCCCCTGCCAACCCTCAGTACGAGGAAGAAGCCGGAAGCGATTTTTAGCTGAAGGACAGTATCAAGGTCGAAGTCACATGAAAGCAAATCCAGAATTTCTTGTCGCTATTTTAAGTGAGATGGGATCTTCCCCCAATTTATTTCACTTTCTATTACGTTGTCTATGTTTTATTAAAATGCGTATTTTATTTTTCGCAATACCTTGTGATATCGAAGGCACGATGGTGTATTCTTTCTTTTAAATCTAAGATTGCATATTCATTTTTGTACTCTTTTTGACTGTAAATAAGTCAGTTTTTTCTGCGAAAATTATGCCACTTTCCTATTTTTATGCGCCAATTTTGTACATTTTCATACTTACCTCTGAAATAAAATATATTCTGGCTATATTCGCAATAATTAAATTGCATCTTTCTGTCATTGCTAACGCATCACCGAATACTGGGTTTTTGAACAGAAAATTTGTTTCGGAATTGGACTGATACGTTTGCAACACCAGCTAACTCTATAAATCAACTGCAGAAACCTCTTAGTCTATAGTTCACTTAATTTCAAGATTTTAAACTTGGCTGAAACAGTAACTGTTGAAATTCTTCACTTTAAACGATGACAGCCAAAACAGTTGCAGTTATTAAAATTCTTGACCGCAGTTTCGGTATATATAAATATACCTTCAGCAGAAGTAAAATATCCTGAATAGGAAGACACTTTAATTAGGAAAAACGTATCATTGGAAATGAGAAAGAATTTTTTTTTCTTTGTTGTGATTTCATTCCCTTGCTCCATATGGGCAGGGGAGGGCTGTCAGCGGCACAATCCGCCGCTCTTCAGCCGAGTGACATGGCAACTAAAACTAGAATAAAGTGCTACATATATAAGGTGATAAAAAAGTGGAATATAAAACAGAGTAAGGGGAGATAATGGAGGTAAAAATACACTGACAGGGAGACGTTCATGGGCAGACAATTAAAAAAGTCACCATAAAGTTAAAAAACACAGCTGGCGTTTCTTAAAACACAAAGCAGACACTGAATGCAAATGCACAGGTTAAAAGTCGGCCACAGTATTAAAAACACACCAGAACAACACAATTAAAACCCACTTGGAGCACACACAGTGAAGTACACAACTGCCAGGTGGGACCTGCCAAGGGAGAGGTCAGAGAGGATGGAAAAGAAGGGGCGAGCAAGGGGTAGCAGGGGAGGTGGTGGGATGAAGAGAGTAGGGGCGTCAGCGGGTACATAAAGAGGCAGGAGACTGGTGGGGCAGGAGATGAAGAGGGAAGATAAGGCAGGAGGGAGTGCAGAGACACTGAAAAGGGAGCACAAGAGAGGGAGGGAGTAGGAGGGGAAGCCGCTCAGGAGAAGGAGGAGAGGGAACCCTGAAGAGGAGGCTGGAAGATGGGGTTAGAGTTGGTAGGAAGGGTAGGTGTCAGAGCAGAGCTCATCATCCGGGAGGGGTAGATGGTGGAAGTTGCGCTGGGAAAGGAGGCGGAGTGTGTGGAGATGGAGAAAGGGTGGGACACAGCGGTAAAGGAGCGGCAACGGGTTGGGGGTGGAGAGGAAGGGAGACACCAGGGGTTAAGGGAGTTAAAGGTGGCACTCAACATTGTCAGTGTCGCAACAGAAATTTTCGTTTTGATCTGTTAGGTAGTCTGAAATCTGCCTTCTATTACTCTTGCTAAACAGATAAACCTTCCTCCCTTTTTTTATATTCCTATTAACTTCCATATTCAGGGATGCTGCAACGGCCTTATGATCACTGATTCCCTGTTCTGCACATACAGAGTCGAAAAGTTCGGGTCTGTTTGTTATCAGTAGGTCCAAGATGTTATCTCCACGAGTCGGTTCTCTGTTTAATTGGTCAAGGTAATTTTCGGATAGTGCACTCAGTATAATGTCACTCGATGCTCTGTCCCTACCACCCATCCTAAACATCTGAGTGTCCCAGTCTATATCTGGTAAATTGAAATCTCCACCTAAAACTATAACATGCTGAGAAAATTTATGTGAAATGTATTCCAAATTTTCTCTCAGTTGTTCTGCCACTAATGCTGCTGAGTCGGGAGGTCGGTAAAAGGAGCCAATTATTAACCTAGCTCGTTTGTTGAGTGTAACCTCCACCCATAATAATTCACAGGAACTATCCGCTTCTACTTCACTACAGGATAAACTACTACTAACAGCGACGAACACTCCACCACTGGTTGCATGCAATCTATCCTTTCTAAACACCGTCTGTACCTTTGTAAAAATTTCGGCAGAATTTAACTCTGGCTTAAGCCAGCTTTCTGTACCTATAACGATTTCAGCTTCGGTGCTTTCTACCAGCGCTTGAAGTTCTGGTACTTTACCAACGCAGCTTCGACAGTTGACAATTACAATACCGATTGCTGCTTGGTCCCCGCATGTCCTGACTTTGCCCCGCACCCGTTGGGGCTGTTGCCCTTTCTGTACTTGCCCAAGTCCATCTAACCTAAAAAGCCGCCCAGCCCACGCCACACAACCCCTGCTACCCGTGTAGCCGCTTGTTGCGTGTAGTGGACTCCTGACCTATCCAGCGGAACCGGAAACCCCACCACCCTATGGCGCAAGTCGAGGAATCTGCAGCCCACACGGTCGCAGAACCGTCTCAGCCTCTGATTCAGACCCTCCACTCGGCTCTGTACCAAAGGTCCGCAGTCAGTCCTGTCGATGATGCTGCAGATGGTGAGCTCTGCTTTCATCCCGCTAGCGAGACTGGCAGTCTTCACCAAATCAGATAGCCGCCAGAAGCCAGAGAGGATTTCCTCCGATCCATAGCGACACACATCATTGGTGCCGACATGAGCGATCACCTGTAGATGGGTGCACCCTGTACCCTTCATGGCATCCGGAAGGACCCTTTCCACATCTGGAATGACTCCCCCCGGTATGCACACGGAGTGCACATTGGTTTTCTTCCCCTCTCTTGCTGCCATTTCCCTAAGGGGCCCCATTACACGCCTGATGTTGGAGCTCCCAACTACCAGTAAGCCCACCCTCTGCAACCGCCCAGATCTTGAACTGAGGGGCAACCTCTGGAACAGGACAAGCAGCCATGTCAGGCCGAAGATCAGTATTAGCCTGAGACAGAGCCTGAAACCGGTTCGTCAGACAAACTGGAGAGGCCTTCCGTTCAGCCCTCCGGAATGTCTTTCGCCCCCTGCCACACCTTGAGACGACCTCCCACTGTACCACAGGTGAGGGATCAGCCTCAATGCGGGCAGTATCCAAGGCAACCACAGTCTTACTCCGATCGGGGGATGCGTGGGACGAGCTGGCCGTCCCCGACAAACCCCCACAGTGATGCCCATTGGCAACAGCCTCAAGCTGTGTGACCGAAGCCTACACTGCCTGAAGCTGGGAGCGAAGGGATGCCAACTCAGCCTGCATCCGAACACAGCAGTTGCAGTCCCTATCCATGCCAAAAACTGTTTTGCAAAGAACGTCTGAACTAATCTACAGAGAGTGCAAACAAATCGACAAAATTTAAACGGTTATTAAAATACAAGATTGCCTAGTAAATGCAGTAATGCTGCTACTTGCGCACTGCTGACACTGCTCGTCGGCGGAAGGAGACTACGCGAATTTACACTATTCAGGTACTAAAACGCGATGCTACAACTCTCAAATACTATAATACGCCCGAAATTTAAGAATTAAACAAGGCAAGTACCAAAAACACGCAAAGATATTAAAAATTAAACTATGTAACAAATGAGTGAGCTAGGAGTATACGACTTGCTGCTGCAGCTGCTTATCCAACGGCGGCAGGGAGCACACTAACTGTGACCAACCGACACTGGCCGTTCAAAACAA
Organism: Schistocerca serialis cubense; assembly: GCF_023864345.2. NCBI lineage: Eukaryota > Metazoa > Arthropoda > Insecta > Orthoptera > Acrididae > Schistocerca > Schistocerca serialis. Next base: position 358,730,502 of record NC_064646.1, read on the forward strand.
AAACAGAAGACAAACGACTACGCGAATTTACACTATTCAGGTACTAAAACGCGATGCTACAACTCTCAAATACTATAATACGCCGGAAATTTATGAATTAAACAATGCAAGTACCAAAAACACGCAAAGAAATTAAGAATTAAACTATGTAACAAATGAGTGAGCTAGGAGTATACGACTTGCTGCTGCAGCTGCTTATCCAACGGCGGCAGGCGGCGGCGGCAGTGTTGGGAGTGTTGATGTCTGAGAGGGGTAACCGATCCACGTAGTGGAAGCTAGGGGCAAGCGGGAGGACAGAGGTGTCAGTGCGGTCAAGGACGGTGGGGAAGAGGGAGTAATCCAAATGGGGATCGTCAGGAATGGAGAAGACCTTGGAGAGGTTGTCAGGAAAGGGTGGATCGTCATGGAGGATTGGGTAAAGTGGGGTGGGATGGCTACCAGTAAGGCAGTGGAAGGCTGACCAGTACTTGGACGAGACAGGGAGGGTGGAGTTGAGGCGTGTGCATGTCTGGCGCCAGTCCCGGCGTTTCTTTCCTGTAAGGAGGTTCCGGATGTGTCGCTGTAATTGCTGGTGGCGGGTGAGTGTATCCCGGTCATGTGTGCAGAGAAAGGAGCGGTAGAGTCTGTGGGATTCGCGCAGAACAAGGACAGCCTGTGTAGGAAGCATAGGGCAGTGAGGGTGGATGTGTTTGGTAGGGACATGAGCCTCCACAGCGTCAGTGATGGTCTTCTGAAGGAAGGAAGAGGCATGAGTGATGTCAGCAGGGTGGTGAAAGGTGAAGGGGTGGCTTTCGACCTGTAAGGCAATGGAGTCCTGGTAGGCATCCCAACTGGCGTGGCAGTAGTCGTAAACAGACTTTGGAGGTGCAGCTGGGTGGGTGGCTGTAGGGGTGGGGTGGTGAGTAGGACAGGGAGATGTTCACTACCAACGGGATCGAGGATGTCAATGGCGATGCGACCAAGGAGGTTGGGGGAAGTGAGGATAACCTCAGGGGTGGAGTTACTTACAGGATGGGTGTGCTGTGGGAGAGGAACAAGGTCATCATGGAGGGTGGCAAGGAACTGATGCCACCACCGAAGGGTGGCAGGGTCACGGCTGTGGATGTTTAGGTCAGTGGCGATCACATAGGTGGAGAAGGTATGGTCAACTTTGGAAATGAAGTGGAAGGGTAGAGGAGGGAAAAATAGGCTGAGAAGAAGGTGTTCAGTTGGGTCATTGAGGAGGCGTTGTGGCCGGACAGGGAGATTTTTGAGGTGGCCTATAGCGAACCTGCCTCCGGCTAGGAGGAAGGGGACTGTCAGTGACGTGGAGGAGATAGGGAGAGGTGCAGACAACATGGTGGGGATGGATGAATTTTTTATTAAGCATGAAGGCGGCAACCTGGTACTGGGATAGGGTATGCATGAATAGGTCTTTGTCTGCAGGGAGGGAGTGGATGTTGAAGTGGAGGAGAAGATACTGTTGAGGCGTCAGGAGGTTGGAGGTGGGAAGGATGTGGGAAGGGGAGAGAGGGGCTTAAACGAGGGTGTCGAGGTGGGTAAAGGTAAAGTGGGCCTGGTTGTGGGAGTATGTGGCATAGGTTTTTAAGTGGAAAACAGAGTGGGCAGCAAGGGAAACCTGCTGAAGTGTGCGGGGGCGCTGGAAGGGGTGGATGTTCTGCAGGACGATGGTGAGGAACCGGATGATGTCTTCTGCTGCAGAGGAAGGGCGGAGGGAATTGTTATTGTGGATAGACGGTTCGATGGGGCGAATGCGGACAGTGAGATCCAGGTTGGTGGGAGGGGATTTGGCTTTGCATTTTGAGGAATAGGTGGGTTGCAGGTGTTGCAGGAAGGGGGAGGCGAGGTTGGGACACTGTTTAAGGAAGTGGGAGGCTTTACAAAGGGGACAAGTGGGGGGTTCTTGCAGTTGTAGGAGAGGTGGTCATTATACGGGAGACAGCACTGGGAGTGGTAGGATTGAGGAGAGGAACGGAACGGGTCAACAGGGTGGCGGCGGTTGAAAATCAGGGCTCCTTTTACTAAACAGTTCTGTTCTAATGTTTTAATGTAATCTGGCTGACTAGAAGCTGGTTTCCTTGCTTGTTGATTCCGGTGAGATGCGCTTTTCCTGACTTTTTGGGATTTTTCGTATTTTTGATGTTTGCTGTTTGTGGTTTTCGATGTGTATGTGTGGTTAATTGACTGTTATGTTTTTATTCACAGCGACAGATGGTTTCGTTTTACTTCAACATTTTTGTTGTTTTTGCTAGTATGTATTTTACAGTTTAAGTTACGCGAGATTCTCGCGCATAACGTTAGTGCCCTCTCTCGTTAGATGTATTTCGTAGCGCAAGCTTCATCTGCTTGACACTAGGACACAGGTAAATTGGTTTCATATTTTCTATTTTACATAGATGTTTTTAAATGGTTCTGATATATTTTATTTATCAAAACAGAAGGTTTGAATTAACACAACTTTTAATAATTTTGATGCGCATGTCTATGTATCCATGTATTTTAATGTGCGCGAGTATATGGCACATACCACAAGTGCCCTCTCTCGGTGAAACTATGCGCCCTAGGGCTTTCACACCCTCGTCACGAGAGTTCGTAGGCGAAGTACTGATGCTAAGCTTTGTTCGCATCGACCCTCTGTCCATAATTATGTTGTATAGATGGAGATGATGTTTTAAGTACTGACGACGCCTTTGGCACAATTGTTTTATTAATTTCCGTTGCAGGACGTAATTTTAGTAAGTGACTAAAAGTTTTGTGTCTGTAATACTCTCGTAATTTTACAGTAACTTAAGCTATAGTGTTTTTTCTTTCTCATTTCCGATGCTAAGTTTTTGCTAATGAAAGTGTCTTCCTGTTCAGGGTATTCTACTTCTGATGAAGGTATATTTATATATACCGAAACCACGGTCAAGAATTTTAATAAATCTTTATCCTGCAATTGTTTTGGCTGTCATCATTTACCGTGAAGTATTTCACTTAAGATTTTAACATATAAAACATAATGGGAGATCTCAGCCACTAATACTGAGTAATTTATCATTTTTTACTTATTTTTTAAAAAGACGTAAAGCCTTTAACTTCAACAATTTGGGTGGAACGAGGTTTTCGCGGGTATTTTAATTTCCCTTACCACGCAGTGAGTTGCACTTGTATCTGGACTACTCACATGACAGTGAGGGTGTCAATTGTTACCATAAATAGCTTTGTTTAACCAAGAATCCCATCCAGAAGTTTTCCATGAACTTATTAGAGTATTCCTATCCAATGAGTGGTTTCCTGAAGTTTTGTGACTGAGTAAAATCAAAGCAGATTTCGACACAACCTTTCAGGCCTCTTTGGTCACCAGAGATGAAGATATCCTGAGTTACGTCACCCAGTTCCCTGCTACCAGCCACTGTCAGTTCATTGAAGGCAGGAACACTGTAGAAATACTTTTCTGGCAGCCATCAGATGCAAAACAACACAAGATTCTGAATTATATAAGGCAACTTCCGATCTTAGACATCAGCTTTAAACAGTGGTAAGAAACATTCAGAGAGAAAAATATTACCGATGCAAAAGAAACACTTTTCTGGCAGCCATCAGATGCAAAACAAAAATAACATTCTTAATGACATAATGCAACTTCTGACGCTAGGCCTCAGATGTAAAGTGTGGTAAGAAACATTCAGAGAGAAAAGTGTTACTGCGTGCAAAACATGGTAATTGATGTGCTTTATTCGTATTAGTTGATAGTTTCACGATAAACCAACCAATGGAAGATTTTCTGTGATTTCAGATGTTTGCTAATGACAACATTGTCAGACTATGTTCGTGTAAGCAGTGGTAAGTAACTGATACACAGCTGCCAGTGGTAGCAGTGCATGATGAACTAATGTCTGAAAAATGTTTTTCAGGGTCCACTTTCATGAATCTAAGTAAGACGTGGATTTATACGACTCAGATAAAGATGCAGAATACATTCCCAAACGCAGAAGTGCTTCAAAAGTTGTTATTAATCTGGAAAATGTAAACACTTACTACAGAAATAAACAATGTTATGCTATGTCATTTATCATAGTTTCAGTGAATTTACATGAAAGGGTGATATGTAGTAAAAGTGTCAATGCTCCAGTAACGTGCTTAATGAAATAATTTTCTAGTGTGCTGAATGAGAGGACGTTTTTTTTACATTGTTATACTTCGGCATTACAGAAATTATTGATGCCAATCATAAAATCATAAAGTGAATCACTTCAAACCTTTTAAATTCGTATATTCGAAATGTGTTGCAGCAATGTTTCGTGACCTACCCAGCACGTGTTTTTAACCCGTGTTCACAGCACTAAGTTAGAAAGCAATCAAACGCAGTGACAAATAACTAAGAATAAAATTTTTGGGTACAATACACCATTTTAAGAATATATCGTTACTGTGAATAGGACATTCTGAACAACTAAATCACATTGTGTGTACACGAAATATCTTACTGATGAGATTTTATTTAAACTTAACTCGGTAATTTCTCAAAACAACGGAATTGTTCGTGATTATCATATACAGTCAAAGACTTCATACGTCAGTCTAGGCAGTGAATTAGTAAAACAGTCGCTTGTATCAGGCTATTAAATTTCAAAAGCGAAATTAAAGTGGCATTGCGAAAGCATTGGGACTTAGGTTCTAGTTATAAGTTCTCAGCAGTACTTTCGTTTTACACACAGTCATCCTAATTTCTACCACATTTACAGGGCTTACATCCTCAGTATATGTACACTCCTGGAAATTGAAATAAGAACACCGTGAATTCATTGTCCCAGGAAGGGGAAACTTAATTGACACATTCCTGGGGTCAGATACATCACATGATCACACTGACAGAACCACAGGCACATAGACACAGGCAACAGAGCATGCACAATGTCGGCACTAGTACAGTGTATATCCACCTTTCGCAGCAATGCAGGCTGCTATTCTCCCATGGAGACGATCGTAGAGATGCTGGATGTAGTCCTGTGGAACGGCTTGCCATGCCATTTCCACCTGGCGCCTCAGTTGGACCAGCGTTCGTGCTGGACGTGCAGACCGCGTGAGACGACGCTTCATCCAGTCCCAAACATGCTCAATGGGGGACAGATCCGGAGATCTTGCTGGCCAGGGTAGTTGACTTACACCTTCTAGAGCACGTTGGGTGGCACGGGATACATGCGGACGTGCATTGTCCTGTTGGAACAGCAAGTTCCCTTGCCGGTCTAGGAATGGTAGAACGATGGGTTCGATGACGGTTTGGATGTACCGTGCACTATTCAGTGTCCCCTCGACGATCACCAGTGGTGTACGGCCAGTGTAGGAGATCGCTCCCCACACCATGATGCCGGGTGTTGGCCCTGTGTGCCTCGGTCGTATGCAGTCCTGATTGTGGCGCTCACCTGCACGGCGCCAAACACGCATACGACCATCATTGGCACCAAGGCAGAAGCGACTCTCATCGCTGAAGACGACACGTCTCCATTCGTCCCTCCATTCACGCCTGTCGCGACACCACTGGAGGCGGGCTGCACGATGTTGGGGCGTGAGCGGAAGACGGCCTAACGGTGTGCGGGACCGTAGCCCAGCTTCATGGAAACGGTTGCGAATGGTCCTCGCCGATACCCCAGGAGCAACAGTGTCCCTAATTTGCTGGGAAGTGGCGGTGCGGTCCCCTACGGCACTGCGTAGGATCCTACGGTCTTGGCGTGCATCCGTGCGTCGCTGCGGTCCGGTCCCAGGTCGACGGGCACGTGCACCTTCCGCCGACCACTGGCGACAACATCGATGTACTGTGGAGACCTCACGCCTCACGTGTTGAGCAATGCGGCGGTACGTCCACCCGGCCTCCCGCATGCCCACTATACGCCCTCGCCCAAAGTCCGTCAACTGCACATACGGTTCACGTCCACGCTGTCGCGGCATGCTACCAGTGTTAAAGACTGCGATGGAGCTCCGTATGCCACGGCAAACTGGCTGACACTGACGGCGGCGGTGCACAAATGCTGCGCAGCTAGCGCCATTCGACGGCCAACACCGCGGTTCCTGGTGTGTCCGCTGTGCCGTGCGTGTGATCATTGCCTGTACAGCCCTCTCGCAGTGTCCGGAGCAAGTATGGTGGGTCTGACACACCGGTGTCAATGTGTTCTTTTTTCCATTTCCAGGAGTGTATTACTCTCAGGGTATTTGTGAAATTTTTGGAGGACCAATAATGGTTTTATATTGTACATACATATTAAGGATTTCAAATCTTAACATAAGTGTCATGATTCTGCCATGATTTAAATACAAATACTTATCAGTAATTAATAAATATTTCATCTAGTACTCAATTAATTATCATTATAGTGATTTATCGTTCTGTAATTGTGTTTCCCTTCGTCTTTATTGAGTGTGGCTGTATGTAACTATATATACTTGTTGTCAAGTTAGAGCTGTGGGGCAATACAGTAACAGAAAAAAACAATTTATCAATATATGCTGTTACTGACGCAACAGATTTGAGAAAGGTGGTGCTGATGTTTTATATATGCTTGAAAAGGAAACTACAACAAAGTGAAACTCTTTCAGTAAAATGGTTAGAGGAGATAGTACAGAGGTGACCATCGTATTTCCGTTTATTTGATAAATGGCAGTATGTCAGGGAATGTTCATTTCAGTTACTGTTTTCGCTATTTTGCAAGATTTATTACCTAAACACCCATTCTGATTAAGAATAATGGCCTGACTACATTGACCCCCCCCCCCCCCAATAAAAGTGTTACAACAAAAATTTGATGACTACACTTACTAAGAGTACTTCAGCCCTGTGTGTACAATTTCTGAATAGGAAATAGAGGAAAATATAATTTTGTTGATACAGTAACTGGAAGGTTGATATAGATATGGTTAATGATTTAATATCCACCAGGACTGCATCATTGTTACAACAGATTCATATATCCATAGGAAACAATTCGCACAACCTCATTAAACATGTATAAAAATAATTCTCTAATTTTTGTAAGAATATGTTGTGTACTTAAAAAAACTCTGTGACCTGACCAATCATTTTCAGTAGTAAATATTATCAGATAAAATTCGGGAAGAGAAAAAAATAAACCTTGATGCCAGATATTATTGGTGAAGCAAGTTGTCTTTATATTTCGACAGAATAACTAATTTTATTTTATCGTGATGTTAAAAATATATATGTTTAAATCAAAGGATATTTTGATAAAATCACTTTTAATTAATGATAGTCTAGAGTGTTTATAGTGTAAAAAGAAATTCTTGAGTGCTGAATCTTACAAATTCATTCAACTGACTGACTTCAGTAGCTGATTAATATTTTTAATTTATTTACACATTAGTGACATACTGGAACCTCTCCCTCTGTCGCTCTCTCTCTGTTTCATTGTCTGCATGGCGAGTTTTAGTTAAATAATCTGTGGCAGTGAATTCTTCCCACGTCATCTCAATGATTACTACCACACATGTATCTAGCCTCGTTTTCGTGCAGAAATCTCAAGTATACATAGTTTTATCCAAAGCCCACTTACTCAATCGCTGTCAGCAACAGAGTGCAACTGCTGGGCTTTTAACAACAAATAATATCTTTGGTCTAGCCAGCGTAGCTCTTTCACATCTCTACAAAAATTTTTAACAATAAATATTATTTTATACAACAGACTCTACCGCTTAAATATCGTTTAAGACTGTAAGAAATTGTATCACAAGAAAATATATTACTTCTTACAGTCAAAAATATGAAAACATTTACACAAATGGTTCCCCACATTATCAACAGGTGGTAGGCCTACTACTTGCTTTGTTTACAGAACACTAGGTGTATATTAAGGGTGTACAGAATGAGGTTTTCTATGAGAAAATCGATGCATTTTCGAAAGATTGTTAAAATGCACCTCATCGATGCATTGTGTTGAATCTTACGGACAGAATCCTAGACGAGGCAGCTGTTCAGTTTTCCTGCAAGGTTTGAACTACGCACAACCCCACGGACAGCTCCAATACGAGATGTCATAGCTGGCATAGAACAAGTAATTTTAAAGCTTTCCAGTGACGTTGCAGAAAAGATTAGGAGGGTTACAAGCTGAATCTATACAGGGGTCCCGCCAAGAAATTAGTTCAGCTGGAACATAGTGTCTATTGCAGACCAACACACACACAGCTATATTTGCACGCCACAAGTTATCACCATTCTACACAACGTGGTAGTGTCTTCCGGTATTTGGTGCACATAGCACATGTGGTTTCAGATGCCGACAGGCTACCTGGTGAACTACAACACCTAAGAATGGTAATTCCGATAGAAACATACGCTATGCATTCCATTCTAAGCAAATTCAAAGCAGGAAAATAAATCAAGATGAGGAGGCACCCACTGAAACGGCGTTCTTGCCCTATTTTGTCGGCATGTCTTCAGTTATAAAAATGATATAAGGCACGACATATAGTGTATTTTTCGACCACCATTGAAATTGAAGAATTTATTGTGCTCTGTTATAGACCATCTTGGTCTTAGGAAATGTGGCAACTATAAGATCCCACGCCAGTGTGGAAAATTAGATTCTGGACAGACGTGCTGAACCTTGCAAGGACATCACACACGTCTTGGGCAACATGGTAAATCAGCGGTAGTGGAGCGTTGCCTAGACATGGGACACCCCGTGTTTTACGAAAAGACTGGAATGATATCACCAGCGTCATCTTTCTGGGACTGTGTTGTTAAGGAGGTCATATACATTACGGCGGAAAATCTTATCAATAATTATGCAAATTCCAGTAAAGAGTCTCCGGGAACACAGCACTGGCTGCCATTAAATAAAATCAGGGGAAACAAGAACTTCCGATTCCTGAGTTGACTCAAAGCACTGCTGAGATTTAATTCAGCTTTTAACTACAGGCCGTCCGGAGTGGCCGAGCGGTTGTAGGCGCTTCAGTCTGGAACCGCGCGACCGCTACGGTCGCGGGTTCGAATCCTGCCCCGGGCATGGCTGTGTGTGATGTCCTTAGGTTAGTTAGGTTTAAGTAGTTCTAAGTTCTAGGGGACTGACGACCTAAGAAGTTAAGTCCCACAGTGCTCAGAGTCATTTAAACCATTTTTTTAACTACAGGAGAGCCCCGCAGCACAGTTGTCGCCCACAGAGCACGCACGGAAGGCCTTTCTGCGGCTTCCAGCGGGGAGCACTAGGAGCGCCGCTTTCCTCCAACTGGGAGCATCTTCCCGCGCACGCATACTGGCGGCTCCTGGCCTGATAAATTTCGACGCCGCCACGCGTTTATCATCAGTCACGTCTTGCAGCAGTGACAGCAGCAACTACCACCACCTGAAGATGTCGAGCAGTTGCATCAGTGAAATATTGTGGAATTTACAGAATACTATCCGGCAGCAAACCTGTGAAGTGTATTTGCAACAAATCCGTTGGAAAAGCCTGAAAAGTCACAGACGCATGCAATGCTGCTATAGGCCACATCCAAAAGTGATGTGGTCTAACAATTAGGCAGATTACAGCAGATGCAGAATCAATGAGAGGAGCAGTTTGGGCTCTGGTTTTTCACACAGCTTCAAACAATGAGAATCCCGAACGTGGGCTATATCCAAAACAAGAAATCGTTGGAGCCAGTACATTACAGGCTAGGCAACTAAACAACAATATACTCAGTCTCATCAGTTGTCACCTACCGTTATGAACGAAAATAGAACCAGTATTCCTGGACCCGTGTGGAGTTTGCTGGTCTCCCATCGGGCGCCTCCCCAGGTGGCGGATAGGGGAATGCTCACCAGATATGGTGGGTACCGGGGAAATAAAATACCCGGGGTGGCCCAAAACTAGCAACTGCTGCCTTGTAGTATGATATTGGCTTATCAAAGGCTAAAGGAAGAAAACCTTGAGTAAAAATTACCTGGTCCTCCAGGTTGGGGGTTGTGCAGTGGGCCAGCTCCTCACTCACATAAAAACATAAAAATGCTAAAAAACCTAATAATATGCCTCCGAAAAATTGGAACTTTGGACGACGAACTGGCAATGAGAAACGGAAAATTATGTTTGGATGCTGGAATGTGCAAGGTATTTCCACTAAAATAAATTTACTCCCCGCAGAACTTGACATGTTCAACATGGATGTTGTCGTACTCTCTGAAACAAAGAAGAAAGGCCAAGGAGAAGAAGAACTGGATAATTATGTACATATCTGGAGTGGGGTATCAAAAGCAGTAAGAGCCAAAGCAGGAGTCTCCATTATGATAAAAAAATCATGGAAAGAGAGAATCGCAAATTGGACATTCATCAATCAACGTATAATAACTGTTGAAATGACATTATTTGCTAGGGAAGTTGTGATTATTGGCGTATATGCACCTACGAACGACACAAAAGATAAGGAGAATGATACATTTTGGGACACCCTCAGGGAGTCTATTGAAAAAATCCCAAGAAGAAAGGAACTGATTATCATGGTAGATCTGAATGGAAGGGTAGGAATTAGAGAATCTTGTAGAATATTAGGAAAACATGGAGAGGACGAATATAATGACAATGGAGAACGATTGATTGCAATTTGTGAACAATTTGATCTAAAAATTACCAACACATTTTTCAAACATAAGGACATTCATAAATATACTTGGCAACGGAACACCAAAGAACTTCGTTCTATAATAGATTATATTATCATTAGGCAAACAAGTAGTTTCAAGGCAGTAGACGTCAGATCTTATAGAGGAGCCCAGTGTGGATCAGACCACTATCTAGTTAAAATGAAGTCTTTCTGGCCATGGAAGAATGCAAGGAGTGATACAAGTAACATAAATAAAACGAACCAGACTGAGAAAGATGAAAATTTACCTTTTAATATTGACAGCCTACAAGACGAGAGTATTAGAACACTCTTTGCAGCCAGGATGGAAAGGAAACTGGTTGAATCATTTGAAGGAAGTACAGAGGAAATATATGACTATATAAAAGCTAATGTGAAAATCATAGCAACAGAGGTGTTGGGTAAAAAACATAGCAACCACAACCGTGCAGCAGAGTGGTGGTCAGAGGAACTAGAGGTCCTCATTAGAGAAAAACGAAATGCGTTCCTTCAGTGGTTGAATGATAAATCAGAAGAAACAAGGTCAATATACAAGGAAAAGAAGAATGAAGTGACGAAAAAAATAAGGATGGCAAAAAATGAAGCATGGGAAAGAACATGTGCCAAGGTGAATAGCAAATTAGGATTTGGGAGAGCAAAAGAAGCATGGTCAGTATTGAAAGGGCTTCGACAGGATACAAAAAGCAAAACTAATCTCCAACCGATAACACAAAAGGAATGGGAAGAGTAATTCCAAAAATTACTAAATGAGGACAGAGAAGAATATCTAGAAGAAGGAACAGGGGAAGATAAAGGACATGAAGATGATGAGATCCATATTTTAGAAAGTGAAGTACTTCAGGCGTTGAGAACAGGAAAGAATGGTAAATCACTGGGACCAGGCAATATCAATCTGGAGTGTCTGAAATATGGTGGTGCCAAAATTGTGAAACTGATAACACAGCTCTTCAACAAAATGATACATAGAGATTCAATACCCAACGAAATGAAGCTAGGTTACATTAATACAATATTTAAGAAAGGGGATCGCAAAATTTGTTCAAACTATTGAGGAATTTGTGTTACAAACACATTAATGAGAATTTTTGCGAAAGTAATTAAAAACAAACTGAAAAAAAATTTTAGAACCCAAGAAGAACAATGTGGATTCACGGCTGGGAGATCATGTGTAGACCATATTTTCACATTACGACAGATTTTGGAGAAACATAGGGAAAAATCAAAAAGTATAGGATTAATTTTCATAGATCTAGAAAAAGCGTATGATACTGTTCCAAGAAAATTACTTTGGAGAGCACTACATATGGCAAACATAAACCCTTCCTGGATTAAAATAATACAACAGATGTATAAAGATAACATTTGCCAAGTGAAAGTTGGTAATAAATTTTCACAGAAATTTAAAACAAGCAAAGGCCTTTTACAGGGCTGTCCCATGTCACCATCATTATTTAAAATCTATATAGATATTAGCCTTAGAACATGGTCTCGTAAATGTAATAGTATGGGATTAGAAATAAGAGATGGAGTTTACCTACATCATTTATTATTTGCTGATGATCAAGTAGTCGTAGCACAAGATGGGGAGGATGCTAACTATTTGTGCAATCAACTAGCAGTAGCATACAAAACTTGGGATTTGAAGATTAATTACCAAAAAACAGAATACTTGACTAATGATTCAGATGAGCTATACATTGAAGGAAATAAAATCAAAAAGGCAAAGACTTTCTGTTATTTGTGATCCACTTTAGAAATCGAGGGAAAATCAGACTCAGAAATCAATAAAAGAATTAGTAGCGGACGGAGGGTCATTGGGATGCTTAACTCAGTCTTATGGAGCAGGAATGTAATGAGCAGAACTAAAAAATTAATATACAAATCCATATTAGAGAGTGTGGTTCTGTATGGAACGGAGACCTGGACAATTAACATGAAGCACATTAAAAAATTACAAGCTCTAGAGATGGACTTTTGGAGAAGATCGGCAAGAATCTCCAGGAAAGAAAAGATAAGGAACACCGAAGTAATAAGGAGAATGGAAATAAAAGAAAGAATATATGACGTAATGGATAGGAAGAAAATACAGTGGTACGGGCATGTACGAGGAATGGAGGAAGCCAGAATACCAAAATTGATACTGGAGTGCGAACCGGAGGGGAGAAGAAGAAGAGGACGACCTGTGACCACCTGGCTCCAAAATGTACAGCACACAATGAGGAGAATGGGCGCAGAGGAAGAGGACACGCAAGATCGAAACACCTGGAGAAATATTTTGAGAGTATAGTTTAAAAACGTTTATTGTTTGTATTGTCATTTCCAGGTAAATTATTATGTTGGAGATAAGCCTCTGTAATGAGGAAAAGCTCAAAATAATAATACATTCCTGGACCTTGCATATATTAGTCTATTAAAAACATGTCTTCACGGCCAAACTCAAAATCAGAATGGGTGTGAGTAACAAGTGATATGGAACACACTGCTTACAACTGCGTTTGTATCTATCTGCATACTTCTTTTTTGCTATAATGATGTTGTTTCATAAGTCAGTCAGGGCAGTATAACAAAATGCAAAGTTTTACAATAGATGCAGCTCTATATAAGACTATGAAGTGCATTAGCAATGCTTTGTTCATACGAGGAACGGCTTATATCTTCAGTTACTGCAGTAAACCTCATTACCCGTAATTTAAATATTTTCGTATTTTGTATTTTTTTCTTCGAATCTATTCACAGTAGAAAGACAAAATTTTCAGGTGTTGCTCTTTTGAGACCTTCTAACATATTTGAATTACAACATTTGTGAAATTATTTTGCATCAAGGGATTTGCATTTTAAAACACTTGTTAAATATACAGCTTTTTAAACATAAACAAAAAAGAAAATATGTCAAAAATTTAAACTCTCTTTTCTCAGACTGACTAATTCGTTAGAAAAGCAGAACACATATCAGTGTTCTATGAAAAAACGAGAGTATAGGCCCAATAATTCATGAGGAAATATTCCTAACTTTTGGCTCAGTGTGACACTGAAGCATTGTGCAGTGAAAAAAAATAAAAACATTTACACAAATGGCCCCTTACACCACTATGAGATGGCATCAATTGCTATGTTATCAGAACACTGACGTGTATATTAAGAAACTTCTAAATGAATTATTTGAAATATGTCAAACAGAGGAAAGAAAGAAAGAAATTGTCTTGAGTTTTTATTTATCTTGTGTATGTGTTATTTTCTTGCATTTAATGTGTCACTACATAGTCACTTCCCACCAAATATGGGTTTCCTCTAGAAAAAAGGTGGCTGACATGCTTCAGGCATGGCATCTATGTTAATAGCTGTCACAGATGCATGTACGAAGGTGTAAGAGTGTGTACTGTCTTAAAGAGTGAAACGAAGGATAAAACTACTTATGTTTTTAGATATTGATTACACATGTGACTGACACGTATTTGTTACATAGATGTTGTGTTATGCATTTAACGTTTCAGCATTAAACTCAGTGTAATTAAAGGAATAAATATTAGCTGATCTGAACGGTCAATGTCCCATAAATGTTTTATTGGTCGCCCTAGAAATTTTCATTTTGTTTTTGTTGTCTTGCAATAATTCACCTCGTTATTAGACAGTGAAATAAATAAAAATGACATCTTTACCATTAAATTTACTGAAATGATAATTTATGAAATTAAATAGAAGCCCCACAACTATACAGCTGACTATAATTAAATGACATTTGCAGCAACAAGGAATTACAAGTTGCAGATCAAAATTCTAAAGAAAACACGGTTGTATATATGTTATTTCGTTAAAATATAAATGGAAAATCATGTACTTATTAACTCTTTAAACAAAAATAATTTTCAATAAACTGGAGTTAGGCTTCACAGTGAAACATGGAGAATTGTTTGTCAGAATCACATTAATCTATTTGTTTAAATGATTTTCATATCATAGACAAAAATGATTATATTACTGAAATATCTTCATATTAGGTCATATGAAAATTAATAGGCCTATGTGATTCACATATTACAATTAAAATTAAACATTGCCTTACCAAATATAATTCTCTCACTCTGATCTGAACTGAATGAAGTATATTTTGAAAGATATTAATAAAAAAACCCGTGTCTTTCAGCAGTCTCCATCTTATGGACTGCTAAAATTAATATTTAAACAACGCCTCCTCATCTGTGGAAAACTCACGACACATTATTTAGCATTTTACAGCGTTAATTACCGAGAAACAAGCGTAAAGTCCGTAATTTTCTGTGACTGTGGCTCTTTGTGACAACATTTTTCTACAGCAAATATCAGGTGAAGGTTACAAAATGGGGTCAGCCTACCGCCATACATGATAAAGGAACAACGGACAACCAACTGCGTGTCAAACAGTTGCAGCTATAGCTCAGCGTGCTCACAGTATTAATATGGGAACGGAAACATGTTCCCTCGGGTGTTATGTATCATAACTACTGTAATGAAATTAGGTAGCTTGTTTCGATGCAGGATATTACATTTTCCACATAACAAATTATCCCCGCCGGAATGGATCTATTTAGTTCTAGTTGTCCAACATTATTCGTACAGTATTCTATTTTTATTTGTTTTTTTCCGGATTGTAGTACTCAGCCACGCACTAATTTCAGTTTATTGCTGCACGATACGCCAACCATTTACATCAGATAGTTGCTGCTACAAATAAACGTGCTACTCGTAAATACACCGAAATTTTCTTACGATACACACGTAAAGAGAATGTCAGCCTGAATTTATCTCCATACCGCACTTCTATTAGGTGCTTATCATTTACAGTTTAATTTAGTTACTAATCTAAATTTACATTGCTGACACTTGTTATTAAAGCATAATAACCTTAAAGAAAATAAGTCGCCTTATTTATTTTTGTTTTACTACAGTTTTATAGTGAGTAAGAACCCATTAGATTAACTGTGCAATATTACTTAAAATCTTCCCCACGTATTCCAGTCCTGCGATGTGGAAACAACACCGTACTAACAGTACTCAAGACTCAGTTTACGCTAAATTTTTATTGCGACTTCCTTCAACGACGAACTGCATCTACATCTATATCTACATCTACATCTACATTTATACTCCACAAGTCACACAACGGTGTGTGGCGGAGGACACTTTACGTGAAGGTTACCTCCCTTTCCTGTTCCAGTCGCGTATGGTTCACGGGAAGAACGACTACCGGAAAGCCTCCGTACGCGATCGAACCTCTAATTTTACATTCGTGATCTCCTCGGTAGGTATAAGTAGGGGGAAGCACTATATTCGATACCTCATCCAGAAACGCACCCTCTCGAAACCTAGACAGCAAGCTACACCGCGATGCAGAGCGCCTCTCTTCCAGAGTCTGCCACTTGAGTTTGCTAAACACCTCCGTAACTCTATTACGCTTACCAAATAACCCTGTGACGAAACGCGCCGCTCTTCTTTGGATGTTATCTGCCTACTCTGTCAATCCGACCTGGTACGGATCCCACACTGATGAGCAATACTCAAGTATAGGTCGAACGAGTGTTTTGCAAGCCACCTCCTTTGTTGATGGATTAAATTTTCTAAGGACTCTCCCGATGAATCTCAACCTGTCACGCGCCTTACCAACAATTAATTTTCATTCCACTTCAAATCGTTCCGTACGCATACTCCCAGATATTTTACAGAAGGAACTGCTACCAGTGTTTGTTCCGCTATCATATAATCATACAATAAAGGATTCTTCTTCCTATGTATTCGCAATACATTACTTTTGTCTATGTTAAGGGTCAGTTGCCACTCTCTGCACCAAGTGACTATCCGCTGCAGATCTTCCTGCATTTTGCTGCAATTTTCTAATGCTGCAACCTTTCTGTATACTACAGCATCATCCGCGATAAGCCACATGGAACTTCCTACACTATCTTCTAGGTCATTTATATATATTGTGAAAAGCAATGGTCCCAAACACTCCCCTGTGGCACGCCAGAGCTTACTTTAACGTCTATAGATGTCGCTTCATTGAGAACAACATGCTGTGTTCTGTTTGCTAAAAACTCTTCAATCCAGCCACACATCTGGTTTGATATTCCGTAGGCTCTTACTTTGTTTATCAGGTGACAGTGCGGAACTATATGTTTTGGATTCTTTCATTGAAGCTTTACCTATCAGTTTGGTAAACTTGATAACATTATATTGAATCCTCCCAGCAGACAAATACCTACTCGTGAAGATTTTGTGATAACAGTTAACTTCGCTGATTGGTCACTTATGACGTAGTTAAACGTGTAGCATATTAACATTTACTTACATTCTTTGCATTAAGTTCGCGTATGGGAAATATCAGATCGCATTCTTGGCACCACGCAGTGATCGACAGCAGCCCTTCATCAATTTTGCAACAATTTTCCAGTGTTGGGTACATCTTGTTTACAACTGTGGTCTACGATATTTACTTCAACAAAATCATTTTTTTATACACGTATCTACAGAATATATTTCTTTTGTGTTTTGTGCAACAACTGTACTGGTGTTGACAGAATATTCTTGCGCGCAACTAAATGGACTAATCAGTGGACCGAAGATCTCTCTTTTAGTCCGCAGCTCGTGGTATGGAAATGGAGGTCGTGCGGTAGCGTTCTCGCTTCCCACGCCCGGGTTCCCGGGTTCGATTCCCGGCGGGGTCAGGGATTTTCTCTGCCTCGTGATGACTGGGTGTTGTGTGATGTCCTTAGGTTAGTTAGGTTTAAGTAGTTCTAAGTTCTAGGGGACTGATGACCATGTATGTTAAGTCCCATAGTGCTCAGAGCCATTTGAAACATTTCTCTCTTTTATTGTCAGGTTGTTCATTGCGACCGTTGGCAGTATGCTGCGAGTGTTCTAGTCACTTTCTCTATGTCATTATAGTTCAAACGCCATTATCGATAATAGGATCGTGTCCACTATTTCTTAACGTATACTTGAGTTAAGGGACGCGTGATTTCGTTACTAGTAGTGCACTGTACAGCAGACTGTTGCCATGATAATAACAGACGACTCTCTGTTGTGTTGGCTACCATGGGAGTCAGCAGCGACACGAACACTTTCAAATCAAGATAATACCTTATTTCCAAAAATGAAATGGGCATAACTGAACTTCTCGTTATGAAGAGGGGTGATGTACTTCCAGCTCCTTCCACATGAAGCTAATTTTTCTCTATTACTACTCGCACAACGCAGGCTAAGTATCGTTAACCTACTATCAGTACTGATGCTCTCGAAGTCTGCGACCGGACAGGACCTGACAAGCGATTGACGGCTGGTTAAGTCAGTACTGAAACTGTCCTCCTAAAGTGTGACGCTGCTCATTCTTCCCATTGGCGTTCGGGTCAGCGCCTTCTTGATGTCGTTTCGCAGCGTTCCATTGGACGGTGTCCAGTCGATGCTTTAGGACTGCTTACTCACAGTTGGAGGCATCACTGTCATCCCTTCAGCAAGATGCTGTACTACGGAAAATTTTCTGTTTTCATTAAACTGAAATCGTGTACGTGACATATTATCCCATAAAATGCCAAACTTCACTCTGCAGCTGATACGAGGGTGGTTCAGCTAATAAGGTAAAAACAATTCTCATCTAGACAGAAGATACAATCAAGGCTTAAAAACGCCGTAGCAGTGAAGGTAGCAGTGGCATTTTGCACGAAATATATATTCAAATGGGCGTCGTAGACCCGGACATGATCAGTTATGGAAGTGCTAAATATAATAGGGTTTTTGCATTGGAATAAAATTCTCGAATAGTAACATATAGATCAAAAGTCAAAGTTTACAGAGCACATGCTTCAAATATTATAAATGGAGAACAAAAATGCCAGAACAGGGAAAGGGTGCCATGTGAACGGGGTGATTGTAGCAGGTCATCACGTGAGGTTCGGAGGAAAAAACCGGTGTTCCTAGGGGAAGGTGCTGTATTGTTGCGAAAAATCCGACCGTATAAGCCGCCGACTACGGATGATGTGGTTCGTCGTTTCCTTTAAACTGCATTTTAACCTCCTTCTTACCGCCTGAAACCCTCCGTGTACCGCTGAGGAAGCATCTGGCCGATTAGCACACCAGAACTGGTTCACAATCTGTTGTACTAAGTTTTGGACCTTGATTTCTTTTACGTCACAAGTGTAGATTAATTTACTGCCACAGAAAATTCTTAAAAAACCTGGTGGCTATCCGTAAAAGTACTGTGCCATGTATCTGCTGTTCGCCTAAAGGGATCGGCAACCCCTCAGACGAAGAAGCATCACGGTTTTGCATATGTACAAGCGCCACCAGACGTCCTTCATGCCACGGATCTATTTCGTCAACCGTGTCACGTATCCCCCCCCCATGGCCCACGGCTATATATTGGACAGTGCAAGGCAACACGTCGGTTTTCATCTCTCCATGTACAACAAACCCATCCCTCTAACTAAAACAGTAAAGTATATAAGACTGACTCTCGACAGAAAGCTAACATGCAACGCACATCACCTTACCATCCACTACAAACCCTGGAATCTACTAAAACTACTAACAGGCCGCACCTAAGGTTAGCATTCTTCTACCATTATTCGCTGTAATCGTACCCTCCAACACATCACTATTAAAATTCTCTGTCTTTGCACATATTTTGAAAGATTAGAGAGGCGTAAGTTATACAAAACAATAACTTTTTACTTATCTTCATTATCTCATTGTTGTTGTCGATGGTTCACAGTCTTGTCTAGACGTACATTCTTGCACCTGAAATTTCAGTTGTGTAAGTCCTTGACGACTAAATAAATGATGAAGATTTGCCAGCATTATTCTCGAATTTTATTCTTTGTCACGTCTTTCAACATACACGATTTTTACATTTTCCACATTCAAAAAAACCAATAATTACATTGTTGGTGGAAAACTTAGAAAACGTCTACTTCCATCAGAGGCATCCCCATCATTACTTACATTCTGCCCTTCTCACAATTTCCAAAGAGTTTACAAAGCAAAATAGTGTGCAAACTTTCTTTACCAAAGTAGAATCTTCATAAAATGATATCATTATTTTATAAATAAATCTAGAAACAAATTTAATAATTAGACTAAGATAGTACAATTAATAATAAGAATTTTAAGTACACCAGAAATTTCAATTATATTTAAAAGTAGAGTAAGTTTAACTGTTAGTACATATCGATAGTAAAACATTAATTTCTTTTTTATATATTGTAGCCTGAAATATAGTACGTCGTATACAAAATCATATGAATTCTTTTAAAGAAACAGCTGAGATAATTTTAACCTATGCAATAATCGATAGTATACATGGTATCGGTTATCTCTACTTAAAAAAAGGTAGTGTTAGAGGAGGATGATTCATTTTACCTCATATAAATCCCTCATAAGTCATATTAAACTACGCTAATTTTGTTGGGTCTCTGTCTCACCTGAATTTTATAAGTCGTTTGACGTTCTGGAAAGACATGCCCTCCACCTCGTCGTCCACATCCGCCTGCCCCGCCCAACTCCCTCTTGTACCAACCCATTCATTTCCTAGACCTACTTCTCTTCCTAGGGAACCTTCGGATCCGATAAATCAATCGCAAAAGCTAGTCCCAGTACCCAATTTTCCAGCCGATAGTCATCAATCCATGTACCACGCCGCGCCACTACATCGATATTCCACATTCCATGCACCTTCGTGCTTTGTCCATCTTCTCCCGCAGGAATTTTAACCAACTCCCATACCCCAACCATGAAATACGTCCCGGAATATACCCCACTTTCGTACCGTAATCACAACGCTCCACTTCACACCATCCTCCAGTTTTCTCCTTCCCCCATTCATGTACAGTTCTAGTCGCCACCTGCCGCACTACAGGGCCACATAGTCTTACTCACCATCGCTCCTTCATCATGACAATTTTTTCGTGTGTCACCTCATGTCATTATTACACTGTCACATCATTCACGTTCAAGAGTGACTGTATTTTAACTGTAATGCAAAATCGCCAAATGAGGTTTAAAAACCACCAGTATTTTCACCTATGTGTATTTTCAAAACCTCGTTGACTGTCGCTGGTTTTTGTGTAAATACCGTCACTATCTTCCACCTATGTATTTTTTACAGAATCAACTGTTACTACCAACTTTTATACGTTTTAACCATTATAAAAACAATTTTTTAAATCTTTGGCTGAAGAACGGCGTTTTCCGCTGCCAGCCTGCCGCGTTGTGGGGAACTGAAACAAAAATAAAGGGATAAAAAGCACCTCAGCTGTTCACTCCACCGGAGCTCTGGGCCAATTCATGCCCATCAGTCACAGCCAAGCCGGAAACCACCTGAGCCGGGCATACGACCTTCCGGCGATATGTCGAGACATACTTGTCAATCAGCTGTACCGAAAGCTGAGCCTCCGTCGTTAGCGATTATCAGTGGTACAGTATTCACGTCCCACTACGTTTATTCACTGGGTTGCAATAAACCCTTCTTCTTGTTTACTTGTGTCTTATTATTTCCTATCAAGCAGCACGCCGTGGGGGATACAGCATATTGTGTACCACTTGCAACATCTCCCTCACGCCTTGTTCCTACCATCGTTAACCTCAGTCAAACGCTTAGTCCTTGAGCAGCGACCCTCGTGTTGTATGGCTTCGCCGTGAAAAACCAGGACACTGCCGGAGGCAAGGAGAGGTTGTTCCCTCCTTGACATAACCTCTAGAGCAAGCATTCAGGCAGTTTCCTCCATGTTGAAGTCCTTCTGATGGTGTAGATAACAGTCGGGAATGTCGTTTGCGCTGCATGCTGATATAGTGTGACTTCTTATGTTAACGCAGTTAGTTATAATTAAGATCCATGTTCGGCCCTGTTGGACGAATAGGGACCGACCGTCACCGTGTTATCGTCTGTGAATGGCGTCGTTTGATACGGTGTGGAGGACCTTGGGGGCACACCGCTCCTGCCGTTGCTGTTTTCTTCGTCATGGAGCCGCTACAGCTCACTCAAGCAGCTCCTCAGTTGGCATCACAAGGATGTGTGCACCCGTCGCGCACCTCCCACCGAAGTAAAAATCTTCTATGATGCCGCAAATTGAGGCAGGGTCCACCGAATAGCGCCCAGGCAAACTGATTGCCGAAATACGAAGTCCGGCGGTTAGCTGTCACTAATAAATGAAAAACTTACGGTATATTTATTGCAAACAACCACAGTGAATTTTGCAGAAATACCACTGAAAATAATAACTAACATAGTTAACTTCGAAATCAAAAATATTAAGATTGTGGCCTCAACGGAGATTTCGGCTGGATCGTGTCGAAGGGTCGCGCCGACAGCGGGGCGTTTCGCCGACACCAACATCGGCCAAAGACGGCCGACTTTTTTCAGATTACTGCACCAGTACGCTCGTGGCCTCTGTACAACCGATCTCAACGCCCGAATATATAGGACGACGCTCAGCGGAATCCAAATCAGTTTCCTTTCTTCGATCGAATCTGGCGACTTTCCCACAAACGAAACTTGACAACCTTACGACTTTAGAACAGGAAAGAAAGGCGTTGTGGCATCCTGAGTACTATAAATATAATAACAGGGATGTGTTTCGCAATCTATGGTCTAAAATCGTTGTTTATTGGAAACCACTATTTCACCAAATTTAAATTAATAATTATTAACTGAACGTTACATGTGCCTGTCCAGCCATTTCAGCCTCATGACTACGGTGTGTCCAAAAAGTCGGAAACGGGCTAAATATAGTAAAAATGTTAAGAAGCAGGGACAAGGTGGATATGGATATATGCAAAGGGGGTGGTGCGAAACTTTTTGGGTGTTCTGCGAGGGCCGTCCGCCATCTTGGTATCGGCCATATTTGGTTGAGATCACATTTCTCCAATAGGAGGGGGTAACTTGATACATGGTTTAAGGGCATAATTTGACGGGAAATGTAGTGGAGAAATCTTTTTTGCATTCTCTTTGATAGGTAAAAAGTTATACATCATCTGTTACAACATCTGTAATTCGTCATGAATTACGACGCGAATGGCAATCAACACAATGCAAAATCGAATGCACTTTTCGGAATGTGTTCCACATGATGTCTATGTTCCATACCTAATAGAGAAAGTTTGCATGGGCACGACGCATGAAAGCAACTGTGGCAGTATCACACATCACTTTAATCTGCTGTTCCAGGTACTGCATATCACGAAACTTCACGTAATTCAGCAAGGACTTTACCTATCCCCACAGGAGGAAGTCTAGAGGGTTCAGATCAAGTGAACGTGGCGGCCACTCAACAGGACCACGACGTCCAGTCCATCAACTGGGGAACTGCCTGTCAAGCCATTACTGTCCACAGGACCCCCATCCTGCTGAGAGTACAAGTGAAGTGTCGATGAGAACCATAGACATGACAACCTCATCGAGTACCTGCATATTACTCGCAGGATTGAGGGATTCCATCAGAAAGACAGGGCTGACGAGAGCATTCCCGAAATCCCGCACCATACCATCCAGTCGTGTCCTTGACCTTCACAGGGAGACGTCCACCTTGGATTGTCCAATGACTAGTATAGCAGGATGCGCTTGTTGATCTACCCATTGACGTAAAAAGTCGCCCCATCACTAAAGAGTATGTTATAAGCAATATGGTGATCGGTGGCCTGTTGTGCCAACATCCGCTCACAAAAATGAATCCTCCGATCAGAGTCACCCTCCGCCAGGTGTCGTTGAAGTTGCATTTTGAATGGGTGCCATTTCTGTCGCTGTAGGTTTCGGTGGATACTGCTCCAACGAACGCCATGTTGGGCGAGTCGACATATCTTGGATGGGACTGGTGACCACTTCTGCAAAGACTGCCGTGGTCATAGCCTCACCAGCTGTTGTGCGGGGACGGCCGGTATTGGGCTTATCTGCCACCATCCCCGTTTCTTGAAACATTATGGCCAATTTCCTGACACTTTCCGTGACAGTTTCCCTGCCTGGCCGTCGCTGGTTGAAATGCCTGGTAACTGCCGTGGTACTCCGGCCACCAGCTCTTCTGTGGCCTCTGGCATGTTGTCCTTCACACTGACGACAGGAACAAATATGATGTCAGAGTATGCTGCAAAACGAAGAACACATCATATAACAAATGATACCATAATTTTTACCTATGAAAGATACTTTAAAACGGAATTTTTCTGGCTTTGCTAAGTATGCATTAGCTTACTATCAATTGTTGTTAACTGCTTAATCGTAGTTTTTATGCTAGTAGAGTTGTGAAAATTGAAGGTGTTAAATAACTGCCACTGTGGCTTTAGGAAAGGAAAGTTCACCAGAAAGATAATTCTGACGTGGTAGTTGATAATGGAAGCAAGACTAAAGAGAAATCATGCCACGTTTATACTCGTAGGATTTGTCAACCAGGAAAAAGCTTTAGACAGCATAAAATGGTGCAAGTTGTTCGAAATTCTGAGAAAAATAGGGGAAAGCTATGGGGAGAGGTGGGTAATATACAATATGTACAAGAGCCAAGAGGGGAAAATAAGAGTGGATGACCAAGAACGAAGTGCTCGTATTAAAAAGGGTGTATGACAGGGTTGCAGTCTTTTGTCCCTTCTGTTCCAGCTGTGCATCGAAGCAGCAATGATGGAAATAAAAGAAAGGTTCAAGAGTGGGATTAAAATTCAAGGTGAAAGGATATCAATGATGCAATCCGATGACACTGGTATCCTTAGTGGATGTGAAGAAGAATTACACGATCTGCTGAACAAAATGAACAGTCTAATGAGTACAGAGTACGGATTGAGAGTAAATCGAAGAAAGACGAAAGTAACGAGAAGTAGCAGAAACGAGAATAGCGAGAAACTTAACATCATGGTCACGAAGTAGATGAAGTTAAGGAATTCTACTAGCGTGACAGCAAAATAATCAATGACAGACGGAGCACAGAGGACATCAAAAGCAGACTACCACGGGCAAGAAGGTCATTCCTGGCCAAAAGAAGTCTACTAGTATCAAACATAAGACTGAAGTTGAGAAAGACATTTCTGAGAACGCACGTTTGGAGCAGAGCATCTTATGGTAGTGAAATACGGACTGTGGGGAAACAGGAGCCTGGGAGAACCGAAGTATTTGACTTACGGTGCTACAGAAGAATGTTGAAATTTAGGTAGAGTAATAATGCAACGAATGAAGAGATTTTGCGCAGAAATGGAGAGGAAAGGAATATGTGGAAAACACTGGCAACAAGGGACAGGTTGATAGGACATCTGTTAATACGTCAGGGATTAACTTCTATGGTACGAGAGGAAGCTGTAGAAGATAAAAAACTGTTGAGGAAGACAGAGACAGGAATAACTGTTAACGTAGGTTGCAAGTGCTACTCTGAGATGAGGAGGTTGTCATAGCAAAGGAATTCGTGGTAGGCCGCATCAAACCAGACAAAAATGTTGTGTTTCTCTTATACCTAATTCTTTGCAAATGTGGAGTATGTGTTTCAACTTGCTCTAAAATTTATGTTTGTTTTTCGTACATATGCTGGATAAGAGTTCACAAGTCTGTTTTGTCCAGTTTATTTGAAGCTGTACTGCGTGTTTGTAATCTCGCTTTTCAGTGTCACCATAAATCATCTCGTGTATGTAACAGAACGTGTCTCACTTCAACTCATATAGCCATAAAAAAATTGAACGGTTATTCCAGTAACTGTGAAAAGAGTGTACACTACACCGCACATTGTTTCCGAGATAAATATAACTCTTTTATATTCGTTTCAAGAACTGGTCTCTAAACGCAGAAGCATCGTGGCATCCATCCCGACGAAGGATGTTAGAATAGATTCTGGCCTCCAGGCAGAATAAATACTAATGTTCACACAGCCTAAAAGTGAAGACCAAAGCTATCTGCCGATGACATCTGGCGATCTCTTGCGGCAGCGTCTGGCGACAGTTGCCGGTGCCACTCTGATCGCAGCCTAAGCTGCCCCACTGACAGATCTCATGCGTTAGGAAACAAACTGTGCAACATCATGCTGTTGCGCATTTCTTCATCTACTCTTCGGAAACTTGGTCCCTATCATTTATTTGGCAAAACTAGAAATTAATGGTGTAGGAGTAATCATACAGCTAAGGTCAGTGAGTGATAAACTCCTCAGATATTTTTTTTTTCATTTTTCTGTTATCTTTTTACCCATCTAGAACGAGGTCTGGTGAATTCAAGTTTTTGCAAAATCGTTTTACAGTATCGGCGGTGCCTTTGTTGAGAACACACGGTCCGCTGCGCGCTGTTCACATCTTCACGCAAGAAGATTCATCCGAACAGGCCACCAGCGCAACATCACGAGCCATTCACTCTCCTATCGGTGGCGCTACAAACTTCTACTCACTGGATGCAGACGTGTCCGTATGTGCGTCTTTTCAACACCCCGCACACCTGGCTCCGCGCCAGGTCGGAACACTAGCAGTGAGACAACTACAAACTAGCACGACACTAATGATATTGAGTGGTAAGTGTTACCAAGTGATCAATAATACGGTAGAGACGTTATTAAGGATTCCAATTCACCATATTATTCCCCTCTCTTTTGTCTACAAGACCTTAGTTTTCAACATAATGCCACTTTACTGGGAGAGCCTTGATGTCCACTGGTTGATATCGCAGCCAATGTCTTGCTGCATCAACAACCTCACCATCATCCACATGCTGCTTCCCGTGGAGTACATCAAACATTAGGCCAAATAGACGGAAGTCTGAAGGTGGGAAATCCGAGCCTTAGGGTGGTTGAGGAAGAACAGTCGCATAAAGTTTCTTGAGCTCCTCTCTGTAACGCAGACCAGTGTGAGGCCTTGCGCTTTCATGGACAGGGAAAAGCTCGTTTTCATTTTTGTGGCGATGAGAACGCTGAAGTCGTTTCATCAGTTTCCTGAAATTAGCGCAATACAGAGTTAATCGATGCATCATCAGGGAGGATATCAAATAGAATAACCTCCATCAGAGTCCTAGACGACGGTCGCCATTTCTTTACCGTCTGAGATTGCGGCTTTGAACTTCTTGCGAGTAGAAGTTGTGTGCCGCCACTCCACGAATTGCCTTTTGTTTCCGGTTCGAGGTGACGAACCCATATTTCATCGGCACAGACGATGTTCGACAAAGATTTGCCAGAGTCAACCTCGCATTGCACAAGAAAATCCACACAGATGATCCATCGTTGCTCTTAGGCTGGAAACTCAGCGGGCACCTGCCTGTGAGTAGTCCAGCAGCTGAAAGAGTGTGCCAGCACTACCTGCAGAAACGTCCAGTTGTGCAGTGAGGTGTTTCACTGTGATCCGCAGATCACCTCGAATGAGAGTGTCCACACGTTCCAACATTGCAGAAGTGACATCTATGTGCGGTAGCCGTCAACTGGCACCGGGGGAGACTGGACAGGTTTGGCGACCTTGCTGCTGTGATGGACGCCTCGTCCAACGGCTCGCTGTGGTTTTGTTCACTATAAGGTCTCCGTAGACATTCTGCAGGTTCCTATGAATGTCTGCGATGACCTGTTTTTCCGCCAATGGAAACTTAATGAAAGCTATCCGCTTGGTACACAATGCCGTTACATATACAATTTGGAAGTGTATAGCACCGGCTCCTACCGGAAGTTCACGAACCTAGAGGGGCTGAAAGGAGAATATTCCATAATGTTCCGCAACAAATTCCGCATTTTCTCAACCGACCTTTTCCGAGAAAAAAATGTAAAAAAGTATGTGGGACTACTTATTGAGCGTCCTTCGTATACAAGGTACAGTTCTTCTTACTTAGTGTAAGTAAACATTTCGCAGAGAAAAAATTGCACCAGCATCAACGATAAGGCTTTTTAGTGGCAAGTGATGTGACACATAGTTCGTCAGTGTAAGACTGTATAAAAAATACAGACCAAATAAAGCACACATGTCAAATGAAGGGAGCATACAGGCGTGTACTCTAAACTCAGCACAGTTACTACCAGTAGAGTCAAAACAGAGGGCACATAGGCAGGCCCCCAGACTTCCATTTCATCGCCAAAGACCATGAAAATGAATCACTATTATTACATCTCCTCAGTACGCTCATATTATTGCTAGTCCTACTGAACACAATCCCTGAGCATGTTGCTTTTTATATCCGGCAGTGTATTATTGAAGCTTCTCTCCATTAGCAACCAAGTTATACAGGTTAAATGCCGTCTTTTGCGACAGCAGTAAAGTCTAATCAAGTCGAAACACGTTTCCCTTTATGTTAAATCATCTTCAGTTGATACTGTTAAAACGTAAACCTTTTTCTTACTATTTTGGTGTGCTAGGATCGTGAACAATTCTCAATCTTTAACTTACCGCTGTAAACAGTATTAATTATTATCACTACTCACGGTATTTTGTGTCTCAGATATAAGTGCAGAGAATTGTAGATATTGTTATTATTGGCGCCTTAATACGTAGCGACTCAACGTGTTAGCTGTTTCTCCTTTGCGTCTAACAGTCTTCCTGCAAAAAAATGGTTCAGATGCCTCTGAGCACTATAGGACTTAACATGTGAGGTTGTCAGTTCCCTAGCCTTATAACTACTTAAAACTAACTAACCTAAGGACGTCTCATACATCCATGCCCGAGACAGGATTCGAACCTGCGACCGTAGTAGTAGCGCGGTTCCGGACTGAAGCGCCTAGATCCGCTCGGTCACTACGGCCGGCTGGTCTTTCGGCAAACACGTCACACGCATTACTAGCTGATGTTATCTACACATCGTAGCTGCAACAAAGTCGAGTATGCCTGTCAGTATAGATTAAACGTTTTGTGTCAACACTTCAACATCTGACCTGACGCCCAGGGGAAAATAAGCATTAACGGCCTTCTCTTGCCACATGTACTTTGAGGCTATAGAAAAATTAAAAAAACAACATACTACTCGTAACAAAATTTTCTTTAGTACACTGTCCTCAGTCACCAATAAAGATATTTGCACTTAAGCACCTGACACGATGTTTGTGGTAGATTTTACCACGCAGCACTTGCACTATCGGTAATATAATATATCCATGTTATTGTATTGAGAAGAACCACTGCAATCTCGTTATTTTGTGCACTTTGGTTACGTGGGTGGACTGCGTTCATTTATTGTTTCGTTTCAGTGGTGGCGCGAGCGTCCGCTATTGTTGTGTGTGGATTCATATTTTTCGAATGGTATATATGTGTGTGTGTATGTGTGTGTGTGTGTGTGTGTGTGTGTGTGTGTCATAATTTCTGTTTTTGTAAATATTGCTTTACAATGGTACACTTGTGTGTTATCTATAGTGGCGTTATTGTGTATCGCACGCAAAACCATTCTGTGGTGTGCATTCTCCACATGAAAACAAAGTGCACAACATGGCGAGATGGCAGTGGTTCTTCACAACACAGAAACGTCAATGTGTTTATTTGAAATGAAAGTGCTGAGTGCTAAAATCTGTCACATATGTGTAGAACAACGTGACGAATGACGTAGAAACGGTAACGGCAAAGACAGTGAGTTATAATGTTTATACTAGTAAGTTAAAGCGTAAGAACTGCCTAGCAAAATTGTAAGAAAAAAATGTAGTGTTACATTGTACACTGAAAATGCGTTAGAATAAATTGAAACACGTTTGGTCTTAATTAGACATTATTACATCCGGAAAAGACGGTTTTCAACAATAGAACTGTGACTGCAGGAAAAATATCTGGACAAACAGAGAAGCAACATATTTATTAGATGTTTCTAGTGTTCTACGCCATCTCTTATCAACACGGGACATGAAAAGATTATATAATTTTGTTGCCACGTGCCCTCCTTGTCGTGGCAATCGTTAGTTATCTAAAGGAAGAAATCTTGTGCTCTACTTGTCTGTGAATTGCGTAAATTTTGTCCGGTGTGATAATATTTTAAATGCCTGTGTATAGTTTTTCTGAGTATGAAAGAGAGTACTAGCCCTCAATTTACGTAAACGAACGTGGAAAACCGCCTAAGCACCATACTGAGTCTACGATCTACCAGCCATAGTCGTTAATCGATTCAGGTCTGTCCCACATTCCGGTCTCGCAAACTGCGTGCATCTCCAGCTATGCAAGTCTGAATGAAACGATTGACTATAATCAACTTAAACTAGCCAACGGCCTTTCTGTAGTCGAGACACAGGTTCCTGTCAGATTAGCTGGCACTTGGATGGGTCATCATCCGGAGCTGCCCAGCGCTGTTGGCTAGCGGGGTGCCCTCAGCCCTTATAAGGCCAATTGAGGAGCTAATTTACTGAAAAGTAGCGGCTCACTTCACGAAAAATGAGAACGGCAGGGAGAGCGATGTGTTGACCACACATGCCCCTCGATATCTGCATCAAGTGAATTCTGTTGGTCGAGGGTGACACGGCGTTCGGTCGGTACTGTTCGGACGGATCATTTTCTCTTTGTATTTAAGGTAATGTGTGCCCATCCTCTCAGCCTTCCCCGATCTATATATGACTCTTTAAGATATTTTTTTCGCTTAGCGAGCCGCTCCTCATATCAGTGACATACAATTTGCAGTCGTGACATATATACCACTGAATCTTCTTCCAGCCACAGGAACAGCGGCTCACTACGAATTACTGCTTGACAAAATACAGTAAAGTACGAATCTGTGCAAACGTTAAAACTCTAATTAAAGAAAGTTTAGGGGAGGGTGGTGCGGGGCGAGGCGTGCGATTATGACTAGAACACCACGCATTGCCTTAGAAACTTTGTTTACTGAATTAACCTTCTCTCGCAGTGAGCTTAGTGCCACTGTTCTAGAAACACCCTCACACACTCAAATAATGGAAGATAAAATCAACCAAAACTCAAGGAGACCCGTTCTTAATCTTCGTATAGTCGTAAAAAGGAAGACAGTGCATGCCCTGATACAGCCCACACTCCTTTTAGTTCTCCTTAAGAGCCACGCAATTGTCCAACCCGTTTCGGCCGCAGAGCCCGTTCCATCATCGGACGTCGGCCGCGCGCCAGTATCCTGTTTTCGTGAGAGCCGCGATAAGCCGGTGCCGGCTCAGCCTACTCACCTGGGCCGCTCATACGTGACGCAGACGCTGCAGGCGGACGCCGCTGATAGCGGCCCACGCAATTAGCAGGGGTGCCAACTCTCGCGCACTAATCTGCGCCGGCTGCCCGTCAACCGCTAGCGAGAGCGCACGTCACGAGATAGCCATCGCATCGCGCGGCCTACCACTCAGCTCACACTCTCACTTGATAACTTTTCTGCCACCGAGCGCGAATAAATCCAAAATGCTGCGGAGCGATTTTCGGTTGTAGTATCGTCGTCGACCACAGTGCCAATTGCACATACTAATCGCGTTTTTAAATATGTATTGTTTTAAAATAAGATAGACGGCGTTTCGGAATAAATATAGGGGTGTTAAGACATTACAGAATTTATTACATTCAACTTATAATTATAGATAATATCCATCAATATGATCTGTCTGAAGTTCGCAATCAATTGCCTGGCAGAGGGTTCCTCGAACCACTTCAGCCGGCCGAAGTGGCCGTGCGGTTAAAGGCGCTGCAGTCTGGAACCGCAAGACCGCTACGGTCGCAGGTTCGAATCCTGCCTCGGGCATGGATGTTTGTGATGTCCTTAGGTTAGTTAGGTTTAACTAGTTCTAAGTTCTAGGGGACTAATGACCTCAGCAGTTGAGTCCCATAGTGCTCAGAGCTATTTGAACCATTTTTTTTTGAACCACTTCAAGCTGTTCCTCTGGCGTTCCACCCTCGAACAGCGAGCGGGAAAACGAACACTTCAATCTTTCCGTGCGAGCTCTAATTTATCTTATTTTATTATGATGTTCATTTCTCCCTATGTAGATTGGCTCCAACAAAATACTCTACTGGCCATTAAAATTGCTACACCACGAAGATGACGTGCTACAGACGCGAAATTTAACCGACAGGAAGAAGATGCTGTGATATGCAAATGATTAGCTTTCCAGAGCATTCACACAAGGTTGGCGCCAGTTGCGACACCTACAACGTGCTGACGTGAGAAAAGTTTTCAACCGATTTCTCATACAAAAACAGCAGTTGACCGGCGTTGCCTGGTGAAACGTTGTTGTGATGTCTCGTGTAAGGAAGAGAAATACGTACCATCATGCTTCCGACTTTGATGAAGGTCGGATTGTAGCCTATCGCGATTGCGGTTTATCGTTTCGCGACATTTCTGCTCGCGTTGGACGAGATCCAATGACTGTTAGCAGAATATGGAATCGGTAGCTTCAGGAGGGTAATACGGAACCCCGTGTTGGATCCCAACGGCCTCGTATCACTAGCAGTCGAGATGACAGGCATCTTATCCGCATGGCTGTAACGGATCGTGCAGCCACGTCTCGATCCCTGAGTCAACAGATGAGGACGTTTGCAAGACAACAACCATCTGCACGAACAGTTCGACGACGTTTGCAGCAGCATGGACTATTGGCTCGGAGACCATGGTTGCGGTTACCCTTGACGCTGCATCGCAGACAGGAACGCCTGCGATAGTGTACTGAACGATGAACCTGCGTGCACGAATGGAAAAACGTTATTTTTTTCGGATGAATCCAGCTTCTGTTTACAGCATCATGATGGTCGCATCCGTGTTTGGCGACATCGCGGTGAACGCACATTGGAAGCGTGTATTCGTAAACGCCATACTGCCGTATCACCCGGCGTGATAGTATATGGTGCTATTGGTTACACGTCTCTGTCACCTGTTGTTCGCATTGGCGCCACTTTGAATAGTGTACATTACATTTCAGATGTGTTACGACCCGTGGCTCTACCCTTCATTTGATCCCTGCGAAACTCTACATTTGAGCAGGATAATGCACGACCGCATGTTGTAGGTTCTGTACGGGCCTTTATGGATACAGAAAATGTTCGACTGCTGCCCTGGCCAACACATTCTCCAGATCTCACCAATTGAAACCGTCTAGCCAATGGTGGCCGAGCAACTGGCTCTTCACAATACGCCAGTCGCTACTCTTAATGAACTGTGGTATCGAGTTGAGGCTGCATGAGCAACTGTACCTGTACACGCCATCCAAGCTCTGTTTGACTCAATGCGCAAGCGAAGCAAGGCCGTTATTACGGCCAGAGGTGGTTGATCTGGGTACTGATTTCTCAGGATCTATGCACCCAAATTGCGTGAAAATGTAATCACATCTCAGTTTTCAATGAACACCCGTTTATCATCTGCATTTCTTCTTGGTGTAGCGATTTTAATGGAAAGTAGTGTATTTTCACACCTCAGGAGTAAGATGATGGTTGAAATTTCATGTGAAAGTCCTGTCGCAGCAAATACGCTTTATTTTCATTACTGACACCCCAATTCATCTACCATACCCGTGGCACTCTCACCCTTATTTCGCGATAATACAAAACGTACCGACCTTCTTTGAACTTTTTGGGTGCCCTCCGTCAGTCCTATCTAATGCGGATGTCACACCACACAGCAGTACTCCAAAGAGGGTGGAAAAGCGTGGTGTCAGTTGCCTCTTTAGCAAACCTACCACATTTTCTAAGTGCTCTGCCAATGAATCGCTGTCTTGGTTTCCTTCTCCCACAATATTATACTATCAGCGTGATCGTTTCAGGAACAGTTATTCGTAATTGTCACGTCTAAGCATTTAGATTAGCTTACAGCCATTAGATTTGTGTCATTTATCGTGTAAGCAAAATTTAGCGGATTCCTTTTAGTACTCATGTGCGTGACTTCACGCTTTTCATTATTTAGAGTCAATTGCCACTTTTTCCACCACACGGGTATCTTGTGTTAATCATTTTGCAATTCGTTTTGATTATCTGATGACTTTCCAAGATAGCAAATGACAGAATAATCTGCAAACGATGTAGGAAGGTTGCTCGCATCATTCAAATCGTTGATGTACATCAGAACAACAGTGGGCTTATAACGCTTCCTAGGGGAACACCGCCGGCCGCGCTGGTCTCTCGGTTCTAGGCGCGCAGTCCGGAACCGCACGACTGCTACGGTCGCAGGTTCGAATCCTGCCTCGGGCATGGATGTGTGTGATGTCCTTAGGTTAGTTAGGTTTAAGTAGTTCTAAGTTCTAGGGGACTGATGACCACAGCTGTTAGATCCTATAGTACTAAGAGCCATTTGAACCATTTTTTTTATGGGAACACCAGATATCACTTCTGTTATATTCGATGACCTTCCGTCAGTTATTACGAACTCTGACTTTTCTGAAATCAAATCATGAATCCAGTCGCACAACTAGGTGATACTCCACAGGCAAGCAATTTGATTAAAAGTCGAATGTGAGGGACGGTATCAAAAGCTTTCTGGAAATCTAAAAATATGGAAACAATCTGACGTCCCCTGTCGATAGCACTCATTACTTAGTGAAAATAAACAGCTATTTGTGTTTCATAACGGAATGTTTTCTGAATCCGTGTAGGCCAATTGTCAATACATAGTTTTCTTCGCGGTAATTTCATAATGTTCGAGCAAAGTATATGTCCCAAAATCCTACTGCAAAACGACGTTAGTGATATGGGTCTTTAATTCAGCGCATTACACCTGTTTCCTTTTTCGAGTATTCTTGTGACTTGTGCAACTTTCCTGTTTTTGGTTACGGATCTTTCTATGGACGAGCGGTTGCGTAACATCGCTATGTATGGAACTATAGTATCAGTATAATTGTAAGTTAGCTTGCGTCATGGTCACAATGTGTAAGTTGTGGAAAAAATTGGTGTTATGTTTAAGTTGCATGAAACTCACTTGGAATAAGAAAATGCTATCTGACATTGAAATCGACGTAAAAGATTGGGTCGACACCAACTCTAGCCACACTACAAGTAAAGGGTTCGGCTGAATCGGAAAATTAATTAATTTAATCATAAGAAAAAAGACTCGTAAGAGAACATTCACCATACTATCACTCGTGAAGAATCGGATGTAATTATTAGTTTGGTCCACGCATTGTTCATGTGAATCAAATATTAAAATAAAGTAAATAATGCGTGAGCACTGTGTATAAGAGCAGCTTGCAACAGCACTCCTGAAAACATCTATTCTAAAGAATTTGTTTTCAATAAAAAGGGAACACTAATTATTGGACCTGTGCACAAGGAAACGCTATGGATGGGCTAACAAAGAAACTACAAGGTAAATGGCGTACGTAATAGAGGCATAACATCGGTGCACAGGATAAGATTGATGGCAAAATTATTTATTCCTTAAAACATTGATGTAATGCACCTATACAAGTGCTGTTGCCTGGTAACAAAGTATAATTTCTTGTGAAACGGTACACGATTCACAACACACTCGTATGCCCATGTGGTTTGCAGACACACAATTTCTACATACCGTGGTCAAGTTTTAAACCACGCAGCCGCGAACAAATAACGTTTTCCAGATGGCACATCTGAATAGACGATGGGTGATGGCAGTGGGCCAACAAACTCTAATATTAAACCACATGGATGGCTTCCCACGGACATAAGGTAAATGACACACAGGAAACTCACGAAGAGGGAAAATTATTAAGGTTCAGGAAAGATTATGACGTATACGGACGCAGTTGCAGGCAGACAAACATTCACACTGAACTGAGGGCGCACTTCTTACATACGCAACACCTGTGTCTTACGTTCTTCTTACGGATCAAATTCTGCATTTGGAATCAAACTGAAAGCCTGCAAAAGCCTTGCATTCCTTGTTGCGACAAGGTTAAACGATCTTCATAAGACGATACGCGATACCAAAACCTAAGAGCTCCCCTCTCGCTACGAGACAAGGCGCCAAGCGGTTAAACCAACTCACCGTCCTTCGAAGAGAGCTCGCCTGCAGTCTCTCGGCGCGCTGGAAGCAGACTGCCCATCTCACACACTCCAACGTCTCCCACGCGAATCCGTGGCCAGGAAAACCCAAAGATGAGACTTCCGCCACCAACCTAACACGGGTAACTTTCACGCAAATAGAGCAAACCTCTTTGCCTACCTGAAAAATATAGGGGTTGCCCATTCTGTACGACTACCGCTGATTCTCTGCAGCAGATTAAACCACCGTATAGCAACATGAAACACACCCACATTCATTCACTCACGCCTGCCAGAGAGTTTTGTATCACTGGAAAGTAAATAAAATGATAATGAAAGGGGACTAGAGTGAAGCTTGCCAAAGGTTCGGTAATGATTTGAGCAACCATATAGTGGTATTCTATGAGCCCCACGGTCATTCTGATAATTCACATTACTGCCAAGAACTACATGACCATCCTGGCTGATCAGGTCAATCTCATGGTGCAACGTTTGTTCCAGAATGAGGATCCTGTTTTCAGAGACCATACGGCCTTGTTCACACAGATCGATTTTTTCAGGAGCGATTTTGTAAAGACGAGAATCTGTTGTTGCATCTCCCGCGGCCACCACGGTCACCAGTTCTCAAATTTATTGAACTTTTGTCATCTACTTTGCAGATAGGGTTGCATCATCGCTGTACGCCTATGTCATAGTTACCTGAACTTGTCACTATTTTGCAGGAACAATGATGTAAAATTGCCTTGTCAAAAACACGGTACGTTTAATTACCACTCCGAAAAGACTGGAAGCTTTTTCCACGCCAACGATTTTCCGAGGCCATATGAGGCATAATGCTGTGTTGCGTGTTTGGTGTTTGTGTATTTTGGTCCACCCACTGAACCGGTACTTTAACCGTTGCTATTGAGAGTCCTCAAAGACAGTGCATAAGAGTTGTTGTGGATTTTGACCTCCCAGGAGGAACTTCAAATTGTGTTAGGATTTTGTATCTGTCACTACGCCACAATATTCGGGGCCTAACAATCAAGGATAACTACCTTGAGTTCATTAGTACAATCCTTTCAAATACTTTCTGTGGGAGCGTCCAGAAATTGTCACACTAGATGCTTGCCGTTATGTGACTACATGAGCCTCCACAACCAAGAGAGGAAACCTGACAATATATGACCACAGAATAAGTAACACGCACTGCGTAAAACACGATAACCGATTTATAGGCAGAATGAATGGAGAGTATTATTTCAACATACCGGTTCAACATTCCTCTTCAGTTTTGATGTCCACGAGCAAATGAAAAACAGGTCCATTGGGTTAGAAGGTGAAATGCAGTGCCATGGCCAGTGTGGTCACAGGATCTCATTCCTACCTATTTTTCACAATGGGATTACACCGAGTATTTAGCCTCTGGAAATTCAAAGTTAGTTTATAGGCTCCTATTCATATGTCTCATTATACAACAGGCAGCACAGATATTTGCAGAAAAACTCATTCTCGGTCGTTATGCTTTGTTTGGCACTAATAGTCGTCACGTCGACAAAAACCTATGAAGTTTAGCTGTTGTTATGAGGTATAAGTTATTTGCTAGAATAAAAAACTAAATGTCCATTTCCCACCGCTAATCTTTATCACAATGCACTCAGCTTTTTGATGCTCTACCATATGTGTAATTCTATGGCTGAAGATTTAGGAAAGCCTGGAGATGACATAGACAGCAAAGACAGTAAAGAAAAATTGCAACATCTTAATGGCGGCACTCAGTAAACGCTGAACTGGATATGTAAATGGTTAGTGCTACTATAAGACGTATGTATGTTGTATGCCCTCTACATTCTGTAAGGGAAGAAAAATTATTCAGTACATTTCTTAACAAGCAATGGCAATTAATGTTATTGGTTTGTGAGAAAATCCCTCACAAGCGCCAGGTAAGTTGGTGGAAAAGTCACCATAATGTGTTGAATTTCAACAGTGACAGGATAGTGGGAAACTGAAGTATCGGTTTTTCCAGTAGTCATGTTAACGTTGGTCAGAATCCAAGACAGTCATCATAATATGTAATGCACAATATCCTCAACGCTACATTAAATCACAATGCCTCCACGCGGCTGGAGCCTGAGAGAACATTCATATTGGTCACTGGAGCATAGGGAATACTACAGTCTTGTCTAGAAGGTTGAGTCAGTTAACATACAGGCTGTTCAGAAATTCCCGTTACAAGCTTCTAGGAGTTGTAAAGGGAAGTGAGTAGATAATATTTAGAATAGGAACGCATGGCATGTCCGGAAAAGTTTCCACGCTACAGCCGTTTGAAAACATGTTAGCTAGATATGTATGCAACAGGCTAGTCATGATGAAGGCGGGGGGGGGGGGGGGGGGTTATGTCGAATCGCTGATGACATTTGAAGTTTGTCTTACCTCTCTTACCTGGTTCGAACTTCACTCACGTGTCTGCGAATACTGGAGCAACATGGGCACTTTTGCAGAATGCACCGACTTGATTCTTCTGAATTCCACAGCTCACTGCAATGGAAGAGCTGAAGTTAAAATCTACTCGGTTATTAGGCAGCATCATGTTTCTTCTAAAATGATAGACGTTTCGACCCCTATGCTGAGATCTTCCTCAGGATCTTCTGATGTCCACTACTGCTAGAACACAGAGAGATTGAAACGTCGATCATTTTAGAAGAAACATGACGCGGCCTAATAACCCAGACGATTTTAACTTCAGTGACAACGGCCACGAAAGGCTGCAGACTTACATAATGGAAGAGCTGTTCGTCACCTTTATCAAGAGCGTTCTCCACAACGTCAGTGACTGTGGTCCTCCAAGGAGACGCCAAAATGGAGGAGGCCGTATTGTATCGCGTTGAGGAGAACCCATCAACGAGTACACAAGCAATTTCTTTGGCGATTAATATGTGGAACTGTAAAATAAGTGATGTTCATCTTTATACATAATCAGTAACTGTAAAACTTGTCGTGGTACCAACATGCCTTCATACGGTTGGAAGTTCGAAACGGAAAACACCCTATATAGCCATGCTTGACGCGAGACAAGTACACACATAGACAATGTGGCAACGTCTTGTGCTCCAGTGACTGTTTTAAGATAACTTCTACTGCTGTGGATTATCTTGTCACGGCAGAGAGACGTATGCCGATTGTGTAGCGTCCAATAACAACATGGACACAGGAATGTCACCATATCATTTTTCCAGTTAACTGCCGTTAAGTGCCGTTGCCTTAGTAATTGGCATGTGAGTGCTAATGCATACGTAACGCAATACTTCACGTTGTCTTGCTATGCTGACCTACCTCGGTAAGAGGAGATTCAAAACTTGTCCCAGGCGGCACGGTGTTTACATTTAGCACCCACAGATACATTTAGGTTTTGGGTTGCCGAGAGAATGGCACTGGATCAGTCGCCAGATGTTACTTCTAATTAACTCCAGCACAGAATTGAAGGAGGTTGAAATGAAGTACCGTTATCTATCATCGCGACTTCGTTTGTCTCGATGCCCAGCCGATTTGGTGCTGTTGTTGATCCCGTAAGGTGCAGCTCGGTGTACTAAATGTCGCATACTGTAAAGCTCTACATCAGCTTCAGATATAATTATGTACTTTTCCCATTGTGCTATATCAGCACAAATAAACAGAATTTCGTTATTTACTACTTACTGATGCAGTTGTATTGACCAGCATATAACACACCATTTCGGGGCTGAGACCTGTGTGCTAGTCTTGGCTACCAAGGTGAGATTCTGCTTGCAAGGGGAAGAAGATTGAAGGATTTCGTTCGGGCTTGGAGATGGTGAGCAGGTCTTTCCTTAATTCTCCAAAATGAGTAGTGGTCCGAACGGAGTATACTCATTTCAAGGAGAAATAATTTTCTCATGAAGGGCTGATTTTTTTCTCCAGCACAAGCTGCAGAGGAACTGAAAGACCTGACGGAAATCTTGAGCAGCAAATGGCCCCTTATTATGGCTAGAACGCCTAGATGTTAAAAATTTCCAGGAGAACTTCAGAAGTCGCCAAATCGAGGCTTGGGTCACTATGAGTCGTAGGGTGTAGAAGTCGTGTCCTCTTGGCTTGAGGTTGTACTTTCGTGATGTTGATTTCGGCTTGATCAATTCCGCTTTTGAAGACGTGTGTTTCCGATCAGCGAGTGTACAGACCATCAATAGGTGGAGACTTCAGATTAACCGTGGAGCCAGAAAGCTAGCTGGACACAGTGATGTCTGACTTGACGAGGCGGACGTGGTGAAGATTTTATTGTAGCTAATAAATGATAATAACTTCCGCGGAAATTTGAGTGGATGTTTTCGTGTAATTCTTTGCCTTGTAACGACCGAGTTATATCCGCTGAAGAGTTCCTGTTTTATTCCCGGGCAAATAGTTGCCTCAAAAGCTGCTGCAAGTAGGGAAAAACTTGTCATTATTTTTTTTCGGAAAATCCGTTACATGTTGAGGTTGCGGTATTAGAATTCTACAGAGTGAGTACCTGGATGGAGGATGCGTGAGTGATGAAGTCGAGCAATCACGAGTCGCACAGCAGAGAACCTGTTATTTGCATTAGGTCAGGAAAAATGCTGATAACATTGGAGTTAAAACTGATATCTTGCCTCTTCCGGGAATTCAGCCAGGTAACACTTTCAACGACAGCCGATATTTCGGCGGGAGAACATCCCGCCATTTTCAAGGCAAACTGCAACGGACAGGTGACGTACATGCAAATTTAAAACCTCGGTTTTCGGACTGAAGCAAGAAAGATAACGCACACAGTGAACACTAGTGCCACCAAGGATTACCAGAGTCAGAGCTATCGATAGTGAGACTACGAATTCGCAGTTGAGGTAGCATTGACTCTGTCCCTCTCTTTTTTGACAAGGGAGAGAGCCGGATTCCAAACACAGAAACCTCCATCCCCATTACCGATGTTGCTCGCTAATTTAATCTCAACTGCCTCCTTAATAACACTGTCCCACTAGCTGGACGTACATGCCAATATATAACATGGGGTGACCAGTATCCAAGCAATGTTCGCAAATAGCAGATCTACTTGGCTGCTTTAATCGTGTGTGCCGTTTATGCTCAGTACATCGGTCCTCCACAGTGCTGATAGTTTGACCAATATATGCCATGCCGCAGCTACGAGGAATACGATATACACCCGCCTTACGCAGTCCCAGATCATCCTTAATGAAACTCAAAAGCGCTCTAATTTTAGATGGAGGTCGGAAAACACATTTTATATCGTATTTCCGTGAAGTACGACCGACCTTGTTGGACGTGTTTCCTACGTAAGGCACAAATGCAGTAGACTTAGGTGTTGACTCAGAATTATCGTCAGTCACCCAATGTACAGTTGGTCGATAGCGCAACGCACGTTCAATCTGTCTATCACTATAACCATTTTGACGAAATGTAAGCTCAAAATGGAACAGCTCAGCTGGCAAAGTCTCAGCTTCAGAAACGACATATGTCCTGTGTACCAAGGTGCGAAGTACCCCTTCACGCTGAGCCGGATGGTGACAACTATTAGCCTGTAAGTACAAGTCGGTATGAGTACGTTTGCTGTAGACTGCATGTCCCAATGATCCATGAAATAAATCTCCTTTGTTCGTTTTCCGTATTTGTTGAGACGGAAGTATGGA
Organism: Schistocerca serialis cubense; assembly: GCF_023864345.2. Taxonomy (NCBI): domain Eukaryota; kingdom Metazoa; phylum Arthropoda; class Insecta; order Orthoptera; family Acrididae; genus Schistocerca; species Schistocerca serialis. The sequence goes on from NC_064646.1 coordinate 358,771,547, forward strand.
CCGAAACAAGAAAAACTGCCCAGTAAACATGGACTGTAAGAGGCTCAGGTTAAAAGCTATGCTTACTTGTTCAATGGGAAGAGATGTGTTTTACAGTAGCTTAGGTGAAGAAGAGCCCATAGCTTTTATGGCACGCACTTCAGTACCCATGTTTACCGGACACTTTTTTCTTGTTTTGGTCCATACTACCACCTCTCAAAAATAGGGGAAACAAGGAGCTTGCAGTAGAAGAGATTTGTTCCAGGGTATCGAAGGCGATGAACATCGCAGAGCTCTTCGGGTTTACATTTTGAAGCCCACGTTTACTGCACTTTTTTGCTGGAAGAATCTTGTAGTTTCAACTGTATACGTTTACGACAAAAATTATGATACATCCTGTACAGAAGAAAACGATGAAATTCTTGAACAAATAAGTCCTGTGTATATTCAGAAAACACATCTAAAATCTTTACGCTTTGTTGCAAAACTGCTGCTGACTAAGAGCTTAAAGAGACCAAACAAGTAATTAACTGGAACTGCTATTAGCAGTTCGTGGTTCTAAGCGTTCCTGAGTTTTGATCACGGGACCCTGGCTCGAGTCCCTGTAGGGACTGACAATTTCTTCACTGGGGACTGGGTGTGTGTACTGTCTTCATAGTAGTTTCATCATCATCAACTTGCATCTAGTCCAGATGACGTAAATATATGAAGGCTTGCACTACGCGGCTGTACTCCGCGGAATGGGGCTCCCAGCCTGAGCCGCGGCGGCTTCTTTGAGGGCGCGAGCACGATCCTACTCGCGCCACTTGTGCCTGCATTCCATCGGTTCTGACCCTCGTCGCATCATCTTTGCTTTGTTATATGTTCCCCCTGGGCATGACTGGTGGCAAGTGGTGTGTGGTACGCGGAGTTGGACGGGTGTGCCTGAGCACTCGGCGTCCGGCTGATTAAGGAGTTGTGCCATGGCGACCAGCTTTTCCTGCAGCGTTGGCCGTTGCTACAGGCGAGTTTAGCGGACAAGGAACGTGTGCAACCTGTTGACGAAGTGCATCACTGAACTGTGGTGTGCTAAGTACTCCGAGATGTACTGAACAACTTGTTAGCGTCTACGAACACGAGGGTATTATCCGGCATGAGAGGCACTGATGGGAGAATGACCATTGTTAATGCATGCGGGGTTTTTGTGGTGTCTCTCCTTCGAATAGTATTTTGTCGAGTTGAGAACAGGCATCCATTTTGGTTTATTAACAGTAAATATTGCAGTAGACATATGGGGCTTCGAAGCCAAGTGCAGCTATAAGCGAGAGGAAAATCTCGTAGCACTTACCGGGTACAGAACAAAAGTTTCAAAAATATCTTGCACCGGTGCCCAGACAAAGATCTCTGCCCAAGAGATGAAAACACTGCCTATATGGATCTACCTGTTATGCGCCTCTGCCCATGCAGGGACAGGAATGCAGGAGAGAAGTAGATCACCGAGACGTTTCGGCGGTGTCGTGAAGTTCCATTGTGTAAAGAGATGGTGGCCATAAAAATTCGCGAGTTTCCATGTTCACAATGGACTGGACACTGTCAAGGTAGCAATCAAGTGGTGTGGTCCCTCTGTCCGCCGAGTTTTTTGAGAAGCCTCAGGCATTTGGAAGAATGTTAGAATGGAACACAAAATTTATGGCGGGTCTGAAATGGTCTATGTTGGGACACAAGAGCACTTCTCTTACTTTAGCCAAGGCACCTTGTCTGACATGCTGTAACGTTCGGCCCACCCAGATAATTATGTCTCTGATAAACGTGTTGTTCACTTTAGGGCCTAAGCCGAAAGTCAAAACACGCTGCCTAAAGCGGCTATGGGAAAAACAGTTTGGGAGCATAACTTCATCCACGGGAAATTGTGAGTCACGGATTGGCTGCTTCTCCAGCAGGGAAAAGTATATTATTGTTTTCAGTTACAATAAGCCAAAGGGCAGAGCAGACGAGTTAGATGGAAGATTGGTTCAAATGGCTCTGAGCACTATGGGACTTAACTTCTGAGGTCATCAGTCCCCTAGAACTTACAACTACTTAAACCTAACCAACCTAAGGACATCACACACATCCATGCCCGAGGCAGGATTCGAACCTACGACCGTAGCGGTCGCGCGATTCCAGACTGTAGCGCCTAGAACCGCTCGGCCACACCGGCCGGCTTAGATGGAACACATGGAGATCATGGAGTATTGTGATTGGCATGAAACCATTTTGGGAGACAGCTGCATGAGTACCTTTTTCGAGTTTACCAACGTAGTATAACTTCTGTGTAGAATAAATGTCAAATTTTATTCAACTTTAGGCAATTTCAGATTGTGTTATCCATGTTTTAAGCCAGAGTAAGCACATTCAACATATAGATACTCTTTGCAAATCAGTCGCCACCCAGTGGTCTACCGATTAGTTGTTGCAATTATTTGTGTTGCGAACAGTTCATCATTTATTTGTCTTCTCACTTAACTTTTGTTGTTTGTGCTGTTTTATGATCAATAAACTTTTGCCATAATTTTTTATAAAACATCAATCCTGTGTTGAAATACACTCCTGGAAATGGAAAAAAGAACACATTGACACCGGTGTGTCAGACCCACCATACTTGCTCCGGACACTGCGAGAGGGCTGTACAAGCAATGATCACACGCACGGCACAGCGGACACACCAGGGAACCGCGGTGTTGGCCGTCGAATGGCGCTAGCTGCGCAGCATTTGTGCACCGCCGCCGTCAGTGTCAGTCAGTTTGCCGTGGCATACGGAGCTCCATCGCAGTCTTTAACACTGGTAGCATGCCGCGACAGCGTGGACGTGAACCGTATGTGCAGTTGACGGACTTTGAGCGAGGGCGTATAGTGGGCATGCGGGAGGCCGGGTGGACGTACCGCCGAATTGCTCAACACCTGGGGCGTGAGGTCTCCACAGTACATCGATGTTGTCGCCAGTGGTCGGCGGAAGGTGCACGTGCCCGTCGACCTGGGACCGGACCGCAGCGACGCACGGATGCACGCCAAGACCGTAGGATCCTACGCAGTGCCGTAGGGGACCGCACCGCCACTTCCCAGCAAATTAGGGACACTGTTGCTCCTGGGGTATCGGCGAGGACCATTCGCAACCGTCTCCATGAAGCTGGGCTACGGTCCCGCACACCGTTAGGCCGTCTTCCGCTCACGCCCCAACATCGTGCAGCCCGCCTCCAGTGGTGTTGCGACAGGCGTGAATGCAGGAACGATTGGAGACGTGTCGTCTTCAGCGATGAGAGTCGCTTCTGCCTTGGTGCCAATGATGGTCGTATGCGTGTTTGGCGCCGTGCAGGTGAGCGCCACAATCAGGACTGCATACGACCGAGGCACACAGGGCCAACACCCGGCATCATGGTGTGTGGAGCGATCTCCTACACTGGCCGTACACCACTGGTGATCGTCGAGGGGACACTGAATAGTGCACGGTACATCCAACCCGTCATCGAACCCATCGTTCTACCATTCCTAGACCGGCAAGGGAACTTGCTGTTCCAACAGGACAATGCACGTCCGCATGTATCCCGTGCCCCCAACGTGCTCTAGAAGGTGTAAGTCAACTACCCTGGCCAGCAAGATCTCCGGATCTGTCCCCCATTGATCATGTTTGGGACTGGAAGAAGCGTCGTCTCACGCGGTCTGCACGTCCAGCACGAACGCTGGTCCAACTGAGGCGCCAGGTGGAAATGGCATGGCAAGCCGTTCCACAGGACTACATCCAGCATCTATACGATCGTCTCCATGGGAGAATAGCAGCCTGCATTGCTGCGAAAGGTGGATATACACCGTACTAGTGCCGACATTGTGCATGCTCTGTTGCCTGTGTCTATGTGCCTGTGATCTGTCAGTGTGATCATGTGATGTATCTGACCCCAGGAATGTGTCAATAAAGTTTCCCCTACCTGGGACAATGAATTCACGGTCTTCTTATTTCAATTTCCAGGAGTGTATTAACGTTCTATCAATAACTGACTTCAACAGTGACAAGGCCATCATTTCATTAAATTATTTCAACGCTCATGTTGTATTTAAGAGGCATAACCTCCAATGTAGATTACCAACGCCAACCACTTTCAAAGGAGAGACCCATTTCAGCGGTTGCATAGCGAGGTAGACATGTGGAAAGCTTGAAGTTAAAGTGATTTTTGTCAGGTCATAAACTCGTAGTCGCCTTTCGCCTTTCAAATCAAACCACAACACCAGTGTTGTCTTTCAATTTGCGGCCCTGCCAGGATTCTGAACTCATGATACCTTTTGTGACCATCGAATTCAGCTATGTTGAAATTCAGTTGGGATACTGAGGTAAATTAGCTTGACATAACCATAATAATTTCTGGCGGTAAATACATTGCTGATTTGCAAATTTGTGCATGTTGTTTGTTTGTATTTTCGGTATTTCTTATTGTGGCTTCTGTGTTACTTCTTGATTGCTACTGATGGAGAATGGCGTTGTGTTAACTTGTGCAATGGTTGATGATTTGAGGTTCATGTATGTTATCGTAGATTACGATTGCATTGTGGGGGATTTAGAATTGGTGCTACACTAGGGAAAAATTTCAGGGTAGAACTGTGTGGCATTACGATGAGAAGCATTGAAACCTCTCGAATGTAGAAACCCAAACGCATGCTCTCTGAAAGCAAGTGTGTTTGCTCCAAAGTAGTGACAATATCCTAAGCTCGTCACAATTGAATCAATGTCACACTGGTAGCACTGATCGAGAGAAAGTAGCGGAGCATTCTCAAACGATTGTAGTAGCTGATCTTGCAGGTATGTCGAACGCGCAATTTACTGATTATGACGAGAAAATTCATTCAAACGAGAGCTAAGGTGAAACCGCTGCAGAACGTCATCTAGAATCTGCAGGCATGGCAAGAAGCACGTCACAGAGCGATGGAACCATGTTCGTAGTGGCCTGAAAGTAGTAGTGGAGGATCTACAGGGTGTTTCAAAAGTGACCGGTATATTTGAAACGGCAATAAAAACTAAACGAGCAGCGATAGAATTACACCGTTTGTTGCAATATGCTTGGGACAACAGTACATTTTCAGGCAGACAAACTTTCGAAATTACAGTAGTTACAATTTTCCACAACAGATGGCGCTGCAAGTGATGTGAAAGCTATAGAAGACAACGCAGTCTGTGGGTGCGCCATTCTGTACGTCGTCTTTCTGCTGTAAGCGTGTGCTGTTCACAACGTGCAAGTGTGCTGTAGACAACATGGTTTATTCCTTAGAACAGAGGATTTTTCTGGTGTTGGAATTCCACCGCCTAGAACACAGTGTTGTTGCAACAAGACGAAGTTTTCAACGGAGGTTTAATGTAACCAAAGGACCGAAAAGCGAAACAATAAAGGATCTGTATGAAAAATTTCAACGGACTGGGAACGTGACGGATGAACGTGCTGGAAAGGTAGGGCGACCGAGTACGGCAACCACAGAGGGCAACGCGCAGCTAGTGCAGCAGGTGATCCAACAGCGGCCTCGGGTTTCCGTTCGCCGTGTTGCAGCTGCGGTCCAAATGACGCCAACGTCCACGTATCGTCTCATGCGCCAGAGTTTACATCACTATCCATACAAAATTCAAATGCGGCAACCCCTCAGAGCTGCTACCATTGCTGCACAAGAGACATTCGCTAACGATATAGTGCACAGGATTGATGACGGTGATATGCATGTGGGCAGCATTTGGTTTACTGACGAAGCTTATTTTTACCTGGATGGCTTCGTCAATAAACAGAACTGGCGCATATGGGGAACCGAAAAGCCCCATGTTGCAGTCCCATCGTCCCTGCATCCTCAAAAAGTACTGGTCTGGGCCGCCATTTCTTCCAAAGGAATCATTGGCCCATTTTTCAGATCCGAAACGATTACTGAATCACGCTATCTGGACATTCTTCGTGAATTTGTGGCGGTACAAACTGCCTTAGACGACACTGCGAACACCTCGTGGTTTATGCAAGATGGTGCCCGGCCACATCGCACGGCCGACGTCTTTAATTTCCTGAATGATTATTTCGATGATAGTGTGATTGCTTTGGGCTATCCGAAACATACAGGAGGCGGCGTGGATTGGCCTCCCTATTCACCAGACATGAACCCCTGTGACTTCTTTCTGTGGGGACACTTGAAAGACCAGGTGTACCGCCAGAATCCAGAAACAATTGAACAGCTGAAGCAGTACATCTCATCTGCATGTGAAGCCATTCCGCCAGACACGTTGTCAAAGGTTTCGGGTAATTTCATTCAGAGACTACTCCATATTATTGCTACGCATGGTGGATATGTGGAAAATACCGTACTATAGAGTTTCCCAGACCGCAGCGCCATCTGTTGTTGAAAATTGTAACTACTGTAATTTCGAAAGTTTGTCTGCCTGAAAATGTACTGTTGTCCCAAGCATATTGCAACAAACGGTGTATTTCTATCGCTGCTCGTTTAGTTTTTATTGCCGTTTCAAATATACCGGTCATTTTTGAAACACCCTGTAAATTTGAGGTCTTTGTGTGATTCACGCTGGAAGCGGAGAAGAAGAGGCACTACAGAGAAAATGTAACCATAAAGGAGGTGAGGGAAGTAATCACTAAGGAAACGAAGAACGTATGTATGGTAACTGAACAGCTTGTTGAAAGTGTAGAACACATAAGGAAGAATTCTTGGGTGTTAAAGAAAAGGGAGAAAGCGTCAAGAAAAACCGGACAGAGACGCGAGAGATCGCAAGGTAAGTAGCACGCAAGGACGCTTGATTAGCTAAAGAACAAGTAAAATAGGCCCAAAGAGGAATGTGTAAAACCAAAAAGGTTCTTACCAACGGGGAAGAGGAACGCAGGAAAAGATTGACGAGAACGTAAAGCGCATCAAGTAGATCGAGACTAAACAGGCAGGAATATCAGAGGTTAAAGAAGAGCATATTCGGATGACCACACACACAGCAAACGACCTAGCAAAAGATGTCCAGCAAGAACGACAGCGGATTGCGGAATTGGAATAACGTTCATCATCATGGAAGAAGAGGAGAGCATGTGTAATGACATTTCAATACGCAATATGAGGCTACAGCACCAGCACAAAGGCAAACACCCCAGAACACACCAGCCACCATAGGGCGCACGACAGAGAGCGCCGTCGGTGACGCAAATTGTAGCAGAAACCGAAACACAGCTCAATTGTGTACGTCCTTGGCGGACGGAACCACTAATCTGTGAATCTGACGACACAATACGAGGCCTTAACAGTGCACAAGGATCGTTTGGACACCGATTCATAGAGACGCATCCTGCAGAAACGAGGGAAAGACCGTTTGCAAGAAATGTCAAACCTTTCGGCAAAAAATATTTCTTATGCATTCAAAATTTCCGAGTGTACAAATAGAACAACAATACATTACATCCAAAAAGTTGGATAACTCATGACAATAAAGTCCTACCGGAATCGTGGCCACTAAAATACACACTGGAATTAATTTTATTGAGGGGTCGGTCGTGGAACATAGGCGTAGTGTTGCTGAGTGCTGTCTCTCACACAAAGAACTTAAGGACGCGTTCCTTAAACACATGTTGGTCTCCGGACGCAAAATAAAGAATCAAGCAGGAGATTATGCTGGGCATAGGCCTAGAAGCTTCAGGATTCTGTAGCCTAGTGAAGTTTTTTGCGTCGCTAATTAAGAAGAAACGGTTTTTGGACCAGTCGGACAGCTCCAAGGAAATCATGAGGAACTGTTACGTCAAATTACCTCTGCACTACCAACAACTCCTTATCGGACAGGGTAACCATTCCACTGAATCATTCAAAATAGTGCTACGCGAATTATACCACGTCAACGTAATAGAAAACGCAAGATGCAGGAACAGAAACAATTACCCGTATTCGCAAGACTCGTCAGCGAGTAATGACAACAGACGAAATGGGGAAAATTATTGATCACAGACAAACAACAACACAAAGTATAGAAGGTATAAGCAGCCACCATGGGAGAACAGAAGTAGATGACACAATCACAATAATTACAACAAATGGCAAAACTGAAACTGGAGGGAACAATGCAATCCAAACCAGTTCCAGCGGGATACTGGAGAACAACAGCAGTAAAGAAACGACTGGTAGAACGACAGTCAATGTCAGCAAGAAAACCAACAAGATCATAATATCCACATTAGGGCACCCAATCCATCAGAGAGGAAACGCACCATAAGTCTAAATACAAACTGACGCTCGGCTGCTGCGGACACGGTTCAAAACAAGGCCGCAGGAACTATCGGAACGAGCGATATCAGGATGTTAGAATATGAAGACAAGAGAGCTTTTGCCTGCGGAAAAGGAAGTCATGATTTGACTAGATCTACGTCCTATTATTCACCTCAGTGTAGGCAACTCAGTCTGAGAAGTAATGTAGACAGTAGAAGCCACTGCACGGCAATATCGGAATCTGCATACACGAGATATATTGTGAATCACCCATTGCATTCACGCTAAAAAAAAACGAAAATCACTGGCGCACTGAGAGGAAAGCAACTAGACGTGCCGATATAAATCCGGTTGATGTTCAGCTCCCAAGGACATATCTTGGAAGCGAACATTCTGATCGTCCCTTCGCTAGCAATTGAAATAACATTCGGCATGGATTTCCTGAACCAACATCAGGTCACATTGAACGGGGGACGAGGAGATTTCACATTGGAAAAAGATGTTGTCAGAAAAGTTACATACACTGATAACGCAAAATGTGCTCAATTTCCTGCCCAATGCTTCAACCTAAATTACACCGCAAAATGGGAGGAAGATAGAAGTCAATCGTGACGTCGTGAGCATAGTCGCACCACGCAAGAGGATGAACTAACTCAACTGGAGATACACTATGCTACTGAGAACATGTTAAAGAACTTAGAAAATAATTCAACGAATGACAAGGAGGATCTGGCAGAAATGTTACTTGAAAACGCGAATGTATTTCCGCCAAAAGCAGGACCTACCCGTAGTTTTGAATAAGCTTTCTGAGTGCGGGAGGACACAACATTCTTCGTGCCAGCTTACCAGATTCTATGGGAAAAAACAAGTCCTTACTCACGGCTAAGCTCTGCAATAACAGATTCACTAGATGGGCACTCATGCTACAGGACTACTGTTTTACAATTATGCAGGAGGACATCATCACAGGTGTGCTGTCACTTTCACCTGTGAGATTGGAGAGAAGTAGCGAGGACCCATTAAAAGAAGATCAATACAGCATGTATTATATTAAAAAGGTAGTAGTTGAGGATTATCTCAACATGAGCCTAAACGACATCAGCAGAGAAAGAGACAAGGACTTAGCTCTATTTGCTCTAAAGAAGAAGTTAAAGAACAGGACGGAAACTAAGCTCAGGCAATTCTACTTACAAGGGGAGGCCGCCAATTGTGAAATTCAGATCCGATTCATACTGCGCATAATAAAAGCTCATGGCCAGAGGTGTAATGTGGCAAAGCACCAAGATGCACTTGTCAGCCATTGTGGAGAAAATCGACAGTTAAAAGAAACCGTTGCGGTGAAATAATCTCTACGATTACTAACTTTCTACAGCGTGGTGGTGCAGCGGTAAGCGCTCGAGTTCGTAATCCAAAGGTCGCCGGATCGAATCTCGCTCCATGCAACATTTTTTTAGTATTTGTTCTTTGTAATTCATGTATATATATATATATATATATATATATATATATATATATATATATATATATATATATATAATTGCCGGCAATCAGTTGCAACAATTATGCATATAATAAGTTGTTGAAAGTCGTTTGTCGTGGAAAAACTGGCGACCTCGAACATCATTACGTTTTCCGCAAACAAAGTTGTATTTCGCAAATGTTATTAATTGTCTTCATAATGTTAACCAAGTATAGTTAACGGAAGACGTAGAAACGAATACGTATAGCGTAAGTCAACGTTCGAATTAGAATAGAGACCCCACGAACACAAATTTGCTGTGGCAGGTATGACATATAAACTCCGTTACTCGCTCGTTACACTTGAAGGACAAATGTTGAATGGGCCGAAACGAGCCGCCCCATAACAGCATAGTTGCCTACTAACTTCGAAAGAAGGTAGATGCGGTCCCTAGCGCAACTTATAACATCGTCGAAAATCAGTGCGGACGGGACAGCTTTGGTACACCCTGTTAAACAAACGGAAAAATGGAGGCGGTACAATTGGAGAGCGATCCGCCTTCACCAACATGCATAAGCAATTCATTAATAGTTTACATATATATATATATATATATATATATATATATATATATATTTGAATTGCAAAAAACTAATAATAAAAAAATATTGCATGGCGCCAGATTCGATCCGGCGACCTTCGGATTACGAACCCCAGCGCTTACCGCTGCGCTATGACGCTATAGAACATCATTAATCGTAGAGAGTGTTTCACCGCAACTGTTTCTTTTAACTGTCGATTTTCTCGACAACGGCTGACAAGTGCATCTTGGTGCTTTGCCACATTACACCTCTGGCCATGAGCTTTTATTATGCACAGTATGAATCGAATCTGAATTTCGCAATTGGCGGCCTCCCCTTGTTAGTGTGAACGGCAATCATGTTCTTCGCAGCGAAGGGGAAGGAACGCCCTTCAGTGTTAGCATTCCGGATAATTTACGAACAAGATCATCTGGCACACTCACCTTAGTTATGCACATTTTGGGGACAGGGAACGCTACTTGAAATTACGCACAGTGTGCCACTTTAAAGATATGGGCAGACGAAATCGGATGGTTTTGACGGCGTGTTAACCCTGTCTAGAATCAAAGCATGTCACAGTGACAATGCACGCACCTCTGCATCCGACAATTCCACACAAACTAAAATACCTTGCTACAACCCGTTTAATGGGCCTTCTTGTGCGTACAGGTAGGGGGTGTAGTTAAATACTGGTAGTAGTGAAGCTGATATCTAAGTACACTATCTGGTCAAAAGTATCCGGGCACCCTCAAAAACATACGTTTTTCATATTAGGTGCATAGTGCTCCACCTACTGCCAGGTACTCCATATCAGCGACCTCATTAGTCATTACACATCGCGAGAGAGCAGAATGGGGCGCTCCACGGAACTCACTGACTTCGAACGTGGTCGGGTTATTGGGCGTCACTTATGTGATACGTCTGTAGGCGAGGTATCACACTCCTATGCACCCCTAAGTCCAATGTTTTCTATGTGGTATTGAAGTGGAAACGTGAAGGGACTGTTACAGTACAAAAGCGTACGGGCCGACCTCCTCCGTTGACTGATAGAGACCGCTGACAGTAGAAGAAAGTCGTAATGCGTAATAGGAAGACATCTATCAAGACTATCACATAGGAATTCCAAACCGCATCAGGATCTACCGCAAGGACTATGGAAGTTTGGCCGAAGATGAGAAAACTTGGATTTCATGGCCGAGAGGCTGCGCATAAGCCACGCATCACGCAGGTAAATGCCAAACAACGTCTCGCTTGGTGTAAGGAGCATAAGCATTGAACGATTGAACAGTGGAAAAACATTATGTGGAGTGACGAATCACGGTACACAATGTAGCCGTCCGATGGCAGCGTGAGGGTATGGCGAATGCCAGCGTGTGTAGTGTCAACAGTAAAATTCGGAGGCGGTGGTGTTATGGTATGGTCGTGTTTTTCGTGGATGGGCTTGCACCTGTTGTTGTTTTGCATCGCAGCACAGGCCTACATTGATATTTAAGTACCTTCTAGCTTCACACTGTTGAAGAGCAATTCGGGGATGGCGAATGTATCGTTCAACACGATCGAGCACCTGCTCATAATGCACGGCCTGTGATGGAGTGGTTACACGACAATAATATCCCTGTAACTGACTGGCCTGCACAGACTCCTGACCTGAATCCTATAGAACATATTTGGGATTTTTTAACACCGACTTCGCGCCAGGCCTCACCGACAGACCTCGATACCCGTCCTTAGTGCAGCGCTCCGTGAAGAATGGTCTGGCATTCCCCAAGAAACCTTCCAGCACCTGATTGAACGTATGCCTGCGAGAGTGGAAGCTCACATTAACCCACTGGAACTTGAAAGCTTGAAATCAAGAAAATTTCTTGGTATTCATCACATCTGTTATGTGAAACCTGTTATAGAATATGTGTTTATAGTTGTTCATTTAGGTTATAATAAGTGGATTAGCAAATTCTAGGTGATATAGTGTAGATTTCCATTTATTGAACTTCTGTAATTTATTTAATTGTACAACTCCTTGAGGAACATGGACAAATGAATTGCGTGCTCGTTACAGCATCATATGAACATGTTCACTGTTTGCTTGAAAATGGAAGCCATATTTGCACAGAATTTACCATAAGTGACAGCTCCTCGTATAAACATACACCTTTTTGTCACTTGACTGAACCAACCATTTTACCGATGTGACAAATGGCCATTATGTCTTTGGACAGCCCTGCTGCTAGCCATTATCTCGCTCCAAGGAGAATTATTATGTTAGTCAATAAATGATCGCATTATGATCACCTAATTCAACTGTATAATTCTCACAGTAGTGTCTTCTACAAGAACACCATGGTCTATGAGATTATTCTGTTCTTTTCCACGGTATCTTATGCACTGCCCAACAGGCGAATGTATGTTACTTTCCTCTATTTAGTGAAGACGACATTGCGGCTAAGCCACTGTGCAAGTTTATCTCGACTTTCGGATGTGTTATGAGTGGTTTTAAGTGCCCACGCGTTAGGTGCTTGGAGACACGCCATCACCAGTCATGTGATGAAGCCATTTTCAAGGTCTTGGTACTCTGGTGGGGTAATGAGAGCACCATAAACAAAATGTATTTTGAGACACTATTATATACAGAGCGAGTCATGGTGGCGTGGAATAACTCAGGGAAAGAAAGGCAGTAGTAAGAAGGGAGAATGAGGATCAAAAATCACTCTGAGCACTATGGGACTTAACATCTTAGGTCATCAGTCCCCCAGAACTTAGAACTACTTAAACCTAACTAACCTAAGGACACCACACACATCCACGCCCGAGGCAGGATTCGAACCTGCGACCGTAGCAGTCCCGCGATTCCGGACTGCAGCGCCTAGAACCGCACAATCACCGCGGCCGGCGAATGAGGATCAATCTGCATCAAAAAAACAATTTACCTTTTGTATTTTATTACAGTGGCTATCCAACAAGAGAAGGACTGGATGTGTATTTGTAACCATTAAAGGAACGTGTAAATGAGAGCTAATGATATTTATGTTTCAGATGTGCGATTGTTGGAGCAGTTGTCATGAGACAGAGTATCTATGTAGACAAATGGGAGCGTGGGAGAACAGTGGATGCAGTGCCGTGCTATCACAGGTGTACGCATGGTGAGAAATGGTAGTAACACAAATTTCACACACAGACCAGAGACACTTTACACAATGCTTTTAAGACCATTGTAACTGTTAAGGATGTCATGTTTAGTCAGTACGATAATATTTCTTCCTTTCATTTTTATTATGATCACTCATATAATAACAGCCACTAGCCTTGCCACATTGGTAACACTAGTTCCCATCAGATCACCAAAGTTAAGCCTTGTCAGGCTGGACTAGCACTAGGATGGGTGACCATCCAATCTTCCGAGTGCTGTTGGCAACTGGGGTTCAGTCAGCCCTGAGGCAAACTGAGGAGCTACTTGATTGAGAAGTAGCAACTCCGGTCTCGGAAACTGACATATGGTTGGGAGCGTGGTGTGCTGACCACATGTCACTCCATATCTGCATCCGGTGGCGCCTGAGGGTTGAGGATGACACGGCGGCCGGTCGGTACCGCTGGGTCTGTCAGGACGTGTGGACGGAGTTTACAGTTTACAGATAATAATGTATGCATTCAAACAATATTCATTCAAAGACCTCATTTCTGTATTGTTCTATTCATAAGAAATTATTTGTAAAAATCGATGTAAGACCTTGGGACTGAAGTATACAATGAAGACTGTGCAGATCTTGGGACCTGTCAAATCCCCTATCGATACATCCTGTGGGGCTTCGCCAAACAACAGCCTGCAGCTGGTGATGATGACCACATGGCAGTTTGAAGCAGAGTACCTGTGGCATGGGTGGCCCAGAAACCTGCCAAGTGGGGGGCCACTAGCCAGTGGTGAATGAATGCCATGACAGTTGGGGGTCAGCCACCACCTTTGCAGCCTAACTTGAACGAAAGTGGACACGGAACTGCACCACACACTGCAGCTGCGATAAATCAGCCTACCCCAGGTGGCTATGAACAGAGGCAGCCCATTGGACAAGGGCAGCATGCCATTCATGTCATGTCAGTCTGGTGTACGACGTGGCGGTGAGTAACCGACAGCCTACAACAACCACCCATTGAGAAGTCGTGAACGGACCTGTTGGACAGAAAGCTCGTCCCTAACATTACACTGTCCTCTTTACGGACCTGCAGACAAACTGGCACATGTGTATTTAGAGTGTGTGTATTTAGTGCTATGTCCTATCTGTGTAACACTGTAAATATAAATTGTCTCCACAGGGATCTTTGTGGAGGATGGAATAGGATGTTCCATGACACTTACTCTCACGTAATTCCGTATATTTTCATGTGAAACTGTTTCAATTTTTGATACATCTACTCTAGTGGAGATGATTTGAGAAGCATTTATGTAACTCCCATTCTGAAAGTGTGACTTTAAATGTATTGCAGATAGTAGAATCAATAATACACTGCCCAAGGAAATAAGCACAATAAAGGACACATGCTACTTTCTTGTTTAGATATTGAGAATATCAGAATTTCTTAAATTATAATTATTGTCCGTTTATGTATTATGGATGACTAAAACCTGATGGATGACTGAGCAGGGAGCATATTGTCCTCTCCTCCCGCCACGGAATTTAACGAGTCAGGGGTTAGCTGCTTCTCAGCAGGGAAAAGTGTATATTTAACTTTGGTTAGAGATGGCCAAATGGTAGATCTGATGAGTTAGAGGGGAGACATGGTGTTGAATGTGTCTCACGATTGGCATGAAACACTTATTTTGGTTGGGGGCAGTTGAATGAGAGTTTTTTTGAGTTTACCAAAGTGTGAGGGAAATGGAGGAATGGAGAAACGTGATCTTCTGATTCAGACTCCATTCTGAAGAGGACATTCTGGTCTTGTTGTGAGTTGGTTGTCTTGCAACACTCGTGCTGGGCATGAATTTGCTTTGGCATTGGTCTTGACTAAGGAGCCGGGAGTAAAGTCTGAGCTGTACAGATAGTTTAAATCTCAACGATTTTTGACAACTCGCTGTGCGAAGGACAGTCTTATTCGTATCAGGTCTGCTGCCTTGACGTTTCATCTTCTTGCCTGCATTGCAGTTTGAGTGAGATAAATTTATCCATGGTCTGACTGGCGAATGAGAGTGTCACACGCTAGAATCTGCCAAGATTTCAGTGCTCCATCGGAGAGTAATTGCCATCCGCCTAACAACCGACAGCCCGCGACTGCATATTTCGCGCCGGTGTTAACGAATTACAGGCACCACACATCGCTACTCTAGAGACGTTTGCAGCATGATCGTTACCTGGGAGCACGCTACGCATCGAGAAAAGTGTAAAGTATTGTTGCTCCGGCTTGTTTGGACAAACAGAATCACAGTCTCGCCACTTGTACTGAGCTGCATCAACGTAATATATTTTCTGCGTAGAACAGAACCTTGTAATCTATTCAGATTTAGATAATTTCAGATTGCGTTATCAGTGTTTCGAACAAGATTAAACAGACTAAACAGATAAACTTTAGTTTTTGCTAACAGTTGCCACCCAGTAGACTATTCATTAACTGTGGCACCTACTTACATCGACAACAGTTCATGATTTATTTGTCTTTTCGCTTAACTTCTGTTATTTTCCCTATTTTATGATCAATAAACTCTTGCACTAAATTTTTATATGATACTAATACCGTGTTGAAATATTACTCTCCCATCACGTAACTGACTCCAGCAATGACTGGGCCACCATTTCATTAAATTATTTCAGAGTTCATGTTTTATTTAAGATTCTGATAAAAGTGATGACCTGTAATGCAGGTTGGCATCAACAGCCACTTTCAAAGAACAGAGCCGGTACAGCAGGTGCATGGCGATGTAGACAGGTGGAAGGCTTACAAGTCAAAGCGATTACTGTTAGGGTGTATAGTCACCTGTAGCCTTTTAAATTAATCCCCGAGATCAGTGTAGTCTTGCAACTCTCTCGAGAGTAACTGCAGTAAAGTTCCAAATGAAATTACTTTGCTAACCCAGCTGCGGAACATACGCAGAGACTGAGGCGTGCACGCCCGGGTTCCCGGGTTCGATTCCCGGCGGGGTCAGGGATTTTCTCTGCCTCGTGATGGCTGGGTGTTGTGTGCTGTCCTTAGGTTAGTTAGGTTTAAGTGATTCTAAGTTCTAGGGGACTGATGACCAAAGATTTTAAGTCCCATAGTGCTCAGAGCCGTTTTTTAGACTGAGGCGTGGGACGTCCTTAAGGTAATTTGCAAATCTGTTTCCGTTGAATAAAACTCGATACAGCTCTAAATCACAGAATAAGTAACATTCTTTGTCGTCAGAGGACTTACAAGTGGTCGTGCCATCGTTTATAGCCACCGTAACAATCTGTAGCGCAACCCCAGCATCGCTTATTTTCACATTTCACGTAACAGAGAATTGCACACAGGCTTCACTCGAATAACAACGTTTCAAGATTAACCTTTGCGTCATGCATAGATTTTGTCACACATAGATAGTGCCATCCAGTTGTACTAATGATCTCGAGCAACAGTTTCTGAACTGTTAGCTGAAGCAAAACCTCTACCTATTAAAGGTTTAATTTTAGATTCATGCACAGCTCTGTCAGCAGATTTTTCTAGCATAGCACTGTCAAATGCTAAAGCTTTTTTCTCGGATTTCTCACGGACGCCGACAGCAACTTAAAGTTTATTCTCACTTAAAACACTTGACGCCGATTGCACAAACGTCGCAGAACTGGGGGGGTCAGTTTTGACATTTGATAGTTCAAATACTGTACACAATTCTGGCGTCAGCTCTGTTGTATAGCACAGCACTTGCATCAACTGAACGATGTTCACTGTTGATCTAAACTAACACAAATTGGGCTTGTCAACACCGGTGTAACCAGCTACCGAAATGATTCTTACGATACGACCGCAGATAGTAACCCCACCAATACACAAGGCATTTTATACGACGATCATTACCAAATGGGAAGGGGACTTAGTGCCCACCCTAAAAAAATAAGAAAAACAAAATTTGTTAAATGTTGTTGAGCTGTATTGACAGCATGACAGCATACTTTGTGAGGTACTGATGTCAAAGCAGAGTCCAGAACCTGCAAATACTCTTTAGAACACTCTTAGCAATATCAACGCAGTCTCAGTAACGTCCATCACCGAACTTATTACCACAAAAAATTCCAAAAACGCAAATTTCCTTTATTGTTGTTGACTTCCACTCTCAACATACTTTTGAAAGTGTGAATACGGCCCTGTACCTGGAAATATTGAATACGACATTCATTGTGGAAAGCGGGCTCTACAACTGAGACTAATTTCTGTGTTAAGTTTAACTGAAGATTTTAAAACATGTAATGAATCTGGTAGAATAATTCATTAAAAACAAGAAATATAAAATATGAAGTTACTGGTTAGATTACAATATTTTCAAAAAGTGGTCATATAGTCCGCCAACCTCAACCACCCCCCCCCCCCCTTCCCACTCGACCCTTAGTATTGTGATAGTTAATCATACACTGTAGATGTATAACATTTATCATTTAATGTTTCATATTGTGAAGATGGAAGAAAAGAAGGGGTAAAAGATGCTGTTCGAACATTTCCACGGCTAAGAAATATTTATGACAGAAATCGTTTACAATTTATTTAAAGGAGCAGAAGAAAGCAAAAATGCTTATAAAGCTACTGTAGCAGACAAGGAATAGGTGTGAAACGAGATCACCGTTGACTGTAATTCACAGGTTCTAGGAACAAGTCGTGACTGTAAGACTCTAAAAATTTGTTATCACAATATAAAGGTAAGGACCAAGAAATGAACTCGGTTTTTAGCAAATTAACAAACATCAATAAGGCAAAAGAAGTGGCAACTGAGAAAACAGTCTAAGAACTGACCATGGATCGAACCTGTAACCAGTGCAGTACATAACCACTGAGGCACCTAAGCCGAATCCATGTGACAACTACATGAAGTAGATGATATTTCTATTTGACATGCAAATTCTTACTATTTCTCTTCGTCAATCTTACTTTTCATAGCAGGTTAAGGATGTGTTCCTTTGTTGAAAACTGTGCAGTTACTGCTGCTAGTGCCTATATAGAACATTGTAAGAAGTGGGCAGTCATTACTGGCTGTTGGTCAACTTCATATACTTTACTTTCGTGTTCACTGCAAGCAGTGAGATGATAGCTTTTTTTAATCTGTTGCTAAATGCCTATTAAATACTTGTAAACTAAGCACATTAATGCGGAGCGGTCTCCAAGAAATATTCTGACGTTTCTTACTACCTGCATTCATTACTTACTTCGACGATTGTTTCCATAAGCTAAGCTTACAGAGTGAAGAAAATTATTTCGAACTTCAGCAGGGTGAGCGTGATCTGCTCAAATATTTGATTATCAGTTTTTGTAATAATAACAATTATTTATTGCCTACTTTTTTCAACATGCGGTCGCACAAAACCAAAGTCACTAATGCGTAGTGTTCCTAGATAGTGAACCGAAGGTTGCAGCTGAATGAGTTGATTCACGAAATTTTCGCGATCAAAGATGATCGTGGTTTGAAAATTGACTATTGCACTTACAGCTTTCAGTATTTAATTTATCCCACTCATTATTCAGTTATTATGAATATTACGCCTATTACCCTGCAAAGATGCAATTCTGCACCTAGTTTTCGACAGCGAACAACTTATCTTTGGGCCATTCTCTGTGGCGTACAGGAATCATTCTTTGAGTTCCGGCTAAACCGACCAATCAGATCACAGCCCGCCGCACTGGTGAGGCAGTGTCGGGTCTGAATCAGGTGTGTCCTGGCATGTTTGGAGTGAGCCTTGTTTTGGAGACTGATGGTGCAGTTTCCTGTCTGCTGTACGGTGTGAGTTACTGAAAATTTCATGTGGGGATTCGATGTCTCTCTCTTTCTGAAGAGATCCGTAGAGAATCTGTTTGCTGTTGATTCATCTGTAAGACAGAACAATAGCTTTCATTTTACTTCCTACTGTTAAACAAATGTCAGTGTTTTGCGATTTGTGTAAGTCTTACCTTGTACGATTTTCTTACGGATTGGAACTTAGTATGCCCTTTGTTTGTAGAGTATTAGTTCAAAAATGATTCAAATGGCTCTGGGCACTATGCGACTTAACTTCTGAGGTCATCAGTCGCCTAGAACTTAGAACTAATTAAACCTAACTAACTTAAGGACGTCACACACATCCATGCCCGAGGCAGGATTCGAACCTGCGACGTAGCGGTCGCTCGGCTCCAAACTGTAGCGCCTAGAACCGCACGGCCACTCTGGCCGGCTAGAGTATCAGTATGACACGTGATATTGTGCACCTAATTACTTTTGAGGTCTGTTATGTGGATATAAATTCAAATATTCTTTCATAGTAGTCTTTCCTTGTCAATTATTTTCCTATTTAAACGAGTTTATGGCGAGTTAGACTCAGCAGTTAGCATATGATCACTCACTGGGAAACGTAATATCTACCTTCAGCAATTAGTAGAATCCTTATGGGTTGCTCACTGCCATCAGTTTCAGACTAACATAAATTATTGTGAATTTTATACACCATGTTCTTTGCACGATCTTCCAGCAGAAAATTTAGGTATTGCTATTGACACAGCGGGAAGAGCCGCAGATTTTCATTCTAGATAAAGTGTGACTACCTGACGCCTTGCGATAGTGAGGTATTACCAAACACTGGATCCACATGTCCACAGCACTGCCCACGGCATATGTACACACTGCTTTACCATTTTTCATGCACAGTGACATGCTTGTTACTATTGCTCTGTTTCACGAAAAATTAAGTTTCATTTTGGTATTTCCATTATAGACTGTCGCTCAGAAAGATATAAGTAGTCACTGCCTAGGTAATTTTCCACAAGCTCTTGGCAGTCATATCGCGTTACTAACTTGATTCTTGGATGAAAATACTGTGTGTGAGAGAGCATATTTTTGAAGTCAGATCGTATACGTTGTTACATTCCCCAGTAAACCTAGCAGAGAAGTCACAAGTTAACGACGATATACTCTGTGATCAGCGTGTATACAACGCACATTTCGGAGTTCAGCCTGATTCGAGTTTCTTTTGTCCTAAGCTAATGTCAGCTGCTTTATGAAATCGGGCGATAGTTTTCTATACCTTTGAATGCCTAACAAATCAAGTCGCTTGTCCTACCTTCACAATATATGTATCGACGTATCACTGAAGAAAGGTAATAAGAAAACCATCGTAAGTAGCTGAGCTGATTTCCCTCATACAAATGTATTGTTTCATAGAGCACTTCTGACTCTCTGTGTATGCCACAGTAAATGTACACTAACCACACTACACTATTTCACCAAAGTAAGATAAGTCGAAAGAGAATAGAAGGATTCATGGTGTAATGATTTTTTACAATTTTTGGCATTTTAGGAAAGCTTCGAGTTTCTTTTGTCCTAAGCTAATGTCAGCTGCTTTATGAAATCGGGCGATAGTTTTCTATACCTTTGAATGCCTAACAAATCAAGTCGCTTGTCCTACCTTCACAATATATGTATCGACGAATCACTGAAGAAAGGTAATAAGAAAACCATCGTAAGTAGCTGAGCTGATTTCCCTCATACAAATGTATTGTTTCATAGAGCACTTCTGACTCTCTGTGTATGCCACAGTAAATGTACACTAACCACACTACACTATTTCACCAAAGTAAGATAAGTCGAAAGAGAATAGAAGGATTCATGGTGTAATGATTTTTTACAATTTTTGGCATTTTAGGAAAGCTTAACACGTTTTATAGAACAACGTCTTACACTTTCATGCTTCAGTGTTTCTCACTGCAGCGGCAAATTTCATTACGAAACCGTAAGGAGAACTAGGACTGCTTTGTTCAAACGGGCAAATGAAGGATATTTCCATTACACGCGTCTCAGCAGTATTAATTGGCGTCTTTTGTGGGTTTTACAACCTCACAAATTTTTAAAGAAAGGCAAAAATCTTTGTTAAGTAACTTGTGTACCCGTTATGCTTCTTTTTCAGCTGTAAAAGCTACAGTGTTGGACTAAATAAACTGTTATTACGTACTCATCTGTTTGTAACGGGTCTTCTACAGGTTAGCTCTTCGAGTGTTAAAAATACGTAAACCTGCCACATACAGAACGCACAACACGCGTAACATCGTACAGTATGGTAATCATGAGAGAACGCAGGATGTACGTACTGTCAGGCGATGTAGCTTTCACATCATGAACATCTCATTACTCCTTCAATGCGAATGCTCCACTGGAAAACTGAAACATACCGTCTCCAGCGAGATATGAACGATAACTTTGTTTATGTGATGAACGCGACGCAGTTTTTAATAGAGAGCTATTTTCTTCCGTACCCTCTCTTTTTTCCTTTTTTTCCTGGAAAGATGCAGAATTTACGTGGACACGTTCGTCCATAACGCTGTGTAGCGATGTTCCGCTCAACAGGTATGACACCCGCGTTAACATGTTGATATAAGGATCGTGCCAGCAAAGCACGTTTTAAATCTGCTGCTACGATGTAATTCCACAGCTGCGTGAAATCTGTTTCATTCTGCAAACACGCATAAACTGTAAACTCTATAATTTCATACGTTTGATACTGGTCTCGATTTTGTCAATTCGATGATACCTCTGGGGTACAGGAAATCCGAAACGCAATCTCTATGGTAACCGATTCGATATCATCCGGTTATCTCCGAGCGAGTTCACAACGAAACAAGTTATTCTGGGCAGAGGTAACAGCCAGATAATCCGTTATTTACAACCATCACCGGAGACCAACACACCGCGCCAGACCGAGCAGTAGTGAACTACTGTGTCATTGGCGACCGCAGAACAACGCTCGCCAACGATGGAAGGCACAGAGTTTTGATGTGCTTAACCGTAGAGCTAATACGAACTGCGGTGGCGCTCAAAAAAATCACGAATGTTGACTGGTGTCTCAGTTCCTCATATGTTTCCAAAACCTGGAAGTTAAATTAATCTCTAACAAAATTAACGATCATTTCTTCGCAACAGTACCACACGGACTTACGATCGAAGTAAATTTCGGTCTGTCTCTTCATCCTTCAAAACCGTTTACGACAATATCAACATAAATCCGTTTTCAATTCGGAACTGAAAGTTTACACCAACAATGAAATCCTGATTAAAAACTGAAAGCTATGTGAAATTGTCGACATCGTTTTAAACGTACTTATCTGATACAAAACTATACAAATTATTTTCAAGTCTATCACATAACAATAAGCGTTCTGAATTCGATGCTTTCAGAATCATATGCTGCTTTCTATATTCCTTCTAACAGTAGACAATATCATATGCACAAAAGTTAGGTACTTCTGCCGATAACTTAGATAAGGGGAAAGAAATATTTAAAAATATAAACAGATGGTTAAAGACTAATGGATTGTCACACACGTGAACCAGCCCTTAGGCAAAAAGACGAAATATATGCTGTGTTAAACATAATTTCTTATAATTTTCTAGAATTATTTGTTAATATTAAGAGTTCCAGATCTCATGCTGCTTTCTTTCTCGAAAGTTTGAGATGGAAAAATTGGAAATTGATATGTGTGTAGAAATAAATGCCTTTAGTGGTTTGCTTTTTGGGGGTTGGGAGATCGTTGTTCCCATTCCCTTCCCAGTCCTTCGACCCGCACCGGTTTTCAATAAATCTTCAAAAGACTTTGCACATACAGTACAATGAGTTTTACACAAACCCAGAAACCATGGCTATTATGTATGCCAGGATTAGAATGACACCACCAGTTGCTCTTTTATTTTCATTTACCAGGAGCAGTTTCAGCAACCGAGGCCATATTAGAATGGTTCTCTGAACAATATTGACAAAAAGGTACAATGGAGTAAGTTATATGAAAAGATTAACTTTATAGTTTACCTACTTCTTCAGTCTGTACCGAGAGGTTTGTAATTCAGTCCAGGCCATTTGCGGCAAGTCTGAATATCAGGAACTTGCGGCTACCCTCTCTCCTACCCTAACGGCTAATAACGAAAATTTTTTCCACAACCTCTATATTAAGTATGTCTGTTTATGCTTATAAGGTGACAAGAATAAAAATCGATAGTAATAGGTCGCTACAGTGTTATCAATGCATAGGAATAATTAAATTTAGCTCTAGCACAGCTCTTAGTATTAAATAGCGAATGGCTACAATTAGGACTTTGACTGAGATAAGAGAGACTTACGTGAAAGAATTTATTCCAGAGGCAAGTTTCACCGTGTTATCTGCTACATTAACTTCGACAGCTAAGATGTAAAAGATCAATAATTGTAAGACAGAGAACTATAAGATAGAGACAGATACAGTTTTAAAAAGGAAAGCTTTGCTGCGTATAGATTTGACTGTCAAATCTTTCAAATAGAATACGTACAGAAAGGTCCAATCCCAGAATTCAATATATACTTGCATAAAAGTGTATACATTATTATAATGCAAAATAGGCATCTGCCCAATAATAAATATTTAAGATAGCCCTCTCCATAAATCAGGTACTGAAAGAGGCACATATTTTGTAAGACATAAAAAGTTTTCTGTGCCGTTGTGTCGGATGCAGTTGCCAAAATGTCACAATATTTCTACAGGTGCTTGACATATTCATGTTAGCCAAAGTTCTCTGAAACAATTATGATTGTGCTAGGGTGACAAGGAGCAAATCTGGTGAATCAGCACATAACAAGTCTGCATACCAAGTTTTCTTAGAAACTTAACAATACGGATACGATCGAAAACTTTTTTCAACTATACTTCAAATGATTTTTTCGATGAACATATAGGTGTTTTAAAAGGACAGTAACCAACTGGAGCAAACCCTAAGCAACATACAACTAAAGCAAGGTCATATTGCAGCACAAAGGAAATGAAACACCAAATATGTTATATATTATATGTAACTGTGTTAGAGAACGCAGTAGCAGAGTAGGTTTCTAGTTAGACAATACGACTTCTGCAAACGGATTATGCGATGTAAGGCCTAAAATAACGGTAGTTCAAGTTTTGTTCACTAGTGTCAAATTGATAGTACTACTTTTCCATTCCATATAAAGATATTTCATTGATCATGTATGTAATACAGTATATAGCAAGCGTGCACTATGTTTTCTTATCAGCTGACGTGTCGCAACACGTTATATTTCTATAAATAATGAGCAATTCTGGCTGATGAATTTATTATAGTGTAACTGATAATATCTGTACCTCTGATATGCTGTGATTAATATGAGTGAAGGCTGTTGCGCCGGCGAAATATTAAGTGAACCAGGAAGCCAAGAAAGAAACGCTATTCACAGTAAAATTCTTTGCAGATCAAATACGACTGCGTTATAGGAAAGAGACCTACTTCTGTCACTAGAAAAGCCTGTATATGTCGTTGACGATGAGACACAAATCACAGTCCATCGCAAGGGATTGCGAATAATACAGCATACAATTTCTAAAGGGTGACATTCGCCTTTGATCCAGGATCTCGTAGTCAGTCCATGCCCCTCCGAAACGTGTCGTTCATCACGAAGCCATCGAATATGTATGCGACAGCTGAAGTGTTAAACATCGGAAAAGGCGACCGTATGTCAATCAGAGTGCAGCATTTACTATTCAACCCTGCGCCGGTACTAAGGATGTCAATAGCTGTAATAGGCAATGCCGGCGTCGCTGTAGGTGTTGCTGCATCTCTCTCTGCTTGGGAACACTGGGCTTAATCTTCATCTGTATCTACGATTCCACAGCTGTACTCTACCACATCACTGTGTGGCGGAAGGGACAAGGTGTACCAGCTTAATTTCAATTCTTTAACACCGTGATGAACGATTACGGATTAGCGTGACTTTTTCTGACCTCATTATAAGAGATAGATGTGGAAGAAATTAATGAGTTTCTAGGCTCATTAAAGAACTTTCGTTTTAGACAGGGACACAGAGCCTCTCTCTTGCAGTATGTCTCCAAGAGATCGTCAGAAAACAAGTAAGAGTCAATTTTACGCAAAACTACACTCACCTCCTCTCAGCCTGACTCCCAATCACCAGCACACTACCTCACATCCTTTAAGGTAGTATAAATATGGTCAAATGATGCAAAACAACCAATTAAGACACAAGAAATACAAGATGAAAGCTAAAAGAATTGCACAGGAATTTGTGGCTGGACGACCACTTACAGAAAATATGGATGAGCCAGCTATGCTGATAACACGTTAAAGGCTCCTACCAAAACATTTAGGGA
Organism: Schistocerca serialis cubense; assembly: GCF_023864345.2. Taxonomy (NCBI): domain Eukaryota; kingdom Metazoa; phylum Arthropoda; class Insecta; order Orthoptera; family Acrididae; genus Schistocerca; species Schistocerca serialis. Next base: position 358,797,083 of record NC_064646.1, read on the forward strand.
ACATGTCGCACATTTTACAGAATCTTAAGAATTGTACCACATTCTCTTCATCGTATTTAAATCAGAGAGTTAACCTGTAGGAAAATACTGCCATCTTCTCTGAGTATAAAATTAAGTCTAGTAAAATTTTTTGCGCTGTGATCTGTAAGCCACAAGCTCCACACATTGGGGGGGACCTCTCTCCGGAGCAAGACGCCATGTGTCAAAGCTGAGCAATTGAAAAGAACCTCATTCCGTCTTTGTGACTGGCAGCAGGTAACGCCAAGTTTGAGCTGTTGGCCCTACTATAGTCGAGTCGCTATAAAATGATCCTCGACAGCTAACAGCTTTCCACGTACGCGTTACGCTGCACCTCAACTGGTTCAAATGGCTCTGAGCACTATGGGACTAAACTGCTGAGGTCATCAGTCCCCTAGAACTTAGAACTACTTAAACCTAACTAACCTAATGACACCACACACATCCATGCCCGAGGCAGGATTCGAACCTGTGACCGTAGTGGTCGCACGTTTCCAGACTGAGGCGCCTAGAACCGCTCGGCCACACCTTCCGACCCTGTACCTCAGAAATGAGTTGATAGCAAGTATGAGGATGACACGCAGAATTATCTGATTGTTGCGACAAGCCTCTTGGCTGCCAAAACTGTCGTTTCATTTCCTTTAATACCCATGTGGCCAGTTATCTAGAAGAAAGACACATCCTTCTTAATATTATGTGGATGGAGTAGTGCATCCTGGATATCCTGGACTGCTTTACCTGCTGGGTACAAGTGTTGTAGAGTTAACCTCAATATGGTTCTCGTGTCTATGCTGATCGACAAGCGTTTTTGATGGTCTATAGTTTTGAACACATTTGGTTTTAATAAATTGCTTCTGTTGACTTTTTTAGTTCCTTTAGTGAAGTATATTCCGACAAAAAAATTATTTTATAACTTTAGTTTGGCATCCACAGAAACAGTACTTCTCGAGTTGTTGAAGTCGTTTTAGAACCTGTGCATTTTAACCTTCATAATTGCAACAAATTCTGACAATATTAAATTGGCTAACAAAGTAGCATATATTGATGCGATAAGGCGGTGGTAAGAAAAGGAAGTCACTGTTGTTTTGAACAATGTAATGTCATTTGTATGGAAAGGGTACGTGGAAGTCATTGTTTTTTCTTAAAACCAAATCAGTTTGTGAAGTGATCCACTTCTACTCAGGTCACTAGGTTTCTACCTTCACAGTTCATATATTTTGAAAATTCTTTTTGTTTTCTCAAGATACTGCGGTCTTTACAAGATGATTATGTAGCAAACACACTGATGGAAAAATCTGATAGTGATGAAATAGTTTCGTAGGATGGAGCTCATGTTTCAGAATGCAGCTCTTGTTCTTCACTACAAGTCGCAGATAACACACCATAACAGTAAGTAGTAAGCAGTGCAGTTATGACGTCAAAGGATAAATCAATTGAATGGATAATGTAGTGCGACAACATGCAGCTTGTAATATAGTATATAGTTAATCTGACTCCAGGACCAACAAGATATGCCACTTCTCGCATTACAATAGACACTCTGCTTTCAAATTGTTCCTTCCTCATACTCACCCATTGTAATTCTGAAGGAAAGCATTTTTAAGGACATAAGTGGAAAGAAATAGATGTACTTGACCTAGATACTTATATAAATCTGTTATTATTAGCAGCAGTTTACAAGTCACATAATGAGTCTACTGAAGTTTATGGCGTGAGTACTAAGGCCGATTAGTTTTCAGAGCTTAAATGTCACTAGAAACATTCAAAAAGATATCAACGGGTATTCTATCTGATGACAGTGAGACAATATTACAAACACGATATTGCAGTGACCATCCTGGTCCCGCACAGAATTTCATTGTCGTCACTCCATTCTACAGCTGATGGTAGTCATTATACGGAATTGCGAAGTCATCTGATGTATCTAGTAACGGCTGTGGTCGCCGCAGTGCATCGTCATCAGAATAACACCGGCACTGCAATATCGTATTTATCTACCGATATCGGGCATGCGACTTTCAAGCACAACATCTGGTCTGTAAGGGAATACACATAATGGATGTGCGAGTAAAGATTATACACGTATGGCTAACGACATATGGGAGCTTGGGTGTGGTAGTGAGTCATGCACGGATAGCCAAATGGTAAGGCGACCGTACACAATAAGCGGGAAATCCGGGTTCGAGACCCGGTCCACATTCTGCAGCTGATGAAAGTCATTATTCGTAATTGCGAACTCATCTGACATTACAAAGATGTTAACAAGATTATATTACACCTATAAGTGATGTGTGGGAAAATGGGTAGAGATATTACCTAAATTATACAAACCCAGTATGTTTGTTACACTAGAAGAATAACTTGCTGCATTCAGCGGAAACTATTCTTTCCGCCAGTAGACGCCTAGTAAACCGGCAAAGTTTTGGGCACTTTGTGACAATTAAACGAGTTACTCATGAAAAATTGACTCACATCCGGGGAAACAACCAGGTAGTGCCACTGAAGAGAACCGAGACCTAAGGGTCGAAAATTACTTGTCTTGTGACTTGAAAGGGCGTATCACTACCTACGATAACTTTTGAACATCCTAAGACCTAGGTGAAATACTGATGAAGAGAAATATCACAATGCTTGCAACTGTGCGAAAAAGCAAGCCTTATATCCCACAGAAACTTTTGCAAATCAGGGGAATCATAATTATACATCGACATTTGCTTTCACAAAGCAAAAGAAAGAAAAAACAAATATGTTATTATGCAAATCACTCTACACCTGGATGGAAACGTCAGTGATGGCATCAAGAAAAAAGTTTAAATTATTTTAGACAATAATGCTACGAACGGAGCTGTGAACACACTAGACAATATTGTAGTGAATTATGCAGCAAAGAGGAAGGCAAACTGATGGTGTATTGTCAAATGTAATTGAGATATCTGTGAATAACGCTTACGTGTAATACAAGGAAACCTTCAATGGAAACAAACATCCTATAGCGAAGAAGACTATTCCCAGAAATGCTTGGCGAGCAGGTAATGGATGGCGATATGAAGAGATTAAAACATCGTCCAAGATGAAATGATGCAGGAGAAGCTGTAGAGATAAGATCATCGTTTGAATCTGCATCCTCCACATCGGTAGAAAACGTTACTAGGAGGAAGAACAGAGGCGGATGTCAGTTATGTGGGAAATATGACAGTAAAAACTGAGCTAAATGTGTTATGTGTAAAAATTCACTTGCAGGAAACATCTTACACACACATGTAAAAACTGTTTGTAAAGGCACAGTGTAGTAATATCAACACATACATAATTATAATTTTCGATTACTGTATTGTTGTACTATGCTGTTATGCAGTTTGAATGATTAATACATTAATACTTTAAACTACCTGAATTATAAATTTACTTGTTACTTCAATACACAAATGTGTAAAAGTATACCTACAGGAGACACTCTTTTCCGGCCCGAACATCTTAGGATTTCTTGTGGCTTCGGACATCGTTGTTTAACTGATATTAGGTAAATTTATGTACACTCGCAGCGAATTAACAGGTTTTAACCAAGGATAGGACGCTAAAAGTCGACGTTATATACTACTATTTACTTTACGAAAATACAGGCAATGTTCGTAATCAATAGTAAAACTTATGCGAGACATACATACCATAGACTCACTAATAACACGTAGGTGCAAGATGACATGACTTCGGTGATATCTATGGGGCAACAGAAGTAACAGAATCGTTGTCAGTTTCCACAGCCGCAAGGAACCGCAAAAGCACAGATATAGTTTTTTTAACTACTGTAAGTTTTTTTCCCCATTGGCTTAGTTGAATGAGAGCCTAACAAAAACGTGTGATAATAACCATGCAGAAAAGCTTGTGAGAAATATCCCTAAACAGCGACCCGTCCAAACCAGCCTACTAGTGAACATGATGACGAGACGTGGGCATTCAGCACATTGCGCTATCAACTTGTTACTGCTGGATTTCAACGGAACTGGACGGCGAACAAGAGCGCAACACCGGAAACGACAGGGTTCCGAGAAGGAGCGCGGAACACTACATTACAGTTGACTAATAAGTGAACTTTATGCGTCGGAACTACGATGATCAGTGATGTATGTGTTCACTATTTCTAAATGTGTTTTAGTGTTAACATGGGTTTTTGCAGAGTTTTAGGTAAGCTAAGCCGCACTAAGAACGATACTAAACGGCTGCGAAATTGTGACACATTGAGCTCTGACCCCTAAATGTTTTAAGGACCTTGATCCTCGTTCTGTTACAAACAAAACCAATTTTTCTATCATCAAAATAGGTCCAACTCCTGTCGTACAGACTGAAGAGCGAAAGAAACTGGGACACCTGAACAATACCGTGTAGGGTCCCCGCGCGCACGCAGAAGTGAAGCAACGCCACGTGGAATGGACTCGACCAATGTCTGAAGTAGTGCTGGAGGGAATGACATCTACATCTACATCTATGTGATTACTCTGCTATTCACAATAAAGTGCATGGCAGAGGGTTCAATGAACCACCTTCATGCTGTCTCTCTGCCGTTCCGCTCTCGAACGGCACGCTGGAAAAACGAGCACTTAAATTTTTCTGTGCAAGCCCTGATTTATCTTATTTTGTCGTGATGATTATTTCTTCCTTTGTAGATGGGTGCAAACAGAATGTTTTTGCAATCAGAGGAGAAAACTGGTGATTGAAATTTCATGAGAAGATCCCGTCGCAACGAAAAGCGCCTTTGTTTTAATGATTGCCAGTCCAATTCACGTATCATGTCTGTGACACTATTTCACGATAATACAAAACGAGTTGCCCTTCTTTGTACTTTTTCGATGTCATCCGTTAGTACCACCTGATGCAGATCCCACACCGCACAGCAATACTCCAGAATAGGGCGGACAAGCGTAGTGTAAGCAGTCTCTTTGCTGGACCTGTTGCACCTTCTAAGTGTTCTGCCAGTGAATCGCAATATTTGCTCTACCCACAATATTAACCGTATGATAGTTCCAATTTAGGTTATTTGTAATTGTTATCCCCAAGTATTTAGTTGAATTTACAGCCTTCACATTTGTGTGACTTATCGCGTAATCGAAATTCAGTGGATTTCTTTAAGTACTCATGTGAATAACTTCACGCTTTTCATTATTCGGAGTCAACTGCCACTTTTCGCACCATACAGATATCTTATCTAAATCATTTTGCAATGATGACTTTACAACACGGTAAATGACAGCAACATGTGCAGACAATGTAAGACGACTGCTGAGTTGTCTCCTATTTCGTTAATACAGATCAGGAACAACAGAGGGCCTATAACACTTCCCTGGGGAACGCCGGATATTACTGCTGTTTTACTCGATGACTTTCCGTCCATTACTACGAACTGTGTCCTTTCTGACAGGAAATCACGAATCCAGTCGCACAACTGAGGCGGTACTCCGTAGGTATGCAGTTTGGTTAGAAGACGCTTGTGAGGAACAGTGCCGAAAGCCTTCTGAAAATCTAAAAATATGGAATCAATTTGACATCCCCTGTCGATAGCACTTATTACTTCATGGGTATAAAGAGCTAGTTGTGCTTCACAAGAACGATATTTTCTGAATCCGTGCTGACTATATGTCAATTAATCGTTTTCTTCCAGGTACTTCATAATGTTCGAATACAGTACATGTTCCAAAACCCTACTGCAAATCAAAGTTAGTGATATAGGTCTGTAATTCAGTGGATTACTCCTACTTCCCTATGTGGGTATTGCTGTGACGAGCAATTTTCCAGTCTATAGGTACGGATCTTTCTGTGAGCGAGTGGTTGTATATAATCGCTAAATATGGAGCTATTTTAACAGCATACTCTGAGAGGAACTTGACTGGTATACAATCTGGACCATCAATCCTGCAGGGCTGTCCATGTATCCGTAAGACTACGAGGGGTTGGAGATCTTTTCTGAACTGCACGTTGCAAGGCTTTCCAAAGATGCTCAAAAATGTTCATGTCTGCGGAGTTTGGTGGCCAGCCGAATGTTCAAACTCAGATGAGTCTTCCTGGAGACACCGTGTAGCAATTCTGGACGTGTGGGGTTTTGAATTGTCCTGCTGGAATTGCCCAAGTCCCTCGGAATGCACAATTAACACGAATGCATGAAGTGAATAGGAAGGATGCTTACGTACACGTCACCTACCGGAGTCGTATCTAGACGTATCAGGTGTCCCATATCACTCGCACTGCACACGCCCCACACTATTACAGAGCCCTCGCCAGCTTAAACAGTGACCTGCTGACATGCAGGATCCATGGATTCATGAGTTTGTCTCCATACCCGTACACGGTCATCCGCTCGACACAATTTGAAACGACACTCGTCCGACCAGGCAATATGTTTCCAGTCATCGCCGCTCAAATTTCGGAGTTGACGGACCCAGACGAGGCATAAAGCTTTCTATCGTTGAATCATCAAGGGTACACGAGTAGGTCTTCGGCTAAGAAACTCACTTTCGACAATGTTTCGTTGAATGGTTGATGCTTGTTGATGGCCCAGCGTTGAAATCTACAGCAATCTGAGAAAGGGTTACACTTCTGTCTCGTTGAACGATTCTCTTCATTCGTCGTTGTTCCCGTTCTGGAAAGAATGGTTCAAATGGCTCTGAGCACTATGGGACTTAACAGCTGAGGTCATCATTCCCCTAGAACTTAGAACTACTTAAACCTAACTAACCTAAGGACATCACACACATCTATGCCCAAGGCAGGATTCGAACCTGCGACCGTAGCGGTCGCGCGGTTCCAGAATGAAGCGCCTAGAACCGCTCGGCCACCCCGGCCGGCCATGTTTACATATCTCTGTATTTGAGTACCTATACCTTTACCAGTTTTTGTTCCTCTCTCTCTTTTTATTTATTTATTTATTTATTTATTTTTTATTTTTTTGGCGCTTCAGTGTACAGTGGGTGTGTCAGGTAAGGTGATCACCTCAGATACATTGAAATGTCATACTATCAAGATTTAAGTAAGTATGAAGTGGTATTATAGTCGGTGCACAAGGGATGTGACACAGCGTCTCCGAGGTACAACCATTTCACGAGTGTACCATGAATATAAGGAATCCGGTAAAACATCAAATCTCCGACATCGCTGCGACCGGAAAAATATTCTGCAAGAACGGGACCAAACTGACATAAGTGCAACCCTTCCGTAAATTACTGCAGAGTTCAATGCTGGGCCATAAAAAAGTGCCAGCGTGCGATCCATTCAACGAAAAATCATCGAAATGGGCTTTCGGAGTCAGAGATCCACTCGTGTACCCTTGATGACTGCACGACACAAAGCTTTATTCTTCGCCTGGACCCGTCAAGACCGACATTTGATGAGTGGAAACATGTTGCTTATTCGGACGAGTGTCGTTTCAAATTGTATCGCGCGGATAGATGTTTATACGTGTATGGAGACAACCTCATGAATCCATGGACCCTGCATCTCAGCAGGGGACTGTTCAAGCTCGTGGAGGCACTGTAATGGTGTGCGCCGAGTGCACGGGGTGATATGGGACCCTTGATGCATCTAGATACGACACTGGCAGGTGTCACCTACGCAAACATCCTGTCTGATCACCTGCATCCATTCGTGACCATTGTGCATTCCGACGGACTTGGGCAATTCCAGCAGGACAATACGAAACCCCACACGTCCAGAATTGCTACTGAGTGTCTCCAGGAAGACTCTTCTGAGTTTTTGAACAATTCCACTGGCCACCAGACTCCCCAGACTTGAACATAATTGAGCATATCTGGGATGTCTTGCAACGTACTGTTCAGAAGAAATCTCCACCCCGTCGTATTCTTGCGGATTTATAGACAGCCGTGCAGGATTCATGTTGTCAGTTCCTTCTTGCGCTACTTTAGGCATTAGTCGAGTCCATGACACGTCGTGTTGCGGCACTTCTGCGTGCTCGCAGCGGCTCTACACTATATTAAGCAGGTGTACTAGTTTCTTTGACTGTTCAGTGTATCGTAATTATAAAAGAGAATGCAACGGCGTTTCCCTCTTTAAAATCTGATCAGCAGTATCGGAGAAGTTACAGTATTTAAAATTTAGGATTTACGTGTTTTGAACATGACACCGATTGTTGTCTTATGAGGAAATAGGCACCGATTTACGGAAATTCCACGACTTATTGAAGGGACGCTTCAGTTTGACGCAGCTAATAGAATTATAAAAAGCTACGAGTGCAGGAACGTATATAAAACTAATAATAATCATACTAGACCAATGAGTCTGACTGATACAGCAACTAGAAGGTAAATGAAGCGACATTCTACGATGCCTCACCAGTGCTGCGAGCTAAAATTTTGGATTTGTAAAACAGGAAAATGAGGTGTAAATATACTCAAACGCAAAGCAATGAACGACGCACCACGGAGAAACCATCCGAATCGAAAGGGAATCGGTTGATATGAAGTACGTGTTAGGACAAGCAAATGATTACGGTTACAAGGAACGTGGATAATTTATGCAAGAGAGTGAACTGCACAAATCACTGAGAACGTCAATACTGCATTGGTATAAGTCTGGCCATTATGCAAGTGGTTATTCGGCTTGGAATTGTTTCACAGAATTGTTGGATGTCCTCCTGAGGAATCTGTACGATTAGCGCGTTACATCATCAAAACCCCGAGCTGGTTGAAGGACTCTACCCATAATAAAATCAGCGAGAAGTCAGTTTAGATCGCGACGGTATTTTATTAAAACGACCGGTTTCGGCCTAGTTCAAATGGTTAAAATGGTTCTGAGCACTATGCGACTTAACTTCTGAGGTCATCAGTCGCCTAGAACTTAGAACTAATTAAACCTAACTATCCTAAGGACTCACACACATCCATGCCCGAGGCAGGATTCGAACCTGCGACCGTAGCGGTCGCTCGGCTCCAGACTCTAGCGCCTAGAACCGCACGGCCACTCCGGCCGGCTTTCGGCCTAGGCTTAGGTCATCTTTGGACAGAAATCTCAGCTGAAGTGGACTATGTTGATGGTACTGTATGAAAATGGCCTGAGCGTAGGTCGAAACCGATCATTTTAATAAAATACCGTCACGATCTAGACTGTTTTCTCACTGATTTTATGTAAGTTACGATATCGTTGATGCCCCAAAAATTTTTCCTGCACATAATGCTCCAAACGTCCTCAAATAAGAAGAGATATAGCGACCATGCTTGGTTTGGCAACCACGAAGAAAAACAGTAAAAATTTCTACCCAGTGGGCAAGGACATTATCTTGCTTAAATGTAAGCACAAGATGGCTTGCCATGAAGGGCAATAAAACGGAGTGTAGAGTATCGCCAAAGTACCGCTGTGCTGTAAGAGTGCCGCGCGGGACAACCAAGGAGGTCGTGCCATGAAGAGAGATGGCACCGCAGACCAAGACACCTAGTTTCCAGGCCGTATGGCGGGCGACAGTCAAGTTAGCATCCCACTGCTGTCCAGGGCGTCTCCAGACGTGACTTCGGCTTGGAATCTTACTGGCCTGAGTAGAAAGGTGATGAGTTCCGTGTCTGATTCAGCCCCGATGACCAGTGAAGACGGGGCAACCCGCCGCCGCAGCGTTTTATCCGGCTCAAGCAGCTACCGGGCGAGGGCAGCGCTCCACCGTCGGCAAATAAGAAGACGTCGGGCCGCTGAGTGGCCTCGTCCGCTTCGCCGCCGTACGCCGATTTTACAGAGTCAGACCAGCTCCGTGCAAGCGTACGTTCATTTGTAAGTGGTAGGAATCTGTACTTGGACAGTCAATAAGGGTGTTAATGTTTCTCTAATCTCGTCATTATTCGGCACGCAGTTATCATCGGACGGAATTTTATGTGTGTAAAAATTGCAGATACAGCAGTCTGTACACGTCATTCCTGGCCTTTTTAATAGGATTGAAATCGGGGCTCCAGGGCGGCCACACCTTCTCTTTCAGTAACTTCTGCTTTTCTCTTTCATAGAATGTACTTATTACAGTATGCCGATACATAATTTGGGTCAGTATCCAATTAACTTGGACAGCGTCTAAACCATTAGTGGTTCATGGATATGTCCTTTCGATGCTCAGTAGCCGCAAAGAAATAGGCCGAGGTCTCAAGTAACTAATATACTACTGGCTACACCACGAGGATGACGTGTTACAGACGCTAAATTTAACCTACAGGAAGAAGATGCTGTCATGTGCAAATAATTAGCTTTTCAGTGCATTCACACAAGCTGGCTCCGGTGGCGACACCTACAACCTGCTGACAGGAGGAAAGTTTCCAACCGATTTCTCATACACAAACAGCAGTTGACCAGCGTTGCCTGGTGAAACGTTGTTGTGATGCCTCGTGTAAGGAGGAGAAATGCGTACTATCACGTTTCCGACTTTGATAAAGGTCGGATTGTAGCCTATCGCGATTGCGGTTTATCGTATCACGACATTGCTGCTCGCGTTGGTCGAGATCCAATGACTGTTAGCAGAATATGGAATCGGTGGGTTCAGGAGGGTAATACGAAACGCCGTGCTGGATCCCAACGGCCTCGTATCACTAACAGTCGAGATGACAGACATCTTATCCGCATGGCTGTAACGGATCGTGTAGCCACGTCCCGATCCCTGAGCCAACACATGGGGACGTTTGCAAGGCAACAACCATCTGCAGGAACAGTTCGACGACGTTTGCAGCAGCATGGACTATCAGCTCGGAGACCATGGCTGCGGTTATCCTTGACGCTGCATCACAGACAGGAGCGCCTGCGATGGTGTACTCAACGACGAACCTGGGTGCACCAATGGCAAAACGTCATTTTTTCGGATGAATCCAGGTTCTGTTTATAGCATCGCGATGGTCGCATCCGTGTTTGGCGACATCGCGGTGAACGCACATTGGAAGCGTGTATTCGTCATCGCCATACTGGCGTGTCACCCGGCGTAATGGTATGGGGTGCCATTGGTTACACGTCTCGGTCACCTCTTGTTCGCATTGAGGGCACTTTGAACAATGGACGTTACATTTCAGATGTGTTATGACCCGTGGCTCTATCCCTCATTTGAACCCTGCGAAACCCTACATTTCAGCAGGATAATGCACGACCGCATGTTGCAGGTCCTGTACGGGACTTAATGGATACAGAAAATGTTCGACTGCTCCCCTGGCCAGCACATTCTCCGGATCGCTCACCAATGGAAAACGTCTGGTCAATGGTTGCTCGACACAATGCGCGAGTCAGTACTCTTGATGAACTGTGGTATCGTGTTGAAGCTGCATAGGCAGCTGTACCTATACACGCCATGCAAGCTCTGTTTGACTCAATGCTCAGGAATATCAAGGCCGTTATTACGGCCAGATGTGGTTGTTCTGGGTATTGATTTCTCATGATATATGCACCCAAATTGCCTGAAAATCTAATCACGTGTCATTTCTAGTATAATATATTTGTCCAGTGAATGCCCGTTTATCATCTGCATTTTTTCTTGGTGTAGCAATTTGAATGGCCAGTAGTGTAGGACCATTATCCTACTAAATGCAATCTACGTGGTTTCGTGTGATACCGATGGATGCGGTGGTAGTGCTCTTCGTCCATACACGCTTCTCTTTTTACAATGTCGCCAAGCCTACCTCCCGCAAAACACTCCCAAACCATACGACCACACACACCGTATTTGGCTGTAAATACAATGTACTGCTGGACCAACTCTTGTCCTTCACATCCACGAACAAATGTCCTCCTTCTGGTACAAAAATCTATAAATTTGATTCATCTGCGAAGATCACTTTCTGCCACTCTTTGTATGTCCACTTTCCTTCACTCTTCTTAGCACATAGGTCTCCATTCGTTTATTTTACAGTCTTCCTTATTTTACAGTCTTTCCTTGCTGCCACACGTCCTTTTGAGACGGCATTAATCAATCTCCTATTTACTGTTGCAACAGGTATGCTTTTATGTTCATTTTTACAAATTATGCGCGTACGGAATTTCGAGCGTCAATAAAGCTGCTACAACTGCAGAACGTTTCCATAGGGACATCTCTAAGAGCTATGATAATGATATGCACACTTTAAATTGTCACTAAGGAACGTGCAAGAACCCGTACACTAGTACTAAACCTCCAGAAATGTTTCAGGTTATCCAGTTGGTCCGTAGAGTATGGTATAAAAGGCGTACAGTATGACTGGCCACGTTTTTTCAACTGACTTTTCCAGAGATTAAGACAATCCGGCCTTGGATTATCTTGACAGACGTCCTGTAGGATTCTTTCGACCTGTTTTGCCGAGAAGCTCTCGAAGCTTTTGTCCCTCGCAGAAGCAATAACGGCGCCGTCGGGTTCTCTGTAAAGTGCAATTCTGTTTCAACTCAATTTCTAAACTGAAGGAAACACTTCATGGCATTCGCTTCAGAACTGCTACAAATTCGTTGGGCAACTGACCGCCCCGCTCGAACTATCAACACAATCGGCACTGGTAAGACTATCCTATGACTTCCATATCTCTGACAACGGGTTATAGACAATGCTGGTGACTACTTTGAAGGTCAGTAACACTTTGAAACACGTATCTATTTTGTACGAGCTGTAAATAAATAGTTGCCACTATTAAAGTTCTAATCCTCGTACTTCCGATTCCGTGCGTTCTGCAGTGCCGAATTACTCTCTGAATGGTAAATGACATCATGAGATGCGACACAAAATTGTAATACTGGAAAATAAGAAAATAAAATGTGGCATGAACGGAAGAAGTGCCTTAGAAACAGAAGTGCAGTATCCACAGAGTAGATTTTGCACCACTACTTGACATACTTTGCGGGAACAAGAGGGCAGTATGAAATGAGTATTTATTCGTCACTCTGGTAAACAAACATACCAGTTCAGCTAAATATTTTATACGTTCAGAACAATTTTGTGTATAATATTGCATGTGAATAAAAAAAACACATAATTTTATCACCTTTTTCGATGTATTGTACTTTAGTTATTCAACTGTAGTAATGGTACCATACGGATTCTGCTGGGAATTGTATGCCGATTATTAGGTTCAAATGGCTCTGAGCACTATGGGACTTAACAGCTACGGTCATCAGTCCCCTAGAACTTAGAACTACTTAAACCTAACTAACCTAAGGACAGCACACAACACCCAGTCATCACGAGGCAGAGAAAATCCCTGACCTCGCCGGGAATCGAACCCGGGGCGTGGGAAGCGAGAACGCTACCGCACGACCACGAGATGCGGGCTGCCGGTTATTAGGTTTACTGAAATTATTTAGCGGTATTATACATCCTCATGTTTCATCCCGTACACGCAAAATCGGCACACAATTTTAATTTACTTAACTCATCCTTATTTTTGTGTTAAAATTATTATGTTAATTATAGATCTGTATATTCCTATTCTATAGAATCACTTATGTTCATGCATCGTGTTTGACAAATACTAGTCGCACTAAACTTTACTGCATGGTCGCCAATTTAAAAAGCGTATTTCCCTGCGGAAATGGGGTCACTAGCCAAAACTCATTCATCATTATGTGGCCAATAGTGATGTTCGCTGTACAGCTCTGTAAATTTGGCGCCTCCCGTGAGCTTTCGATGCAGTTGACGATTCATCTCTGAAGATGTTCCCCGTGGATGAAGACAAAAACGCTAAGCAATAGTTTCGGGTATCGACTGTGGCTTCACAACCAAGAAGTTTTAACTGAACGCAGTATCGCTATCTCGCTAAGGTTTAATTGTTAGCTGAAGACAAAACAGTATTTGTCTATAGTCTTCCGACTTCAATCAATTTGCATCTGGGAAGGCAAGCGCTAGAGAAAGCGTTAGCAAATGATAATAATCCTTGAGAGTCATCTCCCTCCCCAACCCTTTGTAACGTCATGCACAGACACGTCTTTTATCTTCTGTATTATGTTTGCGTCTGAGTTTATTTGGTGAGATGAGCTCATTCGCCCTCCCTCACTCGCTATGTGTACTTGACAGTGTGTGTGTGTGTGTGTGTGTGTGTTAGTGTGTGTCTTTGTGCGTGTGTGTGTCTGTGTGTGTGTGAGAGAGAGAGAGAGAGAGAGAGAGAGGGAGGGAGAGAGAGAGAGAGAGAGAGAGAGAAAGCGTATGTGTGTGTGTGTGTGTGTGTGTGTGTGTGTGTTTTAAATTAGGACGGCGTGGTGAATGTACAGGAAAATACGACAGAAAAACACTGGGGAGGGCTCTTACAAACATCACAAACGCCGAAATATCACTCTGGCAGCCGGCGCTGGCCGTGACGTTGAAAAGGCGCGTAATGGAATCGCTAACACGTTTCGAACGGTGCAGCGCGGAGCGGCACCCGCTGCAGAGAGTTGTCATTTTGGATACCCGTAGCGAGCGCGCCCATTCGGCCCGCTAGTTAAACGCAAATAAGCGCTAAGAAGCCTCTCGCGCGAATTAATCTTTAAGCCCCGCATTTCGACGCGGAGCCTCTATTTTTCATCGCGCCGTATCGCAGACACAATAGGGAACAACGCTAATTACGCTTGTCAAATATTATACAGCTGCGCGCTCTCCGGCGCAAATAGGGAGCCATCGGCCGGATAAATAATTCCCAATAGCAATCAATACAGATTAGCCATAAATTACGATATGAGAGGAGGCAAACAGCCGTGCATCGCCGGAGCTGATGACCTGTTGGCTGCGTCGCGGACTTGCGATCGAGGTACGCGGCAGATATGCCCCGCAGTGCTGGCGTCCCGTCCGGCAGAGGATCGCAGCAAACAAACGCTTACCAGGACGACGGTTAGCGAGCGGGTTGAGGTCTGCGTGGTGCACCATCAGCACCAACTATCGGGGACGACCAGGGGAGGAGACTATTGAACCAAATATATTCTGAAAACGTATCACTCTCCTCTGCCAGGAAGAAATACGTTTACAGAGAAGTCCAGCAGCTACACTAGTGTGCGAAATTTTAATGCGAATTTAATGGTGACAACTAATATTGCTCCATGAAACGTGGACCACACAGAGAAAGAACTGTTGAACCAGGTGAGTCAAAATGAAAGAATAGATTTCAAAAAAATGCGTGTGAAACCTTATGGGACTTAGCTGCTAAGGTCATCAGTGCCTAAGCTTACACACTACATAACCTAAATTATCCTAAGGACAAACACACACACCCATGCCCGAGGGAGGACTCGAACCTCCGCCGCACAGTCCATGACTGCAGCGCCCTAGGTAGCGTTCTCGCTTCCCACGCCCGGGTTCCCGGGTTCGATTCCCGGCGGGGTCAGGGATTATCTCTGCCTCGTGATGACTGGATGTTGTGTGCTGTCCTTAGGTTAGTCAGGTTTAAGTAGTTCTAAGTTTTAGGGGACTGATGACCATAGATGCTAAGTCCCATTGTGCTCAGAGCCATTTGAACCATTTTTGCAGCGCCCTAGACCGCTCGGCCAATCCCGCGCGGCAGAATAGATTTCAGTTCCTTATTACAGACAATCTACGAAAGATAAAGACACTTTGCAAATGTCACTTTATAGAGGAACGTTCAAAATTTTGACAGCAGCGCTGTTATTCGTATGTAACAACACGGCGACTGCACCACAAGAGAAATCACTTTGTGTGTTGGAATATGAGCAAACTCAATCCATTGTTCAGGTGCAATGTGCATTCCACAGTCGATTCAGCAACAATCAGCATATGCACTAGTTCGTTTATGACTGGCACATAAAATTCTTGGAAGTTGGTTGCACACGCAAAGGGAAGAGCACTGGTCGGGCACGCAAGTGTGATGAGAATTTCGAGCGAATCCCAGATGCGTTCACATGAAGCCCTCGGAGAAAATACGGGAGGACTAGGAACTTCAACTTCCTCAATCGGACGGTGTGGTGTGTTCTGGAACGACGTTTGTCTGTAAACCCTTACAAGCTACAGTTGCTACAGCAATTGCGTCCTAGTGACTGAGACTCCCTGCTTAACCCGCAGGACAGAACAGATAGAATAAATTGTAGAAAGGGGCCAAAATAAGGGGCTGTCAGTTACACTCGAACATACAACTTTATTATTTGAACAAACATTACAAGAGACTAAAAATTTTTTTTGATCTTTGGGAGTTAATTACCGGCTGAAAACCACTTTAATTTAAAAACAGCTAAAGGCCAATAACTTAAAACGCAAGCATAATGAGAAATTCGAAAGGCAAGCTTTATCTTAAATGGTTCAAATGGCTCTGAGAACTATGGGACTTAACTTGTCAGGTCATCAGTCCCCTACAACTTAGAACTACTTAAACCTAACTAATTTAAGGACATCACACACATCCATGTCTAAGGCAGGATTCGAACCTGCGACCGTAGTGGTAGCGCGGTTCCAGGCTGTAGCGCCTAGAACCGTTCGGCTACCGCGGCCGGCAGCATTATCTTGAAACAGTTCTTTAGATGGGCTGAAGTGAACAATTAAGATCGGCTGAAGGCCGAACGCTTAAATCTCCATAACATTAATCATTTTTTAATGCCAAAGTCCTTATGTGAAACAGTTCTTTAAGCAAACAACTGAAACTCAAACCGGCTGAAGGCCGAAGACATAAAAATTCAATAGGATGAAGTACACAAGTTAAATTCATATCTGCTGAAGGCCGAAGACTTAAAAACTGAAAAAAAATTTAAATGCCAAAGGACTTACATGAAATAGTACCTTAAACTAAATTAAAGTATTCTAATTTAAAACACAAAACCGGCTAGAAGCCATACAACTACCAACAACAAGACAAAATTTCACAAAGAATCAGTCCACACAAGAGCGCCCAGGTGTTCGAGGGTCGGCCTGTAATTCAACACTAAAGCTCGCTTAGGTGAGACAGGCAGTCGGACCAACCATTCAGTATCCGACGAAAACCCAACCGACCGACAGTCAGCGGACCAGGGCACCCGACCAGGGCTCAACAGGGAGTTCAACGGGACAACGTAGGAGATGTTGGCGCTCATGACCAATCATACACGGAGCTGTCAAACTACGCACGGTGCTGGACAGCAACAATACGATGAGGAAACTACACTGCCTGAAATTTACGTCAACGTCCAGGGCAGGTAACCGGAACGTTAACGGCCACAAGGCAGAAGATTCCGCTGGTGCACTTCAGTTCAAATAACCAAATACAGTGAAACTCCACCGGAGAGTGGCTAAAATTTTCCAACTTGAAAACCACGTTGCTACTCGCGGGACTATCCCAACAGCCGACAACGAACTCCAAACGACGTAATGTGAACAGTCTTGACTTGCTGGAAGGTTAAATCAAAACTCAACTTACGTGTGCAGGGTCGGTAGGTCACGGACCTCGTAGCAATGGGAACAGCGCCACACTCTTCGACACCGCCAGCGGGCCCCGGCCAACCTACACCCATCCGAGAATTCTTTGCTGCTCCACGTCAACCGACCGACTCCTCACAGCTAGTACGCCGACAACATTTAAAATAACTTGTCAGTCAAACTCACACCAACTACACACAGTTTCACGAACACTTGCACGAAGAACTAGACAATGCTAACGACAGTGCCTGTACAATCACAGGGACGAATCACGAGTCGGCTCGCACAGCCAACACATAAGCGATCGCCGGCCAAATACACGTCGTCCGGCAAGACGACCGACGTATGATCAACGAAAGTCGTCCCCATTCCAATCATGTGTATCGGCAACCGTTGGGCGAGTCTGACGGTCCGAACCTCACAGCTGCCGTGCCCCGACTGAACTTGTGCCGCGTGCCAACTCAAACACTGCCAGGTTCGAACTCACTCCCAACACATGACGACCTGGAAGTAATAGCAGTCCAGCAAAGATAGTACGGCAGGGCTTATATCGATAAATTCTGCTGCTGCCGCTCACGGGCAAACAAAGCAGCGACTCAGTGACACAAGTAATTGGAACTAACATAACGAGGTGGCAGTACGGCAAAAACAGAATGTTTTATACGAGATGGCACGAACAAGAGCCACGCGCGGCTCAGTGCCCGTAACAATGGTACAAATTTTATGTATCAGTTCTCCAGAATATGGCAGAGGACACGTTTTCCGAATGAGTCTACTATCGGGTAAAGTGCCAGAATGTGGGAGTCAAAAACTCCTGACGTCGCCGTCGTAGATGAAGTAGACTCACCGAAACAGAATTTGCTTGTACGGTTTCTGTTCACAAAGTTTATGGACCGTAAATTTTGTGGAGCGAACTCTGAAAGAAATGTCATACCTGGACATGCTGCAGAACTGATTGTTTTCTCAACTTCACGAAAGTTCCGATGATTTAATTTTTATGCACGCGGGTGCCCCGCCCCCCCCCCCTCCCCTCATTCCCACCCCTCCTGCACTTTTTCATTTTGAGGTGCGACATTCTCATAACAACACCATCACACAACGTTGTATTGGAAGAAGTGAACAAAAAGATCTTGTTCATTGCTTTTGGCCTCTCGTGTCACATACCTCACACCTAACCATTTTTTTTGTGAGGGTACATAAAAGACCGAGTCTTCTTCCCACCTACGGCTGCTACTCTTCAAGAACCCAGAAACAGAATTATTGAAACTGTCAGTTCAATAAAAAGTGGCCTGTTGACATGTGTGTGGAATGAAGTGGACTACAGTTTCGATGCTTCTTGAAAAACAATCGAACAATGTGGCGCAGTTTTTTCTACGTTTCTAGCTTAGCCATCCCCACAGGAACTCATCTGATCTTCCTGTAACATGTATAACTAGTATTCCGGCAGATTAGGTGCAGTGTACTGTGGCTCAGAGTTTGAGGGTGCATGGCAGACGACCCAGCAACAAAATCAATGACGTAGTCAAGTTGCTGGAATTGGTTCTAAGCCTCAATTACTACAAATTCGGAGACGATATCTTCTTACAAACCGAGCGAGGTGGCGCAGCGTTTAGCACACTGGACTCGCATTTGGGAGGACGACGGTTCAAACCCGTCTCCGGCTATCCTGATTTAGGTTTCCCGTGATTTCCCTAAATCGTTTTAGGCAAATGCGGGATAGTACCTTTCAAAGGACACGTACGATTTCCTTCCCCATCCTTCCCTAATCCGAGCTTGTGCTCTGTGTCTAATGACCTCGTTGTATACGGGACGTTGAACACTAATCTCCTCCTCCACCACCTCTTGAACAACGCTTGGTGCTCATCTTGAGTATGCGGTACAGCATCTGTGCGAGCATAAGACTTTGAACCTTTCCCCATCCAGTGGCATGCGAAATGAATTTCAATCTTTATGAGTTTCCATCTTCATAGTTAGTGTGTAATAAAATATTGAATCTGGTCTTTCTTTTTGAGTCGCACTGTATAGTACAGAATGTAACACAAAAGGTACGCAATGAGATGAACAGAGATGACACTTTTATCCAATGGTTCTTCATAGTATATATGATTACCACTGGCGGCATTACATGCTCTGCAAAGTATTTCCATGCATGCCACAAGGTTGGCAACGAGTTCTTGTGGTACGGCGCTCCAGTTCTCCATCATGGCGGTTGACACGTGCTCGATGGTCACCGATGTATGTCGACGTGTTGCAGTTAGTCTCCCCAACACAGCACTCACGATTCTGACTACATTACGTGTTTCGACCGCTCTCCTTATGAGGGTACGTAATGCACGCAGGATCACTGTGGAACACGACTGTTTTTGTGGTTCAGGTGTTGTGTGGATAGGCACAGTGTTCCAGTGGCTTATTGACCTCAGCATCTTTGAGTACTGTACACTTACCAAGAAAAGTTATTGTGACACTGCACTCTTTCCCAAGTGCGCCTTTTGGCGCTGCAATCTGAATTGTTTCACTCTGAATCACTTCATGGGCTATCCCATCCAACAGTGCTGGTGGACGGTCTCTTGAAACGAGAGTATATTCGGTGAGTTAACTGGACAGCCCTTTCCCTCGGCTTAAATCGTATCTAAGTGAGATGCATTTGAAAGATGTAGTCCATCACGTCCTCATGCATCAACAATCATCCAGTGGCCGTCAACCGCACTGGTGCAGGAATGGAACGTCCTACAACATTAAAGTCTACCTAATCTCGTGTCTAGCATGGAGACACGTTACAGAGCATGTACTGCCGTCTGTGGTGATCACACATTTTAACAGAGATTTCCAGGGACCATCATGAATCGTGATGACTTCAGTACAATTATTTCACTTGAATAAACGTCTTAGTTCTTTTCTGTCCATTGCGTATTTTTTTCAGTTACCTTCTGTAACACACATTCGCAGTTTTTTATATGCATGGTCCAACTGTCATCGAGCTGCCTTAGTTAGCAGTAACACATCTTGTGAAAGTTACTTTTCTCCTTAACCATTGCACAGCTGTGTGCATGTGCATTGCAAATATGGATTTGTCATCAACTGCAGGAACAGCTCAGCCGATACACCATGACAAGGACTTGCCACATCTGACGGGAAAAAATCAGTTTTAATTGACCTGAGGCCAATAACCGAATAAAAATCTCCAGTTACACGTTTTTTTAAGTGCTCCTGAGACAAAAAACCGCATAAAAAGCAACAATTAAATCACTTTTCATTGTCCTAAGGTCAAACCCGCATAAAAATTAACAAAGAAATCGCGTTTAACTGTCATGATGCTGGTGCAAGACATGTTCAGTACGTTGTACACCTTTTCCCACAGATCGGACTGTTTCAGAGATCACGGTCAGAATGCTCTGAGGAACGCGTGTCTATAATTCAGCTACGTTTGTAATAGTAGTACTGAACACACTAGCTTTCAATTAACTCTACAGCCAGAAGTCACACTGTTTAAGAATAGGTACCAAGAGACTTTTATTTTGCATATTCTGGCGCTTATAGCACCAGCTAGTAATTAAATTTTCGTAATTTTTTTGTTTCTACTGTGTTTCTCCCTTATTCGATAAATTCCGTTCAAATTTGACGCCATTACGAGCTGTGGTTCATTTTTACAGTGTTTTTAAACCTGAACTTTAATTATAATTACCCTCTATGTATTATAATTTGATTAATTCGTAATTAAGTTTGGAAGTTTTTTCAGCGCTTTCGTACAACAGATGTCACTTCCAGCAGTAAGAACTGCTCCATCCCATCGGGGACCGAGTCGAATTGAGCTTCCATGAGTGATACAAATCTGACATTCCACATTGTTTCAACTCGATGCTAGCGGTAACCATTGGAGAGGCTGACAGTCTCTCGCAATCCATGATTAGCAGTTTTCCAGAATATGAAGAAGCTGCAGCATGTGCTTGTCAGTACGACTGGACATCACGGGAGACATTCGATCTTGCGATATTTTCTTGAAATATAACATCGTGTAAGTGACGGGCACAGTCACCGGTTTCAACACATCAGAAATGTACCTACCGCTGCCCATAGTATTGGTTATGCGAACCAGCGGTGACCGTTTTGTGTACACGGTGGCACCCCAAATCATCGTATCAGGCTTGGAACACGTATGACAACTCACGAATCCCGTTTGGCACGTTCGTCATTACTGAGGCTTCCAAACATGGTTCCGTCTTTTGTGATGCTGTTATGCAGAACCGGAATCCTCTGTAACTGTTGCGGCCTATACCGTTGACGTCAACGATGTTGTAGAATTATGAAACTTGTTTTATACTTTGGACGTTTTTGGATAACGAAAATCTCTTCTACCAAAATTCAACATGGTTTCCGAAAAACAGAGATCTAGTGTCACTCAGCTCGATCTGTTCCTCCATGAGATCCGAAGAGCTGCACATAACGGCCCTCAGGCTGATACAGTGTTCCCTGACTTCAGGAAGGCATTTGACACCGTCCCGCACACCCGTTTAGTGAGAAAAAAATGGAGCTTTCTGAGTGTCGGACTAGGTTTACGACTGGATTCAAGACTTCCTTGCAGACAGAACTTAACGTGTCGCTTTTAACGGAACGAAATCCTGAAACGTAAAGGTAATTTCCGGAGAACTCCAAGGAAGCGGTTATGTTTACAATGTATGTTAATAACTAGTAGAAGGTGTAGGAAGTCCTTTAAGGCTGTTCGCCGTTTGTCTATAAGAAAGTAACAACACCAGAAAACAGCATCGATTTAAATGCAAGGGATTGATGAACAGTGCGGGTTCTGGCAGTTAATGCTGAACGTACATAAATGTAACATACTGCGCATTCGTAGGAAAAGAATTCTGCTGGTGTAAAAGGCCTCTACCGATGACAAAATTACTGGAAACAGAATCCATCGTAAAGTATCTAGATGTGACTGTCCAGTGCAACATAAATTTGAATGATTATACAAAAGAAATAGTACAAATACACTACTAGCCATTAAAATTGCTACACCAAGAAGATGACGTGCTATAGACGCGACAGGAAGAAGATGCTGTGATATGCAAATGATTAGCTTTTCAGAGCATTCACACAAGGTTGGCGCCGGTGGCGACACCTACAACGTGCTGACATGAGGAAAGTTTTCAACCGATTTCTCATACACAAACAGCAGTTGACCGGCGTTGCCAGATGAAACGTTGTTGTGATGCCTCGTGTAAGGAGGAGAAATGCGTACCATCACGTTTCCGATTTTGATATAGGTCGGATTTTACCCTATCGCTATTGCGGTTTATCGAATCACGACATTGCTGCTGGCATTGGTCGAGATCCAATGACTGTTAGCAGAACATGGAATCGGTGGGTTCAGGAGGGTAATACGGAACGCCGTGCTGGATCCCAACGGCCTCGTATCACTCACTAGTAGTCGAGATGACAGGCATCTTATCCGCATCGTTGTAACGGATCGTGTAGCCACGTCTCGATCCCTGAGTCAACAGATTGGGACGTTTGGAAGACAACAACGATCTGCACCAACAGTTCGACGACTTTTGCAGCAGCATGGACTATCAGCTCGGTGACCATGGCTGCGGTTACCCTTGACGCTGCATCACACACAGGAGCGCCTGCGATGGTGTACTCAACGACAAACCTGGATACACGAATGGCAAAACGTCTTTTTTTCGGATGGATCCAGGTTCTTTTTACAGCCTCATGATGGTCGCGGTGAAACGCACATTGGAAGCGTGTATTCGTCATCGCTATACTGGCGTATCACCCGGCGTGATGGTATGGGGTGCCATTGGTTACACGTCTCGGTCACCTCTTGTTCGCATTGAGGGCACTTTGAACAATGGACGTTACATTTCAGATGTGTTACGACCCATGGCTCTACCCTTCATTCAGTCCCTGCGAAACCCTACATTTCAGCACGATAATGCACGACCGCTTGTTGCAAGTCCTATAGGGGCCTTTCTGTATGCAGAAAATTTTCGACTGCTGCCCTGGCCAGCACGTTCTCCAGATCTCTCAACAATTGAAAACGTCTGGACAATGGTGGCTGAGCAACTGACTCGTCACAATACGCCAGTCACTACTCTTGGTGAACTGTAGTATCGTGTTGAAGCTGCACGGGCAACTGTACCTGTACACGCCGTCCAAGCTCTGTTTGACTCAATGCCCAGGTGTATCAAGGCCGCTATTACGGCTAGAGGTGGTTGTTGTGGGTACTGATTTCTCAGGATCTACGCACTAAAATTGCGTGAAAATGTAGTTACATGTCGGTTCTAGCGTAACATTGAAAGGGTACAGTACCGCCCGACATTGAAAATAGATACAACATTCTTCGTTATTCTTGTAAGAACAACATACTTTTTCTAATAATAAATCAATTTCACTTAATATGCCGAAGCCGGATACCAGTGTCGGAAAGAAGGTCAATTTATTTGTTTAGTTGATCACATGTGCACTCCCACAAAATAAATCCCTACATCCAGTTTGGTGAGATCTGTGAAATTTTTGAATGTATGGTCGTCTGCTAACCGCAGAATGTGCAATATATGATCATCTTTGAGACGGTCCTTTGGTCACTTTTGGTGGAACCAAAGACATGAAATTTACCTGAGCTTTGAGCGCCTGAAATGTGGCTGACCAATACGGTAGCATGGTGCTCCCCCACTTCGGCGGAGGTGCGAGATGACCTGAAGAACGGCCATGTTTCAGCACTCTGGTGCTGGACCTTGTGTTGGTAAGACCTGTCTTAGGTCTGCTCCGTAAAGACAAAAGAGTGGAGAGAATGGTATGGTTCTGAAATACTTAAGAGTAGGTTGGAATAATTATTTCTCTATTTCAGGAACTTTTGGGGGGAGAATTAAACGACAGGCAGGTAATATTAAGGGGATCGTAGTGATCTTCGGAAGTGACCAACGGTCACAATGAAACCACGTGTAGCAACAAGTTGAAGTACTTGCGAGTGCTAGTACTAAGTGCTAAAGTTAAGATGAATTACTGACGTGTGTACTATAAGTTGGAAATATTTAAGAAATGGCGTGTGCAGGGGTTGAAATTAGAGACGAGCACTTCCACGTGGTGAGTACTGTGTGAGTTTCAATCAGTGTATGAGACAAAGAATATAGAGAAGTACTCGTCCAAGGTAACAGTTGAGGACTCGCGTGGGTGACGAATATGATCTTAATACTACTTTGCGTGTTACGTTTCCGTGTGACGCTAGATTCAAACTGAGAGGGAAGCAAGGTGAGTAGCTGTCTATCCAGCAACGCCACTTGGCTTGCATTGCACAGGAAGACGTGCACATATCCTTCATAGTTCGTAGTAGGAAAGAAAAGTTGCGAAGTGGGGCAGTGTCGTGTGAAACTGGGATGAATACTAATTGAAGTGGGAAAGCTGAAAGTGATGTGGCTATTCTTTGTGTTGTATTCTACGTTGCCAGTGTGATGTATTTCATGTAATTTAAGTATGAGTGGTTTTGTGGTTTGCATAGGAGAGTAGCAAGGTAGGTTCAGGGGCAGTGAGTTATGCATATTCCTCTTTGTACCGCTCGGTCTGGAGTAAATTTTCGTGATGATGGGTGTGAGAGTCGAAGTGTGAGATATAGCAAGAGATCCACCATCCTATCCAGAAAGTGCACTGTAGCGTTAGATAATTACGAGATCATAAGGTAGAGAATCACCAATGTAAAGCCATGCCCACTAGGCGGAGTTTCTCATGTGTAATTGTTGTATAAAATGTAATGATGTGTTTAGGTTATCTTTGAACCACAATTTATCGGAATAAAAAAAGATAGTGAAAAAAAAAGATTGGTGGCCTTGTTCTTCGAATAGTGTGTACTCATGACATCCAGAATTTATAATGTGTGCGCCATTCATATTGAGTGCAATGGCCACGTGTTGATCAAAGCCTTGGGTAAGAAAGAAATGTGGTATTGCCACGTAGTGAACGATCAGAGTTGTGTAAATTACTAATAGTCAGATGTGCGTTATCCGTTTCCGTTGCGTAATAGTCAAATAGGAGAATAATTTGTAGCTTAATTGTCAGTACTGAAGCTCATAATCAGTCATTGATGTTATTCGATAAATAAGAATAAATCCACACGCTTGGCAGACCACTCATCTTGCAGGCCTGACTGCTTGATGCCACAGTATGAGCAAGGCATTTGGGTGCCTCTCAATATATTTGTCGAATGAATACCCGTTTATCATCTGCATTTCTTCTTGGTGTAGCAAATTTTAATATCCAGTAATGCAGCAGATTGCAGACTGAGATTAGTAGGAAGAATGTTAAGGAAGTGTAATCCATCCAAGGATGAAGGGGCCTACAAGGCGGTTGTTCGAATACTGTTCATCAGTGTGCGATCCTTAACAAGTAGGACTAATAGTAGAAAAGACGCAACGAAGAGCGTCGCGTTTCGTCAAGGGCTCCTTTGACGGTGCGAGAGCGTTCCAGAGTTTCTCAACGAACTCCAGTGGCAGACGTTATAAGAGAGGCGTTGAGCATCATGCAGAGGTTCACTACTGAAATTTCGAGAGAGCACGTCCCAGAAAGAACTGGTCAATATATTGCTTCCACCCATATACATCTCACGTAATGACCACGACGAGAAAATTCGCGAAGTTAGAGCAAATACGGAGGCTTACCAACCGTCTTTCTTCCCACGCGCCATTCGCGAATGACACAGGGAAGAGGGGACTGGTTAATGGTACCACAAGCACAATACCCCACATACTTGGAGGTAGGTTGGAGAGTATGATGTAAATGAAGATGCAGATGTCGCTTGGAACCCCACTCTCGGCGCACCACTCACTGCTGTCACGTCACAGGACAGCCGCAACTGTTGTTGCTGACAGACGATAGTGCTACACGTGTCGGCGCACTGTCCATGTGAATAATTGTCATGCTTCAAACAAGCACATTTCCTAACTCAAGGTGCGTACGATGGCTGTACGATCCTGCGTCGTTGAGCAGACAATATACTAGTCCTGTTGTACGCCAGTCACCTGCAGTCATTGAGATCCTTCACGGCGTTAAGGTGGCCATATTGAGCCCACCTGTGCCACCCTCGCTCGACAGTCGAGAAATCCCGACTGCCGTGAGCAGCGATACCACACACTGAAATAATGGCAGTGTCGATATGCTACGATAATGACGCTCGTCGAATTCCAGCATGTTCTGTCAGATGTTTCTCCTTCTTAAGGGGGGTAGGACGTCAAACGGGCCGACTTGCAGTAGGAGAGGCACCACAGGACGTTTTAGTTTCCACTGCCTATACTTTCACAAGTAAATCAGTAAAACTTTGTCAGCATGACCAAGAAGGATTCAGGATTCACATTAGCAGCGAAAGTTCAAAGACATAACAAAATAATTTTTTTTACATGTGAAATTTCATCATATTTTTCGCTTACTATTGGCCGCATTTGTTGCTATAGGTACACTTTTCTCCATAAGTAATAGAGACTGTTAGATGAATTTTGCACAGCACACAAACCATACTTACAGGTGTCTGAAACTCTCGAATCTATTTAATTTATGAAGAAATGAAGGAGCTGTTACATTTTAAACTTTATGTTTAGAAAAAAACCAAATTTTGTGGTTAATTATCTCATTTTTTACCACAGTTTTTAATTGATTTTGAAAATTCCAAAGTTTCATACACCTATAAGTATGGTTTTTAAGCTGTGCAAAATTCATCAAAGAATCTCTCTTACTTGTGAAGAAAAATGTACCTATAGCAACAAATGCAGCCAATAGTAAGCGAAAAAATAATGAAGTTTCACATGTAAAAAATTTTAATTTTGTTATGTTTTTGAACTTCCATTGCTATGAGTGTGAATCCCGAATCCTTCCTGGTCATGCTGGCAAAGTCTTATGAATTTATTTGTAAATGTATAGACAGTAGAAAATAAAATGTCCTGTGGTGCCTCTCCTGCTCCAAGTCGGCCCGTTTGATGTCCTACCCCCCTTAAATGATGCATTACACGATCTTCTCGCAAACAAACAACTTTCAAATTCTGTTTCCAATCAGCAAACCTTATTGTTATCTTTACTTACAGGAATAATGGAGACAACTTTACCCCTAACTGCTTCGTGTCAGGGCACTTAAATGATAACCGTTGGCACTGTGTACTACTATACTAATTTGATGTTTGTTACACGTCACCTTCGTAATACTACATTTTTAATGGCAACAGCCTACTTAGGAACACAATGAGTGTCAGTCTCCTCGTGACCTC
The DNA here is from genome assembly GCF_023864345.2 of Schistocerca serialis cubense. Lineage (NCBI taxonomy): Eukaryota > Metazoa > Arthropoda > Insecta > Orthoptera > Acrididae > Schistocerca > Schistocerca serialis. Next base: position 358,824,617 of record NC_064646.1, read on the forward strand.
ACAACCCTGCGTGGGTCTTTGCCTTCAGACAATTTTCTTCCATTCTGCCTTCTCGTTTACTTTCCATCTCGATCCTCTGATTCCTACGGCTCTGATGTTTTCTTCCACATTCTCCAGTCAACGTTTACGTGGTCTTCGTTTCAAACTAGTTCCCATCGGTTTCCGCTGTGTCCTCCATGCTTAGGATATGTCCCAGCCAGGTTACTCTATTACTTTTAATTAGCCTTACAATATCTGCTTCTTGTATGAGACGATACAGTTCATACAGTGATAAGCCAAAATATTATGGCCACTGCTCTCCGCAATGTTGGATGCCACCTGCGGGCACATGACGCTGTAACTAAAGTATGTAAGCGGAGCAGACACGGACGGGGGATCTTCATAGGGAAGATATGGGCAGCAAATTGGGAAATCCATTGAGATATGCGACTTTGACAAAGGGCAGATTGTTATTACGCAGAGCCTGTGAACGACTATCTCGAAAACTACGAGCCTGGTCGAATGTTCGCGTGTTGGTCTCGTGGACATCTACGAGGCAGGAGGTCAGTGAAACTAGCAGTAGCTGCTAAATGGTTGAACATCCACTACTCTTCACAGAACGTGGGGTTCGGAGGCTTGTCTGCCGAAAGAGCATAGTGCTGGAACACGCATAATTGTTTCGGAGAACACTATTCATCGTACACTGTTGAATATGGAGCTCCGCAGCAAACCACCCCTACATGTTCACAGGTTGACCCAACGACATCGTCAGTTACGATTGCACTGGGCAAGGTACCGATGGGATTTTGCCGTAGATCCGCGTGACCTTGTCGACTCCTCGAGTGAACCGCATTTTTCCTATGCTAATTCGATGGCCGTGTCCATAAACGCCGCCATCGAGCTGATCGGCGGCTCGAAACATTCAGCTCGCCACGGACGCACGCTGGTGGAAGCAGTACTATGCTATGGGAAATACTCTCCTACGCTTGCATGGGATCTTTGGTAGCAATCGAAGATTTCTCGGCGACCAAATTCGCCTGATATAAATCCTATGGAACCCATATGGTTCGCTAACGAGCGCCATCACCGTGTACGCAGATCAGCGGCCAATTGTTTACGCGAATGACATGATCTGTCCGTATATATTCTATAAGCAGAATGAGTGATGTGTTTCGTTCCAAAGATGGACGAACAAGTTATTAAGCAAGTGGCCAAAATGTTTTTGCTCATCCGTGTAATTAGTCTTTGCTCTCCAGATACCATTATTGCTTTTGATTCCTCCATAAATTTTCTTTATTTAAATACTCTCAGTTGTTGTTCATCAGTGCTGGTTAGTGTCCATACTTCATATCCATATTGGCCTACTGACCTAATCACAACCTTATAAATAGTCATTCTGAGTTGTCGGTTTACCATCCTAGATGTCAGTTTTCAAAATTAATTAGGCATGGTAAAGTCACATAGCCCCTCCTCCTCAATTCCGTCTTTCACCTCTAAGTTGGCGACCGGGATAGAAGATTGTTCGAAGAATAGGTGGTTGATCAGGGGACCCACATCCGTGCCTTGGAAACAATTAATATTGTGAATAAGTTGACAGAGAAAGATAGATTGCCCTCTCGAAGACGAAATAATCTGAGGAACAATGATATGATTACGTCTCTTAAATCTAGAATATCGAAAACACGCGTCCTGCTGCAACTAGGAGTAATGAATAGCGTAGCCGAAGAAGTATTCAATTACGTATTGCAATTAGTTGCCCTTCAAGTGATCAAATGAAAGGGTAAAGGAAAGATACGGAAGAAACTTTTACGTTATATTACTCTGGAAGGCAAGGCATACAAGGAGATAATGGTACAGGGTTCAGAGAAGCGAAAAATATGCGCGGGTCTGTCCTTGCCCTTATGCCATATAACAGAATAATAACCCTGAGAATGAAAGAAAGATACCATAATACGATTTTTAAATGTATGCATGCTCCAACAGAAAGGTCAGATGAGGATCCAGTGGACAGCTTTTACCGCACATCATTCAAAACCATTCCTCGGTGATTATGATGCAAAGTTCTGGGAAGAAGAGCCTTTCCAACTCATATTTGATAAGGAAAGTTTGCATGACAAAGCTAGTACTAATGGACTAAAAGTTGCATAATTTGCTGCTGCCAATGGTCTTAAAACAGTAATCAAATATTTCCCAAGAAAAAAATATTCACTTAGGGACCAGGAACGGATGATATAAATCAAATTGCTCATATGTTGGATCCAAAAGATGGCAAAGTGACAATGAAAATTTACTCACGTTCCAGTAAGAAAACTCAGACTCGGAGGACTACATTCTACCTGCAAATAATAAGCTAAGGCCTGCTGTAACATATAAACGCAAAACTAGAGGAAATCTGAAATAGAAAATAGAACGGTTGGGAGATAGAGATACAGCTTTAAAATATCAGAATAAACTGAAATAGAAATTACAGTTAGTGGAACACAGTAAAAACGTAGATAACGAATAGGAACTTCTTAAGAATAATATTATATCTGCGGCAAAGTGCGTAAGAGAATTCCAGAAGACCTAGAAATGAGGAGTGGTATGATGATGAATGTTGAGCAACATAAGAAAAAAGCAAGGCTGAAATGTCTTCAGTGAAATACGAGAATTAACTAGCGTAGACATAATAAAAAGAGGATAGAAGTGGCAAGGGCATGCAGAATAAAGAAAAGAGAAGCCGTAAAAAGAAAGGTAGTAAACATGAAAGATCAGTATAATAGGAATGAGAGTAGAACGTTTTGTAAGAAGTTGAAAGAAAGAAAATAGGCTGCAAGGGCAAGGATGGAAACCTGCTGCAAAACAGGAGAAGGTGATTTACAGATGGAGAGATTGTTTTAAAGAATTGTTGGAGGGTGATCACACCGACGAGAAGCAACGGATATGCTATCAGTGGAATCATAACAGAAGAGTTCACTCTTACAGAAGTATTGTCAAAAAATTGCATATCTCCAGGAATTGGTCGAATAATTGTCGAGCTGCTAAAGAGATGAGGCATTACTTTACACAAACGGATACATAAACTTACGTGTTTAGTCTGAAATCAAGAAAGAATTCCCAAAGAATGAACTATAGGTGTAACCCAGCCGATACCTAAGAAAGGTAACAAGGCATGTTGCCCTAACTACAGAGGTATCACTCTGTTGAATGTGGCATATAAAATTTTGTCCGGAATACTATACTAGAGACCAGTCTCATATATGGAAGATGTATTGGGTGACTATCAATGTGACTTTAGGCCTGAGAGATCAATTGTGGACCAAATATTCGTACCCAGACAAATACAAGAAGAAGCATTTAAATATTATATAGAAGTCAACAATATCTACATGGACTTAAAGTAGGCCCTCGGTAATCTAAATAGAGAAGAGATGTTAGAAGACATCCTAAATATATTTCGGTTATGAATACAACCTAGTGAGGTTCCAAGGCATCAGTGAGAGTGGATGGGGAATCAACCGACTGTTTTAATATCAATAAAGGAGTTAGACCCCGTTATTATCTTTCCACAATGGTTTTCAATTTGACTTTGGAAGCAATTACGCTAAAGCTGCAAATATCTGGCTACATGGGCATAAGGACCACGTCGTGAGCTGCATATGCTCATGATATTGATTTATTAATAGACGAAAGATATCATTTCAGATAGTAGTAGTGCAACTGAAAGAAGCACCACAGGATAGATAGATGAAAGTAAACGAATCAAAAGCTAAGTATATGAAACTTCACAGAACTGAGGACAATAACCTCGATAGCTAGTCAGCAACAAGAATCAATTTTCAGCATGTAGAGAGATTTAAATACCTGAGGCTACTATTAATTAAGTAAACTCCATGACCACTGAAATAAAAACCTACATTTTAAATTGGAGCAGGTGTTATCACATAGTGACTATTAGTAGTTTCCGGAGGTATTCTAAAGAAATTTCTATCGAGACTGCTCCATAATTTTTTCAGATGTCTGCCAGTCAGGATTATTCAACATTTCTGTTACAAAATTTCGCCAGACGAAGAAGCATGTACAAGTAAAAGAAGTAGATTTCTAGTTATGGTGCCATGTCATATTGTAAAACAATTGTCACAAAATGTAAATATTTTAGTTTAAGCTCTAGTGTGACTGTCATATTCAATGAAACAACAGGCTTACTGTCGATAGTCATTGTTTTTTTTATTTCCACAGAACGATTTAAAAGTCTAAGCCTCCATTATCAGGTGAATTTATGAGGATTAATATGGCATGTTTGTGTTCGTTTCGATTTCCCGTAACCTGTGGCACTGTTTCGTAGCTAGAAGCAAAACAATATTTCAAACATGGCTCTTTGGGGGACTGTGACTAAAGACTGAACATAAATGTTAATGTGAAAGTAAAATAATTAAAATAGAATATATCCAGTATTCACAGCCTCCTCGCAATGTTCTGATACATCACATACAAACCATAGCACTTCGTAAACACTGGAAGAACGGAGATGGCATGTAACAAGCAGTAAGTACAAAGAACGTATAGCAATATTTCAAAGTGCAAAGTGTAAAGAACATAAACATTATATTGTGGCAATTCTTAAAGCGTTGCGGGGACCTTTGTTAGTACAGATAAATGGATATGTCAATATAAATATCTCCAAAGATTCGCAAATTCTTCTTCGTGAAATTTTTATACTTTTGTAATTTATATACTTAGGTGACATGTTGCAAATATTACATCTGATAATTACAAAGCCAACAGTGGCAAAATTTATACATCAAAAGTTTACTTGTTATACCTATTTTACATTCGTTTGATGTGTGTGTGTGTGTGTGTGTGTGTGTGTGGGTGGGTGGGTGGGTGGGTGTGTATCTGCGTGAGTATTTGTAGAAGGCTGGGATTCAGGGAAAGAGGTTAAAAGGGTTGATAGAACGAGAGCAAAGTTTTTGTTGTGCCACAGCTGCTGGTTTGTGGTTTGTTAAGACTACATCTGTTATGTGTTACAACTAATATATTGATTAATACATTGGTTAAGCTTTTAAACTCTGTAAGGACAAATACATTGTTTATATAATTGAAATACGATGGTGTACATGTAGTTAAGGTAGCAGCAGGTCCAAACTTTTGAAGTGTTGGTGGTTCTGTTGGGTTTTGCGAGTGAGGCCATTCCACTGTCCGTTTCAGAAATATCATCAAAACATGCAAATAACTAATGTATGTTAAATATCAAGAAGAAGGCGGTTTGTGTGTGTGTGTGTGTGTGTGTGTGTGTGTGTGCGTGTGTGTGCAAATTACATAATATAGTCTGCTGTTAAAAATATAGTTGATATGTTGTAAATGTTCTGATTTTTGCCGTTTGGGATGGACTCAGGTATCGTGTTTGGACTGTTTCAGGGAGGTTTAGTTTTCTGCCATTAAGACGTGCAAGTAGATTTCAGAAAATTGTGTTATAAATGTGTTGTTTAGTTTCATGCAAGTCGGTGTCTATTGGCAATCTGCGGTGCTGTTTTACCTTGAATCTAATCCCAAATGATCTACTGGCCTATGTACAAAAAATTGCAGTTCTAACATTCAGTTTTGAATACACCCATGTAGTGCACTCAGTTTCTTTTGTTGCTGTTACCAGGCAATTTCTGTCTTGTTTTGTTGGTACTGGCGAAATATATTTTTATATTTCTTCGTTTGAATACATTAGCAGTCTGATATGAGATACTACCTATTTCCAAACGAACAGTTGATTTGCTGCACTTCAACTTTTACTTTCTTATAACATGTAAAAGATGGAATCTTATAACCGACATCTCACTTATAACCAAATAACTTAGCTCTCCTTCTATCATTCCTTTCATCACCCACCATTTGTGAATCCCTACACACACACACACACACACACACACACACACACACGCGCGCGCACACACACACACACACACACACACACACACACACACACACACACAGCCAATTTAAAATAGTAATAATTAGTAAACCGTTATTACGTATAAATTTTGCCAGTATTGGCAATATGACTAACACACTTAATGTTTTCAGCATGTCACCTGATTTGTAAACTTGGACACATCTGACACAGAAGAATCTGAGTACCATTTCACTATCTGTTTGGTTGCTTAACTAAACATCTTGATTGTCACCATATCTTAAGGCTTTCGCCAAAAGAGTATATATTTTATTGGTATGTTCTCTGCACTTATAAATTTACAGACGAAATCTCTGTTCAACCAGTGTTTACAAAAGTGTAATGGTTAATATATGACGTGTCACGACAGAAAATTGAGCCTGACACCACTGTAGATATTCTTTCTTCTGTTATTTTACTTGCACATTTACATTTAGGCTCAATCTTTATTCATTGACCTTCAGAGAGCCATGATCTGAATTAGTGTGTTCTTTCTCTTTACTAGATAGTGATGGAGGTTACGCCAAGTCGAAACACAACTCATACATGCCATATTGACCCTCATACGTCCACCTGATGGTGGTTTAAAACTTAGAATCGCATGGTGAAAAGAAATAAACACTGACTGGTAACAGTAAACTTGTTAATAAAATTTTCTTTGGCTTGCAGCCGCGTCAGGTGTTTAAAATCTCACGAGCTTTCGACCGAGCTCTCGCTGGTCATTGTCAAGTGGTAAGACTGACTGCTCTGTCGCCATGGCTCCATCGTTACACAGCCTCGCGCTTCCAGCGGCGTCAGGTGGTTAAAAGCCCACGAGCTTTCAAATCAGATCTCCCCGACCATTGCCAAATGATAAAAGTGACTGCTGTGTCGCCGTGGCGGCTGGAAAACCTGAGAAAATTTTTTAAATTCATATTGCCGTGAAACCATGCATTCATACATGAGTAAACTTGTTGTTTCATTCAAACTGTCACTGAATAAAATCGACTACTGGGTCACTGTTACAGTAACCTCCCCCTGGGTAAACCCAATTCTTTCGTTCTTCAGGGTCCTTTTTCTTTGTTTTTGGGACGAACTTCTGCAGTCTCAGTTTCAAAAGTAATGTGGGAATTATTGCATGCTTTGTGAGAGTCTGAAGTGCCACTTAGAACAAATACATTTCTTTTTAAGTATTTTCAGCCTTCAATTTTTTGGCTTCATTCTATTTCAACGTTTTCTTCTGTACAAATGCTACGATTTTTATCACACTGCTCTGGACTGACTCAACACTGACTCATCGAGATGTGGGTCATGTATACAACGAAATGAAAGACTCTTGATTTTGTGAATTTTATGAATCATCAGTATTCTGTGAATTGCAATATAAAGAAAAAATACTGCGAAAGTAGCGAAACAAGAATTTTACAGGAGAGACAAAGAATTCGATGCGACTGCGCACTTACTCACATTCCATCTGAGTATGACCTTTGTAATGGTTCTTTATTTACGTGACCATTACGGCACTCCAGCTCCTGTAATATCGAGCTACTTTTCTGCGAAGTAACAGACATATATTTGTGACAATATTCACATTTGGTTTTATTAATGTATAGCTACTCCGATGTATCGATATATTAGAGTGATATGGTTCTTGTTTGTACTCATTTCTGTGAGACTGTCATAATCTTTGACTTACTTCTAACCGTTTTGGCCTGAATTCGCACAGAGCAGTCTTTGTTCCGCTTTGAAGAAGTTAAGTTGTTATTTCGCCTTGTAAAAGAACAGTCAAGTCTTGTGTTTGGTTAAAGTGGAAATTAAATATATGAAGATTGAAACAAAACTGTTTTCTTGATGATGTGACAATTAAGAAGAAGTATATGCGAATTTAAAAGAAGTTTAATAAAAATATGGATCGTGAACAAGAAATCAAAAATCATTTCTACCATACCATTGTTCTGATCTGGGATTGTTTGATCATTAAGAATTTCCTGAAAAACGCAATTGGTAGGTCTTCAGACATGGCTAAAACACAGATCTGGACCTTCTAGCAGTCAAACTGGAATCACCCTAGAATCAACAAGATGAGCCATAACAACTTCGACGAAGTCGACGTGGGAATCCATTCAAGATAAGTGCCAAAATTAATTACTTTTTTTTACAGTGACTTCATTATTTCCATTCTGACGATACCATCCTCGTTGCCCGATAAAGCGAACATATGCTGCTATGCTGCTACTTTGCAAGTGCTGGTATTGTTAGACCTTTCTACAGAAACTTCTGCATAGTAAGTACCCCTGAAACAACTGCTAATCTAAAGAGAATGTTTGGTAACATCACGTTTCTGTTCAGATATGTACAACCGTCAGAATACCAATGTTTTGGATAGTACGTCTACGATGCACGAAGCAAAACTTGATGCAATCATTTCACCTTGCGCTTCAACCGCTCCCGGCAGCTGAATGGTCAGCGTGACAGAGCGTCAATCTTAAAAGGCCCGGGTTCGATTCCTTGCTGGGTCATAGATTTTCTCTGCTGAGAGAATGAGTGTTGTGTTGTCCCAATCATCATCATTTCACCTCCATCGACTAGCAAGTCGTCACAATGGCGTCAAGTCTAGAGACTTGCACCCAGCGAACGGTCTACCCGACGTGAGGTCGTAGTCACACGACCTTGTGTTTCGTCGAACGAGTAACGCACTGCATCATGACATTCTAAATTATTCATTGTAAAGTTATGGACAGCTAATTTTACTTTATAATTAGCTGCACTGTCCTCTAAAAGTGGTGTAGACTCTGCATCCTTCTTATGTAGATATTTCTGCAACCTTTCGTGCTCTTCCTGTTGTACATGCTGCTTCCACATGTCTTCACTCACGTTCCGAGTCTGTAACTACGACACAAGTCGCAGTGGTCTTTCTCGGGGAAAATAAGATAAGATTACTCTCTTCAAATAGCAAGTTGAAGGTGGTCCCAGTTAATGCTGAAACCTGTTCCTTACTACATTTTTCGATGAAGAGTCCAAACAGCTGTTGCTTGCTTCGTACAATAGGCTCAAGATAGCTAGGAGGAGGATTTTCTGGAATAATGTAACGGCTGTATCGGAAGACAGTCCAGGTATTCTTGTGCGATGTTTTTCTCATCTTTCTTCTTTGTTTGTTTTATCCGGGAACGCGACGATTCTGAATCAGGGTTCGTCTCATGTTTGGAATTATTCAGCCAATATCTCACTATCTATTCTTAAATGCCAAGATTATTGAGAAACACTTTTTCGCATACTTAATGTTTGCCCGTATCATTTCTCCTAGATTCACCATTGATCTTCCATGGAAGCTTGTCCGGAATTGTGTCCTCAAGAATGATTACGTACATCTTCCTCTGATCCCATGACATCGTATCCCAGAAATTCTTGAAAATTGCCTGCCCGTCACTAACAGAAATTTGATGCCGCTTCCTTTGAACGGATTTTTGACACACGTTTGATGTAAACATCGATTCTAATTTTCGTGCCTCTCTTGAACTATTATGAGTAAGTCTGCCACTTCGACTTCTTTTATATCCAATACACGCTTGTCCGCACATTCTCACAGTTTTGTGGGTGCTTTTCTTCCCATCTTCAGGACAGGCCTTAGATTTCCTTTTCCTGTCACTGTTTAAGTCACCACAAAATTCTGTACCTCCACTTTCAACATCTTTCCTAACGTCAACTTTCGATAAGTTATCTGAATTGCAGTAAAAGAATCAAGCCAACAGCCTTTCCGCAGTGGTAACACCGGTTCCCATCAGATCACAGAAGTTAAACGCTGTTGGGCTGGGTTAGTACTTGGATGGGTAACCATCCGGTCTGCCGAACGCTGTTGGCAAGTGGGGTGCACTCAGCCCTTGCGAGGGAAACTGAGCAGCTACCTGAGAAGTAGCGGCTCCGGTCTCGTAAACTGACGTACGGCTGGGAGAGCGGTGTGCTGACCACATGAACCTCCGTATAGGCATCCAGTCACGCCTGTGTGCAGAGGATGGAACGGCAGTCGGATGGTACGGTTCGGTCTTCATGGCCTGTTTTTCTTTCGGGCAAAGTTTTTTTATGCTAAAAAATCAGAACCATCGTGTACCAATAAATGTGAAGAAGTACTGTCGTCTCCAGCGTAACAGTGACTGCTGTGCCATTTTCAGCATTCTTGAATGGAGTCAACGAATTTTCTAGACAATAAATGTTTGAAAAATTTGCTTAAGAAGACAAAAGTAGAATGTCAAATTCATTTCTTTACAATAACAACAATTATAATATCATTATAACACTAAAAGTCACAATAAAGGACTGAGAACCCCATGTACGAAATTAATTCTCCTTCTGTGCATGTAATTTCAATGTTACTACCTTTCTCGCCTGTTGGTCGTTCTGGATTTACATGAGAACCAGTAATAAAGTGGATATTCAAAACATATTTACCAGAAAGCGCTAAAGCGCACAATAAGTGAAGTATGGCGTTACAATAAAGCAACTATTGTGCTACTAAATTTTAGAGTTTTAGCCGACTGCTGCTAATGCGAGGTAAATAACAAAACAATTTTCTTACCACTGTCAACGACTCTCAAGATGGATTCTCCGCTTTCATACCCTCTAAGTTCGGCTGAGAGACAATTTCTTCCTCGGCAAAGAAATCATCTCGTAAAACGCTGTCCATTTGCACGAACTGACGGTACAACCAAGGAGTCACTTTCGAACACTGCAAGATTCATAATAGGCAATAACAATGTACTGCAGCTTCTGGCGTTAAGAACTTGCTTATTAATAATAGTGATGCTGTAACTGTTGGTTGGTAATATTTACTGACAAAATGCAACCTAACGCTAGACTGCGTACTTACGGCTGTGTGGCCGTTTCTTAGTACGACTTTAAAAGAGAGAGAGATTATTAATTGATCACCGATGCGTCGGCTCTCGATTGTGTTCAGGAGACGTACGGAATGATTACGCGAATAATTGACCTTCTGACCCGGATTGTCTTCACGCAAACAGAATCTTCGATGAAAATATCTAGGGGACATATTTGAATCTAAAAGTGGAAATGAAGGCAAATTAGTGGAATTCCGTAAGAGAAAGATTAACAGATCGGAAGTTGAACACATTAGTGGTCTCCCAAATACAATCGAGTCACCGCAATAAATAGCGAACCTCTAACAAAGCTCATATACAATTTGAACATCATTTTTGGTTAGTGAAAGAAAAGAATAAGAAGAAGACTACCGCATCGTAAATTTTAAATATATTTTTGAACAGATTGGCATTTAAGGTCTAAACATTGACAAATACACAATAAATGCATGACTTACATCTGATATTTATTTTGTGGATGGCGCAATCCAATAATCGTTGCTTTGTCAGTCCGTTCCTTCTTCAAATTAAACGTCCTTGCGTGTGCGTAAGTACATAGTATCCACACCCGAGTTACCGAAATGTTTGTTCGTCGTTTCACATAGTTTTCACACAAAATAAAAATACAATTTGTAGCAATTATATGCAGTACGTCGTCACATGTCGGCGACCAAAAGTACAAGGGATAATGAAGTCTCTAGAATATTTCTTAACAAAAGATAGATTGTTCTTTCTTCTGTTTCGCAGCTTCTTGCTATGAACCGCTGCGGCAATGATTTTAAATATCGGCGCCCAGCGGGTCATGATATTTATTTAGAGTATTTAAACGCTGGACGCCCGTTTTGGTATAGGCGCACAAAAAAAAAAAAAGAAAATATTTCATCTCTTTACTTTCGCGCTGTGATGCTTAACATCTTTACGAACTACCGCTTGTTGGGTGTCCTTTTCTTTAATGACAAATATCTCACATGCAAAGTGGCTGAAATCCAATAATATTACACTGCTTCCCGCGTGAGGAGCGATGACTCCGCGAGGATCATAGCGACTCACGCGTAGTCGTAATATTATTGCTTTCGTGAATCGAGTTAGTATTACTTGCTAAAATTCTTTACAATAGATAGACAAAATGGTTGACATAAAGAATAACAGGTAAATATATTCGTACGACTGAAATCGATGGTAACTTGTTAATAGGGTAATTACATGAAAATTGAGCCGTACTCTTTCCAATGTATTACACAAGGATAACAAATGTTCATTTCTCGGTAAGAGACAATGAAATTGGGATAAAGGTATACATACATAGATACATTATACAAGGCATAATAAAGATTAAAAATTACGAAGAAATAAATTATTTGACTTTGCAGGAAGTCTGGGTGCAATGTGAACTCTTGGAAAAATATCCAACGTTTTGTAAGACATTCAGATCTATGTCGACGCAGAGACATATGCTTTGATAATCTAAATCACTCTCTCTTCTATTGTTTTTATTTCTGTTTTAAATGTATTAACGTTTGCACACAAATCAAAATCTTTTAAAAGTCGTTGTATATATGCACTTAATCATCAGTATCATAGCAACCAGGAGCTAACTTCACCAGCTCTTAGATGCAGTTTGCTGTTTGCCTCAAGGATTTTACCTATTCTGCCGCGTGTTTCCAGCGAACAATGTAATAGGCCAATCCCCCTTACTTATATCTATTGGAGGAAAGTAGTTCACTTTACATTTTAGACGAATATTCTTTTAAAGTTAGAGTGTACAACATCACATCCAAACCTTAACTGATGCAGTGAAGTGCATACTGTTTGTTTTTACGCAAATCTCACGAAAAACAGTAGACGTAGAAAACAGCACAGAAAGGACTTCAAGTCCTGGTAGCATCGAAAATTGTAGAGAACCTGGTTCTTGTCGGTAAAGCAATGACAGATTTCTTCTGATGGTGTTAAATCGATGAATGAATCAAAGTAGTAGATGGTATTACCGTTTGTTAACATACACAACAGAATGAGCTCTTTGGATGTCCACATCATCTTTGGTAATGTATTCTCACAAACATATCGTGAAATCTTGGGATTTTGAGATTTATGACGACTTAAGGCAGATCTAGGGTTGTAAGCAATATTTCCAATAGTAACGCCATGAGCTTTTTTTCTGAACAGCGGAATCCCTACATTTTGCATGTCGTCCTTGAACAATAGTGATGGCCTCCATTGTCATATGTCTTTTAGCTTATTTGTTGGTTCTCTGTGTTTTCTGTATTCCTTAGTACTTGAGTTACGGCAGCAGCTATATATGCTAATGAACCAATGACTGATAGCCGTTAACATGCATAAATTATAAACGGAACTATTCCGCCAGAGGTGTTAGATGAGGAATAACCTGTGGACTTAAACAAGTCCCTTTCTTCCCCCATTCTACCACAGCTACATCATTCACAATTTGCCTGAAATAGAGATCTCCACACAATTTAAGTTAGGGCACATATTCCTTTATCGACGGCAAATGCAGCAATGCATTGTCCTATACCAGTTTCCTTTTTTTTTTTTTTTTTTTTTTTTTTACATATCTGCTTGGCCTTATCAGCTAATATTCGGTCTACAACGCAACGACGTTTATTTCCTATGTTAGTAATATCGTGCTGCTTCAAGCTATCATTTACTATGTTAATTCAATTATCGCCATGAGGTAGACGCTTTTTCAGCCTCCTTCCACGCCGACACATATTGTAGCCAGAGATATGAAACATAACTACTAGGTTATCGAGAATACCAACCTCTCCTGTGGTGATGTATTTCCTACCACTCGTGTCATGTTACTGCATGGTTTGCGGTTTGGTTTGGTTTACATACTGAATCGCGAGCGTTGAACCAGCTGTTGAGCTCTGAAAGGAAGTCGAGCCATTCCACTAATGCCTTGTTTCCTCACTATCTTATGACCAGCTCTAAAGGAACACGTCCGGTTTAGAGCTTTTCCATAACTGTCTTTTGAATAAACTCGGTGTAGTTTCTTCACTGTCACTGTCCTTGAAGATGTAATTTCTTCTGCTGGTGTCCTGTACTTTCCAAACTGTTAATATCTCTGTTCACCAGTCAGGAAGTATTCTCAAACGTAGTTCTGTATTTGTAAATATGCACCACATCACCAGCGCTGAACTTCTGCTTGCATGGATCTATTAACTTAATATGAACGTCTACTGTATTTAGAATCATACTATCATGGACATCAGTAGCTCTACTTTTAATTGTACATGAATAGTTGGATTATATCCGTAAGAAATTTGTGGTATAATGTCGAGCCTTTTGAATGATCCTCAAGGGTTAAAAAATGTATACCATTCTGGTTTTTGATCGTCCAGTTCAACACTAGCTTTGAAATGGGAGTGTTGAAAAGTACTTTATTCCACGTCATTCTGAGACGGCTTTGAAATGCCTACTGTAAAATTAGCATCCATGTCTGGTTTAAAAGTTGTCAATATACCAGTTTGTTGCAGTCGGCTGCAACTGTTCAGATACCTGTACCACTTTCTTCTCTGTCATTACATTCACAGACAGAGCCCACGTGAATTTGGAATATGTACGTCTGACCATTGTAATGTACCTGAAACCTTTATTTGATCACGAATACTCTCACATATTTATGAGATTAGCTGGCCATTAATCATAAGGTCCTTGAATTGCGGCAAGGCTGTGTGGGAATGTGCTGGCCTGTGGAGCTCATGAACAACCATTGCCATAGTTACTCAATGACATGTCATTCTCAAAGTTCCCTAATTATGGATATGATTTTGTTCGTGTGATCTGTATTTCATTTGCTAGCAGATAATCGTTCTATGATTTCAGTTTTACATGTATATGAATGCTCTGCAAATAACATTTAAGTGCCTGACAGAGCGTTCATCGAACCACGTTCACAGTTTTCTATTATTCCAATCTCGTATAGCGCACGGAAAGAACAAACACCTATATTTTTCCGTACGAGCTCTGAACTCCCTTATTTTATCGTTGTGATCGTTTCTCCCTACCTAGCTCGATGTCAACCAAATATTTTCGCATTCGGAGAAGAAAGTTAGTGATTGGAATTTCGTGAGAAGATTCCGTCGCAACGAAAAAAGCATTTCTTTTAATGATGTCCAGCCCAAATCCTGTATAATTCAGTGACAGTCTCTCCAACATTTGGCGATATCACAAAACGTGCTGCCATTCTTTGACTTTTTCGATGTACTGCGTCAGTCCTATCTGGTAAGGATCCCACACCACGCAGCAGTATTCTAAAAGAGGACGGACAAGCGAAGGTTAGGCTATTTCTTTAGTAGATCTGTTACGTTTTCTATGTGTCCTACCAATAAAAAGAAGTCTTTGGATAGCCTTTCCCACAACATTTTCTATGTCTTCCTTCCAATTTAAGTTGTTCGTAATTGTAATTCCTAGGTATTTAGTTAAATTTACGGTCTTTAGTTTTGACTGATTTATCGTGTAACCGAAATTTAACGAATTCCTTGTAACACTCACATGGATGATCCAACACTTTTCGTTATACAGGGTCAACTGTCAATTTTCGCACAATTCAGATATCTTTGCAAATTTGTTTTGATCTTCTGATGACATTATTGGTCGATAAAGGACAGCGTCATCTGCAAACAACCTAAGACGGCTGTTCAGATTTTCTTCCAATTCGTTTACATAGATAAGGAACAGCAAAGGGCCTATAACATTACCTCGAGGAACGTCAGAAATCACTTTTGTTTTACTCGATGACTTTCCGTCAGTTACTACGACCTCTCTGATAAGAAACCAAAAATCCAGTCGCATAACTGAGACGATATTCCACAAGCACGCAATTTCACTACAAGGCACTTGTGTGGTACAGCGTTAAAAGCCTTCCAGAAATCCAAAAATACGGAATCAGTCTGAAATCCCTTGTCAATATCACTCAACACTTCATGTGAATAAGGGGCTAGTTGTGTTTCACAACCGGCTGATGTGGCCGAGCGGTTCTAGGCACTTTAGTCTGGAACCGCGTGACCGCGACGGTCGCAGGTTCGAATCCTGCCTCGGGCATGGATGTGTGTGATGTCCTTAGGTTAGTTAGGTTTAAGTAGTTCTAAGCTCTAGTGGACTGATGACCTCAGAAGTTAAGTCCCATAGTGCTCAGAGCCATTTGAACCTTTTTTTTTTTTTTTTTTTTTGGTGTGTTTCACAAGAACGATGTTTTCTAAACCTATGTTGACTGTGTGTCAATAAACTGATTTCTTCGAGGTAATTGATAATCTTCGAACACAATATATGTTCCAGAATACTGCTGCATATCGACGTTAATGATATGGGCGTATAATTAAGTGGATTACTCCTACAACTTTTCCTGAATATTGGTGTGACTTGTGCAACTTTCCAGTCTTTAGGTACGGATCTTTCGTCGAGCGAACGGTTGTATATGATTGTTAAGTATGGAGCTAATGCATCAGCAGACTCTGAAAGAAACCTTACTGGTATACAGTGTGGACCAGAAGACTTGTTTTTATTAAGTGATTTCAGCTGCTTCACTACTCCAAGAATATTTATTCCTACGTAACTCATGTTGGCAGCTGTTCTTGATTCGAATTATGGAATATTTTCTTCTTGTTCTTTTGTGAAAGCATTTCGGAAGGCCGTGTTTAGTTACTCTGCTTTGGCAGCACTGTCTTCGATAGTATCTCCATTGCTACAGCGCAAAGAAGTCATTGATTGAGTCATTGTAAGATCTGTATTCCTGAGATATATCTTTGAGTCTTTTATTATTATGAAATTCAATGCCTTTGCCTTTGCCTTCACCGTGTGTAGCAGCTAACATAGGCTTAATTATACGAGTACTGTTTGCATTTGTTATTACCTGAGCCTTTCATTCGTCCTTTTCAGGTGTTGCCTCTGTTATACGCGTTGGTCATTTGTAATATTAGATCGTATTGTTTTATTTATTTTGGGACACCCTTTTTAATGTTCAAAATTTTTAGGCATATTATCTCTAATAAACCAGATGTTCTTTCAGATTTGTTATTCCCCTTCGTACTGCATTCTTTATTGAACTTGTAATGTGAATACCTATGTTTTCTATCTTCTGACTCACTACGTTTTGTGTAATTCACTGTCACTGTGAAGCTGGTAATAGCACATCCTCCACCTCCTCCACCCTCTCCTCCTCCCCCTCCTCCTCCTCATTGTCCTCCTCCTTCTTCTCTTCCTTCCTCTTCTTTCTTGTCTTTCTCAATAGTATTTGTGAACTGTTTCAGACGTTCTGTCACTGCTTTAAACAGTTCTAAGGTAGACTGCTCTCATCGCCACTGCCATAATTTTAACGATAGTGATCTCCATCAAAAAGCTTACCATACTTCAGAAACTGTACACTTTATCATCGACATGCTATTGTATACTAAGTCAGTTTTGTGATGGCATACAACTTATAAACATTCTGAGACTACATCGATGATGGGATGGAAGTTTGTATCTATCCCTCTAGCAAAACTAGTTGCATCCTTTAGTACTGCGCTGTCTTTTTCAGTTCTGTGATTCTATATCTCACGTTTTCTAGTTGCTGCCTTGATAATACATTCCAATTCTATTACTTTTGCATAGATTTCCTCCACCTTCCGGTCAATGTATAAATAGAAGTGCTTCACAGCCTTGGGATGAGGGTGTGACATATATGCAACCTTATACATAGACTATGTTATACTGATACACTTGCATGTTGACTCACTACGTTTTATGTAGAAACTCCTTAAAGTTTTATATAGATCTAATGTCATTCAACACCTTCAGTTTATCTATAACAAGGAAGCTAGACTGTGAATGAGTCCAGCAATGCCCCCATATGTTAACCAATGCACTGAACGTCATTTCAGGCCTATATGCACTTCATAAATACATATCAGATTTAGTGGGTCCTGTTTGTCATAGTAAGACTCACATTATCCGTTGCCAACTGCTTTTGAAGCCTGTAATACGTCAGGCTCAAATGAAAGACATCAGCGTTCATTTGATGGCTGGAAGAAAAATATTTGTGTATCGGTCACTACGAAGTCCTCAAATATGAGAACACTGTTTGATTTTACTTTCTCAAGTGATAGAACATCACTGCTTTTGCTAAATTGCTGATAAGTTACTCTATCAGAGCCATGAAAAAGTCTTGTAATGGTTAATATTTGCAGTGGGATAGGATTATTGAAAACATATATACATGCTTGATATCAATTCCTTCAGGATGTGTTAATAGTGACAGTATAAGACTAATCTTCCCACAATCAGATATCCGAGCAATCAAAACACATACATTAACAGAATGCAACAAGCCATTCATCATCTTCTCCTGGTTTTCGCGGTTATTGCAGGACCAGCCACCTACTACATGAACATTGTGGTCATGGCACTTCATACACACATTCATGATGGCCACTGCTCGTTTAAATTTGGATGTAGGAGTTTCAGAAGAAAATAAATAACACACATATGTGTCAAACTTTCTACTTACATGTAGTTGAGTATATAAACAAAATTCAATAAGACCGTTGTCCTGTACCCTGGTCTCACAAAGTTGAGCTATGCATTTCCACCTCCATCAATTCACAGAATGAACTGTAGAATTGAGTTATTGTTTTTCCCATTGGGTGGAGAGTTCGGTTGGCTAACTCCATCAGATTGCTTCACAAGATCTCATATAATAGTTCCCATAGGTCAATATCTTAGTTGACACCCTATCTTATGCTACACAATGTTGAAGGCATACGTAAGAGCTTAAATCCTCTTATGTAGACTATGCATTCTCTGTTGTTAAACATTTTATTTGCCCCCTGAACTCCCTTAGAGAGTTTGTAGAGGCTCTCTGCATCACTGATCGAGAGCGATCATTTGTATGGCACAATGCTGAAATCTGTGTTCATACCACATAGTCATCACTATTACTAAATGGATAATATTACTCTGATGTCACTAATTCAAGGGTTTTCGAATAGTAACTCTACTTTGATATTATATTATACTGAGTTTGACTATCTTACAGCCACTGGTTTTCAAAATATGTGTTAGATTGAACAGAAATATTTCCACATCAGCTGGCTGTTAATGCAATAACTTCTCTTCAACTAGAAGGAAAAGAATTGTTAGTTAAACATAATTTTTATCTGTATTCTTATTCAGTGCTATTACCGCTAATACTTATTGTGATTTGCATCAGGAAGCATTGATGTATGTCTTGAAATCTTACCCTTTGACAGATATCTCACAAATAGGTGAACTCTTTATCAATCACTGTATGTTCTATGCACCACTTTATCAAATATGAACACACTGACCTCTACTGTCAGTTCATCACAAAAATGAATGAGGTTATTATAATATTTAATACTAAATGTGTAGTGGTGGTGCTCATTATGTAATTATATATGTTACAAATGAAGACCAATGAACTGTCTTTGAATACAGTCATTAGTTTCTGAGAGTTATTCTAAATCTAATTGCTCTAATTAGCCTTGTATACAACACAAAACACACACACACACACACACACACACACACACACACACACACACACACACACACATATATATATATATATATATATATATATATATATATATATACATCGGTGATTAAAACATTGTTTAAGACATGGAAATATTCAGGCAGCTCGTGTTTGCGTTGTGAAACAGCATACTGAAATTGCAGGTGCATGTGTTACCAAAAAGTGATGATATGCTCTGACAACTGAATATCATTCCATATGGCTGACAAGCATCCAACATTACTCCAGCACCACAGAATGAAAGGCAACTCGTCCACACAGGGTCTAAATATACTGTTGTTATTATTACATCATCACAAACATGGCTTTGTGCAAATAGTATTAGACATATCTGTCACTGAACACAACCTATAGTAATGTGTAGTACTACTAGCATCACCAAGACCTTCCAGTACTCAGAGACAGTTCATTTGTTCGTAATTCATATACTTTCATTGTGTATTTTCTGTTTCTGATTGATTGGATTGAAAATTTAAAAAAAAACTTAAACATTTTTGTGGGACATTTATTTACATAGCGACAATTTTAGATCACTTCTTGCATAGAGAACATTATTCTTCCTGATTGTGCTACACTTTTGCTGGCTGTTGCTGCTGTGGTCTTGTGTGGGTGGGTCACCTCCATGTCCTATTGCACTGCTTAATGTCATTCACATTTAATAATAATAATTGTACACAAATGTTTACTGACAGGTCTCTCCAGCAGCTGTAGCGAGTATCCATCCAAGCAGTGAATTACTATTATTTGTCGTTGCAGCTTCTTGGATTGTGGGAGATCACATAGACATTTTAGAAACATTATACAATTCTAACACATGCAACTTGCTGTGTTGATGGACCCCATTAGGTAATGCATTTTCTCGCCATTTTGTTGTATTTCCATTATTTGCTGAACAAATCTGCAGTCATATGATCCTCCACTAACATACCCTTCCGTTCTTGACGCAGAAAGCTGTCAGTACTTTCTTCCGATACATGTCCAACAAATAGTCTCATTAAATACTACTTTCCTCAACGCAAACCTTTCATCGGCTGAACACATGAGACCAAGACTTACATATAAACAGTGAAGAAATATCAGTGTTCACACAAACAAATTATAAAAAATTTGAACTTCACACCAGCATTACACCTTACATATACCATAAACACTGAGTTATCTCGCCATCTCACAGCTTCTCTACAGTGGAGATGGTGATAAAACTGCACAACCTGCAAACAACTTCCACACACCCACACCGAGCGAGGTGGTGCAGTGGTTAGACACTGGACTCGCATTCGGGAGGACGACGGTTCAATCCCGCGTGCGGCCATCCTGATTTAGGTTTTCCGTGATTTCCCTAAATCGCTCCAGGCAAATGCCGGGATGGTTCCTTTCAAAGGGCACGGCCGACTTCCTTCCCCGTCCTTCCCTAATCCGATGAGACCGATGACCTCGCTGTCTGGTCTCCTTCCCCAAACCACCCACCCACCCACCCACACACCCACACGCCCACTGTGTGCTCAAATGGGGGCATGGGGGCAAAGGCTTGATATCTGGGCAGCAGAGAGGGTCATGTGGCATGCAGTTGGGCTGGCCTTAACAGGGCAACGACGCATTAAATTCTGGGAGTGATCATGTCATATCCTTGGAGATATAATGATGTTTGAGTTCCTAAAGCGACGAAGTCTTGGCTTTGAGGCATGTGTCTGGATGTGGTAGTGTAAGAATTCCAGGAACACTGACGCCTAAAACCCGCCGATATCAGTGATTTAAACCAAAACTGTCAGTTGTACTCTACCTTCATACATCAACAATAATAATTCTATTACTAAATTACAACTTAAATCTACACATCACTCAGCACCTCGGTTAATCTTGATATTCTCCGTGTGTGTTTTATGTAAATGTCTACAAGGAAAATGTTTATGTACCAAAAAAGCCAAGAAACAATAAAGAACAAATAAAGCAAAATAAATGTTAGTGCTTTCATCTAATTAACATGTGGCGGACAACTACACAACAACAACTTTAATTCCAATTTGTTAACAAGAAGTCATCATTCTGTCTCACCCATATTCCACCTCAATATAGACTATTTTGCAAAGTAATAAACATAAAGAAGCACTAGTGTACTCGCATCAGCACAAGGTTTAAATAAAAGTCCATTAAACTGTCAGTCACTACGAAGAATAAACGCTGTGTGTAAAATAACATTGCACTCTCACGCCTTCTGAAAGTAGTTTCAGAACAGTTTCTCAAATGTTCCTTTAACTCTTTTTATTACTAAATTGAAATTTCAGAGCAGATGTGATGTATCTTTGTTCAGATGCTTCAATGGACCTTTACTGCGGTGAGTCATGACCAGTACTTACCGCTACAAAATCCTATACTCATGTTTCCTGCCCCAGGACAGGAATCTTAAGTTCGCTAAACTCTAAGCAAGCTAAAGAGAGCTGTGCTCCCTGGATGTGTTCTCGACCTTAGAAATATTTCCAAATACCTGTTTCCAACTGTACTGTAAGCCAAATATACTGCTTTTTAGCTTTAGCGTCAACAGGAACATTGTGTCCCGAAAGTGTGGCCTCATTTCTCGTTTCCGTTAAAATTGTTGACGTTAGTACAAATGCTTATTGATATATGAGCATGTCACACAACGATACGTACCTCGTAACTCATTTTGTCAAATGTACTGCCCTTTGCTCCATGCTTAAATTTCTAGTAATTATCCTGATTACAAGAATTAGACAGCAGACAACGAATAATGTGCAATAAAATTACCCAAACGTAATTTAAATCCCAATGGCAGACTTTTTAGGTCTCATGGTTGTTATAGATGATAGAGTCATAGCTGATATGGTAGCTGAGTCTGCTGCCTCACACCCTCCAGCTATAGAGAGATTACTTTATTTTACAGAGCATCCTCTCTAGAATGCAGGTCAATAGTTGGTTGTTAAAAGGTGATCAAAAAACTCCTATTGGATTGCCACACTGACCCCTGGTGTACATATTGGTGCTTATATGCCTGAGTTGCATGTATGGTGCAGTAACGTCCTCCAACGGAAATTTTTCATTACCCATTACAGTACGCCGAGCTGCTCTGCTTAGAAAACAGGACATTATTGTGAAAAGTATTTCCATCTAAAAAGTCAACTAACAAAAAGATTATATACATCTTTCTTTCATCGGATCGGATATTATCTATTTTATAGTATGTCTGCTAGGAGCACATCTGGACGGAAATAGTTCTTTTCATGGGTACTACACAGTAGATACTACGATGATTTCACATAGTTCACACAACTGCTCTTCAACATGAACCACAACACAACATGTGACCCATAGAACCGATGATTTCTGACAATGTTCCTGATTGATTACTCGCCATTTAAAGGTGTGTCAAGCATGAACGAAACTCTTCGAACAGATGGTCCATGTGTTATGGGGTGGGAAGGCATATGTTGCAAGGGCATACTGATCTCCAAATCACTGAAACCGCTACACCCACTGGCCAACGATATTCTGACCCTGCACTGCTTCCCGACGTGCGACTTTTCAGGGGTGCATTCGACTATGACTTTGTTTCTGTGTATCAAAATGCGCGATTACACTGAGCATCGCAGTTAGAAGGGCTCCTGGAACAAGAAGTTATTCGTCGAATGAATTGGCGTGCCCGTCTCTCGCATTTAAATCCTATCTATTACCTGCGACATTCGTTGGCGAGATGCATTGCAGAACATCGAAATGCGCCAACGACCATCCAGCATTTGTCGACCGCACTTGTGGAGGAATGGAGCGACCGATGACAGAAACTCCTTACGAGCCCTGTGGCCAGTATAGTTGCATGTTAAAGAGCATGCGGTGCCGTACGTGGTGATCTTACACCCCGTTAACAACCGTGTATCGGCATATGTAATGCCCAGCAGACCATCATGGGTTGCGATTACTTCCAATGTAATTCTTGTCTTTGAATAAAACTATCATATCCGTTCGCCTCAATGCGTATTTTTTCAATTTACCTTCTGTACTCTACTGTACTGTACTAAAGCAGTTCTTCCTATGAGAAACTTACTTTCGTCCTTAAGATTTGAACACCAGTATATTTCTTACAAGGACTGCTTTCTTGCTTGTTACGTCGATACATTGAAAGTATACATAAAAATTGCTTATTTTGTTTTCTCGGTAGCCTTTGCAGTAAAACATCAGGAAACACTGCATCGGGAGAACTGGTTTACCAATTTGCTCCTTGTTTTAATTTCCGAGAACAATTTGCTTCATTTCGCTAATAGGGTAAGGGGACGAGCGTTATACTTGGCGCGGAACGAAACGCGTTAACCCTGTATCAAATGAGACAACGATTTTGTTTGCACCCTCGACCCGTCTTTCCGCTCTGGTAGGTGGAGCACTTTGTGTTCATTTCGGTCAGTGATACTAGTTCCAGTTGCAAATGCGTAATGATTTGTTTAACTGTTTGCGCATGAATGATACTCGAGTTAATTCACTCGTTCTCCAGTTATTTTTGTTTTACATTAAGGAGGGTAGGAAGTCAAACGGGGCCGACTTGGAGCAGAAGAGGCACCACAGGACATTTGAATTTCCACTGTCTATACTTTTACAAATAAATTCATTGAACATCGTCAGCATGACCAGGAAAGTTTCAGGATTCATACTCATAGCAGTGGAAGTTCAAAAATAAACCAAAATAATTTTTTATGTGAAATTTCATCATTTTTTCACTAACTATGGGCTGCATTTGTTGCTATCAGCACGCTTTTCTTCATAAGTAAGAGAGATTCTTCGATGAATTTAGCAAATCAAACTAACCATACTTACAAGTGTATGAAACTCTAGAATTTATTTACCTCATGGAAAAATGAATGAGCTGTTACATTTTATACTTCATAATTAGAAAAAACTCAAATTTTTTAGTCAATTATCTCAGTTTGTAACACAGTTTTCAATAGATATGGATAATTATAGTGTTTCATACACTTATAAGTATGGTTTGTATGCTGTGCAAAATTCATCGAAGAATCTCTCTTACTTATGAAGAAATGTGTACCTATAGCAACAAATGCAGGCACTAGTAAGTGAAAAAAATATGAAATTTCATACGGAAAAAATTTATTTTGTTTTGTTTTTGAACTTCAGTTGGTATGAGTGTGAATCCTGAATCCTTCCTGGTTATGCTCGCAAAGTTTTATGAAATTATTTGTAAGAGTATAGACAGTGGAAATTAAAATGTCCTGTGAGGCCTGTCCTGGTCCAAGTCGGCCCGTTTGACGTCATACCTCAATTAAGATGAAGATTGCTGTAGGTAGCTAGGGTGAGGCATCATGCAAGTACATGATGTTTTCATTTGAATGGCGTAAATAAAATATTTTAGCTGAGACACAGCACACGCGTAATTGCTTCCAGTGGTCCCTCGCTATTGAGGAAACATCGAAGCTATTCTCTAAATGTGTATAAAGTGCCTCTTTGCGGTATGTACCTGACTGACTGAGAGCCATTTTAAATTTAAGTGTGTTCCGCTCTTTTGGGAAAACGACAGAAACACTCACTGATCGTCATGCTCATCCCTCCCAATGTTCTGCAGAGGAAGTAAGATATATTGAGTGAGTAAACTCTATTGTTAATCAGCAGCTGGAGAGTCGTAAGTGCTGGCATGAATCTTCGGGGCGGATTAAAAATCGAACGTGTAGTCTTTGCACTTTTCAGGAAAATGCAGTACTGACAGTTATCCACGTGAGGCCTGCAGTCTGCTCCCACAGTTTAACTTCCGTCTGTTCCTCTTCTGCTACTTTCCAAGTTTGACATTTCTCCAGCGTATCTTTATGGACTGACACTCCTGGTGGCAGTGGCGGCTGGTCGTGTGCGTGTTGTACCTGTACAGCGCACTCTTGAAGCACTGCCGCGCTTATAACACACGGTTAGGCCACTTGGACAATTGTATTATCCTTAATTAATGTGGCCTGCATATTCTACGCACTGTTTAGCATCCTAAAACACAAGGTTGCAATGGACACTGAACTGCCTGAAGAGAATATCTAATTGCATATTTACAGAGAAACGAGTCCGAGCTGTTACAATTTTGCCCAACAGAAATTGTTAATAAATAGCGTTAGAAGTAAACTAGATGGTTGTGATTTGTAAATTCAGACCATTTCTGAATTTTATCACGGGAAAAACATGGAAATGAAATATGCGTACCCTTCAGTCCCACAGATTTTTCCCAGGACTCTCACGGAAACTTGATCGTCACATGCTAAATGGGCCTCTGTCACGAAATATCCAAACCAGCATTAATCACATTGATTTGTTGCTGAATCGTAACAGCATTTTAATGCAAGAAGGCAGTCAGTCAGATGCAGAAAACTTTGGAGTTAGCACAACCACAACTACGAGTAGTCGTCTTGGGTATTAATAATCTGCTTTAGCTGTATTTAGTCATTTACATTTTTACTATTCTATTACAACCGGTTTCGTTGCACTAGAAGTCATACATTCAAGTGATCATCTGTATAACAGTAACTCGAAAAGGAATAACAACCCTGAGATATATACTGCATGTAACTTATTTTAAGATTTCAAAAAATTTTTAAGAAATATTGAAAAACTTTTACATGGGAATTTCAAAATCTTAGTATTCATATAAGTAAAACATCAGAGAAGAAAAACTCGGAACCTTTTTAACCAACGTTCGTTGTCCGTCAGAACAAAGTAGCTAACAGGCGGCACGTCACAGATAAAACAGCTGGATTCCAATGTGGTGGATGGGTCCTAAACAAATCATACCGCCGCGCAGAGTGACCACGTGGTTCGAGGAGCCATGTCACAGATTGCGCGGCCCCTCCCGCTGGAGGTTCGAGTCCTCCCTCGGGCATGAGTGTGTGTTGTTATTAGAGTTTATATTAGTTTAAGTCAGTATTGGTTAAAAACAGTTTTGGTTGCAGTTTTAGGCTTTTTATTTTTCAACGACGCGTTTCGCCTTATTTAGGCATCTTCAGGAGCGAGTGAGGTACCTGAGCCCCCATATTACTGTTACTCGCTCCTGTGAACGGGAACTCGTTATGCAGATCTTGGTGCCTCTCGCATCCATCAAGAAAACATAACCTGAAGATGCCTAAATAAGGCGAAACGCGTAGTTGAAAAATAAGAAACCTAAAATTGCAACGAAGACTGTTTTTAACCAATACCGTTAAGCACTGGTTTGCTGTTATGTTTGTGGACGGCTCGTACATTCACTGATGTGGCGTGGGTTCGACTGAATGATTAGTGGTATTATAGGGGATGCGCAAATGATGAATAAGAGCAAGGAATATTGGGATGAAAAGTACAATATGATAGTGACAGTTGACATATTTTTCGTTAATAGCACCCGTAATCTATGCTAATGCAAGATTTTTAGACCTGCGTTGTTGTGTGGGGATTTGTAGGACTCCCTTGATTGGTTATGGGTGCACTACACAAAGGAAGCTGCTACTCGGGTAGCAGAGTACTTGCGATGTGCACATGAGGGTTTTTTACGGTAGGCGGTAGTTTTAGGCGCTCCAATGAACTCTCGTCAGTCGACTCACATCGAGGGAAGTCAAACCGTGTTCAGAACAAATGCGCTTCGACTATAACAATTTTATCAGTAAACTGTCGAAGTATTCGTAATAACGTTTCCGAATTTACTGCCGTACGGGAAAGTTCTCACGCAGAAGTTATTTTGGACCGAGAACCGGCTGAAACCAGAAGTGAAAAGCTCTGAGATATTTAGCGAGTTCTGGAACGTATATCGCAAAGACAGATTGGAGGCCATAGGTGGAGGAGTGTTCATTGCAATTCACAAAAATATTGCCTCTACTGAGGTCGAAGTTGAGTGTGACAGTGAAGTCATCTGGTGGCGTATACCAGATGTAGGTGAAACTAGGTTAATTGTTAGATGTTTTTACCGGTCACACGATTCTGCTGTGACAGTTGGCTTTCTCACCTTCGTCAGCTGAAGCGAAAGTGCTGGCAGCACATCAATGCCCTCCGCTGCCTGAGCAAAACCAACTGGGGTGCAGATCTCTCTACGCTGCTGCAGCTCTACAGAGCCCTTGTTCAATCCCACCTTGACTGTGGGAGTCCAGTTTATGGTTCGGCGTCCCCCCCCCCCCCTAGCGTTGCGTTTCCCAATGCATCACTGTGGAGTTCGGCTAGCGACTAGAGCTTTTAGGACGAGTCCGGTGACCAGCGTCCTGGAGGAGGCTGGAGTCCCTCCATTGCAGGTCTGGGGTGCACAACTGCTCACCAGTTACGTTGTACACGTTCGTAGCTCTCCTGCGCATCCGAACTGTCGTCTCGTTTTCCCACTCACAGTGGGTTATCTCCTGCATCGGTGGCCCAGGCCAGGGCTTACAACTGCAGTTCGCATCCGATCTATCTGAACTGGAGTCCTTCCGTTTTCCACCTATACTCGAGGTTCATTCACGTACACCTCCATAGTGTACACCTAGGCCGCGGCTTCGCTTGGATCTTTTACATGGCTCAAAGGACTCAATTCACTCAGCAGCACTACAGTCTGGAACCGCGCGACCGCTGCGGTCGCAGGTTTGAATCCTGCCACGAGCATGGATGTGTGTGATGTACTTAGACTAGTTAGTTTTAAGTAGTTCTACGTTCTAGGGGACTTATGGCTCAGAGCCATTTGAACCATTTTGAACTACTCCACGGCTCTCTGCTGTCACTTCTTCTCGATTCTTGACATGTAGCGATGCCACGAAGTGATTTACACGGACGGCTCGACGGGTGATGGTCACGTTGGCTTCGCGTCTATCCATGGAGGACATATTGAACAGCATTGCGTGCCCGATGGCTGCAGTGTTTCCACTGCAGAGCTTATGGCTATATCTCGTGCTCTTGAGCACATCCTTTCGTGCCCTGGGAAGTCGTTTCTTCTGTGTACTGACTCCTTGAGCAGCCTACAAGCTATCGACCAGTGCTAACATCGTCATCCTTTGGTAGCGACCTTCGAGGAGTCCATCTATGCCCTGGAACGGTGCGGTGGTCCAGTGGTGTTTGTGTGGTCGCAAGGACAGGTAGGGATCCCAGGCAATAAACTTGCTAATAGGCTGGCCAAACAGGCTACACGGAAACCGCTTATGGAAATCGGCATTTCAATAACTGACCTGTGTGCGTTTGTATGCCTCCAAGTTTTTCGGCTTTGGGAGACGGAATGGCATAGTCTCAGTACGCACAAAAAATACGTGCCATTAAGGAGACTACGAATGTGTGGCAAACCTCCATGTAGGCCTCTCGCAGGGTCTCTGTGGTCCTCTGCCGGCTCCGCATTGGCCACACTTGGGCGACGCACGGCTACCTCCTCCGCCGTGACGACCCGCCTCAGTGTCGATGCGGCGCCCGGTTGACAGTGGCCCATGTTCTGGTGCACTGTCCCACTTTGACTGCCCTGCGACGAAATCTTCAGTTACCGAACTCGTTGCCGCCAATTTTATCTCATAACGCATCAGCTGAATTAGGTTTACAATTTATTCTTGAGGGTGGGTTTTATCATTTGATCTAATTTTTAGCGCATGTCCTTTGTCGCTCTGTGTCCTCCACCCTAGTGCTTTTAGAGTGGAGTTTTTAATGTATTGCAGAGTGGCTGGCTTCTCCTTTTTATTCTCATTATCAGCCAGCCATGGTAATCTGCTTTTTCGTTTTAATCTCTTCTGCGTGCTTCTTGCGTTTCTGTGGTTTTCTTCTCCCCTTTTGTCCATTTAAAGGTTTTTTTTTGCCCTTCAGTCGTTCTTGCGGTTTTTCCTTTGTCTCAGTTTTGAGTATCAGCCTCGCTTGTTTTATTCTCACCCTTGTGACACTGCTCTAATCGGAACAAGGGATCGATGACCTAGCAGTTTTGTCCCTTCCTCCCTCTTTTAAACCAATGAACCTCATTAAAACTGGCAGAAGTAAAGCTGTGAGTACCGGGCGTGAGTCGTGCTTCAGTAGCTCAGATGGTAGAGCACTTGCCCGCGAAAGGCAAAGGTCCCGAGTTCGAGTCTCGGTCTGGCACACAGTTTTCATCTGCCAGGAAGTTTCATATCAGCGCACACTCCGCTGCAGAGTGAGAATCTCATTCTGGAACGAACCTCATTGGTTATCGCTGACGTAATTCAGTATGCAGTGGGCGCGGTCGCATATTTAAACAACAGCTGCATTGCTCTCCATAGCAGTTGGTGTTCGTGGTGTTACACCATCCACTCCATTAACCGCGAACGTCTACGATTATGGGTATAATTTCTTCTTGTAATATTTGTTTTATATGATGCAATTTATGTAATTACTATTATCAGAAATCGCTCTGAATCCATTCTATGTTTATATTTCAGTGTGCGCGCCTGAGGATTGTCAAAAACTGACAGAAAACGATTACGATCAAAACAAATGTTTTCAGGGTCGAGATTGTTGTGTCCATGTTTAATGCACTTTTTACCAAATCGCTGTTCACCACGACAAATGTTCTCAAAAATTACTTATCCAGTTTCTGTTTCCATCTTGTCTTCCGCGCGCTTCAGAATGCATCACATGGTAACACTCCTGTAAGCACTGTACCACAGAGGGCCAATCACTGCTTAGGGACCGTAAGCCAGCTAGTTTCACAGCCTACAAACGTATCTGAATTTACTGTTAACTTACAGGGAGGAGACAATTCATTCTTGTACGTGGGACTATTGCAACCCAATATGATAACACAGGCTATTCCAAGAAGTCTCATCTGATTTCTCGAGACTTCCCCCTGAATTCCGACAGAGACTAGGAGTGAGTTTTAACTTGCACCCAGAACCTAAAAGTTTACCTCAGTGATAGCTGTAAGCTGCCTGTTCATGCAGTTGCCTACCAGGATCTTCCTGGTGCAGTTAGCTCGCTCGTTCGTCACGTAATGTGCGTTTAATCGAAATTCCGATCACACAGCAATAAAAGGCATTTGAGTTCTGCAGTTCAACAGATGCACAAGCGTGTCAGAGATGTTGTTATGAATCACATGTGGCAAGCAGGGATAGTGAAATTGTCGACGCTTGCGCTGAGGCCGTCGGCACACAAACTGTGCGTTTGAACGCGAACGTTTAGCGCGTCGGGTTCCTGACGTCACAGCGGGGAAAAACACCCTGGGGAGTCTTTCCGAATGTGCAGAGCAATATTTAGCACGTCAGATGTTTCAAACGTGCGACTGAATGCAGATCCATGAGATGGAAGGGCGCCACACCTACGCCACATGACGTCATCTCTCTGCAGGGCAGAGTCGTGAGACGCCATATTGGCTTTTAGTTGAAGCCCATGTGCACATATGCCGTTTCTCAGCACCAGCTAAATGTGGATATCTCAAAATTCGGTCTTTAATGGAACGATTTTCTGTAATAAAATGAAGAGAAACGTCATATTAGCTGATAAACAATTATTGTATCGTGCGTATTATGAAGTATGAAGTTTCAAGACATCCGCACATTGAGGACCCACTAATACACACTGCTCTTAGACAGTTTGTTGCAATTAAATCTCAGTTACCAGTATATGTACGAGTATGACTTCCAAGAGATGGTAGTATGTTGAACTTGGTAATAAGTCGTTCATGGTCAGTGTAGCATAATGCATACAGAAGCAGAACTGATATGGATGATGCATTGCTGGTTCATGTCTGACCTGATATGCAATATTTTTTTACTGTCTTTCGCGATTTCTAATGAATCCTCATAGATAATTGTTAGTTTAATGAAAGCATATTCTATAATATTCGATTTTATGTAAATATAAATTCACTCTTCCTGGGAAGTGAATTTGTTCGAATGGTTTTATCTGTAAGAATTCTTGCACTAGTTGCAGTAAGATATCTACATTTTATTGCGTCAGGTGTGCTACTTCATATGATTTTAAAATTCTGTTACTGAAGAGGAACAGTGATCCAGTAAGAGTGACCTTAGGAAAAAAAGAAAATTATGAAATAATTTTTATCTTCAGTGGGGAACGCTGTAAATTTCTTTGTAATGGAATTTTTATAAACCGATCGACTTACTGACTCGACATTGTACTTTTTCTTCCTACCTTATAACAGTTTCATGCATATTGAAGTTATTGTTTATGTATATTACAGACAGAACATGTAACGTAACTAGAATGATGTGGAGTATTTTTCATAACATTTTTCATACTTTTTGGGGAAATTCTCCCTTACCAATGATGCACTTGTATCGGGGGAAGCCATGACAGCTGCAAAGTGCTGTCATACAACATATTCAACTACACAAATGCATTGCAATAATTGTTAGCACTTTCAAGTTGATTGTGAATTGTCATTTTCTAAAAGAAGCTGGCGGACGCTGTCTCAGATTTAACAATTTTCTATTAACAGAATAAAGTAAATGCAGTTAGAAATGGGGTCCACTTTGGGTTTCCCTCGCGGCGGACGAGTGAACTTTGGCGGACGAACCATGCCAAAAGCGAGGGAAAAGACAGCCGCTGATACACAGGCCCATGCGTGTGGCGTTTAGTATTTTCAGTTATGTTGAGAATGGTATCACTGTTATTAGTGCTAATACTCGGAAGTGGCAGCAGCGAATAATGCGGAAATGTCGTTTCTGTGACTTAAGTTGTTAATAAAACAGATTCAGAACTAACACCGATGGCAACAATGGGTGGCTCTACCAAGAGCACCGTGGTAGCCACAGGCGCAATGACTTGTTTCGATAATATGCACCCATAGTGAGAAGTGAATACATCGCTCATCCGTCACACTATCTGAACAACACCAACTCGCCGGTTAGTCGAAGCGAGGAAGATCTCACGTTTAAATGATATCCCCAAAAGTTCAAAACAGAATAGTTTAAACTTACTGATTTAAACTGTTATTTACCTCAAGAAGTTCTAGTTTGCAAGATTACGGTACAGTCACGTATTAATTTGAGTGTACAAATGTGCTTTATTAAATTTTGCAATCTCGACAATTACTTGTAGTGATAAGTATTGTAAGAATACGACACAGAAAGCTGCCCCATAGTTCTTCTAAGTTAAGTTTACTGAAAACACATTTACGTTAAAGTAATTTCTACAGTAGATTATTGTTAAAGTGATTAATAACGTAATATTTTTTATTGACATTTATTGACATTTATTGATCAAATGCCACCCAGAGCATCTGAAGATCGCCTTTGAATGCCGAAACGGTTATGACCGTATCACAAAAAAGTGGTTGTGTCAAAAATAAAAAGCAATCCCAGACGATAAGACAGTCACTATTTCTGCAAACGGAATGTCGTTTTTTCCAACATACATTTTGTGCTGCATTTTGCACGAAGTTAAGGTGAAATTACATAAACATTTCAGTAAAAGTTTTGTTATTTCCTTAAAGCAAAGAACTAAAATAAATTAAAATTTAATGAGGTATGCTGTCCTCTTCGGCGAGTGTTGATCAGAGACAAGGATATCGCCAGGAGTACCCCAGGGAAGTGTGATAGCACCACTGTTGTTCTTCATATGCAGTACATAAATGATTTGGCTGACAGGGTGGACAGCAATCTGCGGTTGTTTACTGATGATGCCGAGGTGTACGGTAAGGTGTAGAATTTGAGTGACTGTAGGAAGGTACAAGACGACTCAGACAAAATTTCCAGTTGGTTCGTGAATGGCAGCTAGCCCTAAATGTGGAAAAATGTAAGTTAATGCGGATGATCAAACCTGTAATTTTCGGATACAGTATTACTAGTGTCCTGCTTGAGTCAATCAAGTCGTTTAAATACCTAAGCGTAGCTCTGCAGAGCGATATGTGGTGGAACAAGCCTATGAGGACTGTGGTAGGGAAGCCGAATTGTTGACTTCGGTTTATCGGCAGAATTTTAGGAAAGAGTGATTCACCTGTAAAGGAGATCGCATATAGGACGCTGGTGCGACCTAATCTTGAGTACTGCTTGAGTGTTTGGGTTCCGCACCACGTCGGATGGAAGGAAGACATCGAAGTAATTCGGAGGTGGGCCACTAGATTAGTTACCAGTTGGTTTAAACAACACGTAAGTGTTACGGAGAGGCTTTGGGAACTCAATTGGGAATCTCTGGAGGGAAGGCTACATTCTTTTCGAGAAACAATATTGAGAAAATTTGGGGAACCGGCATCTGAGGCTCACTGACGAACCATTCTACTGCCGCGAGCCCACCTTGCGCGTAGCGACCAGGAAGATTACATACGAGAGATTAGGGCTCTTACGAAGGCATACAGACAATCGTTTCACGCTCACTCTATTTGCAAGTGGAACAGGAAAGGGAATGACAAGTACTAATGCGGGGTACCCTCCGCCACACACCGTACGGTAGCTTGCGCAGTACGTATGTTGATGTAGATATAGCCGAAATCCAAAACTTAGTCACTTTCATGTTTCCCTCAGGAACGATTTACATCAGGTGTTTATCAGAAACGTTGAATAACTTTTTCTCCTTCACAGCAGGTGACTAATCTTTGTAGTTTTAGTTCGATTTTTAGCGGATTTCTCACGGTAAGTCACTATCGCTCTCGCGGCGAGTCTCCCTGAGACCATCTGCTGTAGCGGAGGCTTTTTGGAACCACAACACAGTGAAGTAGTGCGTAAGGTAGGCAGTGTGGTATTTCGTGTGTCGATTAAAAGAGTCTAAACCACGGTTCGAACCATCCCGTCAACTCCGTGTTTTGGTAACAAAGTTCGTTTATACAAAGTGCCTTATGAAATTAGGAAAACCTTTCAAATATTCAACAACTATTTTGTAGCTGCAATGGCGAAAAATATTTCATTTCACTAAGTGAAGAAGTGCGTAGAGACTCAACTGGGCGAATAACGGAGGTAGTTACATGACAGTGACACATGCGAGAGGCTGGCCACGTTGATAAGATTTTTGTGTCAGTCGCACGCTGGGCATTAGAGGCAATATATATATATACACAGTATCCTCTTCGGTCTTCGCGGGTCATATATATATATATATATATATATATATATATATATATATATATATAAATGACCCGCGAAGACCGAAGAGGATACTGTGTCTGTAAAACTTCCTCCACGAATAAAACTCTTCACGTAAAATCCAGCCAGTGAATCCGTTGTAGAACACATGGAATGTGTAAGAACTGTTGAATTCAGGACTTCGTTAGGAAAAATTAGGAGTTAAACATATAGAAAGTCCTCGAACCTAGGAGCTGGACTTAATGCGGGCTTTCCCGCTTATAATTCGGAAACCGTATACTGTACAAAAAACTGTTCCAAATAAAATGAAAGCTAATTACATTTATTATAAAATTGTCTCGATAGATATTTGTAGAATCCCCAATGGTTTTCAAGATACATGTTTTGTAAATCGATTATTTTCGAAAAAAATTCATTTTTCCTCACTCTTTTGTCAAACATTACTATCTAGGGCCTCCCACGATCGTTACTAAGAAAAATCGTCAGAAACAAAGTTTTAGAGCACAAAGGCGTTAAGTAGAAAACTTTTGCCAACCAATGTAAAATGTCAACTTGTTTGTACTAAAAATGGTTCAAATGGCTCTGAGCACTATGCGACTCATCTTCTGAGGTCATCAGTCGCCTATAACTTAGAACTAATTAAACCTAACTAACCTAAGGACATCACACACATCCATGCCCGAGGCAGGATTTGAACCTGCGACCGTAGCGGTCGCTCGGCTCCAGACTGTAGCGCCTAGAACCGCACGGCCACTAGGCCGGCTGTTTGTACTAATTGTCAAGAATTAAAGAGGAAATGTATGGAACTTTATGTTCTAAAATTATGCTGCAGTGTGTTTCTCGAATAATTTAATAGCGTATAATACTAAATTGAGTCATCACTTAGTTGTCTAAAGTAATTAGAGCACAGAAGGAGTTGATTAAAATGAGGTAAGGATGTCGTACACCGTAATTCTAACTGCAGTAGAGAGTGATAGACTATGACCAAGAATGAAAAAAATTGAAACACGTAGTCTGCGCTACTGAAGACGAAGTTTACAAGGCATGGAACCTTTGAAGATATAATCGTAAGCAGAATTTTTAACCCTGCTAGTGCTGTGGTTCTTTTGTCTCACTGAGAACCATAGGCGTCACATAGACCCCAAGTAACTGACGCTGAATATATTGGCAATATTTTAAAGCTCCTAATACGACTGGGTCAATGTGACATCATAAGGACACTGGAAGTAAATATCTCCCTTGTTTTCAAAAGTATTATTTTCAAAATGTAGGACTTTCTCCCTCTGAATCAGTTGTATTCGATGATGTTTCATTCATTTTTATATTTTCGCCACATTGAAATTTATTCTGAATTTTGCACTGAGTTCCCCTGGGGTCAATAAGACCGCAACTAAAACTGCTTTATTGTTCATTGAATGTAGCGTTTATGAAAATATAATAACATTTCTTACGTTGAGCGGTTGTTATACGAAACACTTGCAACAATGAAAATATCATTTCCCGCTAGTATTTGTGCCAATTGGTAGGAGTTCGTTGCATCCGCTATTTCTAGAAGATAAATAAATTTCAGCCTCTTTTCGCTACAGATTGTGTGAAATCTACATTATACGAGACAAATGTTACCAAATGTTAGTATCTTATTGACAAAAATACTCTTCTTTCTTCACAAATTCATGAAAGTGTTCTGTCTTTTTTGGAGATGGACCCATGCAGACTGTTAGTGCTAGCGTTGGCAACAGCGACAAAGAATACAATTCGAAGCAACAGATGGAATTAACCCTAAAAATCTGTTTTGGTTGTGGTATTAACCCTAAAAACCGAGCGCAAAATATTTCTATCCTTACTTGTGGAGTAGGGGTCGTATCTTACTGCCACTGATGCGTGAGCGATAATCATATCAACATTGTCATCTGCAACCATTTATCATCCACCACTACTACTGGATGAAGGGATCTTCCAGCCACATAAAACACATTACAATTTTAGGCTCACCAGTTCCGCCTTTGTTTTGTTTGTTTCTTGATGTCTTCAATCCACATTCTACTACTTTTCTTATAACAGGACATTCAGGGCTGAGTATTTTTATTTCATCTACTATCATTTACTTTTGTGAAGATCCTACACAGTTTCGTAACAGTAACTGAATTTCTCTTATGAATTTGTTTAATTTGTGCCCTTTCCCTAAACGTTCAAGATGCATATTTCCATTACTTGCTGTACACGTTTAATTATTCAATAGTTGCCAGTTTGGTGTTCATGTTTTACCTCCATAAGGAACTACTGACAGTATAAAGTGATCATAAACATCCGGTTGAGGAACGTAGAATACATTATTCAGTTTCCTTTATAAACTTCACGCCATTTTACCCTCAGGTAAATTCATTTGTTCTCAGTTATCGTAAGTATAAAATATTCTCGCTTCTTACTATAACTACATCATTAATCTATACTATATTCCTGCCGGCATATAAATTGGTACCGTATCTCCTTAGTGTAACTGAACCCCATCCCTACGGTCATACTTTCCTTATTCCGATTCTGAAGTTACTGAGCCGGCCGGTGTGGCCGAGCGTTTCCAAGTGCTCCAGTCTGGAACCGCGAGACTGCTACGGTCGTTGGTTCGAATCCTGCCTCGGGCATGGATATGTGTGATGTCCTTAGCTTAGTTAGGTTGAAGTAGTTCTAAGTTCTAGGAGACTGATGACCTCAGATATTAAGTCCCATAGCGCTCAAAGCCATTTGAAGTTGCTGAAGTTCTTCTGGATCTAAGTAATCAAAATATAGTCGTCCGCAAATCGAAGGCACTTCATATAAGATCAGCTTATGCAAATTCTTGCCCCATCTCTGTTTAATAACATGAAGGTCTCTCCCAAGGATGCTGAATTTAATTTCAGTAAAATAGAGTCGTCTTGCATAACAACATTTTTTAGATTTTAGTTCTTCACTTTCATGATGTAATCGAATTGAACCTATTGCTATGGTGGGTGCACTCGCCTAAAAATTAAAACAGGCTGATGTCGCTTCTTGGCTCTCAAATGCTGCCAGCACATATTTTATTGTGAAAAGAGTTAAACGCTTTGCTGCAGTCATACGTAAGGTACAGTAAAATCGTTGCCGCAAACGAGAAATTTAGTTATTGCAACTTCTTTGTCTGCCTGCAGACGTAGAAAAGTGACACAGTGGAGTGCTCTCGCAATTATTCGGCTGACATGGCGGATCGCACGAGACAAAAAACATTCCCCATTGTCACGCTCGGCCCGCGGCTTAGCAGTTTCGCCCGCCGCTGTGAGAGAACGTGCGAATAATAGTCGTGCAGCTGAGCAACTTTTTTAATTCCCTCTGAGTGTGCCGCTACATTTGTCGCAGCCTCCAGGCACTTAAAAATTTCAGCTCATTTATTGTTCGCCCATATAGCTAATTGTCTTTGAGTATAGCCGCGTGTAATGCAAGTTATTATCCTCGAAAATCTATTGCTATAGGTTTTTGAAACTCTTTTTAATTCATACAGGGCCAATAATATTGCGTTACGAACTCGTTGATGAAATGCAGTGCCGCAATAAGCGTTCGTAATTCTTCAAGTCAAAGTGAAAAATTTTCTGGGCAATTACACTCATTTAGAAACAGAGTTAGTTTTAAGGCGGCGATTTCTATATCAACTTTAGACTAGCGTATTCTCTAGTAATTCAAAATCACAAATTAACAGTAGTATTCTACATATGAAAATTACTAACATATCCTGTCATCGGTGACATTCACGCGAATCTGTTCTCTATTACCTACTAGACTTTTACTCAAACATATGAAAATTACTAACATATCCTGTCATCGGTGACATTCATGCGAATCTGTTCTCTATTACCTACTAGACTTTCACTCAAAAACTCATTTATGTAAATGCGTTTCATGCTGTTGTTGGCACGAACAGCATAGCAAAATCTATAACATAAAACATTATAGTGTGTCTGTAAAGCTAATAAAAGAATGTAACAATAATTTTATAAAACATGTAATTTTTGTAATTTGTTGCCTAGCGTTGAAAAATGTAATATAACGTTTGACAGACTCGAAGTAAAAGCGATGCGGAGAAAAATCAAAACATAAAAGTTCAACAAGAGAACAAACTTTTAAATGGCCTAATTTAAAAACTTCATACTGACTGGAGCATCTGTTCGCCAATTACAGAATGTACTTAACATTATCAGTGTGAATACAACTGTAAGGCTTTCTTTACCAGCAATGCATGCTAAAGAAATCGCTGAAACTTCAGCTGAATTTAGGCCCCTCAATCCTTAAAACAAAAGTGTCGAAGTGTCGATGTCTCCAATTTACATTATATATGTAAGTTTCAGTAAAGCTTTACAAAAGTTTGAAACGTAACATTGCACCTACACTGAATTCAAGAAATCTAGATGATTTTATTGCCGATATTATATAGTTACAATACCAGTCAAAGACCATGCCACACAAGTAGCAATAACACACAGAATTTGGTCCCCCTGTCAGTAAATACATCAGTTCATCCAGCTACCAGAACTACAAAGGAACTACAAGAAAGTAATGTAATTCTTCAGGCCTTCCCAGCGAGGCGTTGTAATGCTGAACAATCTGCTTTCTGTCAGATTTTCCAGTCTTACCTGCACGATAATTCAACTGCTTGACTTGTAGTCTTCTTCAGGTGCTGTCTGGTACTGTATCAGAGAGCGAGTCACGCAGTTGAATTACCGCGCAGGCAAGACGCGTATAACCGGCAGAAGCCGGTAATTTACGATTAGTGTGGAACCAATGTGCGTTTAGTAAATTTTACTGCTAACCCTAAAACAAACAAAATGCATGAGTAATATGGATGCCAAAGCATTTGTTTTGAGTTAACAATAATACATTGAGATAGTAGTCATACCTAGTAGGCCCACTGTAAATATGTGAAGGAGATAATCATTCACGCCCAACAATTTAATACTTTAATTACCTCATCTGACTATGACAAATGTGACAGTCACTGAACGTGGTAGCTTATGAATGTATAATATGCAGCCAGTTGCTTTTCGTAT
The DNA here is from genome assembly GCF_023864345.2 of Schistocerca serialis cubense. Classification (NCBI taxonomy): domain Eukaryota; kingdom Metazoa; phylum Arthropoda; class Insecta; order Orthoptera; family Acrididae; genus Schistocerca; species Schistocerca serialis. Next base: position 358,863,892 of record NC_064646.1, read on the forward strand.
TTGCTACAGTTGCTTGTATCATTAAATGTTTTTTCAACCACTATATCATCAGGCGACGATAGTACCGGAACAATATTTTCTGGTCCATGTGCAGCTAGTTGCTATGATTGTGGTTTTGACGAAAAAAAAATTTGGTTCAAATGGCCTGGAGCACAATGGGACTTAACTGCTGAGGTCATCAGTCTCCTAGAACTTAGAACTACTTAAACATAACTAATCTAAGGACGTCACACACATCCATGCCCGAGCGAGGATTCGAACCTGCAACCGTAGCGGTCGCGCGGTTCCAGACTGTAGCGCCTAGAACCGCTCGGCCACTCCGGCCGTCTTCTGGCGAAAATCAGATTCTAGATATATAATTGGCAAGCGTGTATACAGTGCCGAACAGGAGGACCTTCTGCAATTGCTTGTCATTTCATTTCCTGTTGCACTCACAAATAAAGTGAGGAAGAAAGTCTACCTATGTACTTCCGTAAAACCATTAATTTCATTTCTCTTGGCTTCATGGTCATTACGCAAGATGTATATTGGTGGCAATAGGTTTATTCTGCTATGTGTTGCATATTACAGTTTCTTGAGATTCTTTCATGAAAAGAGCAAATTCTTCCCTCAAGGAATTGCCATTTCTTTTCATGGAGAATTTCTGTGACACTTTAATGTTGGCCAGCACAGCCAAAACAAATTTAACACCTCCCCTCTGAAATTGTTTGATGTTACCGTTTAATCCGACCTGGCGGGGATCCGAAGCACTTGAAAAGTACTCGAAAATGGGTCATAAAACTGATTTGTACATGGTCTCCTTTATGAATGATCTGGTCGTTCTTAGAATTTTCCAAACAACCTGAAGTACACCATTTTTCTACCTTAGAACTAACCAGTTTTGATTATTACGTTTCATGTCGCTTTGCAACATTGTGCTTAGATATTTAATCGATGTGACTGTGCCAGTAATACTCTGTTCGAACACTGGAGAGTTATTTGTCCTACTCACCTTCAAAAACTTTCATTTTTTGACTTTCAGAGCAAGCTGCCGATCACCACATCACCACTTTTAACAGAACTTCTACCCAAGAGTGATCCTGTATCCTCCTACAGTTATTCAAAGACGACGCATTCCTGCAACCTACAGCGCAACCAGCAAACAGTGGCAGATTGGTTATCATCCTATCCATCATACTATTGATGTACACAGAAAACCAGAATGGTCCTATCCAGAGTCAACGAAATCTTTAAAAAACGGAAAGATAGTGATGTTTTAGGATACTTTAGTACACATCGTTGTGGCATTCGTAATGATTAGAAAAGTAGGGCAGAGAATAAGCTACTGTGAACAGTTCGGTCTTACGGTTGTTCTCTTCAGATTCAACAGCAAAACAGTGCCTGCAACAAGTTTTCAGGTATATGGGCCAACTTAGCAAGTAGAAGATAAATAAGGTATATGAAGAAGCTGAAGGCGTAGTTCGGTATGTAAATGGAGATGAAATTTAATAATCATGGGGAAGGAACAAAAGAAAGGGTTACAGGAGAATATGAGTTTGGCTGTAGGAATGAGCAAGGAGAAAAAATTTTCGAAATCTGCAATAAATTTCAGAACAGTAACAGCGAATAAATGCTTCAAGAATGACAAGAAGCGATAGCATATTTGGAAAGGGCGGGGATATTCCAGGTGTATTACATAATGGTAAGTCAAATCTTACCATCAGATACTGGATTGTAAGATGTGCGCAGGTGCAGATTTAGACTCGGACCGTAATTAAGTAAATATTAAGAGTAGACTGCGCTTTAATATAGTCATTCAAAAGTATCAGTGTAGATGGAAGTGGTATACTGATGTAGATCAGGTTTGCTAAGGATGTAGATACTGCGAGAAGGAATGCCAGAGCAGGAAGTTCTGCTGAAGAGGAGTGGACGTCTCTAGTAACGGCAATTACAGATGTCGGACAGACAATCAAGGGTGCAAGGTATGTAACAGATGGTATGTGACCACGAAGAAATCTTAAGCAACAGAGGAAATATTTCAACTTACTGACGGAGGAAGGGTGTACATAAATATTCAGGGGAAGACAAAGCAATATAAATCCCTAAGGTATGATATAAATAGGAAACTAAGCCAAAGTAAGTGCAAGAGAGATGTGAAGAAAGGGAAAACTAATTTGTCGTCGGGAGGACTGCCTCAGTATACAGAAAAGTCAAAACAACCTTCGGTGAAATTAAGAGTCCAATGGAAGTTCCACTATTTAACGCAGAGGAGAAAGATGACAGGGCGGAAGACGCATTGCAGTCCACCATGAGGAGGAGGGCTTGTTTGCTGACGGGATAGCAAAAGTAACTGGAGTCGATGTGGAAGAGATAGGGGTGTCCAGTATTAGAATTTAAAAGAGCTCTGAATGAATTAAGATCAACCAGGCAGAAGAACATATTCATGTTGGCGTGTAGAATCTTCGACACTGACGATGTAACATCGCAATTTTGAAGAAAATCATCCATGCAGTTCCGAATACAGCAACGACGGGTAAGTGCGAGGCTATTGCACTATCAGCTTAACAGCCCATTCGTCCAAGAAGCTGGTAAGACTTATGTACAGATGAAAGGAAAAGAAAACTGAGGATCTGTTAGAAACCGATCAGTTTGACTGCAGGAGGGGTAAAGGCACCAGAGAGACAGCTCTGATGTTGTGAGTGATAATGGAAGCAAGACTGGAGAAAACCAAGACACTTTCATAGTATGTGTCGATCTGGAAAAAACGTCTCGCATTATAAAGTGGTGCGGGACGTTACAAATTCTGACAGTAACTGGAGTTAACTATAGGGAGAGACGGATAATACACAGTATGTACAAGAAACAAAGATGGAAAATAACACTAGAAGACAAAGAACGAAGTTCTCGGATTAAATAGAATGTACGACAGAAGTGCATTTCCGTGCACGTACTGTTCAACCTATCAATTACGAAAATGAAAGAAAAGCTCATGAGTGGGATTATAATGAAGTGTTACAGGATATCAATGGTAAATTCGCTAATGACATTGTTATCCTCAGTGAAATTGAAACCGAATTACAGGATCTGTTTTATGAAATAAACTATCTAATAAATACAGAATACTGATTGAGGAGAAACCGGAAAAAGACGACAGTAATGAGAACTAGTAGAAATGAGAATAGCGAGAAACTTCACAATAAAAGTGGTCATGACGAAGCAGACAAAGTTAAGAAATTCTGATATCTTGCAAGAAAAATAACCCGTGAAGGACGAAGCAAGGATAAAACATGAAGAAGATTAACGTGGCCAAGAGAAGTCATGTGGTATGAAACAAATTTCCTGAAAGGTATGTCGTGCAGTGTTGTGATCTTGCAAGTACATTTAGTAGTATATGTGGATACCGGCTGCAAGATTTGCTGCGATAAGAGTTAGTAATGAAGAAGTAATAAATAGAAACGTCATGCCTCTAGACTCGAGCACAAGTGAACACTGCAACTTCTGGTCATACAACTTGCACCTCGAACCATATGACTGAAATGTTAGGGAGCACCATCATGATACCTTTTACCAGCAAGGGCACATATAAGGACTGTTTTGAATAAATTCACTGTAGACAGCAAAATGCTGTAATTGCGATTCGCACGTTAATATCAAACCATTTCCATTACCTAGCTTTAGATCTGCCATATGAATTATTATCCACCCTCAAATGCTGTAGCAGCGGATGCAGGTGTTGAAGCAAACAGAGGAGATTCGAACATCTGTTATGAGTTTATAATGTGGGGAGTTTGTAAACTGCTCCATCATTGAAGACAAAAAAGACCAATAATTTGAGAACTTAAGTCTACATGGGTCTTCTCAATGCACTGACCGAGCGAGGTGGCGCAGCGGTTAGCACACTGGACTCGCATTCGGGAGGACGACGGTTCAGTCCCGTCTCCGGCCATCCTGATTTGGGTTTTCCGTGATTTCCCTAAATCGTTTCAGGCAAATGCCGGGATAGTTCCTTTGAAAGGGCACGGCCGATTTCCTTCCCCATCCTTCCCTAACCCGAGCTTGCGCTCCGTCTCTAATGACCTCGTTGTCGACGGGACGTTAAACACTAACCACCACCACCACCTCAATCCACTGAACTATGAAACACCCACGTTTTGTCCTTCATTGTGTTTTGTGTGATTTACCAAAGCTACCAAACAGTTAATTATTATGATTATATGACCGTGTGCTTAATGGATGAAAGGCTATCGGTTTTTCTGCTGTGGTTTCGGGGGTATTTCAACCGAGTGCGGCTGTTCTGAGAATAGTTAATGATTGACAGTTTGTCTATTATTAAAGCCCATAAAGGTTGCGATGTACAAACTGATATGTATTTTCTACTCACACGCAAATACTGAGGCAGTTGCCACCTTCGCCTTACGCGTTTAATTACGGTTATATCTTTTTATTGCTTGCTGATTTTAAGTACTTCGTCACATGCAATGATGATGGTTAACATTCACAACAATCCTCACTGCGATCCATGGTTGTTTCTGGCCGACGCGGTTGACGCGAATCACGTAATTCGGCACTTGTCACTTTTGGTTTCGTATCACTCGCCAATCGGTATCGATGAGGGTCCACCCCACGACGATCAGGGGGACGTGCTCATCTGTCATACTCCGGTGAGTTTACCGTTTACTACTCACTCGACGACCATTCTTGCCCGTCTCTCCAGTAATGCAGCTCATTCGACACTAGTCTCACTGCCTCCTGCAGCGCTCGACAATCGACTCCTGTCTGCTATCGACCTGGGTGTCGGATACTAATATCTATGTTTGTGGGATCACGGAACCCCTTACAACTAGGGACGACGGTTATCGTTGAAACAATCGGTTTTCGGTTATATCACTTTCTTCCACGCCAGTTTGGTTAAACGGGGAGAGTCGAAATTTTTCAATTTTTCTCCGATTTCTATGTTTATTAGAGTAAACAATGGGAATAAAAAACCGTAAATTGTTTATTTCAGAAACAGATTATTTTGAGCGCTCTTAATAGCCAGGTTAAAGAGCGCTCAAAATAATCGGTTTCTGAAATAAACAATTTACGGTTTTTTATTCCCATTATTTACTCTAATAAACATAGAAATCGAAGAAAAATTGAAAAATTTCGAGTCTCCTCGTTTCAGGATACGTAGAATTAAAAGTATGATATTAAATAGGCATATAAAAGTGAACTTCTTCCATTCACGGTTCGCTGCTTTTCACGAAAGTGATAAATAGTTGAATACTACGAGAAATAACCAGTATTCTGCTACTGCTTCCAATTTTTCGAAAGTCTGCTCGGAAATTGTGTTGTAATCTGTGGTCATACCACTATTCAGGTATTACGAATAGTCAGTGTTGAAAACTGACGTTGGAGAACTCTATCTACTTGTAGCCTTCAAATGTGGACAAATTAACATGAAAAAGAAAGACATATTGTGACACAGGCAGCATATCAGGTATTTCATACTTTTATTATACACTAAGAACAAATAGCTGCAAGTTTTTAATTTGATACTGTTACCATAATTTACTTCCTTTTTTATTGTTTCATAGAAACTGACACGTCTTCAGTCTTTTAAATGAAATGAAGCATTGTACTTCATTCCTACTTTACTTTGCAAATATATTTTCAGACTACGATTGGTGACGGTCTGCAATTCGCTATAAAGGATGTCTGTCGACGATCGCGAGATAGTACCGTATAGTCCAGATGCGGAAAAGTCTTGCACACTTCACGTTCACGTGTAAGCCACGACACTCGGCAACAGACCAACTGACTGCCTTTCCCATTTTCTACAATAAAGCAATATTTCTAACCAATGCAAATTTTATCAAAAAAATACTCTTTTTTTAAAAAAAGCTGATTATTTTAGCGCTGTTACCGTGAACAATTGATATTTCGGTGTTGTATTCAGTTAACAGTAAAAAAGAAATACGCCCATTACAACAGTGACGCAAAACGTTTTGAGAAATACCGGTCATTCAGAACTATAATATTGGTGTCGGTTTTAACCGATCCGTTTTTCCTATTCCTAGCAGCGATGGGAGGGATACGTCCAAAAGTTTGGCAAAATATTTGCTATACATAGTGCACAGTTGGATGGTCAGAAGATTTCCATTGATGGAAATCGATCATAAAGAATAATATTTTCCAATCAAGACACTGAAACAAAAGTATTTACAATAGTAAATTAAAATTGATCGCGATAATATTGCCGCTGCACTTCCAACTGCGGATGGAAAAAGTATCTTATATTTTTATCGATCCCGGAACAATAACGTAGCGCGGCGCCGCACTCCCCCAATGCAGCGATTTGTGCAACATGGCAGGACTGCTGGAGTGGGCGTGTGCAACGTGGCAACGCCGCGCGAGGCTTTTGATAAATGTGGCGTAATTCTGTAAGCGTCCCGTGTGAGTGGCAGCCTAAAAAGAAAGCGGCAGTCCGACGCAGCCGCCGAATTGCCTCATAGATTATAAAAGAGCCCGCTGTAACAGGAGCCGCAACTACGGCGCCTTTTGTGTTACTTTCTGAATGTGTGTCAGTGTTCGTTCACTACCATGCATATCTTCGTAAGCTAATCAGATACCCTTTAGTACTCGAATTTCCTATCCGGAAAACTAAAATTTACTGAAAGAGTGCAACACTCAACACTCATTCATCTTGAACAATGTTAACACATGTGACAGTCATTTGAAAACTTCCAGCATACCTGCTCCCTGAGCGAACAATTTCATTAACGAAACAAAGTTGAAGCTGTGGTTCATATAACCAGTTCGAAGAATAATAAAGGTACCTCCGTTCTAATTATAGTATAGAAGTTCGTACAATAAGGTTTTAAAAAGTAGGTTGAGTCACTACTAGTCAAAGAAATAGGGAAACATCCTTCTAAACCTTTAAGGGATATTAAATTTGAAATCAATCGTATGTGCCATAGGAAGAGGAGAGAAAAATACGTGATAGCAACCGTAATTTCAAAAAGAAAAGACTCCCAGCAATTCTAGCTTCTTTAGTTGAAGTACGAGAAGAATTTGGTGGAGTCAGAATGACAATAAAACAAAGAAAACACGGAAAACCCATGTCAGAAGCAACTGTCAAGGGATGCCTCACGTCACAATTATAGAGGGAATGTTATTGATTTCGCTCAACAAGAAAAAGCTCGATTCTTTGAAGAACTGAGCTTCTGTCTGTAAAACAACATCTATAAATCAGCTTCAAACGTCTGATTAATTTGGCTTCAAAAAGGTAAGCTTGAGAAACTGTAGGAAGAGCTTCGTTATGCTTGGATCTTGTTCAAGAAGCTAGGTGCTGATAATGTGCACTCCATTTTAACAGAAGCACGAATTTCACGCAATTCTGTTTATAGCGTCATAGCTCCTGAACTATGTGTCCTACAATGATATTAATTTCGGGTTACTCGTACTTTCAGCGATATATTAAGTGGATATTGTCCGCAAAATGTGCTGCAACTAGAGCTGTTAGTGATGGGGTAACCAATTAAAAACACTTGTCTGGCACTGAACTTCGATGTCATGAAAAGCGAGAATGTAGTGAGAGATAAACATTCTCCTTTGAATCGAGATAAATTTTCGTGAAGCTTTGACATTACGTGTAAATTTTGTTGGAGGTCGCTGAGCGCTCCCATTCACAAATACTGCAAGTGAATAGTCCGGATATCTACATCTACAGGAACACTCTGAAAATCACAATTAAGCCGCCTGGCGGAGTGTTCATCGAATCACTTTCACAAAAATTTTCTATTTTTTTCATTCTCGAACTGCGCGGGGAAAAAACGAACACCTATTTAATGGTGTCCATGCCAAATCCTGTATAATGTCCGTAACACTGTCTCCGCTATTTCGCGATAAAACAAAGCGTGCTACTCTTCTTGAAACTTTCTCGATGTACTCTGTCAAGCCTATCTGGTAAGGATATCAGACCGCGTAGCAGTACTCCAGAAAGCGTAGTGTCGACAGCCTTTTTAGTACATCTGCTACATTTTCTGTCAATAAAACACAGTCTTTGGTTTGCATTCCCCGCATTTTCTATGTATTCTGTCCAGTTTAAATTGTTAATACTTGTAATTCCTAGGTATTTAGTTGAATTAACGGCCTTTAAATTAGACTGATTTATCGTGTAGCGGAAATTTAATTGATTCCTTTTAGTACCCATGTGAATGACTTCAAAATTTTCATTATTTAGGGACAACTGCCAATTTTTGCGCCATTCAGATAAATTTTCCAAATCGTTTTGCAATTTTTTTCGATCTCCTGATGAGTTTACTGGAGATAAACAGCAGCATCATGGGCAAACAACCTAAGACGACTGCTCAGATTGTCTCCTAATTAGCGTACGTAGATAAGGAACAGCAGAGGGCCTATAACACTATTTTGGGAGCGCCAAAATCTCTTCTGTCTTACTCGATGACTTTCCGTCATTTACTACGAACCGTGACCTCTCTGATTGGAAATCACAAATCCAGTTACGTAACTGAGATTATATTCCATAATCACGCAATTGCACTACAAGCCTTCTCAGTGTTCTGCCAATGCATCCTAGTCCTTGGCTTGCTCTACCCACAATATTATGTATGTGATCGTTCCAATTTAGGTTATTTGTAATTGTAATTCCTAAGTATTTTAATTTAATTTACAGCCTTCAGATTTGTGTGACTTATCGCGTAATCGAAATTTAGCTTAATTCCTTTAGTACTCATGTGAATAACTTCACACTTTTCCTTATTCAGGGTCAATTGCCGCTTTTCGCACCATAGAGATATCTTATCTAAATCATTTTCCAAGTCGTTTTGATCGTCTGATGACTGTATAAGATGGTAAATGACAGCATCATCTGCAAACAATCTAGGACGGCTACTCAGATTGTCTCCTGTGTAGTTAATATAGATCAGAAACAATAGAGGGTCTATAACGCTTCCTTGTGGAACACCGGATGTTACTAGTCTTTTACTCGATGACTTTCCGTCTGTTACTACGAACTGCGTCCTTTCTGATGGGAAATCACGATGGTTCAAATGGCTCTGAGCACTATGGGACTTAACATCTATGGTCATCTGTCCCCTAGAACTTAGAACTACTTAAACCTAACTAACCTAAGGACATCACACAACACCCAGCCATCACGAGGTAGAGAAAATCCCTGACCCCGCCGGGAATCGAACCCGGGAACCCGGGCGTGGGAAGCGAGAACGCTACCGCACGACCACGAGCTGCGGGCGGAAATCACGAATCCAGTCGCATAACTCAGGCGATACTCCGTAGGCACGTAGTTTGGTTAGAAGACGCTTTTGAGGAACGGTGTCGAAAGCCTTCTGGAAATCTAAAAATATGGAATCAATTTGACATCCCCTCTCGATAGCACTCATTACTGCATGAGTATAAATAGCTAGTTTCGTTTCACAAGAACGATATTTTCTGAAACCGTGCTGACTATGTGTCAATAAATCGTTTTCTTCGGGGTACTTCATAATACAGTGTATGTTCAAAACCCTACTGCAAATCGACCGTAGTGATATAGTCTGGTAATTCAGCGGGTTACTCCTACTTCCCTTTTTGGGTATTGGTGTGACCTGAGCAATTTTCCAGTCTTTAGATACGGATCTTTCTGTGAGCGAGTGGTTGTATGTAATGGCTATTTTATGAGCATACTCTGAGAGGAACATGACTGGAATGAGATTTTCACTCTGCAGCGGAGTGTGCGCTGATATGAAACTTTCTAGCAGATTAAAACTGTGTGCCGGACAGAGACCCTAACTCGGGACCTCTGCCTTTCGCGGGCAAGTGCGCTACCTTCTGAGGTTCCCAAGCACAACTCAGCTTTTAATCTGCCAGGAAGTTTCATAACAGCGGACACTCCGCTGCAGAGTGAAAATCTCATTCAGAAAACTTCCCCCAGGCTGTGGCTAAGCCATGTGTCCGCAATATACTTTCTTTCAAGAGTGCTGGTTGTGCATGGTTCGCAGGAGAGCTTCTGGCAAGTTTGGAAGGTAGGAGGCGAGGTACTGGCAGAAATAAGGCTGTGAGGACGGGGCGTGAGTCGTGCTAAGGTAGCTCAGATGGTAGAGCACTTTCCCGCGAAAGTCAAAGGTCCCAAGTTAGAGTCTCGATCCGGCACACAGTTTTAATCTGCTAGGAAGATTCAGGAACCTGACTGGTATACAATCTGGACCAGAGGCCTTGCTTTTATTAAGTTATTTAAGCTGCTTCGTTACACTGAGAATATTTACTTCTATGTTTCTCATCTTGGCAGTTGTTCTTGATTGGAATATTTACTTCGTCTTCTTTGGTGAAGGTGTTTCAGGAAACCCTGTTTAATAACTTTGCTTTAGTGGGACTGTCATCAGTGACTTCACCGTTGTTATCGCGCAGTGAAGGTAATGATTGCCTCTTGCCACTGGTGCGCTTTACCTATGACCAGAATCTCTTTGGATTTTCTGCTAGATTTAGAGACAGAATTTCGTTGTGGAAATTATTAAAATCATATTGCATTGAAGTACGTGCCATGTTTCGAACTTCTGTAAAACTTTGCCAATCTTGGGGATTTTGCGTTCTTTTAAATTCGGCGTGCTTTTTCGTTGCTTCTGCAACAACGATCTGTTCCGTTTTGTGTAACATGGTGGATCAGTACCATCACTTATTAATTTATGTGGTATATATCTCTCAATTGCTGTCGACACTATCTCTTTGAAAACATTCCACATCTTTTCTACACCTGCATGATCATATCGGAAGGAGTGAAGACTGTCTCTTAAATAGGCGTTAAGAGCGTTTTTATCAGTTTTTTGAAATAGGTATACTTTGCGTTTCTTTTTGATGGTTGTATGTGATACCGTATTCAGCCTAGCAGCAACTGCCTTGTGGTAGAACGCAATATATGTTCCAAAATCCTGCTGGATATCGCAGTTAATTATATGGGCCTGTAATTTAGTGGATGACGCCTACTACATTTTTTGAATGTTGGTGTGACCTGCGCAACTTTCCAGTCTTTGGGTACGTATTTTTCGTCGAGCGAGGGCTTGTATAAAATTGTTAAGTATAGAGCTATTGCATCAGCCTTCTATGAAAGTAACCTAATTGGTATACAATTTTGCCCAGAAGACTTACTTTTATTGGGTGATTTAAGCTGCTTCACTACTCCGAGGGTATGTGCTTCAAAGTTACTGATGTTGGCAGTTGTACTTCGTTTTCGCCGGTGAAAGGCTGTGTTACGTTACTCTACTTTCGCAGCACTGTCGTCGATAGTATTTCCATTGCTATCGAACAGAGAAGACATTGACTGTGTCTTGCCGCTAGCACACTTTACGTACGATCAGTATCTCCTTGGATTTTCTGCCAGTTTTCGAGACAAAGTTTCGTTGTGGAAACTATTGTAAGCATCTCGCATTAATGTCGGCGTTAAATTTCAAGCTTCTGTAAAGGATCACAGGTCTTGGAGATTTGGCGTCCGTTTAAATTTGGCGTGCTTTTTCGTTGTTTCTGCTACAGTGTTCTGACCCGCTTTGGTACCAAGGAGTATCAGCTCCCTCGTTTGTTAATTTATTTGGTATAAATCTCGCAATTGCGGACGATATTATTTCTTTGAATTCAAGCCACATCTGACCTTCACTTACATTGTTAAAATGGAAGGAGTGGAGATTGCCTCTCAGGAAGACTTCACGTGAATTTTTGGTTCAAAAAATGGTTCAAATGACTCTGAGCACTATGGGACTTAACATCTGAGGTCATCAGTCCCCTAGAACTTAGAACTACTAAAACCTAACTAACCTAAGGACATCACACACATCCATGCCCAAGGCAGGATTCGAACCTGCGACCGTAGCGGTCCCGCGGTTCCAGACTGCAGCGCCTAAAACCGCACGGCCACACCGGCCGGCAGTGAATTTTTATCCGCTTTTTTGAATAGGTATATTTTCGTTTACTTTTGGTGGACTTGTGGGTTAAAATATTCAGTCTCGCTGCGACAATCCTGCGTTCACTAATTCCTGTATCCGTATTGATGCTCGTTATGAGCTTAGGATTATTTGTTGCTAAGAGGTCAAGTGTGTTTACACAACCGTTTATTATTCGCATGGGCTCATGAATTATCTCCTCTAAATAATTTTCAGAAAATGCATTTAGCACAATTTCGGATGATGTTTTGTGCATACCTCAGGGTTTAAACATGTACTTTCGCCAACGTATCGAGGGTAAATTAAAGTGACCACCAACTATAATTGTGTGAGTCAGGTACGTGTTTGAAATTAGACTCAAGTTTTCTTTGAACCTTTCAACAATCGCATCATCTGAGTTGAGAGGTCGGTAAAAGGATCTAATTATTTTATTCCGGTCGCCAGGAATGACCTTCGCCCATACTAACTCATACAAACTATCTGCTTCAATTTAGTTACAAGATAACCTACTTCTAACAGCAAGAAACACGCCATCGCCCACTGTGTTTAACCTATCCTTTCGGAAAACCGTAACGATCTTCACAAAAACTTCGGCTGAACTTATCTCTGGCTTTAGCCTATAACGATTTGAGCATAGGTTCTTTCTACTAGCACTTGGAGCTCTGGTACTTTCCCAGCACAGCTACGATAATTTATATCGATGGCTCTTATATTTACGTTCATTCTATGTTCGACCTGCACCCTTTGAGACTGAAGGCCTTTTCCCATTTCCTCGAATCCCTCTAACCCACAAATGCGCCCAGTCCATGGCACATGACCCTTGCTATCCGTGTAGCCGCCTCCTGTGTGTAGGATAATCCGGACCTGTTGAGCCGAACACGTAACCCAACCACCCTATGACGCAATTCGAGAAATCTGCAGCCTACATGGTCACAGACCCACCGAGCCTCTGATTCAGAACCTCCACTCGGCTCTGTACCAAAGGTCCGTAACCAATCCTGTCGACTATGCTGCAAATAGTGAGCTCTGCTTTCATCTTGCAAGCAAGACTGGCAGCCTGTACCACTTCTGTTATCCGCTTAAAAAAAAGAGAATCTCTTCTGATCCAATGTGACGCTTGTGGATGAATGTCGTTGCCAGAATTCTTAAATGTTTTGAATTTACGTGTAGTAATGAACAGCTTATAGTCAAAATAATCGTGTCGGCGAGTAGCATATCGGTCATTGTTACGTCGTGTCGGCGGTTCCATCTCAAAATTCGGTGCACCTTGCCAATTTCTTTCATAATTTCCGAAATTCCCTGTGTTATTATTTTGTGTCTTTTCCGTATTTCTAAGTCCCTCTTCCCGAGTTGGAGCGCGAGTGTCCTCTGAAATACGTAATTCTTGTATTACCTGTGTCAGCTGATCTTGTACTTCCCGGATTTCTCTTTGGTGTTGCGTATTAATTTGATTCTGATTTTGTTTGAATTTCCTAATTTGTTCGCACTCTTCTGTGTCATTAAAGACTGCCGGTTTTGTGTCATTCAAATTATCATCTACCCTCGCAGATATTTCGCTGATCCGAAAGTTCAACTACTTTCTCTGATAATGAACTAATTTCCTGCATGTGACTTTCTGATACAATTTTCAGAGTATCTACTGTGCCCTTTAAGTTTTCCTAAGTTTTTGACGTTGCGTAACCGAATCGGTAGATGCAACTGAGTCAATTTTAGTTTGCAAGGTCTCATGATTTTCATGAACAATAGTTTGCAGTTCTTTTATGGCTGCTTCGTGATTCTGTAATGCATTTTCATGCCGCAAAAAAAAGGTTGAAAATGCTCAAAAATTTGTGTTTTTACGTCATTACAGACTTTTTGACATTTCGATTCAATGTTATGTAACTCAGTAGTTAAATCTTCACGTGTTTGTTCAAGTGTGGTGTCTAACTTCCGAAGATTTTGTTCCATTGTGTCTAACTTTTGAAGCTTTTGTTGTGTTTGTCTCTGATTTTGTTCCATTGTGTCTAACTGTTGCTGTGTTTGTCTCTGGTGTTGTTCCATTGTGTCTAACTTTTGAAGCTTTTGTCCCATTTGTTGCATTAATTGTAATAACAATGCACTGGTGTCTGAAACATGTTCCTCGGTGCTATTCGGCAATGCATTTGAACCGGCAAGATTCGCATTTTGAAAAGCTGAAAATGTGTCTTGACTTATTTGAGAAAACGGCGAGGACGCAAAACCTGAATCTACAGTATTTACAAGATTGTGTCCTGTCATTTCGGATTTCTGAGGCAAGCTGTTGCCGTCCGATCGATCGATAATGCTTTCCTGTTCACTAATTGTTTCACTGCCTTCACCATTATTTGCAGCCCGCTCCATTTACTTATGCACAGTTACCAAATTACTACTTTGAACATTAGTTAATTCATTATACGGTGGCGCTGACACACTGCTTTCGTCTTCACTGTCATTTCTCAGTTTACTTTGGAGCCTAGTATTACGTTTTTCACGCACCATTATTGTCACAATATTTCACACGACAACACAGAAAAACACAATTTGAAGAGAAAAACAAGAAAACAGATTAACATAACATTGAAAATAATATCTCGTTAATTGCAAGCGCAGCTGCGAAATACTTGGTGCAAATCTACATGCATACCACAACTGTTTTACTGTACAAGAATGAAAAACTACAACCACAAAGGAAATTCTCTCTACAATTATGCGCTAGCAATAAACAAAGGCTGCACTAATTGCACAAACTACAAGAAAAAATCAGAAGATTCCAGTGAGGTATCTTCGGCTAAGGCTCGACATATGAAACGTCCCCTTAGAAAAATTAATGAATTACTGTGCTTAATCTGACACACAATATTTTTTGGCGTAACGCAATCTGACTTTCAATAATCCCTACAAAACAATGGCCCTGGCTAACATTAACATACACCTTTCACAAATCACTTACCTCACAAAAATCTTCGTTACTCGAACTACTGCAATACAGCGAGCGCCACTACTGCCAGCTAAATAAAAGATTCAAACTACGGAAGGCACTAACTACTGATAGGCATAGTTAGCAAATGAAAGATTTTAATAGAGAACAAACAATGTATTTATCTTAATAGTCATAATATATATAGCAGTTCATGACATATGACATCCATTTTTACAAATCTACTGTTTCTGATGGACACACCTCCAGATTATCCATTCTCAAAAATCCGCCATCTCACTTCCCCACATCCACCACTGCTGGCGGCTCACCTCCAACTGCGCAACGCTACGCGCTGTTCACATCCAGCTGCCCAACACTGCAATAGCGACTACTGCAACAATGCCGACCAGCCTCAGACTGCACACAGCACGGCCAGTGATTTTCATACAGAGCGCTACGTGGCGGTGGCGTTACCAATATAAGAAACTAAACAGCCTACTTACAACATCAATAGTACAGACATGAGCTACCACCTGCAATTGGCTGTAGCCTGTGCCCGTAATGCCTGGAATGACTCCACCCGGTATTAACAGGGAGCCCCGGTATGCACACGGAGTGCAGATTGGCTTTCTTCCCCTCCTTGGCACTCTTGTCCCTAAGGGGCCCCAAAACGAGCTTAATATTGGAGCTCCCAAATAGTAATTATCCCACTTTCTGTGATTGCCCGGATCTTGCAGGCTGAGAGGTTCCCTTTGAAACGGTAGAAGCGACTGCATCTGGGTGAGGGACTGTGTAAGCCACAGACAGCACCTGGAACCTGTTTGTCAAACTAACTGGGCAGGCCTTACGTTCGGCCCCGTAGGAAGTTTATCGCAGCCTGTCTCGCCCCGAGGTGACCTCGACCACGGGTGAGAGGTCTACCTCAGTATGAGCAGTAACTGGGCTGGCCACCCGTGCCGGCCGATCGGACGCCTCAGACTTACTGGGCGCAAGTTAGATCCGCACGGCCGGTCCACAACGCTGTTGGCCCGCTGCAGCTTCAAGCTATGTAACCTAAGACATCAAGGCCGAACCGAGCGAGGTGGCGCAGTGGTTAGAAACTGGACTCGCATTCGGGAGGACGACGGTTCAATCCCGCGTCCGGCCATCCTGATTTAGGTTTTCCGTGATTTCCCTAAGTCGCTCCAGACAAATGCCGGGATGGTTCCTTTCAAAGGGCACGGCCGACTTCCTTCCCCGTCCTTCCCTTATCCGATGAGACCGATGACCTCGCTGTCTGGTCTCCTTCCCCAAACCAACCAACCAACCAACATCAAGGCCGGAACTGAGATCGAAGTGTCACCAACTCGGCTCGCATCCGCAAACAGCCATCATAGACCTCATCCGTACTGAAGTTTGTGGAAAACTACATTACACAGACAAACAAGGAAAATCGACACGCGCTACAGAACTCTACTGTGGACACGGAGGAAAACGCAAGAACTGTGGCCAATAAATTAGATTAACACGCAGAGATTAAAAAACTAAACTACCAAAGCACACAGGTGAGACTAAAGAATTAACTCCTGAAACTTGTAATATATCATAAAATCGGTTTATTTTCCGACACAAATGGGAACGCGAGAACTGTGGTTATTACATATTAAATCTGCGCACAGTCAGCTACGCTGCCTCAAGAAAAACACCATTTCTAACTATAATGCTTCTCTTATGTTGGTAAACTTCTAGGATAAGATTACACAGTTAATGGAGTAGATTGTGACAGCATCTTATACTTTTAATTCATTCAATAATTAAACGAAATATTGGAAATAAGGATTTTGTAGCCCCTATAAGCTGTTATACCGGCATCCTCGAACTGGTATGGGTTCTGGGATAATATTTAGGGATATATAATCTGTTCAGGAGGAGAAATATACTGGGGAAAAAATGAGAATGAGAGTACATTACAAAGTCAAATCAAGATAGAAATTCGCTGATGTTGTCTGAGGTTCGCTGACTGCTTTCTATATTTTTTGAATGTTTTGTCACTGAATTTGAACAACTAACATCAAAAGTCATAATCAGTACAGGACTAATAACCATTTAGACAAAAAGTAATATTTCTTGCAGTCAGAGCTGAATCGAAGTCAATGATCTTAACCACCGCTAAACCAAGGGAAGGGGGAGGGTGATTGCTTGTTTTCTACCTTTTGAACTAGTTAGTTACTTTATATTTTAAAATTCGGATAAAAATATTCATTGTTTTTAATGGAGTCTTTTACCATACTCTGTATTTGTTATTTTTTGTTGACCTATATTAACAACAGGCTCTTTAAAGAGGAATTGATGTATAAGTGGGGTTCATAAACCTGATATTATCCTTTAGCACACCTTTACAAATGTCAACACTTTCATTAACACATAATCACATTTGTCAATGATGACATGTATCAAAAAGTTCCCACTGCAAATTTCCTGTAATGCATAATATATAGGGTGTCCCATTTATCTTGACCACCCTAACTAACTGTTTGCCAGATGCAAATTACAAAATGTTTCAAGCAACTATTCTTTAGTCATCAGGGGGACATCAATCAGCAGGACTCCCTTCGTTGTAGCTTTGTTTTTTACAAAGCTATGAACAGCGGTATGACTTTTTTTCAATTACACCCTGTATGTTTTATTCGGTGATTCACTTCCACTCCTTAAGACCTATCACAAATGTATCACACTGTAACACTCACTGAAACACAACGTTATTAATTACATAACACAACAAGGACTTTGAGCCCTGAATCACAACTCGTCCACTTGATGCAGTTGGGAAATAGGAAATATGTGGTAAGGTCTTATGGGAACAAACTGCTGAGGTCATCGGTCACTAATCCTACTTAATCTAACTTAAACTATCTTACGCTATGGACAACACACACCCATGCCCGAGCGAGGACTCGAACCTCCACCGGGGGGAGACGCACGGACCGTGACAAGTCGCCCAAGACCGCCCGGTACCCCTCGCGGCCGCTGGATTTGTCAGAAAACAAATGAATACCAAGTAAAAACATAAGGCAAAGTTGACTGTGACTCTCCTGTACCACTACCCAGAAGTAGAACGTTCAAAGGTGTGCAAAGTCGTGACCCTGGTCACCGATACACTGGTGCACTCGTTGAATGAAAGAATTATTTACTGCTTCCAGTGTTGCCTGCTGAAGCGAATTACGATCAAGCACGATACGTTCCTGCATGTCCTCTGGAATTGTTGGAATATCTCGATAGACAACGTCTTAATGCGTTTCCAAAGAAAAAAGTCCAGAGGATTTAAATGAGACCTAGCAGGCCAAGTAACTGTTCCTCCTTGACCAATCCATGTGGAAGGACACCTTCGGTTCAGAACACGATGTGCATTCAAGGCATTATGTGCTGGACATCCTTCGTGTTGATAGTTGATATCACGTAAGCATTCTGGTTCTTAGCGGCACTTCATCCAGAAGAGGAGCAAGAATTCGTCTGAGGAAGTTGGCGTACGCTGTGCCGTATAGACTACCATTGATAAAATAAGGGGCAATAATTGTAGTCCCAAGCATCACACACCAGACGTTAATTCTCCATCATCGCTAATGTTCCACCTGTCTAAGCCATCGTGGGTTGTCGCTGGACCAATAATGCATGCATATTCCTTGTATTTCCCTGACCATTTTTTGTGATGGGACATTCATCGGTAAATAGAACATTGGAGAAGAAATTCGGGTTGGCGAGGATTTGCTGCTGTGCCTACTGACAGAGCTGCACGAGATTCTGGAAATCATTCCCATGCAATTCTTGATGTAGGTGTACATGGTAAGGACGAAACTTGTGTAAGAATACGATGTCCACTGTTTTTAAGAATGTCAGTCGTGTGTTCAAGCTGTCGTGTGCTCACATGTGGATTCATAGCAACGGAAGCTAGAACAGTAACTTCGGCAGCTTCGTCTGTGCGAGTGCTACGACGGTTGTCGCGCGTGATTAGCCGAGCGGTCTAGGGCGCTGCAGTCATGGACTGTGCGGCTGTTCCCGGCGGAGGATCGAGTCCTCCCTCTGGCATTGGTGTGTGAGTTTGTCCTTAGGATACTTTAGATTAAGTAGTGTGTAAGCTTAGGTACTGATGACATTAAAGTCCTATAAGATTTCACACACATTTGACATTTTTGCCAGGACGATTGCGTTGTCGTGGGCTGAAATTTTCCGTTTCCTGAAGCGTCACAACAAGACGAGAAAACATCCGTCGGGAACGTGGGTTTTGGCCGGGATATCGCTCTCTGTACAGTTCCGCTGCCTGCGTAGAATTCCGACTACCTTCAATGACAACAATAAAAGAAACGCTATGTCGATGCAGTTTGTAGGAAGGACAGCCTTTATTGTTTGCCTATTCTACACAACAGTATTTAAAGGAACTAAACTACTGTTCTAAATCTAACTGTACATAAGAAAACAGTATTGCAGTTATTGTTCTGCTAACTTACAGGGTGTTTCAAAAATGACCGGTATATTTGAAACGGCAATAAAAACTAAACGAGCAGCGATAGAAATACACCGTTTGTTGCAATATGCTTGGGACAACAGTACATTTTCAGGCAGACAAACTTTCGAAATTACAGTAGTTACAATTTTCAACAACAGATGGCGCTGCGGTCTGGGAAACTCTGTAGTACGATATTTTCCACATATCCACCATGCGCAGCAATAATATGGCGTAGTCTCTGAATGAAATTACCCGAAACCTTTGACAACGTGTCTGGCGGAATGGTTTCACATGCAGATGAGATGTACTGCTTCAGCTGTTCAATTGTTTCTGGATTCTGGCGGTACACCTGGTCTTTCAAGTGTCCCCACAGAAAGAAGTCACAGGGGTTCATGTCTGGCGAATAGGGAGGCCAATCCACGCCACCTCCTGTATGTTTAGGATAGCCCAAAGCAATCACACGATCATCGAAATATTCATTCAGGAAATTAAAGACGTCGGCCGTGCGATGTGGCCGGGCACCATCTTGCATAAACCACGAGGTGTTCGCAGTGTCGTCTATGGCAGTTTGTACCGCCACAAATTCACGAAGAATGTCCAGATAGCGTGATGCAGTAATCGTTTCGGATCTGAAAAATGGGCCAATGATTCCTTTGGAAGAAATGGCGGCCCAGACCAGTACTTTTTGAGGATGCAGGGACGATGGGACTGCAACATGGGGCTTTTCGGTTCCCCATATGCGCCAGTTCTGTTTATTGACGAAGCCGTCCAGGTAAAAATAAGCTTCGTCAGTAAACCAAATGCTGCCCACATGCATATCGCCGTCATCAATCCTGTGCACTATATCGTTAGCGAATGTCTCTCGTGCAGCAATGGTAGCGGCGCTGAGGGGTTGCCGCGTTTGAATTTTGTATGGATAGAGGTGTAAACTCTGGCGCATGAGTCTATACGTGGACGTTGGCGTCATTTGGACCGCAGCTGCAACATGGCGAACGGAAACCCGAGGCCGCTGTTGGATCACCTGCTGCACTAGCTGCGCGTTGCCCTCTGTGGTTGGCGTACGCGGTCGCCCTACCTTTCCAGCACGTTCATCCGTCACGTTCCCAGTCCGTTGAAATTTTTCAAACAGATCCTTAATTGTATCGCTTTTCGATCCTTTGGTTACATTAAACCTCCGTTGAAAACTTCGTCTTGTTGCAACAACACTGTGTTCTAGGCGGTGGAATTCCATCACCAGAAAAATCCTCTGTTCTAAGGAATAAACCATGTTGTCTACAGCACACTTGCACGTTGTGAACAGCACACGCTTACAGCAGAAAGACGACGTACAGAATGGTGCACCCACAGACTGCGTTGTCTTCTATATCTTTCACATCACTTGCAGCGCCATCTGTTGTTGAAAATTGTAACTACTGTAATTTCGAAAGTTTGTCTGCCTGAAAATGTACTGTTGTCCCAAGCATATTGCAACAAATGGTGTATTTCTATCGCTGCTCGTTTAGTTTTTATTGCCGTTTCAAATATACCGGTCATTTTTAAAACACCCTGTACATTCCCCATAGATGAGTAGCATTTTTACCTTCTCTTCGTTGTACATTCTACTAAGACAACTCTTCAACTGACGATGGTTGACGGAATGACGGGTGTGCATTCTACTTACATTTACGTTTGTCCTCTGTCAACGTCAGCACGTGGATATGTTCCATTACCCCGAGTACGTTCACTAAGAGCTGGGAGCGTCGACGTCAATGTTGTGTTATGTAATTAATTACGTTGTGTTTCAGTAAATGGTACACTGTGATACATTTTTGAATAGATATTTAGAAGCGGATATGAATTACCGAATAAAAAATATAGGGTGCCATTTAAAAAATGGTTGAAGTGGCTCTGAGCACTATGCGACTTAACATCTGAGGTCATCAGTTCCCTAGAGCTTAGAACTACTTAAACCTAACTAACCTAAGTACATTACACACATCCATGCCCGAATCAGGATTCGAGCCTGCGACCGTAGCGGTCACGCGATTCCAGACTGAAGCGCCTAGAACCCCTCGGCCACAACGGCCGGCGGTGCCATTTAAAAAAGTCATACTGCTGTTTATATCTTTGTAAGAAACGAAGCTACAACGAAGGCAATCATGCTGATCGAGGTCCCCCTGAAGGCTAAAGAACACTTGCTTGAAACATTTTGTAATTTGCATCTGGACATGCAGTTATTTAGGGTGGTCAAGATATATGGGAAACCCTGTATTTATATACTTTACGCATTACAGGAAATTTGAAGCGTATCACACGTATCACAATTGATAACATTACACTTACTAGTAATATGCCAAGTGTCTAGGATGAGAAAGGAGAGTATGGCTTCAAGGGAAGCAATCACAGCTTGAGGCAACAACATACTGAAGCGAAATGAAATTTATGTTCACACTCTGGAAGAGCTGTAGAAGCGGTGGACTAGTGAAGTGAGTTCCCTTCATAACTTCCTTCCAGCGTGATCCTTCTCTCTCTTTCTGTCTGTTGCTCCCTTCTGCCTTCCTTATCCACCCCTTGTTCTTCTTCGGAAGCGTTCCCCGCTCGGTCAGCCGTAACTCAGCTTCGTGAACAGCTTGCATAAATCTCCGCGCAGATGGCAGCACCAAGAGTGAAACTTTTATTGCGGCCCTGCCGGCAGGATCGCCTCAGACTTACACGTAAATCTCTGCTCCTCTCGTACACGCGCATCTGTTGTTTTGGAGTTCGCCGCCGAGATAAACATAGGTCTGGTAGAAGTTGTAAGCGAAATAAATCGGCTGTTATCTTTTTGTCACTGTACTGCATCATTGGAATTCGTATCAGTGTGTTGCTTCACTCCTATCACATGTCTCACAGAGTGAACATAAATCCACCGACAAACGTTTGAATGTTGTCCAGGGATATTTCGTAGGTATTTGGGCATGAGGGACACGTTGTCTCCGGTGCCTCATTACAGAGTGGTAATATAATTGTGATTCACTCTGCTTCTTACTGCAATTACGTTCGTTTCAGTGAAAATACCTCCATAACAATAAAGTAATACACTGCCTGACGACTAAAACGAAGCTCACAAAAGGAATGGAGGAAACAAAATGAAACTTCACGGGATGACAGAGTGTGGGGTGTTACTGTAGTCATTACTAAATGTGCAAAGAAGTTGGCAGCGTGAGCCCACTTATCAGTTCTAGTTTGCACCTTTCTCGTGTGGATGTGCGCAGTAATAGCGCTAGGACAAATGTCATAAGGCTGCTGTATCTTCTCGTGTGGCAAGCTAGCCAGCAAATGCTACAATTCGTTTTCGATACAATTTTAAACATGTTGAGTACCCCAGGTGACACAAATGTTAATGATTAATGAAAAGCACCGCACTTATATTGTTACATATTTATTACATTGCGTTCGATTTCGTTAGTAGAACATCTTCAGCTTACCTATACTTTAACAGAAATTACGCTAAAACTACAGCATTTTAACGATGACAATAGTATTACACTGGTAACAACCTTATACTAAATAGTCACCTAGTTGTACTAAAGTCATAACGCACATGATCTGGTTGCCGTAAGTCACTTTAGACACCAAATCCAAAAATACCAATAGTAAAGATGTTTCCGACAACACAGAGTAAGTAAGGCGAGCGGACACCGCATGCTGCGTACGGTGAAATGTCGAGGCAAGGGTGCTCCGTGACAAAGGTAAACCTGTAAACATAGTATTTGGCCGCTGTCGAGTGCGATAAATTGTGGCAGTTTAAGTTTCAAACAACTTCTGTCGACAATAGATATGGGGACCCTGCTGGCCTCAGCAGTGCTACGACATCACAGCAAAACATCAGTATTTGCAAAATATTATCTCACAGAGAGTTCATAGACATATGCGTGATGTGTGGACGAGCATTATCCTGCTGAAGTATGTCACCAAGACATCATCGTATGAGAGGTAACACTGGAGGACTAGAGGTGGGTTTTTTGTGAATGATGGGGTCCAAAGGAACAGTTCACTAAAGTGAACAAAAAGACCAAGTGACGACCTCCAAGGCACTGACAATCACCGTAAACTTCAGTCGCTGCAGGTCTCGTTTCCAAGAAAGTCGTTCACGGTTCACTTCAGCCAGCCAAGTTCCCGTATCGGCCTCGCTAGGTGGTCTGTTTCGACAGTTCCTCGTTCCTGTCTCGGTCTCGCTAGGAGGGTTTCGTTCCTTTTTGTGTGGTCACTCGTTCCAGTAAAAATTTTTATAGTTATGTAACTTCAATAAAAATTATGTACTATGTGAAACATTTCATTTTGAGATCCAAGCGAGCATTGTGTGAGCGAATTATTTCGCACAGCTTCTCCTTGTACTGCGGCAACGTCCAATCATCAGTAAAATAATCTCTTATATTACCAGCGCTAAGGGCTTAACTGAAGAGCACGAACAGTATTGCTTCAATTTTGCTCTTGAACTAAGTGTCCCTACGTTTTCGGCTATACAGTGTGTCCCAGAAGTGTTGCGATAAACCTCGAAGGCTTTGAAGGTTATCTTGAGGAAAAAATCGAATACAGGAATCCATGGTTCAAATGGCTCTGAGCACTATGGGACTCAACTTCTGAGGTCATCAGTCCCCCAGAACTTAGAACTACTTAAACCTAACATCACACACATCCATGCCCGAGGCAGGATTCGAACCTGCGACGGTAGTGGTCTCGCGGTTCCAGATTGTAGCGCCTAGAACCGCATGGCCACTCCGGCCGGCCCAGGAATCCATGTTCGGAAACATCGAAGGATGCTACAGAACGTCGAATTAGCAGGTGCCGGCGCCTGTCACTCGGCCATCATTTCGGCAGCAATCGTGACTTTGTATGCTGACGGACCATAGGCAGAAGGTCTCAATGTTCATTATTCAGTGATCAGTTTTGCCCATTAGTTTCCACCTGCAGTTCATTTTTCTTCTGGAACTCTCTCTCCATTTTTTCATTATACAGAAGGAAAATAAACTACATGTGGAAACCCGTATGTAAAACTGTCACCCACCAAGGCAGCAAAGCATCATATTCATAGGAGACAAGGCCTGTCTGTGCCTCTCCTAGCTCCATCTTCTCCACTGGTGATCTTTGCAATTAGCTACACAGCCACTGAATTCATAAGCAACATTGCGAGATCTTCCACCTATGGTCCATCAGCGTACAGGTACGTTTGCTACTGAAGGGGTGGTCTAGTAGCAGAGCCGGCATCTATAACTTCGTTGCGCTGTAGCGTTGTTAGACTGTGCTACTGTAGACTTGTTTGTATCCTCGATATTTCCTTAAAGACACACTCTACAGTACCTCGACGTCTGTTGAAAGATTTCAGGGACACCCTGTATTTAAGAAATGCTCGTTAAATACACTCCTGGAAATGGAAAAAAGAGCACATTGACACCGGTGTGTCAGACCCACCATACTTGCTCCGGACACTGCGAGAGGGCTGTACAAGCAATGATCACACGCACGGCACAGCGGACACACCAGGAACCGCGGTGTTGGCCGTCGAATGGCGCTAGCTGCGCAGCATTTGTGCACCGCCGCCGTCAGTGTCAGCCAGTTTGCCGTGGCATACGGAGCTCCATCGCAGTCTTTAACACTGGTAGCATGCCGCGACAGCGTGGACGTGAACCGTATGTGCAGTTGACGGACTTTGAGCGAGGGCGTATAGTGGGCATGCGGGAGGCCGGGTGGACGTACCGCCGAATTGCTCAACACGTGGGGCGTGAGGTCTCCACAGTACATCGATGTTGTCGCCAGTGGTCGGCGGAAGGTGCAGGTGCCCGTCGACCTGGGACCGGACCGCAGCGACGCACGGATGCACGCCAAGACCGTAGGATCCTACGCAGTGCCGTAGGGGACCGCACCACCACTTCCCAGCAAATTAGGGACACTGTTGCTCCTGGGGTATCGGCGAGGACTATTCGCAACCGTCGCCATGAAGCTGGGCTACGGTCCCGCACGCCGTTAGGCCGTCTTCCGCTCACGCCCCAACATCGTGCAGCCCGCCTCCAGTGGTGTCGCGACAGGCGTGAATGGAGGGACGAATGGAGACGTGTCGTCTTCAGCGATGAGAGTCGCTTCTGCCTTGGTGCCAATGATGGTCGTATGCGTGTTTGGCGCCGTGCAGGTGAGCGCCACAATCAGGACTGCATACGACCGAGGCACACAGGGCCAACACCCGGCATCATGGTGTGGGGAGCGATCTCCTACACTGGCCGTACACCACTGGTGATCGTCGAGGGGACACTGAATAGTGCACGGTACATCCAAACCGTCATCGATCCCATCGTTCTACCTTTCCTAGACCGGCAAGGGAACTTGCTGATCCAACAGGACAATGCACGTCCGCATGTATCCCGTGCCACCCAACGTGCCCTAGAAGGTGTAAGTCAACTACCCTGGCCAGCAAGATCTCCGGATCTGTCCCCCATTGAGCATGTTTGGGACTGGATGAAGCGTCGTCTCACGCGGTCTGCACGTCCAGCACGAACGCTGGTCCAACTGAGGCGCCAGGTGGAAATGGCATGGCAAGCCGTTCCACAGGACTACATCCAGCATCTCTACGATCGTCTCCATGGGAGAATAGCAGCCTGCATTGCTGCGAAAGGTGGATATACACTGTACTAGTGCCGACATTGTGCATGCTCTGTTGCCTGTGTCTATGTGCCTGTGGTTCTGTCAGTGTGATCATGTGATGTATCTGACCCCAGGAATGTGTCAATAAAGTTTCCCCTTCCTGGGACAATGAATTCACGGTGTTCTTATTTCAATTTCCAGGAGTGTACATTTTCCACCTGCGACTCATCATTTATAAACGTTCCGTTCAGCTGAACAGTGATGTTATCAACTACTGTGGCCGATTTTCCTGTCTCCTATTTCACTATATTCCATACAGCGGTAAGTTTGTTTTCGGAATTACTGATAATGTACATGTTCCCTGATTTTCTAATAACTTTCCCTAGCAATTTTGAGCAGTTTTTGCAGGGTGCAACTAATGAAGGATATCTACTTGTTTTTTCCAACAGTTAAATTTCACTTTTCCTTTCACAACATACTACAATCTGTATAGTGTTTCATGGTTTCTTACATGTTTGGCCGGTTGGACGATTTCTGGGAGGGGACCAAACAGCAAGGTCATCGGTCCCATCGGATGATGGAAAGATGGGAAGGGAAATCGGACGTGCCGTCTCAAGGGAACCATCTCGGAAAACAGGAATCAGGATGGCCGGATGCGGTTTGAACCGTCGTCCTGCCGAATGCGAGTCCAGTGTGTTAACCCTTTCTGATAAGTTTATGCGGGAAGCTGTTTCCAAATAATGAGAAGAATTTATCTTGGAGTAGCCCAAATTTCATGTCAGGATGGGGTTCAATATACGAGGGCTATCCACAAAGTACATTACGTTTTGGAATTAAAAATAAATAAAGTATTGGAAATTTTTTTATTGTATACAGATGA
Source organism: Schistocerca serialis cubense (assembly GCF_023864345.2). NCBI lineage: Eukaryota > Metazoa > Arthropoda > Insecta > Orthoptera > Acrididae > Schistocerca > Schistocerca serialis. The sequence continues at coordinate 358,890,669 of NC_064646.1, forward strand.
AAGCCACACTTCAATACTACCTTTCTACATAGTTGCCATTTAAATTACGGCACTTATCGTAGCGATGGACGAGCTTGGAAATTCCTTCGTCGAAAAATTCGGCCGCCTGCACCTTCAACCACGTGGTTACCTCTTCTTGAAGCTGTGCGTCGTCATCAAAACGCTGCATAGCCAACCACTTCTTCATTGCTGGGAATAAGTGGAAGTCGCTCTGTGCCAGGTCGAGACTGTACGCAGGATGAGGAAACAACTCCCACTTGAAAGATTCGAGAACTTCACGAGTGGCATTTGCCGTGTGGGCCCGGGCGTTGTCGTGAATCAGCAAGATCTTTGAGCCCAACTTTCCCCTGCGCTTGTTTTGTATTGCTCTTCTGAGGTTGTGCAGAGTTTGGCAATACCTTTGAGAGTTTATTGTAGTGCCTCTTTCCAGGAAATCCACAAAAATCGTAATTCTACCGGGTTACTGATTAACCACGTGGTTGAAGGCGCAGGCGGTCGAATTTTACGACGAAGGAATTTCCAAGCTCGTCCATCGCTACGATAAGTGCCGTAATTTAAATGGCAACTATGTAGAAAGGTAGTATTGAAGTGTGGCTTTCATCTGTATATAATAAAAAAAATTTCCAATACTTTATTTATTTTTAATTCCAAAACGTAATGTACTTTGTGGATAGCCCTCGTAAATTTCAAAATGGTTCAAATGGCTCTGAGGACTATGAGACTTAACATCTGAGGTGATCAGTCTCCTAGGCTCAAAACTACTTAAACCTAACTAACCTAAGGACATCACACACATCTATGCCCGAGGCAGGATTCGAGCCTGCGACCGTTTCAGCAGCGCGGTTCCGGACTGGAGCGCCTAGACCCGCTCGGCCACAGCAACATAAATTTCATACCATTATTTATTATACCATTTGTGGCTGAACTATCATAACAAGACATGCATACAGCAAAGTATTACTGTCAGAATAAGTACGAAATAAAAAAGGAATCTTCTCTAACAAGGGTTACACGTATAGAAGCTCGTAACATTACTAGGAGCTGAGTCGAGCCGCTAGTGGAAGAAACACAATCTGTTGTGCCGGAAATTATTTCAGTAACAATATTACAAGATTTACTCTGAGGTTTGCATGCCTGGTATAAAGACACCCCCCTCTCTGAGTAACGTTCTGATGGAGATTACAGTTAAAGATCCCCAGGACGGCGGTGGCACAGTGCAAAGCAGCTTGCTTTATGGAGAGCAGGTTGGGGGTGGAGTGTAGGAGCGTATAGCCAGAGAATAAACGCGCGAAGCGGTGAGGTGAAGGAACGCCTAAACAGAGAGCTGGGGAACCGAGACAGACGGAATACGTGCGGACTTCTCAGCTCTCGCGCTAGCTGCTGTCGGCCTCTTCCCACGCGCCATATCGTGCGCCGATAGCGGTCAGAAGCGGCCACCAGAGCGTGCTGGCGTCGCGAACGTGGCGCCGCGTGGTGTGGTCGGGTAATTGCGTCCGACTGTGGTCCCGACCCGCACGCACAAAGGCGGGGCACGCACGGCTCGTCCAGAGATAAGTACCGTTACTATCTGCGGCCAGTGACTCTAAATAAAGTAGCCAACCGCACACGGCGTTCTGCGCCACTCGGTAGGTAGGGGAATGCCCGGGGCAGAACGGGAAAAAGAGGGGGGAAAGTGGCAGTTGCGTGTGTGTGTGTGTGTGTGTGTGTGTGTGTCGGCAGGGATGGGTCGCCTGCCGCTATCAGTGCTAGCAGCGCACAAAGGGAAAAAGCGCAGCCACTGAAGGGGGCTGCGCGGGGGGGGAGGGGCAGACGCGATGAGAGCGTCATGGGGCAAAGGGCGGCGGCTCGCGCATCGGCGCACTCTTCGCTTTGTGTTTTTTGAGTTCGGCGGCGTCTGCCTTCTTTGCTCACAAGCGACATTGCTCCGGGAGAAAGAGGGAGGGGGGGGGGGAGGTGGATGGCAGCCAACCCCAAAAGAAATAACGAGCCACCCGAGTTACCCTCCTCGGCGAAGCCGCCAATTCTCCCTGCTCCAAACCTGCTCCCTGTGGATTTTCTGGCTAATAGGATGTGCTGCGAATCTCGTGCCGCAAGACAGCAGGCAGTGCCGCCACTCAGTGCAAAAACAAACTCTACTTACATCGGGAGTACTGCGGCGTAGCACTCGTCTACATAAGTTCCCAGATGCCGTGGGAATGCGCTGACGAAAATGAAGAATGTTACTACATTACCACCTTTACCTACTGTCGGCAAACTGATACTCTCTGATACTATCCTATCTACTGTACTTTTTCACTTCTACATAATTTCTTCAGAGGGGGCTTGGAAGCAAAACTCTAATTTTTTTTGTATTTATCTAACCAAGTCCCGTAATGTTGTTCACTTTTTTCTGCTCAAAATTACCCGCAATTTATATGTGTATGACTCTTGGAAATATTTAATTTTTAATTTTATCACATTACTTTCATTACAAGTAGTAAAGGAGTTTTGCTATTTGGGGAGCAAAATAACTGATAATGGTCGAAGTAGAGAGGATATAAAATGTAGACTGGAAATGGCAAGGAAAGCGTTTATGAAGAAGAGTAATTTGTTAACATCGAGTATTGATTTAAGTGTTAGGAAGTCGTTTCTGAAAGTATTTGTATGGAGTGTAGCCATGTATGGAAGTGAAGCGTGGACGATAAATAGTTTAGACAAGAAGAGAAAAGAAGCTTTCGAAATGTGGTGCTACAGAAGAATGCTGAAGATTAGATGGGTAGATCACATAACTAATGAGTAGGTATTGAACAGAATTGGGGAGGAGTTTGTGGTAGAACTTGACTAGAAGATGGGATCGGTTGGTAGGATATGTTCTGAGGCATTAAGGGATCAGCAATTTAGTATTGGAGGGCAGCGTGGAGGGTCAAAATCGTAGAGAGAGACCAAGAGATGAATACACTAAACAGATTCAGAAGGATGTAGGTTGCAGTAGGTACTGGGAGATAAGAAAAGCTTGCACAGGATAGAGCAGCATGGAGAGCTGCACCAAACCAGTCTCAGGACTGAAGACCACAACAACAACAACAACAACACCTAATCTTAAACATTAAGAAAAAAATAAGATTGCTTTTTTCCACTGGCAGAGCGTTACTCTCTGGTGCTGTAGAACAAAAAGATGCTGTGTTCGGAGAAGTGAATACCTCCATTACAAAGCATCAATAATTTCTTAGACTCGTTTTTGCGTTGGTCCTATCAGAAGATATACTGAAGCGCTTTGGCGCGGGTTTACCGTAGAGAAACCGTAGGCCTAAGCTTGTTACGAATCTCTTCTATACGTTAGACAACAGCCCTCTCCGTCCACTGTCTGCGCTAAGATGAATAAGCAGATTCAGAAGGATGTAGGCTGCAGTAGGTACTGGGAGATGAAGAAGCTTGCACAGGATAGAGTAGCATGGAGAGCTGCATCAAACCAGTTTCAGGACTGAAGACCACAACAACAACAACTTTCATATGGCTGAAACTACCCAGTTTTGGACACATATCTCTCTATAAAATTGAGATGAAAATGAAAGTCCTTCCATAAAAGTATTTTGGGACTTAATTGTTTTATAAACTCATTGTAGAAGGTTAAGTTTAATTTTTTTCGGATAATATTAGTTCAAATCTCCTAAAGTACTCCACATGCGGCGATTTTCACCAATTGAGCGTCCTGGACTCGCATTTGGGAGGACGACGGTTCAAACTCGCGTCCGGCCATCCTAATTTAGGTCTTCTGTGAGTTCCCTAAATTGCTTCAGGCAAATTCCGGGGCGGTTCCTTTGGAAGGGCTAGCCGACTTCCTTCTCCATCCTTCCCTAATCTGGAGGGACCTCGTGCTCTTTGGTCTTCTCCTCCCCATCCCCCTCCTCTCCCCGAATCAGTCAATAGTCGATCGATTGAAGATATGCAGTGTTGACTCCCATGCTGTTTACGATATGTCAGCCGCTTGGCTTCGTTTCGTATGAAAACATAAGCAAACTCTGCGCATCTCTAATTGCCAGATGGCAAGCCACAGAGGAGTCGATTGCCTTATAAAACTGTAAACGAACGTCAGTTGCATTGTGGAACGGCTGTTAGGAATAAGAGACATAAGAGACACGTTTCAGAAGGTATGAAGAAAGCACATACTTCCACTATCGCTAAAATGACGGGAAACCAATATATTTACTTTTCCCGCCTAACATGAATCATCACGTAAATTCCGAAATATTGAAGTTTCAAGAGCATATTTCTGACACTATAATTCCATTACCTAAGTTGGTATGGAAGCCATGAAGTCGATCTGTAGGGACCTAGCTCAATCAGGCCTCCTCTGAAAGTGTCTACATAGGCGCAGTCGGAATCCCAACGAGTCATTAAATAATATGAGTTCAACATGAGTGCCCAGAAATACCTTTGCGACGTTAAATACCCTGATATCTGGAGTCAGTGAAATGTGTTATAATTTACTGATGGGAACATGAGAAGAATGAAAGTGATAATGCATCTCAGCACGCATTCAGGCTGGAAAGGAACTACAACGTTTGAATAAAAAAAGTGGAAGCTTTTAGACTGACTGTGTTTCTGGGTGATTTTGGAACTTCGTTTAAAAATACGAGGGCTTTCTTTTTTATTTTCAGCTCTAAATTCAGTTCTCTCAGAATGACTTTTTTCAGTAAATGTACCTGTATCCGAAAAACTACTAGTGGAACATGAAACTTCGTGAAGTCCTTGATTATAGCTTACTACACCCACTGAACCTCATTCATGACAGTAGATTGCATATGCATGGTGTCGAGTGTTACAATGTACAAATATTTAATGTATAAAACTGCATATTTTTAATGAAGTAGTATCTTTCGTTCTTTTGGATTTGATTAGGCAATTTTGCTTTAGCGAACGTTAATAACATGGATATGTTACCCGAGAGAGCTAGAATGTTATTTTCATTGGTTTCAAAGATATAGGTACATAAACGTTGCTTATTTAATACTGGTAAAACTCCCCCAGTAGTTCTTCAGCCCAGTATCGGGCTACATCCAGGGCTTCGTTCTTGCCAAGTTACAGGTCATCGAGGGGACGTCCCACGAGGCAGATAGGATACAAGAGACAATTCTCTATGTCCTTGACTAAATCACAGTAGCTTTTGCTGTCTGTTTCGTCTCTGGGGCCATACTTAACTAGATTTTTTATGACTGCCGCTACAACCTTTCTCATTCGATCCAGTAATCTCCAAATCGATGTACTGTCGCTGAGCATCTCTAGTGAGGCAGGGTAGTCCTTCGTGGGCTCATTTGGCGCTTATCCAAAATATGTTTCCATTATTCTGGATGCTGATGTGCAGTTCTTCGGGATTCAGGGTCTAAGAATCTGGCCGGTTTGTACAGTATAGCTTCCCTAATGGTGTGAGTTTATGCACCCTTTTGCTGGTATCATTTAAACTTCCATTGACTTCTTTGGATGTTGCTGCGTATGCATATCCCGCGGTGGAAAGCAAAATGGTTGTGCACTAATTCTTAAACAAGTTAGTCGGGCTCCAGATTTACTATTCTTTAGTTTCCTCAAGATGTTGTTACTGGCATCAACCTCTTAGTGGATTTTCTCGTAGTGATATCTGTGTCTCAACGATATGCTTAGCACAACACCCAGGCATGTTGGGGTGTCCGTCTGTTACAGGTTTCTGCCATTCCCGATGACGTTCAGCATTCTGTTTCTCTTTGACATGTGATTATAAAAATTACTCTTTTACATGTGCTTATTTTCGGCACAAAGTTGTACATGATGTGTTTGGGGTAAAAGAGTAAAGGCTTATGGCACTGTTGAATGCGAGGCCCCGAAAGACATGTTCAGCTGACTAGTTGGAAAGGCTTTTCTGTCATTCGAGCACAGTAGCGCCTTTCTTTCAACGTCTTATACTTCCTTTTCTCTTTGCCTAATACTGTCTTTGAGTTCCTTTCCTTTATGTAGTTCGTATACTGCTTCCAACTTTCCGTATTTCCTTTTTTACTTAGTACTTGCTTGACATTTAGTCACTACATATTTATGAAGCTTCTAGTGTTAAAGATTTTGCTATTAAAACAAATTTAATCAAATATAATAACAGTAATGATGATAATGTCTGGCAATGTTTGCTGACAAAATAAATAATACAACCTGTGACACTAGATTGCGTACTCACGGCAGTTTTGCTTTGCCGTTTATGGTACGACTTGGAAAGAGAGAATAATTAATGTATGATCGCCGATGCGTCGGTTCTCGATTGTGTTCCGGAGACGTAACGTTTGATTATGCGAAGGTGGTTTCGTGATTGACCCGGATTGCCTTCACGCAGTCAGAATCTTCGATGAGAATACCTAATGGAACAGTTTGAATAATAAAAAAAATGGAAATGGATGCAAAACAGTGAAATTTTGTAAAAAGTTATCAGAATGGAAATTGAACACATTAATATCCTCCAGAATACAATGGAGATACCGCGATGAAGAGCAAACCTGTAACAAAGCTTACATAAATTAAAAAATCGTGGTGAGTTTAAAAAAAAAGAATAAGCAAATATTTTCTGTAACGTGAGGCATCAATATATTCTCAAAGAACAAAGACGTTAAACTAATAGACATTAACAAATATACAATGAATACAAAACTTACTTTTTATGTTTCTCTCATATATGGAGCAGTTCAACAATCGCTGCTTTTGTCAGTCCGAGATTTCTTAAAAATTAAATGTTCTGGCGTGCGCATAAGTACATTTTAGCGCCACACGGTTTACCGAAGCGTTTTTCTTGGTGATTTAGATGGTTTTTGACACTAAATAAAATACAACTTGTGGCACTGCTACATAACACGTCTTAACAAGTCGGCGACCAAATGTAAAAAGGTAATGAAGTCTCTAGAACATTTCTTAACAAATGATGGATTGTCCTTTCAAGTATTTCGCAGCTTATTGTTATTGAGCGCTGTGGCAATGATTTAAATATCTGCGCCCAGTGTGTCATAGTGTTTATTTGAAATATTTTAACGCTGGACGCTCGTCTTGTTGTAGGCGCACACTAAAAAGTATTTCGTCTCTTTACACATGCGCTGTGATGCTTAATATCTTTACGAACTACAGCCCGATGGCTGTTACTTTCTTTTATGACAAATATCTCATTTGCAAAGTATCTGTAATCCTATAACATTACAAGCTGTTTCTGTTCTATTCAAATTTTCAATATACTTTTGGCAACATGTGTAAAAAGGTTCAGGGGTTCGGAGGTGCTGCATCCCACTGCTGATGACAATGCACAGGGTGGTCGAGCAGTCAGGACTTTATTCGGCGGGTGTCCAGCTCTGATTTTAAATGAGATAACATGACATTATGTAAGATAACGAGAATATATTTCAATGTACGGGATACACGTGGCGCGCCTAGGGTAGGAAGTTACTAGGACGTCAAACAATTAAGATCTGTTGGTGGCCGGTCTCACGGGGCGCTGGACCGGAGGCTCTACCACCCAAGAAAGACGTGTGTTCCAGTCGTGGTCTGGATCACAAGAGAGAGAACCATCTAGCGTCCACAATTGGCATATGACTTAGTGAGTCTCTTATTAGGCGCTTTAACTGGGCAGAGCTGCCTCAGTTCTGAAAGGCAGGTAACTTGTGTCAAGCAGGTACAGTCGAAGTTTCTCTCGGAGAAAAATTAAGCTTTGACTGTAGTCTTTGAAACAACATTTTTAAAGCAATTCCTTAAATAATATATTCACTGGCTGACACGTTGTACAGATGTATCTGGCCATAGTAATCCATCTTTCATATTCTTTCCGTATAAACTGTAGCTATCGCTGCTTCGCTGTTTTGCATTTTCATTCACTTTCCTAGACGCCTGTACTACATTTCGCCTACACCATTTGCTGAGTTTATTTATCCAATGGTTTCTGGTGGTCCTCATTTTTCTGCTTGCAGGTTCTCTAATGTCTCCTTTCATTGTATTCCTTTATCCTGTTGCAGTCAATTTTTGGAAAACGCTTGTTTCGAAACACTGGATAACCATGGTTCTTCAGTTTCCAACTCCTTAATTTCTTTTTTACTGGATTTATTTCTTTTATTCGATAGTACACAGGCAACCGATTACTGTCAGAGTTAACATTTTGATTTTGATTTTGCAGTCAAAAATTTCGAAATCTCTATCCTACCTATACGTAATCCAGCTGAGATCTTTTGCTGTTTCTCCTAGTAGTTCTCTTCCACGAATACAGCCATTTATAATGGTTTAAGCATAGTTTTTCTAATGATTAAATTGTGCTCTGTGTGAAGTTGTACTGAAAAGCATCCTCTTTCACGTTCTCGCTTCCCGAGCACGGGGTCCCGGTTCGAATCCCGACGGAGTCAGAGATTTTCACGTGCGTCGAGATTACTGAGTGTTTGTGTTGTCCTCATCATTTCATCATCATTCATGAAAGTGGCAAGATTGGACTGAGCAAAGGTTGGGAATTTGTACGGGCGATGATGACCGCGCATTTCAGCGCCCCACAAACCAAACATCATCATCATCATCCTCTTTCACTCATTCCCCCCAGGTGATGTTATACTATTTTTGTTCCTGTTGATTTTCGTGCTATTGAATTCTAGTGCCCCAGCACAATTAAATTTTCTTTTCCCTTAACGATCCGAATAAATTATTTTACCTCACCATACAGTCTTTCGATCTTTTCATCACTGGAGGAGCTACCACGTACATAAACGTTTTCTACCATGCTAGGAGTTGGCTTTGTGTATGCCTTGGCTATAAATGCGCATTCACTCCCCAGTGTTTCGTTGCTCACCGTATTCCTATTTTCTTATTTATTTCTGCATTTAATTCTGTGTTGATAATCCTGTAGTCATGAGAACAGGTCCTATTATTCGTGATGCCGCTCTGATTCCCACTATATCTAACGTTGTCCTATTTACTCCTCTGTTCGAATTCTCTATCCCACATACACGCCTACGGCTGTAAACTTTCCTCGTTCCTACTCAGAGAACGCTAGTTTTGTTCTTTCGGAAGTCAGTATCCTCCTACGTAATCCTCACACAGAGGCCCGAATGGGAGACTATATTAACCCCAGAATATTTGACCCTGCAAGATGTCATCAAGCCATAAGACTGAGCTGAATGTTCTCGAGAAGTACGTACTTTCCCCTTTGCTTCAGACGATCACAGTACCTACCACCCAGAATGTTTCCTCTGGATAACAAATGAAAATCAAACTGCCCTCTTCAGGAACCATGTGCTAGTTTGGTCTCTCCACACGTACCTCTTAGTTATGGTTGCAGCTATGATACCGCAAACTATATCGTTGAGTCATGAAACTCGCCGTATCAAAGTCGATGCGTCGTGGAGGCGAGGGGCGGGGGAGGAGGAACGGTACGTGTTGTCCGCACACGGCAAACATATCATCTTATATAGTCTGTGAATAGAACATGATAATTTCAGAAATTAATTCTGAGTTGAATAACTAATTTACTAATATTTCAGTTCGTGGAAATAGGAAGTACTAGAGTACTCATTTTGGGCACAAAATAGATATATTATTTTCTGAACGCCACGTACGGAAAATGTGATCGAGCGCAAATTGCACCTCATTCTGATCTTGAAAAGATCTCTCATGAAGTAAACAACGTTTTTCTCCCGCCACCTACCTGAGATTTTGTTTATCGACTAAACGAGAGAGGGGCAAGTGGGCTTCATCACTTATGTATGTGTCGTTCACTTGTGCGTCGTTTTCTTCAACAATCATCAGCAAATTCTTACAGATAGGTGTCACTGGTACTAGTCCTCTCCATTAAGATATTTCACAATATGACCATTGTAAGGGAGCAAACGGAAGGTTTCATGGAGCAGCCCTATTACCGACGTGTCGCTTATGCTAGGCCTGATGGTATGTTCTCTGGATGATCGGCGTTGACATCTAACGATCAAGAAACTGCTCAATCGTTTGAACAGCCCTTACACTCACGGATCCTTGTTTGTAAGTCGATTTAGTCCGTTTTAGGTTGCATAGTATGTCGTGAATAGCGTTCTCTGATGGAACATGCCAGTTACGAGGCTGGATGAAATGACTTCGGAAGTCACGTCGAAATTTCACCAAACTATCAACATTTTCATCATGCGCTTTCCTGTGTAAGTACGTTGTACACCAATCGAACGAGCCACTAGACTTAAGTGGTAGGCCGTGCAGACTGGATGTGTCAGGCCTTCATCCCTACCATAACCCTAACGTGTCTCTTCATCACTTAAAATCTTCCTGTTTTGTAGTATCACACTCCTCCCTGTATAAGGAAATAAAAGAAACATATAATACATAGAATACTGAATAAATACCTTAACTACTCTCTTCCGTCGATATGAATAGATGCAATACGTAACATGGACCTACCACTGATTACAGGGTATGGAAAAACATATTGCTCCAATAATACCGTTTTTATAATATTGTGGTATGTAACCAGATTAACCATTCAGAATACCTGTCAAAAATATTTGCATTTTTCATTGCTCACAAACATTCTTTGTTCTCAGAGTATTTTCAAAACTTCAACTTACTGCCTTAATACATCGTCCTAAATAACGATTTGCTTCATAGACACGAAAATAACGTCTTAACAAAGTGCGCTGTTCCGCTACGAAATATTCCTTAATTTACTTGTATTCAGTTTAACTTCTCTCACGCGTTCAGATACCCGGTACTAAAAATTTCATCAATGAATGGCGAATTTACAAATAGAAACGCTTGACACATCTATTGTTCCTATGTCCACATACCGTAATTTTTAACAGCAGCACAATTTATCCCTTTGAGACATTTCTACTAATTGTACCTGACCCCCAGATCTCGTGTTGACGTTTTCTAGAACTTAATGACAAGCGTTTCGAAATTGCTGCATAAGATATTAACCGTCGCTCTTTGTGAGTATCGTTGCAGTATTTACACCTCGTGTGGTGCGTCCTGTCAGTAGTTTTATCTCATTCGCTCATAAATTTGCTACACTTTGCAGAGGTGGTATGTTCCTCAGTCGCAAGGTTTTACGCGGTTCTCCTGTCAGTTTTTCCTAGCCATATAATCTACTGCCAGCTTAGTGTTTGATACTGTGCCGCACACGCTCCGAGAGTTCCCCATTTTCACTCAGTGACTTCGGTCAAGAAACTGCTTCTATTAAGAAACTTAATTGATGTCAAAAAATGAAAAACAAGTTACCTCCATTAAATCATACGTTAGCTTCTCATCCGTCTTATATATCATCCTATCTCACTTACTGTACTACTAATACTTTATCATTGCTGAAAGTTCCCATCTCACAAAACTTCGCCATACGCCATATGAATGGGTTACTAGTGTAAAATTCTGCGACTACATTTATTCGCCTCTGCCTTGCTCTTTACCACATCCTCATCATCCTTGAAACGCACTGTAGATCGTGTTTTCTTGAATAGTTTCCAGAATATTTGTCTCGCACGCAGTGTCACACTCAATCAGAACCACAAACAACTGTCCACGTTCCACAAATATAAATACAACTGTACCTATGTGTCACTGGTCTACAACTAAATCAATATCCGTACAGTTATTCCCCCGTTAAAACACTAGAACTCTTTTTATATTTTCTATAATCTTTCTCACGTTTCAATATTTTCAATCAACACAAAAATAATAGAAACTTTCCACACTCTCTAGCAGTCGGGCACTGCTGTTCAATAAATCCCACACAGAAGAATATTGTTTACGGAAAAGCCCGTTCAGACTAGACGCTCGTATTTCGGCGTGCAAGTAGTATAACAGCGTTTTCGAAATCTTTATGTCCTTGGTATTTCCAATCAGTTATTCGCACAGTAACAAAAGTTCCATCATCCCGTAACAGGTCGAGAGACAACTTGCTGTCTTATATCTCCATGTCTGACTTTATGCTTCACATAAATCGTCACTCTCCGTCTGAGAACATCCTATTTCTCGTCATCAGCTCTATTTTAATTTGAGTACCCTGGTAGTAGTGATATGCCATGTTTCCACATCGTACTAGCGCTTCGTAAGTGTGTGGCAGCTGACTTCCTCCCCGTGTAACGGCCAAAAGATTGCGAGAATTGAATGGTGGGATTTCGCAAAATAATACATAATGCATTTGTGTCAAAAAATGTTATCTTGTGAGGTCCTATGAAGGGCTTATTTCAATAGTGGTACAAGTCCATTACCTCCACTTTTCTGTCTATAATGCTTGTGCAATTAATGATCCAAACAAACAGAATGAAAGGCTCATCTCTAGCCAGGAGCCATATGCTTGAGTATTTCTGGTATTTTAACTGCAGATTTTTCAGCGCTCATTTAACTTTAGGACTCTATATCACACAATGAACAAAAATGGACTTGTACCACTATTTAAATAAGCCATTCATATTATTCTCGGTCAAGCATGTTACTACCGCTTCTTGCTTGCAAGAGTTCGTCGTGTATACACTGATAAGACTGCTGTAAACACCGTCATGTTTCTTTCAAATTCGCACAGTAGTATCACATCAGTCTCCAGCAACTATGTGACAGTGTTTTAGTAGAGACACCTTAACTTGCAATGTTTACCATTCCTTGCACGTATGCCGCCACGCACCTTGCTCGTCCAAGTCTGCCCTCTGGATTACTAACACTCTATCATTTTCTCATTGCTGGCTTCCGTTTCAATTTTTACTTGAATTATCTCACAAGAAGTGTCGTCTATCATTCCACGCGTAACTTTGTTCTCTTGCTTAAGTCGATGGTATGTTTCTCATTGTACTTCTTTCAACTGTCAATCAAAACCGTTTGACGCCTCTGAAATTACAGAATCGGTATCTTGCTATTTTATAGTCATCGATGAGATTAGTAACAATGCCACATCAGTTACTAACAACGCGCTAGGAGATATCAAGTCCCCATGTGTCGTATGGCTGTTATAATTAAATCTTTGGTACTTGAACCAGTGCAGACGGAAACTCATTAGTGTATGGGTACCCAACTTTGTAGGAATGATCTTCAGGCCGTGCGTTGCCGGATTTGCGTTCTTAATAGTGTTCGTGTCATGATTTGCCGGTAGGCGCCGGTAAGGGCGCCAGTACGGTGGTTTGTAGGCGGAGGGAGGTAAAACTGAGTGGCGTTGAGTATATTTATTTTTGTATTTTGGAAGACGAATGACGGCTTGTAGGCATCCATAAAAATGTTTTAGTTCCGAACCTGTTAAGAGCCTGCGTAATACCGACATTTAAATCACTTTATTGAAAGCAAAACTCCTGACTACACCATATTCTTTCCTTTTGCTGAGGACTATGGGGAGGGAGGGAGGGGGGCAGGGAGGTTGAAACAGAAGGTTGAAACAGAACCATGAATGTGCATTAGTTGCAGATAGTCAACATATTTCTCGACAAGGTGAGGAGGGCTTTACTCGTACAGCATTTTTATCAAAACTACAGCAATAGTGCTGGTGCTCTTCGTGAGTATCGTCGCATCGAAGGATTATGGTGAAGTCCTCTCTCCACACCGGGAATGAAAAACATGATTCGGGAGTTCTAATAACTGGCGGTATCGAAACTGCTCCTGCAAGAGGCCGACGAGCAAATGCGCCATAAACTGTTTAATAAGTTACCGTTGCCATCGCTGAGAACGCTATACGCAAAGTGAAATCTTCGAACTATACACGAGCTGTGTCACGACAGCTGAGTAATTCCATGGTCCTCCGTTCAAAAAGTGCTGGGAACAACTGTGAAACGGTATCTTTAATGTGTTTCCAAGCTGTGGTGGATGCAGATGGTCGTGACATTGAGCAACGTTTGTAACACGGAACATAAACATGGTACACAATAAACAAATGTTACCCTCTCTTGTGGAAATCAAAATATGTTTCTTTCAACGACATATTCGTTATTTCTCTTCCGCGTGTCCTTGCAAACGTTTCTACAAAGTTTCATTTTCCTACGATTACTCAAGTAGCGAAGGTTTAATTATAACCAGTCTGTTTATCTGTATTCGTTGTTCTCACTCAAACTCTCTGTGAGGATTGCGATCTCCTAACCTTCCCACAATCAGACTTATACCAACGGTAGCCTCATCTGAACTTATTTCCGTTCATGAATCATATTCAATTCTTACCTATAGTATACTTTGTCACCAGTGCAACACAAAAATCGAAAACTAATAATCTTCAAAGGAAGACAATATTAACATCGAAACAACGGGGGTAAGAGGGTGTGGGAAGCTGAGACCTAGAATATAACACAGAATGACAAAAAATAGAAATACCACAAAGACCTGTATTTATTTTCATATTTTATGAATAACTGAATGAAATATTATTGCAATAGTTGCCTTATTTTACGGTTCGAACGACTGGATTGTGTCTTACACAAGATGGCGCTTCTAGTGCGTAGAGTGGAGAAGGAAAATTACACTTACTTGCATGCTTGCATGCTCATCCACATTTACTCGTGTATTGTATTAATTTTTACGACAAGGTCGAACTTCCGCCTTGCGTAGTGATTACGAAGTTGTGTTTGAATTGGAACAATTTTCTAATTAAGTTTCTTTATTGTGGGCCTCAGAAGCAGCCAATAGAACGATTACTTGGCGGTTCCGAAGAATCTTTCTCGGTGGCAGTTAGCCTTGTAATGAAATCCTTATAAATGACTCTGAACTTCCTTTTTCTGTCCATAGTCCGTGGACATAACACCCTCGTTTTATCCCCTTAGTCGTTCTAATTCTGTTTGCAACTGAAGTACTTTGATCTATCAGATGCTTAATTGCATCATAAACCTAAACCTTTATTTACATATTTCCTACTACCGGCCGTCATAAGTATACAGAAAATACAAAATAAAATTAAAAGGAAGAAGAAGGATTCGGAAACAATCATACAGGCCAAGAAAACTTTAAACTTGGCACTTACTCATACTACTCCAAGGGGTGGGCACGAGAGCTGCCCGCATGGTTGCCCGCCGGCGCCTTGAGCCGCGAGGGCAACGCTGAACAGCTGTGAGGGCACGTGGTGCGGGTAGCAGAACTGTGCGATGATGCTGGCCGCTTAGGTATAGCCGGCACGGTGGCCACCCGTTTTCAGCTGTCTCCATCGAGGTTTATCAACAACACCTCTCGTCAGCTTAGGGTTTTAATTGTTACCGGCACGGTAAATCAGCGTGTTCGGTCAGAGGGTTAGCTGCCCTCTGTAATAAAAAAAACTAAGTTAATGGGTCAACGACGAACTGAAACGGGTGTCTTGCGACTTCCGCCCCGAGCTGATACAACGATCGAAAACGAAAAAAATGAGATAAAAAAAAATTGTATGCTCAAGGTAACGTACGTAGTGCAGGTAGAACACACATACGTCCGAGGTCGTTCCACGTGTATGTGGCATCCGTGAACTCGGCACCGGTACACGGTTATCGGGAGGCCAATCACATGTGGCACAACATACGTGTGTGTTATGTAAGTGTAAAACGTGCTTACCCGAAGTTTGTGTATCCTGTGCCATGCAACGGCTGGCCATGTACGGATGAAACACAGTTTCAAACCACTGTAACAAGTTCTACTTTCATGACCACAAATAGGATACAGACGTAAAGGATTAAGAAAAGAACACATTTGTATTGTAAATGTTACGTTATATTTACACAGCAGTGTGTAGTTCAGAGGATGGGTACTACGTACGAATAGGACATAGGCATTAATTTACATCATCCTGGATGTTTTTGCAATCATTCTGAATTAGCATCTCGATGTTTGTGGTGAAATTACTGGTCATCAGGCGCATTCCACCAGTTAGATGAACATCCGTAAGACTACTCCTGAGCTACGATTTTGTCAGTTTCATTATGGAGAAAACACTTTCGCACAGGTATGTTATTCCAAAAACCTACACTCACCAGCAATGGAAACTGTTCACGTGGGAAATATTTGTAGAAGCTTTCCAAGGTTTCTGCAGAGCGAAACTTCTCCTTCAGCACAAGTCTGCATTGAAAGTCAGTGAGTTCCAACTGAATTTCAGATGGCACATTTTCAACGTTAACTGCAAAAGGAGTCGCGGAAAGGTTGACATCGCATTCCAGTAGATTTAAGTCCTCAAACTGACTATCAAAAATGCCTTCGAGAGACTCTAGCACCGTTACGAAACCATCGAAATGTACTTTGAGCCTCTCCTGTTCCGAATTGTTTTCACTAACAACTAGTGCAATGCGCAGAAAGTGTAGACAAGACATTTCTGACGGTTGCCTTACCCACAATAGCAGATTTCTGTTGAATGCTAAAATAGTGTCAAACACTTCGCTAATTACCGTATTTCTGCCTTGCAAAGCTACATTAAAGCTGTTGAGATGCTTGGTTACGTCAATTAAAAACGTAAGGTCTAAAATCCAGTGTGAGTCGCCCAATTCTTTCACCGGTGTTCCTTTCGCATCCATGGATAATGCTATGTCTTTACGTAAATTAAAAAATCTTTCTAAAACAACGCCTCGACTCAACAAGCGTACTTCACAAAAATATGGAACATCGTCGTATTCACACTCGAGATCTGCCAGGAACAATTTGAATTGTCCGTGTAACAAACTGTTTTTTTAAACACCTCCATGATGCCAACTAAACTCATGCTCATAAATTAAGGGTACATGGTGAAAGAACGCTCTGGTGGGCGGTTTGCTGGTTTAAACCACCTCGGGGTATGTCCATGCGGTGAATTTGACTTGCCGTCGTCGCACGGTGGTGCTGGAAGCAGTCCACATACGCACAGATCTGTTGGTGCATGTCAGACTACGGTGCAGCGAAAATATTTGCAAATGGTTCAAATAGCTCTGAGTACTATGGGACTTAACATTTGAGGTCATCAATCCCTTAGAACTTAGAACTACTTAAACCTAACTAACCTAAGGACATCACACACATCCATGCCCGAAGCAGGATTCGAACCTGCGACCGTAGCGGTCGCGCGGTTTCGGACTGAAGCGCCTAGAACCGCTCGGTCACTGAGGCCGGCATAAATTTGCAGACTTTTCAGAGGTGCTAATGGTGACTGTGTGTTGAAAATGTCTCAAAGAACACATACTGATGACGTTATGAGGGGTAGAATACTAGGGCGACTGGAGGCTGATCAAACACATCAGGTCGAAGCACGGGCCCTCCGTGTGCCACAAAGTGTGATCTTAAGATTATGGCAACGATTCTAGCAGACAGAAAACGTGTCCAGGCGCTACAGTACGGGACGTCCACAGTGTACGACACCACAAGAAGACCGATATCTCATCAGTGCCCGCAGACGGCCACGGAGTACTGCAGGTAGCCTTGCTCGGGACCTTACCGCAACCACTGGAACGGTTGTCTCCAGACACACAGTCTACAGACGACAGACGAGACATGGTTTATTCGCCCGGAGACCTGCAAGGTGCATTCCACTGACCCCTGGTCACAGGAGAGTCGGTAAAGCCTCGTGTCAAGAACACAATACATGGTCATATGGACATTGGAACAATGGTCCCAGGTTAAGTTCACAGACGAGTCCAGGTATAGTCTGAACAGCGATTCCCGCCGGGTTTTCGTCTGGCGTGTACCAGGAACCAGATACCAATCCCTTAATGTCCTTGGAAAAGACCTGTACGGAGGTCGTGGTTTGATGGTGTGGGGTGGATTATGACTCGTGCATGTACACCCCTGCATGTCTTTGACAGAGCAACTGTAACAGATCAGGTGTACCGGGACGTCATTTTGCACCAGTATGTCCACCTTTTCAGGGGTGCAGTGGGTCCCACCTTCCTCCTGATGGATGATAACGCACGACTCCAACGAGCTGCCATCGTGGAGGAGTACTTTGAAACAGAAGATATCAGGCGAAGGGAGTGGCTGCCTGTTCTCCAGACCTAAACCCCATCGAGCACGTCTGGGATGCTCTCGGTCGACACTTCAGGAACTCCGACAGGCACTGGTGCAAGAATGGGAGGCTATACCCCATCAGCTGCTCGACCACTTGATCCAGAGTGTGCCAACCCGTTGTGCGGCCTGTGTTCGTTTGCATGGTGATCATATCCCATATTGATGTCCGGGTACATACGCAGGAAACAGTGGCGTTTTGTAGCACATGTGTTTCGGGTCGGTTTTCTCAACTTATCACCAATGCCATGGACTTACAGATTTGTGTCGTGCGTGTTCCCTATGTGCCTATGCTATTAGCGCCAGTTTCGTGCAGTTCCACGTTGTGTGGCACCGCATTCTGCAATTATCCTTAATTTATGAGAATGATTTTAGTTTGTCACATTTTGGTAACAAATTAACACGGTGAAGAACGCAATTTATTGCTGGTAGCTCCTGCTGGACACCGATGGCTTTCAAATATTTTCGTATCAAAGCAACGACACCAGACTTATGACGAATCATTGCAGGAGCCCCATCTGTTTTTCTCAACTAGGCTCGTATTTCTCTATTATATGTTCTGCGCATGAAAATATGTTTTCGGGTGTTGTTGTGTAATGCATTGGCACTAAATCGAGAAGTTCCTAAATTACATTAAACTGAGCATCAACTCCTCGAAACAAGACTGCAAATTGAGCAGCATCACATACATCAGTGCTTTCGTCCAATGCTAATGAAAAGAAAATCATGTCTTTGATCCTGTTTCTCAATTGAGTTTTCACATCGTGTGCCATTTTCTTCCGCCGGCCGCTGGTGTCCGAGTGGTTCTGGGCGCTTCAGTCTGGAACCGCGCTACCACTACGGTCGCAGGTTCGAATCCTGCCTCGGGCATGGATGTGTGTGATGTCCTTAGGTTAGTTAGGTTTAAGTAGTTTTAAGTCGTTAAGTCCCACAGTGCTCAGAGCCATTTGAACCATTTCTTCAATGCACCTGCAAACTGTTCTCCGTGAAAGAGGAACGGTTTCAAAAACAGGAAGACTTCCTGGGCACGAAATTGTTGCGGCAGCAACAACACAGTCTTTCACAAATTCTCCATTGCCGAAGGGCCTTGCTGTTTTAACTATTTGAGAGCTACATTATAGTTCACTCTTATCGCTGCATCGTTATCGATGATAAGGTTTACCTCCTGTAAATACGTGCAACAGAAGGTAAAAGTGACGGAAAATGCGCATAACATATTATTAATAACAGCAATAACATGAATCAATGTCATTATGTACATGTATACGTACGTCTATCTTCTTCTTCTGCTTCAGTTCGATAAGTTTGGCTTTTCTTACATCCTTCTCGTGAAGCAGTTGACAACGTCGCTCATTGTATGTCTTCCGTGAAAACAATGTTGCATTGCAAATCAAACATCCGCTTTGCGTTCCCCACAAATAATATTCTTCTTCCCATTGCGCATTAACGAGTACGGGTACAAAGGACTTTCGTTTCAGCTTCTCCTCATCCATTTTCCACCCACTAGTTCTCTTGTATCACAAACACCGAACGCGATGTCTACACAAGTAGTATAAACGACGGGAAGTAAACGGACCGAGTGGCTCCGTGTGGTGCAGGGACGTGCGTGGCTAGGTGAGTAGATGGTGGGGGTACTGCTGGCTGGCAGAGTGGGGGAGAGCCGCGGGCAGGCCTTACGGGCATCTGCGAGCGACCGCGCTCGCCACACGCTGTTTGCCCAGCACTGTACTACTACGTGGGATTACGCTGCTGCACAACCACGAGCCAAGCACTGCTTTCCTGTAGTCCATCTTCATCTTCAACAGTTATTCTGACACCGGTTATAATGGGAAGGTGAGGCGGCAGGGCTTGGGCCGTGGTTCTTTCTCAATGAGAGAGGCAGGAGCAGGAGGAGAAGACAGTTCTTAGACGCGAGAACATTATTCCTGTTTGGTTAGAATCATTGATTGGAAGCTGCTTGTTGCGATGGTGTGTCAAGTGAATGCTCCCTCACAGCATCCCACAGTACATCGGCCTCGTGCTGATGACTTTGCAGCGCACTGCCACTGCTGCATCCCGAGAAGCTCATACTCTCCTATCAAAGTGTCGAAGTCTTCGTTGACATTTGACAGAGGCAAGAATACCTGGGGCATCGAGTTATGTTCCCAAAATAGCAGAAAATCGTTGAGTTCCCAAAACGTCCAGGTGCTCCGTTGGTGGCGTTGTATCCCTGGCCTGGAGGTAGCAGATACTGCTGTGTTCTCCGCGCAGTGCTGTCTGCCATAGACTGGGTATGACATAATTACCTCAACTGTTTGATGATAACGAGATGGTTCACTTGGGTTTTGATGCCGCTGCTGCTGCTTGATGACTCCACAGTTTTAGCTGCGTCAGTATGTTACACCGAATGGTCCGGAACAGATCCAATGACCGGCTGTTGTAATCGTCAGCGGGTCGGACTGTATTACTTCCTAGAGACTGGCCTGGCGTCGGCGTTCAGATGTCTGGTAACACGGGGGTGGTTGCTTCCACTGATGAAGCAGCTCAATGACCAGGGCAGGCTGGCTGTGGCTGTGACCTAATTGCTGCTCTGGTCTCTGTATTCTCCTTCAAGTTGTATCATAGCCTCATTTCGTTACAAATGATACAGTGGGGTGATGTTGTTGCCTTGTTGCTGGTGTACTTTACATATGACCAGAGTGCCTTCGGATTTTCTGCCATGTTTTGAGGCAAAGTTTCCTTGTGGAATGCTATTAAAAGCATGTCTCACTAAAGTCCACGTTATGCTTCTAGCTTCTGTAAAGTACCCCCCCATCTTGGAGATTTTACATTCTTTCAACGTTAGTATGCGTTTTTCATTGCTTTTGCAGCAGTGTTCTGACTTGTTTTGTGTACCATGGGAGTACAGTTCCGTCTCTTACTTATTTATCTGGTATAAATTTTCAGCTGCATTTGATGATTTTTTTTAAAATTTTAGCAGCATGTACTCTACAGCCATACAGATTGTTTGTGAAAATGGTTCAAATGGCTGTAAGCACTATACGACTTAACAGGTGAGGTCATCAGTTCTCTAAACTTAGAACTACTTAAACCTAGCTAAAAAATGGCTCTGAGCACTATGGGACTTAACATCTATGGTCATCAGTCCCCTAGAACTTACAACTACTTAAATCTAACTAACCTAAGGACATCACACATGGTTCCAGACTGAAGCGCCTAGAACCACTCGGCCACCGCGGCCGGCGATTGTATGCGAGAAGTGATGAGTGTCTCCTAGAAAGGAGGGAAGCAATCTTCTATCTCCTTTGTTTAAGCAGATAAATTTGAAATTTACTTTTGGTGGTTTGGATATCACGGTATTGAGCCTCGTTACAACGCCTTGTGCTCACTAATGCCTATATCCGTCGTGATGGTCCCTACTTGATCAGAATTATTTGTTGCTACGAGTTCAAGTATACTTTCGCAAACCATTCACATTTCAAGTGGGATCCTAAACTAACTATTGAAACTAATGTTCGGAGAAAGCATTTAATAAAATTTCGGACAAATTTTATACTTAGCACCGACAGCGGTAGGGTATTCCCTTCCCATGTGCCAGTAAGAGGACACACAGATAAGTGTCTCCCTAGCCCTCCGGACGGGCAACAAACAAAATGTGGAGACAATTTTTGCTAACGACCAACACTGGGTTGCGATATTTAATCACTGCCTTAGAGTCTTCGTAATAATAGTGATTACAATTTCATCACTGTCTCATATCCTGTACTTCCTATATTCCAATGCACCTAATTAATTTAGAGGGAGAGCAGCGTATTGTGTTGATGCACTAGTTTAATATACATGCAATCGACCTGTGATTGCTGTCATTCGGTTCTTAACATGACCGTCCTTTTCATGGGTGCACAGAATCATTGGAGGAAGTGGCAACAAAACGACTATTCACGTTGGCGTGTAGAATATATGAGTCTGGCGATATACCATCTGACTTTCGGAAAAGCATCATCCACACAATTCCGAAGACGGCAAGAGCTGACAAGTGCGAGAATTATCGCACAATCAGCTTAACAGCTCATGCATCGAAGCTGCTTACAAGAATAATATACAGAAGGATGGAAAAGAAAATTGAGAATGCGCTAGGTGACGATCGGTTTGGCTTTAGGAAAAGTAAAGGGACGAGAGAGGCAATTCTGACGTTACGGCTAATAATGGAAGCAAGGCTAAAGAAAAATCAAGACACTTTCATAGGATTTGTCGACCTGGAAAAAGCGTTCGACAATATAAAATGGTGCAAGCTGTTCGAGATTCTGAAAAAAGTAGGGGTAAGCTATAGGGAGAGACGGATCATATACAATATGTACAATAACCAAGAGGGAATAATAAGAGTGGACGATCAAGAACGAAGTGCTCGTATTAAGAAGGGTGTAAGACAAGGCTGTAGCCTTTCGCCCCTACTCTTCAATCTGTACATCGAGGAAGCAATGATGGAAATAAAAGAAAGGTTCATGAGTGGAATTAAAATACAAGGTGAAAGGATATCAATGATAAGATTCGCTGATGACATTGCTATCCTGAGTGAAAGTGAAGACGAATTAAATGATCTGCTGAACGGAATGAACAGTCTAATGAGTACACAGTACGGTTTGAGAGTAAATCGGAGAAAGACGAAGGTAATGAGAAGTAGTAGAAATGAGAACAGCGAGAAACTTAACATCAGGATTGATAGTCACGAAGTCAATGAAGTTACGGAATTCTGCTACCTAGGCAGTAAAATAACCAATGACGGACGGAGCAAGGAGGACATCAAAAGCAGACTCGCTATGGCAAAAAAGGCATATCTGGCTAAGAGAAGTCTACTAATATCAAATACCGGCCTTAATTTGAGGAAGAAATTTCTGGGGATGTACGTCTGGAGTACAGCATTGTATGGTAGTGAAACATGGACTGTGGGAAAACCGGGACAGAAGAGAATCGAAGCATTTGAGATGTGGTGCTACAGACGAATGTTGAAAATTAGGTGGACTGATAAGGTAAGGAATGAGGAGGTTCTATGCGGAATCGGAGAGGAAAGGAATATGTGGAAAACACTGATAAGGAGAGGGGACAGGATGATAGGACATCTGCTAAGACATGAGGGAATGACTTCCATGGTACTTGAGGGAGCTGTAGAGGACAAAAACTGTAGAGGAAGACAGAGATTGGAATACGTCAAGCAAATAATTGAGGACGTAGGTTGCAAGTGTTACTCTGAGATGAAGAGGTTAGCACAGGAAAGGAATTCGTGGCGGGCCGCATCAAACCAGTCAGTAGACTGATGACCCAAAAAAAAAAAAAAAAAAAAAAAAAAAAGAATGGTGAAATGTAACTCGCCTGACTGAGTCTAGATAGCTCTGGAAAAACCTATGATCACACCTGTGACAAAAATTATATTCAGTGACTTTATATGAAAGATCGTGACAGTGACGATAGACTTTCACACTGCAGTCACCTGTTAGAATCTGCATGGAGTTTCCATAATTTTCACGACAGACCAACAATGTGGAGCATGTAGTTTTGTTCTTATTTTTCCGTTATAATGAGATGCTAGAAATTTTTTCATACACATTTGTTTTGTGCGTAATAATCATAAATTTAAGTATATTTGTCAAAATGAACATTTTTATCAAAGAAATTTTAAACAAACATTATGGACTACTAATATTTAGTTTTGTTAAGCTTGTTGCACGAGGGTATCGCTACATTTTAGACAACTTAAAGTAAAACGTGTTTGGAAGCTGGCTTTAGTTTTTAAGCGGTGGACTGTTATACAAGGTGATGCTGTCATGATTACAAACTTTCGGGGGCGATGGAGAAGGATGAATGTATCAACTGAGTATAGGAACGAGTTCAAAGTAATAAGCGAAAATCTTTCCGAGACCCCTGACAATCTCTTCCACCTTAAGTTCTTATTTATAATCCTGATGTGATAGTTTAGAGATCGGGGCCCTTTACCTCAAATTAGTACACTTTTCCTTCCACTTCATACCTGCAAGTTCGTAACATGATCACAGCATTCTCCCAGTGTAAGACGCTTCTATATGAGGAAACAGTCTGGTATTTGTTTGGAAAAAAGACACGTAAGGGCTGGCAAATATGTTAAAGTAGTTGTCATTATTTTGTAGTGTGCATTCAGAAGAAAAGAATGAAGGAACCTCCGAATTAAAATTCCATTGGTGAATAGGAAATTGAAGACGGGAACAGATTCCATCTTGGCTGGCTCATCAACTTATCTCCTAAGTCATTCGTGTTCACTTGTAGACTCACCCACTAAGGTCCTATGAACTGATGCATTAGTGAAGCAGCACTACTGTAGTGTTCTATGTTCATGTACAAACAAAACAGCTTAAAGAGCGCTGACAACCATGCGACCACCTCTTGTACAGATTGGAAGGCGTCACGGCCACAGCGCAGATGGATTATCTTATGTGAGATTAGTACGTGTTGTCCGAAATATGCCCCTGTCTGACATCACCAAAGGCGGAAGAGACCCGTTCGTTTCGGATTCGGCCCAACAGGAAGTAGATTAGCGGTGGGCCGAGGGTGCTTACTTGCGAAATCCAACGGAAACCAACGGAAACCACGCTGTACACAGTGCGGTGCTGGCTGCCCTGGAGGCTTGAGGGCGGACTAAGTGCTCCAGTGCTGCCAACATTTGCATAAGCCGCGCCCGTGGCGCCAGCTTGCCACCGCCGCCTGTGTCGCTGTACGCCCCGGACTGCGGGGGTTCCTCGAGGCCATCCCCCCCCCCTTCCCCTCCCGCCACCACCATCAGGCACTGCACGAGCTCTACCCTGCGTCAGCTGGTGCGCCTGCCTTCGGGTGCTGTTTGGCGTGGCGCAGCATACGGGGATAAAGATAAAACAGCACTCCTCTGTCCCTTCCAGAATCTTCCCTCTTGTGTTTCTTACTGACAAGTCTGTCGTAAAAGGACTGCGGCAGAGGTCTACGTCAAGAGGTCTCTTCAGTACTCCTCTCTCCCTCTCTCTCTCTCTCTTTCTAACTCTCTCTCTCTCTCTCTCTCTCTCCTTATGTGTGTGTCTAGCGAATGACAGTATTGGAAAGTTCCTTTGTTTCCTTATTCAATTTAACAGCTCTGTTCCACTGGATCTATGTCCTCTACAGAAATTACCTGATCGCAATAACTTCTTTGTACAAAAAACCACCTTTAAAATATGTACAGCAGAATTTCGTTGTGCAAAATCACAGAAGTTGCTAAATCGTTTTATTTTTGTTATTCTTCACCTTTTTCAACATCTGTCAGAACCTGGGCCCAATGAATGAATAGTTTTATAATTCATGTTTGTATAAATTTTAACGTCTTATTCTGAAATAATGACTCTAACAGTCAGTGTATTATTGTTTGATTACTTATATGTTCACACCTTCGATACACTTGTGTTAAAGCATTGACTACATTTAGACTACCATGCTTTTAAGGTTAATATTTACAACATAATTCACTAAATTCTGGTATACTTGTACATTATAATGATTGTGAAGTTTCTGCCTATATTTTGTTTGGTAAGTATTTAACGTTATTTGCAAGTCAGCAGTTTTCTTAGTGCTTGTAATATACAGTTGTTACAAAATACTGAATCTATATAATGTAAAAATTTCCTGAAAATACTGTAATAATCAACTTTCTATACTGAGAGATAATAATGTAGAATCTTGATATAACCAGGAATGAATTTATTGAATGCACAGATTATAATGCTGTATGCCAGACACACTGACACTTCGAGATAACCTGTTTGCCCTATAACTATATTGAATTTGGAACCTTAGTTTAGTTGTCTTTCCAATTTGACGTTGTTGTGCCATCCTGACTCAATGTGAATTTTAGTTGTAGACGATGTGTAATACCAAGGTTCATTTACGTATCTTACTTGAATTTATCAGGACATCAAGTGGTATTGATCACAAAAGAATTTGAACGTAAATTCTTTGTGATTTAACTTACCATAATGCATTATGCCTCTTTCTTAATGAAATTTTATGCTCTTGTTATGTATTGTGTTTTGATTCTGCTAGATGATGATCTCAAAGTTGTAATGTTTTCTTGCAACAAAATGGTTTCCTTGTACTTTGTGCAGTATTCAAATATTTCAGTGAAATTTCTGCGTCGATATTTCCAATTTCTTTTACATTTTCTTCATTGTACTAATCTAAGATGTATCCAGAAAATACTAACACATTTTATTCAGATCTTTCGAAGATAGTCCATTATCGACACGTTTTAGTATTTATAAACGCAAAGTTAACAGTTAGAAATTAGAGTAGAAGAAACTTAGGTACAGTTTCATAGGTGTAGTTCACATTTCCAATCGTCTTCATTGCTTTCGCAAAAACTCGAATTTCTTTGACGATCTGACTTACTTAAATAACTAACCCAACGAAACTGGCTTTCTACACACTGATCAAGTACGGATTTTTTTACCAACTTTTATCATTTCTTTTACTTGGCATATTAGGGGCCTGTAGTCTTTGTGTTCTGTACATGTCTCACAAACGTAAGTGTAAGACCGACTACCCTGCTATAAGACACCGCCCTCGGTGGCAGAATTGCGAACTTGGACGTCTGGTGGGTTTTCGCTTACAATGGTCTTCAGTATTTGCAGTCCTCTTCTCTTGTACTGTGCAACAAAAATAGTTTCATTCCACGTATTACCCAAAAGATAACAGCTACGCCATTTAACATGGTCTTCCGCCAAGCACATTGGCACGAATTCTTTGACAATGGACTCCGAAAAATAATTAGCAGTAGGTAGTATTGTTGGTCTGGCGTATTTCATTGTGACCTGGTGCCATGCGGCCCTCAGCATGGAAAAGGCAAGTGGACTGTTAATATTGCAGCGTTCTTGCACGGTGGATAAGACCATTCGGGACTGCTGTTGATTCCAGGTTTCACTCCTCAAATTCCCCCACAGACAACCAACAATCAGTAGCCCTTAAACCATCGCATTATTGTAGGTACACTGACAACATATCCTTAATACCGACCTAAGGAAAGAACAAATTACTCTAGTTTCTCATCACCTCAGCTCCATTCATAAGAATATCCAGAGGAACGACGTTGTTTCCCAGATTTCAAGTATGATGCCTCTGTGGGCCATACATTCACTCAAATAGTTTGAATTTACAGTCAATGAATTGTGAACATTTGCACAAACGGTACAGCCAGTTTTCGGTCCTGAGAGTATGTCTAAGAAGTTCACTTTCCTAAAAGAAGTCATCATGGAGAATGGATACTCCACCCAGTATATTAACATAGCATTATGAACTGAGAAAAAGACCGCAGTTGTAAGAGGAAGACAGCACACTGCTTGTTGGTAACATAACACGTAGTTGGAAGTAGTGTAGCAGGGCGGGTATGAAGACGGGTAAACATCGTGTGACACATCACCCCCGGTGAGATGATGACACAATAACTGATAACACTAGGTTATCACTGGACATTACGGGTGTAGAGGACGTTGCTGATAATACGACTTCCAGTGTCAGGTTATACAATTGGGCAACATCATATATCCACAGTCACTCTCCACTCCCCTCTTCATGAGGTACCACTGCCCGCTTATGTGGTACATTCGAAAGAATATAGGGAAACCTCTCCTCGCCACATCTTAGGCACATGGGCTTCTTATATTGAAGGTCATTACATAACTCGATACTGGACATGTCATATAAAATGGGGGGGGGGGGAGGGCACCTAGGCCTATGGGAACGCATAAAAATGGCGGGATAAACTCTCTAAATCTTCTCATTTATCATCGTTCATAGCTATCTCAGCTGAGTAGGCCTCATCATTTGAGGTCTGTGCATTATGGGGGAGAGGTCCAGGTCTTTTGGAACCTAACTATCATTATAATTCTGTACAAGCAGGATCTGGAAATAACAGCAAAGACATAACAAATTAACTAACACTTTATCATGAACAACTTCATTTTTGTTGCATTTATTTACAAAACCTTGTTATTGAGTAAAATTTATTTTTCTTTCTACACTGCTTTTTGTTATATTCATTGTATATTTTATTATTAACATTTTATAATTTAAAAAGCAGTTTATTATTATCTACATAATGCGTCTTTTACAAGGCTTTTTTTCTTATATAGACAAATAATTTCAATTCCTTTGTTTTATTTACACATTTATCGACAGAGAAGAGCAAAAGAAACTGGTACGCCTGCCTAATATTATGCAGGGCCCTTGATAGCACGCAGAAATTCCGAAGCACGACGTGGCATGGACTCGACTAATGTCTGAAGTAGTGCTGGACGAATTGACACCATGAGTCCTGCAGGGCTGTTCATAAATACGTAAGAGTACGAAGGGGTGGAGATCTCTTCTGAACAGCACGTTACAAGGTATCCCAGATATGCTCAATAACGTTCATGTCTGGGGAGACTGGTGGCGAGCGGAAGTGTTTAACCTAAGGGAGTGTTCCTGCAGCGATTCTGGACGCGTGGTGTGTCGCATCGTCCTGCTGCAATTGTCCAAGTCCGTCGTAATGCACAATGGATATGAATGGATGCAGGTGATCAGACAGTATGTAAGCGTCACCTGTCAGAGTCGTACCTAGAGGTATTGGCGGCCCCATATCACTCTTACTGCACACGGCCCACACCTTTACAGAGCATCCACCAACTTCAACAGTCCCCTGCTGACATGTGGCGTCCATGGATTCATGCGGTTGTCTTCATACCTGTACACATCCATCCGCTGGATGCAATTTGAAACGAGACTCGTCCGCCCACGCAACATGTTTCTATCTTCAGCAGTCCAGTGTCGGTGTTGATGGGCCCAGGCGAGACGCAAAGCTTCGTGTTGTGCAGTCATCAAAGATGGACGCGTGGACCTTCGCCTTCGAAAGCCCATATGGATGATGTTTCGGTGAAGGGTGCGCACGCTGGCACTTGCTGAGGGCCCAGCTTTGAAATCTGTAGCAGTTTGCAGAAGGGTTGCACTTCTGTCACGTTGAATGATTCTCTTCAGTCGTCGTTGTTCCCGTTCTTGCAGGAACCTTTTCTGGCTGCAGCTGTGTCGGAGATTTGATGTTTTACTATATTCCTGACATTCACGGTACTTTTGTGAAATGGTCGTACGCGGGAATGCCCACTCCATCGCTACCTCAGAGATGCTGTGTCCCATCGTTCATGCGCCGACTGTAATACCACGTCTAAGCTCACTAAATCTTGATAACCTGTCATTATAGCAGCAGCATCCCATGTAACAACTGCGCCAGACACATGTTCTTTTATATAGGCTCTGCCGTCCACAGCGCCGTATTCTGCCTGTCTGCATATCTCTGTATTTGAATACACATGCCTATACCAGTTTGTTTGGCGCTTCATTGTATATACAGTGTGTTACAAAAATGTACTGCCAAACTTTCAGGAAACATTCCTCACACACAAATAAAGAAAAGATGTTATGTGGACATGTGTCCGGAAACGCTTAATTTCCATGTTGGAGCTCATTTTAGTTCTTCCACCTACGCTTAATGGAGCACGTTATCATGATTTCACACGGGACACTCTACCTGTGCTGCTAGAACATGTGCCTTTACAAGTACGACACAACATGTGGTTCATGCACGATGGAGCTCCTGCACATTTCAGTCGAAGTGTTGGTACCCTTCTCAACAACAGATTCGGTGACCGATGGATTGGTAGAGGCGGACCAATTCCATGGCCTCCACGCTCTCCTGACCTCAACCCTCTTGATTTTCATTTATGGGGGCATTTGAAAGCACTTGTCTACGCAACCCCGGCACCAAATGCAGAGACTCTTCGTGCTCGTATTGTGGACGGCTGTGATACAATACGCCATTCTCCAGGGCTGCATCAGCGCATCAGGGATTCCATGCGACGGAGGGTGGATGCGTGTATCCTCGCTAACGGTGGACATTTTGAACATTTCCTGTAACAAAGTGTTTGAAGTCACGCTGGTACAATCTGTTGCTGTGTGTTTCCATGCCATGGTTAATGTTATTTGAAGAGAAGTAATAAAATGAGTTCTAACATGGATAGTAAGCGTTTCCGGACACATGTCCACATAACATACTTTCTTTCTTTGTGTGTGAGGAATGTTTCCTGAAAGTTCGTCCGTACCTTTTTGTAACACCCTGTATAATGTGTTTGTTTCCATTTTATTTCCTTTTAGTTATGAAGACGTTGTGACTGTCAGGTACAAGAAGGGCTTAAAATACTACATTCCACGTTATCTGTTAGCATACAGTACACACATTTTGATGTTTTTATTTCGCAATGGTTTCATCATCATTTTGTACACAGTACTTCCATATCAATAATTTCTTCCAATACATAGAGTAACAACGTTAAATATATGCTTTTCAGATCATTTATTTCTCTATATGGAACGTAAGCGTGGCAAATGAAGACACTCAGCATCAGGTGAGGAGAAACGACACACACAAATAAATATATGAAATATTTATATGCCCACATAGTATGCAGTTGTGTACATGGTACACAATATATAAATGTACGGTAATCAGTCGTGCATACTCACACATGCGCAACTATGGTAACCAGTTCACCCAACTGTTCCACACAAACACATACACACACAGTCATCCAGACACGTCAATCATTCACGAATATATACACAGCCACATATTCAGTCACTCTAATGAATAATGCGAGAACAGGTGGCTGCTGATCCCCTCACCACAGAAATACTGCCTATCGTCATGATGTGACAGTCCTAAATTTAGCTGCAGCACACTATAAACCTCACAGCCTCGTGACATAAATATCACCTGATGCTTCATATAGGGAACTGTGTCCACACACACGGGTAGGAACCCGTTGTAACGTTCAATCGCGAGAGGCTTTCATGCAGCAAAATACCCACAATTAGCTCGTCTCTGGGTGGCACTTTGATCTATATGGTACGCATATTGTTTCTATCTGAACCCCACAAACTCTCCCATCTGCGACCTATTCTCCTCGTCTTTCATAAGGGTGATAATCTTTCTCTTTCCAGCTGTTATTCAGACAGAACTATGGGCTGCATAGCCAGACTTGTTGCATATTTCAGGTTTGAATCTAATTTCTTCACATGGACCGCAGCCTTTCACCCAGTAGACGACACTGTCTGTATTCATTTAAAGTAACTTGGGATCAGAGAAGTTTGACTTACCTAACTCATAAAGAAAGTGGAACATGGGAAGTTCGGAGAGGATCAGGACACACATATCGATAAATTTCCGAACATTTTCCATGCTCCACCCAAAGACTGAATTAGGAATTAACTTGTAAAATATCTTTTTCAAAGTTACAGATCGTGGGTGTCCTCTGTTCGGTATATAAATCAACATGTTGCTTCAACCAACAATGCTGCTTTAAGGTAATTCTGCAGTTGATACTAACAATTTCCATTCCCATCCTAGGGTATTGTTGGATGCTTCTGTAGTGCACAATATACCGTTGCCTATTCGTCAGCGCTGTCATTGGCTTTGGGATGGAACCATTTGGCGGGAATAGACGTTGTGGGCACAGTGGCAAATCTGGTGCTCGTAATGCAAGTGGGGATACGCCATTTTCCCCTTCAGAACATACACCTTACCAGCACATGCTGCTACATCACGGATCTTTTCATTCGGTATGGCGATTTGTCCTCTGGACATCCATCAAAACCATCCAACTGATTGTTTGTTGCATACCATACCCATAGAGCTTGTTTCCCCCAAGTAAAGAATGTAAGTCATATCGTCAGAAGGCCTGTACTCCTCATCTCACATTCCCTGGCTATTCACCTAGGTCCACCTGTGCATATGCTGGAAAAGTCCTTCACATATCCCATGTTTGAAGAAGAGCAACATGTCAGCATAGGTCAACATTTCAATGTTGACATATGTTCTTCTTAATATAGTATCCCATAAAAGCCGTGGCACTGTCAAATACAAGGCAGGATCCAGAGAGTATGCGCCTAAGTATACACTCCAGAACATAATGAAGACGTCTCTGAACAGGTGCACATCAAAGTTTATGTATAATTTTGCATAGTCTCCTAAATCAGTGACCCTAAACTCATGCCAAACTTTCAGTACATGCGCCTACTCTGAATCCATTATAGCAGTACTTGTTTGTTTACTGGAGAATGCAGTTCATGTTGGACATTGTCCTTTCCTGGGGTCTCTCCATGAAATCCAGGAATACGTATGGAAACTCCACCTTCTTTGGCATAACCTGAAATTTTGCATAATTGAACGTGTGGCTCTGACGAAATGTGTAACCTCCTGACACACATTATCAGCAAGTTTCTAAAGAGAATCGTGAAGCTGCGCGAATTCTGAAAGCAGGGCGTTATTCTTGGCCTGATTATCATGGAAAACGAGATGCGCCACCATATTTCTCAATATATATTTCAGGTAAGGCGACTCTCACGACAGGTAAAATAGCTCCAAATGAAGTGGTTTCTCTCCTGCATCATTATGTCACTAGGATTCTCGGCCCAGAGGTAAAAAATTTGGAAATCTTCTGCGACTAATAAGTGGGTCGAAGGAAAAACTACACCCTTTACTGGTTCATACACTATCTTACACATCATGTTAGGAGTATCGAATATGTTGATTTGACGTTCCCAGTTAGAGGGCCGGCCGGGGTGGCAAGCGGTTCTATGCGCTTCAGTCTGGAACCGCGCGACCGCCACGGCCGCAGGTTCGAATCCTGCCTCGGGCATGGATGTGTGTTATGTCCTTAGGTTAGTTAGGTTTAAGTAGTTCTAAGTTCTAGGGGACTGATGACATCAGATGTTAAGTCCCATAGTGCTCAGAGCCATTTGAACCATTTTGAACCAGTTAGAGGTCATTCGATCTGGAAAGCGACAAAGCCATATGCCTCGTAAGATGTAAAACAAAAGTTGGGTTTCCAAATGACTGGATGTACTTAGTTAAAGACGCATGTGCAAAACTCACTCATTTTAACATTATTGAAGTTGAGCGCTCAATGAAAAATGAAATAATTAATTACTTGCAACCAAAATAAAGACTAAGATCCCATTTCCCTCTCGAATTAGAAGATGTTCTTTGATTTAGAGTCCCAAGAGTACTTTGCAAACATCTCCTTCCAGCAGTGAATTAATCGTTTTATCAACCACATTTTGTATTATATGATTTTTATAAACAAAATAGAAAAACAGGAGACTGATATGTAGTAACAGTGATTTATGATCAATAACTGAACCTTCGTTCCATTAACTAAATTTTCATTGTATGTGTTGTAAGCATGGACTGAATTGTAATTGGAAGTAGTTTACAAGATGATTGATGTTGAGACCCTAAAGTGTCACATTGGCTATTTAGTCATTGTAATTTATTCAAGATAGCCGGCTGAAGTGGCTGTGCGGTTAAAGGCGCTGCAGTCTGGAACCGCAAGACCGCTACGGTCGCAGGTTCGAATCCTGCCTCGGGCATGGATGTTTGTGATGTCCTTAGGTTAGTTAGGTTTAACTAGTTCTAAGTTCTAGGGGACTAATGAACTCAGCACTTGAGTCCCGTAGTGCTCAGAGCCTTTTGAAACATTTAAACATTGAAAAGATAAACAGTAAACTGGTAAACAATACTAGTCACAAAACTCAATTAGTCATGAACAACCTATATGCTAAATGACTAGACTCCCATACACGAAGAGAATTCTGTTGTGCGAGCTAGACATAGGTTATAAAGTGGAGTTTGATGTATATATTGCATTAGAGTCTGTATTTCATGATTTGATTTCAGAGCTATACTAAGACACTGAAAAACAGACATTTAGACAAACAAAAACAATTTTTAGTAATATCTCTTCATAGATTTAAGAAAAGCTACGGAATGGCCATTCAATGCGCTGTACAATTTACAAAAGCTTATTTCAATAAACACTGAAACTGTAATGATTCAAACTTTAAAATTTCTTCACAGAAATTCTATTTAATGAACTTAACTCCTTCTTCCCATGGAGTCTTTAAAAATTAAAAGCAAAGTAGCCTGCAGATGTAATAAAAAATCCGTCTACATTCCAAAGCCACGCCAAGAAAACCACATGTCTGTACTGGCCTTTATCACTCTAGTACATGAACTTCAAAATTAAATAATAACTACAACAATTGTAGAGCAGGTCAGTCCACTCTGCCATGCAAACAGTTTTACAATCACAGCAAATCAGAAGATTGCTGTGTTAAATTTGTGATGAATTCATCAGCACCTCCAATGAATGTAATAATTATGTTAACCTGTTGAGGCGTAATGAAGATACAGACATTAAGGATGAGCTACTAACTACCACTACAAATAGCATGATCAGAGTAAGGAAACACTTCAGGCTACTGTAAATTATATCATGGGGAAGCTCTCAACTACAGAAGCTCTTGCCACAGATGCTGCTAGAAACGCGATGTCATTGAATTTATTTAGGACTATTAGGGCGGGTATAAAGGTACCTACGTTCCCTGTACAAAACTATAAGATAATTAGAGGCGTTAGTGTCAATGTGCAGCCATAGGTTGAAGTAGTTATAGGAAATAGAGCCAAAGTTTGCCTGTTCTTAACCTTAAATTGCTTAATTGTAGAATGCAGTTTGGGCAAATTCTATCTGATCATCAATGGCGCGAATATTGTTGTATATTTAGTAAAAACAAATGCCGAAAATGATTACTACTGCCAAGGCTTAAGTGGTAAATTGATTAAGACAAAACTGCACACATCAACATCCTTCCTCCTCACTGTAGTTCAGTAAGGAGTAACAAAGATCACATAAGTGACAAGATGATAGAATCTTCAATAATTAACTCTCAACAGTAGGCCAAGTGGAAAGACTGACTTCTACAGTACATTCATGTGATAAAAATACAGGGTATTATTTGTACTTACCAGTGTCACACAGAGAAAGCCACGCAAAATTTACTACCAAAACAAACTGTCTCATAGTGACAAATTGGGAAGCGGTCGGCAAAGAAGCACATGTTAGACGGGTAAATTATCGAACTCTCATTGCCACCTTTTCCCTCGCCTTTTTAGCAGTTGCTAAATCTGGTGGTAATGTCTGCCTTGTGTTAGATTCTTGGACTCTAAATCAAATCATTATCTCAGTTTACCCATACCAGATTATCTGGAAAACCAGGTACCAAAGTTTCATACGATTTAGATCCTTACAAGCATTAGCATGTGAGCCTCTCAGCAGAATCTAGAAAATATACAGTCTTCATACTTGCTGGAACAGGTTATCGGCTTTGTATGTTACCGTTTGTACTGAGTGTAAATTAAGTCATTTTTATTAGTGCATTATACACTGCAATAGGCTCTGAGTTATGGGACGAAGTAATTTTGTATATAGCTGATCTGTTAATAACTGACCATGTTTGGGAAGAATATATTAATTTGAGAGTACAATACAGAAGTATAGGTAAACCTCCAGAAATTGATGTTTGCGAGACAAGATAAAAATTTCTAAGCTGTGTGAGTTCTTTTGATCGTATAACACTGAATCCAGGTAATATTAGTGGAATAATGAATTTTTCAAATCAAAGAACGAAAAAAAAGCCTAGTGCATTCTTAGGATAACGTTCATTTTTAGATAGTTTCTCCTGGGCCCCTTCTAAATAGTGCAGCACTATTATTAAGAGAAATGCAAAACGAAGTTGATCAAATAATGTCCAGGAGGACCTCGATGCAATTAAATACGCTTTAGGGAACTCTAAATGTGTACCCCACCCTGACATGTCAGAATGTATGTGTCGTTAATGATGTCTCTTTCTCGGTGTTAGGTCCCCATCTATCACAATTCCATGAAGAAGGTAAATGTAAAATACATATACTAAGTTTTACTAGTCATACAGTTTCAGAATGTGAACCTACACTACTGGCCATTAAAATTGCTACACCAAGAAGAAATGCAGGTGATAAACTGGTATTCATTTGACAAATATATTATACTAGAAATGACATGTGATTACATTTTCACGCAATTTGGGTGCATAGATCCTGAGAAATCAGTACCCAGAACAACCACCTCTGGCCGTAATAACGGCCTTGGTACGCCTGGGCAATGAGTCAAACAGAGCTTGGATGGCGTGTAGGGGTACAGCTGCCCATGCAGCTTCAACACGATACCACAGTTCATCAATAGTAGTGACTGGCGTATTGTGACGAGCCAGTTGCTCGTCCACCATTGACCAGACGTTTTCAGTTGGTTAGAGATCTGGAGAATGTGCTGGCCAGCGCAGCAGTCGAACATTTTCTGTATCCAGAAAGGCCCGTACAGGACCTGCAACATGCGGTCGTGCATTATCCTCCTGAAATATAGGGTTCCGCAGGGATCGAATGAAGGTTAGAGCCACGGGTCGTAATACATCTGAAATGTAACGTCCACTGTTCAAAGTGCCGTCAATGCGAACAAGAGGTGACCGAGACGTGTAACCAATGGCACCCCATACCATCACGCCGGGTGATACGCCAGTATTGCGATGACGAATACACGCTTCCAGTGTGCGTTCACCGCGATGTCGCCAAACACGGATGCGACCATCATGATGCTGTAAACAGAACCTGGATTCAACCGAAAAAATGACGTTTCGTCATTCGTGCACCCAGGTTCGTCGTTGAATATACCATCGCATGCGGTCCTGTCTGTGATGCAGCTTCAAGGGTAACCGCAGCCATGGTCTCCGAGCTGATTGTCCATGCTGCTGCAAACGTCGTCGAACTGTTCGTGCAGATGGTTGTTGTCTTGCAAACGTCCCCATATGTTGATCGAGACTTGGCTGCACGATCCGTTACATCCATGCGGATAAGATGCCTGTTATCTCGACTGCTAGTGCTACGAGGCCGTTGGGATCCAGCACGGCTTTCCATATTACCCTCCTCAACCCACCGATTCCATATTCTTCCAACAGTCATTGGAACTCGACCAACGCGGTCAGCAATGTCACGATACGATAAATCGCAATCGCGATCGGCTACAATCCAACCTTTATCAAGGTCGGGAACATGATGGTACGCATTTCTCCTCCTTACACGAGGCATCAAAACAACGTTTCACAAGACAACGCCGGTCAACTGCTGTTTGTGTATGCGAAATCATTTGGCAACTTTCCACATGTTAGCACGTTGTAGGTGTCGCCACCGTCACCAACCTTGTGTGAATGCTGTGAAAAGCTAATCATTTGCATGTCACAGCATCTTTTTCCTGTCGGTTAAATTTCGCGTCTGTAGCACGTTAAGTTCGTGGTGTAGCAATTTTAATGGCCAGTAGTGTATTAAGCCGTAGAATTGGAAACCCTAGCCTTAATTTGGACTTGACTGCTATATTTTTGACAAACATATTATAGTATTCTGTGCTCACCCTGTTGTAAATTACAATGAAGAGTGAACTGTTTTGTGCACAGAGTGCCTGTTTGACATTATTCTTACAGAAATACGATTTTAGAATGATATTCAGAATAATGTAGTGCCACACACTCTGTCTTGGTATCACAAGGATTACCAGAATTCTCAGAACTCACAGAACAAACATTGGGTTACAGAGTATGGTTAACTAAAGACAGCAGTTACAGACATTTCTTTGACATTTGGCAGATTTACCGGATACTGACCATCGCTGAACGAAAGTTACATTACTTTTTTCAGATATTTCTACAGAAAACCTAACACAACAGTAAAGAATCCATAATAATGCAGTACTGTATAGGCGAAATGTGCAGTCTGACATATGATGTGTCTGTATTTCCGTGGCATGCCAAGATCAACATCTACATACATACTCCGCAACCGACATACGGTGCATGGTGGAGGGTACCTCGTAACACTACTAACCATTACCTTCCCTGCTTTACTTACAGAGTGAGGGGAGAGTGACTGTTGACTTGCTTTCACATGAGCCCAAATTTCTCTTGTCTTATCTTCGTTGTCCTGATACAGAATGAACGAGGCTTTAATTTAATCTGACCTGGTAGCGATCCCAGACACTCGATCAATCGGTTGCACTAGTTTTCTGTATACGGTTACCTTAGATATGAACGAGAGTTCCCTAAAATTCTCCTCGTAAACTGAAGTCATTTGCCTTCCTTAACAACATCCTCACATGTCCATTTCATTTCATATCGCTTCCCAACCTGACTGTATCAAGCTGCACGTTACTAATGTTGTTTTCGAATAGTGTGGGATTGTGTTTACTACTCATCTGCATTAACTTACTTTTTTCTACATTTAGAGCAATCTGCCATTATCACATCAAATAGAAATTTTTTCTAAGTCACTTTGTATCTTCCTATAGTCACTCAATGATGACACTTTCCCATATACCATAGCATCATCAGTAGACAGTTGTAGATCGCTGCTTATCCCACTTAATCAGATCTATTGTGTAAATAGACAACAAGAGCTGTCCTATCACACTTCTCTAAGGCACTTCTGACGATATCGTTGTCTCCAATCAACACTCGTCATCAAGGATAACATAATGTGTTCTGTTACATAAGAAGTGTTTGAGCCACTAATATATCTGGGAAGCGATTTCTTTACGGTTGTACTTTAATTAACGGTCCGTAATGAAATCATGTTAAATGTTTTCCGGAAATCTATGAGTATGTAACTACATACTGCCATTCATCCACGGTTGACAGAATATTGTGTGAGAAATGGGGAGGCTGAGTTTTACACAGGGAATGCCGTCTAGGTCCCTGCTGACTTGTGGACATAAGCTTTTCTGTCTCAAGGAACTTCATTACATTTGAACTGAGAATGTGTCCTACAGCTAACTGGTACAATGGATATTTATCTGTAATTCTGCAGGTCCATTCTTTTCCCTTCCTATATGCAGCAGTCATCCGTGTTTTTTTTTCAGTCGCCACTTTGCACCTGTAAGTGATTCATGATAAATGCTATCAAAGTAAGGGGCCTGTGCCATAGATTACACTCTTTAAAACTGTATAATGAATCCATCTGGACCTGCTGACTTATTTATTTCCAAGTCTTTCATTTGCTTTTATATGAGAGGGATTCCTATTACTATATCCTTCACACAGCAGACTGTCCAATGTTCAAATGACACTGTATGATCTTCCGACATGGATGATTTAAAACTTCAGCTTTCCTTTTGCTATCTTCTAGTGCCATACTCGATTGGTCAATGAGTAACTGGATAGAATCCTTTGGCTGGCTTAGAGATATGATCTAGGGCAAGATTTTTCTCAGGGTCTCAGGAGGTTCTTTCACTAATCTATCGTAGTGGAATACGTTCTGTGCTTCAGGCATCAGTCTTTTTACTAGGTGTTGTCGATCATTGTTTGCATGTTACTTTTTGAACCAAAACTGTGACACTCTCTGGTCCCTTGGCTGTTTCTGAATTTTATTACTAAACCACAATGTGTTTTTTCTGTACTTCATTCATTTAATCATTACACACTTCTCCAGAGCGCGATTTACTATCCATTTAAACTTTATCTCTCAAAAAACTGCAATATTTAAATAACGTTTCATATACATTTGATTCTGAAAGTATTTACATTTAAAATGTAATTATTTAACACATCTATAGCAAATATTTTTGTTGTTTTATTTTCTATGCTGGAAAACACGTAATTTTGTGTGAATTTATTCTAATAAGAAGCTTTGATTTGGGGAACACAACATAAATGGGCACATTATGATGCAGCAAAATGTTCAACAAAGATAATCCTTACTCCTATTTTCCCAACATGGGGAGTTGTATCCAATACCTACAATAAACATGTTTAATATGTCAGGAAAACCCTCAAACAAATGTTGGTCCTCAGAACTGCTTTGTATGCTACCAACTAAACCATTGAAAATCATATCCATTAGTGTAGCCAGAACTCAGGCTTCAGATATGCACAGAGTCAAATATTTAGCAGCACTCTATGATATCCTTTAGTAGTGTGTCAAATCATATGTCCCAAAATTTACCAATCTAGTTCTGATTATGAAAAGAATACTAAATGGGTACATATTAACAGTTGAGAAGCCTATAGCCTTGCTTCTGACAGTGCATGAAATTTCACTAGCAGAAAATAGAAATCATTTTTACAAGAATATCAAATCAAACGTATCATAATAACGACATTTCATTCATAAATTAGCGCTGGGTATAGAATTTCCTGCGAGTTTAACACATTCATGGGCTCCTATGCACCTAACCAACAGTTGAACTGTTCAAGGAAATAGTAAACAATCTACTACTCTACACCACATCATATACACGAACTGAACAACGGCATTATGCAAAACAATGAAATTAATGGGTAGATACTATCCCATGGCTTCCCAGAGAGGAATAATCTTGGGAAAATAAGGTAGGGCAAACTTTGGTTATGTTTAAAGAAGAATCACATTTAAGGAAAACCTATTACAATACCTGGAAGTACGGTGTTGTCATGAAGTAAATGTAAGGACAATTACTGCCTGGTGCAAATGAATCGTGAACTAAGGATCACTTTCATTTCCAAACACTAAAGTGAGCACATAGACATGGTGATTAATAGTCAAAGGCTGTTAAGGTGGTACACATCAACAATGAGAACAATATTTCTACCTTTTGACTTGTCCTGCCTTCTGTGCCAAACTTCAGACACTTTAAATCTTTGAATTATAACCATGCCCTACTGAGAAGCATGAGAAGTGCTTGTGGAAAACAATGATGCAAATAGAATCACACCAGCAAACTGTGTCATGGCTTGTAAGCTAACAGGAATTGCTGAATATGTAAAATAGAGGAGTAGGTCATTGTGGTAAACAATGATGCAAATAGAATCACACCAGCAAACTGTGTCATGGCTTGTAAGCTAAGAGGAATGGCTGAATATGTAAAATAGAGCAGTAGGTCATTGGAGTGAGCAAGTTTATAAACTACAAGCTACTAAAAGAAAATTCCCAGTACATGGATAACATAAGCATTATGTAAACAACTAATCATTTTTTTGTGTAAGTATATTAGGGAGAGCATTGTTTTAAGACATTTTAGAACAGTTTGTTATTATTGAACACTGATAATGCCCAATTACACTTTCATGTTCATAGCTGATGAGCTGCACAACTACTTGCAGAGATCATTTCGCATCACATACCACTCATTGGCTGCTGCTAAAAAGGCCATTTCAACTATGTCTACTTTGTATACAAACAGATTATAAGAAATTTTTTGTATGCCTTCATATCAAAAGACTTAAAAAATAATAAGTAAACTGCGATATTAGTATACCACAAACAAAATACACATGAAAATCATAAACTTTTGTAAGAAGTTACATGACAGTGATCCACAAAACACATAATTTTTACCATGAGCTCCTGAATGTACACATGCTGTTTATTCTATTATTACTTGCTATCTTTTAATATAGAGAATGTTCCAAATTCGAAATAAAAGTACAAGCAAGGGATTTGAAGGCCTCATTCCCATCTCAGCTGTGGTTTTGCATGGTCCATGCATAAAGGGTGAGGTAAAACATACATATATGAATCATTAAGTTAACTGATTTCAAGTTCCATCAAGTGAAAAGATATTAAGAACTTAACTGTAAAAAGAGTTATACATAGCATAATAGTGCAAAATAAATAAACCCTCTGTGCTACTGAATGCTTGAAGTGTGTGCAGTTTTTGAACATAAATTCGAGAATTATTTTGAATTCGACAAACGAATTTCTACTTGATGTACCTAAACTGTGTAAGGCTATTACATAAGCAAAGGTCTCCTACGCATTCTGAGAAGCTGCTTATACGATTGTTCGTTTACATTATAACAAGAAAATCCCATAAGATTTGGATTGTTTTATAGAAATTTTCTGTCATTCTTTGTTCTCTCTTTAGATTGGGTGGATACATGATGTAGATCATTTGTGATGTAAATGCTTTCCTTAATAATGTTTGCCATAATTTCTGAAACAGTGTTATTTGGTGGAAATATTTGAAAATTTTCTGTTCCCATGCTTTTAATTAGTCACAATTGCAAAATGGTTTTTCCACTGGATGACGTCTTAAATAGGACTGCAGCCACAGTGTTCAACGATGGAACTGTTTGAGGTTGATGTAAACTCTTCCGTTAATCATTGTCGCATCATAGGAAGAACCCATCTTCAGGACTGAAGTCCGATTGTTGTAATTTTACATTTTTGTAATGTGACAATTCTACTGATATTTCATGGTCAAAAGTCACTGAATGGTGACTGAACCTATTCACAATGAGTTGGCTTATACATTATGACATATATAAGTACGTAAAGAGCGATGGGAAACTAACAATATAAATTTTTAATACCCAAATAATTCAAGTTTCTTACAGAAGCTGCTTAGGAAAACTGTAAGAATGAGAACCAATACTGTGACTGTTGGAATGTGCTACGTAGGTAGAGCTAAATATGTACACATATCTCTAAAAATATCCGCATCTTTAAAAGTCACTTAGCTGGAGGTAGCTTGCTTTCTGGAATTTTCTCTAACAAGAAGGCACATTTGAGCTTCACTGTGAAGACTCAGCATGCAGTTACTCAGTAGACTTACAAATTCCACATGTCCTAAGTTGCCCATCGGATATAAGTAGTGCACACTAGCAGAACACATTTGTGAATGACGAAACATGTTTCAGTAAAGCAGACTTAACATGGCTCCATTCGAACAGTGAAGGGAAATCCTTTATCCCATCTGTCTCCATAAACAGAAATTACTGGTCCATACTAACTTACTTGACTTAAAAATTGACTTATGTGATAAAATGGGATGTCATAGGAGTTACAGTGCACAATCCTAATCCAGCATACATTTGTTATCCTAACCTCACCTATACATCCGTTAGCGTGTGTATATTCCGTAGTGCCTCCTGACTCTTCAGTTACGTAACTGCATATCAACGAGTCCTTAAGTTTCACAAAACCAACAGTACATAATTGCGGAAGGTGAAGACCAATATCACCATCTAAGGGAAGTGTAAGCTTCTTAACAACAGCATTATGAAACTCAAATGCGCTAGGCTTCTCGTAGCGACGATCAAAACCAGTCGTCAAAGTATCTCAGTTTGAAATCAATGGTATAGATGGACAATATACGTTGACAAAAACTACTCTGCACTAGCCAAATAGTCCACCAACAGAGGAAACATGTTTCGCTTTTTGCAGTGCAAAGCTTCGCTTGTGATGAGGCTTGAAGTGAGACTGAAATTTTAGGCCCAACAAGTATTCAGTAGACCAGCAGAAACTCTCAGTGAATAGCATGTTCATGCATAAACCAAAGCTGTTTTTGACAGAACAAAGGTCCTGTCGTTGTCCAAAAGGCGTCAATACTGAGTACGACATGATGCTGAATGCTTCAAGAAGAAGATGATCAGCAGTGCAGTGTACCTAGCCCTTACACTTCAAAGAACTCATAGACGTACTCATAATTATTTTCATCTTCATAAGAAGCTATGTACTGTCAATAAAATATAGACCAGCATGTTTTGGATACCTTACGTATCAAGGAACATACATCCATTTCGATTCCGAAAAGACAGATTTATATGTTTCTCTGATTCTTGAATAGTAATCTGTAAATGACAATAGTTTAACGATATAACTATATAGATGGCCAGATAAAAAATATAGGATCTAACACATGTAAAGTTATGTTTTCTCCGTTTTTTATCATCTTTCCAGATGGGTGGAACGATGCACATTCTGTTCAGCAATAATAGTGACCATGGAAAGTAGTTTAAGATTCTAAAATAAAATTCAAATGTGTTACAAAAGTAACAGCGACCGAGCTGGCATATAATGACAGAAGAAATTGATAAGGACATATGAGCAGGAGAAATGAAAATAAATAGTGTACTCCTTAGCAGTCAAGATTACGGAAAATGACAAAAGCATTGAGTGCTGGTGAGGCATGTTATATCAATAAATGGTTTGGCATCGAACGTTAGCTTGGAACTTTGGATGAAGTACCTGAATCTGTACATCTAGATCAAAGCATTGTGCAGCCTTGGAGATAATGACTAAATTATTATGTATGGTATAGAAATGCAGTGGGCAGGTAAGTGTGCAATGAAGATGTAGTTGGATGTAATGGGGTCGAAACTTCTTTTGAAAACCAATGTCTGGCAATGTGTTACATTAGTGAACCATCTGTTTATGCACTATGTAACAGCATAAGCAACAAAGGGGGCAAAATGCAATGCCAGCTGCAAATCAGAAAAGTCAAAATACATCACTGAGACTTTCAGATACTGTAAATAAGTAGATGTCATAAGTCTGCCAGATGGCATGACATCTTAAGGCTGTTTGCTTAAAATTTAAGCTTTATTACATTGTTTTGTGTAGTTTGTTAAGAACTTGCACTTTCCTTTGGAGACAATCAAGTGCCTTATGTAAAGGCAGCTCAGTCAAATATCATTACTGTATCTGGCACAGGTTTAGTGTCCACACCAATAGCAGGTACCGATAGAGACTCAAGATGCAGCACCCCAATACTATAGGCAACTCGATGAAGAGTAAAAACGATGAATTAGGGGAAAAATTATGTAATCACAAATTTTTAACACTGTTAGGAGGGAGTGTCCTAGGCAGCAGACTACAAATCCTGACCAGTTGTGTGTGAGCATTGGTTTGGGGGGTGGATGGGTGGTGTTTAATGGTAACTTTTTGTGTAGTTTTCTCGAATAACTCGAAAACTCCTGCTCCTAGCGAAATTTTTGCTGGTACAAAACTAAACTACACAAAATTTTCTCCAAAAATTGTCCTTTAATTCTCTGGGACTAATAGCTTTGGTATTATGGGCGACGTAAATATCATAGATTAATAAAAATATTGCTTTTAAAAGTTGTAGGGTTAGTATTTATCTTTGAATGAAGTGGGTTAAAAACAAATATTAAATATATGTATCAGTCTTAAGGGCAGTAGAGACTTATCAAATGATAAATTGTATTCAAGGAGTGCAACAGGGTGAAACTGGGGGACGGGGGGGGGGGGGGGGGGAGGGAGGGCAGGAAGGGGTGCAGAAAAACGAGGGAGGCAGGTCACTGGATTGTGTTCTTCCACTTCCTTCCTGCACAGATTTTCAATCTGCCTTGTCTG
The DNA here is from genome assembly GCF_023864345.2 of Schistocerca serialis cubense. Classification (NCBI taxonomy): domain Eukaryota; kingdom Metazoa; phylum Arthropoda; class Insecta; order Orthoptera; family Acrididae; genus Schistocerca; species Schistocerca serialis. Next base: position 358,935,622 of record NC_064646.1, read on the forward strand.
AGCACCCCCCACTACGTCGCATGAAGGAACCATACAATTTCACACAAAGTTATGATGATTGTATGAAGCTTGCCTTTTGAATAAAAGTAGTGCACAGACGTGTCTGGAGTATATTTATTTTCCATTAATTGCTTTAACACAGATGGATTCTTATGACCACATAATTCTCGATGTCCAGGGAGAGAAATGGGGGCGTTGAGTGTGACAGATTGTGGAATATAAAAACAGTAACTCCAAGGCAAAATGTTATACTCCCAATCTGAAATAAAATTTCGACATCATACCAACACTTCCTGTAGTGCAAAGTCAAACTAAAATAAATCACTTGCAAAGTTTATGCAATGTGTTTTTACCTTTGGAAACTGTTTAAATTTTGATATGATGCTTTACTTCGATGCAGCGCAGTAGATATGATGAGTAACCGAAATTTTGTCGTTTATCGATAACAGATATGAAAATGTAAGACATGTAAAACTCGAATTTTTTCAGCAGATAAACACATATCTTAATCGCATGATACATCTTTCATAGAGTTCAGAACGACGACTCTCAGCACAGGTAACAGCATTTGAGAGTACAACCACAACATAGTCACGCCTAGCACATAATGGCAAAAGCATGTCTGTAACAGGGAAACTATTAATGCTGTAAACATGTCTTACTTAACTATATACAATTGCAATCAACATGGCTGCCCAGAAATAAATTTTAGAAGAAACTGCCATTTGACAGCCATTGGGTACTTAGTGTGGTTAAATGATCATTATTATTGACAATAGAATTGGTACAGTACTTTCTTGTTCAGCCAAGATATGGTTCCAAATTTGAAATGTAGGGACTCATTATTCATTGAATAGTGCCAGTAGTGCCAAAATTTTCCTTCTGAAGACTACTACTAATACATGCACATCAGGTGTGGCAGCTAATTAGAGCATTAAATTTTTGTTTCTTTGCTTGTCGTGGATAGAACGTTATTTCTTATTGTCATGATGTTTTCTTCATCACTTAGAAGTATGTATAGATGTGCAAATAAATGATTTATTCGAACAGTAGTTCTTCAATGCTACATATTCTCTTTACCTGTCAACTTACATAAACCTTCATTATACATACCTCTCTCAACATAGTATCATGTATGGTTCAAATTTATACTGAACTAGATAAAAATTCTGAAGCATCCGAATTCCAGTAGATATCATTGGTCTCACAGTATTAACCATCATTATATTTAATCTAGACAAGTAAATTCTCCTTTTCATGTAATCCTATTTACTATGATTATCAGTACTATTTCTTGCATTATTTCTTCTCTTCTTGAAACCATTATTTACTGATGCTAATTTGCTTTACTCAATATTTCGACAATGTTTCCTTTCAGATCTGGCACTTATCTCTATTCTATTTGGCACTGCTACTTTTGTAGTCTGTTGACATTAGACAACAAAAAGATTTACGGATTTCTGATATATTAACTCAATTATTACTTCAACCCTGACTCCTTATCACTAGGATGAAGTACTACTACTTCTAGTGAACTGCTTCGAATTGAAATACCTGGGCTATGGCTGCTTAGTAGGTTAAATCATCTAAATAATCTAGGGATAGGAAAGAGCAGTGAAACTTGAAACACAAAGTAAAGTGTCACCCAGCTAGGATAATACCAGGCGCCAATTGATATACCAGCAAAAGGTTTGCTCGCTCCTTATGTCTATTCTGACTACTTCATTGTCTGGGTTCCGTTATACATGTTAACGTATTTGTAATATAGTAAGTCTGCAAGTGTTGCATCCTGATAACTCTTGGAACAATATTTCTTCAGATATTCAGCTTCAGATTGATTGTAGTTATTAACGTTTTCTTTCTTCTTCATTCCCCAGGTGAAAACATCTCACACTCTGTGTACTGTAAATAAGAATTTGCCCACATTCTCATTGTTGACAGTGAATATTTCTTTTAACCATTTATTAATATCAGTGGATGTAATGCCCTTTTGTTTTATACCCCTGTCTGTATTGGCCTTGATGTACTTACTATCACTACTCATTACTGTAATTACATAATTTTACCTCACTATCAAGGTTTTGTTACTAACTTTCCTATCAATCTGCTAATTTTTAATCTCTTGTTGTTTTATACTTTCTTGCTTGATTCACTGATCATCATTGTGCCATTGTGCTGTTATTTCTTCCCTCAAATTCACAGCTAGTTCAGTTTCCTCATTGTTTAGGTCTTCTGTAGCCATGCTGTATTCTTGTGGTATGTCTGTCATATCTTTATTATGTTGGTCATACCAAGTTCAATTTTCCTGAATCTGTACTTTTATTTCAGTCTTAGCCTCCATAACGTCCTTCTGCATGTCTCCTGTTACCTCAGCCCTCATGCTATACATAATGTCAGCAAGATTATCTCTGTTCTCATACAATCTGGTGTCTCTTTCGTTATACTATCTCTTGACTCTTTCATCAAGATCCAGATACCACTTTTTCCAGTTTTCTGTATCTTCATGAGTTGACATCCTTAAGTACTCTCTGGAAGATATTAAAATTTCGTCCCATATTAATTTCGATGGTGCTCCACCTAACGTGATTTATCTCTTGTTGGTTGTACTGGTGTTTAGTGTATCCAGCTGAATGATCTAAAATGCTGTCAACTGACAGTCCACAACCACTGATCCTCAACTCACCTCTTTTCCCTGCAATACGTGCCTTTTCCTCTTCCTTCACCTCTAACCTCTTTCTTTCTTTTGAATGACTTCCTGACCGTTCACAGTCAACTGGTAAATGTCATAAAAGAACTTTTGGTAATACAAACACTCCTCCTAATTCACAATTAGCTTAAGTGAGTGTTCAGTGTACCACTTCAGTTACGCAAATTAACAAAATAGCTATCACCACTGAATTGTTGGTTGGTTGGTGAAAAAGGGGCAGGGGTGTGGGGTAAGGGACCAAACTGCGAAGTCATCGGTCCCTTGTTCCCAGAAGAATAATTACCCAATGGGAAGAAGAAAACAAAGAAGATGTGTGGAACAATAACAAAAGAAAGGAAGAACCAGAAGAACGACAAGAAAACCACAGAGATACACAAGAAACATGGAGAAGAGATTAAAAACAAGAAAACAGATTACCGTGGCTGGCTGACCATGAGAATAAAAAAGGAGAAGCCAACCACTCCGTAACACATTAAAACCTCTGCCCTAAAAGTCCTAGGATGGACACAGGGACAAAGGACATGCCCTGTAACTCAGGTCAAATGATAAAACCCACCCTGGCGAATAAAACGTAAAACTCAAGCTTCAGCCCACTGAATGCAGTAATACTCAAGAGCCTCTCAAAATCAAACAATAACATAAACATTCACAATTTTACACAAGCATATATAAATAGCCCGTGTACCATAGGTAAAAATCTGTAATACACAATAAATGGCCTATCTGAATTCCTGTTGTTTGTTAAGGTCACAGCTTTTTTGTGTAAGCAGCACAAATAAGCATACCACACTTCGGAGAAACATCTCGAAAAATACTGAAAATATTATTTATAGTTTTCTGATTAATGCAAAATAGGGACTGAAACTACTTCTACGCCCTTAAGACTGTAATAGAAGTTTATGTAGCACTAGGACATCATTAGGAAATGAGACACTTAAAGTAGTAAAGGAGTTTTGCTATTTGGGGAGCAAAATAACTGATAATGGTCGAAGTAGAGAGAATGTAAAATGTGGACTGGCAATGGCAAGGAAACGGTTTCTGAAGAAGAGAAATTTGTTAACATCGAGTATTGATTTAAGTGTCAGGAAGTCGTTTCTGAAAGTATTTGTATGGAGTGTAGCCACGTATGGAAGTGAAACATGGACGATAAATAGTTTAGACAAGAAGAGAATAGAAGCTTTCGAAATGTGGTGCTACAGAAGAATTCTGAAGATTAGATGGGTAGATCACATAACTAATAAGGACGTATTGAATAGAATTGGGGAAAAGAGGAGTTTGTGGCACAACGTGACTAGAAGGTGGGATCGGTTTGTAGGGCATGATCTGAGGCATCAAGGGATCACCAATTTGGTACTGTAGGGCAGCGTGGAGGGTAAAAATCGTAGAGGGAGACCAAGAGATGAATACACTAAACAGATTCAGAAGGATGTACGCTGCAGTGGGTACTGGGAGATGAAGAAGCTTGCAGAGGATAGAGTAGCATGGAGAGCTGCATCAAACCAGTCTCAGGACTGAAGACCACAACAGCAACAACAGGACATCGTCCTCATTTACCGATTGCCCTAGTAAAAGTCACGATGTTTTGGAGGCTATGACGACAATGATGTGTCTCTGTCTATGCCACTTCTGTTGCTCTGCAGAGGCAGCGTGCTTGTAGTCCCGTCTCCTTCACTAAGTGTGCTGGCGTTGTTGCAGTCCACTGGTCAGCCACATAGTCGAGTTGCAGTTACAGGTAGGTCGGCTGCCAGGTGACGCTGCTGGTGTATTAGGTTTGAATTTCGCCACTACATGCTGAGGCCCACGTTCTCGCTTGATGCAGCTACTATCGGAAGGTATGGTGTTGTTCGTCTATGTTGCCCAGATTCCTTGCACGCATCTGGTACAGTGTGGTGTAGAATCACTCTGCTGTCACCTACTCTTTGCCTGTGGAACATCACAACAATTACGCCGCCGTCGTCGGAACTAATACACACATTACAGTTGATGGTGGACCTAAAAACAATATGAAACGTAAAATCACCAGAAAACATTTCTCGAATATATCTTTGATGTCTTTATTTAGTGCATGAAATTCACATTTACATCCGCTAATGTACACGCCTCAGCAAACTCTTCAATAACATTCTTCCTGCTGTTTGATGTGACGAAAAGAAGTTTTTTCACGGTATGTAAAGTTTTTTTTTTTTTTTTTTTTTTTTTTTAGTCCAAGTGCTATTGTTTCTTCCCGCGTTATCTGGAATTTAAAATTAAGTTGTATCGTACTCTCTACTCTTTGTTGTTCTACCGAAAAAGCAGGTCCTAGTTACAATAGCCATGAAGACACTCCAAAGACGAAATTTTGCTATTTTTAGTGGTCGAATACAGCATCACACTACTGTTTTCTTTAAACGACTGAGTTAACTGATGAGAGCCAATCGGTTTTGATCGCTTTGTATGATGTTTCAATCACCTTTCGGGAAATCATTAATGTTTTTTCAAGGAAGGAAGTGTTGCACCCTCCTGAGCTAGAAGGACGGAATATGCAACGCAAGTGGCTGTGGAGTGGGAGGGGAAACCCAACAATGTACAGGGTCTGCAGCATTCACACTTATACACTCTTAATTAAGTTCAGAACTCTATTAATATTAACAATTACTCAATTCAACTGGCTGTAATGATTACAATAAATAACAAATGTCGTATAGCAATCAGTGAGAATTTCAACAACTGATGTTACCCATCAGCAAAAGTAAACACTGGTACCCAGTCAACACTTCTAGGCAAAAATTAGTGTAACATTGCATCTCATAGACAATCTTAAACCCAAACTGCAAAAAAAATTACAGGCTACTTCTGAGACTGCACTTAACCACGGGGGGTACAATAATGACTGCTCTCCCTGTACAAATAATTAAAGGTCATAAAAATTGTCAAAATTTAAAAACAAATATATGGCACAACAATAAAATAATTAACTACATCTAAAGAGCGGGACCAAATAGTTGATGATTTTCGCATGCATATGAGCACGTTATACAGCATAAATTAAAAATTGTTTTCTCCTGCAAGGCAGTTAAATACAACTTTTCCAAAATTTACCTGAAGCAGAAGTTCAGAAATAATACAACGATGAACTCTAGTAACAGTCAGTCTCTAAGGCAAACTACTATCGTGTCTGAATGAATCCAAACACTAATTCATTTAAAACATAAAACTTTATATCTTACGATTTTCAAGGCCAGGGCAATGAATAACGAAATTATTCCGTCAGTGTGAGGATGAATTATCCACATAAGATGGGATTAAGGTATAATAATTTTCCCTTTCAGGTTTCAATTACTACTGCTGAATTTTAAAAAAAATTACAGCCAAATATCACAAGATGAGACACAGCGTCACCAGTAAGGTAGCCCAATCACTCGTGGAGAGACGGCTCCACATGTAACAAACTACTCGAGGCAGAAATTCAAGATTCAAAAAACCAAATCTATAACAGAGTTAGACTGGCCGTAAGCAAGTGGCAACAGAATAGATCAAATTCAGTAATATATATATTCAGGGTGTTAGGAAAAGGTACGGCCAAACTTTCAGGAAACATTCCTCACACACAAATAAAGAAAAGATGTTATGTGGGGCCGGACGAAGTGGCCGCGCGGTTCTGGCGCTGCAGTCTGGAACCGCGAGACCGCTACGGTCGCAGGTTCGAATCCTGCCTCGGGCATGGATGTGTGTGATGTCCTTAGATTAGTTAAGTTTAACTAGTTCTAAGTTCTAGGGGACTAATGACCTCAGCAGTTGAGTCCCATAGTGCTCAGAGCCATTTTTTTTTTGTTATGTGGGCATGTGTCCGGAAACACTTAATTTCCATGTTAGTGCTCATTTTAGTTACGTCAGTATGTACCGTACTTCCTCGATTCACCGCCAGTTGGCCAAACTGAAGGAAGTTAATGTTGACTTAGGTGCTTGTGTTGACATGCGACTCATTGCTCTACAGTGCTAGCATCAAGCACATCAGGACGTAGCATCAACAGGTTAGTGTTCATCACGTTTACAAATGCGGAGTTGGCAGATGCCCATTTGATGTATGGATTAGCACGGGGCAATAGCAGTGGTGCGGTACGTTTGTATCGAGACAGATTTCCAGAACGAAGGTGTCGCGACAGGAAGACGTCCGAAACAATTGATCGGCGTCTTAGGGAGCACGGAACATTCCAGCCAATGACTCGCGACTGGGGAAGACTTAGAACGACGAGGACACCTGCAATGGACGAGGCAATTCTTCGTGCAGTTGACGATAACCCTGATTTGTGCGTCAGAGAAGTTGCTGCTGTACAAGGTAACGTTGACCACATCACTGTATGGAGAGTGCTACGGGAGAACCAATTTTTTCCGTACCATGCACAGCGTGTGCAAGCACTATCAGCAGCTGACTGGCCTCCACGGGTACACTTCTGCGAATGGTTCATCCAACAATGTGTCAATCCTCATTTGAGTGCAAATGTTCTCTTTGCGGATGAGGCTTCATTCCAATGTGATCAAATTGTAAATTTTCACCATCAACATGTGTGGGCTGACGAGAATCCGCACGCAATTGTGCAATCGCGTCATCAACACAGATTTTCTGTGAACGTTTGGGCAGGCATTGTTGGTGATGTCTTGATGGCGCCCCATGTTCTTCCACCTACGCTCAATGGAGCACGTTATCATGATTTCATACGGGATACTCTACCTGTGCTGCTAGAACATGTGCCTTTACAAGTACGACACAACATGTGGTTCATCCACGATGGAACTCTTACACATTTCGGTCGAAGTGTTCGTACCCTTCTCAACAACAGATTCGGTGACCGATAGATTGGTAGAGGCGGACCAATTCCATGGTCTCCACGCTCTCCTGTCCTCAACCCTCTTGACTTTCATTTATGGGGGCATTTGAAAGCTCTTGTCTACACAACCCCGGTACCAAATGTAGAGACTCTTCGTGCTCGTATTGTGGACGGCTGTAATACAATACGCCATTCTCCAGGGCTGCATCAGCGCATCAGCGATTCCATGCGACGGAGGGTGGATGCATGTATCCTCGCTAACGGAGGACATTTTGAACATTTCCTGTAACAAAGTGTGTGAAGTCACGCTGGTACGTTCTGTTGCTGTGTGTTTCCATTCCCTGATTAATGTGATTTGAAGAGAAGTAATTAAATGAGCTCTAACATGTAAAGTAAGCGTTTCCGGACACATGTCCATGTAACATATTTTGTACCCGTGGTCTAGGGGTAGCGTCTTTGATTCACAATCAAAACGCCTTCGGTCCCGGGTTCGATCCCCGCCACTGCCTAAATTTTGATAAAAAATCAGCATTGGCGGCCGGAGACTTCCGGCATAAGAAGTCAGCCTCATTCTGCCAACGGCCTTGTCAAAGAGGGCGGTGGTGCGGATAGAGGTTCAGGGCACTCTCTTGTCCTAGGGGTGGGAAATTGCCCCTAAAGGCGGAAGAATCAGCAATGATCAACGACATGAGGATGCAGAAGGCAATGGAAACCACTGCATTAAAGACACGTAACGTGTATCCACAGGACATATGGCCTGTAATTGAAGAAGTGTCATGATGTTCTCTCCATTGGCAAAAGATTCCGGAATAGTCCCCCATTCGGATCTCCGGGAGGGGACTGCCAAGGGGGAGGTTGCCATGAGAAAAAGATTGAATAATCAACGAAAGGATAACGTTCTACGAGTCGGGGCGTGGAATGTCAGAAGCTTGAACGTGGTAGGGAAACTAGAAAATCTGAAAAGGGAAATGCAAAGGCTCAATCTAGATATAGTAGGGGTCAGTGAAGTGAAGTGGAAGGAAGACAAGGATTTCTGGTCAGATGAGTATCGGGTAATATCAACAGCAGCAGAAAATGGTATAACAGGTGTAGGATTCGTTATGAATAGGAAGGTAGGGCAGAGGGTGTGTTACTGTGAACAGTTCAGTGACCGGGTTGTTCTAATTAGAATCGACAGCAGACCAACACCGACAACGACAGTACAGGTACAGATTCCGACGTCGCAAGCTGAAGATGAACAGATAGAGAAAGTGTATGAGATTATCGAATGGGTAATGCAGTATGTAAAGGGGGACGAAAGTCTAATAGTCATGGGCGACTGGACTGCAGTTGTAGGGGAAGGAGTACAAGAAAAGGTTACAGGAGAATATGGGCTTGGGACAAGGAATGAAAGAGGAGAAAGACTAATTGAGTTCAGTAACAAGTTTCAGCTAGTAATAGCGAATACCCTGTTCAAGAATCACAAGAGGAGGAGGTATACTTGGAAAAGGCCGGGAGATACGGGAAGATTTAAATTAGATTACATCATGGTCAGACAGAGATTCCGAAATCAGATACTGGACTGTAAGGCTTACCCAGGAGCAGATACAGACTCAGATCATAATATAGTAGTGATGAAGAGTAGGCTGAAGTTCAAGACATTAGTCAGGAAGAATGAATACGTAAAGAAGTGGGATACGGAAGTACTAAGGAATGACGAGATACGTTTGAAGTTCGCTAACGCTATAGATACAGCAATAAGGAATATCGCAGTAGGTAGTACAGTTGAAGAGGAATGGACATCTGTAAAAAGGGCCATCACAGAAGTTGGGAAGGAAAACATAGGTACAAAGAAGGTAGCTGCGATGGAACCATGGGTAACAGAAGAAATACTTCAGTTGATTGATGAAAGCAGGAAGTACAAACATGTTCTGGGAAAATCAGGAATGCAGAAATACAAGTCGCTAAGGAAGGAAATAAATAGGAAGTGCAGGGAAGCTAAGGCGAAATGGCTGCAGGAAAAATGTTAAGACATCGATAAAGATATGATTGTCGGAAGGACAGACTCAGCATACAGGAAAGTCAAAACAACGTTTGGTGGCATTAAAAAAAGCAACGATGGTAACATTAAGAGTGCAACGGGAATTCCACTGTTAAATGCAGAGGAGAGAGCAGATAGGTGGAAATAACGCATTGAAAGCCTCTATGAGGGTGAAGATTTGTCTGATGTGATAGAAGAAGAAACAGGAGTTGATTTAGAAGAGATAGGGGATCCAGTATTAGAATCGGAATTTAAAAGAGCTTTGGAGGACTTGCGGTCAAATAAGGCAGGAAGGATAGATAACATTCAATCAGAATTTCTAAAATCATTGGGGGAAGTGGCAACAAAACGACTATTCACGTTGGTGTGTAGAATATATGACTATGGCGAAATACCATCTGACTTTCGGAAAAGCATCATCCACACAATTCCGAAGACGGCAAGAGCTGACAAGTGCGAGAATTATCGCACAATCAGCTTAACAGCTCATGCATCGAAGCTCCTTACAAGAATAATATACAGAAGAATGAAAAAGAAAATTGAGAATGCGCTAGGTGACGATCAGTTTGGCTTTTGGCTTTAGAAAAAGTAAAGGGACGAGAGAGACAATTCTGACGTTACGGCTAATAATGGAAGCAAGGCTAAAGAAAAATCAAGACACTTTCATAGGATTTGTCGACCTGGAAAAAGCGTTCGACAATATAAAATGGTGCAGCTGTTCGATATTCTGAAAAAAGTTGGCGTAAGCTATAGGGAGAGACGGGTCATATTCTATTTGTGCAACAACCAAGAGGGAATAATAAGAGTGGACGATCAAGAACGATGTGCTCGTATTAAGAAGCGTGTAAGACAAGGCTGTAGCCTTTCGCCCCTACTCTTCAATCTGTACATCGAGGAAGCAATGATAGAAATAAAAGAAAGGTTCAGGAGTGGAATTAAAATACAAGGTGAAAGGATATCAATGATACGATTCGCTGATGACATTGCTATCCTGAGTGAAAGTGAAGAAGAAATAAATGATCTGCTGAACGGAGTGAACAGTCTAATGAGTACACAGTATGGTTTGAGAGTAAATCGGAGAAAGACGAAGGTAATGAGAAGTAGTAGAAATGAGAACAGCGAGAAACTTAACATCAGGATTGATGGTCACGAAGTCAATGAAGTTAAGGAATTCTGCTACCTAGGCAGTAAAATAACCAATGATGGACGGAGCTAGGAGGACATTCTTCTGTATATTATTCTTGTAAGGAGCTTCGATGCATCAGCTGTTAAGCTGATTGTGCGATAATTCTCGCACTTGTCAGCTCTTGCCGTCTTCGGAATTGTGTGGATGATGCTTTTCCGAAAGTCAGATGGTATTTCGCCAAAGTCATATATTCTACACACCGACGTGAATAGTCGTTTTGTTGCCACTTCCCCCATTGATTTTAGAAATTCTGGTGGAATGTGATCCATCCCTTCTGCCTTATTTGACCGCAAGTCCTCCAAAGCTCTTTTAAACTACGATTCTAATACTGGATCCCCTATCTCTTCTAAATCGACTCCTGTTTCTTCTACTATCACATCAGACAAATCTTCACCCTCATAGAGGCTTTCAATGTATTCTTTCCACCTATCTGCTCTCTCCTCTGCATTTAACAGTGGAATTCTCGTTGAACTCTTAATGTTACAACCGTTGCGTTTTTTAATGTCACCAAAGGTTGTTTTGACTTTCCTGTATGCTGAGTCTGACCTTCCGACAATTATATCTTTATCCATGTCTTAACGTTTTTCCTGCAGCCATTTCGCCTTAGCTTCCTTGCACTTCCTATTTATTTCCTTCCTTAGCGACTTGTATTTCTGCATTCCTGATTTTCCCAGAACATGTTCGTACTTCCTGCTTTCATCAATCAACTGAAGTATTTCTTCTGTTACCCATGGTTTCTTCGCAGCTACCTTCTTTGTACCTATGTTTTCCATCCCAACTTCTGTGATGGCCCTTTTTAGAGATGTCCATTCCTCTTCAACTGTACTACCTACTGCGCTATTCCTTATTGCTGTATCTATAGCGTTAGAGAACTTCAAACGTATCTCGTCATTCCTTAGTACTTCCGTATCCCACTTCTTTGCGTATTCATACTTCCTGACTAATGTCTTGAACTTCAGCCTACTCTCCTTCACTAGTATATTATGATCTGAGTCTATATCTGCTCCTGGGTAAGCCTTACAGACCAGTATCTGATTTCGGAATCTCTGTCTGACCATGATGTAATCTAATTGAAATCTTCCCGTATCTCCCGGCCTTTTCCAAGTATACCTCCTCCACATGTGATTCTTGACAGGGTATTCGCTATTACTAGCTGAAACTTGTTGCAGAACTCAATTAGTCTTTCTCCTCTTTCATTCCTTGTCCCAAGCCCATATTCTCCTGTAACCTTTCCTTCTTCCCCAACAACTGCATTTCAGTCGCCCATGACTACTACATTTTCGTCCCCCTTTACATACTGCATTATCCTTTCAATATCCTCATACACTTTCTCTATCTGTTCATCTTCAGCTTGCGACGTCGGCATGTACACCTGAACTATCGTTGTCGGTGTTGGTCTGCTGTCGATTCTGATTAGAACAACCCGGTCACTGCACTGTTCACAGTAACACACCCTCTGCCCTACCTTCCTATTCATAACGAATCCTACACCTGTTATACCATTTTCTGCTGCTGTTGATATTACCCGATACTCATCTGACCAGAAATCCTTGTTTTCCTTCCACTTCACTTCACTGACCCCTACTATATGTAGATTGAGCCCTTGCATTTCCCTTTTCAGATTTTCTAGTTTCCCTACCACGTTCAAGCTTCTGACATTCCACGCCCCGACTCGTGGAACGTTATCCTGTCGTTGATTATTCAATTTTTTTCTCATGGTAACCTCCCCCTTGGCAGTCCCCTCCCCGAGATCCGAATGGGGGACTATTCCGGAATCTTTTGCCAAAGGAGAGAACATCATGACACTTCTTCAATTACAGGCCACATGTCCTGTGGATACACGTTACGTGTCTTTAGTGCAGTGTTTTCCATTGCCTTCTGCATCCTCATGTCGTTGATCATTGCTGATTCTTCCGCCTTTAGGGGCCATTTCCCACCCCTAGGACAAGAGAGTGTCCTGAACCTGTATCCGCACCTCCGCCCTCTTTGACAAGGCCGTTGGCAGAATGAGGCTGACTTCTTATGCCGGATGTCTTCGGCCGACAATGTTGATTATTTATCAAAATTTAGGCAGTGGCGGGGATCGAACCCGGGACCAAAGATGTTTTGATTATGAATCAAAGACGCTACCCCTTTTTTTTATCTTCATTTTGTTCGGTATCTTTCGTTTCAGCTGCTCGGGGCGGACGTCTTAAGACATCCGTTTAAGTTCTTTGTTCATCGACTAACTCAGTTTTTTATTACAGAGGGCAGCTAACCCTCTGACCGAACACGCTGAGCTACGTCCCTTAGACCACGGGCACTTTATCATAGGGCTACATTTTTTCGAAGTGACAGGTGCTTCCGTTCCTGTTACCTGTACCGTCACTGGTAAACGCCATGTGTCTTTTGCACAACCACGTCGTTCCAGCTCTCCAACGTCGTGGATGTGTGGATGGGATCATTGTTATGGAAGATGGCGCACCTCCGCACATTGCAAATCCAGTTAAGCAGCTGCTGAAGCGCCATTTTGGAAATGGTACAATTATCAGCGGCCATTACCCCACAGCTTGGCCGTCTTAATCACCTGATCATAATTCATGTGACATCTGGCTGTGGGGCTATCTGAAAGATGTTGTGTTCAGTATTCCGATTGCAAACATAGCTGCACTGAAGGCAAGGATTGCGCAGCACATTCTGAACGTGACCCCGAAAACACTTCGATCAGTTGTGGAACATGCTGTTTTTCGATTTCAGCTTTTTGCAGAAAATAGTGGACGGCATATTGAACATGATTTACGCCAGTCATACGGAAATTAATAATCCGATTTGATTTTGACTGATCCTTTTTGTGCGGTTTTTGTCCTCAGGACATTTAAAAACCAATTTTTCCCATCCGATGTGATATGACCTTGCCGTGATGTATAGGCTTACGTTATGTTAACAGTATCACACCTGTACACCGATGCACACTGAGTAGCACAGTTTGTTTAGCGTCAAACGTACACCTTAGGTATTGTTGTATGATTCATTTGTCATTTATAGTCGACCAATATTACATTATGATGCTTACAGCGCCATCTATTGCTACATTTTGTAACTATTTCTTTTTCTTCTGCCATACGTTTTCCCCCTTCAATGATAATACTCCGTTGCAATTTGACGTCATTCTAACCAGTGGTATTATTTCTACAGCGGTTTGAAAATTTAATTACAATAACCCTGTACATGCACTGACAAACAATGATTGTAGTTTCAGAAAACTTGTATGATCTATTGAAGACGAAGAGCTTCATAAATTGAGCGATTCTGTTACATGTTGGTCCACCTGCGGGCCTTATGCCAGCAGTTATTCGGCTTGGCATTGATTGTCAGAATTGTTGGATGTCCTCTTCAGGGATATCGTGCCAAATTCTGTCCAATTGGTAAGTTAGATTGTCCAAATCCCGAGCTGGTAGGAGTTCCCTACCCATAATGGTCTACACGGAGCGCAGAATACCGTCGACATAGCGCTAAGCTGCAAGGGTGCTACGGATGAAAATCAATAACATCGTGCTATGAAATGAAGTGACACCTCAGATCAACACTACTGGTTGTTTTGCCGTATGGCGGGCGACAGTCATGCTTGTAACCTATCGGTGTCTGAGGCGTCTCGAGACATGTTGTTGTAGTTGGCAGGAGAGCCAACACCGTGTTACTATAGGAGGCCCAAATGCACGCGTTTTAGCTCACGCAGGCTGGCGTGAGAAGGGAAGAACTATACTGACGTGATGTCTGGAAGATGACAAGGAATGAGCATTCAGAAAGCGGACGTAATTAGTTTCATACTTAACTTTAATCCATTAATGATGAACGTCGCTCTTGATGGTACATGAGTCACAATTTTATATGTTCACATAGTAATTACAGTAACTGAATATGGCGCCTTGCTAGGTCGTAGCAAATGACGTAGCTGAAGGCTTTGCTAACTGTCGTCTCGGCAAATGAGAGTGTATTTAGTCAGTGAACCATCGCTAGCATAGTCTGCTGTATGACTGGGGCAAGTGCTACGGAGTCTCTCTAGACTAGACCTGCCGTGTGGCGGCGCTCGGTCTGCAATCGCTGATAGTAGCGACACGCGGGTCCGACGTATACTAACGGACCGCGGCCGATTTAAAGGCTACCACCTAGCAAGTATGGTGTCTGGCGGTGACACCACACATGTCTTCAGTGGTCATGAGGACTCACGGGGTCGCTTCGAAGCAGGACTCATCAGTAATCACGAAAGCTCATTCTCTTGAATAAATCATCTAATTTTTCTGAATTTATGATAATTTGATTGTCCGTACATGTACACCACACCAACCGATATCCAGCCCATTCCGATAATTTTTTGAGTGTATTTTGTTTTTTAGACGAATGGTATCATAAAACATTTGCTCATTTTTTCCAATTTCCCAGGATATCTCATTTTCCAAGTTTTGTTAAGAAAGCATGGAGTAAAATCAATTTTTAAGCATTTATCTATGTTCTGTTATCGTTAAGAGTATACGTATCACGATAAAGCAGAGAAGATCACTTCATTCTGTGATTTGGTGCATGTTTTATTTTTTGTCGTGAATGAAACAAATCCAGAATTTCTAATGCCCTGAGAAGTGGAATTCTACTAACTTCTTCAGCTGGTGAACTTTTATGTTACATTCGTTAAAGAGCAATTCGATCGCAGTCACAGGAAGTCCTTCTGTTCCAAAGTGCTGATCTGGGTCCAGCGGTTAAACGGCTCTCAAATGTGGATTTTCTTCGACATTATCAAGACAGGCGCAGCCACAGAGCAGTCGATTTTCGCCGATGTCATCCAAAATAAAAAAATCCGAAGAACAAAATCTGCTCAACAACTTATTGACTTGACCAGTAACGGGAGCTCGTCTGCAAAGTGGACCACGACCGAAGGCTTTTACCTGTTAAGTACTAGCGAGAGCAGAACGAACAGCAGTCTTCTACAGATTTGCAACAACTCTGAGGCACTATTGTTCAGGGATTTACAAACTAACTTTCCCAGAAAAATTTTTCTCAAAGTCTCCTGAGTTTAGTGCTTGATCAGAAGGAAGCCATTTCCACAGTTAAATATCACAACAATGATAGTTTTTATGTATGAAATGGCTCGGCCTTTGAAGGATGAACTTTTTGACACTTTACTCACGTTGGTAGCAGCAGCTGTTTGTGAAGTATTTCAGTTTTCCCTCAGACTACAATCTTCAATCTTTTTATAAATTATCCTGATTTCGTTTTTCGTCTTTTTTTTTACGTTGGTCAGTTCTGTACACCATTTGACCATTTCTCAGTCTTCGTTTGACTATGAAAACTTGGATAAAAATTTTCCTGTAAAAAGTAGTTAATTTTTTCTTAATTATTTGCGTTGATTTCAACCAGTTCAACCCGTTGTTTTTCAAAACACGATCTCATGCTGTTCAATTTGATAAGCCCATTTCTCACTCTTCATTCGGCTACGAAAATTCGGAGAAGAATCCATAGTCCAAATAGTTCTCACAAAACTAATTCAGGTTTTTTATTTACAATAATTACTTTCAACGAAATTTAATATTACATTTTCAAACTTAATCTCAAGCTGGTCAGTTTGATACCTAATTTTTATCCATATGCCGCTCTTAGTTTGGTTCTGAAAACTCGGACAAAATTTTCCCTGAAATAATTATTTCATTTCTACCTAATCACTCTATTTTCAAGCATTTAAACTCTTTTTTGCAAAATTGCGCAATAACCCACTTTCTAATTTTCAGTTAGTGATACTTTCGCCACACTTAACATTTGACCAGTAAGAATGTGCAAAAACAACCCAGACAGTGAATATAATTTTTGTGATGTAAGCGACGCTGAGAACAAACAGAGAAACTCGCCGCCTTGTTTACCCGTGATGGCTCTACCCAAGGATTGTAGAATACACGATAATCGCGAGGTGTATACGCAATAGCCACTGACGTCAGAGTGAACCCTATCAGCCATCTGCAGCCCGCTCTTGCCATAACTTACTTTGGTTTAATTGCGTTTACGGGTAAAAACATGATTCTTTACGCCAATGTGATTTTTTTTTTTTTTTTTTTTTTTTGTAACTGGCAATTGAGTGCAGAGGTAGGCCGTAATTATCAGTGTACTTGGGATTTTTTAAAGTAAGTTACAATTTGAGAAATAATGGTTTTCTGTGCAGTCGCCAATTGTATTAATCATTAGAAGGTATTAAGTTTCACATATTTCCTAACAGAAATGAGACGAAATGAAAATGAATAAATTTTTGCAAATGTGGAGACTCGTTTTCAGTTGAAACTGCTTGTGTCTCCTGGATAGATTTTTCTGATTTGGATTGTGGAAGGAATTTGACAAGTGAACTGTTTAGCATTTCTTTGAAACGTAGATTGAAGACTGATGCTGTTCCGACTTTCTATCTACTATCCTCCTATGCTGGTTCAGTGTGTAGAACTGAGACCTATAGTAAGAAATATATTCTGGTATAAAAACGAAGCCATCGTAAAGAAGATATTAACAAGTAACAATATTATCAACTAACAGAAGAACTAATGCTCGAAGAAACATTAACCGTGAGTATCAATGCAGCTATGAAGGCGACAATCCATGCTTACGTCAACAATTAGAAATTATGGAAACAGAAATAAAAGGTTTTAGGCAAAACAATGCAGATTTACAGGATCGTGTCTCAGGATGTAACGCTAATACAGTCAAAGAATTTGAAATGACATTATAATGGGTTTCTCCGTACTACGGGTCTATGTGGTCTAAGTATCAGAAAAAAAGCAGTGCTCTCCCACTTGGTGAATGAGGTTGACGTCCATCGGAGGCAATATACTACCATTTCACCGGCCACAAGAAAAGGCTAATTATTATAAAGCATAATAATTATAGTACACTAAAACATGGAAAATCTTGATTACATTCCTACCCGCATATGAGCCAAGACGTGTGTGCTTTAATGCAATGCAACGTGGCAAGAGGGTTCACAGCTCAGAGGCCTCCTGCATGTGACCACTAATGTGCATTTTAGTACCCCTGTAGATGCCATTTACATGCAAGCGTGATGTGACTGCCAACCAATCAAAAGACATCCATGGGCTGCTCAAGGCCACCACAGCAGTGGCGATGACATCCAGTCACTCCAAAGAGGTGGAGGTAATAAACGAAACCTTCTATCCACAATTGAGGTATCAATTCGTTCGAAGATATATTATCCGAAGTCACTTCCTGTCGCACTGTGTAATGCAGCCGAAGAGGAACACTCGGAATTTTGTATACAGCGCGATGAAACATTTGTTGAAGTAAGAGGTAATGTCACGTTTGTTTTACCGCCCAGCTTCCAAGTTTTGTCCAGTAGGCAAACACACACACACACACACACACACACACACACACACACACACACACACACCACATGCGCTAGCGCCACACATACAGCCCTTTGAGGTCCACGCACGTGCCGCCAGCTACAGCTACACCGTCCTCCACTCTTTCCCAGATAATCCACCGCCACTTCCCTCATCCGTGCCTTTACTGCCAGCGCGAGTGTGTGTGCGCGCACGTGAGTTACCTTGGACGCTCTCCGCCAGTGTTTCTCCTAGCGCCAAGAGCAGGGGAAGGTAGACAATGCCCGGGCGGAGTAAAACAGAGCCAGCTGCTTCCGTTCCCCAGCCGCGAGGGAAGAGCAGCAGAAAAGGAAGTGGCGAGAGGACCGAAGCCCGGCGTGGGAGGCGGCGGGCAGAGGCATCGGCTGGAAACAGTCGCAGCGCGCCAGTGGTCCGGGGTATGGGGACTGCAGCAGACGGCGCGACCCGCCGCACCCCTAACTGTCGCTTTTATCTGTTATGAATGTCTCGCCGCAGCTGATGGTATCAGTGGCCAGGATGCCGAAACGGCAAGTACTATTCTCAAAGAAAACGCTGCTCCACAATCCTTTAGCTATCGTTCATTCACTCATAACAGCCACGTCAACTCGAAGTAGATGTTGCCGGAACGAATTTGTTCTCGAAGGGCGAATGAAAACTGTTAAACCAAGACATAAAGGCAAAGTGGTAGGAATCGTGATGGAATGTGAGTTTTTACTAAAAATTTCCATCAAATAAGTTTTATTTGCAAATTTTTCAGATGCAGTGTGCAACAAGGACAGTAAGAAAATACACAGTTAAAAAAAATACACAACCTTTAATAATCCTCCTTCAATTAAAAACATAGGATCATTACATCTTCAATAAACTCGATTAAGTACTATTTGTAATTAAATACATTTACTATAAAATTACTCTGGATTACTGTAAGATCTGTACTCATGAGGGTGGTGCCAGAAAAGTTTTTAATTTATGTTACTTGTATCCATCGAAAGAGTCTGTGGTCGAAATACTACAAGGGTTTACTAACGGCAGACGGCCTCGAAAATTTCTTAATAAGCAAGACACTTTAAATTTTCAATGTAGCACCTTTGAATGTATCAGGAAAACAGTACTGAAGACTTTCACCAAGACACTAAAAGTGCCAGAACAATCTTAAGAATAGAGAATAGTACATGCGATAGAATAAAACAAATCTTGAAACGTTTTTCTAGTAATTGAAATTAATACACAGTTAGAAATTTTGATTACAATGAAGCAACAATTTTGGTCTGACCTAAGACATCGTCAGCCCAATTTACCGTTCTAACAACTGTTTACAAATTCACATCCTTTCGCTTAATCATCTTTTGGACAGAATAATTTTTAATCACAGCCCACCGGCCGGCAGACAGCCTCGAAAATTTCTTAATAAGCAAGACACTTTAAATTTTCAATGTAGCACCTTTGAATGTATCAGGAAAACAGTACTGAAGACTTTCACCAAGACACTAAAAGTGCCAGAACAATCTTAAGAATAGAGAATAGTACATGCGATAGAAATAAAACAAATCTTGAAACGTTTTTCTAGTAATTGAAATTAATACACAGTTAGAAATTTTGATTACAATGAAGCAACAATTTTGGTCTGACCTAAGACATCGTCAGCCCAATTTACCGTTCTAACCACTGTTTACAAATTCACATCCTTTCGCTTAATCATCTTTTGGACAGAATAATTTTTAATCACAGCCCACCGGCCGGCAGACAGCCTCGAAAATTTCTTAATAAGCAAGACACTTTAAATTTTCAATGTAGCACCTTTGAATGTATCAGGAAAACAGTACTGAAGACTTTCACCAAGACACTAAAAGTGCCAGAACAATCTTAAGAATAGAGAATAGTACATGCGATAGAAATAAAACAAATCTTGAAACGTTTTTCTAGTAATTGAAATTAATACACAGTTAGAAATTTTGATTACAATGAAGCAACAATTTTGGTCTGACCTAAGACATCGTCAGCCCAATTTACCGTTCTAACAACTGTTTACAAATTCACATCCTTTCGCTTAATCATCTTTCGGACAGAATAATTTTTAATCACAGCCCACCGGCCAAGTAAGTACATAGTGACAAACGACATTAAATATAGCGAACTCAGAACTTTTAAAGACGCTGTCTTATATTCCATGGTAGCTTTACTGACATACAAAACAATATGCCTGATCACTGGCCGAGGCTAGACTATAAGCAGTTCTGAAAATATATGGGAAATGGCTCTTGAAATTTACGACCTGACCAGAAATTTTAATGCTGCGAACAGTACAAATGACTCAATATTACAATTACTGTCCCACAATCATTATTATTACGTCCTTTTACCCTAATGAAAGTTTATTAAATTTGCTTAAATTTGACATGTGGCAGTATTGTCAAGCGGGGTCAGGGATTTTCTCTGCCTCGTGATGACTGGGTGTTGTGTGATGTCCTTAGGTTAGTTAGGTTTAAGTAGTTCTAAGTTCTAGGGGACTGATGACCACAGATGTTAAGTCCCATAGTGCTCAGAGCCATTTAAACCATTTAAGTATTGTCAAGAACCACGAACAATTATATAACAATTCTACAATACTTTCTGTGTATGGACCAGTTACGTGGCAATACGAGGCTAATTTTCCAGTTAATTTGCCGGCAAGGACTCCGCTGGTTCCATTAAAAAATCATACAACACAATTATGCGCCACGTGGGTCTGAAACACAGAATTATATTTTAACATGCACAGCACATGAAAAAAAATCAGCAAATAACACAGACAGGCAAACTTAAACAAAAATATGTTAATCTCTCATTAAAAGCTGCAACTGAATACCAGCGAGATTGGCTAATCGTATGGTTGCAGGTATTTTACCAATAATAATAATAATAATAATAATAATAGTAAAAATAATTATCATATAATACAGGTGCTTATCACTAGTACAGAACTTAGGCGTTATGAGACAAAACGGGTGAGCAGCAGTTACCACTTAACGAACAACGTCTGGAAAACTTGAAGCCCACACAAGAAGAATTCCGAAGCTGAAAAAAGAAATTGCCAGCCATTACTGTCCGTTATTCTTCAGTACTTCCTTTCAGCATTCACATTCTTATGAAGCTCTGCGCAGCACCGTATTACAGAATGGGGACTAAACGGTAGGTCGGGCGACTGATAACACACACACCGCCCATTCAGTTATGGCCACAGGCCTACTGCTGATGTGAAGGACAGCCGAGGTCCGAACACCACACTCGTGATGCCTCGTCCAGACGACACCATACTGCCGATACTGTTGATACCCATTCCTGAGAGGCCCTGTCTCCTAGGAATCAGAGAGCTCATTCCTACAGGAGCGGCCAGATTACACAAGCTCAGAAGGACCGATACTAGATGACAAGTCGCCAGGTTTGACGGCGGACGGTAGAAAGTACTGGTCCATATGTTACGATACAGCTGACGGCAGCACTGCTATACAACTCTCTTCCAACTTTATTTTGTTTCCCACGGCAGCAGCAGCCCAGAAACGATGAAGAATGGCTGGAAGGCTTACATTTCATTCCAAAGACTGACGTTCTACTATCAGCATGCATATCTTTTGTGTTGAATTATCGCAATTCGGGGAGATCCACGGTACGGTTTAGAGATGGATTCGCTGAAGTTCCGTCTAGAATATCGTCTAGAGTTATATCTGCCAGCTGGATCTACAGGTCCATAGGAGGGTCTGGAGGCCTTCTACGACAGATAAACACAACACATACACAAAATGGCGCAATAAGTCTAGCTGTTTGTAACTGGGTTGCATCTACAACCAAAGGTAGAATGTATGATCGGAAGTGATGTCATGATCGAGTGGCCTTGAATATTTAGAGTCATATAAGGACTTCTGAAAGCATGTCGGTCTCTATAATGGCAGATGTCTCGGATGAGGAGGTACCTCAGTGAATGTAGATCTGTGATGAGTCAAATGTTATTTTTGAAAATGTTTTTTAATGTTACTAGCAACCTGCACTGAATATAGAAGTGTCTGAATTCGCTCCTAAACAACAGTTATGTATTTCAACGGGTGATTTGCGAGATGCTGAGGAAGCTCACCCTATGTATGGAACATATGAGGCAAGGCCGGCATCCTTCAACGGCTCGTCATTAGTTGTTAAGCAGAGTGGGAAGAAGTGTACAATCCAAGAGATAAACGTGCTGTGTGGTTTTCCAAGTGTTTGTTTGTGATTCTAACGAAGTATAAAATTCTCATATCTAATATTTGTTAGAAGAAAGACGCTATGGTTATGGCCGAGAATGTGTCAAATCTTCTGATAGCGGACAAAGTTGTTATCCTGAAAGCATCATCGGAACGGTGTGTGACTTAAGGCCTTCGACAATGGCTACCAGTGTAAAATTTACTTCCACGAAGAAATGGGAGTGCTGTTCCTTCCATGCCAAGGTGCTGCTGGAGTTAAAAAATGGTTCAAATGGCTCTGAGCACTATGGGACTTAACTTCTGAGGTCATCAGTCCCCTAGAACTTTGAACTACTTAAACCTAACTAACCTAAGGACTTCACACACATCCATGCCCGAGGCAGGATTCGAACCTGCGACCGGAGTGGCCGCGCGGTTCCAGACTGTAGCGCCTAGAACAGCTCGACCACTCCAGCCGCCTGCTGGAGATAAATGTTTACCTCGACTTTCCTCATGTTGGGTGATTGACACCTAGTATTGGTTATGAAGAGTAGAATAAAACTGAAGAAACTGCAAAAAGGTAGGAATTTAAGAGGATGGGATCCGGAAAACTGAAAGAACTAGAAGTTGTAGAGAGTTTCAGAGGAAGCTTTAGGGAATAATTAACAAGAACAGGGGAAAGGAATGTAGTAGAAGAGGACTTAGTAGATGTGGAATGAGTAGATAAAATAAAGAAGGCAGCAGAAGATCAAGTAGGTAAAAAGATGAGGGCTAGTAGAGACCCTTGGGTAAGTTAAGGGATAATGAATTTAATTGATAAAAGGAGGAAGTAGAAAAATGCAAAAATGGAGCAGGCGAAAAGAAATACAAACGTCTAAAAAATGAGACTGCCAGGAAGCGCAAAATAGCTAAGCAGGAATGGCCAGACAACGAATGTAAGGATGTACTCGTAGAAACACTTACCACCAGGTCTAAGTTAGATGCCGCCTACAGAAAAATTAAAGAGACATTTGGAGAAACGAGAAGTCTTAAATGAATAAGGGAAAACAGAAAACTGGAAAGAGTATTTAGAAGGTCTATACAACGAAGATCAGAGCAAAACTATGTAAAGGGAAGACGACGTAGATGAAGACGAGATGGAAAATATAATACTGCGTCAAGAATTTGACTGACCACTGAAAGACCTAATTCGACACAAGGCTTTTGGAGTAGCCAACACTCCGTTAGAACTACTGATAGCCTTGGGGGATAACCGGCCATGAGATGAATGAATGACACAGGCAAAATACACTCAGACTTCAAGAAAAATATAATAATTCCAATTCCGAAGAAAACTGGTACTGACAGGTGTGAAAATCACTAACTATTTGTTTATTAAGTCACCGTTGCCAAATACTAACATTACTTGTTAACGGATGAATGGAAAACTGGTAAAAGCCGACTTCGAGGAAGATTAATTCGGATTCCCGAGAAATGTAGGAACATGCGAGGAATACTGACTTGTCATAGAAGATATGTTAATGAAAGGGAATCATCCTTTTATGGTATTTGTAGACTTAGAGAAACCATTTCACCAAGTTGACTAGGATACTCTCTTTGAAATTCTAAATCAGTCAGGGGAAAATACAAGGAGCGTAAGGCTCCTTAAAACATGTACAGGAACAAGATGACTGTTGTAAGAATTGAGGGTCTTAAAAGTGAACCAGTGGGTGAGAAGAGAGTGAGACAGGGTTGTAGCCTATCGCCGATGTTATTCAGTCTATGTGTTGAGCAAGCAGTAAAGGAAACAAAACAAAAATTTGGAGTGGGAATTAAAGTCTAGGGAGAAGAAATAAAATCTTTGATGTTTTCCTATGACATTGAGATTCTGCCATTGGCAGCAAAGGATGTAGAAAAGCACTTGAACGGAATGGACAGTGTCTTGAAAGGGGGGTATAAGATGAACAGCAACAAGAACGAAACGAGGTTAATGGAATGTAGTCGAAATAAATCAGGTGATGCTGAGGGGATTAGATTAGGAAATGAACACATAAAGTAGTAGATGAGTTTTGGTGTTTGGGCAGCAAAATAACAGATGATGGTCGAAGTGGAGAGGATACAAAATGTAGACTGGCAATATCAAGAAAAGAATTTGTGAAGAAGAGAAATTTGTTAACATGGAGGAGAGATTTAAGCGTCAGGATGTCTTTTCTGTAGGGTAGCCATGTATGGAAGTGAAACATGGAAGATAAATAGTTTGGACAAGAAGATAACAGAAGATTTCGAAATGTGGTGCTACAGGAGAATGCTGAAGATTAGATTGGTATATCACGTAACTAATGATGGGGTACTGAATAGAATTGAGGAGAAGAGGAATTTGTGGCACAACTTGACTAGAAGATGGGATCTGTTGGTAGGACACATTCTGAGACATGAAGGGATCACAAATATAGTACTGCAGGGAAGCTTTGACGGTAGAAATTGTAGAAGGAGACCACGGATAAATACAGTAAGCAGATTCAGTAGGATGTAAGTTGCACTAGTTATTCGGAGATGAAGGGGCTTGCACAGGAGACAGTAGCATGGAAAGCTGAATGAAACGAGTCTCAGGACTGAAGACCACAACAACAACAACAATTTTTTGTGGACCAAACAACAACAACAGTTAATGTCTGAGACATCGTTTTCAAGATTTCGTTTACCACTACTGATGAGACATTCATTGATAGCTTAAAGTCCTTGTTTTCGTTAAAAACTTGTAAGTAGGCTGTTTAGGTTTTTTTATTGGTAACGCCACGTAGCGCTCTGTATGAAAATCACTGGCTGTGCTGTGTGCAGTCTGTGGCTGGTTTGCATTGTTGTTTGCTATTGTAGTGTTGGGCAGCTGGATGTGAACAGTGCGTAGCGTTGCGCAGTTGGAGGTAAGCCGCCAGCAGTGGTGGATGTGGGGAGATAGATGGCGGAGTTTTGAGGGCGGATGATCTGGACGTGTGTCCATCAGAGACAGTAAATATGTAAGACTGGATGTCATGAACTGCTGTATATTATGAACTTTCAACACTATTAAGGTAAATACATTGTTTGTTCTGTATCAAAATCTTTCATTTGCTAACTATGCCTTTCAGTAGTTAGTGCCTTCAGTAGTTTGAATCTTTTATTTATCTGGCAGTAGTGGCGCTCACTGTATTTCAGTAGTTCGAGTAACGAAGACTTTTGTGAGGTAAGTGATTTGTGAAACGTATAGGTTAATGTTAGTCAGGGCCATTCTCTTGTAGGGATTATTAAGTCAGATTGCGTTGCGCTAAAAATATTGTGTGTCAGTTTAAGCACAGTCGTCTATAATTTTTCTAAGGGGACGTTGCATATGTCGAACCTCAGCCGAGGATACCTCACTGGAATCTTCTGATTTTTTCTTCTAGATTGTGTAAATAGTGTAGCTTTTGTTTATTGCTAGCGCGTAATTGTAGAGAGAATCTCCTTTGTAGTTGCAGTCTTTCATTGTTGTACAGTAAAACAGTCGTGGCATGCATGTAGATTTCCACCAAGTATTTCACAGCTGAGCTTGCGATTCACTAGATATTATTTTCAGTGTTATGTTCATGTGTTTTCTTAATTTTGCTCTTCAAATTGTGCTTTTCTGTGTCATCGTGTGAAGTATTGTGATAATTATGGCGTGTGAAAAACGTAATACTAGGCTGCAAAGTAAACTGAGAAATGACAGTGAAGACGAAAGCAGTGTGTTAGCACCACCGTATAATGAATTAACTAATGTTCAACATAGTAATTTGGTAATTGTGCATAGAGGAATGGAGCGGGCTGCAAATAATTGTGTAGACAGTGAAACAATTAGTGAACAGGGAAGCATTATCGATCGATCGGTCGGCAACATCTCGCCTCAGGATTCCGAAATGACAGGACACAATCTTGCAAATACTGTAGATTCAGGCTTTACATCCTCTCCGTTTTCTCAAATAAGTCCAGACATATTTTCTGCTTGTCAAAATGTGAATGTTGCCGGTGGAAATTCACTGCCGAAAAACACTGAGGAACATGTTTCAGACACCAGTGCATCGTTATTACAATTAATACAACAAATGGGACAAAAGCTTCATAAGTTAGACACAATGGAACAAAATCTTCTAAAGTTAGACACCACCCTTGAACAAACACATGAAGATTTAACTACTGAGTTACATAACATCGAATCGAACTGTCAAAAAGTCTGTAATGATGTAAAAACACAAATTTGTGAGCAGTTTCAACCTATTTCTTTTGGCCATGAAAATGCATTACAGAATCACAAACCAGCCATAAAAGAACTGCAAACTATTGTTCAAGAAAATCACGAGACGTTACGGGCTAAAATTGACTCAGTAGCATCCACCGATTAGGTAACGCTGCTTGCAAAAACTCAGTAAAACTTAAAGGACACAGTAGATACTCTGAAATGTGGTTCAAAAAGTTGCATGGAGGAAATTAGTTCATTATCAGAGAAAGTAGTCAAGCTTTCGGATCAGCTAAATAATTTATCTACGAAGGTAGATGATAATCTGAATGACACAAGACCGGTAGTCTGTAATGATACAGAAGAGTACGAACAAATTAGGAAATTCAAACAAAATCAGAATCAAATTAATACGCAACACCAAAGAGAAATTCGGGAAGTACAAGATCAGTTGACACAGGTAATACAAGAATTACATATTTCAGAGCACACTCGCGCTCAAATACGGGCAGAGGGACATAGAAATACGGAACAGCCACAAAATAATAACACAGGGCACTTCAGAAATTATGAAAGAAATTGGCAAGGCGCACTAAATTTTGAGATTGAACCGCCGAATCGAAGTAACAATGACCGATAAGCGACTCACCGACATGATGATTTTGACTATAAGCTGTTCATTACTACACGTAAATTCAAAACATTTAAGAATTCTGGCAACGACATTCATCCACAAGAATGGCTCCATCAATTCTCTCATTGTTTTCCTTCCAACTGGTCATTAGAGCACAGGTTAGAATTTATGTGTGGCTACTTAGAAAATGAACCAGCTGTAAGAATGCGATCGGTCATTCACGATTGTCACAGTAAAGGAGAATTTTATCATGCCTTCCTCTCAGCATATTGGTCTCAAGCTACACGAGACCGAGTAAAACATAGCATCATAATGATGAAACATTTCGAACAATCGGAATTTTCTGGTCTTGTCAAATATTTCGAAGACATGTTACATAAGAATCAGTATCTTTCAAACCCATACAGCCCCTCAGAACTCATCCGCATTTCCTTAATCAAATTGCCCGAACATTTACGACATATTATTTTGGCAGGACGTTGCAAAGACGACATTGAAGCTTTTCAGGGCCTGTTACAAGAACTGGAAATTGACACTGACAATCGCGAGACGCGAAAACAAGAACACAACAATTACAGGTCACATCCGCCACAATTCCGCGATGAAAGAAATAATAACTGGGCACGACAAGGCTATTCTTACAACGTAAATCGTGACCAAAACAGACACCACCCGTATGACAACCGTTGGCAGAGTAGTAATAATTACCGGGAAAGGTCACCTCTCCGCGGTAATGACTATCGCAGAGACAATCAGCTGGCTATGTTGGCCGTGCGGTTCTAGGCGCTGCAGTCCGGAACCGCGGGACTGCTACGGTCGCAGGTTCGAATCCTGCCTCCGGCATGGATGTTTGTGATGTCCTTAGGTTAGTTAGGTTTAAGTAGTTCTAAGTTCTAGGGGACTGATGACCTAAGAAGTTAAGTCCCATAGTGCTCAGAACCACAGAGACAATCAGAGAAAGCCGGCCGAAGTGGCCGTGCGGTTAAAGGCGCTGCAGTCTGGAACCGCAAGACCGCTACGGTCGCAGGTTCGAATCCTGCCTCGGGCATGGATGTTTTTGATGTCTTTAGGTTAGTTAGGTTTAACTAGTTCTAAGTTCTAGGGGACTAATGACCTCAGCAGTTGAGTCCCATAGTGCTCCGAGCCATTGAATTGAACAATCAGAGAGGCAGACAATATGGGAACCAAAATAATTGTTATCAAGGAGGACGGAATAACGTCAGACGCAATGGACCACCGCGCAGTTACGACTCCGGGAGAAATTCTCCACCACATGACCGAGAAAAAAGAAACGATGTAAAATACCGACAAAACGACAGACCTGAATTTCATCAGAACTGGCGGGATTCAAACAGGGCAGGACCCTCTCGGCAAGGTGAATTTGTAGAAGTTAGATCTCCAAATCCCAAAAGCGACGCGCGCCAACAAAGAGACAATAGGCAATGACTTACACCGTTGGCAGCCACAAAACGTACTTATGAAGCTGACGACGTAGCTGCCGTGGCTAATAATTACGTAAAAATAGAAGACATTAGGTACATCTTACTCCAGGAACACGACGTAAAACATAACAACATTGCATATCTTGTGATTCACATTACAGTAAATAACATAAAATTTACTGGAGTACTTAACTCTGGCAGTCCCATTTCAGTAATTAGTGAAACAGCCTTTAGCAAATGCAACAAATCGAACGATTGCCCCACACTTCCGTTACGTAAGATTAAACTACAAGGTGCAATCGTTGGAAAAAGTGTAGATGTACGCCAACAAACCAACTTAGAATTATTTTTCAAAGCCACAGCTCCTCTATGAACTTTCTTATTGTTCCATTATTGTCGACGGAAATTATATTGGGAGTAGACTTTTTGCATGAATATAAAGCAATCTTAAACTTTCACGATGCTGAAATAAGTTTGGAGAAAGAAGGTAAGTCAATAGCTTTGAAATTTGAAGATTGGCTCTCAAACCATGACGAGGAAATTAATCGGCTTTATCTCCTGTTAGACAACAGTTCTGAATTTTCGACGGAACTTGACACTAACAATCACTCTGCAAGTACTGACAGGGATGATATCGACGGCGTATTTGATACTAATGAGTTAATTCAGAATAAAATTCAAACAATTGAGAATTGTAATGACACTGATAGGTAGGACCTTTTTGAGCTTTTACAAGCACATTCCACAGTTTTTACTCACAAAACAGGAACAATCAAGGGATTTCAATACCAATTTCGTGTTCGTGAGCATACTAAATTTGGTGTTAGACCATACGTAATTCCGGCACATTATAGGGACCGTGTTAGAACAGAAATACAATCTATGCTTGACGAGGGCATTATTGAGCCTGCAGTAAGCTCATACAACAATACATTACATGTTATTGAGAAGAAAAATGGATCGATCAGGCTTGTCTTAGATTCGAGACAAATCAATACTATCATCATTCCTGAAACAGACAGGCCGTAAACGTTGGAAGAACTTCTTCAAAATTTTAATGGTGTAAAAGTGTTGTCATCCATTGATCTCAGATACAGCTTTTTTCAGATCGAACTTCATCCAGAATGTAGAACATACACAGATTTCCTTTGTTTCGGCGTTTGTTATCAGTTTCGGAAACTTCCTTTTGGTTTGAACATTTCTTCGGCAGCATTCATTCGCGGGCTAAATTCCATATTACCTGAGTTCTTAAAACGTCACATCACCTTATATGTGGACGATATTCTAATAGCAGAAGCTTCATGGAAACAACATAATCGCATCCTCAACAGTTTGTTACGTATTTTTGCAGAATCTGTAATTACAGTTAACTTGGAAAAGTCGGAATTCGGTAGGTCAAAGGTGAGGTTTTTGGGACATATTATTTCTTCTGAATGCATTCAGCCGCATCCTGAAAAGTTAGAAACAATCAGAGCCATTCCAGTTCCATCCACAAAACAACAAGTCCGCAGTTTTCTAGTTCTCGTAAATTTTTACCGTCGTTTTCTGAATATGCAAATTTTAGTTACACCTAAACTTATTTCTGTCACTGGAAAAAATACTATTTGGAACTGGGACGAACAAGCACAGTTGGAATTCATTTCTTTGAAAGAATCGCTACTTAACGCGCCAATACTAGCTTATCCAGATCTGTCACATGATTTCTGCCTTAGCACGGATTCTTTTTAAGTCGGTCTTGGTGCCCATTTATTTCAAGAAGCCATAGAAAATGACACTGTTGTTCAGAAAACCATTGCTTTTGCTAGCCGAGTGCTAACAAAATCTGAAAAAATTATTACGTTACTGAAATAGAAGCTTTGGCTATCGTTTGGGCATTTAACACATTCCGTTTCTTTCTTTCTGGTAAGCACGTAAAAGTATACAGTGATCATCGTGCATTACAATTTCTAATATCTTCAAAATTAAATCATGACAGGTTAAAACGTTGGGCATTGTTTCTGCGAGAATTCCACTTCACAATAGTCTACATTCCCGGCAAGGAGAAGATTGTTGCGGACGCACTGTCACGCGCACCGGCTGGGCTTAAGAAAAGTAACACAGAAGGTAACCTCGAGAAAAATTTCAGTTTTCTTTGCATTCAGAAAGTCGCCTTTGAAAACTTCATCACCACATCTTTAAAAGACATTGCTCGTGAACAAGATAAAGATCCAATTTGTAAAGATATCAAAAGCAAATGGCATGAAAAGACACACACGCAGATTCGGCATTATTATCTGGTTAGAAACAACATACTGTTCAAACGCTGCACTGTTGATAACAAGCTATGTGTACTTTGCTTTCCTGACGATTTTGTTAATAAGCTCATATGGTACATTCATTTCAGCTATGCACATTTTGGTCCACGAAAATGTTATCATTTTCTTCGGACGACTTGTTATTTTAACAATATGGAAAAGAGAATTCGAAGAGTCTTGTCTATTTGTAAATTTTGTCAAAAAGCTAAACCATCTACTATCTCACATCGTGCTCCGTTCTTTCATATCATTCCTTCTAAATTAAAAGAATTTGCTGCTGTTGATCTCTTGGGACCCCTTGTCAGAACATCGAATGGATTTTCGTACGTTCTAGTCGCTGTTGAACTTACTTCAAAATTTGTTTCTTGCACACCGTTACGTAAAGGCACTGGACGGTCTGTATCCAACGCCTTTGTTAAAAATTTCTTACGTGAAGTTAGTAAAGTCATTTCAGATAAAGGACCGAAATTTATATCCACTGTTTGGTCACGCATGCTCGGAACCGTAAAATGAAACCTGTTTTTATTTCATTGTACTCACCACATTGTAATCCGTCTGAACGGATTATGAGAGAAATCAATAAGCTTTGCAGACTTTATTGTCACAGAAGGCATCAGCATTGGGCCAGATATTTGCACTTATTTCAAAACGTGCTGAGTGAAATGCCTTATGACTCCACTGCTTTACCAGCTATTCTAGTACTGAAGAATGAAAAACCACCGAACAGAATCAGAGAGCTTGTACCTTTCCCGAAGACACGTAAACTTCGACACAGAGACATAATTGATTCGGCTATTAAAAATATAAAATCTGCAGCAGACAAAAGGAGAGAACTACACGGTAAAGCATATGCAAAGAAATTATACATTGCTCAGAAAGTTCTCATTAAAGCTCATTCATTGTCACATAAGAAGAAGCACTTGAATCTCAAATTCTTTCTGATTTACAATGGACCTTACAGAATCCGACGTACACCACATGATAATTGCGTTGAAGTTGAAACTCTGCGTACTAGGAAGAGTAAAGGATTGCACCACATTTACATGTAAAACCGTTTATTGAAACATAATCTGCTTTTTGACTTAGTCTTTGCCATAAAATTTTTCACTTCACGCTACTAGTACGCGTTGTCACACTTAGAAAATGTTATCATGCAACAATGTTTTGAAGTTAACTATCCAGTCTAGAACCAGGGTACATATTTAGACAGTAATTACCACTGCATTGTGATAGTGAACAGAGGAAACAGTGTTACTGTGTATGTACATTCTTGCTTGTTAGTTGCACGATTACATAACGACTATAAGGCTTACATACTTAGAACATATACTGCTAATGAGATTTTTATGCAACATCTTGGTTTACTTGAAAAGACATTCCTTATTTGGTTCCTGTGAGATTAAAGACGACTTAGTATTTGGTTTCTTTGACAGCTACACGATTATTCCACGATGCTACTAATGTTTGACGCAATTTGCATTGTTGCTTTTGTGCTGTATCTGCTTTTTATCAGCACAGTTTTTCTGAATTCTTCTGGAAAGTAAAACATGTTTCAGTTGTAACTTTTGTGGTATAGCTACAATCAGATAGCTTTTTTTGTAGCGCAACCATACGTTACAGTGTAGTACTTCCTTGATCACGGTAATGTACGTAATAACTATGATATCTATATGCATAGCGTTTCACTTTTATTTATGATTAGGTATGTACATTGACTTCTGCAGAACTTAGATTTCAGAGGACGATAACTACGACACTTGCACAGAATTATCTTACAGCGCTAAAGGACACATATTTGAGTGATTAATTTTGTACTTAAAACATTTATTTTTAAAGATTTTTGAATTACAATGATACAAAAGTTTTCAACGCATAAATTACACAGCTATCTGATCATTTAACTGAGAGAGACCAACATTTATTTTACCATTCAGTGACAAATGTTTACGTAATTGCACAGTTGGATAGTCACACACTTATGAAATTGTATTTTGTATGTACTTTGTGAACTATTCATATATTATTCGGAACCATTGTGATACTGTGAGAGCTTTGAATGATGTATTTGGTATGGAATCATGATTTCTGAAGTACGTTTGAGGTAGATGATTTTATTGAAGGTTTTGAAATTATTGCAGAAAGCTATGACGTTTTTGACATTTGACTGAGGTTGTAAGTAGGCTGTTTATGTTTTCTCTATGTAAGTAGGCTGTTTATGTTTTCTTATTGGCAACGTTACGTAGCGCTCAATATGAAAATCACTGGCTGTGCTGTGTGCAGTCTGTGGCTAGTTTGCATTGTTGTCTGCCATTGTAGTGTTGGGCAGCGGCAGCTGGATGTGAACAGCGCGTAGCGTTGCGCAGTTGGAGGTGAGCCGCCAGCAGTGGTGGATGTGGGGAGAGAGATGGCGGAGTTTTGAAATTTGTCATGAACTGCTATATTTATATATGATGATATCAAGGTAAATACATTGTTTGTTCTCTATTAATATCTTTCATTTGCTAACTGTCCCTATCAGTAGTTAGTGCCTTCAATAGTTTGAATCTTTTATTTAGCTGGCATTAGTGGCGCTCGCTGTATTGCAGTAGCTTGAGTAGCGAAGATTTTTGTGAGGTAAGTGATTTGTGAAAGGTATAGTTTACTGTTAGTCAGGGCCCATTCTTTTGTAGGGATTATTGAAAGTCAGATTGCGTTGCGCTAACAAAATATTGTGTGTCAGTTTAAGGACAGTCATGTATAATTATTCAAAGGGGAAGTTTCAAGGTGTTATGATGTTATTATTACGATGGCGATGTGTCTTATGCTGTTGAGGTATGTTTATGATCAATAAGGTGATGCTATATGAGGAATTTACTATGATGAAATATTGAAGAAGTGTCGATGAATACGTATATGTGTAATAAGGTAAGAAATAATGAGTAGTGGTTAGGGACTCAGATTTGTGAAAACAGATGTTGGAGACCAAGAATCGTACTTCAAGAGTTATGAAATGTTTGTACATGCGTGAATGTTTCACAATGCCAGCAAAAATTTTTTGGACACTGTTATATTAATAGGATTTTGTTTCTACACATTTGGAACGCAAATTCTTGACCTGTGAAATTTTTTATATGAGACTGTCACTGTATTGCAAACTTCTGTTGTAAATATTTCGGTAAGAAAGCCAAGTGACCTTGACGTAATGCGTTGTGAGCAGCCAGCTGTGCCAGCCGTCTGGAGAAAAAGCCATTAGGTGGAGAAAAAAGAGGCCATTAACCTTGCTATTGACATTCTTTTGTAGAAAACATCACAAATATGACACGCTATTACGTGGAAACATGTGATTATACTGTGGAGCATGTGCTTTGTGCTACTTGCTCAAATGCTTATGAATTGATAGGAAATATTCTTACATCTGCACACCTGATTATGACAAGTGTCTTTCTATGAGACTTGAGAGAATTTCTACTGACTTATGAAATGCCACATGGCTATTGAATAATGTTTTTAAGCTTTGCTCTATATAGTTGCTTATTTCATTTGATATCTGGTTTCCAGCTGTTGGTTATATAAAATAAAATTAAATGCATTTGCTAATGTGAACACTTTCTGTCAACAGATCTATTAAATAATAATTTTATGATCCACATTCTTCGAAAAAGGAGCACTGTGAGAGGAAAGAACAATAAGAAGGGACTAATAACAGTAACTGCATACATAATTTTCTTTTCAACTACTTGGTAACTTTTATGGTAGAATAACTTGTTGTGGTTCACCACTTAAATGACATAGACACTAAGATGTGAATAGACGTTTCCCTTATTTGAATTGTTGTCTTTAGTGTACTATTTTTTCTGCTTGAGCTATGTCATATTTAGGTATAAGTTATTGCATTTGCTGCTGCTGTTTGCCAGGCATAGTGCTACTGACTGTCACTTTGTATTACTCTGTTAAGCTACTGATTTATTTTTCTTGTTGCTGCACATTGGCTCATATTAGTTGTAATGTTGCAGTTGCTTTGCTAATTTAGATATACTGCTGCTTGATTTGCCAATTTGCATTTTTTTGTCATTGCTGTTTGTGTTAATTGTTTTGTACTGCTGCATTGCCTCGTCCCTTGGTTTATGAATCAAGGCTCAGTAGATTTAAGTTAGCTTAAGATGGGGTAGACTATATAAGAAACTATGAAGAATAGGGAAAGAAATGAATTGAGAAGTTATACGAAACAAGTACAGAAAGCAGGTATAGACAGGACTTTTTGGAAATAACGAAGGGAGATCTCCAAGAAGTAAAGAAAGTTTTGTTTACAAAATACTGCAGTAAAACAAACCCTGTCCTTTCCTTTTGTATTATTTCGCAATGTGTTTGTGTACCCTTCTGTATTTGTGTTCTTCCTGTCTTTATATGTTTATCTGATAAGACTTACGTTGTAGAATGTTTCTACTACTCAGATACATTCACAATGATGAGGAATACTGTTATCCTCAAATATAATTTGCATTTATAATATGTTATTTACTTTGTAAAGATGTTTAGAAATTATTTATTCTGTTTTGTTTTAATGCTCATGTGTGCAGTTGATGTTTCGAAAGTTATTCTGACCTTTTGTATGTTTACTTATATCATAATTCCTGTTACACTGATGTATATGATTATTTCTATTCTTTTGTAAAGCCTGTTTTACTGCAAATGTTATCTGTACTATTATGTTCTTTAATGATGTATTTTGTACCTTTGTAATTGTATTCTTATGATGTAAATTTATAATTGTATAGACACCAGTTCTTCAAATTAAGTTTCATTTCACTGCACACGTTTCTGTTGGACATAGTATATGCACAATATACGAAAAAAAGGGACTGTTAATGCTCACACGTGTGTTGATAATTCAGTAACGGACTGGTTAAGATCATTGCTGGTTCTAAGGTCAATTCCAAAAACTTTGTGAGTGGACAAGTGGTGGTTTATGGACTTGCTATATTGTCCACAAGACTCTTCGATGGTGATTGTGCACCTGCACAGTCGCAACAGATGGCTCCTGGCCGTCTCTACAAGGACTGCAGTGGGTCTGCATCTTTGATTGCCCACCAATACCATTATTTCTACAAGGACTGCTGTGGGTCTGAACCTCTGGTGGCCCACCAATACCGTAATCTCTAACAAGACTACAGTGGTCTGCTCTGTGATGAGCTACCTACCAATATTCTTTAACTTCGACTGACTCTGCTGTTGGTTTGCTCTGATGTGGCCCATTACCTGTCTGCATGTCAAGAGTCAGCACTGTCTTTCCGTTGGAAGGACAACGCTACTTCTTCAAGACTGCATGGAAATCCACTACTTCTGTATGCAATTTCTTTTACTGCTCAGACTTTGAGGAAAAAAACACTGCAATTTTACTGTGATGAATAATCAGGACTGTCTTTATGAGAACAATTTTTGCTTTTGATCAACAGTGTATCAATAAGTGTGTGCATTTGATACCTTTGTTATTGTAACTATGAATTTTTTTTTTCCAAACCTGTATTGACCACTGCCCAAGACAATTTGTAAAATTTTTTGTGGGGAGCATGGGGGCTATGTAAGTAGGCTGTTTAGGTTTTTTATCGGTAACGCCACGTAGCGCTCTGTATGAAAATCACTGGCTGTGCTGTGTGCAGTCTGTGGCTGGTTTGCATTCTTGTTTGCTATTGTAGTGTCGGGCAGCTGGATGTGAACGGCGCGTAGCGTTGCGCAGTTGGAGGTGAGCCGCCAGTAGTGGTAGATGTGGGGAGAGAGATGGCGGAATTTTGAGAGCGGATGATCTGGACGTTTGTCCATCAGAGACAGTAAATTTGTAAGACTGGATGTCATGAACTGCTATATATTATGACGTTTGAAACCTATTAAGGTAAATACATTGTTTGTTCTCTATCAAAATCTTTCATTTACTAACTATGCCTATCAGTAGTTAGTGCCTTCAGTAGTTTGAATCGTTTATTTAGCTGGCAGTAGTGGCGCTCGCTGTATTGCAATAGTTCGAGTAACGAAGATTTTTGTGAGGTAAGTGGTTTGTGAAACGTATAGGTTAATGTTAGTCAGGGCCATTCTCTTGTAGGGATTATTAAAAGTCAGACTGCGTTGCACTAAAAATATTGTGTGTCAGTTTAAGCACAGTCATCTATAATTTTTCCATGGGGACGTTTCAAACTTTGTTTTGGAAACGTTTCTGTGCAAACAAGGCAGAAGGTGCCAATTGTTGACGGTTTGTCTTACTAACAAGCAGGAAAGCTGTTGCAGTTCTTTACATTTTAGTTGCAAGTGTAGATTATCATACACGTCGATGTAAAGAAATTAGGAGGAGTCATCTGTTGACAACGTTCCTATTACGCACGACAATGTGTGTTTACTTTCTATAAGCGAGCTTTGTGTACTCTGTGAACGACCTGAAGTACGTCAACAATTCTTCACTGACGAAGTGTACATTTATTTAACCAGTCATTATGTGAGTCCACCAGAGACTAAATTGTGACTATACGAACGTCGAAATTCCCACTAATCTTATATGAACGATCCTCTGCCTGTCCACTTGCTGGAAGAACACAAGGAGTACTTTCAGGTAGATGGGAAGCTGCTGCTAACCTTTATAAGGATGCAAACCTCATGGTATTATTTCACTTGTGCGATGATAATATTACCGTCTAAACTGCCTTTACCAGGAAATTCTATAACATTTTATGTGATCGGTAGAACAACGGATTATTCGCCGGAAAAGCACCATAGGGTCTGGACGCGTCTACACTGCCAGTTCAAGCGACATTGAAATGTATTCTCTTTGAGTACTACTTCTGCACACCAAATGACTGTCGTTGTTTGATTACGTAAGCACAGTTGATGGAAAACTGTGAAATTCATTTCTCCAAGATGCAGTAAAATTACATTTAAGTAATTAATGACTCTGAATGGATAGTGTGCTTGCAGGAGGCTTCTGTACACCAGATGCCAAGGAAACTGAGATGACTCTTCGCCATCACCTTCGTAGTCCGTTATCCTGCCAATATACCTGAGCTGTGGCCAACACTCCAGTACGCGCTTTCAGCAGATTTTCAGAGAGATCACACGCCACCGGAAGCCTATAGCAAGACACTGCTAGAATTGGAGAATGCTTTTACTTTATAATGGCGAATCTGAACAACAATTGAACCTGTTGTCACTTGTTGTGGTCGTTGCATGACACACAACAGAAGCTTACAATGCAGAAGGAGAACGTATGAATGACAATACTACTTATAAAAAGCTAAACGAAGAACGTCAGGGAATAGCTGAGGAGGTCTTACTTTCAGCAAGAACTAACATTTCGAATTGCTACTTTCACAGTTGTTACTTCATTGATGGACTCGGATGCTCTCATAAAACATTTATCTACGAAACTTTGTGTCACATTTAACGAGACGGAAACAAGATTGTTTTAACACCGTCAGTGACAGGCACTGTCACATATTTCCCACCAAAGGGATGCGATCACGCATCTTCAACACATTCTCATCGATTTGCAGTCAAACAAAGGATGTACAAATACTCCGTGACTCTGATTTCATAATTCGGGCGAGATTTCAGTGCTTTTCAAAGACGCTCCAAGCGTTGTCTATCGACTTTTAAGGGACGTTCAAATGGTTCAAATGACTCTGAGCACTATGGGACTGAACATCTGACGTCATTAGTCCCCTAGACTTAGAACTACTTAAACCTAACTAACCTAACGACATCACACACATCCATGCCCGAGGCAAGATTCTAACCTGCGACCATAGCAGCAGCGCAA
Organism: Schistocerca serialis cubense; assembly: GCF_023864345.2. Lineage (NCBI taxonomy): Eukaryota > Metazoa > Arthropoda > Insecta > Orthoptera > Acrididae > Schistocerca > Schistocerca serialis. Next base: position 358,974,245 of record NC_064646.1, read on the forward strand.
TTCCGGACTGAAGTGCCTAGAACTGCTCCGCCACAGCGGCCGGACATTCGGTTTTAAGGGACGTCATGAAGATATGGCAGTAGAACAGCTATTGCCGAAACTGCAGTTAATCGATTCTTAAGTTGACTCAAAATATGGGGGAAAGTTGTGATTCTGTTTCCACTGAATGATTACTTAAACTGGGTAACGGTGATTTAGAAAATCAAATAAATTTCTTCACTCAAGCGATCAATATTCGTAAACATTGTTATTTTAGTTATTATAGATTTATTACCACCGTATTCTATGCCACAGAAATCAATCAACAAACTATTTCACACGGCGATTCTATATTCAAAAAATCATGGTTGTAGAAGAATTAATGAATACATCGTTTCCAATGTGTTACCTGGAGAGACAAATATTTACTTCAGTTCCGATTCTGCCCAACTTGAAGAAAAGAACTACGTCCGGTTATAGTCCACAGAATAATTGAATTCTTTAAAGGCGTCCAGTTCACCACCTCATCAATTGCATTTAAACAAATATGCTATTTTATTAACTGGAAATCTTAATGCTAATCAGGTGACTACATCCCACTGCCATGAACACTGAATCCAATAAACCTGTGGTCACATCCCACATTAATATCACGCATTCTGATCCAACCACGTCTTTCCCAATAATAAGAAAACAGGTTCCCTATAAAAGCTACCATTAACCATTAACCCTAGCAATACCAAGGCCTTTCCGTAACACACATTAGCAATAAGGAGTGGGGGGCAGGGCTACCATACGTCCAACTAAAAAAAAAAATTAAAAAATTCGTTTATTGTTGTTGAATTATATTAACCACGTTCATTATAAAGAGGTACTGATGTGTAATTAGGCTCCAGACTCTGAAAACGCCTTTTGACCTACTTTTAGCAACATCAAAAACTTTTCAGTAACATGTACTACCGATTTAAAGACCATGACAAAAAAATTTATAACAAATGCAAATTTCGTTCGTTGTTGTTGACTGTAACTCAACGTACTTTCTAAACGTAGATTGATGTGTAATAAAGGCCAAGAAAATATAAATATTGAAGACATCCTTCACAGAGGAAAGTGATATCTCCTACTCAGACTTAAATTTAACTGAAAAATTTAAGACGTATACAAAATCTGGTAAAATAAGTCATTAAAAAGAATAAATATTTTTTTAGAATTTTAAAATATAAAGAAAATTACTAGATTAAAATACTTTCAAAAGGTGGTTACAACCCCTACCCCCTTCCCCTGGTAGTGCGACGGTTAATAAACCACAAGTCCAGAAGCTTCAAAGAGCATAACCTTTTTTTACATCGACAGTTATACGTGGCTTTTTCACGAGGTCGCCCTTTGGATGATATTTGCGTTTTTGCTAAAGACATGTACAGATAAACGATGATCGCTTTATAACTGCTAACATTGTTTTCAAAGATGTTTTGTAAAATAAAGAAAATGAAAAAGATGAAATTAATCTGAGAAAGACAACATCTGCATCTTATGCGTTCTACAGTTAACGATACTGTATTTAATGATACCGACATTTACAGGGAGACTAATATTTGTGACTACTATTGAAATTTTAATGTCTTTTTTTAATAAGTACCTGAAATTACCTATTCCTCCATTACTATGTTACTTATCAGTGACTGATGAAGATAGAGTGCGAATTATTCTCATAGTGGTTTTAATTATTAATTATTATTTAAGGTGGAAATCTATTACACGAACTCATTCGTTTGGGGTACTCGTATAAAATAATGTATTCCAGCACACAGAGGATGCATAAGAGCATGTTGAATGTAAGTTGTTTATGTCCTTTTGCTAGAAACCTAGCCAGTAACGTCGTCATACCACACAACAATACCTGTATGAGGACAGACAGTTTTAGTAATTTGATACATTTAAGTATTTGACAGTCTTGGGACTTAGGTCAGTTCAAATGGTTCAAATGGCTCTAAGCACTATGGGACTTAACCTCTGAGGTAATCAGTCCCATAGACTTAGAACTACTTAAACCTAACTAACCTAAGAACATCACACACATCCATGCCCAAGGTAGGATTCGAACCTGCGACAGTAGCAGCAGCGCGGTTCTGGACTGAAGCGCCTAGAACCGCTCGGCACAAAGCGGCCAGCACATAGATCATTGCTTCAACAGAATCTAGATACAGTTGTATAGGAAGAAGTTGCACTTTTTGCAACATATGGCTGATCTTATATATGCATACATACCCACCTGTACCCTATGCGTTTGATGATGGTAGCGAATCACAACCACAATAAAAACATTGCAGATGCATGGAGCTTTGCTGGTGGTACAGCTTTACTGCACCGCTGTAACGTACATTTCATATTATCCCAGGAATGTCTAATGAAAAAAAGATAACGTATTTCCTGTGATACACTTTTGAAAGAAACTGCATTTAATGAGGATTGCCATTCCATTGTATCGCCACCATTGTATATTCAGCATAGCGATCATGATAAGCTTTTGTACATATTCAGAGGCATACAACTATCATTTCTTCATCGATCAATATGTTGTATTGGAGTCGGAAAGAAAATCGATAATTTGTGTGCAATTTACCCCCATGCACGCACTGTACAGCGGCTTTTGAGGAATTTGTTCATATGTAGATGTAGGAAGTTCGCTGATGATGCTGTAAACCATAACAGGGCGGTAGCGAGCTGCAGGAAGACCTGTGTTGGATCGGTGATCGGTGTAGGGACTGACAGCTGGCCTGGACGTGTGTAAACGTAACTATTCCACACAAATAGGTCTAGAAAGCCTCTGCTATACACACTATATCACTGGGAACATTACCTAGGGGTAACCATCTGTGGTGACGTCAAGCAGGATGCATAAGGCTAAAGCATATGTTAGGCTCAGATTTATTCGCAGTGATCTTACGGGAATGGAAATCATCATTCATGGAAGAAGTGGCGTAGAAAACATCTATTAGAAGAATTTACGAGTATTTACTCATGAGGCTGAAATCCTTGTCTGATTGGATCAATAGAACAAAACAAAAACTAAGTCTTCTTTCCTAGGATAATTTAACCAGTGCGAGACTATTATGCGGATGGTCAGGATCATGTTTCTGAGGTAGATACTACAAGAGATGTGTTGTGCTTGAAGAAGTGGTTTACCGTTGCACTTCCGAGAGTATATCTTCTGAGTAATATATTACTTCATCGCACATACGTCTCACGAGATGAGCAAACGGGAAATTATAGTTAATACTGAGTTTTATCGATGACCGTTCTTCCCATGTAAATGGAGCAGTATACTTTTCGACTGATAGAGACACATCTACTAGTAGATACTACTACAGATACTATTACAGACACTATTGATCGGATGGTGTACACACGACGTTGATCACCTGCCATTTTAATACGCAGATGTCCAATAACACTTAGGTCGATCTGTGTTTCTAAAATAACTTCCCTTTCTACCACTATGCGCATCATGCTGTTCATTTGGTAGTAGATATACAGAACCCATGCCGAGATCCAATATCAACATTAGTCCTATCAACTATTACTCTCTAGAATAACACGTGCGAGACATGAACAATGTGCCTATTATAAAATGATTTTTCTTTACGATCTGGAAGACAGTCAAGGTCTATTAAACAGTGGCAGGCAGTGACTATAGGTATCTAGGTAGCCGAGTTAACAATTATGCTGCTAAAATTCTGATTCGGTAACCATATGTGTTTGCAGTTGCGTTATTATCTTTGAAACTTAAAAATCTGTAGCGTATGAAACCCACTTCTTTGTGTTTTTTCTTGAACAACTAGGAAACCGCGTCACCTTGCGAAAATGTTTTGCTGTACAAAATTAAACTGCATTAAATTTCCTTTTTTTTTCACTCTAGGGCTGATTGTTTCCGAGTTACAGGAGATACAATAATCGCCATTTACAAAAATACCGGTTTAAGGTATATAATTAGTGTTTATGGCTAGTAGGGTTAAGAACAAATATTGATTGTGTGTACTACATTTAAGTGCAGTAAAATCATATTAATGGATAAATTGTGTTCTGGGGTGTAACATTGTTGTTGTTGTTGTGGTCTTCAATCCTGAGACTTGTTTGATGCAGCTCTCCATGCTAGTCTATCTTGTGCAAGTTTCTTCATCTCCCAGTACCTACTGCAACCTACATCCTTCTCAAACTGTGTGTAACATGGCGGAGGGGAATGGGATGTGTAGGGTAGATGCGCTAGGAAAAGTAGGTATACCTCATTCTTAGGTCTGTAAACTGAAGAGTGACCAAGCGAGTCCCCACTCCATCTACTCCACTATGTCACAAGAGGCAACTGTAGGGTGTTTTCTCCGCTCGCCTCCTCAACAACCACTATCGCGGGGCGCAAACACTTGTTGAGGATGTATATTCTTCAGAAAGTGCCGTAAGACTATATTTAATAAGAGATATTAGGTATTAATAATACTAACACAAGAAATGCATATGGACAGATTATATCCACATCTCTGCTCATTGTTCTATACTGGTAGAAGGGAAACTCATTGCTAGTCACCCTGCACAGTAGCTGTGACGTTCTCCGCCACCACGAGCGCTGCTTGCTATCCAGTTTACGGACAGGCTATATCTTCCCAGCATTTCCCACCCAGTTATATGAACAGACCAAACAAGTTCACCTATATCGTGTTTATGTAGTATACTTATTTTAAGTTTATTAAATGGGTACTTATTTTCAGTTGTTAAGTGAGCATTATGTAAAATGCGTTGGCGTAAACAGTGGTTTAATTTGTAACTGTAATTTTGTCAGTCACCTATGCTGAGATGAAAAATTGCAGCAACTCGACGTGGCATAGACTATACAGTCGTTGCAAGTCCTCTGTAGAAATACTGAGCCATGATCCCTCTATACTCGTCCATAATTGCGAAGTTGTTGACGGTGCATGATTTTTTTCATGAACTGACCTCTCAGTTATGTCCCATAAATGTTCGATGAAATTCACGTCGGGCGATGATGGAGGCCAAATCATTCGCTCGAATTGTCCAGAATGTCCTTCTGACCAATCGCGAATAGCTGCAACCTGGCGACATGGTGCATTGACATAAAAATTCTGTCGCTGGTTTTGAAGTCCAGAAATGGCTGCAAGCTGTTTCCAAGCAGAGGAAGATAACCAGAGGACCCAGTCCATTCCAGGTAAACACAGCTCACTCGACTGTGGAGCCACCACCAGCTTGCACTGTGCCTTGTTGACAGCTTGCATCCATGGGTTTGTGGGGTTTACGCCTCACTCGAATTCTACCATCAGCTGTAACCACCTGAAATCGAGATTCATCTGGCCACGCCACGGTTTTCCAGTCGTCTAGTGTCACGATCCTAGAAGGAGCGCTGCAGGCGATGTCGTGCTGATAGCAAAGGCACTCGCATTGGTCGTCAGCTGCCATAGCCCGTTAACGCAAGATTTTGCCGCATTACCCCAACAGATACGTTCGACGTACGTCCCTCATTGATTTCTGCGGTTGTTTCACGCAGTGCTTCTTCTCTGTTAACAATGGCAAATGTCGATGCTGTCAGTGTGAACGCCGTCGGCCACTGTGCTGTCGGCGGTGACAGGTGATGCCTGAAACGTGGTATTCTCGGCATATTCTTGACACTGTACATACTCAGAATTTTGAATTCCCTAATAATTTCCGAAATGGACTGCCCCATGCTTCTTGATCAAACTACCATTAGACGCTCAAAGCCTGTTAATTCTGTTAGTTCCGGTCGTGCTGCCATAACCAGATAGGATACCTTTTCGCATGAAGTACTTAAGTATAAGTGATAACTCCGCCAATGCACTGCCCTTTGACACTTTGTGTACGCGATATTGCCGCCATCTGTATATGTGCGTATCGCTATCCCATGACTTCTGTAACCTCAGTTAATAGTGTTGCTAGGAAAGGGATTCTATTGGTAAATGTCGCACCTTGCTGCTGTATTGGTTTGACAGCATATTGTGGAGCTATGTAACTGTGTTGTAGTCACTTGGTGGTGAATTAATGAAAATAACCAGAAAGTTAGGCATTTCTCTCACCATTAACTGTATAAATATTTTCCTTATAAGGTGGGCTGCACTATGTGGAGCCACTTACCACACACACACAGCATAACTTCAACGATATATGTCAATATTTCTGATAGCATGGGACTGATCATGTTCGCGTCTAGTTCAGTAATCTGCTGTAATTCAATGTTCCTACAAGTTTTACCTACATACGTTGCTAAAGAATAAGATTTCAGCCTGTGAGCCTGTTTAAATGTTGGGAACCCAGAGTGACAGTGGAGACAATGAATTCGACATTGTCGAATACAAATTGACAGCATATTGCGCTTTGGGCAAGCACTTCGTTGTGGTTGACAGCTGACAGCTCCAGTTGTTGACCTTTTTAACATAATAGCTCACTTAAAAAGAAATATGCACTCACTTAATCAACTGAAATTACCTTCACTATACAAACAGCAGCGCAGTATAGGTAGTTAGTCTACTCACATATGTGAGCTGGACAGAACTCGCTGGGTGAAATAGACTGTCTATAAACTGGAAAGCGATAAACGTTCTTGATGGCGGAAGTTGTCTTTTGCAGTGAACACTACAGCTCCCATACAGAATGACTAAGAATCAATTTTCCTCCATCAAAGTAGGACAATGTACAGAAATTTACATAGATTCTGCGTTTATTGTGTCGCTATCACTAGTAACTTATATCTGTATTACATGTAGCGTTAGTGCACACTGTGTTTTTCGTGATAATTCATAAGGAGCCCTATGGAAGGTTAATACAGCTTTGTAAAACACCCTGTAGTCGCTCCTTCTGTCATAGGGTAGGGGGGGTGGAGGGGGGGGGAGAGGCGAGGGGACAATAGAGTAGGCAATCACCAGCTTAGTCTTCAGTCTGCAGACTTACGAAGCAGGGAAGTTCATGACCTATCTCGCTCATCACTGCTCCTACACTCCAACGTACCACCCCCCTCCCTCCCTCCCTTACCCTTCACGGGCTTCCATACTGTTGCACCACTGGAACAAAATATTCCTTAATACAGCGCTGCTGCATTTGTTTTTAACACACTTCAGTCGACGTAGTTGATGGGTGGGAGCACACATGACAGTTTCAGATGACATTGACTTTCCTACTATTTCTTAAACTATGCAATCGGTGTAGAGTGTTGAGTGGACATCTGTCATAAAGGGTGACACATTTGAGTTAGAGATAACCTCAATTTTCCAATCTTAAGTCATACAATTTCCTAGAAGTGGTGACCTTGACATGAGTGACAAATTCGAAGGCCAAAAACTAACAATCAGTGTGGCTTGTGGAGTGTGCATTTAGATATAGATTAAGAAGGGTACTTGTTCCCTGCTCATCAATAATACACTCCTGGAAATTGAAATAAGAACACCGTGAATTCATTGTCCCAGGAAGGGGAAACTTCATTGACACATTCCTGGGGTCAGATACGTCACATGATCACACTGACAGAACCACAGGCACATAGACACAGGCAACAGAGCATGCACAATGTCGGCACTAGTACAGTGTATATCCACCTTTCGCAGCAATGCAGGCTGCTATTCTCCCATGGAGACGATCGTAGAGAAGCTGGATGTAGTCCTGTGGAACGGCTTGCCATGCCATTTCCACCTGGCGCCTCAGTTGGACCAGCGTTCGTGCTGGACGTGCAGACCGCGTGAGACGACGTTTCATCCACTCCCAAACATGCTCAATGGGGGACAGATCTGGAGATCTTGCTGGCCAGGGTAGTTGACTTACACCTTCTAGAGCACGTTGGGTGGCACGGGATACATGCGGACGTGCATTGTCTTGTTGGAACAGCAAGTTCCCTTGCCGGTCTAGGAATGGTAGAACGATGGGTTCGATGACGGTTTGGATGTACCGTGCACTATTCAGTGTCCCCTCGACGATCACCAGTGGTGTACGGCCAGTGTAGGAGATCGCTCCCCACACCATGATGCCGGGTGTTGGCCCTGTGTGCCTCGGTCGTATGCAGTCCTGATTGTGGCGCTCACCTGCACGGCGCCAAACACGCATACGACCATCATTGGCACCAAGGCAGAAGCGACTCTCATCGCTGAAGACGACACGTCTCCATTCGTCCCTCCATTCACGCCTGTCGCAACACCACTGGAGGTGGGCTGCACGATGTTGGGGCGTGAGCGGAAGACGGCCTAACGGTGTGCGGGACCGTAGCCCAGCTTCATGGAGACGGTTGCGAATGGTCCTCGCCGATACCCCAGGAGCAACAGTGTCCCTAATTTGCTGGGAAGTGGCGGTGCGGTCCGCTACGGCACTGCGTAGGATCCTACGGTCTTGGCGTGGATCCGTGCGTCGCTGCGGTCCGGTCCCAGGTCGACGGGCACGTGCACCTTCCGCCGACCACTGGCGACAACATCGATGTACTGTGGAGACCTCACGCCCCACGTGTTGAGCAATTCGGCGGTACGTCCACCCGGCCTCCCGCATGCCCACTATACGCCTTCGCTCAAAGTCCGTCAACTGCACATATGGTTCACGTCCACGCTGTCGCGGCATGCTACCAGTGTTAAAGACTGCGATGGAGCTCCGATGCCACGGCAAACTGGCTGACACTGACGGCGGCGGTGCACAAATGCTGCGCAGCTAGCGCCATTCGACGGCCAACACCGCGGTTCCTGGTGTGTCCGCTGTGCCGTGCGTGTGATCATTGCTTGTACAGTCCTCTCGCAGTGTCTGGAGCAAGTATGGTGGGTCTGACACACCGGTGTCAATGTGTTCTTTTTTCCATTTCCAGGAGTGTATAATCTCACACTAACATTGTGAGAAGGTGCTTAACTTTAAAATTTTTATTTAACTGTAGTGATCTTGAACTTATTACGTGTTCAATATCCAATATGAAATTGTTTATATGGGTTCGTGCACTGGGGCAGAACTACATAGCTTTCGGAAACCTACAGACAAAAAGGAAACAAAAATCGTTAATTGATACAGCTTCATCTCTACAAGAGCCACAGCTTAGCAATAGCTGAATTCAAATAAATTATATAAAACGAGTAACTGATATTCATTTCTTCTACCGATGTATAAAAGACATTAAACGTTTATATTATCGTTAGAATGAAGTGCAGAATGTGAAGTTCCGAAACCTGACGCATTATGTTAGTAACACTGCTGCCAAAGTACAGTAATTTATTTTTCAGAAGGCGTGGTAAGCACCGAATTTATGTTATTATTTGTTGACCACAGTTTTCCATCAGTAACAGCTCTTATTTGCAGGTATGTCAGCAACTAAGAATTGGTCAACTTCAATAAATCTAAGTCCACTTCAATGAATCTAATAAGTAGGTAAGGAGTACTGCAGACAACATTTGAAACAGAAACACAGAAGCTAAATTTAAAATAGCAACCATTAATTAAAAGTGTTTAAGAGGGATATAGCTAAACGGAAAAAAGAAGCTAGATTTGACAAATGACGAAGAATCGTGATAGGATTATGAGAATATTTTTAGAGGGACACCTTAAAAGCTGGTAAGACCAAGGATATATGAGGGTTCAGATGCTTAATAATTAGTTTATGGAAACAATCACAGCAAATGTAACATGGGAGCAATTACCATAAAAAGTGCGTGCTTCTACTGTCTTTGTCGGTAGTAGTTTTCTGGAATAAGCTACACTCCTGGAAATGGAAAAAAGAACACATTGACACCGGTGTGTCAGACTCACCATACTTGCTCCGGACACTGCGAGAGGGCTGTACAAGCAATGATCACACGCACGGCACAGCAGACACACCAGGAACCGCGGTGTTGGCCGTCGAATGGCGCTAGCTGCGCAGCATTTGTGCACCGCCGCCGTCAGTGTCAGCCAGTTTGCCGTGGCATACGGAGCTCCATCGCAGTCTTTAACACTGGTGGCATGCCGCGACAGCGTGGACGTGAACCGTATGTTCAGTTGACGGACTTTGAGCGAGGGCGTATAGTGGGCATGCGGGAGGCCGGGTGGACGTACCGCCGAATTGCTCAACACGTGGGGCGTGAGGTCTCCACAGTACATCAATGTTGTCGCCAGTGGTCGGCGGAAGGTGCACGTGCCCGTCGACCTGGGACCGGACCGCAGCGACGCACGGATGCACGCCAAGACCGTAGGATCCTACGCAGCGCCGTAGGGGACCGCACCGCCACTTCCCAGCAAATTAGGGACACTGTTGCTCCTGGGGTATCGACGAGGACCATTCGCAACCGTCTCCATGAAGCTGGGCTACGGTCCCGCACACCGTTAGGCCGTCTTCCGCTCACGCCCCAACATCGTGCAGCCCGCCTCCAGTGGTGTCGCGACAGGAGTGAATGGATGGACGAATGGAGACGTGTCGTCTTCAGCGATGAGAGTCGCTTCTGCCTTGGTGCCAATGATGGTCGTATGCGTGTTTGGCGCCGTGCAGGTGAGCGCCACAATCAGGACTGCATACGACCGAGGCACACAGGGCCAACACCCGGCATCATGGTGTGGGGAGCGATCTCCTACACTGGCCGTACACCACTGGTGATCGTCGAGGGGACACTGAATAGTGCACGGTACATCCGAACCGTCATCGAACCCATCGTTCTACCATTCCTAGACCGGCAAGGGAACTTGCTGTTCCAACAGGACAATGCACGTCCGCATGTATCCCGTGCCACCCAACGTGCTCTAGAAGGTGTAAGTCAACTACCCTGGCCAGCAAGATCTCCGGATCTGTCCCCCATTGAGCATGTTTGGGACTGGATGAAGCGTCGTCTCACGCGGTCTGCACGTCCAGCACGAACGCTGGTCCAACTGAGGCGCCAGGTGGAAATGGCATGGCAAGCCGTTCCACAGGACTACATCCAGCATCTCTACGATCGTCTCCATGGGAGAATAGCAGCCTGCATTGCTGTGAAAGGTGGATATACACTGTACTAGTGCCGACATTGTGCATGCTCTGTTGCCTGTGTCTATGTGCCTGTGGTTCTGTCAGTGTGATCATGTGATGTATCTGACCCCAGGAATGTGTCAATAAAGTTTCCCCTTCCTGGGACAATGAATTCACGGTGTTCTTATTTCAATTTCCAGGAGTGTAATAGCCCAATATGATGTATGGGGTAGCAGCTCGAATCGCAGTTCACGGCTTGGCGCTATTCTCACTGCCGGTGCTGCTGTGTGGACTACAGTGTTTTCGTGTAGAAAGAACACTTGCTAGTATAGGGTCTTGTTTCACTCACATGATCTTTCAATCCAGTCTAAACGTAACTTGTGATAGTGAACTGTTCACGCTGATCATATTAATCAGCCAAGATTTCTAAGAACAATGACCATCGCTGTTTCAGCAAAATAGACAGTGATCGCCTCCTTTCTAGGACTCTCGGCGTTTTTAGTTTATTTGAATTTTTGATTGGACTCTTCAGTGTGGTTGTGGATCCAGGTTCTGTCCATAGCCACAACTATGCATAAAACACAAAGAAATCAGGGCTGCAAAATTGCCGGATTCGATGTTGAAATGTTCCTTTGTATCTGTGGTTTGGTCAAAGGTTAGAGATAGCAGATTCACACCCACCTTCTTGACACACGTGCAGTATCAGAAACTTCGGATACATTCCGACAGTGATTTCCTATTACAGTATCAACACTGTAAGACTTCGACATGCCGGCTGTGGCAGGTGATATGTTCTGTGTGCGTGAGATCAAGTTTAAACTCATTAGCTCCGGTTCAGTCATTGCAGCGCCTACCCGATCTGGAAACAAATTGGTTGTGGCCTGCGCAGCTGTTCAAACTACACTCCTGGAAATTGAAATAAGAACACCGTGAATTCATTGTCCCAGGAAGGGGAAACTTTATTGACACATTCCTGGGGTCAGATACATCACATGATCACACTGACAGAACCACAGGCACATAGACACAGGCAACAGAGCATGCACAATGTCGGCACTAGTACAGTGTATATCCACCTTTCGCAGCAATGCAGGCTGCTATTCTCCCATGGAGACGATCGTAGAGATGCTGGATGTAGTCCTGTGGAACGGCTTGCCATGCCATTTCCACCTGGCGCCTCAGTTGGACCAGCGTTCGTGCTGGACGTGCAGACCGCGTGAGACGACGCTTCATCCAGTCCCAAACATGCTCAATGGGGGACAGATCCGGAGATCTTGCTGGCCAGGGTAGTTGACTTACACCTTCTAGAGCACGTTGGGTGGCACAGGATACATGCGAACGTGCATTGTCCTGTTGGAACAGCAAGTTCCCTTGCCGGTCTAGGAATGGTAGAACGATGGGTTCGATGACGGTTTGGATGTACCGTGCACTATTCAGTGTCCCCTCGACGATCACCCGTGGTGTAGGAGATCGCTCCCCACACCATGATGCCGGGTGTTGGCCCTGTGTGCCTCGGTCGTATGCAGTCCTGATTGTGGCGCTCACCTGCACGGCGCCAAACACGCATACGACCATCATTGGCACCAAGGCAGAAGCGACTCTCATAGCTGAAGACGACACGTCTCCATTCGTCCCTCCATTCACGCCTGTCGCGACACCACTGGAGGCGGGCTGCACGATGTTGGGGCGTGAGCGGAAGACGGCCTAACGGTGTGCGGGACAGTAGCCCAGCTTCATGGAGACGGTTGCGAATGGTCCTCGCCGATACCCCAGGAGCAACAGTGTCCCTAATTTGCTGGGAAGTGGCGGTGCGGTCCGCTACGGCACTGCGTAGGATCCTACGGTCTTGGCGTGCATCCGTGCGTCGCTGCGGTCCGGTCCCAGGTCGACGGGCACGTGCACCTTCCGGCGACCACTGGCGACAACATCGATGTACTGTGGAGACCTCACGCCCCACGTGTTGAGCAATTCGGCGGTACGTCCACCCGGCCTCCCGCATGCCCACTATACGCACTCGCTCAAAGTCCGTCAACTGCACATAAGGTTCACGTCCACGCTGTCGCGGCATGCTACCAGTGTTAAAGACTGCGATGGAGCTCCGTATGCCACGGCAAACTGGCTGACACTGACGGCGGCGGTGCACAAATGCTGCGCAGCTAGCGCCATTCGACGGCCAACACCGCGGTTCCTGGTGTGTCCGCTGTGCCGTGCGTGTGATCATTGCTTGTACAGCCCTCTCGCAGTGTCCGGAGCAAGTATGGTGGGTCTGACACACCGGTGTCAATGTGTTCTTTTTTCCATTTCCAGGAGTGTATGTAAATGACTCAGATCACCAGAGGAGTCGTTCTCGTCCTGCTATTCAACACTATAGATTGCCCTCTTCAGGTGACGAATAGATGTTCGTCGAATCTGCTGGAATAATTCTACTACCATTTTGCATTATTATATTGGTCAAGATTAATTTAGTTTAACAAAATGTTTCCTAAATCTAATTGACTTCCGAAAATGTATTAATAATTGGGCCATGTAAAGGGGAAAACAGTTAAAACATGCACATCCTTCGCAGCGGTGACTCCTCTAAAAATTGTAGTTATCTATCAAGCAACGTATAAATCTGGAGCTTTTTCGTAGTAAGTATTGTGGGATAATCGGTTATGAGTAACATTGAGCGAAGCTGCCATAGCCGGATTCGCGGTGCGGTGTACACTGCATGAAATAACAGTAGTGTTTTTCATTAGTTGCTAGTTCTCTGAAAAGAGGGCGCAGTATATTGTTCACACATCTAACATTATTTAAGATTTGGAGTACAAATATCCCGTAATTCATGTTACACTAATTGCACACCACACTTCCGTTTTTAAATCGTGCAGAACGTTCTGATGCAACTCCTACGTTGACTGTACTGCGAACTGAAATCCTCACATGAATGTAGACATGAATCATCAGGAAAAACATAACGTTTCACGATCACTATCTCTATCATACCCACAGCGCAGTAGCCAGTTGTAGCAATGACGTCGATAAACTATGCCCCTGACTTGTTTAATTAGGCTAAAATCGAATAGCTAGTTGCTGGAGTCTCGGATTTCATTTCGATGCTGCCCCTGCCTCGTTTAATTACGCTGAAATCAAAAAGTTAGCTGCTAGAGTCTCATAAACGGTCCGCATTTTATGTGGTGATAGTGCCTGCGTGTCTGGTATTGGCTTCTCCTCACTGCTGGAAAGTAAGCTTACGTCTTTTGCGAAAAATACCTGCAAGATACTTTCGCCCATTACGTATTTATATTCCTTCTCCGTGGAAGAAAGTTACAGTAATGTGACCACTCCATTTTCCATTTCAACTGCTTCCAAAACTCCCATTCACACAGCAGCGGAACATGGGATAATACTGCATCCCATCATCGAGCACAGGCTTCACTTGAATCCTTTTACCACCACTCGGATGTACAGGAGTGGACACAAATATGGAAGCACCGAAAACAGAGCTCACTACCACTTCTAATACAATGTAGAAAACCCATTCGCATTCGAAACATCTTCCAGGTGTTTCGTAAATGGTAAGTAAAACGAAAGTATGGTTTTAAATGCAATCTTGTACCATTCTTCCTGCGAAATAGTGGCCAGTTCCCGTAACGACGATGGAGAAAGACAACTTCCACCTTCTCCCTCCCTCCTCCTCTCCAAAGTAGACCACAAAGACTGGTGATTGCCATGGGCACAGGAGATGTGACGATTCATCCTTGCGCCCGCAAAATTAGTCCTGGACGATTTCAGCTCTGTGAACTGGAGCCCTGTCGTCTTCGAACACATTATCAGCATTGGGAAACAAACATTACGCCATGAGATTTACCTAACCAGCCAAAATGGTCCCATAATCCTCGGCAGTAATACGTCCTTCCAGAGGCTTGGAGTCCATAGAAAACCACGATATGGCTGCCCAAACAGTCATCGGACTGTCGGTGTGTTTCAGTCTTGGGACATAAAATCGGCCAGAAGCTCGAAGCAGTGTGACTCATCCGACCAAATGACGCTCTTCCATTGCTGCATAGTTCAGGTTCTATGGCTTCGGCACCACGTTTTGCTGGTACGAGCATTTTCGTCACTGATGGGTGGTAGAAGAATTTCAGCTCGCTCTTCAATATATACGAAGACAGTAACTGTTCTCGAAAGAAGAGATACTGTTGATGGCCGTGCAGCTTTTCCCTGGAATAAATGATGATTAACTGAAACCCTCAGCTGCCGACAGGTGTTGTTGATATACCTCGATGTGGACAGCTGAAAATGTGTGCCCCGACCGGGACTCGAACCCGGGATCTCCTGCTTACATGTCAGACGCTCTAACCATCTGAGCCACCGAGGACACGGATGAATAGTGCAAATGCAGGGACTTATTCCTTGCACGCTTCCCGTGAGACTCACATTCCAAACTGTCCACAATTCTACATATGTAATGTACCTTACAGACATTTACCCATACACTCATTACTCGTGCACACTTTGGCGATTCCCTGCTTGTAGAGCTCATTTCGTGTAGTTTGGAGTCTGACAGGTCTTGAGCGAGCGATATTCAGTTCTACCGTGAAATGTGCCGCTGTCTGCCTCTTATTTTCCAGCACTCTCCTCTTGAGTGACCGTCCGTCACCATCACTCAACACACAATTTCGTCCGCATTGTGAATTAGCGGATGATGTTTTTCCGGTTTCCTTGTAAGCAGTATAGATTTCGATACGCTGCATCTGAAAACATCGAACATCTTGGCTACCTTGGTTATGAAACTCTCCATCAAAGCAGCTCGTTCGAACTTACTTAGCCCCGACATAATGCTCTTAGAACTACAAATAACATTGTTATGACCACGACACTTGTAATGTATTAAGAACACTACACATTCTAGCGATGTTTCCATGTTTTGGTGCAGCCTCTATACGCCTCCTACACAGGCTATCAGAACAACGGTGGGAATTCGCTGCCTGCTGTTGGGTACTGCTATGTATCAATGTCCCATTTGTAAAGGGATGCCTACTAATGAGTTGCAGAACTCTTAGACACAGCTTGAAACTGTAGGTCATGCTATCCTTATGTTTCATTGTCAGTCATCTCCTCCTCTCGGCTTCGTATTATTGCATCGAATTAGTTAGCGCCAGCAGATAGGCATCCCAATGAAGAGATTATAAAGCGGGCTGCCGTCACGTGTTCCCAGATAATTAGTGTCAATAAACTGTACACACGTTTTGGCGATTGCTGAGTCACAAACGGCCCCATATTAAACACCTGTAATGTTGAGTTCAAAACTTTGAGAGATGGCCTGTCAACTGAAGTGTGTCTGTTTACTCTGTCTTGTAGCTTCCGTGCAGTCGTCTTGTGAATCACTGTATGTCCTACACCTGAACATTCCACTCCTCCCTACTTTGGCAAACGAATCGGAAGAAACATTTTCTTCATATTGTTACTTTTGAGTGCGACATTTAATTAATATGTCTTCCGTTAAAATGCCTTTCACTCCGAAAAAAAGTGGTAACTAAAAGGTTAATAAATTATTTCATGTCAGTACCGGTCGTCTCCCCTGAAGCCAGAAAACAAACAAGGACGAGAGAAAGAAACAGAGACAAACAATATGCTGAAAATTAAAACGGTTTGTGACAAAACTTCCTACTTCAGGATATATCTCATTACTTTTACAGTATGGTTTGTACATTTTAGCATAGAATGAAGTTTTACTTTGGTTTCCATAAGAGTACAGCGTATCAGTGTATTACTAGCAATGTTAAAGCAAGTGTTCTAAATTCCGATTACAGTGTCGCCTCTGTTTTCTGATCTAGAATAGCCTTTGCTAACCTACTTTTGAACACGAACGTTAATCGTGTAAATTACATTCGGTTTGTGTGCTGACAATTACTCTAAATTGAATCTCACTATGTG
The DNA here is from genome assembly GCF_023864345.2 of Schistocerca serialis cubense. Lineage (NCBI taxonomy): Eukaryota > Metazoa > Arthropoda > Insecta > Orthoptera > Acrididae > Schistocerca > Schistocerca serialis. The sequence goes on from NC_064646.1 coordinate 358,991,082, forward strand.
TGAATGAAATTGAGTACAAAGAACAGCTGTTAACAGTTGACAGGATGGCTTACAAATCTAACAGTCACAACACAAAGGCTAAGTGTCGCGTACTGAAACTGTGCCAAAATGCGTCAGCTCAGTTATACGAAATTTTGCAAATGAATACGGTTTCTTATCTTCATCTCGAAACCTAATTTTAGACCCTAAAAGTGTTTCTTGACTGCGCAACAGATAACTCAGTTGTGCTCTGTATGCTTAACTGCGTAATATGAAATGTTGTACTTTATGGACCTGAAATAAATCACTGCGTTTCTAATTGACTTAGCATTTGTCTTAGCTTGATTTGTAAAAGAAATTACTTTTTTACAAAAAATATTGCAGATAGCTGTTCACTCATTATCGCAAGATGTGACAGTACAATTATATTAATATCTGCTTTCAAACTGTGAAAAGGCACTTAATTAAATGTTGCCACATGAAGAAGAAGGTTGCTTTAAACGGAAATTGTCTCACGATTCTTTAATAACATACGAGTGGATCACATTAGCATGAAAACAATGTTCTTCCTTTCAGATTATTGTCAACAATGGAAGATGATTCAAAGAAACCTATTTAAGTTACGAAATTGCTGCTTGCTTTCTTATGAAATATTTTTAACTGAAAATTGAGAGTGATGAATAACAGTTAATATCCTGAACACTCACAGATAATTTGCCGTGGGTACCATAAATGTTGCTGAACACAATGAAATCCTCACATTAAAATAATTACTGTCAGTGCTTGCAACAAATAAGAACTCCGTTTATGTTACCTGTTTTCGTCTCTCTATGGAGGAAGGAAAGAAGGGACGATTAGGCTTAACGTCCCGTGCGACATCGTGTTCATAAGAGACGGAGCACAAGCTCGGATTGTGTCAGGGATGAGCAAGGATATCTACCGTGCCCTTTCAAAGGAACCATCCTGGCATCTACCTGGAGCGATTTAGGGAAACCATCGAAAACCTAAATCTGGATGGCAGGACACGGATTTGAACCGTCGTCCTGCTGAAAATAAAGAATCCCAAACCAATATAGAGAAACAATAGGTTCATGCTAAGTTTGCAAGTTAACAATATTACTGTCATATATTTTGCAATGTAATACCTTTAACAAAACGTTGTAGAGAAAGTATCTCTGATCCACAATGCAAGCTAGTTGTGAATGATCTCTGAGGCAAAGTACCATATTTTTACGTCGCTACCATCCTGGGTGTGTTTATTTTAATGCTTCTTGATTCCGTGCGAAAAAAAGTCAAAAATGTTCATTTATGACGAACTGCGAGGTTCTGCACCCTGGAACAAAGTGTAAGTAACTCCATCACCATTTCAAATGTATATGAAATGAAATGAGCGTATGGCATTGCTGGGCGGGAGGCCCGTACCCGGGGAAGTTCGACCGCCGAGCGCGATTCTTATTTCAGTCGCCGCCACATTGGGCGACCTGCGTGCTGGTGACGAGGATGAAGTGATGATGAGGACAACACAACACCCTGTCCACGAGTGGAGAAAATCTTTAAGGCGGCCGCGAATCGAACCCGGGCATTCTGCATGGGAGGCAAGCACGTTACCACACGGCTAAACAGGCGGACTTCATATATGTATTCTTAGTGCCATATGACGATAACAAATGCCTGTTATTGTTTTTGTAGCATAATGAAACCGAAACAAACAGCTAGCTGCATCCAACTGGTACACATGTAACAAGATAATCGTTGTTTTCCCCATAAAGATGAGAGTATAAACTCTCGAAACGCGTCGTGGGAGATAAAAAGTGGTGCTAATAGATATATGTTGTTTTATTTGGACTTTTAACGTAAAACTGTCCAGTTTCCTTAAAAAATAATCCAACATGGACTACATAAAGTTACGTTACTTTCAGAAACTACGAAAACCTTTTGATGAAATAAACCATATTGAATCACCAGTTCAAATGACCAGTCATTATCAGGAAGCTTTAAAATTATTTACACAACCCTGTATGGTACCGTTCTTACAGGTGGGTAAAAGAAAATGCAGTCACTGAATGTGAATGAAATGTAAAATGCATTTACATAATCCGTTTATTGAATTATTTTTAAAGTATTTTAGTATGTCGTCTATATTCGAATTTCATCTTCCTATATGGACTACACTCCGCTTATCGAAAACCAGTCCCGCCTTACTGAAACTGATGTCAGTGGTACAACGCATTGTTACAGTCAGCAGTATATTGCACTACTTTTTAAATAATCTTAGTACACCGTCTATATATGCAAGTTAAATCCTCTTATAAGCCATGCGCTCTGCATCTTTAATATACATTAGTCTATGCACAGCAGTTTGAGTGATGCAGAATGTATTTTCTTTTATCCCCTCGTATGGGATTGTTGGCTGGGATATCCCATTTTGTTGGTTCAGCTGCCTTTCGGAAAGGGTGTTCTTCGTCTAAATCTGCTTCTACATGGCTACTTTGTAATCCACATTCTAAGTGCCTGGCAGAGGGTTCATCGAATCTCTTTCACACCATTTCTCTACTGTTCGACTCTCGTACAGCGTCCGGCAGAAACAAACACCTAAATCTTTTCTTGCGAGCTGAAAAAGTCTGATTGCTCTTATTTTATTTCCATTATCATCTTACGCCATGTAAGTAGGTATCTACAAAATATTTTCGCATTCCGATGATGAAGGTGTTGATTGAAATTTCGTAAAGACATCTCTCCACACTTAAAAACGCTCTTGTTTCAATGGTTGCCGTCACAAGACAGGAATCATATCCGTAAAACTCTCTCCCGTATTTCGAGACAGTACAAAATGAACTGCCCTTCTATGTACTCTGCAAAAATTGGCCCCATTCTCTGCGGATAGGTCGGAGTCTGAAGAATATATACTTGTGGAGTAGGAGAGTGTGATGGACGCATATGTAGCGTGATGTTATGTTTGTATTGTTTGTTGTGGATGAGAGAAGAGATAAAGTGAAACCTGGTCCCTACAAACAGTTTACTGCTCACCAGAAGCACCACCCAATAGACGGAGCCTCATCAATAGTGTCACACACCACAACATCAGGAGACACTAACGAAGAAGTTTGTAAATTAACCCCGGAAGTGGCGCAGAGAGTAATTGTGGTGTCACCGCCAGACACCACACTTGCTAGGTGGTAGCTTAAATCGGCCGCGGTCCATGTAGTACATGTCGGACCCGCGTGTCGCCACTGTGATCGCAGACCTAGCGCCACCACCAAGGCAGGTCTCGTGATACGAGAGTGGACTCGCCCCAGTTGTACGAGAACCTAGCTACCGCCCAGTTGTACGAGAACCTAGCTACCGCCCAGTTGTACGAAGCCTTTCTCTCTCATTAGCCGAGAGACAGAATAGCCATCAGCTAAGTTAATGGCTACGAATTAGCAAGGCGCCATTTGTATCAGTGCCTATAGCGTACGAGTATTCAAGAGAGATGTATTCCAAGGACTAATAAAAAGATAAGTAATAAGCATCTACATACTTTTCTTCTTATTCATTTATAAGTTCTCATGTTCCAGACTTCACGCCCGTCTGCTTTAGCCGTGCGTGCACTATCGGCTACAGCGTTAGTCTAGAGTTCATTTTAAGCAATCTCAACTTCACGGTGTCGGCCCAGCTACCGACACAACATTTATTGGCGACGAGCAAAAGAGTTTGTATTAATTCGTTTGCAACATTGGCGACGATTTAAAGTGTTCTGATTGCTTACATTTAATTGTGTCATGGCTTCGCCACATTCTCCAGATGTACTGTCCGAATTTTATCGCTTGCAGAATCAGCAGACGCAGGCGTTACTGGATGCCCTTGGACAGCTCGTCCAGGGTCAACGTACCATTCAAACCGATGCGGCCGCCGCCGCTTCTTCGCTACCGCTGCCACTAAACGCTGTTGCACCTCCCTTTCGACCATACGTGGCAGCCGAGGAGACGTGGCAAGAGTGGTCTCGCCAGTTCAACTTCCACCTTGCTGCCTACAGAATTCAAGGTAATGAGCGGCAGCCGTTTTTGCTTTCTTGTGTCGGTGTGTCCACATACCGTGTGATAGTGAAATTGTTTCCCCGACGCGACGTAGCAACTTTGTCCTACGAGGAAATTTTGTCTGCATTAGATGCCTATTTCAAAGAAACAGTTAATGTGGTTGCAAAACGGTATACGTTCTTTCGTACAAAACGTACGGCCGGTCAAACTAATAGGGAGTGGGTAGCAACATTGCAAGGACTTACTAGGGACTGTGCCTTTGAATGTGACTGTGGTCTTTCTTATTCAGATACAATGGTGCGTGATGCAATTGCACAGAACGTTTCTGATGTTCGCATACGGGAGCAAATTTTGAAACTAGTTAATCCCTCCCTTCAACAAGTGATAGACATATTGGATAGACAGGACACACTTGACTGTGCTCAGGAATCGTTTGAAACTTCGCCAGCCGTGTGTAACATTAACCGGCCCGCTGGACGCGCTGCGCGGCCCGGTAACCGGGCCTTGCGCACGTCGACACAGCGACCGCCGCGTGCTAAGCCAGGTGTGCCGCGCCAGCCCACAAATGTAGTGAAATCATGCCCGCGGTGTGCTACTAGACATTCGCGTGAACATTGCCCGTCACGCCAAGCTATTTGCTTTTTCTGCAATAAGAAAGGACATGTTCAAAGTGTTTGCCAGAAAAAGCTCAGATCAGACAATCACAATCATTCCAGGCCCTTTGCTTCGCGCCGGAATCGAACCAAGGACACTCAGGCTCGTGGACCTTCGCCTATGGACATTCATGTCGTTAATTCCGCTTCGTCCAGTGACACTTTCTCTAACAGTGACTGTGATCGTCCCACAAAAACTGTGCGTCGACGTCGTCGGAAATCACGTCAATTAGCAAGTGATTCTGTACCAGTATCTGTTCAAATTGCACAAAACAGTCGCTTTTGTCGTCGGCAGGACAATAAACTTTTTGTGGACTTAGACTTTGAAGGCAAAGTGATACCATTCCAGCTCGATACCGGAGCTGCAGTTTCATTGCTCAATCACGACACGTACAAACAACTGGGCAAACCTCCGTTGCGTTCCGCAAATGTTAAGCTAACTACATATTCCGGACAGAAAATTCCTGTGTTAGGACAGTGCAGCCTTCTTGCAACATACAAGGGACAAACAAAACTTGTGTCATTTTACGTTCTTCGTTCTTCTTCTGCAGTGAACTTGTTTGGTCTAGACTTGTTTCAGTTGTTTAACATGTCTATTGTAAATCAGGTCCTCTCAGTGAATCAGACTGTGCCTACAGACAGTGTTTCTCGGCTGTGTGACGAATTTGCAGACATTTTTGCACCGGGCTTCGGTTGCGCTAAAAACTATGAAGCACATTTAGAACTGAAGGTAAACGCGCAACCGAAATTTTTCAGGGCGCGCAATGTTCCCCACGCATTGCGTGATGAGGTCGCAAGAACGTTACACGATCTCGAATCACAGGGTGTAATTGAACGTGTGCAAGCTTCTCTCTGGGCCTCACCCTTAGTAATTTTGCCAAAACCTTCCGGAAAATTGAGACTTTGCGTTGACTTCAAGGCCACAGTGAATCCACAGCTAGTGACTGCTAGTTTTCCTTTGCCCCGCCCGGAAGATCTTTTTGCTAAACTGTGCCCGGGAAAATATTTTTCAAAGTTGGACCTAGCCGATGCGTACTTGCAAATACCGGTGGACGACGAATCCCAGCGCGTATTGGTGGTTAACACGCATCTTGGATTGTACCGCTTCAAAAGACTGCCATTCGGGTGTGCATCCGCCCCTGCCTTGTTTCAGCAATATTTACAAACTATTTGTGCGTCGGTCCCTACTGCAGCAAACTATCTGGACGATATAGTGATCTCCGGACAGACAGAAGAAGATCATCTTGCGAACTTACGAACATTATTTCAGGTCTTGCGGCAAAATGGTCTTCGCTTGAGGAAGGACAAATGTGTGTTTTTTGCTCGTGACTTACCATACCTGGGACATGTCATTAATGCCCAAGGCATACATCCGAGTCCAGAGCACCTCCGTGCCATACACGAATTGCCTTCCCCTAAAAATGTGAAACAGCTACAGAGTGTGTTGGGTAAAATTAATTATTACAATAAATTTGTGCGCAATGCCTCTTCCCTTTCAGCTCCGCTTCATCGCTTACGCCGTAAAGGTGTTCCGTTCGTCTGGACGACGGAATGTGAACGCGCCTTTCGCCAGTTGAAATCGGCGTTGCTTTCTAATACTTGCCTTACGCCATTCGATCCCCGGAAACCCCTTTTGTTGATGGTAGATGCATCGGATTTCGGGATCGGTGCTGTGCTTGCGCACAAAGTTGGCTCGCATGATCGCCCTATTGCCTTTGCGTCCAAATTGCTCTCGTCTGCGCAAAGAAATTATTCACAGATAGAGAAAGAAGCTTTGGCTCTCGTGTTTGGTGTTACTAAGTTCCATGATTTCTTGTATGGTCGTCACTTTACCATCATCACAGACCACAAACCTTTGACATCGCTTTTTCATCCGACCAAGCCTGTACCTCCACGTATAGCGCAGAAATTCATTCGCTGGTCTATTTTCCTCTCGCAGTACCGCTACGATATCTTGTATCGGTCCACTGCTCAGCACGGAAACGCCGATGCGTTGTCCCGTTTGCCTGTTGCTGAGGATAAAGCATTCGATTCTTCCGAACTTGCTTGCATGTTCATTGATTCGGAAACCGATGAAGTGGTCGAATCGTTTCCGATTGATTTTCGTCGTGTCGCTACAGCCACAGCTGCTGACCCTGTCCTTGCTACTGTTTTGCGTTTTGTTGCTACGCAATGGCCTTTATCAAAGTCTCGGATCGAGGATCCGTTGGTTCGCCGATTTTTTGCTCACAAGGAGAGACTTTTTGTTCGACGTGGTGTTTTGTTGTTGCGTTCTGATAATGATCAGTCCAGAGTCGTGGTCCCACGTTCGTTACAGTCCTCTGTTTTACGGCTTCTTCACCAAGGACATTGGGGTATAGTGCGAACGAAACAACTTGCTCGTCAGCACTGTACTTGGTTCGGAATCGATGCTGCGATTACGAATATGTGTTCTTCGTGCCCGGCGTGTGCCGAACAACAATCCGCACCGCCGCGGAAAGTCTTTGCGTGGCCAAAAGCCACTTCCCCTTGGCAACGCTTGCACATTGATTTTGCTGGTCCATTCTGGAATGCTCGATGGTTGGTTCTGGTCGATGCCTTCAGTAATTTTCCTTTTGTTGTCCGGATGTCTTCCACGACGTCCTCCGCCACCATACAAGCGTTGTCTGCTATCTTTTGCATTGAAGGTCTTCCGCAGACTATTGTTTCCGACAATGGCCCACAATTCATGTCCGCAGAATTTCAATCATTCTGCCAGGCCAATGGTATTCAACATCTGACATCCGCGCCGTTTTCGCCTCAGTCCAACGGTGCCGCTGAACGATTGGTCCGGACTTTCAAGTCACAGATGTTGAAATTGAAAGAGTCGCATTCTCGGGAGGACGCATTGTTGCTCTTTTTGTCTTCGTATCGCTCTCAGCCCCGAGATGGTCGCTCGCCGGCTGAGTTGCTCCACGGTCGTCCTCATCGCACCTTGATGTCTTTGCTGCATCCGCCGCATCAGGTTCCTGTGCAGCGGCAGACTCCTGCTTTTGCTCCAGGCGACGTTGTATTTTATCGCAACTATCGAGGTTCACGGCGTTGGCTCGCAGGGCGCATTCTTCGCTGCCTCGGCCGCGCGATGTATTTGGTTTTGGGGGCCTCTGGTGAGGTGCGTCGGCATCTCAATCAGCTGCGCCTCTGTCGTCGCTCGGGTTCTGCCGCTCCCCGTCTGCTTTCAGCGACGGTGCCGTCCGGTCAGCGCCCTGGGGACCCATCTACTGGCTCGCCTCATCCCCAGGTGTTACCGACGATGCCTTCCATTTTGCCCCATGGCGACGCGCCGCCGCCGCCGCAGCAGCAGCAGCCGCCGCCGCCGCCGCCGCTTGTTCTCCCGCCGGCGCCGCCCGCATTCGACGCTTCGTTGCAGCCACCAAGCGCCTCCCAGGGTCACGCGCCGCCGATCGCTTCCCGTGACCAGCTGTCCTCCGCCATGGAACTCCCGCCCGCTCCGGACCACATGACGTCGTCGCGCGTCGGCTACCCCGACGCAATGGAAATCGACCCTTCGGTTCCTCCTGTCTCATTACGGGCGCATACACCGCATGTTGACGTGCACCCTGGACTAGTTTTTCAGGCGTTTCCTAGCTCCCCTCGGACCGTATGGCCGGGTGCGGGTGGCACAGCCTCGCCTGTTGTTAGGCTCCCCACCTCCTCGCATACGTCAACATGTGGTCCTCCCCACGGCGGGCGGAAGCCTTATCACACGACCGTTCGCCGATTTGCGGGGGAGGAATGTGGTGTCACCGCCAGACACCACACTTGCTAGGTGGTAGCTTAAATCGGCCGCGGTCCATGTAGTACATGTCGGACCCGCGTGTCGCCACTGTGATCGCAGACCTAGCGCCACCACCAAGGCAGGTCTCGTGATACGAGAGTGGACTCGCCCCAGTTGTACGAGAACCTAGCTACCGCCCAGTTGTACGAGAACCTAGCTACCGCCCAGTTGTACGAAGCCTTTCTCTCTCATTAGCCGAGAGACAGAATAGCCATCAGCTAAGTTAATGGCTACGAATTAGCAAGGCGCCATTTGTATCAGTGCCTATAGCGTACGAGTATTCAAGAGAGATGTATTCCAAGGACTAATAAAAAGATAAGTAATAAGCATCTACATACTTTTCTTCTTATTCATTTATAAGTTCTCATGTTCCAGACTTCACGCCCGTCTGCTTTAGCCGTGCGTGCGCTATCGGCTACAGCGTTAGTCTAGAGTTCATTTTAAGCAATCTCAACTTCACGGTGTCGGCCCAGCTACCGACACAACAGTAATGATCAAGAGTTTTACCCCACAACCCCTCCCCTTCTCACTCGAATACTGACAGTGAAAATTTCACTAAAAACCAGTATTCGAACCTGCTTACCTTCGAATCGACAGCCATCAAACAGGCGATGTTAGCGACCTCAGCTAAGGAGTCCGGTCAAACTGGGTATGATCACAGTTAAGTTGGATATGACAAAATTCCATATTCATTCGCCTGATTAAAGATACCCTTTTCATAAGTGAATAAATGCAAAAGGAAATAATATTATTGAACGATCTGACTATCCTCAGGAGTAATTCATCACAGAGACACGTATTTACACAATGAAATTTCTCTTGGCATCTTCCCTTGATCATGGTGACCAGGTAATGTATTGTTGTTATGGAAGATACCAGTATCTGCCGCAGAAACTGTCAAAGCGTAGTTACCTTCCGAAAACTAAAAATAATTCAGTTATGCTAAGAATAGCTTATTTCTAAGTATTCCTTATGCGCAATGACGTTATGCGAAACATTAATTGAATTAGCCACAAAAATATTTAGCTTACTTACTTCCGCATAGACACGTGAAAGTCCTCAAAGATATTCACAAAACCTCACTTCATTCAACTGAATGTATGAATAATATGAACTAAAAGTATGAGATTTGCATTAGTATTGGATAGTTATTGTGCTTCAAAGATATAAAAGTTCACATAGACTACAACGATTCAAGTCACATGAAATGTGTGCTGCCCTTAGCACACACCTACGAGGATCAGTTCTTCACACACATTTAAAAATCATAGAAAACAAACATTCTACGGATCACAGTCATTACTCAAACAGGCGCTAAACGCGGTCGCGAATCAGACAGGAAACGCATACAGAACGGTATCTGCCCCAAACTTATCAAATCCACAAAAGCCACTCCGGTACTGAACTGATAACATCGCCTAAGGAACATGTTACAGTGTTGCTCGTCAAGTCGTAACCGAGTACCTGCATTCTAGACTCGTCGCACAGAAACTATTATAACTGATTCTCTGTACTCCTGCATGATTATAAACCATAAGCTGCTTTTTGTTATTACTATCCATATTTCTCAGTATAATGCAATGTAGCCTCAGCCAAAAGCACACCTTACCATACACGAGCAAAACGCAGCTTCACTCCTGAGCATCTGAAACAGAACAGGCCGAAAGAGAACGCTTTGCTTTCGTTTCAAATCGGCATGGCATATGTGACAACCACGCTCGCTCTAAACTTTGACCAATGCCACTTTCACCTCAAAGACGTCAGGTAGACAAATTCGTGCAGTCCAAGCAGCCGTGAACATGCGAATTGATCAGTGTGCAACAGATGTAATAACAATGACTGCTCGTGAGACTAATCTACGTAAATACAGAATATATAGGAGACATGGGATAGCGATATACCTATATACATATGGCTGTAGTATTGCCTACACAAGGTATGAAAGGACATTCCATTGGCGCAGGTGTATTTCACTGAGATGATTCATGTGAAAAGATTTCCAACGTGATTATGGCAGCACGACGAGGATAACAAGACTTTGATTACGGAATGGTAGCTCGAGCTAGAGGCATGGAACATTCAATTTCGGAAATAGTTAAGGAATTCAATATTCCGCAATCCACAGTGTCAAGAGTGTGCAGAGAATACCTAATTTCAGGTATTACCTCTCACAACGAACAACGCCGTGACCGATGGCATACACCTAACGGTCGGGAGCAGCGGCGTTTACGTAGTATTATCAGTGCTAACAGACAAGCAACAGCCGGCCGCGGTGGTCTAGCGGTTCTAGGCGCTTCAGACCGGAACCGCGCGACTGCTACGGTCGCAGGTTCGAATCCTGCCTCGGGCATGGATGTGTGTGATGTCCTTAGGTTGGTCAGGTTTAAGTAGTCCTAAGTTTCAGGGGACTGATGACCTCAGATGTTAAGTCCCATAGTGCTCAGAGCCATTTGAACTATTTTCCACAAGCAACACTGCGTGAAACAACCACAGTAATCAATTTCGGACGTACGAAGAACGTATTCGTTAGGACAGTGCGGCGAAATTGGGCATAAATGTACTGTTCCAGTAGACGACTGACACGAGTACCTTTACTGACAGTACGAAATCACCTGTAACGCCTCTCCTCGGATCGTGGAAATATCGGCTGGACCCTAGACGACTGGAAAACAGTGACCTGGTCAGATGATTCCCGATTTCAGTTCGTAAGAGCTGATGGTAGAGTTGAGTGTGGCGCAGACCCATCGAAGCCATGGATCCAAGTTGTCAACAAGATACGGTACAAGCTGGTGGTGACCGAACCATGGTAAGGGCTGGTTTTACATAGAATGCATTGGTTTCTCTGGTCCAACTGAAATGGGCATTGACTGGAAATGGTTGTTTGTGTTCAGCTACCTGTAGACCATATCCCGCCATTCATAACTTCATGTTCCAAAAAAACGATGGATTTTTTTTTTTTGGGTGACAATGCTCCATTTCACCGGGCCGCAGTTGTTGGCGATTGGTTTGAAGAACATTCTGGACGATTCGACAGATTAATTTGCCCACCCAGATCGCCTAATATGAATCCCATCGAATAAATGCGGGACGTAATCGACAGGTCGGTTCGTGCACAAAATTCTGTACCGGCAACACTTTCAATTATGGGCAACAGGAGAGACAACATGACTGTATATTTCTGCAGCGGACTTCTAACGACTTGTTAACTTCACGACACATCGAGCTGCGGCAGTACGCCTGGAAAAAGGAGGTCCGACACATTATTCAGAGGTATCTCATGACTTTTTGTCAACTAAGGGATACCTTCCAACTGGTGGTCGACAAAGGTTCATTTCGTCAGCAGTTATTGTTGGCCCTTAAATACGACTTTCTTCAACCACAGTTCGTCATTAGCTAACGCAACTGTACTACGACCTCATGACAGAAAGACTGTGTGCAGTCAACTTGAGTAGCGCAACCTGGCCGTCTAATATGCCCTCTTCCACGTCCCCCTTCTGGCCTCCTGCCGCTTCTACGCCCTGAGCCAGGCCGGCGCGGCAAGTGGTTGTAGCTACTTGTTGTTATTGGAGGCTCTTCACTTAGCCGGCGTGCTGTGCTGTGCTGTGCTGTAGCGCCGTGTAGGCGCCGCCAGTCCCTCCTAATCCCTGCACGTCGGGGATTCCCGCCGCTTGCCCGCCTGCCTGCCTGCCGGGAGCAGATAATTTCGGCGGCGCTGTGTTGGCAGCCCTGGCCGCTGCACCTGCCGCGAACGAGCCCAGCTGGCTGGCGACATTTACATAAGCTCCGCCGCAGCTATCCGCGAGATCTCCCGGGGTTAATTTAAAACAACGCGATGCCCTGCGAGGCGGAGGCGCTTTGCCGGGTTAAAACACCTTGCTTTGTGCAGCGCCGCCGACTTCAATTTAGGTAACAAGGGAGCCGCGGACTCGGCCGAGCTATCTGGACCACATACCGCTCAAGAACTGTATTCAGTACTCGCTATGCGCTCGTGGCATAATGCCCCTTTCGCTGAAAATAATATTTCTGGTCACAGGAAAAAAGGGGCAACAAGTACAGTCATGGCTACCACGCTACAGTTGGCGATTCCCATGAATAATTTAGCGGTCACACACGAAGTGCAGAAAGTTACAGGTCAGTTATAAATTTCAAGTCAAATTTCTTTGAATATTTCCAACTTTAAATGTGAATGTGTCTCACAACGCCTGTATGTGATGTTGGGATATTTCGGTGCCATTCGGTGTACACAACTCAGGGAATGTCTGCCGTTGCGATGAAATCGAAACGTACTAGTGTATACTATATTTGTTACTTACAAAATACGGTAAGTAAATAATATAAAATGTTATTAACATCATATGAAGTTTAACTGAACCAAAATTAACTGGAAGTAAAGGTACAGTGCACAGTTTAGCCGTTCAAATGAACTGATTTCTATTCCAAATAGGAATTTTTTTTACTTATTTGTTTTACATCTGTTTTGAAATTTATTTTGATCGTTAATTATGATTCTCAGGCTCCTAGTTTACCGTAGTCCGATAGTAAATTTTCGTACATGTGCATACAACCTCGTAGATAGGCCAACCACAGCTATGAGTAATCATCATGGGTATCAATAAGCCGGCTCATCTGTATTTAATACCTTATTTTTGGATCATTACCGATTTCACGGAACTAAGAGACTCGTCTTCAGATGAATATACAACTAAAAACCAGACTTGAAAAACTAGGAACATGGTACTCAATACTCATTCTCCATCAAAAGGAAACATCACTAAAAGGCGGCACGTCATAGAATGAAACAACGGGGTGAATGGATTCCAATCCAAATCAGTGAATGGTGCCGCGTCTTTTGTTTATACGCAATCGTGGAACAAGTCACGTGACTATGTTTTAGTTATATATTCACCTGAAGATGTGGCACTTAGTGCATTAAACAGATAGTTATCAAGACATAAAGGATTAAATACAACTGAAGTGCTTTATTAACATCCAAACTGTTATTATATATGTGTTTGTTTTGTGATTATGCTGTTTATAACATGAATCACAGGCGGGTTCCATTCATCCGCCTTGTTCACTTCGATGGCATGTTAGCCATAGCAAGAGATCTAGTACACCGACCATAAATTAGTGTGCAGAAGCCTAGAAAAACTGTATCTAAAGGTAATATGGATTAACTGGTAATGTGGCAAATTGTGTCTGGAGAAGAAGACTTGTTAAAGTTAGATTATATTGTAACAGTGCCGCGGCTTTCATGACGTGTCACTCATAGATTTCTCAAGATTTCTGTTAGTGCAATCGTGTAGAACGGCGCCCAGCAGTCATTTTGTGGAGCTTATTCTGATTTTTAAACTCACTATTATTTATAAGTTCAAGTCATTTTAATGTCATACAGACAAATAATTTTTATTATTCGGTAGCTTCCATATAACTTACTGTACACAGTACTATTATTTTAAGACTATCTGATTAATAAATATTTTTATTGACATTGCTATTCATATTTGCTATCATATTCGGCGGATGGTGCTGATTCTTTGACTACACTGGAAGCAGAACAAAACAGTGGTGAAACTTCGTGGCAGATTAAAACTGTGTCCCGGACCGAGACTCAAACTCGGGACCTTTGCCTTTCGCGGACAAGTGCTCTACCATCTGAGCCACCCAAGCAAGACTCATGACCCACCCTCACAGCTTCAATTCTGCCAATACCTCGTCTCCTACCTTCCAAACTTCACAGAAGCTTTTCTGTGAACCTTGCAGATCTAGCATTCCGGTAGAAAGGATATTGCGTGACAAGACTTACTTGTTAGTCACAGCCTGGGGGATGTTTCCAGAACGACGTTTTCACTCTGCAGTGGAGTGTGGGCTGATATGAAACTTCCTGGCAGATTAAAACTGTGTGCCCGACCGAGATACAAATTCGGAACATTTTAATCTGCCAGGAAGTTTAATATCAGCGCACACTCCGTTGCAGAGAGAAAATCTAATTCCGAAACAGTAATATCTTCTGATGATAGTGCAAAGTTCAGTATGTACCGCGATCAGGGTATCCATCCGAAAAGATGCTAAGAACTGATGGCAACATTACCTTAATATTCTTCTAATCTGAAATAAATGTTCTTAAACTTTCGATGACAAATTTTTATGCACCTGTGACGGAGTGAATCTATTATTCGTAATTTCTTCCATAGTAGCAAGAGGTGATTGTAAATTTAAAAAATATTGTTTGACAATTTCATCATATGTAGACAGCAAAGCTTCATAGTTTAACGAGGTCATATTACCACCGAAGAAATGACGGACAAGAAGAAATATATTCGAAATTACGAATACTATTGGACTTCAACTGCACCATTTATTAGTGACATACGAAAATTAGTGTTGGACCAGTACTAGAACCCAGATTTCACACTCTATGCAAGAGGTCGCCTTATCTATCTGTTACATTCGAGCATGTCTTCCAGACAATCCCAAACACCTGTACGTTATCATGTGTACGAGGGGCATTGGGAAATGCGTGCAAAGTCCGAGAGATGGTACCACCGGCGCCTATCGAGGTCATGTTTAGTTTGTAGCATCTTTGGAAAGAACACACACCAAGTTTCAGCCATATTGGGCTATTTCTTTGTGTTTGGCATTCTTGTGAATCAGGGAAGTCGAGTGATTGTCAAAAAATGGACGAAAAAGTATTTCGTGTGGTGATTAAACATTACTTTATGAAAGGCAGAACTCCTCAGGAGACTGAAGAGAAGCTTGACAAACATTACGGTGACTCTGCACCTTCGATTAGAACAGTTTATAAGTGGTTTCAAAGTTTTCGGAGCGGCCATATGGTCACAAGTGATGCTGAACGTTCTGGACGCCCTGTGGAGGTTACGACTCCAGAAATTTTTGATAAAATCCATGATTCATGATGAATGAGAGAGGAGATTAAGGTGTGTGAGATTGTTATTACTGTGGGCATCTCGAATGAATGAATACATGATATTTTGCATAAACATTTGGACATGAAAAAAGCTATCCGCAAGATGGGTTCCGCGATTGATGACCAAAAACGGAATCGTGTGAAGTGTTGCAGGGATGGTTTGCAGCTGTTCACGAAGAATCCGCAGTACTTTAAGCATCGTTTCGTCACTGTGGATGAAACATGGATAAATTACTAAACACCTGAGACCAAACAACAATCTAAATAATGGGTTACCCAGGGTGAATCTACACCAAAAATGGCGAAGACCATCTCTTGATCCGAAAAGGTTATGGCGACTGTCTTTTTGCATTCGCAAGGGATAATCCTAATCGACTATTTGGAAAAGGGTAAAACTATTACAGGTGCGTATTAATCATCGTTATTGGACCATTTAAAAACCGAGTTGCAAGAAAAACCCCAGCGATCACCATCACGACAATGCACCTCAGCAGTTGTGGTCGCAAAATTATTGGAAATACACTCCTGGAAATTGAAATAAGAACACCGTGAATTCATTGTCCCAGGAAGGGGAAACTTTATTGACACATTCCTGGGGTCAGATACATCACATGATCACACTGACAGAAACACAGGCACATAGACACAGGCAACAGAGCATGCACAATGTCGGCACTAGTACAGTGTATATCCACCTTTCGCAGCAATGCAGGCTGCTATTCTCCCATGGAGACGATCGTAGAGATGCTGGATGTAGTCCTGTGGAACGGCTTGCCATGCCATTTCCACCTGGCGCCTCAGTTGGACCAGCGTTCGTGCTGGACGTGCAGACCACGTGAGACGACGCTTCATCCAGTCCCAAACATGCTCAATGGGGGACAGATCCGGAGATCTTGCTGGCCAGGGTAGTTGACTTACACCTTCTAGAGCACGTTGGGTGGCACGGGATACATGCGGACGTGCATTGTCCTGTTGGAACAGCAAGTTCCCTTGCCGGTCTAGGAATGGTAGAACGATGGGTTCGATGACGGTTTGGATGTACCGTGCACTATTCAGTGTCCCCTCGACGATCACCAGTGGTGTACGGCCAGTGTAGGAGATCGCTCCCCACACCATGATGCCGGGTGTTGGCCCTGTGTGCCTCGGTCGTATGCAGTCCTGATTGTGGCGCTCACCTGCACGGCGCCAAACACGCATACGACCATCATTGGCACCAAGGCAGAAGCGACTCTCATCGCTGAAGACGACACGTCTCCATTCGTCCCTCCATTCACGCCTGTCGCGACACCACTGGAGGCGGGCTGCACGATGTTGGGGCGTGAGCGGAAGACGGCCTAACGGTGTGCGGGACCGTAGCCCAGCTTCATGGAGACGGTTGCGAATGGTCCTCGCCGATACCCCAGGAGCAACAGTGTCCCTAATTTGCTGGGAAGTGGCGGTGTGGTCCCCTACGGCACTGCGTAGGATCCTACGGTCTTGGCGTGCATCCGTGCGTCGCTGCGGTCCGGTCCCAGGTCGACGGGCACGTGCACCTTCCACCGACCACTGGCGACAACATCGATGTACTGTGGAGACCTCACGCCCCACGTGTTGAGCAATTCGGCGGTACGTCCAGCCGGCCTCCCGCATGCCCACTATACGCCCTCGCTCAAAGTCCGTCAACTGCACATACGGTTCACGACCACGCTGTCGCGGCATGCTACCAGTGTTAAAGACTGCGGTGGAGCTCCGTATGCCACGGCAAACTGGCTGACACTGACGGCGGCGGTGCACAAATGCTGCGCAGCTAGCGCCATTCGACGGCCAACACCGCGGTTCCTGGTGTGTCCGCTGTGCCGTGCGTGTGATCATTGCTTGTACAGCCCTCTCGCAGTGTCCGGAGCAAGTATGGTGGGTCTGACACACCGGTGTCAATGTGTTCTTTTTTCCATTTCCAGGAGTGTAGGATTCCAGCTCGTTTCACATCCGCCCCTGTACTCCAGACTTGGCTCCCTCGGACTACTATTTGTTCCCCAGAATGAATAAATGGCAGGTGGGACAAAGATTTTATTCAAACGAGGAGGTGATTTCAGCAACTAATAGCTATTTTGCAGGCTTTGTCAATTCCTATTATTCGGGAGGGATCAAAAAATTATAACAGCGTTGGACGAAGTGTATAAGTCTAAAATGGTAATATGTCGAAAATTAAAAAGGGTTTACCCCAAACACGTAAGTAATTTTTATTTTGCATTGACTTTTCAAACACCTCTCGTACATGTCATTCACTCTCACGGTTGCTGTGGTTCCCGCGCAGAGACTTATTTATCGTTACGTAAATTAAAAGTGAGTGGAGGAGAAAGGTAAGGAAACCGAAGGAACAACTGATACCAGCTGCATCGAGACTTAAGGCGGTGTCTTACAAGTGAAAATGTGTTTCGCACCGGGATTCGAACCCAGGATCTTCTGCCTACTGGACACTTACGTTAACCAATGCGCCATCCAGACATGGCGATTATCACAGTTACGCTGACTATCTCGGCACATCTACCAATCTACCCACACTCCCACCTAGCATCTCCTATTCGCAGTCACAGTCCATGTCTTCCACGCTCGCTACTTTGAGATTTCAAAAGAACAGACAGCAAGCATTCTTATTCCTGATTGATCTGGATGGGAAATGAACGCACAATTACGTTCGACCTCCTGCGAGATTATCAGAGTAATTACAACGAAATGAAAACCCTTAGCTGATTACAGGCGTCAACAGGGACAGATGAAAATGAGTGACCCGACCGGGACTCGAACCCGGGAGCTCCTGCTTACATGGCAGACGCTCTATCCATCTGAGCCGCCGTGGACACAGAGGATAGCGAGACTGCAGGGACTTATCTCTGACACGCCTCCCGCGAGACCCACATTCTCAACGTATTGTCCAGCACTACAATCGCAGTGCCCCCGCCCATTGTACTCGTTTCTCGCGGCGCGTTGCCGTTTCCCGTAAGAGTTCGGGCACTGTTTGTGCACCCGCACAGAAGAAGAAGATGGTCAAATGGCGGGTGAGACCTTAACTGTGGTATCAGACGGTATCTGTTCTTTCGGACATGTCCGATGCACAAACAGTGCCCGAACTCTTACGGGAATCGGCAACGCGCCGTGAGTAATGAGTATAATGGGCGGGGGCACTAAAAATGAAGTGCGGGGCAATACGTTGAGCATGTGGGTCTCGCGGGAGGCGTGTCAGAGATAAGTCCGGGCAGTCGCACAATCCTCTATGTCCTCGGTGGCTCAGATGGATAGAGCGTCTGCCATGGAGGCAAGAGATCCCGGGTTCGAGTCCCGGACGGGTCACACATCTTCATCTGTCCCCGTTGACGTATGTCAACGCCTGTAAACAGCTAAGGGTTTTCATTTCATTGTAATTTCATTCGAACTACCTGCATGGTCACCGATGGTACCTATTCTTTCGGACATGTCCGAAAGAACAGATACCATCTTCGTATAAATATCAAAGTTATAGATACAGAGGACATGGACGACGACTGCGGATAGGCGGCGCCAGGTGGGAAAGTGTGTCAGCCGGGAGGCGTACTGAGGTAACCCACGCAACTGAGATAAACATTGTGTCCCGGTGACGCAGTGGGTAACGCAACTACCTACTAAATAGGAAGTCCCGAGTTCGAATCTCGGCGCGGCATACATTTCCAGTCGTCACCGCTGATTCCGCAGAAAGTCCCGACGCATTGACACCAATAGTTTCTTCTCTTTCAATTTCTTTCTCCCCTTCCATTCTCAGTTTACATAATACACTCATGTTCAGAACAAAGAGAACACCTTGAACGACTGGAGACAGGAAATTCATATTCACAGAACATGTACATTAGCGTGACCTGCAGAAATGATTAGCATTTGAACCATGTCGGCACACGGTTTCAAGGACTATATCATGGCACAACGCCACCTACCAGTAAAATGTGTCTGCGGCTCTCGTTGTCGGTATAAGCCGAAGGTAAAGCATCAGTGTGACTTGAGAAGACGTGCATGATGCCTCGTAGACCTATGCACGAATCATACTACCAAGTAAGTGAGTTTTAAAGAGGGCGCATTATTGCCATGAGAGAATGTGATGCATCCATCCAGGAAATTTCTGCTCGTGCGGGACGAAGTTTTTCGGCTGTGCGATTCACGAAAGGTCAAGATGTCTGAGGTTGCACCACCCACACCACCACCAAGAAGATCGACATGTCATCCGAATGGCATTACCAGATCTCCGTCCTCCTCGGCTCTGGTGCAACAGTGGAACAGTTAACACATAGAACAGTGTCAGGGATGATAGTCTGCCGCCATTTATTACGTCACTGTTTACGTGCAAGTTGTCCACTTCGCCGCCTTTCTTTTATGAATGTGCAGAAACGTGCTGGACGGCAATGGTATATGGAACGACATCACTAGTTACAGGACTAGTTGAAACCTACAATTATGGATAAAGGGGTGTAAGGCAAAAAGGTAGGGCCGTGTACTATCATGTGTCATTTTGAAACCTCCTGGCAGATTAAAACTGTGTGCCCGACCGAGACTCGAACTGGCAGAAGTAGAGCTGTGAGTACCGGGCGTGAGTTGTGCTTCGGTAGCTCAGTTGGTAGAGCACTTGCCCGCGAAAGGCATTGGTCCCGAGTTCGAGTCTCGGTCGGGCACATGGTTATAATCTGCCAGGAGGTTTCATATCAGTGCACACTCCGCTGCAGAGTGAAAATCTCATTCTGGATGTGTCATTTTATTTTACTATCTTATTGGCATAAATACGTCTAAAACACAGGCCGTCAGCAATCATGGTTTCAGTTAATTACAACACAGATTGAGTAAGATACCAATCTCAACAATGAGGCCATAAAAACAAATAGGCTTTAAATAATAAGAGTTTCAGCTAACCCAAATCTATGAAACAGCTCTTAATTTAATTAAAGGGGAACAGGCAGGCACTGAATAATAAAAACTTCCATTAAGTAAAATTACCAAATACATACAGGCAAGCCTTCAATAACGACATCTTCAGTTACGTAAAATTACCAAACAGAAAACAGGAGGTCCTTCTTTAATAACAGCTTCAGTTAAGTAAAATTACCAAATAGGAAACAGGCGCGCCTTCAGTGATAACAGCTTCAGTTAAGTAAAATTACCAAACAGAAAACTGGTAGGCTAATTGGAAAACAAACAGGCCTACTTTAGTAACAGGTTCAGTTAAGTAAAACTGCCAAATACAAGGGTCGTTCAATAAGTTACGGCCAACTTTTTTTTGCCATTAATATACACAGACAAACGTTCTTGTTGCTGCTTCACATCTGATGTTTGTTCTGTGCGCCGGTGAAGTTTCGCACCGTTCTGGCGAATGGAAAATCCGTAGTACAGCGTCAGATGGCGTCTACATACGACTCACGTTACAAGCAGCGTGCTGATATTGAATACCTGTGTGCAGAAAAATAAATCGTGTTGAAATTCCATAAACGTTTGTGTACAGTTTATGGCGATGCTGCAGTTGATAGGAGTACAGTTGGGCGATGGGTAAAGACAGTTACAGCCTTAGGAAACGCAGAAACAGAGCTTCATTATCAGCCACGCTCGGAACGTTCTGTCACAGACACTGCTCCAGACATGCTGAATCTTGCGGATTCCGTTATTCATTCCGACCGGCGCATCACAACTCGACAATCGGCTCTAGAGTTGCCGGTCAGCGTTGGAAGTGTCTGCAATGACCGAGACTCTGATGTTCACTTTGGGTTCCACGAATGCTCACAGCGGGCCACAAGATTCAAAGAAAGGCCATTTCTTCTGAATTATTGGAGCGTTTGGAGATCGACGGAGAGGCCTTCCTGTCACCGATCGTTACGTGGGACGGAAGCTGACTGCACCACTTTGCGCCGGAAACAAAGTGGCTGTCTACGGAGTGGTATCATCCTCATGCACCACAAAAGAAGAAATTCAAGACAACACCCTCTGGCGGAGAAGTCATGGTGACAGTCTTCTGGGGTTGTGATGGCGTCATTCTCGTAGATGTGATGCCAAGATGGTCAATCATCAATTCAGTGGCATACGTGAAGACCCTAAACAAACTCAAGAACCGTTTCCGACGTGTTCGATCGGACAAGAATCCAGCAGGAATCTTGCTTCCACACGATAATGCACAACCACACATAAGTCTGACAACCCCGGAACACATCGTCAAATTTGGTTCGACATCACTGCCTCCTCCACTGTACAGTCGAGACCTGGCGCCCTCGGACTTCCATCTCTTTCGGCCACTTAAAGGTTCTCTATGAGAACACACTTTGAAGATGATGAGAGTGTCAGTCATGCAATGGAAACATGGCTATGCCTAGAGGACAAGAGCTTTTACCAGCAGGGAATCCATGCTCTTCCACAACGTTGGCGTACGGCCATACAACGTGATGGAGACTATGTAGAAAAATAGGACATGGACAGTACATATTGATGACTCTTAACAATAGATACGTTCTGAGAAAAATTTGGGGCATTCCTAATTGAACGACCTTCGTAGAAAAGAGGTAGGGCTTCATGAATAACTTTTTCATTTAAGTGACCAAGAGTTTGAATTTGCTACCTCACAAGTGGTGCACCAGAAGGCTTATACTCAAGGAGCACAAGACTACAACATACTGGAAGGCCAATAAAGTTTACACTGAGAGTACCGGCTTCCAAGGCCCTTTCCGTTGGATACCGACCGGCAAATGAAATATTAACACAGCTAGGTTAATTACGTGAAAGTAACAATAACTAGCCAAACGGTACACCCGCTTCACTGCAAGATACCAGCTCTACAACGACGGCGAAACGCCAGAAGGAAAACTAGGCTGCCAAATCCAATTACACAGCCTCATCAATTGCAAATTTTAGGACCCAGGCACCTCCTCAGTCAATACAGTTGACAGAGCGATGACGTCTTCAGTTCACGAAGGTATCTTGAAACCGGCAACCAGCCGTATTACAAGAGAAAGGCGCTTATGTGTTATTCGAAGACGTTTGCCATGGACGGCGACTAAAACCCAACCATTTAGTTTCTGCGTGCCGCATGGGACGCATTGTGGCGGAGGGGTGCGGTGGGGGGGGGGGGGGGGGGTTGGGGGAGGAGGGGAGAGGTGGGCGGCAACGGTATAGAAAAAACCTTTATCACTCCGTCTCAGGAAAGACTATCACACAGTTTAAGATATCCTATTAATAAACAACCAAGTTCAGTATCAACTCAGAAAAAGCAAACAGCCGCAATTCAAGGGACCATCTGGTGATATAGATCAGCTAAGAAATTTCAATGATGGCGATAGACCTATAAGTGTCAATAAAAAAATAACAGTTAAGAGCTCAAAACCAAAAACCAAAAACTGAAATGAAGATCACGAATCGGAGCTGGAATTTGTCGGTTCGAAAGGGGGCCCAGAATACAGCACACCGAAACTGGCTTCAACACTCTCATTGATGTGCCACGTCCCAGAGCTTCACATCTGATGTTTGTCCTGTACGCCGGCTATGCACGAAGACGGCACTCAAAGTCAACCACGGATTCAAATCGGCCGGCAGATATGACCGGCAACCACTCGACGGACTCCGCCCGCGAGATGCTTGCACCAGTGCTCGCCTTACTCTCCGGGAGGACCTCTTACACTGTCCTCCTCGCTCCGTTACCACTCCCAACTCTACACGCCACAACACGCCCTGTCCCCATCAACAAACTCCAGCAAAGAGGTCAGTGGCTTCACACCAAAGAGACATGACGTGACAATTTGAGCTCATGGGCCCAGCAATTCGAAAGTTGACGCAAGCAACCACGTCGTGGCTGAGAAAGGGCATTAAGTAATGTTTTGGTACGAATCCCGGTTCTGTTTGTTTGAAAATGATGGCCGCATTTTGGTTCGCCTCAGAGATGGGGAGCGGCGTCATAGTGATTGCATTCACATAAGACATTCAGTGCCAATTCAAGACCTTATGGTGTGGAGTACTATCGGGTACAACCACAAATCGTAGTTGGTACTTGTCCTGTAGACGTACCCTTTATGAGCAACACTTCTGACGCCATTTTTCATCAAGACAATGCATGACCACGTGTTGCTGCACGAACAAGTGCCTTCTTAGTGCCACAGGATGACAGCCTTTTTACCTGGCCCGCCAGATAACCAGAATTGTCGACAATCGAAAATGTGTGGATATGATGAAATGACAGGTGCAGTGCTGTGACCCAATGCCGACCACCACAGTGTGCTCCCTGCCGCCGTTGGATATGCAGCTGCAGCAGCATGTCGTATACTCCTAGCTCACTCATTTGTTGCATAGTTTAATTCTTAATTTCTTTGCGTGTTTTTGGTACTTACATTGTTTAATTCATAAATTTCGGGCGTATTACAGTATTTGAGAGTTGTAGCATCGCGTTTTAGTACCTGAATAGTGTAAATTCGCGTAGTCGTCTGTCTTCTGTTTTTGTTTTGAAGGGCCAGTGTCGGTTGGTCACAGTCAGTGTGCTCCCTGCCGCCGTTGGATAAGCAGCTGCAGCAGCAAGTCGTATACTCATAGCTCACTCATTTGTTACATACTTTAATTCTTAATTTCTTTGGGTGTTTTTGGTACTTCCATTGTTTAAGTCATAAATTTCTGGCGTATTATAGTATTTGAGAGTTGTAGCATCGCGTTTTAATAATAACCGGTTAAATTTTGTGTCGATTTGTTTGCGCTCTCTGTAGATTAGTTCAGACGTTCTTTGCACAACAGTTTTTAGCATGGATAGGGACTGCAACTGCTGTGATCGGATGCAGGCTGAGTTGGCATCCCTTCGCGCCCAGCTTGAGGCAGGGTTGGCTTCGGTCACACAGCTTGAGGCTGTTGCCAATGGGCATCACTGTGGGGTCCGGATGGGGGTTTGTCGAGAATGGCCAGCTCGTCCCACGCATCCCCCGATCGGACTACGACTGTGGTTGCCCGGGATACTGCCCGCATTGAGGCTGATCCCTCACCTGTGGTAGGGTGGGAGATCGTCTCAAGGTGTGGCAGGGGGCGAAAGACATTTAGGAGGTCTGAACGGAAGGCCTCTCCAGTTTGTCTGACGAACCGGTTTCAGGCTCTGTCTCAGGCTGATACTGATCTTTGGCCTGACATGGCTGCTTGTCTTGTTCCAGAGGTTGCCCCTCAGTCTGCAAGATCCGGGCGGTCGCAGAGGGTGGGCTTACTGGTAGTTGGGAGCTCCAACGTCAGGCGCGTAATGGGTCCCCTTAGGGATATGGCAGCAAGAGAGGGGAAGAAAACGAAGGTGCACTCCGTGTACATACCGGGGTGAGTCATTCCAGATGTGGAAAGGGTCCTTCCGGATGCCATGAAGGGTACAGGGTGCACCCATCTGCAAGTGGTCGCTCATGGCGGCACCAATGATGTGTGTCGCTATGGATCGGAGGAAATCCTCTCTGGCTTCCGGCGGCTATCTGATTTGGTGAAGACTGCCAGTCTCGCTAGCGGGATGAAAGCAGAGCTCACCATCTGCAGCATCGTCGACAGGACTGACTGCATACCTTTGGTACAGAGCCGATTGGAGGGTCTGAATCAGAGGCTGAGACGGTTCTGCGACCGTGTGGGCTGCAAATTCCTCGACTTGCGCCATAGGGTGGTGGGGTTTCGGGTTCCGCTGGATAGGTCAGGAGTCCACTACACGCAACAAGCGGCTACACGGGTAGCAGGGGTTGTGTGGCGTGGGCTGGTTTTTTAGGTTAGATGGCCTTGGGCAAGTACAGAAAGGGCAACAGCCTCAACGGGTGCGGGGCAAAGTCAGGACATGCGAGGACCAAGCAACAATCGGTATTGAAATTGTAAACTGTCGAAGCTGCGTTGGTAAAGTACCGGAACTTCAAGCGCTGATAGAAAGCACCGAAGCTGAAATCGTTATAGGTACAGCCAGAGATAAATTCTGCCGAAATTTTTACAAACGTACAGACGGTGTTTAGAAAGGATAGATTGCATGCAACTGGTGGTGGAGTGTTCGTCGCTGTTAGTAGTAGTTTACCCTGTAGTGAAGTAGAAGTGGATAGTTCCTGTGAATTATTATGGGTGGAGGTTAAACTCAACAACCGAGCTAGGTTAATAATTGGCTCCTTTTACCGACCTCCCGACTCAGCAGCATTAGTGGCAGAACAACTGAGAGAAAATTTGGAATACATTTCACACAAATTTTCTCAGCATGTTATAGTCTTAGGTGGAGATATCAATTTACCAGACATAGACTGAGACACTCAGATGTTTAGGACGGGTGGTAGGGACAGAGCATCGAGTGACATTATACTGAGTGCACTATCCGAAAATTACCTCGAGCAATTAAACAGAGAACCGACTCGTGGAGATAACATCTTGGACCTACTGATAACAAACAGACCCGAACTTTTCGACTCTGTATGTGCAGAACAGGGAATCAGTGATCATAAGGCCGTTGCAGCATCCCTGAATATGGAAGTTTAGGAATATAAAAAAAAGGGAGGAAGGTTTATCTGTTTAGCAAGAGTAATAGAAGGCAGATTTCAGACTACCTAACAGATCAAAACGAAAATTTCTGTTCCGACACTGACAATGTTGAGTGTTTATGAAAAAAGTTCAAGGCAATCGTAAAATGCGTTTTAGACGGGTACGTGCCGAGTAAAACTGTGAGGGACGGGAGAAACCCACCGCGGTACAACAACAAAGTTAGGAAACTACTGCGAAAGCAAAGAGAGCTTCACTCCAAGTTTAAACGCAGCCAAAACCTCTCAGACAAACAGAAGCTAAAAGATGTCAAAGTTAGCGTAAGGAGGGCTATGCGTGAAGCGTTCAGTGAATTCGAAAGTAAAATTCTATGTACCGACTTGACAGAAAATCCTCGGAAGTCCTCGTCTTACGTTAAGTCAGTAAGTGGCTCGAAACAGCATATCCAGACACTCCGGGATGATGATGGCATTGAAACAGAGGATGACACGCGTAAAGCTGAAATACTAAACACCTTTTTCCAAAGCTGTTTCACTGAGGAGGACCGCACTGCAGTTCCTTCTCTAAATCCTCACACAAACGAAAAAATGGCTGACATCGAAATAAGTGTCCAAGGAATAGAAAAGCAACTGGAATCACTCAACAGAGGAAAGTCCACTGGGCCTGACGGGATACCAATTCGATTCTACACAGAGTACGCGAAAGAGCTGGCCCCCCCTTCTAACAGCCGTGTACCGCAAGTCTCTAGAAGAACGAAAGGTTCCAAATGATTGGAAAAGAGCACAGGTAGTCCCAGTCTTCAAGAGAGGTCGTCGAGCAGATGCGCAAAACTATAGACCTATATCTCTGACGTCGATCTGTTGTAGAATTTTAGAACATGTTTTTTGCTCGAGTATCATGTCGTTTTTGGAAACCCAGAATCTACTATGTAGGAATCAACATGGATTCCGGAAACAGCGATCGTGTGAGACCCAACTCGCTTTATTTGTTCATGAGACCCAGAAAATATTAGATACAGGCTCCCAGGTAGATGCTATTTTTCTTGACTTCCGGAAGGCTTTCGATACAGTTCCGCACTGTCGCCTGATAAACAAAGTAAGAGCCTACGGAATATCAGACCAGCTGTGTGGCTGGATTGAAGAGTTTTTAGCAAACAGAACACAGCATGTTGTTATCAATGGAGAGACGTCTACAGACGTTAAAGTAACCTCTGGCGTGCCACAGGGGAGTGTTATGGGACCATTGCTTTTCACAATATATATAAATGACCTAGTAGATTGTGTCGGAAGTTCCATGCGGCTTTTCGCGGATGATGCTGTAGTATACAGAGAAGTTGCGGCATTAGAAAATTGTAGCGAAATGCAGGAAGATCTGCAGCGGATAGGCACTTGGTGCAGGGAGTGGCAACTGTCCCTTAACATAGACAAATGTAATGTATTGCGAATACATAGAAAGAAGGATCCTTTATTGTATGATTATATGATAGCGGAACAAACACTGGTAGCAGTTACTTCTGTAAAATATCTGGGAGTATGCGTGCGGAACGATTTGAAGTGGAATGATCATATAAAATTAATTGTTGGTAAGGCGGGTACCAGGTTGAGATTCATTGGGAGAGTCCTTAGAAAATGTAGTCCATCAACAAAGGAGGTGGCTTACAAAACACTCGTTCGACCTATACTTGAGTGTTGCTCATCAGTGTGGGATCCGTACCAGATCGGATTGACTGAGGAGATAGAGAAGATATAAAGAAGAGCGGCGCGTTTCGTCACAGGGTTATTTGGTAACCGTGATAGCGTTACGGAGATGTTTAACAAACTCAAGTGGCAGACTCTGCAAGAGAGGCGCTCTGCATCGCTGTGTAGCTTGCTCGCCAGGTTTGGAGAGGGTGCGTTTCTGGATGAGGTATCGAATATATTGCTTCCCCCTACTTATACCTCCCGAGGAGATCACGAATGTAAAATTAGAGAGATTAGAGCGCGCACGGAGGCTTTCAGACAGTCGTTCTTCCCGCGAACCATACGCGACTGGAACAGGAACGGGAGGTAATGACAGTGGCACGTAAAGTGCCTTCCACCACACACCGTTGAGTGGCTTGCGGAGTATAAATGTAGATGTAGATGTAGAACTTTGGAATCAGTTGAATGCAGCATGGATGGTTATACAACAGGACGCCACTCTTGCCTTATATGCGTCGATGCCATCACTCGTTGAACAAGTTATCAGGGCCCATGGTGGACACTGTATCTGCTAGACAACAGGACACATGCTGCACCGAGGTGACTAAAATGCTAATCATGTCTGCAGAACATAGTAATGTGGATGTCCTGTGAATATGAAATTCCTAGCACTAGCCGTTCTGGTTGTATGTACCACAGCTGATGGCTGGTCGTGGTGTCCGTTGTTTCAGTCAAGTCTGAAAGACCAGGCACCACTCATTCATATTATTTATTATCATCGTGACATTTCTGAGCATGTGCTGGTATTTTGTAGAGCTTCTGTTTTACGATGTACTACGCAATGTCCTTCAGACATACATGCAGGAATGAAGGCAACAGGAAGCATGTACGGTCTCTCTCTCCCTCTCTCTCTCTCTCTCTCTCTCTCTCTCTCTCTCTCTCTCTCTCTCTGTCCTACTGTTGTGAAGGCAGCACCACACATGAATCTCCCTGACGCCTGATGGAAGAGGTTAGCTTGTGAAGCTCCCCTGCAAGGTAAAAGTTTGACATTAAAAATGAAACATGGAAATAATGACAGCTGAGAAGCCTCTGTGTGAAGTTTTAGCGTATTTTCAAAGAGAGAAATTTATGAAGGGAAATAAAAGGTAGGGGTATATCAGTGCTACGGTTTGCTGACGTCTAATCTCCCGCGGCATTATCTAAAAATGCCGAAGAATCGTGTCAAAAGAATGAGTAGCCCAAATGACAGAGAATACATAAAGCAAAGATGGATGTGATGAAAAGTACACTGTTATGCACATTTAATGGTTTATTTAATGGTTCCCTACTATAACGTAAAAGTTTGAAATGGTTTCGTACCACTTCATCACCCGTAAAACCTGCAACACCGTAAACTTAAGCGATGGCTTCCTTTGCGTCCTCCGCAATATCTACAACAAAATTACTATACACAGTACAACTCTTCTCGACACAAAAATCATTGGCACATGTACTTCCCTGCACATCTCGTCCAGGGCCCACGACCTCATAAAAATAAGCGTTATCACTCGATAGATAAATACTACTGCACGTAAATAACCCATGTTGCTCTACACACACTATTTTCTTCAGTACAGTAAACATGTGCGTCATCTGGCTCTGGTTGGTTGGTTGGTTGGTTTGGGGAAGGAGACCAGACAGCGAGGTCATCGGTCTCCTCGGATTAGGGAAGGACGGGGAAGGAAGTCGGCGGTGCCCTTTGAAAGGAAGCATCCCGGCATTTGCCAGGAGCGATTTAGGGAAATCACGGAAAACCTAAATCAGGATGGCCGGACGCGGGATTGAACCGTCGTCCTCCCGAATGCGAGTCCAGTGTCTAACCACTGCGCCACCTCGCTCGGTCATCTGGCTCTACACATAATTCAGACTACGAGTTTTTCGAAGATATTGGAGCTGTTAATTCTAAATTACAACCAATGTTTTTTAGAAACATATTACATTTCCTTCATTCAAGCCACTCCTGATATCCCTTATCACCAGATTCCCGTTTTCAGCTAGCCATTCTTTAAGTTATTCCCGCCTTTCCTACACACACTATAAAATAACTCTACTGCGCAAAGCACAGGTATTTTCCTCTGCCTTTATTTCCGTAGATTTACAGTATTTACAAGGTCTGGTTGCAACCGAACCACTTACGCTGGTAAAATTCGCTAAGTTTCCTCCAGGGAACTCCCCTTTGGTATCGATAACGACATGACGAACCCTTTATCCATTACACCACAAGCAATGAGAGCAAAAGAGACAATGATAAGGACACTGAATCGTAACACTTTTCTAAAACTCACAGTTTCACCTCTTGAATTGCTAGAGATGGATAACACCTTTCACACTTTCACACCATGAGCTACAACCCTTGTTCATCATAAGACCCATGCAAAGCTGCACGGCCTAAGAGCACCGTATGGCTTTTCTTTATAATCATTTGCCTGGAAAGAACACAATAGTTCTCCATAACATTTGCAGAGAAACAAAAACATAAAGAAAGACTTCCCTCACTATGCTCCACGTTGACGAAACTAAAACGCTGTTGCAGCGAAGCCATATTCTCCTGGGATAGAAGCTGGTGAGGTTCCTCCATCACTGAAATGTAAAGATGAGTGATTCTTCTGGCACTAAAATAGAGCTGTTAAAGTGGTTCCAACCAATCCGCAAAAACCACTAACCACGCGCCGAAATCGTTTAGACGCCTTACTGATTATCATGCAGAAATAGCTCAAAGGCGCTAAATAATTAACCTCTTCCGTTCATTACAGGACAGGACCCAGTCACTGAGAACACCCTTTAAACACATCCATTAAACAATACAATCCTCGGATAACGTGTTCCTATCATTAACCACAACAAGTGTTCATGTTAAATAACGAAACCTTAAATACTATAGTTAACAACGTGCAAATAATATTGGAAAATTCTTTCTCTGTAAAAAAATTTCCTTAACAACTCATTTTTAAGAGTAAGTAGGCCGAACCCGTTGATCGCTTATGTTCGGGATCTCGTTTCGTCTACGAAGTGGTTCCTTAACTTGCTCTTTCTGTTGGTGCTACATTAACCAGAACGTTGTCTCAGCAACGACATTTCAATGTAGAGGATGATACCTATAATGGCAGAGTTGGATTGAGGTGATGCGTTGTTGTCAGGATGATGACTGGTGATTGCTCAAGGAAACATCATCATTAGTCATACATTTTACTAGAGAAAAAACTAAAGCAGCCGTAGCTATGCTCCTTAGTGTCAACGCCTCCCCCGTTTCCTCTATTTCCAGCACGCACACTAAATAGGGAGAGTGTGGAGGTGCCTATTCCAGCAAGCAGCCATTGGAATGCAGTGACAACACCGACTGGGTGCCGTTTCTGCCCTGTGGATTTTGTGGCTGCACATGTACCATCTGGGCAAAAGAGAACGACTACAACGGCACTGAAGCGGAACACTATCATAATACTTCTAGGAAAATCTCAGTTTCACATGACAGTGCTGTTCTCCCCTGTGAGTGGTGGTTCACAGCCTCAGTTGACAGCTCGGGAGCAGATGGTTGAGCGGCTGCACCGTCCTGGTCTCCAACAGCTGCCACTCCCGTCAGAAGGCTGGGTGGGACTGAAGTGAGCCCTGCAGTGGCCCAAGGGCTCGAAAACGGTAATTCCTCAGTGATGGGCTTAGAGCCAGCAGCAGACCCGCTGCTGGTGGAGACGAAGTCTCGTCGTGGCTGCTTGCAGAACCATGTCGCCCTGTCGACTGACGTAGACCTGTGCTTATTGATGGTGGAGCCACACTGTGACCCACTGGGCTAAAAGAGATGAGTATTTGTACTGATTCGGTGGCTACTTGTTTTGCCAAAGCACCAGTTCCAAACACGTGAGGAAAACCAGTATCGTAACAGAGTGTGTAGTAACGGCCTGGCGATGTCACAGTCTTCCTGCTTTGTTGTCATTCTTGCAGTCCTGTCCCTGGCTCAGCGTGCAGTGGTGGTATTTCTGTGCATGAGATAATGGACTTCATTTGTTGACTTTGTGCTTGCCTGCTCTCATAGCCTTTTGCAACAGCCGCTGTTTTACTCAGTAGTGCAGGAAAATTGTGGCAGCAGTACAGTTGCAATGTTGTTGAGTAACCAATATTCAGGATACGGAAATCCTGAGTGGCTCTCCTTACCCAGTTACTCTCACTCTCACCCCTACTAGCATCGGTGAGAGGTGATGTCAGGGTGACATGTCACTCGACGCTACATACAATAGTTCAGTCGTACTTTACGTTTTTGTATTATAACTTGCAGTATGTATTTCAAGACAGCAGTCCTTCGAAGTTTTATCACAAACATCTCACCCTCGGTACGATTTGTTATAGTTAGATGTCAATAAATTACCCCATTGTGGGTGAATCCTTCAGGAGACACTAAGATCTACAATACTGAAGTTGTATGTTTCATCAGTTTAGTCTTGTGTAGCGGCTATGGTTGTTGATTATGGAGTTTCAGGAAGCTGGTTCTTTTACGACCGTGTTTCTTCTTCATATTCGCGTTAATAACAGATTCGATGACTTTTTTTACGAATGTAATACAAGTATTTTCTGCAATATTCGATGTTATTTAAAAAGAAGTGTGTGCTTTCCCATAAATTGATTTCTTCTATTTTGTGACTACTGCCTATTTAGAACACGAAGAATGAAAGTGCTGCGAATGAAACGACCAGCAACGGTATTTGTATTCATCTATATCTGCATCTACATGGTTACTCTGCAATTCACACTTACGTGCCTGGCAGAGGGATCATCGGACCACTTTCACACTAATTCTCTACCATTCCACTCTCGAAAGGGGTGTGGGAAGATCATTTCTCCCTACGTAGGTAGGTGTCAACAAAATATTTTCTTATTCGGATGAGAAAGCTGGTGATTGAAATTTCGTAAATAGATCTCGCCGCAAAGAAACCGCCCTTGTTTCAGTGACTGCCACTACAACTTGTGTATCGTATCAGTGACACCCACACCCCTACTGCGCGATAACACGAAACGAGCTGCTGTTCTTGCAGTTTTTCGACGTCCTCCGTCAATACTACCTGATAAAGATCCCATACTGCGCAGCAGTATTCCAGCAGAGAACGGACAAGTGTAATGTAGCCTGTCTCTTTAGTGAGTTTGTCGCATCTTCTGAGTGTTTTGCCAACAAAGCGCAGTCTTTGTTTCGCCTTCCCCACAGTATTATTATGTGGTTTTTCCAATTTAAGTTGCTCGTAATTGTACTTCCTGGGTATTTACTCGAATTGACAGCCCTTGGATTTGTGCGATTTACCGTATATCCAAAATTTATTGGGTTTCTTTTAGTACCCATGTGGATGACCTCGCACTTTTCTTTCTTTAGTGCAAATTGCCGCTTTTCGCACCATACAGAATTTCTCTCTAGATCATTTTGTAACTGGAATTGATCGTCTGATGATTTTACTAGACGGTAAATTACAGCGTCATCTGCAAACAATCTAAGGGAGCTGCTCAGATTATCACCTAGATCATGATACTACTTGCATGAACGACAGATATCACTTCTGTTCCACTCGATGATTTACCGTCTATCAGTACGAACTGTGACCTCTCTGAGAAAAAATCAGGAAACCAGTCACATAAATGGGCCGATACTCCATATGCACGCCATTTTATTAATAGTCGCTTGTGGGTAACGGTATCAAAAGCCTTCTGGAACTCTAGGAATTTGGAATCGATCTGATATCCCTTGTCATCAGCACTCATTACTTCATGGGAATAAAAAGCTAGCTGTGTTACACAAGAACGATATTTTCTGAATCCATGTTGGTTATGTATCAATAAGTTATTTTCTTCAGGGTGATTCATAATGTTAGAGTATATTCTCCAAAATCCTACTGCAAATTGAGGGCAGTATATGGGTCCGTAATTCAATCGGTTACTCCTATTTCGTTTCTGGAATATTGGTGTGACCTGTGCTACTTTCCAGTCTTTAGACCTTTCGTCACGTGAGCTGTTGTATATGATTGCTAAGAAAGGCGCTATTGTGTCTGAATACTCTGAAAGATATACCATCTGGACCGGAAGACGCCTTTCTTAAGTGATTTGAGTTGTTTCGCAATCTACTTTTATGTCACTCATGCTAACATCTGTTCTGGTTCCGAATTCTGGAATACTCACTTCGTGTTCTGTCGTGATGGAATTACGAAAACTGTATTTAGTAGCTCCGCTTTAGTAACACCATCATCGGAAACATTTCCATCGCTATCGCGCAGTGACGGTATTGACTGTTTTTTGCCACTGGTGTACTTTCCATACGACCAGAATCTCTTTGGGTTTTCTACCATATTCTGAGACAATGTTTCATTGTGGAAACTATTAAACGCATCTCACGTTGACGTCCGACCTACATTACGAGCTTCCGTGAAACTTAGCCAGTCTTGGGGATTTTACGTTTTTCTGAATTTGGCATGCTTTTTTCGTTGCTTCTGAAACAGTGTTCTGATGTGTTTTGTGTACCAAGGTGGATCAGTCCCGTCTCTTGCTAGTCAGTTGTATTTAGCTATTTGTTACCGAATATACCACTGTTTCCACGGTTGCTTTAGGTAGGATCGTAAGAGGAAAGCTTAAATTGCTGCGTTCAAATATATACCCCTTTTTCCGGCGGTTTACGAGTGTCCTCTGAAATATGGGAGAACCTGGTGCTGTTGGACACGTGCATGTCCATTTTTGCCGTCACTCCCGAGTGAGCAGAGAATGTGGATAGCTTCTGCCGCCCAGCTGACGCCGCTCTGCCCTCTGCAACCGTGCCCATGTTAAATTTGTATTTTCCAGAAATCCATTCAGCCACTCTAAATACGCTGACGCGTCCAACGCAGGCAAACAGCGTAACATTGTAGATAAATTAGCCTGAAACACGTGTACACCAGCTGTTCAGATTTGAACGCAGCAACTGTAGTGGTTCTCGGCCAATCAGAATAAAGTACATGTATGATTGGTTTGAGCGCATGACACGTAAGAGCAGTTTACATATCTACCGTCTTTATTATTTTTAATATTTACTACGCGAAAAATCAAAATTTTCGGAACTCGGCAAATGCACGGAATGAATGAGAGTAGTTGTGACAACTATTTTACAAATTAACAAAAAACTCATGGGGAGGGATATAGAACAGACACAAGACCGATACGTAAGAACTGTCTTGGAAATTTGGAGTTATTCTGTCAGTCTATGGTAATATCGCAAGTCGAACCACTTTTCGCTCTAAAGGTAAAACACATGGTACTCCATGTGTTCAGCTGTTCTGATCGGTCGCGAAATGGAAACCACTGTGAAGTCCACTGAAAGTTTTCCACAGATGTGTTGGGTAGTGTCTCTAGTACGCCCGTCGATCGCGGCACAATGCTTTTTCAATTCTGAGCGCACAATGAACACGTCAAGATACCCAGAAAATGTGTCTCCCTCCAAGTATGAAGGCCTGGTGAGAGATTTCGCCTGATGTCATGTAGTCCAAATAACATAACTCTCATGTGTTTGTTCTTTATGACAGTTCTCAGCCACCCTCAGCAGGGGCAATGAAGACGCTCCGGCAGCGCTTTCGACGGGAAGTGTTTGATCGCTCACAACACAGCCCGTAATTAGCTCGTCAAGAGTTTCTTCTTTGGACACATGGACCGCTAGATATGAAGATAACATTTTGGCACAGATAACGAGCTGTAGACGACACAGAAATTAGCGGAAAGCACAGACGAGGCTATTTAAAAGTTGATACAACGCTACGACAAATGTCGAAGCGGTGACGACAAATGTCGAAGCTGTGACTATGTAGAGAAGTAGCTGTAGAGTGTAGCTTACTAATACAAATAAAATCTTTTCTTTCTATTTTCACTGTGGTTTCCATTTCACGACCAATCGGAACTTACTGTCCTAAGACAAGCAACTTTGCTTGAAATAATCTCATAAATCAATGTGGAGCGTACGACGAACGTATCCATTAGGACAGTGCGGAGAAATTTGGCATAAATGGGCTATGGCAGCAGACGACCGACACGAGTGCCAACAACACGACATCGTGGGCTCCTGGTCATATCGGTTGGAGACGCTAGACTGCTGGAAAAAAATGGCCTGGTCAAATGAGTCCTGATTTCGGTTGGTAACAGCTAATGCTAGGGTTCGACTGTGGCACAGACTCCACGAAGTCACGGATCCAGTTTGCCAACAAGCCACTGTGCAAGCTATTGGTGCTTCATAATGGTGTGGGATGTGGTTACGTGGAATGGACTGGTTCCTCTGATCCTACTGGAAATGGTTCTGCTCTATGGAATTTTTGTAGATGACAATGCGCCTTTTCGCTGGGAAACAGCCGCGCGGGATTGGCCGAGCGGTCTGAGGCGCTGCAGTTATAGACTGTGTGGCTGGTCCCGGCGGAGGTTCGAATCCCCCCTCGGACTTGGGTGTGTGTGTTTGTCCTTAGGATAATTTAGGTTAAGTAGTGTGTAAGCTTAGGGACTGATGACCTTAGCAGTTAAGTCCCATAAAATTTGACACACATTTGAAAATTTTTTTCACTACGAAACAATTTTTCGCTACTGGTTTGAACACAATTCGAGCGAATTATTTGGGCACCCAGACTGACAGACATGAGTATAATAGAAGATTTATGAGGCATAATCGATGGGCAGTTCGTACACTAAATCGCGCACCGGCAATACCTTTCCTCTCATAGATGAGTGTAGAGGCAACATGGCTTAATATATTTGTGGGCGACTTCCAACGACTTGGTGAGTCCTTGCTACGTCGAACTGCTGCAATACGACGGGCGAAAGGAAGTCCGACAAGATATTAGAAGATATCCCATGACTCTTGTCACTTCAGAGTACATCTGCTCTAGGTAATTACTCGATTCCAGTACTATTTTCAGCTGTTCTCGGAAGAATGATGTCGTGGGACTGTAGTTTCAGACTCTGCTCAAACGGGATTGCTGTTTCAGACAAGGCACAATTTGAAACACGTGATATAGGCATATTTTCAGAATATATTTGTCTGTACACGCCATACTCTGTGGCATTCACAAAACGGTTTCAGTTCATTGACACAGCACACTTCAAAGCCTATGTCCATAATAGCACTGTCTTGGAAATGTTCAAATCTAATGTCGTGGTCACGCATTGTTTAACCAGCGACTGTTATGGGTCTTTAGCATACGCGGAAATTGTCTCAGTTCATTCAGGAATGAAAATACAGAACACAGTTCACATTCACAGGGTGGCTATCATTTTCATCCCGCAGTTCTCATCGATTCACTGTAAAACTTAAATTTTTAACCATGTCCACCCACAGGAAATACAAACCCACCTTTAATACCTTCACATCGACCATACGCCTCGATTATTCAGTTTCGAAAGTAGAAACATGAGCTCTTACAACACAGGTACATAGAGATACACTGAAATATTTATTTTACAATACTCATAGTTGCATTTGTATTATCTGAAGGCAGTTACAATATTTACTTAGTGTAATGAATAAAACAAAATAACACAAGGAGAAACAATATTAAGATGGGCTTCCTAGAGCTATGTGTGTACAAGAAGTTTCTGAAAGTGTGTATCTGAAGGACAATGTTCTATGCAAATTAAACGTGGATCATCGGAAACTCGGAAAGAAATAAACCCTAAGCAGATGACATCTTTGTAACAAAAATGTAGAGAAAAAGTACGAATACTTGGAGGATAAACCAGTCGATGACGTTTAAAACATCCCTTGTTCTGTATAATTTCTTAGACTTTTCCAGTGCTTCGTTGTCTTCTTGTAGAATCGGTGTACTGCCGGTGTTCCGCACCTTTACAACACGATGTTTCGACGTTTTAACTCGGCATCTTCATTTGGTGTTCCCTGAAACTAATCGACCAGCGCACCGGGTCCCATATTTATACTTTTGTGGTGTCCGGTTTTCACTATACCGTCCGCGCCGCCAGGAGTTCTGCCCTGTGCCCACACCCGTTGCTGCTTCTTTCCCCAGTGTCGACCGTCACACTACGTTCTGTATTAGTTCCGCGCTCTCCAGGCCTGTTCTTTGCGCTATCGTAACGCTTTAGACGTTTCTTATGCTGTTAGCGACCGCTGCTCCTTTCTCTCGTGGCCGTGTTATTCTTCTGCCGTTCTGAGTTCGATGTGCGCCTGCATTGTGCGTTTCGTGCGACGTCGGGCGGCTGTACGGGTTGCATATTACGTCCACACACGCTGCAGTAACCTCTCGTAGCGGTGGCCGCCCACAGGATTTCTGTCCTACGTCTGCTCCCAGGTCTGAGGTTTCAGGTGGTTGATGTTGTTCCCTGTTTTGTCGTCGGGCTTCGTGGAATGTCTCAAATACCTACGACTCCCGGACCAGACATCACGGTCAGCATTGATGTTGTGTGTCATTTCACCAGGGTA
This sequence comes from Schistocerca serialis cubense, assembly GCF_023864345.2. NCBI lineage: Eukaryota > Metazoa > Arthropoda > Insecta > Orthoptera > Acrididae > Schistocerca > Schistocerca serialis. The sequence continues at coordinate 359,029,044 of NC_064646.1, forward strand.
CCACTTCAGGACACACTGGATTTAAATAGTGAGAGGTTTGACGGTGCTCTGCTGGATCTTTTCAAGCATACTTTAACATGGCCTCACTTCCAATGTGGAGTGCAGTTTTATGAGCAGACTGAACGAGTGCCGACAGACAGCGCTTTATTTCCGGTAGTGGCAAATCCGTTTATGGGGAAATTCAGTGACGAGATAGTTACTACCGCTGCCTAGCAGCCTACATGTTTCTTCAGATATGTTGATGATACGTTCGTCACCTGTCCACGTGACCGGAAAAGACTAAACGAGTTTCTCAACCATTAGAACTCGATACGCTCCAAAATTAAGTACACCATGCTAGTAGAAAATAATGGCGCTGATGTTTGGTTTGTGGGGCGCTCAATTACACGGTCATCAGAGCCCGTACAAAGTCCATTCCAGCCACTGTCACGAATGATGAGGGTGATTACGAAATGATGAAGGCAACACACCCAGTCCCTGGGGAGATAAAATCCCGATCCTGGCCTAGAATCGAGCCCGGGACCCTGTGATCCAGAGGTAGCAACGCTAGCCACTAGACCATGAGCTGCGGACGAACAAGGAAATGATGGTTGACTCCCGTTCCTGAATGTCCTGGTGAAGAGGAAGGCAGACGGCACATTAGGCCACAGTGTGTTTAGAAAACTAACGCACATTCATTTGTAAAATGAGATTTTCTCTCTGCAGCGGGGTGTGCGCTGATATGAAACTTCCTGGCAGATTAAAACTGTGTGCCGGAGCGAGACTCGAACTCTGGACCTTTGCCTCTCGCGGGCAAGTGCTCTACCAACAGAGCTACCCAAGCACGACTCACGCCCCGTCATCACGGCTTTACTTCTGCCCGTACCTCGTCTCCTGCCTTCCAAACTTTACAGAAACTCTCTTGCGAAACTTGCAGAACTAGCACACCCATTTGCATCAATAGGCCGACATCTACCATCACCCATCACAAAGGAATGGGGTGCTGAGAACACTTGTTCACCGAACCGAAGCACTCTCCGACCCAGACAGCTAGACAGTAGAGTTAGAACATCTACAGCGAGTGTTCTCAGACAACGGGTAAGCGCTATAGCCCGCAGACGACCTAATACAACGGGAGAGGAGCAAGAGGAAGAAACTGGGACGGAAGCTTTGCTACCGAATTCTGGGCCCATAGAACGGTCAAAGATGATCTGGGATCAAGAAAACCTGCCATCTACGGTATACCATGTGAATGCATCGGTCAAACCACCAAAACAGCGACGTAATATCTAAGGAAAACCGACGTCTTACAGGTTACGATAGCCACTAATTCAGCAGTAGCAGAACATTGCCTGGACTTTGAACACAACATGAATTATGACAAACCCAGGACTCTGGATCAAACTTCCAGATTCTCCGACAGTGTCAGTATTCAATGTACTGTAATCAAGATAGCAGAGAACCTGACCAACGGGAAAACAGGATACCAGCTCAGTAGGGTGGGGAACAGAAACAATGGGAGGAAATTCCCATCGTCTATAATGAATCTCAGATAAACAGAGGTGCAATTAACGGGATCTAAACTCTTATGGAGCACCAGGCGGCAACTGCCCCCTCGGGAGACAACCACAGTGGCCACGGCCAGAATAGGAAACAACGTCAATACCTGAAACCTCAGGCACCACACAACCGGGAGCAGGTGTAGGCCAGAACTCCAGACGGCGGCCACCGCCACGAGAGATCGTTGCAGCATGCGCGGACATAATGTGCAACCCCTGCAGTAGCCCATTAGCGCAGAAAGTGCACCTTACAACTCAGATGGGCAGGGGAATGATGGACACGAGAGAAAACCACTGCGGTCTCGAACAGAATACAAAACGTCTGCTGCGTTACGATAGCGCTAGGAACGCGCCTGTCAGCAGCTGAACTAATACAGAACGCCGTGGTACGGCTATCACCGGGGAAAACAGCCGCAACGGGCGTGGACGTAAGACAGAACGCCCGGAGACGGATACCGTCGTCAGAACAGTGGACGCGGACGGCATAGTGAACACCAGACTTCGCCCGGGGATAAATATGAAACCCAGTCAGCAGAATAGAGACTGCAGTACATTAAACAATAGACGAAGCCATCGCCACTGTAGTAGTCGAAAACTGGAAACAAGCTGTCCCGTAAGAATACCTCGATATAACACGACAGAAAAAACAACTTAACAGACAAATCAGACGCGACAACAACCCAACTGGTTCAATGGTTCAAATGGCTCTGAGCACTATGGGACTTTACATCTATGGTCATCAGTCCCCTAGAACTTAGAACTACTTAAACCTAACTAACCTAAGGACAGCACACAACATCCAGCCATCACGAGGCAGAGAAAATCCCTGACCCCGCCGAGAATCGAACCCGGGAACCCGGGCGTGGGAAGCAAGAACGCTACCGCACGACCACGAGATGCGGGCAACCCAACTGGAAAAGACCAATGGAACAGACTTAATGCTACAATTAAAAGAATTTTCGGTGAATACCGAGAAAGACAGTGGGACTACACAAGTAGACTACTAAACTACAGGGAAGGAGGAAAGCCCTATCAGCTATTTAAAATGCTAACGGGATAACAAAAGTCAAACATCACCGCATTATTAGTGACTAACGAGCTAAAACAGACAAAGCAAAACAAGCCGATACATAACTGAAGCCCTAAAACAACTGTACTCCTCTCAACAAGATGTTAAATACGAAACTTCAGACAACATGTAGAGGAAGCTAACCCTAACATTAATTACTTCAACAACAGACACAGAAGACGAAAACATGCTGACTGCAGAAATCATCGAAAAAGAAATCACAAGCGCAATCCACTCAGGACGCGACAAAGTCCACGGACGGAAGGACATAAAACGCTTACATCTGCATGAAGACCCGGCCAGCCTCACTACCCATCCTCTCTCTCGCCTACAACTAGTGCCTAATGAACCATTGCTGAACGCTTGGAAAACTAGCAAAACATTAACGATTCCAAACCCTGACAAACCAAAGATTGCCCGCGATCCTACAGACCATTATTTCTACTCGACGTCCTAGGAGAAACATGCGAACGAATTCCGACCGACCGCATAAAAACCTACATAAAACGCAAACAGATTCTCCCCTTGAGACAACCAGGCTTCTAACAATAGTCGTTCGACCAACGATCGGCTGATCGGAATAACGTAAGGATTCAACACAGAGCACAGCATACTCGTAGTCTTCTTAGACATAGAGCGTACCTTCGACAAGCTCTGGCACAGTGGGCTACTGTACAAGCTAAACCAAATGGGTCTGCCAAGCAAGGCTGTACGATTAATACAGGCGTCTATCCCAACAAGATATGCAAATTATATGTCGGTGGTGCTTCCTTGTAATAATTCACACCTCAACCAGAAGTTGCGCAAGGGAGCATCTCGCCGCCACTACTGTACACGCTTTTCATGGCTGACGTACCAGCGCCGACAATCCCTTCAGAAATAGTAGGACTCTAAGGTGGCGACACCGCCACCTAGTGTACAGAACTAAAGATGACAAATACAAGGAGAGACAGAGACCTACCAAAAAGCGCTAAGGGAAGAATCCAAAACCCAAATGGTTCTATCATGACTAAGAAGCGACAACAAAACACAGACTACATACAACTGATGCTCTGCTACACGTCACTGGGACTTGGTGGAACCGTTAGGTATCTAGGTGTCTTCCTAGACAAATACCTAAACTGGAAAACGTACCTAAATGCTAAACAAGAATAGAAAAAGACAAAATTTAATCAGATGAGTCCAAGGACGATTTCACATTTGTGACAATGGAACCGCTATTGACACAAACAAGACGTACATTAGACCCGTGAAAAGGCTGCAGCCCCCTTAGGCAGCATACATAAACCAAGAGCAGAACGACGTTACTCGACCGAAAGAGACTTTTACGTAGCACCTGAAGACTGTCGAGGCTAACACCCAGAGACGACGCATATGAGGAGTCACTGAAGACTAGATTGACTACACTTAGAGCAAACTACGGAAAACACATATTAACGAAACGCCGCAGACATGCGAGACATCCTGACAACAATACCACGAGTTGACAGACGACCAAAGTTCGAGTTTATAGAACCAGCGCGTACAATAGAGCACAACATAAGCAAATAGTAGTCAGACGTTCAGCTCACCATGGAACCCTTAACCCAAGAGATTCCATTACCACCACACTTGGACCAAAGACAGCAGACTAACCACACAAGACACAGAATACACACACACCAAAAGGAAACCCACAATAGACTCAAACCATGCACAAACACACACGCACACACACACATACACACACACACACACACACACACACACACACACACACACACACACACACACACACACACACACACGCACGCATGCACGCACGCACGCACACACACACAGGTACATAAGAATTAAGTTAGCCGAAACTGCATAGATTAAAAGACTAAAATTTTGTAACTGCCCACTACAGCTGCAATGGCTGTTCCCAAATGGTGACACAAGGAATTGATGTAGACACGAGGGCACCTTCAACAAGCATCTAATTGTCAACTGCACTTTAAACTAAATTGTATATTGTACTAAAATTACTCTCACCACCCACCAACAGCTGACACTACAAAATAGCATAACATTGTTAAGTAATAGCATACAAAAACACCACCAAAACAGAAAACTACCATTGTTTACTATGTCTCTTGTGATCGGTACAACGCCCGGTAACTGTGGGAACTGTCTGTCCTACATAGATGCTGCCGCACTCGCAAGGAGCCCGCCCCAAAGATACGACATAGCTCTTCGTGTGCCTGCTGTGTATGGTATGTCTTCGAGTGTGGCATGCTGTGTATGGGACAGATATCATGCTGAAGTCACTTTCCTCCTTAGGTTTTGCACACCAATGTATTTATAGCCATATATTCACCAGCCCAGATGTCCCGTTATCCAACTAATGCTCTTGACTATTTCGTGCTATATACACACACCAAAAAAAGTTTTGCATCATCCCGGTTCCGTAAACCGCTGAAGATAGACGTTGACTGTTGGTATTGTATCACAGACACAGCCCCTTTAACTGTTCAGAGATGTCACTAAACCCACCCAAAGATGAAAATAACCATGCATGAGCAGCGCGCATTAGACGGACGGGGTCTGGCAGCCGATCACTTCCAGTCAGTCCACCAGGAAGGAGGTACACCGCTCGTATTGTCTGTAGTTCAACAATGCCTAGACGGTCAATACCGCGGTTCCATCGCGTCCGCATTGTTACTTTGTGCCAGGAAGGGCTCTCAACAAGGGATGTGTCCAGGCGTCTCGAAGCGAACCAAAGCGATGATTTTCGGACATGGAGGAGATTCAGAGAGACAGGAACTGTCGACGCCATGCCTCGCTCAGGCCGCACAAGGGCTACTACTGCAGTGGATGACCGCTACCTACAGATTATGGCTCGGAGGTACCATGACAGTAACGCCACGATGTTGAATTATACTCTTCGTGCAGCCACAGCACGTCGTGTTACTACTCAAACTGTACGCAATAGGCTGCATGATGTGCAACTTCACTCCTGACGTCCATGGCGAGGTTCATCTTTGCAACCACGACACCATGCAGCGCGGAACAGATGACCCCAACAACATGCCGAATGGACCGCTCAGGACTGGCATCACGTTCTCTTCACCGATGAGTGTCGCATGTGCCTTCAACCAGACAATCGTCGGAGACGTGTTTGGAGGCAACCCGGTCACGCTGAACGCCTTGGACACACTGTCCAGATAGTGCAGCTGGGTGGAGGTTCCCTGCTGTTTTGGGGTGGCATTGTGCGGCCGATGTACGCCGCTGGTGGTCATGGAAGGCTCCGTAATGGCTGTACGATATGTGAATGCCATCCTCCGACCTATAGAGCAACCATATCGACAGAATATTGGCGAGGTATTCGTCTTCATGGATGACAATTCGCTCCACCATCGTGCACATCTTGTAAATGACTTCCTGCACGATAATAACATCTCTCGACTAGAGTGGCCAACATGTTCTCCAGACATGAATCCTATCGAACATGCCTGGCATACATTGAAAAGGGCTGCTTATGAACGACGTGACCCACCAACCACTCAGAGGGATCTACGCCAAACTGCCGTCGAGGAGTGGAACAATGTGGACCAACAGTGCCTTGATGAACTTGTGGATAGAATACCACAACGAATATAGGCAAGCATCAATGCCAGAGAACGTGCTCTCAGTATTAGAAGTACCGGCGTGTACAGCCATTTCGACCACCACCTCTGAATGTCTCGCTGTATGGTGGTATACAACATGCAATATAACATGCAATGAGTGGTTTTCATCAACAATAAAAAGGGCGGAGATGATGTTTATGTTGATCTCTATTCCAATTTCCTGTTCCGGAACTCTCGGAACCAAGGTGATGCAAAACGTTTTTTTGATGCGTGTGTATCTACAGCATGTCCAATTCCAGTTTCAAATTCTCTAACCTACCTAACTCCCTAAGGGATCTATCAATCCACTTTCGGACCAGTGCTTCTTTTCCTGGTAACACCATTCTCTTAAATGGCCCCCCTCCAGATCCCAATAAGGGATTCTTTTACTTCTGGAATATTTTACCCAATAGAATGCTGTCATCATGAGGCGATGCAGTAATATTCCCTCGGGAAGAACAATGGGTACAGTTTCTTCTTGCTTTCAGCCATAAGGGGCACCGACGCAGCAACTCCAGAACGGCTAATGTAATAGCGCCAGATCAGCCAGTCATCCAGACTGTTTCCCTGCAACCCTTGCAAACGCTGCCGACCCTCTGCAGGAATCACCAGTTTGTTTGCCTCCTCCATAGATACCCCTCCACTGTGGTTGCACCTAACCACACCAGTCATCAAGGCGAAAGAAGTACGAGCGTATGCTGAAATGTATTTTATAAAGACTTAAGGTATTTAACTAAAAACAAGTATTATTAACATCCTACATCCTCATTCTTCTTGCCTACATAATTGTTTCTCAACATAGGCGTCCTGGTGACGAACGATCTCTCTCAACGAGAGACCACTTTGTTTTTGTTGATACTGTCACTGTGGAATGTCCGACTTCTTTGACGGAGCCACAACCTAACCTCTGCTTGCACCCCTTCATCACTACCAAAGTGAAGTCCTGGGAGGCGTTCTGGAAGTTTGAGAAACAGATAAAAATCGGATGGTGCCGAGACTGTGTGAAGAATAATGGACAGTATAGTGAATCAGATGTTGTAGCACGTCTGAGGTCTCGCATTGTCATGTTGAGGAGAGGGTGCTCCCTGTGAGAACGAAGTCTCCGAAATCGAAAGCGATTACAGCACGCAGTTTCTCACGCAGCGAGATAGTGACGTTATTCACCGCCATGTTATACGCTACAATTGGAGACTTGTAACGACAGAGGGCTGCAAATATGTAGACATGAAGAATGAAGAGGTATAATTTTGATAATGTCTGGGAATCGAAAGAGCCTCGGGGCTAGACGCAGTTTTGTCCAGTTATTCGATTTCCGATGTCAACTGACAAAAATCGATTTAATCACTTTCAGAGTGCGTATGAACGAATTGCACTCCGGACGAGACGGATGTCAGGTGTGACACAACCTAAGGTGTTGTCTCCTCCTGTGTCAACTTATTCATCTCAGAGTACCATTTACACACAACGTCCTTAGTTGTTTGTTGGAAACAGTCTAATCTCTGTTTTCCCCTACAGTTTTTGCCCTCTACTGCTCCGTCTGGTACAATGGACGTCATTCCCCGATGTACTAACAGAGTTACTATTATCCTGTTCCTTTCTTTACTCACTATTCCATATTTCTTCTTCGAAGAACAGGTTGAACAGCGGAGGTGGTAAGACTACGTCCCGCTCTTTTGAATCCGAACATATCTATCTTGTTCATATTCTTTTCGTTTGATTCTTGATTATAATTTATATTACCCGTATTTCTCTGTAGTTTACACGCTTGTTTCTGAAAATTTCAAACATCTTCCAACACCTTTTGTAGGACAATAAATCCTAAGGTAGTTTCTTGAAATTTCTTAAGTCTTGCTTCCATTATGAAGTGCAATGTCGTAATTGCCCCTCTGATGCCATTACATTTGATAAATCCAAACCAATTACCATCTTTCCTGTTCCGTTCTTTTGTTTACTTTTCTTACGACCAACGTGGATGCATGAGGTTTTAGGGCTAATGTGCTGTGGTTCTGTCATTTATCTGGTCTTGCTATCATCAGAATTTTGTGGACGGTATTCTTCCGAAAGTCTGATGGCATGTCTGCATAGTTCTATAAAACTTGAATAATCATCTGGGTACAAATCTCTCAATGATTTAAGAAATCCCGCAGACTTCTTGAGTGTTAATCACTCTTGTTAGTCCAAGTATTTTTCTCCTTATCTTCATATTACTCTCTCTTGGATTTTCTAGATAGTGTTCCCTAAAGCGTATTCCTATTTTTCGTGGAAATTTGAACATCCTATACCATTTTAGCTGTTTAAACGTTTTTTCAAGTTCGCTTAATTCCGAGAAAGTCCCCACATTTCGTCATTAACCTATGTATTACACTTTTTATCAACTTGGATGCATGAGCTGTTAGTTCTCATATTTATCCGCTTTCCCTAATGTTTCCAGTACTCTGTAGTATTAACGATCAAATCAGTTGCCGCAATGGGCGTCAGGGGTACTACAATCGACTAGGGAGATAATTGCGGTAAGTAACTACCAATGTCACGGTGGACTATCATTGAGTTTTCCTTATTGTAAAAACTGATGGTCAAGTTCAGCAGCTTACTGAAAACGACGTCCCAACACTGATTAAGAGCAATAATAAGACGTACAAATTGAAGATAACTTAGACGTTCATACTGACAATAGTTGTGAAAATCGTTTGCGATTCAAAAAATGTGTGTGAAATCTTATGCGACTTAACTGCTAAGGTCATCAGTCCCTAAACTTACGCACTACTTAACATAAACTATCCTAAGGACAAACACACACATCCATGCCCGAGGGAAAACTCGAACCTCCGCCAGTGTTTGCGATTGCGTCTTTAAATTTTTGTAGTTTTTAATTACTTCTTATCATTTGTATCCGACTGATGGAGATTAAGCCTTATGATTAGCAGTCGTTCATTACGAAACTTGCAGAACTGGAAAACAGTTTCCGTCAAACATATTTTGTTTTCATTTCAGACAAACAAGATATTGTTATCGTGCACAGTAACGTACCTTCTGCAGAGGGCGAGCAGTTGCATAGTATTTGTAAAATATAAGAGTATTTACCGAAACAAATACGGCGTACGAATTCACTGAAAAACGATTTGGTTTTCATTTGATTTCTTTTTCGATTTCGGGTGTCCCGAAAGAGACAATCACAGAGTTCCAAGGTAGGTAATACCATCATTCCCATTAGGTCATTTTTTATACAAGTTATCCAAGGAGGAATGGTTACTGTTTAAGTATGTGACAGAAACATCATCCGAAGCAAGAAATTGCAGTAAACATGGGCTCTAAAAGTCATACCGTTAGAACCATGAGCACTTATTCATATTAGTTATTGTGAAACAAACATCTTTCATATTTAGAGAGCTGGTAGTGTAGACCAAAAAAGGAACAAATACCCAGTAAACATTGGCTGTAAAGTACATACCTTAAGAGCTTTGAAACCAGTTGATTTTCACTAAAGTGAAACACATTTTCTCTACTGAACAAGTACTTATAACTATTAAGGTACGCACATTAGAGCCCGTGTTACAGGAAATTTTTGCCTCGAATGATCGTTCCTGTTTTATCACTGAATATTGACTTGTTCTCCTGGGACACGCTATATAGTTCTGTATAAATTTCGATTTCGCTACGATACTTTTAGTTTTCTGCTGCATAACTTGCTTCCTCTCTTTATTGAGGTCGTACTGAACCTTTTTGTACCTGGGAATGTGGTGCTGAAATTGTCTGCTTCACGTTGCATTCAGCAAACACCGCTTCCAGCTCCCGTTTTCCGCCACCGTATTGCCTCTTTGTGTGCCAACATATCCGTACGGAGCAGATCGGTTTTGTGAAACGGTGCCCATTCTATGTTGACACTGGTACGCGCCATCGATCTCAGTGTATTATATTTGCCTATTTCAGACTGCAAATATTACTGACCGCGTTCCGCTTTGGGCATGTCGTTTCGGTCTTGTGGGCGACTGCGGCTACAGAGGGTCGTAAGTAGCATAAGAAGTTCCACAGTCCGCCACTGACACACGGGTGACGTATCAGTCATGACTTTACAATGGGTGAGCCCGTGTTTTGGATGCACGCTCTGATACATCTACACTACTGGCCATTAAAATTGCTACACCACGAAGATGACGTGCAACAGACGCGACATTTAACCGACAGGAAGAAGATGCTGTGATATGCAAATGACTAGTTTTTCAGAGCATTCACATAAGATTGGCGCCGGTGGCAACACCTAGAGCATGCTGACATGAGGAAAGTTTCCAACCGATTTCTCATACACAAACAGCACTTGACCGGCGTTGCCTTGTGAAACGTTGTTGTGACGCCTCGTGTAAGGAGGGGAAATGCGTACCGTCATGTTTCCGATTTTGACAAATGTCGGATTGTAGCCTACCGTGATTGCGGTTTATCGTATCGCGACATTGTTGCTCGCGTTGGTCGAAATCCAATGACTGTTAGCAGAATATGGAATCGGTGGGTTCAGGTGGGTAATACGGAACGCCGTGCTGGATCCCAACGGCCTCGTATCACTAGCAGTCGAGATGACAGTCATCTTATCCGCATGGCTGTAACGGATCGTGCAGCCACGTCTCGATCCGTGGGTCAACAGTTGGGGACGATTGCAAGATAACAACCATTTGCACGAACAGTTCTACGACGTTTGCAGCAGCATGGACTTGCAGCTTGGAGACCATGGCTGCGGTTACCCTTGACGCTGCATCACAGAGAGGAGCGCCTGCGATGGTGTAAACGACGAGCCTGGGTGCACGAATGGAAAAACGTCATTTTTTTCGATGAATCCAGGTTCTGTTAACAGCATCATGATGGTCGCATCCATGATCGTCGACATCGCGGTGAACGCACATTAGAAGCGTGTATTTGTCATCGCCATACGGCGCGATGGTATAGGGCGCCATTGGTCACCTCTTGTTCGCATTGACGGCTCTTTGAACAGTGGACGTTACATTTCAGATGTGTTACGACCCGTGGCTCTACCCTTCATTCGATCCCTGCGAAGCCCTACATTTCAGCAGGATAATGCACGACCGCATGTTGCAGGTCCTGTACGGACCTTTCTGGATACAGAAAATGTTCGACTGCTGCCATGGCCAGCACATTCTCCAGATCTCTCACCAATTGAAAACGTGTGGTCAATGGTGGTCGAGCAACTGGTTCGTCACAATACGCCAGTCAGTACTCTTGATGCACTGTGGTATCGTGTTGAAGCTGCATGGGCAGCTGTACCTGTACACGACATCCAAGCTCTGTTTGACTCAATGTCCAGGAGTATCTAGGCCGTTATTACGGCCAGAGGAGGTTGTTCTGGGTACAGATTTCTCAGGAGAAATGCATCCAAATTGCGTGAAAATGTAATGACATGACAGTTCTAGTATAATATATTTGTCCAATGAATACCCATTTATCATCCGCATTTCTTCTAGGTGTAGCAATTTTAATGGCCATTAGTGTACATTTACATCTGTACTCCGCAAGCCGTCTGACGGTGTGTGGCGAAAAGTACTTCTGATCAAATTAATTGATACATTTCTTCTGTTCCATTCGGAAATGGCGCGTGGGATCAGTGATTGTAGGTAACCCTGTGTATTAGCTCTACTTCCACGAATTCACGAATCTTCTCGTTGTCGTCATACTCCTAGTCGTACGTGGAAGGAAGTAAAATGTTGTCCGACTCTTTTCGGGAAGGGTTCTCTGCAATTTAAATAGCATACTCCTCCGCAATGCGTAGCTTCTCTCTTGTAGCGTCTGTTCTATAACTCCCTCGTGCACAGTAAACGATTCCGTGACGAAACGCGTCGCTCTTATTTGGATCTTATCTCTGTGTCTCTCTCTTTCTCTCTCTTTCTCTCTCTCTCTTTCTCTGTCTCTCTTCAATCAGTCGTATCTGGTAAGGATGCAGAACGATGAACAATGCTCAAGAATCGGTTGAACAAGCGCCTTGTAAGCCACTTCTTTGGTTGATAAACTACATTTCCTTATGATTCTCTCACTGAATATCTGCCGGGCATCTGCTTTTCCTACTACTTTTTTTATGTCAAAAAATGGCTGTGAGCACTATGGGACTTCACATCTATGGTCATCAGTCCCCTAGAACTGAGAACTACTTAAAGCTAACTAACCTAAGAACATCACACAACACCCAGTCATCACGTGTTTTATGTCGGCGTTCCACTTATGTTCATTCTGTATAGGCACCCATAAATATTTTACGGTAGTTACTGTTACCCTTACCAATTTCAAAAATTGGTAGGAAGGGGTATTCATATCACGTACAGGAAAAATTCAAAATTTTTACGTCTACACAACAGTACATAGTCACTGCAAACGTTGTAGCGTGACTTTACATTTATATCGATTATTCGGAATAAGGTGCAATATGTTCATCCCCCCATGAACCATGGACCTTGCCGTTGGTGGGGAGGCTTGCGTGCCTCAGCGATACAGATAGCCGTACCGTAGGTGCAACCACAACGGAGGGGTATCTGTTGAGAGGACAGACAAACGTGTGGTTCCTGAAGAGGGGCAGCAGCCTTTTCAGTAGTTGCAGGGGCAACAGTCTGGTTGATTGACTGATCTGGCCTTGTAACAATAAACAAAACGGCCTTGCTGTGCTGGTACTGCGAACGGCTGAAAGCAAGGGGAAACTACAGCCGTCATTTTTCCCGAGGGCATGCAGCTTTACTGTATGATTATATGATGATGGCGTCCTCTTGGGTAAAATATTCCGGAGGTAAAATAGTCCCCCATTCGGATCTCCGGGCGGGGACTACTCAAGAGGATGTCGTTATCAGGAGAAACTGGCGTTCTACGGAACGGAGCGTGGAATGTCAGATCCCTTAATCGGGCAGGTAGGTTAGAAAATTTAAAAAGGGAAATGGATAGGTTGAAGTTAGATATAGTGGGAATTAGTGAAGTTCGGTGGCAGGAGGAACAAGACTTCTGGTCAGGTGACTACAGGGCTATAAACACAAAATCAAATATGGGTAATGCAGGAGTATGTTTAATAATGAATAGGAAAATAGGAATGCGGGGAAGCTACTACAAACAGCATAGTGAACGCATTATTGTGGCCAAGATAGATACGAAGCCCACACCTACTACAGTAGTACAAGTTTATAAGCCAACTAGCTCTGCAGATGACGAAGAAATTGAATAAATGTATGATGAAATAAAAGAAATTATTCAGATTGTGAAGGGAGACGAAAATTTAATAGTCATGGGTGACTGGAATTCGAGTGTAGGAAAAGGGAGAGAAGGAAACATAGTAGGTGAATATGGATTGGGGGATAGAAATGAAAGAGGAAGCCGCCTGGTAGAATTTTGCACAGAGCACAACATAATCATAACTAACACTTGGTTTAAGAATCATGAAAGAAGGTTGTATACATGGAAGAAACCTGGAGATACTAAAAGGTATCAGATAGATTATATAATGGTAAGACAGAGATTTAGGAACCAGGTTTTAAATTGTAAGACATTTCCAGGGGCAGATGTGGACTCTGACCACAATCTATTGGTTATGACCTGTAGATTAAAACTGAAGAAACTGCAAAAAGGTGGGAATTTAAGGAGATGGGACCTGGATAAACTAAAAGAACCAGAGGTTGTACAGAGATTCAGGGAGAGCATAAGGGAGCAATTGACAGGAATGGGGGAAATAAATACAGTAGAAGAAGAATGGGTAGCTTTGAGGGATGAAGTAGTGAAGGCAGCAGAGGATCAAGTAGGTAAAAAGACGAGGGCTAGTAGAAATCCTTGGGTAACAGAAGAAATATTGAATTTAATTGATGAAAGGAGAAAATATAAAAATGCAGTAAGTGAAACAGGCAAAAAGGAATACAAACGTCTCCAAAATGACATCGACAGGAAGTGCAAAATGGCTAAGCAGGGATGGCTAGAGGACAAATGTAAGGATGTAGAGGCCTATCTCACTAGGGGTAAGATAGATACCGCCTACAGGAAAATTAAAGAGACCTTTGGAGATAAGAGAACGACTTGCATGAATATCAAGAGCTCAGATGGAAACCCAGTTCTAAGCAAAGAAGGGAAAGCAGAAAGGTGGAAGGAGTATATAAAGGGCGATGTACTTGAGGACAATATTATGGAAATGGAAGAGGATGTAGATGAAGATGAAATGGGAGATATGATACTGCGTGAAGAGTTTGACAGAGCACTGAAAGACCTGAGTCGAAACAACGCCCCCGGAGTAGACAATATTCCATTGGAACTACTGACGGCCATGGGAGAGCCAGTCCTAACAAAACTCTACCATCTGGTGAGCAAGATGTATGAAACAGGCGAAATACCCTCAGACTTCAAGAAGAATATAATAATTCCAATCCCAAAGAAAGCAGGTGTTGACAGATGTGAAAATTACCGAACTATCAGCTTAATAAGTCACAGCTGCAAAATACTAACACGAATTCTTTACAGACGAATGGAAAAACTAGTAGAAGCCAACCTCGGGGAAGATCAGTTTGGATTCCGTAGAAACACTGGAACACGTGAGGCAATACTGACCTTACGACTTATCTTAGAAGAAAGATTAAGGAAAGGCAAACCTACGTTTCTAGCATTTGTAGACTTAGAGAAAGCTTTTGACAATGTTGACTGGAATACTCTCTTTCAAATTCTAAAGGTGGCAGGGGTAAAATACAGGGAGCGAAAGGCTATTTACAATTTGTACAGAAACCAGATGGCAGTTATAAGAGTCGAGGGACATGAAAGGGAAGCAGCGGTTGGGAAGGGAGTAAGACAGGGTTGTAGCCTCTCCACGATGTTGTTCAATCTGTATATTGAGCAAGCAGTAAAGGAAACAAAAGAAAAATTCGGAGTAGGTATTAAAATTCATGGAGAAGAAATAAAAAATTTGAGGTTCGCCGATGACATTGTAATTCTGTCAGAGACAGCAAAGGACTTGGAAGAGCAGATGAATGGAATGGACACTGTCTTGAAAGGAGGATATAAGATGAACATCAACAAAAGCAAAACAAGGATAATGGAATGTAGTCTAATTAAGTCGGGTGATGCTGAGGGAATTAGATTAGGAAATGAGGCACTTAAAGTAGTAAAGGAATTTTGCTATTTGGGGAGCAAAATAACTGATGATAGTCGAAGTAGAGAGGATATAAAATGTAGGCTGGCAATGGCAAGGAAAGCGTTTCTGAAGAAGAGAAATTTGTTAACATCGAGTATTGATTTAAGTGTCAGGAAGACATTTCTGAAAGTATTCGTATGGAGTGTAGCCATGTATGGAAGTTAAACATGGACGATAAATAGTTTGGACAAGAAGAGAATAGAAGCTTTCGAAATGTGGTGCTACAGAAGAATGCTGAAGATTAGGTGGGTAGATCACATAACTAATGAGGAAGTATTGAATAGGATTGGGGAGAAGAGAAGTTTGTGGCACAACTTGACCAGAAGAAGGGATCGGTTGGTAGGACATGTTCTGAGGCATCAAGGGATCACCAATTTAGTATTGGAGGGCAGCGTGGAGGGTAAAAATCGTAGAGGGAGACCAAGAGATGAATACACTAACCAGATTCAGAAGGATGTAGGTTGCAGTAGGTACTGGGAGATGAAAAAGCTTGCACAGGATAGAGTAGCATGGAGAGCTGCATCAAACCAGTCTCAGGACTGAAGACCACAACATGTTACAGGAGCTACAGTCTGCGCAGGACACGTGAAGGTTCCAGCGTGACATTTTTCTGACGTGGCACAGTGTCATCCAACTGGGAACAACGTCCTCGTTTGGTATTCGCCAAGAAGATCTGCTTTATATAAACTAACATGACACATTCTTTGCTGTGATTGGTTATAACGCTCGAGCCAGAAGCTCTCTTGCTGATAATGTCAGTCATGCAACGGGGACCATACAGGACGTCTGAATCAGTTATTACTCTCAGTAACTGTTGAAAGTGATTATTGAGGAGTTGTCTGAAGGCGGCTAGAGCATATGAACGTCTCTGGTCGGCCGTTGGATAATTTTTAGTGTAATGTTGATAATTGTGCGTCAAAAACAATTAGTCATAGACCTGTGACTGGTGTGACCATATACCTGAGCCAGAATTACACAGCCCATTCACTTTAATGCGACCACCTGTCAAAAGTCTGAATAACCACATGCTGCAGTGTGGACCGATGTGAGATGTGGAGAAAGAGAGTGAATGAGGTCCTGGAAGTTACCGACAGGGCTGTGGAGCCACGTGACCTCCCTTGCCGCGGCCAGCTGCCGTAGGTTTCTCGGTTGAGGACCCACGACGCGAATAGCCCGATCGAGATGGTCCCACACATTCTCGATTGGGGAGTTTGGTGGCCAAAGAGTACGGTAATCTCTACCTGGTGCCCTTCGAACCCTGTACATACACAGCGAGCTGTGTGACACATTGCAATGCCCTGCTGGTAGATACCATCGTGCCGAGGAAAAACAAACTGCATGTAGGAGTGAACATGGGCACCAAGGATAAATGCATACTTGTGTCGGTCCATTGTGCCTTTCAGAATGAAGAGATCACCAAGCGAATGCCAGAAAGACATTTATGAGGTCATAACGGTCCCTCTGTGTTGCAGAGTGTTTGGTTCCGGACGTTTCACGCCGTACACGCCAACAATCATCCAGCCTTCGTCGCCGATGAACAGCAGTTAGTATGGTTGCAGTCTGTTACGCAGCAAAGTTCGCTAGACGGTCGTTGAGGAGACGCCATGCACGATATACAGGGTGTCCACAATGAGACTCCAACATTTTAATATCCTGTATCTTTCTCATTTCAAATGGTGGGCCTGTGAATCCTGAAGGGGCAGACAGAGCAACTCAACAAGTTTTTGGTGTGCAAATTTGATACGCCAAGTGGCCGTAGTGGAGCTGCCATCAATTGTTTTAGCAAAATGGAAGATATGAAGGAGCGTGCACAAGTGGTCTGGTGGTACGCAGAGACAAAATTGGCGACCCAAGTGCAAAGAAACTTTCGTCGAGTTTACAACAAAGCGCCCCCGTCGTTCAAGACTATAAATAAGTGGTGTGATCAGTTTTACTACTACTGGGAGTGTTGCGAAAGGGCATGGTGGTGGTAAGCCTGGGATCAGCGAACATCATGTGGAACAAATGCGGCAAAGTCCATAGAAGTCAGTGCGACAGGCAACATGAGAACTTCGTATGAAACGTTCAACAGTGTACAAAGTGCTTCATTGCGATTACGTTTGTACGCATATAAAGTGCAGGTTGTGCAAGAAATCAAGCCTGATGATAGACCAAAGCGAGAAGAATTTGCATGTGTCATGTTAGATCGCACTGCCGCGGACGAGACATTTTTACCACGTGTCATGTTTACTGACGAGGCAACCTTTCACGTGTCCGGGGCTGTCAATCATCACAATGTGCGCATCTGGAGGTCCAAAAATCCACATGCACCTAGGGAACACACGCGCGACAGTCCGAAATGTGTGGTGTGGTTTGATGATAAACTCATTGTTGGACCGTATTTCTTTCAGGGGCCGACTGTGGATGGAGCCATCCACCTGGACATGTTGGAACAATTTGCCGTGCCACAGATAACAGAACTGCAGCCGAATGTGATGTTTCAAGAGGACGGTGCACCCACATATTGGAGCCTTGATGTCCGAAAATTTTTAAATGACACATTCCCGCAACAATGGACTGGCCGTGAGGGTCCAATTCCTTGGCCGCCACGTTCGCCCGACATAACCCCAATCGATTTTTTCTTCTGGGGTTATGTGATAGACCGTGTATACGTTACACCAGTAAAGGACCTGCAAGACTTGAAACAGCGCATAAGAATTGTCATCAACTCTGTCAGAAAACCGATGCTCCGCAACACATGACACGAAATCGATTATAGACTTGATATTCTTCGCGCTGCGCGTGGCGCCCATGTTCATGTGAATTGAACCGTCCACCTGTCCATGAAAACTTGAAGAGCTGCTGTATGATTTCCCTGTATTTGTTCGTCAATAAATTGTGTTTCCTCTTAGATTTTCTGAGTTCAAATGTTGGAGTCTCATTGTGGACACCCAGTACTGTAAAGACAGCAGCGCGTGAAAAGTTTACAAACTGAACCGTTTCGAAAGTGCTTCCACCCTTCAACCGGAAGCCCATGATCATGCCCTTTTGGATGTCAGATATTCCGCTCCGTTTCCGCATTACAACAACGACTGCACTGTTTTCCTCATCCCGCTGCAATGCTTTGCGTACCGTCCACTGGTATCGCTACCACCTTCCGTCTGTGAGTAGTTATTGCCCACTGACGTCGAACATAGACGGTGATCCCATTAATGACTAGATCATATAACTCAAGATAACTCAGATATGATGTGCAATATACTGTGGGCAGTGTTAACCGTGCTGTCATAAAAGACCACAGGAACTAATAAAAGGAACCCCCTTAAAATGAACAACTGTGTGCGCTACACCGCGAAGTAGTTACAAGTTTCCTCCGAATATGAACTGTCGCCAGATTTTACGGACGTGCGCATTCCCAATTATAACCCTCACGCGTACGGACACCATGTCATGACTAGAGAGAAGTCTTGTTACACAAAGGCAGTGCTGTAATATCCAGTTCTCTGAGACAGAGAAGTGTATGATGGTTGGGGGTGATGCACTAGTCGCCGAACAAGCATAATCCAGTGGAATTTCTGTATATTATTCAGAATTCTCCCTATTTACCGGAGTTGTCCAATAAGTGTCACGGCTGAACTCATAAAATGAAATTTATTTCCGTTAATTTGATAGTCTTCAAAATACGACCCTACTTCATTAATAAGCGGTTATCAGTGATTTCTAGTTTTCATATGCTTCCTCCAAATCATCAGCCGCATGCCTACTGTGGTACGATGACGAAGCTATTTGTAAGAATGTTTCAAAGGGCCCTGAGCACTATGGGACTTAACTTCTGAGGTCATCAGGCCCCTAGAACTTAGAACTACTTAAACCTAACTAACCTAAGGACATCACACACATCCATGCCCGAGGCAGGATTCGAACCTGCGACCGTATCGGTCGCGCGGTTCCAGACTGTAGCGCCTAGAACCGCTCGGGCACCCCGGCCGGCTACTTGTAAGAGAACTGACCAATCCGAAATTTCGGGACCGGCCCTGAAATTTTTATGTAAGGTGAATGCATCGAAAGAAATACAATGTAAAAATTTTAGATGCTTCGACGTACTTAAAAACTGCTGTAGCAACAGCAGCCAAGACTGGTACATACCATTTACTAGCGGCACTTCGGTAAAGAGATAATACCCACGACAGGATCGTAATGTATAGAGTGAATTCCAGTTACTGTTGACAGTTGCTCTAACATAGCTGTCCACAGTTATTGTTCGTTGGAATTTGCAACTCATCTAATACCCATAATAATTAGAAGTTGCCTCTGTTGTATCTCAAAGTGTTAACAATGAAGACAAAACTGAAATAATTTTATTTGTGATTTCTTTGTATATATTTACTAGTTAGCATCTGTCTTTATGCAGGTTGCAGTTATTCACAATAATGTGGAATCCAGTCCATGTTGCCAACTTTCAGGGATGAAGTACGAGGTACGTGATATGCTATCGAAATCACCTACTTCTTCCGAAGTGATAGATATAAGCTAATTTTTTCGACTTTCATTCGAATGATGTCGAAATTTCATTAGGGATCGTGACAAAATTAGAGGAAGCGGGTTATAACTTGGATGATTCCGTAATTTTGGTTCGATGGTTGTTGTGTTAATTAAAGTTCATAACAAAAATAGAGTACCTTTCAAATCCAACGAAAACACGTGCCGTAACAGCATTCTGTGACAAAGAAATGGCTGAAAATATTGTGATTAAACGATGGAAGGAGAAAATGCTTGTACATAAGCAGTGTGCATAGCTGGTTTCGTCCCATAAATCCAGAACTCGAATAGGATAAATGGAAGAAAGATTTGCATGAAGTACGAAATATGCAAAAAAGTGAAACTCGCAAAATTTGAAAGAAAGACTATTCTAAGGATTTAGAACTGCTTATGAAGGTGCAATGAATTGAAAGAGAGATGAATATTATTGACATCTAGGCTTCTTCGACCTGTTAACAGATTCGATAAATTACACTGATAACGAAACCGCAAAATTACGACTATCAAGTAAATGTGGGTAGGAGATGCCATTAACACATAATACTATAAAGAAATTCGTAGCTGAAGGGACGTCGAAGCTCTTTGGTGTCCCCCAAACAGCCAATCAGTCAGCGCTTTATTATTTCAAGAGAAAGAAAAAGCAGTCGAAGAAAGCTGTAAGGGATTCACGTGCAATAATGCCAGTAGTAAGTATCATTGGATTACTGTCTCTGCAGTTTTACATCTCTCTTCAGGAACGTCAAGGCAAATTACGATCAAAAATTTTAAAAAGCGTCTGTCTACTTGCAACAATTTTGTAATCGACGAAGAAAAATTGTAAAAATGGGAGAGAATAATGTTCAGTGTTACATCCGAAACATCTTCTTACCATTTGCAGAAAATAATTCATTGGTTCTGTTAGATTTTTGGCGTGGACATGACGACACCTCTGTCTTTAGGAACACGACGGTAAGACTCTTAATATAATTCTAATTCCACCTGAAAGGAATAATGTAATTCAGCCTCTCTATAAAAGAAGTGCTCAACAGTCAAAAATACTTTTTTTTAGAAAATTGTCAGGCAGTATAATTTTCGTTAGCTCACTGTCATTTCAGGTTTATCAGCGAAACAGTATTATTAACCTTCAGTCGTTTCTGCGTTTTCAGTTTCCATTCATTTTACGAATTTGATAAGGTTTACCTGGTACGCAGCATAATAAGCAGAACGACGGCCAAGGCCATTTCTTACTCCATTCCAGTGAAGTCTAAATAAAACAACTAATTACTGTGAAGAGCCTGAATCCAAAAATTTTCCTTTATTGGGCGTGCCTGGTGTATGGAAAATGTTCGTTTTCGTTATCCAAAAGACACGTTGCAGTTTTGTGACGAATACAGCGCATATGCAAGGAACTGTTTCACTGTTAGAAGAATACATATTATTCAGAAATTATAATAAGAACTGTGGTACAGGAATTGTTATAAAATATTCAACGCCAACAAATCAAAATCCCGATTGATAGAAGTTGTCTTTTATGTAACATTACACACTGCCTTGATTTTCTTTCCCCTGTTAGTCACTTACGTATTAACTACAACTGCAACAATTTGGTTGTCGATACGACCTGGAAGTTATTTACAAAATTAATTATCTGAGAAACATTCGCGTGGTTAAGTGATTAAATTCGCTTGCGTCAAGTTTGAACCTCGCGCTATGCGGCGCTATATCTTCTTGTTACGGATGCTTGTTCGTCTATTCAGGGTTGCACGTACCGCTGTCATAAGCGGTTCTTCGAGCGGGAAAAATAAGTAACTTCTACATTTTATTTGAAGTACTTGCCGTGCAGCCTAGCAGCTAAAATTTTGCAGTGCATTTCTTTCGGCGTAAAGTCCTGTATGAAAAGTTTTAGGGTGGGTTTCGAAGTGTCCGATTGGGCCATTTCCTTGTTAGACCAGTTCAGTCAACCCGGAATGTTTTTTTAGTAAAAAAAGCAGGTGAAGCCTCTCCACACCCGCACTAACACAGTACCTGTCACTAAATTTGCTTCTGTCACCTCTGAAAAATGGTTACTACGTCTGTAGAGGAGTCACACGATGCAGAACTATGATGATGTCCGTACGTTTGGATGCTTTTACCCAAAAATATGGTTTCATTTAGTAA
This sequence comes from Schistocerca serialis cubense, assembly GCF_023864345.2. Lineage (NCBI taxonomy): Eukaryota > Metazoa > Arthropoda > Insecta > Orthoptera > Acrididae > Schistocerca > Schistocerca serialis. The sequence continues at coordinate 359,051,076 of NC_064646.1, forward strand.
ACGGTAGACGAAAAGCAATTGGTGAGCAGTGGTTTCAGGGCAGAAGAAATGTAAGTACTACGGGAAGCGTCGTAGGACAAAAGACTTGGGCGACTGTCTGGACGGGCGGTAGGGCTTCTGTGGCATTTACGTTGCCAATAGCGACAGAACATGGAAGGGTGTAAGGAAATGTTAGTAACGGGAGGGTTACAGTTGTAGCTCGGTACGCCGGCCGGTGCGGCCGAGCGGTTCTAGGCGCTACAGTCTGGAACCGCGCGACCGCTACGGTCGCAGGTTCGAATCCTGCCTCGGGCATGGATGTGTGTGATGTCAGTTTAGTTAGGTTTAAGTGGTTCTAAGTTCTAGGGGACTGATAGATGTTGAGTCCCATAGTGCTCAGAGCCATTTGAACCATTTTTCCGTCAATTACTACAAACAGTGGCCTGTCTGACAGGAACTTGCATGAACCGGCCTACTTATATTAAATCTCCAGAAATGTCTCAGTTTGGGCATTGAGTCTGTAGGGGATGGTATAAGAATCATACGCTGTGAAGTTAAATCCCATAGTGCTCAGAGTATTTTTTTTTTTTTTTTTTTTTTTTTTTTTATAGCTCGGTACCGACAATGTCTACGTACCTGTATCATTCATAAGTCACCTCAGAGGTCAATACGGTCACAAAAGTCTGCCGCCCGTATGGAGATTCTGATAATGCAGTTGAATTCAAATTTTAAAGTCTGAAATCTTTGTCTGTTAAACGGTATCGACTGAATATCGCCTCGGAAAAGTTATCGATTTATACTAAAGGATAATGTTAAGGAGACATTTATAAAAATGTCACGATGTAAAAGTGGTATTTCTGTGACAACTGTTCATTGGGAGGAGAGTGTACTTTGCGAATACATTAACAATTTTATGGAAAATAAAATACGGAAAAAATGTAATTTATAAGTGCACTTACTGTAACGTTCTAAGAGTATTAGAGTATGTAAATCATTTAAACAAACTGAAATTATAAAGCTAGGGAATCCCCTATCGGTTTTCGACCGCCAGTCTTTTGGATGACCTTGGTTCGAAGGTAGGAAAACTTGCAGTTGTAGTTACAGTCGAGCCTTGGCAGTACATTTATTGTGACGTGCCATATCTGACGATGTGAGGCCTAAACAGTAAAAATTCGGTCTAAAAGTGCACAATATTTGGCGTAGCAGTGGCTTATAATTCCTGAAGTCGTCTCTAGTTTATGTTGTGTCGGAAAGCAAGAATTTCCGACTGGTTTTATATGATGTAATATGGAGCCGATGATGCAGAAGTTAAACATGACTGCCGTGTGTGCGTGGTTGTTATCAGGGTCGTTGCGAAAGTAATGCCTCCTACCTTCATGCATGGAAACTACAGGAAACACATAAATCACAACAGCGCAGCTATTTCAGCTAAAGACTGTCATTTTTCAGTCCAACCGAATTTTGCAATTAGTTGAGTGGTCGCAAAATTGGTGTGAGGTCTGGTGTTATCACGTTAGAGGTGAAAGTTGGTCTTTTTCTCTGGCCTTACGCTGGAAATTGGAGCTTTCGGCTTAGTCACTGTCTCCTTGCACGTGCTGAATTGACAGTTCCTCCAGGTTCCAGGACATCCAAAAGAACTACACCCTGACTATCCCAGAAGACTGTGCACATCACTTTGCCTGGAGATGGTTGCGTCTAGGATTTCTTCTTTGACAGAGAATTCGCATGACATCATTTCATGGACTTTCTTTTGGATTCCGTCTTATAGGATGCCACCATGTATCATCACCGGTTGTCACCTTCAGCTTCATACCGGTCCAGCGCGTCCCGACAAATTTCCATTCGATGAACGTTTTGTTCTTCTGTAAGCATCCGCGGGACCCACCTCGCACAGACTTTGCGATAACCAAGACATTCCAGCATTGTTTCCAAGGCATTACGCCCGACATTCAGCTTTGCACACAAGTCTTTGGGCGTTATCCGCCAATTACCACGGACGAGTTGATCAAGACGCTATCCACTGCGAGGGATGACAGCCTTGCAGGGTCGGCCGGACCGTGACTTGTCATGCACTCCCTTTTCACCACCTTGAAAATGTCGTACCCATCGCCTCACATTACTCATGTCTATTGTATTTTCTCCATACGCCTTTAGCAAGCGTTGATGAATATCGACCAGTGTAATTTCTTCAGCAGTGAGAAATTCAATCACACATCGCTGTTTTATACGAGCTTCCATATGAGTCTCCATTTTGGAACACTCCTCTGCAGGCGCCAACTACCGCAGAACAACGGAACCACCTACAAATAAAAGAGGAAGGGTCAAGCATTAGCACTACACCAACGACATCTGGCGCGGATATCCGAAGTTACCACAAAAAATAGGAGTCTCTATTTTCGGAACGAACTTCGCATAAATTAATTCCACCACTGGAGACATGAAGAGACTATCCAGTTTCATTCGTAAGCAACAAGTACAATATCGATACGATCGTAACTAGAAAACCATAAAGAGGTTCCTTGCTATTAACAGTATTCTGTTAGGTAACACGTGGCAAGATTTTTATCAGAGATTGTTGTTAATGTTAGTATAAATAGTGTAAGGTGCAGTTCGAATGAAAATGCTCAACTGGGTGAACTAAAAGCTGTATTTTTCTCAGAAGCGACACGCTGGCAGTGTGGGAAGGTCTCAAGTTCTTTTTTGTGAGGCGGATGGCAGGTATAAGCTGATGGTGTTGTAAACACGACCGCTAAACTTGTTCACTTCCCACACTGCTGCCACCGCTGTGCTTCACTTCTGGAGAGGTACAAAAGTTGTCTTGCTCATTATTAATTATACTTCAAGCAGTGTTAGCAAGTAATAAGGGTAAATATTGTCACGTTTGTAGTTATAAAGCATTCCTTTCCCTGCTACGAAACGTTAAAAAACGGGTCGTTTACACGCGACTCGGACAAAAATGGCTCTGAGCACTTTAGGACTTAACATCTGTGGTCATCAGTCCCCTAGAACTTAGAACTACTTAAACCTAACTAACCTAAGGACATCACACACATCCATATGCCCGAGGCAGGATTCGAACCTGCGACCGTAGCGGTCACGCGGTTCCAGACTGAATCGCCTAGAACCGCACGGAAACACCGGCCGACCGCGACACGGACATTTAAAATACAAAGGAATACGTGGGATCGGCGGGTTCGGTTTTTGCGGTTTTGGTTTTGCGTGTGCTTGCTTCCCTGCTGTTGCGGTTTGTAGGCTGTTATGAGCTCAGCTGGCGGTGCCAATCAGATTTCGTGCGATGCAGGGGTTCACCGACGCTGCGTTATCTGTGTGCTTAGTTTATCCTTGCCATATGCCGTTAACTATCGCTAGGAAACGTTATCTGAAAGTACAAAAGAAGCTGAGGGTATACAGAGCTGGATTCCAGGGTGCTTGTGGAAGTATTGAAAAGAAATCTTTGTTACTACAAAACCGCAGAATGTTTCTATTGTTGAAAAAAGATCACAAAGCAAAAGTCTACCTGTATAAACAACGTTTGAACGTTCGGTACACTACATTTTAAAAACGATACTGAAAGTGCTGAGGATGACTTCAAAACAAGAATTTACAAAGCATTGTCAAGCGGTACTAACTGTATTCGGGTGGACATCAGACTGAATTGGAAGAAGACACAAAGGGATTAAAGACATTAGCTACACATGGACATTGATTAAACTAATGACTAAAATTGAAAATTTGTGCTGTACTGGGATTTGATCCAAGGTCTCCTGCTTACTGGGCTAATGCACTGATGACTGCGACATCCAGACACAGTGGTCATCGCAACTTCACAGACTCCCCTAGCACTCCTCCCATCAAACCCAAATTCTCAGCTTATCCACACATTACTGATGTAGTACTCCTTGCTAATTATCTCCCTTACTCGTGCATTTCACCGATTCCCGTAACAGTTCGAGCATGGTGTGAATCCACACTGAAGTGATCATGGGCTGTTCTCGTCTTCACTATATATGCATTGTCTGCTCTCTTGGACAACTGTTGTAACTGCGACCGGGATGGGGTGGAAAAGTGCGGCGGGACCCGCGGAGAGGCCCACAAACAACGACACAACGGGAGAGAACGTACAACAACAAGATCGAATAACAGAGCCACAAGGAAACCTAACAAACGCCTCCACTCGTACACAGAACAAGTAAGTAAGCGGTCTAACGAGAGGCGATGTGTCAAAAGACGTACGCGAAATTAGACTGGCTGGCTGAGATTTTTTCCTTCCTTTATTGTTATTTTTCACCTCATACAAATGTGGGCTGGCAGCGGATAAATCTACTCCGCTCTTCAGCCTCAAGCATTACAATGAAATAGAAAAAGACAGAAAAATAACAGATTGGTGGTTAAAAAACAGTAGATACAAAAACTAAAAACACGAAGCCGTTCACACTCGACGAAAAAGCACGAAAAACTGTCGGCACTGCGCACAAACACTGATGACTTAGACGGTACAAGTAAACGAAGGAGCGTGGCGGCGAAAAATACTAAATCACAAACACGACAGCACACACACGAGAAACTGATGGCGATGATCTCCGGCACGGGAATGTCCACGTAGCGTGTGCGAGTCCGGGGACCTGCCAAGAGGGGAAGAAGGTGGAGAGGGAGGGAGAGGGTAGAGCAAATATGCCAATGGCAGAGGAGATGGTGGGAGGAATGAAGGTATGGGGTAGGGGAAGCCCGGGGGAAGAGGGGGGAGGAGGGAGGGAAGGGGGAGAGAAGGGAGAAAGGGTGCCCATAGGAACAAACACAGGAAGAGGGAGGGAGTATCAAAGTTGGTAGGAGGGGTAGGTCGAGGGGAGGAGGGCATTATCAGGGAGGGGGAGCTGACGGAAGCCACCTTGGGAGAGGGTGTGGAGAGTGGAGAGATGGAGAGCAGGTGGGACGTGGAAATACAGGCGCGGCAGTGGGCGGGGGCGGGAGAGGATGGGAGAGACAAGCAGGTGAGGAGGATCGAGTTTACGGGAGGTGTAGAGGATGTGGTGTCACCGCCAGACACCACACGTGCTAGGTGGTAGCCTTTAAATCGGCCGCAGTCCGTTAGTATACATCGGACCAGCGAGTCGTCACTTTCAGTGATTGCAGACCGAGCGCCGCCACACGACAGGTCTAGAGAGACTCCCTAGCACTCGTCCCAGTTGTACAGCCGACTTTGCTAGCGATGGTTCACTGTCTACATACGTTCTCATTTGCAGAGACGACAGTTTAGCATATCCTTCAGCTACGTCATTTGCTACGACCTAGCAAGGCACCATATTCAGTTACCATAATTACTTCAAGACTGTATTCTGAACAGATAATATTGTGAATCATGTACCGTCAAGAGCGACGTTCATCATTAATGGATTAAAGTTAAGTATGAAACTAATTACGTCCTCTTTCAGAATTCTAATTCCTTGTCATGTTCCAGACCTCACGTCAGTATAGTTCTTCCCTCCACACGCCAGCCTGCGTGAGCTAAGACGCGTGCATTTCGGCCTCCACTCGTAACACGGTGTTGGCTCTTCTGCTAACACAAAAATGAGTGTTTTAGCTCAGGTAGCTGTGCCACTAGGCTGTCTATTGACAGACAACATTCAATACATTATTAGTACAGCTAATAGCCCCCAGGTGGCGTATCTCATCATTGGATCAAAATCGGCGTCGTCTTCCCAGATGTACTATTTTTCTTTCCCCGGCAGTGTATGTAATAAGGTCTGCAGATGGAGGTACCTGATTTAATCACGTAGACTGGGTCTATGGATGATATGTTGGACTTTTCCATTCCAGAGACTATAAAACGTTCTCAGTTTCAGATGGTGTAACTTGTAAACCCTGGAGGAAGAGGGAGGAATAGTGAAACTACAGCACTGACGATCAGCCTCAACCAGAACCCATGAAGTTGAAGCCCTGAAGGAACAGTGTGGAGGTCAGCATGGAGGTGGACATTGTCCATCCACCGCAGCACCTCCTGATGAAGCTGAAGCTTCTCCCTCCTCCCTTTGGGGTGTAGGATGTTGTGAGTCCTGAGTCACAACCCCTGTCACAGAGACTACTGTTGAAGGTCGGGAGATGACTGGAACTGCATATCTTCCAGTCGAAACTGGTGTGCCAGTATTCCAACGGCCCTATATAGAGGTTGCCAGCAGTGAGTCGCTGCACGTAAGAGGACGAAGCCGTAGTATCGCTTCATGCTATTAGATAAGACGTGACCCACAGCATACCTGGCAGAGTTTATGTTATCCATCGGAATCTAGTAGTGAGAGTTTTCGAGTGTGACCACACAAATAGCTCCACACTGTGCATCTGACTGAAGATTAACAGATACTCAACGACAATGTTTACAATAGGACATGTTAGACAACACAGTGCCTTGCACTAAAATATTTAAATATCCCTTAACGAACTCCGAAAGTTCGTAGACTGAGTACCGGTTCACTTTGTAATGCGGAAACAACTCAGTAACGTCTAACACTCCATTGAAATCATGACAGTTTTATACTAAAGTGTGACGTGAAGACAGTATAACACTAAAAGACAATACAATGGATCTCACCGTGTGTGTGCGCTAGAGACCGCTGTCGATCGTGCCCAAACGTGGAGCGGGGTTGTGCCCCTTCAGTGCCACGCCTTGTTTACACATGCAAATCACGACCTCTCCAGTATTACATGCTTACGTCATCAGCCAATGACAACACAGCTACCGTACTTGTGAGGAGGCATACACACGAGCATCTGTAGCGAGCCACACGGATGGAGATGTTGTGCTCTCTGTGAGTATATTACATTACTCAAATACGTTAAGAACAGAAATTTTAGAAAATTATAATTAACGTTATAAAGATATTAATCCTTCAAAGTGGCTGCCCAAAAGTCATTTTTAATTATGCATCCAAGAAGGAGAATTTCACAAAAGTTCATGAAAATGCGATGGAAACAGGTGAGATAGTATCAATATTTACATAAGCTAATCAGTCGCTATCAGGTCAACTGTTTACCATAAAAGGTGACTATAGAAAGTTTCTCGATGTATTCCTACACGTAGCGTTTGTAAAATCTACACTACCCAATAAAAAGTGAAGCTCCCAGACGACATGGTCAGATGTTAATGTTACTTCACACACATGTACACATTTGGTGAGTATGTAAGTGATTAGAATTGAATTACCTGTGACGGGTAGAACAGCCACCAGAGTGCATTAGTATTGTTTCTTTGCTTGGCAGGATACGCAATTGGCGTAAACTGAATCAGATATTGAGTGATCCCTGTGAAGGACATGGAGATAGTGGCAAGTACTGGGAGGCGTGGCAGATGGATGATGAGTCAGGAGGCACTCTTCCAGATTGCCACTTGACATTTCCTCAGGGAAGAGGAGGTGGTTGTAACCTGTGTACGCCGGTGGGTGCAGTAAAAGAAGACTGACTTTTAACCATCTGTCCTTTATCGATGCCATGGCGGTCCTCTGCCGCTGCTTGACCGGGTGCACCGAGAGCGCCCGGCAGCTACACAGGAAGTGGATGCTGCGTCTCCATCCTCCGCACTCGAAGAAGGTGGCGCTTGCGTTTGTGGTTCACACATGCCGGCCCAAGAGGTCCTCGATCCCCTCCCGTAACTGTGGCTCATCTCTGCTCTCTGAACCGCGATGACTGTTGCCGCCTGGTCGAGTAGTGCACCGACCCTGGTCTGCCGTGCAGGTAGGCCCCGTGGTTCCGCTGAAGTGCCAGAAACGCTGGTGTCCTGGTCCAAGTCGACGAGGAACACCCCCAGGCCTTTCCATCTGCGTTGGAAGCTGTCAGCAGCGCCGAACTCGAGACCGGAGCTTACGGAGAGAAAGACATCTCTCTGGCGGCTGCTGGCGGTGCTGAGTTCGAGCTGGAAATCCACAACAGACTTATACTCCGCGTTAATACCTTGTCAGAGAATCGAGTACGCGTGTCCTGTACCCCATCTATCCTTCTGACCTTCCTGAACTCAAATGCTGGATTATTTATAGCGTGAAATATCGGCTGGTGTTGACCGAACGTCACTTGTAATGGCCACATAGACTTTCCTAAAACGAATGTATCAACGATTCATATCACGCCATCGACAACCGAAAGGCAACAATATTGACGCTACTGGACTTCAGCAAAGCTTTTGACACTGTTAACTTTGACATATTTCTCAGAAAACTGCAACAGCTTAATTTCTCAGTTAGTGCAATGAGATAGTTTGAAAGCTACTTAAAAGACAGACAGCAATGTGTTGTCTGCGTAAATGAAAAATCTTCCTGGAAACATGTTTCCTCAGGAGTGCCACAAGGATCAGTCTTAGGACCACTTTTGTTTTTCTTATATGTCAACGATATTTCGTCGGTTCTGTCCTCCTGTAAATATCATTTCTATGCCGATGACCTCCAGCTATACCTAAGCGTCAGACCTGAATATATAAACACTGCAATCGCTCAGATGAATGATGATCTGTCTTCAGTAGTGTCATGGTCGAAAAACATGGGGCTTAAACTAAATTCAAAAAAGACGCAAGTAATCTTAGTAGCCCATCAGAAATTAATAAGTTCAGATTTTCGCGAACGGCTGCCTCCTATTCTGCTCAACGGTATTCCAATACCATATCAGAAAACAGTTAAGAACTTGGGTGTAACTTTGGATGAGCATCTCAACTGGGTGGAGAATACAGTGGCAGTGTGCCGGAAGACGTCTCCTTGTCTCTATGCTCTCAAAAAGTTTCGGAACATATTTCCACAGGACTTGAAAAGCAAACTCGTGCAAGCACTCGTTGTGCCGAACCTCCACTATTGTGATGTGATTCAACAAGGCACGAGTAGGGGAAACAAAAGACGGCTAGAACTAATCATGAATGCCTGTGTGCGTTACACCTGCAACATTCGCCGATATGATCATGTTAGTGCTTCATATTCCCAGCTAGGGTGGCTGCGGCCAGACAAATTGCGTGACTACCACACTCTATGTATCCTTCAGCGACTGCTCGTCGCGCAAGCACCCTGTAGCTTGATTCAGAGATTAAACACCTGTCATGCCATCACAATGGAAACACGAGGTCACTCTCATTTGGTATCCTAACTGTGCCCACTCACAAAACAAAAACTTTTGCAAACTCCTTCTCAGTTGCCGCTGTCCGCCTCTGGGACAAACTGCCCCTTACCTTGCGCAAAATTCAATCCCCTGCTGCTTTTAAGAAGAAGTTGAAGCATTTCCTACTATCATCCTCATAACGTTCTCCACAAAATTAATGTACAGGGCCAATCCTCTCATCTTCCAAATAGCAAAGCTAGCGTCTCCTATCTTGCTCCTGTGTTGCCTTCCTCTTCATATGTCTCTATTAGCCACGCAATCTTCTTTTCCTTTATATTTCCTTAATTATGTTTCATCATGTCTCTATTCTTCTCCTCCCTTCACCATCAATCTCCCTCATACTCCCTGCTGCTAGCACTCCTATCTAAAATCTGTCTCTTCAATAATGTCTAATTATAACAATACTTATGATCTACGAATATAAACTCTACATGTATGTATTTTCCAGGTGTGCCTTTGTAATTGTTTACTTCACTTTTTGTACTAGATGTAGTTTAACATGCCTACTAAAACATATGAATGTAAAATAAGTAGAATGCCTGGTCAGATGTAAGAGAGGGCCTGATGGCCCTAATCTTGCCAGGTTAAATAAATAAACAAATATTTGTTTACCACGTTTGTTATACCAACAGACTTGTCTGTAACAATATTCACAGCGCCTTCTTGCGTTAACAATGCGGCATCTTACTTCCCGTAACAAGGTGACGTTATGATTCTCAATCATATTTCTTTACTAAGCTCCTGCTGATGCTAGCTACCCAGTTCACGCATAGTGCTGATGTCCTGCTTTCCGCCTGACCAGCTAATGTGATGCCGTTTCGTTTCGCGCTTGTCAACATTCCCGCAAGGAGCACAAAGTGAACGAGGTCTCGCAATTATGAAATTCTGCGGCCAGGCGCCTGATACAGGGTTGATACGTAACACTGCATACTCGAGTTGAGACAACGTTATCACTACCTGACAGAGTATGAAAGGGGCCTCATTGTGGGCCTCCATTTGGCCAGCTGGTTGACTATGCAATATCCAGAATTGTGTGGCATTCGTATGTGACAATGGTCCTATGTCATACTCAGTGGAAATGTGAAGGCACTCATACTCGTCATCAATGTTCAGGGTCGATCACATATGACCAGCGGAAGGGGGAATTGCCATATTGTGCGCTAAATACACTGTAAATCCTTCATGCCTGAGCCTGCCTTCCGAGAACAAGTGACGGAGATCCCGCACCGCTCTGTGTCATCCGACATTATTGATCGGAGACTAATGGCAGCTGCATTAGGGACTTAGCGTCCCATGCATAGGCTAAAAATCATAACAGAAGCGCCTGCGTTTGGAATGGTGCCGTGACTGGGGAGCATGAACTGCTGATACGAAGGTGAGTCAAATTGAAACCTTAAATATTCTTTTAAATATTATTTATTGTACAGAAGTGGTACAAATCTGTATCACTTTTCAACATAATCTCCCCCACGCTCAATGCAAGTCCTCCAGCGCTTAGAAAGTGCATAAATTCCTTTAAAAACAATTATTTTGGTAGTCCGCGCAACCACTCACGCACCGCGTGGCGTACCTCTTCATCAGAACGGAACTTCTTTCCTCCCATTGCGTCTTTGAGTGGTCCAAACATATGGAAATCACTTGGGGCAAGGCCTGGTAGTATGGTGGATGAGAAAGACACTCAAAATGCTGGTCTGTGATTGTTGCAAATATTGTATGGGCAGTGTGGGGCCTTGCATTGTCATGTTGCAAAAGTATTGCTGCTGACAGCAATCCACGTCGCTTTGATTTGATTGCAGGCCGCAGATGATTTTTTAGGAGATCTGTGTATGATGCACTGGTGACAGTGGTCCCTCTAGGCATGTAATGCTCCAAAATGACGCCTTTTTTGTCCCAAAAGAGTGTCAGCATAACCTTCCCCGCTGATGGTTCTGTTCGAAACTTCTTTGTTTTCGGCGTTATTCGTTTCCGGTTGGTGGAAGTGAACCCAGGTTTCGTCCTCAGTACCGATTCTTGCAACGAAGCCATCACCTTCTCGTTCAAAGCGCCGAAGAAGTTCTTCACAAGCAATTTCAGGTGTCAGCTGCCGTGGCACCCATCTAGCAGACACTTTGAGAACCAGGAGCACATCATGCACACTGTGGTGTGCTGACCCATGACAAATCTGTAAACATGCTGCAATGTCATTCAGTGTCACTTGGCGGTTTTCCTTCATTATGGCTTCAACTGCTGCGATGTTCTGTGGAGTCACAACTCGTTGTGGGCTCAAATGGCTCTGAGCACTATGGGACTTAACTACTGAGGTCATCAGTCCCCTAGAACTTAGAACTACTTAAACCTAACTAACCTAAGGACGTCACACACATCCATGCCCGAGGCAGGATTCGAATCTGCGACCGTAGCGGTCGCACGCTTCCAGACTGTAGCGCCTAGAACCGCAACTCGTTGTGCCTGACATGTACGAGGAGCATCTTCTACTAAGTCACAACATTTGCAAACTTCCTACTCAATTCGTAGACTTGCTGCTGTGACAAACATGCATCACCGTACTGAACCTTCATTCGTCGATGAATTTCAATAGGTTTCACACCTTCACTACTCAAAAACGGAATAACAGAACGCTGTTCTTCCCTGGTGCAAGTTGCAAGTGGGGCGGCCATCTTTATACTGATACTGCGACGGTATGTGTGCATCTGCACTATGCTGCCACCTACAGGCCATTCTGCACGCTATTTGTAGCACATTTACCAACTTACAGTATAATGGCGCGAAATTTCGATTTGTTATTCGAAATTTAAAGTTTTAATTAGACTCACCCTCGTACATGGTGTCACACTGTCTTCAGATATGAACAGCGCATGTACAATTACCGAGAGGAAAATCGTCAGTGAGTATATTGGTGACCTAGAGATAGTTTCCATTCTTTTTAAGAGACACAGCGAAGTTCATTCTGGTGTTTTGGTTTGGAGCGGCGGTGGCGACACAGCTCTGATGGCACAAAGATAGACCAAGGACACCCTGTGTCCTCATTTGTTACGTCTCATGCGACAGCATCACGGTGCCATTTTTAAACTATGCTCGTCTAGATTTATAGGACCAGCTGGGACGTTAACTCCGTCCCAGTTCCATTACCAAGGATATAAAGGACCAATTACGACAGATGAGAGCCAGCTTGCGTCAGGACTGGATATAACTGCTTTATGACACCGCACATAACCGAATCAGTATATATCTTGGCCAGAAAGGATGCAGTGTCATACTGATATGTGAGCTCATACTGCCAAGTTCTTTTTTTAATTTTTTTGGGGCAGAATATACAAATATTTCTTTATAAGTGTCGTACAAGTACCTGTTGTAACCGGCTACAGTTTCTTTGATTCTAGGATGAAAAGTCCTCTAGAGTGTAGATTGTTTCCTGTCAACATTCACAACGCCTATGGTTTTATCACATTGTTTTTAAAATTTTCATCGTCATTATCAACCATTTGATATCCACTGCTGGACAAAGCGCTCCCCTATAATTCTCCTGTATACTTCTATGTCACTCCTGCAACAGTTTTCCGATCTTGTGAACGTACTCTGCTTTGACAGATTTTCACAGTGCAGAGACCTGGGCTGTATTTACGTTAAAATCAACAGCCGAGATCACAATAATATTTGTTTATTTACCGGTTTCGGCTTATGTCATAGCCATCTTCAGAATTTTTGGTCCGCTATGGATGGAACTGGCCGCTCCTTGGTTTCCTTGCGATGCCACGATCGTACACTATGCCAAAAAGTCAGAAAATTGCTTTAACATAAGCCGAAACCGGTAAATAATCAAATATTATTGCGATCTCGACTGTTGATGTTAACCTACTCTGCTCTGTGTCGTGCCGTCGGTTTTTCTCATCTCTGTGAATCCCACAAATAACTTCCTTGGCCTATCATGTGTCCATCTGGTTACATATCAGCCTACCTTCATTTCATTGTCAAAATAGTCGTAATTACTTCTTGTCATTCAATCTCTTTCCAAATTCATTTCTTCATGTTTCCCCGTCCACGGTAGGAACTGCCCTCAAGTATCATTTTATTTGTTGCAGAATAACCACCCGGTTCTGAGTGCTGCTTGCCGCAATGCTGCAAACCGAAACTGTAAATGAGCACAGATTGTAAATTTTTCGTTTTAGTAACATCGGTATGTCCTTTTTGCACTTCTTTTAATTCGTCAAATGCTCTGCAGCCTTGTCTCCAACTTCTTTAAGTATATACTTTCAATCGGTAATGTAGTTACATTGTTATATTGTACATATTTATTTCTCAGCATAGTTACCCTTCCGATCGACATCAGTCTCCCAAAGAAAGACCAATTTATTGATACCGTCACTATAGATTTTCTTGCATCTCTTCATAACTAATAAACTGAAGTCCTCGAAGGTATTCTTTGAGTTTTTGAAGCAGACGACAGTCGGATGGGAGCAAGTCGATATTGCATGGAGAACAATCGCTGATACTGAACCCACGGCGTTGGAGTGTTGCAGTTGTCGCAGTGCGCATGTGTTGTCTCCAATTGTCATCCTGAAAGAGGTGTCATCATCTGTGGACGAACTCTTCGAATTCGAAACTCGACTACAGCACACTGCGTGTCATGCACCGGCATACTTACGTTAATGAGAAACATAGCGTTGAAGGGGAAGCGTTGTCATTGCCGATATTTAATGAAGGTAATTATGTACTGAACTGAGCTTCTGAGCTGAATGAAGTTTCGCTAGAAAGATGTAATAGTTTAGTTTATTGATGGAAGTTATTAAGATATCGGCAGGCACAAAGATGTGTACAAAGACGAAATCGGCTAGGCGCTTCAGTCTAGAACCGCGCGACTGCTACGGTCGCAGGTTAGAATCCTGCTTCGGGCATGGAAATGTGTGATGCCCTTAGGTTGGTTAGGTTTACGTAGTTCTAAGTTCTAGGAGACTGATGACCTCAGATGTTAAGTCCCATAGTGCTCAGATCCATTTGAACCATTTTAACGAAATCGGTAGTGAGAAAGCGCTGAGATAACTAAGCGCTGGAAGATGAGTAAAGGGCCAATTGAGACGAGATACACGTCAATCCGTGAGAGTGAGAGAAGAGGTCAGAATGTGAAAGAATATACGATTCTTGTAAAGTGTATCTAGGTTCCGAAATATAGACATTTAATGGTGGAACAGAAAAATAAATTATTTCACATGCCGCAACAGAAACTATCTACATGATGAAGCAGCTGTGAAAGAAAGTTGTGGAAACCTCACGGAGTTATTTGTACCACTGGAGTGCAGATATGATATAAATGTACAGAGACAGAGAGAGGGAGGGAGAGAGAGAGAGAGAGAGAGAGAGAGAGAGAGAGAGAGAGAGACAGGCAGACAGAGAGAGAGAGAGAGAGAGAGAGAGAGAGAGAGGAGATGATGATGATGATGGTGATGATGATGATGATGATGATGATGATGATGATGACTATAAAAACCAAAAACTACCCGACGCATCGAGAAATTTCAAAGTCAATCTATTTGTCAGTTGGGACATGTGTTGTTTAAAAGATTTTTTCTGTGATCAGAAAGAATTGGAGAAGTTGGAACCTACAATATATGAAACATGAATAGACAAAAGGAGAACAGAACCTTCTGATATGCAGAAGATGAATGTTGAATATGGGATGAGCAGAGCACGTAACGAATGAAGGGGTACTGTATAGAACTGGGGAGACAAGAAATCTGTGGCACAAATTGACCAAAATAATGGACCGATTGATAGGACGCATTCGAAGACTTCAAGCTATTACCAATTTATTACTAGAAGGAAGTGTGGAATGGGCGTGGGGGGGGGGAGTAAAAATAGTACATGAAGAGGCTCTCACAGGGTTAGCGTGGAGAGCTGCCTAAAACAAGTATCCGGACTGAGTGTCAGAACAACAGTAACAAGAGTATATTTACGAAAGAGAGGCCAATTTCAAGTAGGAATGCGGCAGCGTTGTAGTGGCAGCTTGGTATGCGTTCATGGAACCACCAGTATCGTCGAAAGCTGTTGTACTAATCATTTGCGTCGGACGTGATGCAGCAGCCAAGTAATTCTGCGATTACAGAACACTGCACAGCACTTGTCGTTCTGTGAAGTACACGTAAAATAATATGATGACCGTGCGTGTGTGTGTGCCAGTATATCCGTCTCTGCCCACGTGTCAGTCTAGCACGTGCACGTACACACACACACACACACACACACACACACACACACACACACACTCATTCACATACTTACAAAACGTGGGCCGCGTGTGGTCACCGCTATAATCGCATTCCAGCAGCGTTACCCAGATGAAAGCTGACGCGTCCGGTTGCGTAGGAATGATTCCGGCAGCGTTCTCTCGTAATTGAAGCACAGCGCGTCACCCCTTCTGCCGGCGCGGCGCCCGCCGACTGCGTTCTGCTCGAGTGCTGCCGGCACTCATCGCATTGACTCCCTCGGATCGCGGCGTCCACTTCATACATGATACAGCGTCCGGCAATTTGCAAGTGAAATTGCCTCTCACAAGCAAAACTCGCAAACGAGCGCGCGTCCACCTACCTGTTGTGACGCGCAAATTTGTTGCCTCCGCGGTGGGCTCAGCTGCGGACCGCCACCACATGGGGTTTGCGTCGAGGCGATGGGCGACGTGGCAAGGCGCTGTTTTGTGTGACGCCGTATTAAGACCCGGCTATAAATCACTTTAATTACACCCCCCGCAAGGGGAAGGAATTTGCGCTTTAACGCAACTTCCCGTGAAAGACCGCTCTCGCATCGCGCGCTGCGCAGAAACCGAAATATCGCGTTCCGGAAAGTGAAACGCAGTCGCTGCGGTACCGGCAGAATTTTCCCGTAGAGGAATAAAACTCAATGGTTCTCTAAAGAATATAAAAGTTTGGAGAATACAATGAGCGAAAAAAAAAAATTGTACACCACAAACGCGACTGCGGCCTCTCGTGTTGGCAAAGATTTCGAGGTTTCAAAGGCCGGTTATGTGAATGTGGGTTCTGTGCAGCAAGCTACTATAGAGAACGGTCTCATTATCTCCCGCACCTCCCCCCTTTTAACAATGCAAATTAAATTCTTCGAGGTTGTGCGAGGAAAAGTACGTTTTAATATTAATACTTCGGAAAACTGGATTAGTTGCAGAAGAGAATTCATAAAATCATTATGAGGACCTTCGTATTTAGCGCGATTAAGATACAAAAACTTTTCACAGCTGTATTTAAATGCACACAGCCGAGTTTTCGCAGCTGCTGTTAATAATACATTTTCACAGTTGACTTTTATGTCTAAAGCTGTTACATTTTATGGCTCGTTATGCACAGTGCCCACAAATATTGTTTCGATTCAGAAGCTATTTAAATTAAATTGTCGTCCATTTTGTCATACCACTTACATGTTGCTGAAATACTTTCGAAATTGTCAGTTAGTTCATCTTGTCACAAACGCCATCCTCACAGCGCTATGTTAACTACTAATACCTTAGGCACTTTTAGCTCCTTCATCAAAATGAGAACCATTTATATTTATTTATGGGTTTAGGTATTGTCTGAACCGGGCGTTAGAAAATTTAGCTTTATAAAAATTTGTAAAAAATTTATAAAGAAAAAGCTACGGCTGTTTCTTTGTAATCCATGGGTGGTGGGTTCTAGTCCGTACACGGAACCTTTCTTATTTCCAATTTTTTCTTACACTGAAAATAAACCTAAATGATGCCAAATAGATTGTATTTATTACTATTTTCATAGAAGGCAAGAAAAGTGAGGGGAAATAAAAAATTTGGACAGACAATTCCAAAGTCGATCGATGAGTATGCGGCAAAATATGGGAATGTCATAGTTCAGTAAATTCTGAGAGACTTATATAAAATTTTTTGACTGAAGTAATGAAGCTTTACTTAAAAGAGAAGAAATTTATTCTATATTAAAAAACCAGAAACCCGCCTCGATTGCGAAAAATGCACCTAGTGTTAACCTAGGTTTCGGCGTAGATAACTACACCTTCTTCAGAACAATAAAACCCACAAGTGCCTAAGAAGACCTTTGTCAATGATTAAAAGAACACCATGGCTACACATTTATAAACGGAAAAAAGGAAAACACAAACAGTACTTATGTTTCCCTTTTTTCCGTTTATAAATGTATAGCCATGGTGTTCTTTTAATCATTGACAAAGGTCTAAGGAATTTCATCAGAAAGCTTCTAAACTGTTCTTATATAATAGAAAGAGAAAAATAAATCACACCCAAGCATGCTGCATCAAACTACATTGCATTTTCCAGCACCAGTTACCCTCAGCAATATTTGGAGAAATAATGAGTTACGCGTAGTTTTCTGCCAAACTGTGCGATGACAGGGAACCTTTTGTGAATGTAAACGATGTTAGTTTTTTTGTCAATGCTCTAACCCTGGTAATAGCAACGTTCTTTACATAAAGCGCTTACGAAAGGCGGAGGGGGGGGGGGAGGGGCGGATACTCTAGTCCACGATATAAAATTGGAAAACCTACAAAATTTCTCAGTTTTTGTTGACTTACATTAAAAACAAGCTTTTCAAAGTTATAGTGCTGTGTAAGTAGGATCAAGAAAGTATATTTTAGCAACCTCTTAGCAATACCAACGGACATTTAACAACATATACTACCGACAGGAGGGGTGGTTTACGCCCACTGCAAAAAAGTTAAGTGTTGACTTTTACTCACAACATACGTTTTAAAGAGATATTTGTGCGGAAGTAAAGTTCTGAACCTGCAAACAATGAATATGACATTTACTAGGGAAAGTGACATATACCACTAAGACTTAAAATTTTTGTACTCATTTTACTGAGAAATGTGACGTATGTATAGAATCTGGTGCTACAATTCATTCGGTACAATATATATATTTTTCCAAAATTTTAAAACAGAAAGTAAGTGACTGAATTCTCCTTTGTTACTTCGAGGGCTAAAACAGCGGTGTGATTTTAAAAATATGCCAGGAAAATTAGTACTTCCCCAGGTTTTGCGATGAATATCACCTCAGTACGTGAAAATTATCCACCGTAAAATAAAAAAAGCACCCAATTTTACCTAGGAAATTCTCGAGCACCCCTTGTAATAACTTTACCGAGCGAGGTGGCTCAGTGGTTAGAACACTGGACACACTGGATCCGCATTCGGGAGGACGACGGTTCAAACCCTCGTCCAGCTATCCTGATTTAGGTTTCCTGTGATTTCCCTAAATCGCTTCAGGCAAATGCCGTGATGGTTCCTGTTGTGGACTGACAAGACAGCCAGTCCACAGTGACGGGTAACCGAAAGGCACGCGTTTAAACTCACGCAGGCTGGCGTGAGGTCTGAAACAGGATACGTAATGAATGCGATAAAGAAAAGTACGTAGCTTCTGGAATACTTAACTTTAATCCACATTTGTAGAACATCGCTCTTGATGATACATGTTATAACCACAATATATATAGCAAAGGATTATGGCGCCTTGCTAGGTCGTAGCAATTGTAGCTGAAGGCTATGCTAACTATCGTCTCGGCAAATGAGAGCGTAGTTGTCAGTGAACTGTAGGTATGAACGTCGGCTGTACAACTGGGGCGAGTGCTAGTAAGTCTCTCTAGACCTGCCGTGTGGCGGCGCTCGGTCTGCAATTACTGACAGTGGCGACACGCGGGTCCGACATGTACTAATGGACCGCGGCCGATTTAAAGCTACCACCTAGCAAGTGTGGTGTCTGGCGGTGACACCACAGTTCCTTTGAAAGGCACGGCCAGCTGACTTCCTTCCCCATTCTTTCCTACTCCGATTGGACCAATGATCTCGCTGTTTGTTCCCTCCCTCCCCCCCTTCTACCCCTCAAATCAAACAACCAACAACCAATTATAAATTAGTAATTCGAAGTATTCCTATGCCCTTCCTTCTCATGCCTTTTATGAAAAAAATGAGCAATAAATACAATCTTTGGAACGTTATTTCGTATATCTGCTGTGTAGCGTAAAATCTGGAAAAAAAACTCGTTTTGTTTGGGAACTCTACCCAACGACCTTCGGAATATCGTTGTGTACTCATATCACTGTACCAACTTCTACTCGGAAGTAGCTCATACCTCACCCAACCCACTCCGTAAATGCTATTTTTTCTAAGCGCTTGGCCATCAGGACCTTCTAGCTGTGCCACTTTCATTTATGATCAAATCTTGCGTGCATATACCATAAATCTGTTGGAAACTGGTGATGACGAACAGGAGCAGTCTCACTGATTGCATACCGATTAGTATGGGTTCCACCGCAACTCGGGATATTTATTTATTTAACTTTTGCGGGCAGATGCTCGTCCTGCCCACTGTTAACTGAGGCGGGGAAGTCGTGTAGGAACTTGTCTGTGAATAGTGTGACCTTGATTATCTGTGTGTGGTCGTATTTTAACAGTTTGCGCTCGTATGCTCTGAGGCGGAAGTCGAGGACCATCCGTGTATTTGCCTGAACGAGGGTGGGGAAATCGCATACAATTAATACTCAGGCTGGCTGGTGTACCAGAAATTCAGCAGGCTGCGCCTTTATATTATATGGCTTGTTCATAGCTAGATGTACTAAACAGGCCGAAACAAAGTCCAGAATCAAAAACTGAATTTCATAATGCAAAAAATTAACCGCACCGTGACTACAAAACAGAAAACGAAGAACGCACGTTATAGAACTCCGTACGAACAAGCCTTGAAAGGCCCAACGGTACCGACCGACCGCCGTTTCATCCTCATGCCACAGGCGTCACTGGATGCGGATATGGGTGGGCATGTGGTCAGCACACCGCTCTCCCGGCCGTTTTGTCATTTTACGTGATCGGAGTCGCCACTTCTCAATCAAGTAGCTCCCCAGTTTGCCTTACAAGGGCTGAGTGCACCCTGCTTGCCAACAGCGCTCGGCAGAACGGATGGTCACTCATCCAAGTGCTATCCCAGACATCAATCGCCTTACGTGTAATTCATTGATAACAATACGTTTCCAACGATATTAGAAACTCTGATGCTATACGTCGATCGGTTCGGTCTTTCAGTGCTAATAGCACCTAATTACTCGTCTCACTGACTCATAACGTTATCCTGCTAAGGCTTTAACGTTACGAGAAGGTTACAATCTGTCCCACCAATGCTGACTGGGTCGTTATCACTGTTGCCTCTTCCAAATAAATATCCTAGGAGTTTCTTGTTTAATACGACTAGCGCGCAAAAACTGGGTAACTGTAATAATACAATTTGCTCATAATTTCAAGCAATGACTTTCTTTTCGCTGTTCTACGTACACTCGTTGTCGTCCATAAAAAAACTAATTAGTCGTGAGCGCACCTATGTAACCTACGGTCAGGTCCTGCAGAAAGTTTCGTCACTTTTTTCTCTATGATGTTCATTTTTGGAACACAACCTACGACCACCTTAGAGACAGAAGTGATTACACTTTCTGCAGGACCTGACCATCATTTTGCTGGACAATGTTCAAGTTCGTATAGTGCAAGCTGTTACTGATTTGTTTGACTGATGAGGCTGCTAAGTGCTATACCACCTACTGCACTCTTCTGACTTAAGACCTCGTGAGTTAAAGTCGATTTTGAAACCGAAGGAAACACTTCAAAGCATTCGCGGTGTGTGTGTGTGTGTGTGGGTGGGTGGTTTGGGGTTTTCGGGCACTAAACAGCGTGGTCATCAGAGTCCAAACGCATAGAAACAGTAACACATGCAGTGAAGGGACGAAGACGGACAGCGAACAAGCAGAACGGCTAAAAGACGCAGACCTGACGCAGTTCCAAATCCTCACATACAGAGACAAAACAAGAGGAGAAGAAAGGCACTAAAAAAGGAAAGGAAACACAAGGAAAAGAGAACAGAGTCGAAGTGAAACAAGTAGGTAATCGTGACTGGCGGACCTCTTACCTAAAACCTGGGTGAGCCAGTCACTCAGCAGCACATTAAAATCCTCTCCCTGAAATCCGAGGCAACAAATTGGACAGGACACGAAACTGTAAGACCTTAACCACAGTCGTTGCGTCGTCTTGCAAAATAGAGGGCAAATCACGGCATTCGCTTCAGAGCTGCCACAAATTCGTCGGGCAACAGACCGCGCCGCTCGAACTGTCAACCCAACTGGCACTGCTAAGAGTATCTTACGACTTCCACATCGCTGGCAATGGGGTATACACGATGCTGGTGACTACTTTGAAGATCAGTAAATCTTTGAAAAACGTATCTATTTTGTACGAGCTGTAAATAAATAGTTGACTTTTAAAATTCCAACTATCGTAGTTGTGTATATCAGAAAGTTCGCCACATTTCCCGCTGTGACTTAACACTTCGACATTTTTACTCGTTGTGCATATATATTGGTGCCTTGTCTTAGTTCCCTCATTGTGTATGTTGCTCAACAATCACAAGAGTGTGCTCCGTCCTTTTGATCCTACACATTCTGACGTTTGCTCATCTTTGGTTCGACACTTAAGCTGTGACAGTTTCGTGGGACTGAATCAACGGAGTTACAGTAAACGCTGTAAAGCAGTAGCAACAACATAGCAACATCTAACGGTACTACAACAATGAAATGAAACGTGTGACTAGGGTCGTCCGTCGGGTTGGCCGGTCGCCACTTCGGCGACTTGCGCGTCGGTGGGGATGATATGTTGGTGAAGACAACACACCTAGTTCCTGAGCGGAGAAAATCTCCGACCCACCGTGGAATCGAACCCAGGCCGCTTTGTCCGGCATTTCACCGCGCTGACCACTCAGCTATCGAGGCAGACCTACAACAATGATAATGTAACAGTTGATGAGGAAATAAAAAATAGGGTGGAATCTTTAAAAAATTGTAAGTGTGCTTATTGAGGAAAATCTGAGTGAAAATGAAACACCTCTGGAACACCTTAACCAACTCAACTCAGCCACATTTCCACTCAAAATCATTGCAAATCTTGAGAAGAGATACATCAGTAATTTAACACATTTTACGTATTTTTGTTCAGTAACGTCGTTTAGTGTAATGTTCTGAGGTAGCTCATTTTTAAGAAATGATGTTTCCGTCGACCAAAATCTTACCGTAAAAATAATATGTGGTGCACTCCCACGGTCATCATGTGGACGTTTGTTTCAGGAGTTATACAGTTTCACCGCTTATTCACAGCACAGTCATTCCGTTTGTAAATAATCCATTGTAGCTCAAAAAGAACAACGATGTACCAAACTGGAATACCAGGTTATCTGTAGTAAAATAGGGATCGACAATGCCGCCTCAAAACGCTTTGATCACTTACCCAGTGACATAGGGTGTCCGACACAACAAAATGAACTGAAATTTTTTTTCTAGATAACTCCTTCAGCTCTATAGAAGAAATTGTATGTACGTAACACGTCAATTTGGTCATGGTGGTCCATTTGCTAGCGAACTGGAGTCCGGCGCTGGGGGGTCCATTTCCAACGCCAGGCTTGAGCGGGGACTTTTCCGCTTTCCAGTCCCCCCAGCATGGCCGCAGCTCCACTCAGATGAGTACCTGGGATATTTCCCGTCTTAAATGTCAGTCGGAGCGAGTAGCTCGGCGCCACCTCACTCCTAGTGCCATGGCGAAAAAGAGGCTGCGCTCCACCTGCAGTTAGGCCAATAGCGCTGGCACGGACCTGCGTCGCAGGAGGTTTGTGGGTCGGAATTAATAATTCACATCTGTATTTCAAAAAGGATAAAATGTGAATGACTAGGATGTAGCACCATCATTCGCAACAAAACGCCGCGTCTACAAAGGAAATTCTTCCGGTACTCATATCTTGGTTTCCGTTGGTGATAGAAAGGTAAGGGCAAGTGATTTGGATAACGCTTGGGTTAGGGACCGTTTGTATACTCAACAGAAAGATCGTCTTATTGTCACTATCCTCCATTGCAGCTTCCAAGTACCAATAAAACACCAATTTCTTCTGCCTAGGAAAATGGAGTAAATTATTTGGTTCTTCTTGCATCTGATCTGATCTACTGTGAGCCTCTACACATCCTCCTGGCTAGGAAAATGGAACAATCTGGTTGGTTGTTTTTGCGCTTGATATGGTCTATAGGGAGCCATACGGGGTTTATGGAGGCACCATCAGTACATCGGCGATTCCTTAGAAAACGCCCCATAGAAAGGTTTTTTAACATTTTTTTTTCTTATCAGACGCGATCCACAGATTTCAAAACAGGTATATACAGCAAATGGCTGGAACTTTCACAATGGATTCCTAAGATTCCAACCAAGACAAACTCGAAAATTTTCTTGACATAGTTTTCCATTTCCATGATACAGAGATCCAAAATTACCCTTCTTCTACAAATAAAATACACACGTAAAGTACGGTATGACGCGAAATGTAAATAATAAATTACCATAGAAAATTGCTCAGATTTTAACTGTATATTATCTAGGCATTTATCTGGAAGTTCCATTTTCCCGTTTTCAAAAATCTTTATTATTAAGGGGCAGTTCCTTCGATAAACCAAGGAAAGCGTTTTTTAAATATTTTTTCACTCCAAAACCAGCCAATGGCTGAAAGTTTTACTGCATATTCCTAAAATTCAGATCTAGACAGCCTTGAAAATTTTATTGATATCTTCATCTGTTCTCCAGTTTCAGAGGCACAAATTTATCTTACATATACAGATAAAATACGTACGTAAAGTCCGTTCTGAGGCCAAAACGTAGTTTATAAAGTGATGTATTACAGAGAAATATGCTGTAAAGTGCCTCTGTTATGATACTTTCTGCGCACCTTATGAAAATATTGTAATGTAGTCAGATAATTTATATTTTAAAATTTTGAATTTTTTTGTCTTTAATGAATTCCTCTACCAAATCCCGCAAGTATTTTACATTTTCAGTCAACTTTAAACAGTAGTACATGTCTTTTTCCACCAATTAAAGTCATATTCAGTATTTTCGTGTTCAGGAACTTACTTACACATCAGTATCTCTTTGAAAAGTACGCTGTGCGTAAATGTTAACAACAATTTAAAAAATTTCCAATTTTTTTTTAAAGTGGACATAAGGTTGTTGGAGGTAGACGATATTGAAAGTGTGTTGATTTTGCTTAAAGTGAGATAAAACACTTTCTCATGTTCAGGACACTACCACATCTGCAGGTCTTTAAAAAGAATGTTGTTAATATAATCAACAACAATTAAGGAACATCTTTTTTTTTTTAGTGAAGGCTTAAAGTGTTCCCTCCCCCATTTGGTAACGCGCGTTGTGGGAAAAGCGTCGGTAGTGTTACAGTTCAATCAGATCCACAAATCGAATAAAGTAACACAGGTACAATACACGACTACTAGAGAATAGTTTGAAAATGTAATACGTATGGAAGATAATACCTTTTACACCTTATACATGAAACAGCTTTCCAAACTATTGTACACTACTCTCGTCCTGTATTGGTATTCTTTTATTGACACTGTTGGTTAAATTTGAAGTATTATATAGTATAGTCTGTTACTTTACTACATGTAGGTTTTCTCTTCTGTTGAGTGTTATTATTTACTGCTGTTTTGCTCTTCCTCTTCCACTTCATCTCGTCTCACATAATCCTTTTTCCTGGTTCGTCCCCTTCACATTTATTTAATGCTTACCTTTTAAATTCACAATTGTATTGCTTGCCAATCTCAATACTCTCTTTCGCGCCTCACTCTCCACTCTCCATATGTGACATCTTCACTACTGTCCATCAGCACTGTATCCTCTTCGATAACGATATGAAGTTACAGCTGTACCCCTTGGAGGCCGAGATCAGTCGTGGTGATGCAAAGAAAAGTGCGATTATTACTGTTATTCGATTCCCAGCAATTACTAGAGTTGATCCACATTTCGGGCAAGAAATGAAAGTAGGTGCTGTAATACGCAACACACAAATGCCATATGTAAAGATCATGAACTCTTGCTTTAAATATACCCAATACATAATCTGTCACTAATAACCATGTTAATCTACGCCCCAAAAATTCCTCCACAGTGCACTTTATGCATAAGAATAAGGAGAAGCATAGATAATCTCCATGGTTTCCAGTGGCGGCACGGGTTCATCTCTCCCGGAACACAAAATTACCGCCCGATTCCACCAGACGCTCAGAAAACAGATCAGAAAACTAGAAGCGGGCGCAGCGTATCCGTTTTGCACGCGTTTGCCACAATTCGAATTGACAAAACTTTTCGCTTTTGTTCCGCTCGTCACCAATGCCATTGTTCCCGCAGTGCCACATTCATTATACGTTATCGGCCGCTCCGCCGGCTCTGCTGGAATAAAACCAAAGCGCTCGTACGCGCGCACCCACCCACACACTCACGCCCACACACACACACACACACACACACACACACACATACACACACAACACAGATACCCACTCTGTAACCGAGAGTTTGAGAGAAAAACGAGTGACCAGCCTGAAAGAACAGCCTAGTGGCTTCTTCACACGAACTGATGTTACACGAAATGGAGACCGTTTCACTCACTCATAATCGCGGGAAGAAGACATTAAATGTAGACTTACTGAAATAAGGTAAAATTACGTTTTTACACCAGTAATAACAAAACTAGAATATAATATTAAATTATTTGCATATCTTTTATTTTATATTTCACCCACTGGAAATCATTTGGGTCGAAGTCACATTACATCTATAAGTGAACTAAACAGGAACCATTACAAAATACAATATTTAGTAATCGTATATCCATAATTGAAACGGACGATTTGGAACGTCAGCTAGTATAATGTATGCCAAAAAATGACGAAATTCCTCCAGCTGTATTAAGGTGTTGGTTTTATTGGCGACTAGTTTCGATGCTGTTACAACATCATCTTCAGTCCCATACTTGTTGACAGCAACCGTAGGTATCTAACACTAGTTGTCAGTGGTGAGATAGGCGTGTTCCGTGCGGAAGGCAGGCAGTAGTTACTACCTGCACGGAAGTATGGCTTTCAACACATACTTACGTTGTTTTATATGGAAACCTGTTTTTAATTTTAGCACTACCGAAAATAGAAAAGAAAACTTAATTAATGCCGTTTCCTACACTGTAATATGTTAATTACATCCAGAGTAATTGGTATAGTAAAGTTGGCGCTTGAGTAACTCCTCGGCAGTTCAATCGCGTGTATCGGAGATAACCAAATTAATTAGGGATACGAAAAGGACAGTGGTGTAACGTAGGTACAGAAGAGACATGAACAGAACGTTATGACCACATGCTAACATTTTATTAGTCTTTTTCTTTGAAGAATACTCTACGGCTCTGATTTGTTAGAAGAAAACGTACATTAACATGAGAATGTAGTTAAACTTACACATTTGTTTATTGTTTTCAATTAAAGAATGTAATAGAATCTGTCCTGACATTTTCAACCAATAAATGTTCAACGTGGTGCCCATCATTTGCTGCACATATATGCAATCTGCTGCGTAATGAATGTTTTACACGACGCAGTACACCTGGTGTAATGTTGCCATAGGCTGCCTCAGTACGATGTTTCATATCTTATGGGGTTGTAGGCACAGCACGGTAGACGTTCTCCTTTAACGTACCTCACAGAAATAAGTCTAAAGGTGTAAGACCACGAGTAAGGGCTGGCCAATTTATGCGTCCATCACGTCCTATGAAACGCCCGTCGAACATTCTGTCAATGGTCAGCCTAGTGTTTATTGCAGAATGTGCAGGACCACCATCATGTTGATACCACATACGTTTCCGAGTTTCAGGCGGCACATTTTCTAACAACGTTGGCAGATCATTTTGTAGAAACTCGATGTATTTTGCAGCTGAAGTGCCTTCAAAGAAGTTAGGATAAATGAGATCCTCGCGGTTTACTCCGCACCATACATTTACTTTCCATGGTCGCTGTCGCTCTACCTGTCGAAGCCAGCGAGGATTGTCCACGGACCAGTAATGCATGTTTCGTAAGTTCACAATACCGTGGTTTGTGACACCATCTTCACCGGTATACAAGTAGAACTGCAACGTATTCTCTGTTAATGCCCATTGACAGATATTTACTCGATTATTAAAGTCATCTCCATGTGACGATGAAGTATGCGCATTACATTACTTTGACTCATTGCACTGCCTCTAGCGATATCGAAGGAACTCTTGTGTGGGTTCACGGTAACAGCAGCTGAAACACGAACTGCACCTGGTTCTCCAGTGTTGCATTTGTTATGGACCCGTTTGCATGATACGACCATACCTGTTCCATACAATTGTTTGTATGTGTTTTCAACTGAACGGAGCGTTGGTTTTCTCTGTTCGGGTATCTTCCTGCATAAAACCTGGCGGCTGCAGCTGCATTTTGATTACACTTGCCATTGACGAATATCATCTCTGCCGTTTCAAAGTTAGAATAATCCATGTTCATAGTTCTTACAACACTGTACACATTGTTGTACTTGCGACCTTCTATCGTTCCTAGTGTGCGTACTTTTGTTCTTACTATTGTACAGTACTGAATCACAGACGTCCGATAACACAGTGTACTACAGTTGTTCTGAGTGCAAGGACTAATCCAGCAAGGGCTATATGCAGACACTGAGACAGCAAAACTCGTAAACATCGTAGCCTTCGTAAACATGCCTCTACAGATCTCGTTAGTTACAACGCGCAACTGAAGGTCTGAGGTTTCAAGCGTCAACTTTAAGTTACAAATTCCTCCGGATTTACTTAGCATTTTACAATGTAACAAACAGCATTGTTTAAGTATTATTTCTATTTTCAGTTGTGCTAAAAATAATAACAGGTTTGTACCTCCCAACGGAAAAAAATATATATAACATTCACATTTAGCGTAATCTCCCAACAGTTTATTATTCCGTAACCCCACAATAATAACATGACTAATCTCTGCCGGCCGCGGTGGTCTCGCGGTCCTAGGCGCTCAGTTCGGAGCCGCGCGACTGCTACGGTCGCAGGTTCGAATCCTACCTCGGGCATGGATGTGTGTGATGTCCTTAGGTTAGTTAGGTTTAATTAGTTCTAAGTTCTAGGGGACTGATGACCACAGATGTTAAGTCCCATAGTGCTCAGAGCCATTTGAACCATTTTTTTGACTAATCTCTCAATAAAATTGTGGTTCACTTATAACCTTTCAATAATTAACTGTGAATTTAAACTGGTAAATTTTGGACATCAGCAGCGCTGCGTCATGGCCCTGAAAGATCATTCTGAATAAACTGAAAATTCTTACGTCAATTAAGTCGCCGGATAACGCGTATGTATCTGCTCCTATAAGAAATTTTTCTGGCATAGCCCAGTGCAATGCTGGCCGATAGACTTGACATGTATAAAAGGAAACAACTAATTTTTCTTTACAACAATCGGGATGACCATGGATTGGAGAAATTGGTAACTTCTTTACATTGAGATGAATGATTGTCAAAAGTTAATTTTTATAAGAAAGATTATTACTAAGAGATTTTTTTAAAAAAATTTACATGGGACTTGATGTAACAATAGCACTTAAGCGCGAGGCTGTTTTTACCTTATACTACATAGCTCAGGCACCCCATCGCTCCCTACGACTGGCCCAGCCAACTTCATACACACGACTGCTCGCTACTACCACTACTACTGCCACACGGTTCCTACTGCATACAACACTGCTCTCTAGTCTGAGACTCTTATAGCTTACATATCGCAGGCAGCGCGTGAGCAATCCATCGAAATTACATCCGCTCGAGTGCGCTAGCAACAACTTCCTTAATCATCGACTTCTTACAGATTTCCATTAAAAATGTGTTAAAATCATTTGCATTTCTCAATGGTTTGTATTAACCAATTCAACCAGCCCCTCTCTACACTTTCGGTCTGTGGAGTTGGCTATTCAGTGTTTGTTATGGTTGAAATGGTTCAAATGGCTCTGAGCACTATCTGATGTCATCAGTCCCCTAGAACATAGAACTACTTAAACCTAACTAACCTAAGGACATCACACACATCCATGCCCGAGGCAGGATTCGAACCTGCGACCGTAGCAGTCGCGCAGTTCCGCACTGGAGCGCCTAGAACCGCTCTGCCACAGCGGCCGGTGTTTGTTGTGGTTTGGGAGGTGTTACCAATGGTAATGCTAGGTAACTCATCCTGTATAACAATATTCCCGTCACAATGTTCTTTCGACGCACCCAAGTGCTCTTGGTCGGAACTGAGGGCTATCTGAAACTCGAGCTGTCTCCGAAAGTAGTGCCGGCCGCTGTGGCCGAGCGGTTCTAGTCGCTTCAGTCCGGAAACGAACTGCTGCTACGGTAACAAGCTAGAATCCTGCCTCGGTCATGGATGTGTGTGATGTCTTTAGGTTAGTTAGGTTTAAGTAGTTTCTAAGTCTAGGGGACGCATGTCCTCAGATGTTAAGTCCCATAGTGCTCAGAGCCATTTGAAACATTTTTAGACCGAAAGTAGCAAATGTGTACATTTTGAATAATTCAAAAGCAAAATAATAGTAATTGCATCTGAATGGTCATCACAATGACGATAAAGTTATGTCACTCTCATATCAAATTACGATGTATGGCCAACGTCCTTGAAGTTACAGTGTCTGTTTCACATAACCGAAAAATAAGTATCAGAAGTCTAAGGAATATAGTAAGCCAACTTTTAAAATGGCTGTAAGTGTTGAACACTCACTTAACTACAAATGCGAAGATGAGATTTTGATCGCACTATCTAGTTTCCCGCCGCTTGATAGGGAGAGAAATGAAGATATCAGAAAATAAATATATTTACTGTCAATGAAGAAATAGTGGATTTGCACCAAAGTTGTATATAGTGTGCAATGGAAAGACAGAGAGTTAGAAACTAGATTTTAAACTGGAAGACATTTCCAGGGGCAAAGGTGGACTCCGACCACAATGTTTTGGTTATGTACTGTATATTAAAAATGAAAAAAACTGGAAAAAATTGGGAAATTAAGGAGATGAGACCTAGATAAGTTGAAAGAAGAAGCGGCTGCTGAGAGTTTCAGAGGGAGCATTAGGCAATGGTTTAGAACGGATTAAAAGAATACAGAAGGACATGAGTGGGTAGCTTTAAGAGATGAAATAATAAAAGCAGCAGAGTAACAAACTGGTAGAAAACAAGGCCTACTAGGAATCCTTCAATAACACAAGATTATCGAATTTAATTGACAAAAAGGAGAAAATGTAAAAATTCAGCAAATTATGTAGGCAATAGGAAATACAAACGGTTAAAAAGATGAGAGTGACAAGAGGCGCAAAATTACTACGCAGGAATGGCTAGAAGACAAATGTAAGGATTTAGAAGCTTATACGAGTACAAGGAGATAGATAGAAACCACCTACAGGACAATTAAAGAGGCCTTCGTGAAAAAGCGAAGAAACTACTTGACTATCAAAAGCTCAGATACTAAACAAGTACCGAGCGAGGTGGTGCAGTGGTTAGCACACTGGACTCGCATTCGGGAGGACGACGGTTCAATCCCGTCTCCGGCCATCCTGATTTAGGTTTTCCGTGATTTCCCTAAATCGTTTCAGGCAAATGCCGGGATGGTTCCTTTGAAAGGGCACGGCCGATTTCCTTCCCAATCCTTCCCTAACCCGAGCTTGCGCTCCGTCTCTAATGACCTCGTTGTCGACGGGACATTAAACACTAACCACCACCACCACCACTAAACGAGTCCTAAGCAAAGAAGGGAAAGCTAACAGGTGAAAGGAATATACAGTCTGTCTATACAACGGAAATAAACTTGAAGGCAATATTATAGAAATAAAAGAGAAGGTAGATGAAAATCAGATGGGAGGTACGAAACTGTGAGAAGAAACTGACGAAGCTCTTAAAGATCTAATTCGAAACAGGGACCAGGAAGCATGCGACATCCGTCAGAACTGCTGATAGCCTTGGGAGAGCCAGCCATGACAAATGTCTTCCAGCTGGTTCAAAAATGGTTCAAATGGCTCTGAGCACTATGGGACTTAACTTCTGAGGTCATCAGTCCACTAGCACTTAGAACTACTTAAACCTAACTAACCTAAGGAAATCACACATATCCATGCCCGAGGCAGAATTCGAACCTGCGACCGTAGCGGTCGCGCAGTTCCAGACTGAAGCGCTAGAACCGCTCGGCCACTTCGGCCGGCCTCCCTGATGGAGTGCAAGATGTATGAGACAGGCTATATACCTTCAGGCTTCAAGAAGAATGTTGTAATTCGAACCTAAAAAAAGGAGCAGTTGCTGATAGGAGTGAAAATGACAGAACCATCAGCTTAATAAATCATGATTGCAAAATACTTCTTTACAGAAGAACGGAAAAATTTGTAGAAGCCGACCTCGGGGAATATCAGTTTGCATTATGGAGAAATGAAGGAGCACGCAAGTCAATACTGATCCAACGTCTTACCTTAGAAGATAGCTTCTGAAAGGGAAACCGATGTTTAAAGGATTTGCACACTTAGAGAGAGCTTTAGATAGTATTGGCTGGAGTACCCCCTTTGAAATTCTGAAGGTATCTGGGGTAAAATACAGAGAACTAAAGGCTATTTACAACTTGCGCAGAAACCAGACGGCAGTTATAAGAGTTGAGGGGCATGAGAAGGGAAGTAATGGTTGAGAAGGGAGTGAGAGAGGGTTGTAGCTTATCCGCGACGTCCTTCAATCTGTACACTGAACAAGCAGTGAAGGAAAAAAATGGTTCAAATGGCTCTGAGCACTATGGGACTTAACATCTATGGTTATCAGTCCCCTAGAACTTAAACCTAACTAACCTAAGGACATCACACAACACCCAGTCAACACGAGGCAGAGAAAATCCCTGACCCCGCCGGGAATCGAACCCGGGAACTCGGACATGGGAAGCGAGATCGCTACCGCATGACCACGAGCTGCGGAAGCAGTAAAGGAAACCAAAGAAAAACTGGGAGTACAAGGTCAGCGAGTAGAAACAAAAACTTTGAGGTTGGCAGATGATGTAATTCTGTGAGAGGCAGCAAAGGACATGGAAAAGCACTTGAATGTAATGGGCATTATCTTGAGAGAAGGGTATCAAATGAACATCAACCAAAATAAAACAAGAACAATGGAATGTAATCGAATTAAACCAAGAGATGTTGAGGGAATTAGATTAGGAAACGAGACACTTGCTACCTGGGCAGCACAATAACTGATGAGGGCCGAAGTAGAGGCTGGCACTGGCAAGAAAGGAATTCCGAAGAAGAGAAATTTTTAACATCGAAAATAGATTCACGTGTTCGGAAGTCTTTTCTGGAAGCATTTGTCAGGAGTGTAGCCGTGTATGAAAGTGAAACATCGGCGACAAACTGTTTAGATAAGATGAGAATAAAAACTTTCGAAATGTGGTGCTACAGAAGAATACTGAAGATCAGGTAGGTCGCTCATGTAACTAATGACGAAGTATTGGTTAGAATTGTGGAGACAAAGCATTTGTGGCACAACTTGACCAAACTACGGGATCGATTGACAGCACACATTCTGAGACATAAAAGGATCTACATCTACATCCACATTTATACTCCGCAAGCCACCCAACGGTGTGTGGCGGAGGGCACTTTACGTGCCCCTGTCATTACCTCCCTTTCCTGTTCCAGTCACGTTTGGTCCGCGGGAAGAACGGCTCCCGGAAAGCCACCGTGCGCGCTCGAATCTCTCTAATTTCACATTCGTGATCTCCTCGGGAGGTGTAAGTAGGGGGAAGCAATATATTCGATACCTCATACAGAAACGCACCGTCTCCAAACCTGGACAGCAAGCTACACCGCGATGCAGAGCCCCTCTCTTGCAGAGCCTGCCACTTGAGTTTGCTAAACATCTCCGTAACGCTACCACTCTTACCAAATAACTCTGTGATGAAACGCGCCGCTCTTCTTTGGATTTTCTCTATCTCCTCCGTCAACCCGACCTGGTACGGATCCCACACTGATGGGCAATACTCAAGTTTAGGTCGAACGAGTGTTTTGTAAGCCACCTCCTTTGTTGATGGACTGCATTTTCTAAGGACTCTCCCAGTGAATCTCAAACTGGTACCCGCCTTACCAACAATTAATTTTATATTATCATTCCATTTCAAATCGCTTCGCACGCATACTCCCAGTTATTTTACAGAAGTAACTGCTACCAGTGTTTTTTCCGCTATCATATAATCATACAGTAAAGGATCCTTCTTTCTATGTATTCGTAATACATTACATCTGTTATGTTAAGGGTCAGTTGCCACTCCCTGCACCAAGTGCCTATCCGCTGTGTATTCGCAATACATTACATCTGTCTATGTTAAGGGTCAGTTGCCACTCCCTGCACCAAGTGCCTATCCGCTGCAGATCTTCCTGCATTTCGGAGCAATTTTCTAATGCTGCAACTTCTCTGTATACTACAGGATCCTCCGCGAAAAGCCGCATGGAACTTCCGACACCATCTACTAGGTCATTTATATATATTGTGAAAACCAATGGTCCCATAACACTCCCCTGTGGCATGCCAGAGGTTACTTTAACGTCTGTAGACGTCTCTCCATCGAGAACAAAATGCTGTGTTCTGTTTACTAAAAACTCTTCAATCCAGCCACACAGCCGGTCTGATATTCTGTAGGCACTTACTTTGTTTATCAGGCGACAGTGCGGAATTGTATCGAACGCCTTCCGGAAGTCAAGGAAAATGGCATCCACCTGGGAGCCTGTATCTAATATTTTCTGGGTCTCATGAACAAATAAAGCGAGTTGGGTCTCACACGATGGCTGTTTCAGGAATACATGTTGATTCCTGCAGAGTAGATTCTGGGTTTCCAGAAACGACATGATACGCGAGCAAAGAAACATGTTCTAAAATTCTACAACAGATCGACATCAAAGATATAGGTCTATTGTTTTGCGCATCTGCCCGACGACCCTTCTTGAAGACTGGGACTACCTGTGCTCTTTTCCAGTCATTTGGAACCTTTCGTTCCTCTAGAGACTTACGGTACACGGCTGTTAGAAGGGGGGCAAGTTCTTTCGCGTACTCTGTGTAGAATCGAATTGGTATCCCGTCAGGTTCTGAGGATTTTCCTCTGT
Organism: Schistocerca serialis cubense; assembly: GCF_023864345.2. Classification (NCBI taxonomy): domain Eukaryota; kingdom Metazoa; phylum Arthropoda; class Insecta; order Orthoptera; family Acrididae; genus Schistocerca; species Schistocerca serialis. The sequence continues at coordinate 359,085,231 of NC_064646.1, forward strand.
TGAGTGATTTCAGTTTCTTTTCTATTCCTTGGACACCAATTTAATACTGGAGGGAAGAAGGCTGGGAGGGGGAGGAGTAGAATTCATTGAGGGAGACCCATAGATGAATAAAGTAAACAGATTCAGAAGTGTATAGGTTGCAGCAGTTATTCAGAGATGAATAGGCCCGCAACAGCATATACCCTGTAGATCAAAAGAAACTGGAACAGCTACCTAATATCGTTGAGTGCCCCAACGAGCAGGCAGAAGTGTCGCAACACGACGTGGCATGGACTCGAATAATGTCTGAAGCAGTACTGGACGGAACTGACACCATGAATCATGTAGGGCTGTCCATAAATCTGTAAGACTACGAGGGCGTGGAGATCTCTTCTTAATCGCACGTAGCAAGGTATCCCAGATATGCTCAATAATGTTCATATCAGGGAAGTTTGGTGGTCAGCGGAAGTGTCTCAACTCAGAAGAGTGTTTCTGGAGCCACCCTGTTGCAATACTTGACGTGTGGGGTGTCACATTGTACTGCTAGAATTTCCGAAGGCCATCGGAATGACAACGGACATGAATGGATCCAGGTGATCAGACAGGGCGCTTACGTACTTGTCACCTGTCAGAGTCGTATCTAGACGTACCAGGGGTCCCAAATCACTTCAACTGCACGCGCTCCACACCACTTCAGAGTCTCCGCCAGCTCGAACAATCCCCTGCTGACATGCAGGGTCAATGGATTCATGACGTTGTCTCCATACACGAGGTTGTCACCGTATACGTCCTTTCGCTCGATACAGTTTGAATCAAGACTCGTCCGACCAGGCAACGTTTGCAGTCATCAAAAGACCAGTGTCGGTTTTGACTGGCCCATGCGAGGCGTAAAGCTTTGCGTCGTGCTGTCATCAAGGATACACGAGTGGGAGTTCGGCTCCGAAAGTCCATATCGATGATGTTTCGTTAAACGTTTCGCAAGCTGACACTTGTTGATGGCCCAGCATTGAAATCTGCAGCAATTTGCGGAACGATTGCACTAATGTCGTTAAAAGATTCTCTTCAGTCGTCGTTGGTCCTGTTCTTGCAGGATCTTTTTCCGGCCGCAGCGACGTCGGAGATTTGATGTTTTACCGGATTCCCGAAAGTCCCCACTTCATCGCTACCTCGGAGATACTGTGTCCCATCGCTTGTGCACCGACTGTAGCACCTCTTTCAAACTCACTTAAAACTTGATAACCTACCAGTGTAGCAGCAGTAACCGATCTGACAACGGCGTGAGACACTTGCTGTTTTATGGATACGTTGCCGACCGCAGTGCCGTATTCTGCCTGTTTACACAATCTCTGTATTTGAATACTCACGCCTATCACAGTTTCTTTGTCGCTTCAATGTAGTAGCATAGTTAGTTGCATCAAACCAGTCTTCGGACTCCAAGAAACACGAGCACCAAACTCGCTGCAAAAACACGAGCCAATAAACGAAGAAGAAAGTTCAGTGCGGTAAATAAAGGATTGAAAATGCAAAATATTAAGTGTGCAACAAACAAAAATGGCCCAATAGCAAGCTGCGTGAAGCAAGAACGTAAATTCGTCCATGATGAATTATTCTAAAGTGCTGTCAGAAATTTAAAGTTTAACTTGGTGTTTTTGTGGAGTATCATTGATTACGATTTTACTGATATATAACGGTCACCGCTTCGAAAATGTATCTAGATTATACATTTAAGTCTGGACAGTGCATAAGATAGTACAGTAGTTAACTGTCGGCAAGAGCTACTACAAATAGAAAACTGTATAATTGACCACATCACTTCACATATACAACTGGAGCAGCTGTAAAATGATTGAAAGACATGAAAAGTTAGACTGATTAAAGTCTTTATATAGTAGAGCGATAATACTATTTAACATCAAAATGTAGTAAGCAGGTAGTAATTTTTCTAAAGATAATTATTAGGAAGTAAATCAGAGTACAATATATTTGACACTTTCCTGTGCCTCTCTAAATTCTTGTTAGGTATAGAAGAAATCTAAAGAAGGTAGGAAATTTTCGTAATTGATACAAGCCACTTGTAACGAATATATACAAATTAACTTTAACGTGACAACAAAATACTTTCAAATTCTTCTTCTATATATTTGTAAAATATTTGCTTAGATTATTTGCTACAAATTTATTTACAACTTGGCATTGTAGCAATATAAATTGCAAAGCGATAAATCAAACGATATTGTAAAGGTAAGGGTATAATTTCACCCTTAATGTTATCGATAATGATGTATGTCTAACGTGGGAATGCACTGATGACCTGGAAAGCGTGAAACATCAGCGCACACTGCAGCGCACAAAGACCTAGTCGGTAGCATACCTTCACTGAAGTAACATCCAGTGAAAGTGATCGCATTGCAAAGTTAGAACTGTGAGCATTTAATAGATCGACCGCAGCAAATGTTATACGATGTAACTCAGCAGAAGACATTTGTGCTATGATATTTTATATTAACTCTAAAGTGAAATTTTACTGGGGAAGAGTTCTGGGACGTGTGCTGTCCTGAAGTGGAGGGTTTCTGCTCTAAGTAGTTTCTTCAAACCTACTTTGTTAAGGCGACCATGTATTTAAAATGAAAGAGAGTGTTTAAAAAAACACAATACTAATCTGTTAGCTGCAAGGAAGATAACATGTGAATCACTTCCAGAGTAAATGGCTGGCAGTATGAGAGTAATCTGTGGCTGTTTGCTGATGATGCTGTGGTGACTGTAGCAGGATGCAAGATGACTCAGGTAAAATTTCTAGTTGGCGCCATTAATGGAAGCTTGGGCTACATGTAGAAAAATACAGGTTAAGGGAGATGAGCAGCGAGAAGAATCCATTAGCCCCCGAATACATTTACATCTACATCGAAATGATTACTCTTTTAATCGCAATTAAGTGCCTGGCAGACGGTACATCGCACCACTTACAAACTATTTCTCTACCGTTCCACACTCGAAATGCACGCTCCAAAAACGCGTACATAAATCTTTCTGTCCGAGCTCTGATTTCTCTTACGAGGTTCGTTCAATTAGTAATTCCTCACATTTTTTAAAAAGACATTAATATACATAGACAAACGTCCTTGTGGAAATGGAAATCAGCGATTGGCGTCATTGGCCGGGAGGCCCGTTACGGGGCAGGTTTGGCCGCTTGGTGCACATTCGACGCCACATTGGGCGACCTGCGCGCCGGGTGGGGATCAAATGATGATGAAGACAACACAACACCTAGTCCCTGAGCGGAGAAACATCCCCGAGCCATCCGGGAATCGAACCTGGGCCCCTCAGGACAGCAGTCCCTCACGCTGACCATTCAGCTATCGGGACGGACAACGTCCTTCTCAGTGCTTCACATTTTATGTTTGGTCTGTTTGTCGATGAAGTTTCAAACCGTCCTGGCGGATGGCTTAGCGGTAGTTCTTTTTTTTTTTTTTTTTTTTGGTCATCAGTCTACTGACTGGTTTGATGCGGCCCGCCACGAATTCCTTTCCTGTGCTAACCTTTTCATCTCAGAGTAGCTCTTGCAACCTACGTCCTCAATTATTTGCTTGACGTATTCCAATCTCTGTCTTCCTCTACAGTTTTTGCCCTCTACAGCTCCTTGTAGTACCGTGGAAGTCATTCCCTCATGTCTTAGCAGATGTCCTATCATCCTGTCCCTTCTCCTTATCAGTGTTTTCCACATATTCCTTTCCTCTCCGATTCTGCGTAGAACCTCCTCATTCCTTACCTTATCGGTCCACCTAATTTTCAACATTCGTCTATAGCACTACAACTCAAATGCTTCGATTCTCTTCTGTTCCGGTTTTCCCACAGTCCATGTTTCACTACCATACAATGCTGTACTCCAGACGTACATCCTCAGAAATTTCTTCCTCAAATTAAGGCCGGTATTTAATATTAGTAGACTTCTCTTGTCCAGAAATGCTTTTTTGGCCATAGCGAATCTGCTTTTGATGTCATCCTTGCTCCGTCCGTCATTGGTTATTTTACTGCCTATGTAGCAGAATTGCTTCATTGACGTCGTGACCATCAATCCTGATGTTAAGTTTCTCCCTGTTCTCATTTCTACTACTTCTCATTACCTTCGTCTTCCTCCGATTTACTCTCAAACCATACTGTTTACTCATTAGACTGTTCATTCCGTTCAGCAGATCATTTAATTCTTCTTCACTTTCACTCAGGATAGCAATGCCATCAGCGATTCGTATCATTGATATCCTTTCACCTTGTATTTTAATTCCACTCCTGAACCTTTCTCTTATTTCCATCATTGCTTCCTTGATGTAGAGATTGAAGAGTAGGGGCGAAATGCTACAGCCTTGTCTTACACCCTTCTTAATACGAGCACTTCGTTCTTGATCGTCCACTCTTATTATTTCCTCTTGGTTGTTGTACATATTGTATATGACCCGTCTCTCCCTGTAGCTTACCCCTACTTTTTTTCAGAATCTCGAACAGCCTGCACCATTTTACATTGTCGAACGCTTTTTCCAGTTCGACAAATCCTATGAAAGTGCCTTGATTTTTCTTTAGCCTTGCTTCCATTATTAGCCGTTGTGGTGTCACCGCCAGACACCACACTTGCTAGGTGGTGGCCTTTAAATCGGCCGCGGTCCGTTAGTATACGTCGGACCCGCGTGTCGCCACTGTCAGTGATTGCAGACCGAGCGCCGCCACACGGCAGGTCTAGAGAGACTTCCTAGCACTCGCCCCAGTTGTACAGACGACTTTGCTAGCGATGCTACACTGACAAATACGCTCTCATTTGCCGAGACGATAGTTAGCATAGCCTTCAGCTACGTCATTTGCTACGACCTAGCAAGGCGCCATAGCATTTGATATTTATCTTGAAGCATGTACAGTCAAGAGTGATGTTCTACAATTATGGATTAAAGTTAAGTATTACAGCAGCTGCGTCCGTTTTTCTAAGTTCTCATTTCTTTGTAATGTTCCAGACCTCATGCCAGTCTGCGTGAGCTTAAAAGCGTGCATTTCGGCTTCCTCTCACAGTGACTTGGCTGTCTTGCCAAGTCACAGCAGCCGTAGCGTCAGAATTGCCTCTCTCGTCCCTTTACTTTTCCTAAAGCCAAACTGATCGTCACCTAGTGCATTCTCAATTTTCTTTCCCATTCTTCTGTATATTATTCTTGTAAGCAGCTTCGATGCATGAGCTGTTAAGCTGATTGTGCGATAATTCTCGCACTTGTCAGCTCTTGCCGTCTTCGGAATTGTGTGGATGATGCTTTTACGAAAGTCAGATGGTATATCGCCAGACTCATATATTCTACACACCAACGTGAATAGTCGTTTTGTTGCCACTTCCCCCAATTAGCGGTAGTACAGCGTCAAAATGGCGTCAACGCACAACTCCCAATACAAGCAGCGTACTGTTACTGAATTTTTGTGTGCAGAGAAAAAACCGTGGTGAACATCCATAAACGTTTGTGTGAAGTTAATAGGAGTACAGTTGGGCTATGGGTAAAGAAAGTTATAGCCTCAGGAAATGCCGAAACAGAGCTCCATAATCAGCCACGCTCGGGACGTCCTGTCAGAGCCACTGCTCCAGACAAGCTGAATCCTGCGGATGCCATTATTTGTGCCCACCGTCTCACCACAGTTCAGCAATTGGCCCTGCAGTTGTCGGTCAGCATTGGAAGTGCGTCTGCAATAATCTAGACTCCCGGATATTCAAAGAGGTGCTCACAATGGGTTCCTCGAATTCTCACAGTGGACCACAAAATTCAAAGAAAGGCCATTTTATCTGAATTATTGGAGCGTTTTGAGACCGACAGAGAAGCCTTTCTGTCACGGATCGTTACCGAGGACGAAAGCTGGGGGCACTACTTTGCGTCGGAAACAAAAAAGGAGGTCAAAAGGTGACATCATCTTCATTCGCCACAAAAGAAGAAATTCAAGACAACTCCTCTGCCGGAAAAGTCATGGTAACAGTTTTCTGTAATTGTGATTAAGTCATTCTCTTGGATTTGATGCTAAGGGGACCAACCATCGTGTTCGATAGGACGATAATCTTGCTCCAACACGATAATGCACGCCAACACACAAATCTGATAACCCAGGAACACAATGCCAAATAAGGTTGACATCGTTGCCTCAACCACCCTACAGTCCAGACCTCACACCCTCGGACTTCCATCTCTTTGGCCCGCTTATATATTCTATGTGTGTGAACACAGTTTGAAGATGTCGAGAGTGTCAATCATGCAGTGAAAACATGGCTACGCCTACAGGACAAGAGTTTTTACCAGCAGAGAACACATGATCTTCCACAACGTTGGCGTATCGCCATAGAATGTGATGGAGACTAAGCCGGAAAATTGGGCATGGGCAAGACATGTTGATGCATATGGTCACCAAATTCTGACTCTTAACAATAAATATGCTCTGAAAAAAAAAATTGTAGCATTACTTATTGAACGACCCTCGTCTTTTATCATAATAATCATTTCTGCCTACGTAGGTGGGCACCAACTGAATATCTCCGCAATCGGAGGAGAAAGTTAGTGATCGAAATTTCACAGGAAGATCCTGCCGCAACGAAAAACGCCTTTGTTTAATTGATTGCCATCATAATTCACGTGAGACGTTTGTAGCACACTCTTCTTTACGTCGTGATAACACAAAACGAGCTGCCCTTCTTTGAACTTTTTCAATGTGGTCCGTCTGTCCCATCTGTTACGGATCCCAGACTGCACAGCAACACTCCAGAGGGCGGGCAGGCATGGTGTAGGCAGTCTCTTCAGTAGACCTGTTGTATTTTCCAAGTATTTTGCTGATAAATTGCAGTCTATGGTTTTCTTTCCACAAAACATTATCTATGTGACCGTTGCATTTTAAGTTTTTCTTAATTGTAATTACTAAATACTTCGTTGAATTTACAGCCTTTTCTTTTGTATGATTTATTGTGTAACCGAAATTTAACGGATTTACTTTATTACTCATGTGGATGACTCGTTTTCATTCTTTAGTGTCTATTTCCACTTTTAGCATCATACATATGTCTGGTCTAAATCATTTTGCTACTGGTTTTGATCATCTGATGACTTTCAAGACGGTAAATGACAGCGTCATCTGCAGACAAAGAGGCCTGCTCAGATTGTCTTCTAACTCGTTTACGTACATCAAAAGTGTATGTGTATAACGGACGCCTGTAAAGGTTCCTTGTGGATCGCCAGATATTACTTCTGTTTTACTCGGTGACTTTCCGTCAATTACTACAGACAGTGGCCTGTCTGACAGGAACTTGCATGAACCCGCCTACTTATATTAAACCTTCAGAAATGTCTCAGTTTAGGCAGTGAGTCTGTAGGGGATACACTGTGACTGGCCGCTCTTTCCCATCCGAGTTTTGAGGACAATCCGTCCTTGGACTGTTTCGGCCAGTCGTCTTTGTAGGATTCTTTCTACCTGTTTTGTTGAGAAGATCTCGAAATATATGTCCCTCGCAGAAGCAGTATCAGTGCCATCGGGGTTTCTGTAAACTGCAATTCTACTTCCCATTATTCTAATTTATGAAACGGGATGCTATATTATTCGGAATAATGTTCAAAGGGGATGGTTTTATGATGGAATTGTTTACTAGACACCATAATGTGGTATTATCTACACAATTAATAATGATTAACTGAAAAATATCAGTTTTCTGAGAGCATGGTCTTAACAATAGAACTAAATCGGAAGGCATCCTATCGGTTACTGGCTACTATGGCGCGCAGTCTATACCACGTACTTACACTTGTGATGTTTCGTAGCCGTCGGTTTTCTTTAGTTTAAATATTAATCATTTATATATTAAGTTGATCGATTTCTGGCGTTGTAATATTGTTGTAAGAAAGTATTTATGACCTTTACACTCCTTCTAGTATCTATATTGGAAGAAGTGACTTTCATTAACAAATATTTGTTAAGCAAGATTACTTGCTTCGGGCCAAAATAACTGTGCTTTCCATACGTACCTCGCGAGGCCCACGAGAAAGACAGACCGTGGCACGTACGTCACAGCACATGACACTGCAAGTTTTTAAGAGCGCCAGCAGCAATCTCCGACGGGGAGCGAGTAACTATTTCAGACAAGTTAAATAAATCTTGAGCGCTCATTTAAATGCATGTAAGCTCTCGATAGCACATGAGAAATTTAAGACCTGTAGTGGGTACCTTTTCGATTACATGTTGATTTCCCGGGGGGCCATCACGGCGCCGAGCGTTCGCGATTTGTGTCGGTAAAGCCGACTAGTGTGACGTCACATGTTCGTTGCAGGGCCAGTATCATGTCGTTGACCCCGGTACCTCACTGCTGACGTAATAGGCGTTCTCATATTTAGCCATAGCGTCTCACAACGCCGTGCACTGGCAACGCCGTCTGGTCCATGGGCTCCTTCAGCGAGCGTGGGAAATGAAATCTTGCTCCAGACTGTTTGAGGTGTGCACTACCGGTTAGCTCACTGAATGCTACGTGGTATCTCCGATCGCGATACAAAATTGTGAAAATGGAAAATAAAGAAATAATGTGTGGCTCGTTCAGAAGGGGTACCTTACATATTGACGAATGCAGTCGCACAACTGGCACAATACTCAATAGGCATGCAATCTGATTAGAAATTGCTTATGAGGAGCGGTCTCAAAAACCTTCTGGATGCCTAAAGATATTGTTGTGAACTCGAAAAATTCTTCTCTTTGCTGTCGTACATGAAATGACGAGCAGATGACTGATGAGATTGCCCCACGTTAGGAGCCAGCAATTAATTGATATCAATGATTGCATGAAATCAAACACAAAGGGTACAAAATTAAGGTGTTCATGTATCAATATAATAGATTGGTTATATGATCAAAACATGACAGAAATGTACTAATTTTCGTGCTTTTTACACAAACCAAAACAAAATTACAGCTCTCAGGGCCGATTTGACTGGTGCTGGACACGACTTAGTTATTAATGTGAAGGAGGAGGGAACGAATCGTTTCGTAAGTCTTCGTGTCCGCCCCGATAGCTGAGTGGTCAGCGTGACGGATTGCCGTCCTACGGGCCACGGTTCGATTCCCAGCTGGGTCGGGGATTTTCTCCGATCAGGGACTGGGTGTTGTGTTGTGTTCATCATCATTTCATCCCAATGGTCGTCGAATGTAATAAGGCGGCCGGACCTGCTTCGCAAGAGGCCTCCCGGCCAATAACGCCAAACGCTCGTTTCCGTTTACCAGTCTTCGTTATCGTTCGTCGGCAGGCGCTGCGTCGGTGTGACGCGTTGCCTCGGAACGGTTCTGCGCGAGTCGGCTGCCCTCGTGAGCAATCGCGGCTTTGCGGCCGGACCCAGGAACAATCTCCGCTTTGTCTGACATTTTCCTGCCTCATTGCTGTTAACTGTGATGTGTGGTTTTCTAATGCTGTTGGCGGCAGGCGCTGAGTCGGTGCGGTGTTCGCCTCGGAGCTGTGCGGCGTGAGTCAGCAGTCGCGCCGTTGCGGCCGGGCCCAGGTACGAAGACCGCGTTGTCTGCACGTTGTCGGATGCGTGGCTGAAGCCGTCTTCTCACGGTATCAGAAGGCAGATGTTGGCGATGGGTGGAGGAGCGCCCATGTCTTCTCGCTTCCGCGGTGTCTCCACGTCTCCCCCTCTCGCTTCTACTCCCTCTCTCAGCTCAACTCCTCTTCGAAACATTCTTACTTTCACCGTTGTCATTGGCGGCAGAAATTTTCAGTGCAGCCCAATGACAGGTCGCCGTTTCATCGCCACGCCTCTCCGTGCGAGGTGGAAATTTTCTATCTGGTTTGGGCTGGCGTGTTCCTAGTGAATTGGCATATTTCTCACGATTTCACATTCTTAAGATGTTTTCCTTCATTCCGAGGCTGTTGGGAGAGCAGCTACACAACATTTCTTTATAACCACTCTCTCTTTGAGAGCCTTGGACAGACTCGTGTTTGGGCTCCATCTCAAAATCTACCAGCGTCTGTGATTTATAAGGAATGTCCTCACTGTCGAGAAAAACATCTTAAGAACGCTAACGTCTTTCAGACGCCTCCCTGCGCCAATTACCCGCGCTTTTTTTACGCCTCTCCATGTACCCGTGGGGTGCTGGAAATGTCGTCACATTCCTGCTTTCTAAGGCAGGTAAAATGACAGCCGCCAGGCATTAAGAACTCAGATGCTTTCTCGCTGCAGGTGTCCATCAGCTGTCGGCACGCTCCTCGTTGTCAGACAGGCCCTTCTCATAGTGTCCCTCCTTGAGCGAGGCGAGGGCATCGACCCGGCTTCCCACTGTGTGCTTGCAGAATGATTGCAGTATCCCTCTTCCTGGAGCCTCGCCCCAAGGAGTCCGACTCAGCTGCTCGTGGCAAGCTGGCGAAAGTGGCCGCGGTCGGAAGTATTACAATATGGAATTAATTTGACATCCCCTGTCCATAGCACTCATTACTTCGTTAGAGTAAGGAGATAGTTGTGTTTCACAAACACGATATTTTCTTAATCCGTGCCGAATGTGTGGCTATATGTCAATTAACCATTTTTTCTAGGTAATTCATAATGTTCGAACACAATATATGTACCAAAATCCTACCGAAAATCGACGTTAATGATATGCGTCCGTAATTCAGCGGATTACTCGTAGTTCTTTCCTTGAGTATTGGTCTGATCTGTGTAAGTTTCCAGTATTTAGGTACAGATCTTTCGACGGGCAAACGGTTGTAAACACTTCCTAAGTATGGAGCTATTGTATCAACATACTCTGAAAGAAAGCTAACTGGTATGCAATCCGGACCAAAGGCCTTGCCTTTGTTATGCGGTTTAAGCTGATTCGCGACACATATTGGTAGTTGTTCTAGATAAAAAATGTGGAATATTTACTTCCAAATGTACCGTTTATAAGGTGCTGATTGACACGGTTCTGTCGATTAAATATCTAAGTGTAACGTTGCAAAAGACATAAAATCGAACTAGCTTGTAAGGACTGTAGTAGAGAAGACGAATGGTTGTCTTCTGTTTAATCGGGGTATTTAGGGATCTTGTGGTTCATCTGTAAAGGAGACCGCATGTAGAACACAAGAGAGATCCTTTATTAAGTACTGTTCGAGGGTTCGGCATGCCCAACAGGTCAGATTACAGGAAGACGTTGAAGCAATTCAGAGGTGGGCCGCTAGATTTGTCATCTGAAGGTCCCATCAGTACCTGCGTATTACTGAGATGATTCGGGAACTGAAACGGGAATCACGGGAGGGAAGGTGACGATCTTTTCGAGGAAAACTATCGAGAAAATTTCGAGAATCAGGATTTGAAGCCGACTGCAGATCGATTCTACTGCCGACAGCGTGCGTTTTTCATGAAGTCCACGAAGATGAGAGAAATTATGGCACGTAAAGAGTCTTATGGACAGGCGTTTTTTCCTCGCTCTTTTTGTGTGTGGAACCGGAAAGAAAATCCCTATTAGTGGTACAAGGTACCCTCCGCCACGCACTACACGGTGGCTTGTGGAGTATGTAGGTAGTTGCAGACGTAAACAGTAGAAAGTGGAAAGACGTGTTATACTTGAAGCCATTAAAATCACCGTAATTCTTGTTAGATTTGCGCCATGTTACAATTTTCGATTTTCTGAGTAGGAAAGACGTGGCGGGGACGTTAGACTTTGCAATAAAGGAAAAAAATTAAGCAACAACTAATTTACTCTATCGACTAAGACGGCCGCTGTGCCCGAGCAGTTCTAGGTGCTTAAGTCAGAAACCGCTCTGCTGCTACGGTCGCAGGTTCGAATCCTGCTTCGCGCATGGATGTGTGTGATGTCCTTAGGTTAGTAAGGATTAAATAGTTCTAAGTCTAGGGGCTGATGACCTCAGATGTTAAGTCCCATAGTGCTTAGAGCCATCTGAACCATTTCGATCGACTAACGAAGTAGCAAACATAATAATAGCTGAAGATGACCTTTGACAGTATTACCGTAGGTAATGTGCGCTGGGTACTGTACTAAAGAAATTTAGCGTTCACAACTTTTTGTTCTCCCTGACGCGGCAGGAACTACCTAAACAGAGACATTCTTTATCATTTCTTTTTATTTCTTGCACAATTCTGTAAACATGGTTACAGAAATAAAAACGGGAGCAACAGCACTTGCGTGAGTGAATTTTATGGGGCCCCTGCTGCGGCAGAGATATTCCTAAATCACGGAGTCATTCTCGCGGCGTATAATGCTACATCTCGACGGAGGCAGAGGCGGCCTCCGCTGCGTTTTTATGACTCCGCGCCACGCACGCACGCTCGCACGCTCGCCTGCTAGCCGACGCGTAGTTTTTTATTGCCGCGATTGTAGCGCATTGTAATAGAACGGCCGTGGCGGGGATGCGCGTTACTGCCGACGGATGCAGGGAAATCCACGCACAAGTATTCACCCGCACGTGCCTCTTGTAGCGGAGCGGAGAGAGGATGCTGAGTGCTGAAGTTTAATGCTGACCTGAGATAGAAATGCAGAGCTTAAATGAGACTTAGCAAGTTGCTGAATTCACTGACCTTTTGTTTTAACCCTGCACCTTGCCTGGAAAAGCTGTACACATGCGCTACCCTCCATAAGTTTGGAACACCAAATGATTTTGGACAGTGGAAAGGGAATACCTTATGAAAGTGCGTTATATTCTCCTTAAATGTTTGTTAAGCTCAAACAGTACGTAGGTAAAAACAACTATTAAATGTTAAATTCTTTCATAATAGTCACCTTTCGCTTTAATCAGTGACTTGAATATTCTCGGCTTGCGATTGGTCAATTTTACCATGGTTTCAGTTGGAGTTCTACAGGACCTACCACAAGGCTATCCATCTCACAATTCCTCATTTTTGGATCTTCCTGTCAAACATCAATTTTCTGAACATCTGGAGACTTCACATAGTTCTGACACAAGCGAGATGTATGTTTCGTGTTGTTGCCTTACTGCAATACAAACCCTTTCCCAATCAGATCCCAAACAGTTGTCTTGTCATGTTGCTGGAAAGTGGCATGATAACCTTATGGTACATTTTTTTGTCTATTTTCAGCAGATCCCTGACTTTTTCCCTCCAAACGATCCCCATACCATAACAGAACCCAGAACCTCCCATCCCTGCTCGCAGTTGGAATTACGCATTGATGATTCAAGTGATCGTGAATAATTCCAACTCGGACCCGTCGGTAAATAAAACTCTTTCCCAATCTCCTGCTGTCCAATACTGATGTGTCTGAAATCACTTGACTCGTTTCCTCACGTTAAAAGGCACAACAATGCATTTTTTGATACTAAATAATCCTGGAAGGTCCAGAATGGGATTTTCACTCTGCAGCGGAGTGTGCGCTGATATGAAACTTCCTGGCAGATTAAAACTGTGTGTCCGACCGAGACTCGAACTCGGGACCTTTGCCTTTCGCGGGTTAGAGCACTTGCCCGCGAAAGGCCAAGGTCCCGAGTTCGAGTCTCGGTCGGACACACAGTTTTAATCTGCCAGGAAGTTTCATATCAGCGTTTTAACCTGCCAGGAAGTTTCAATCCTGAAAGGTCTTTTCTGGTAGATGCTGTCTCACCGATGATTCACTGGTACGTACCTAGTAGTGTTTAATTCAGCTGTCAAATTTCATGGTCAGTTATGAATCTGTTACGCTTACTGGACAGTACCAAACACTTTTCCTGGCGTTCAGATGTTTTCCTGGGCGAGGACGCTCGTCATGGGAGCCTGTATCTTCAGTTTTCTAGTAATTGTTGGCCGCTATTTCCTTCTTGGTACAAAGTGATTGTTTTACCGGAAAATCATGTAGAGTCTTCTACTTTGGAGCCATTTTCAATTACTTGCACTGCGTGTACTACTTTCTTTCACGGCGTGTCCTAATTTCATACAGCCGAAATTACAACTGAACAGAACTGCAAACAATGCACATCTGCACTGTTGTGCCGTCTACTAGCGCTGTCTGGCGTCTCTAGTGGAGCTCTCGGATAGGTAAAGTCAGTATATATAAAACTGTGCAGTATCAGTATGTGCAAATATTTACGTATTTGTACAATAATTGTCTGTCAAATACTGTAAGTCTAATTTTAATCGTTATTTGCACATACGATTCTGTATTCTAAAGAATAGCTCTCATAGTTTACTCTCATCTTGCTCCGTTGTAATGCTCAACACGGTGTTTCCAAATTTAAGGAGACTATTATAGGCTCTTTCGGGTTATAACTATTAAACTGTTAATTTAAGTGCGTAATGCTCGTAAACTGTGCAAAGATATTATAGTTTTAAACTGATGTTCTGTTTGCTCATTTCCCAAAGATTAGGTACTAAGTTGTCATTTTCTCCCAGTGCTATTCAATAAGACCTGTTATCAAAGTGTAAAAAATGTCAAACGTAAAAGATTCTCTCAGGCGTATAACTGCAGATACTAAATATGTTATGCTAAACGGGAAAGCTCACAGACAAGCTATCACCACACCTCTTAAATATGTAAGAAGTTTTGGCAGCTGAAATTGAGGATATGTTATTTCTGGTTCATTGTACATAGTGACACCCTATAGCAATATTTATAAGTTTTTCAGTAATGCTTCACCTTAGCAGACACTAGAAAATTTAATCGGTATTATTAACAGGCTAATACTCCTTTTATGTAGTGTTCATTAAAAAAATGACGATCATTCCACTTGGGACCTGTGGATTTGTACATTAGCTTATTTGTTTTAGTTGTAAATGTTTGTCATGTATTGTTGTTTTTCTGACATGTTCGACATCCTGGAGGACCTCCACACTACTGGTCAATTGGAATGAAAGTAAATCTAATCTAATCTAATCTATTGGTATTTGAACTAAACGTATTAGAGGGTATGAACCAAACGATCCTGCAAGGAATGCTGCAATATTTACCAATTGAAACTATAGCTCCGAGTCTCACTAAAACGTTTACAGACGTCTTTCATATAATCAGATGCTAAAGAACATCACAACGTAACCACAATATGAGCACTAGAAACTCACTCACAACCCTCTCAGAAGCAAACTAACTTATGAAACATGATTTTAGGAAAAATCTATGAAAGATGTTCTGAAGTGATTTTTATTGTGATCTAGCATTTAAATTGTTTTCGACATACACTGGGAGAAATTTTGCACTATTTACATTCATCACAGCGCAACCACAGATAATGCTGGAAGATGACAGACACAAAACACAGCCCTAAACGATGGTGCAACCAGGCAGAGATGAATTGTTGATGCAGAGAAAATGAAATTTTGCCGCCAAAATAAAATAATTTAACAAAATATGCAACGCTTTCGAGTACAAACGTTCAGGTTGCTTACTATAGTACTCAAGTATAATTGCAGATCTCTCATTACGAAAAGAAATTCAACAACTCGGACCAAAAGAAAACTGTATTATTACTCAAAATATGTATTATTTCGAGCACAAAACCAAAGTGGCATTACTGTCATAAACTTAGTCGTTTCTAAAGATTTTTTAATAAAAACATTCCTTTTATATTGGCGCTACTGATAAAACGTACAGACTGAAGTTGAAGTCCAATGTGTGGTTGTTCTACTATACTTAGCAAACAAGACCAATGTCTTTTTGTTGTACTATACTTTGCAAGCACACTCGATCTTCAGAGTAATTGTTTTCATCTAAATTATTTGTAAAACGTATTAAAATCCGTATGAGCAACTTATTGGCGCTACTGAAATTAATAATATGTTAATTGAGAACCATAGTACGAGCTTTGTTCCACACATTAAATTCATTATAAATAGTAAAACTTTGCTCTATAATATTGCAGAAAACCCATTGGCGTTAATGATGAACTAACTTACAGATTAACGTGCACTTATCGACGAGAATTGCCGAAGTAAACAGTATTATTCCCACGGCATCGACGCTGACAACCTATTAGGATTGAAAAATGCAGTTTCAGCTAGTTTTCCATTCATCTATACCTTTATTTACTTCTGAATGCATTCAACACAACAATTTGATCAGAATGCCTACTACCACCAACTTTTTATGTAAAATGATAATTGACCAAAGTAGCAACAAAATCATCAGTGAAGGTGGAGCTATTGAAACATGTTTCCCCCAGAGTCATCATCTAACCAGCTTATGTTTAATCTGCAACTTAACAAGCATCTGGCTCAATGAGGGTTGCTAAGCCTTCGAATATGCACATTCGTGATTGTATTTCAGGTAACTCTACGTTCTCATATGCAAAATTCGTATTGTGCAGTTCAGTATTTCTCTTTACATTCCACTTCCAGCATAAGTTCAGTACAATGCTTCTCAGAGTTCCTCTTCAATAAATATTATTTCAGTCATGTGAATTATTGTCTGCCAATTCGAAAGCTAGCAAAAAATCTAATCTCTCTACCATTTATTCGAGTTCTTCCAGTGACATAGTCGATATCTGCTGTCGATTTATTAGAGACTTTCTTCCAATTATTAACACAGGCGCCGACTCCATGGGGCCTGAGGGGGCCTGAGCCCTCCCAAAAATTCGTATGAGTGGAGGGGGGTGGAACTAACCAATCATTTAAAAAAAATATTAATTATATTATGCTCTGTAAAATCACAAAATTATGTTGGAATTTTTTATTTTCTTTGTTTGAAAATAATTGCCTTTTACAATACATTCAGTAATGACTTAAAACAAATAATTATTATGGTAATAAGTAGGTTAACTGAAAACGAGTGGTGTGAATTATGATAGAGTTACGGTACTGCGAGCACACTTATAATTTGTCCCTGTGCGCGAACCTTCGAGTGAAGTCTGGCGCCGGCGGGCAAGCTCTGCGGCAGCGGCTACATCAGAAGGACTGGAGCAGAAGCGCCTGGAACTCTCCGCTTCGCATCGCCTGGACGCTTCGAGACATTTGACGCCATGGCTATATAAAGCCCATCCTGCTGTCGCAGTCATTCAGTGTGAATAGTTCGTTCAGTGCATGTCAGGAGTTTTAAAATTGAAAGTTCCCTACTTGTCAAGTCGTGCATTGTTTGGGCCTTCAGTCTCATTAAAACTTTTTTTCTTTTTTTTTTTTGGATAAAGATTTGCACTGCGTGCCATTAATGGTACAGAAATCAAGCCAAGCACATTCACTGATGCTACGTAATGTGCAAGTTCATGGCATTAACATTATGTGCATACATGTGTGTTTCTTCAACGTAGAAATATTGCTCATGACAACATTTTATGCAAAGATATTTGATCTAAGCACCAATTTTATATTTTAAATAAAACTTACATAATTTTATAGATGGATTGTAACTGACTGATTAATTTTAATATCTGCTACAAACCCATGCCGACACTGACTGCAAGGGGTTTGTATTATAAAATTTTCTGGTACTCTTCATTTGGTATTTTTGAATTTCTTGCAGTGCCATCTTGACATTTTCGGACTGCAGTGCTGACCAACGACATTTTTTAATTATACCATGTCGACGATCAATTGAATTATTTCAGCTGTTATCCAACATTTCTTTGATGTCACGTTCTTTATGCTTACCTATGTATCTACAATTTTTGTGATTGGCCTTTTCACAGTTGTTCATTCCAAAAGATCATGTGGCGTATTATTCATTACTGTTGTCTGTACAGTCTTAGATGACATCAAACGCACTTTATCGTTGTTTAGTACTTCAGTATCTCACCTCTCTCCACACTGATATTTCTGAACGACACTCTCGAACATCAGCCTTCTTTTGATCATTACTAAAATGTGATCAGAGTCTATGTAGTCCCTGAACATGCCTTACAGTCCAATATAGAATTTCGGAATCTTTATCTCACCATAATGCAATCCACCTAGTCTTCCCTTGTCTCCATTGCGTATCTAATTATACTTGCACTTCTTGTGACTATTTGATAGTGTATTCTCTATTACTAGCGGAAATATATTTCAGACCTCAATTCCACTTTCTGCTATCCCATAATAGTACTGAATTCATATTGTCCCGTAATTCTTTCTTCTGTTCCGGCCTTTTGCTACAACGCTCCATTGTCCCATAATTAACAGATTATCATCTTCATTTATACAATTAATCACCTATTCAATATCCACAAACAATTTCTCTACCTCTTCGAATTTTGCTTGTGATGTTGGCATCCATACGTAAAATGTTGTTGTTGGCACTGGTTTACTGTCGAATCGGATGAGATTAATCCCATCTTTGAATTGTTCACAGTATCCCAGACTCTTCACTACATTTCTATTTAGGACAAATCCTATTCCCGTTACATCATTTTTTTATTGTTGCCATTGATATGACCCTACATTCATCAAGTCAAATATCCTTCCTTATCATCTTTGCATTTCACTTCTCTAACAGCCGGCCGCGGTGGTCTCGCGGTTCTAGGCGCGCATTCTGGAACGGTGCGACTGCTACGGGCGCAGGTTCGAATCCTGCCTCGGGCATGGATGTGTGTGATGTCCTTAGGTTAGTTAGGTTTAAGTAGTTCTAAGTTCTAGGGGACTGATAACCACAGCAGTTGAGTCCCATAGTGCTCAGAGCCATTTTGAACTTCTCTAACAGTGACTACAAAAAGATTATTTTGCCCTTGCATTTAACTTTCCGGAACTATTTCTAGCTTCTCTAACACACAGACTTCTGACACTCCGTGCCTCCATTCGTAGAATGCTACCTTTTTGTTGGTTATTCAATGATTTCCTCAAGCTCAACTTCCCAAGGGTAGTCCCTTCCCAGAGATCCAAATGGGGGACTAATGGAGTCCTTTGCCAATGGAGATATCATTATTACACTTTCTCAATTACAGGTCACATGTCCTGTGCGTACCATGTGGTTTTAATGGAGTGGTTTTCATTCCCTTTCACATTCTCATTACTGATTCTTCCCCCCTTTAGGGATTGTTTCCCATTCCTAGACAGAGGATGCCCAAAAACTCTGTACGAAACATCCACTTGATAAGGTCGTTGGCAGGATGAGGGTGATTCCTTACGCCTTCAGCGGTCATAATCGATTAAGTTTATTCAAAATGGAAGCACTGCCTGGAACAGAACCTTGGACCAACGATGTTTTAATCAATAGCCAGAACTTTTACCGCTAGATCAAAGTAGAACCATGAGGTGATAAAACGAGTAGAGAAGCAAACGATTTATGGCACAACTTTACGAAAATAAGGGATCAATTGATAGGACACACCCTGAAGCATCATGGAATACTTAGTTTGACAACGGAAGAAATTGTAGGCGATGAAAATTGCAAAGGGTAGCTTGAGTACAGTACGTAGGTTCAAATATATTTGGAAGTTGCAGGGGCTATGAAGAGTGGATTCTTGTACAGGACAGACTACTGTGGAGAGCTGCACCACACCAGTCTTCGGACTAAAGACCACAGCAAGAAAGTATTCTACCAACAAGTAAAAAAACATGTTTAAACAGTATGAGTACGTATGCATGAACATGAACCCCAAAATTCAGTGCAACAAGCTTCGTGTTATTTTAAGACTGCCTTGTGTATACCAGTGTGTCTTGAGATTCCGTGAAGTCTTAGAAAGAGGGTACAGAGATTTATAAGTTCCACTTTTGATATTAATAATTCAATGACTTCACAAACTTTATAAATTATGTCTCCTTTGGGAGTCAGACCTGGAAGAGATGGAATAAGAGTCTCTAACCTTTCTTTCCACAGATCTGTCGTCTTCTTAAGCTTTGTCACCAGTACAGAACATAGCTCGTCGGTCGTGGGATCTTCTTCGGCGGAGGGTGCTATGCCGTCATCTCGAACCTGTGATTGTGCTTTTTATGGTATGCCACTTTCCCAGGTTAGTCTCTGTATCTACAGAAGGCAAGATCTGTAGTCGTTAATGTATCCTGTTTGGTTATTGCTTAAATATGCGCACATTTTACACTGTCATTTACAGCACTCGACATAGCTTTCTTAATTGTACGATAACTTTTCTGACAACTTCCGATACACAGTACGACATGTCCGTCCCCATCGAACGCCGGAAACAGAGTGACTAGTGCAATTTAAGTACTTCGTCTCTCAGGCGCGCCAAAGCGACCCGAAGGTGATCGAAGCACTTCGGTTGCAATATCGTTACTCTTATGTTTCTCAAAACTAGTGAAATTTAAAAAACAAAAACAATAGACTCGTAGGGTAACCATGACAAATTGTTGTGCTAAAAACTGGGTTAAATACGATGAGTAGTATACAAATAATTAATAAGTGAATTTAGGCGTTTTGGCGCCTAGAACCCGAATGTGGCGACCAATCAGTACAATACAGTTGGCAGACTCTCAAACGGGACAAGTAGATACTGTACCATCTGGAGCTTGTACCTTACTCTGCTTTTGTACCATAAGCTACTACGCGTTATCAAGCTGCATCAAGGTGAGCTTCTAGCAAAATAAAGTACTGCCGGCCACAGCCAGGAATATCACACATCCCCTTTTTTCTTTGATTTCCAAAATTGCCTTTTCTCGAACACCACTAACGAGGTTGGAAATGAATAAGTTTTGCCCCAAATTTGAAAAAAAAAATTGAAGTTTCAGTAGCTTTGTATGTCAATACCACGGTTTTGATTTCATAATCTTGTATTATATCCTGATCATAAGACATTCAAAACAGGTATTTGTTTTCGTAAGCAAAGAATGGTATGACGAGAATGGAAATGAAAAGTCTAAGTTAGGAATCAAAATGGGAACGACTAAGATGTATGTGTTGGCTATTAACAAGAATTGCATTGAGTGACACTGACTAACAGACTTCAAAGTGGGGAATCAACGAATGCCCATAGTTCTTAACGTATGCACTTCAGAGCTCATGCTTACTGAGCGCTTTTCCTTATTTTGGCCTGTACGACCATCTCTCCAAAATATGAAGAGGGAACAGCTCGCAGTACAATAGATATGTGTCAGGGTATAAAATATGAATCAGTGCTCGTGGCTCTCAAGCTATATGTTTTAGAGCCCCTTAAGACTAAACGTTTTTGATTCGAATGCCGTTCCTGTCTCCGAAAATTGACAACTCCTCCTGGCACACCCACGATAATAGGAAGAAAGACTAACAGTGAGGAAATTGTAGAGAGGATGTAGGTGCTCAGACTTATGTTTGTTGAGACATACATATAGTAAAAATTATATGCCTTCACCGGCAAAGACCAGATGCTATAAGGCAACAGTGATAGAAGCTGTTATATTTGTAACTGAGGCGATAACACTAGAAAGAAATGGGCAGAACGTTTCGAAAAAGAAGTGAGAAAATACGGTGGAAAATAATGGATCCTCAAACAGGTGAAGAGAGATGGAAGTAAAGACCTAGAGAAGAAATGTAACAGATAATGTGGACAGTATTTGAGAGAATACGACCGAAAAGGGCCAGATTTATGGGACATGAGGTGACGGAAACAGTGAGAAATGCAGAGACGACAAGAGGATAGAGAGGAATCAAATGAGTTGAAGTAAGGAAGTATTGGTCGAAATTGACGATCAAGGTGGGAGTAAAATTGTAGAAGGAACCACACACTGATTAACGACAGAGAAAGATACAGGAAAGAGATCTCGAAGGAAGAGCGGAAGAGAAGAGATGTGACGAAGTCGTCCTAGGACAAGAAGAAGAAAGTGCAATCCGGGATGCCTACATGTGGTCCTATAGTGGCCGTACCGAAGTTTTTTTTTTTTTAAAAAAAAAAAAAAAAAGCCCAGTTATCGCGAATTCCGAAGGCACGTACTTGTTGAGTCTGAGGCAGTGGTCGTCAGACTTTTCTGGTTAAGATCAGATATTGACATCGTAGGGTCACACCTCTGTCTGCATAGGAAAGGGTTAGGGAAGAGGATGGGTAAAGTGGCCTCTGAAAGAGAAATTAAGTTCTGACCAAAGAGCAGCTTATCACTTACACTTTTGAAGCTACATGTTCTAAGATATCACAAAAAATATTTTTAAAGGAAAAAGAAAATAATGTACTCGAACTACATGCATTTTTCTGAAGGCTTGCATAGTGACGAATTCTCTGTATCTAAACAGTTACTGGAACCAGTGACATCGAAACAGGATCCCATTTTTGTTTCTCAGATTACCAAGTATTTTTTCTAGGCATCTTCATACCCTACTATCTGAAAGAATGCCAAGCGATGCTACGGCGCAATTTCAAACTGACTTTTATCTTAAGCCAAGTAGACAGTTTTAAATAACATAAATTAATTAATTCAAAATTGTAACATAGGGACAGAATGGCGGATTGTAGATTTGTATGTATGTATTTATTTGTTGTGTTATGTGTGTTCTTTGGAAGTAACTACGTCTTATTGGAGTGAACTCCCTGGCCAACTTTCCCTACGAGTAGTATTACCACTTTTCATGGTCGGATGTCATGTCGGCATTAATGATTCACAGAAGAGACTTTCAGACTGAAATAAGTAACAAGGAACTCCATTTCTAGACAAAATGACATCATTTAAACGTTCATATTGTGAAAATTATTACTCTCTACACAACTGTGGTAACAAGAACAATATAAATGACCTATCTTACATTAGAAGACTTAAAAACACAAAAGTTTTTGTTAAAAAATACGGGCCATGCTTCCTTCGTATGTCTCACTGACAACAATGACGACGTATACGAGAACTAGTCTAACCTCTTCACGGCAGGCAGTAGCGCTGTTCAGGATAAATAAATATGCAGTGGCCACTTTTCCGGTTCTCGCCGTTTTGCTACGTCTTCCACGACCAACACAAGTTAGTGTGTTACAGCAATTAACAACAGAATTTTCCATATGAGATGCGACACATATGTTTAATACATATTATGAGTGTCTTTTTCCTTTTACTAATTGCATTGCTTTACAGTAACCCTAAATTGATTCCCTATTACTTGACAAACGGGTATCACATTTGAAGATTACTGTCTCTATAACTCAGATATATAAATCCACGTTACTTTCGTTTAACATCTGTTCTATAGCACCTGATTGGTGCTAGTTGCTCACGCTCGTGAGTTGCCAGCATAGGAAAGAAAACCATAAAACATTCCCTCTCTCACTTCAATTACAACACAGTGGCAGCACTACATACATCTCTATCACTGACGGCCGCACGGAGTAGCCGCGTGGGTTGCGGTGCCATGTAACGGACTGCACAGCCCCTCCCGCAGGAGGCTCGAGTCCTCCCTCGGGTGTGCGTGTTGTTGTTAGCATAAGTTAGATTAAGTTAGTTTAAGTAGTATGTAAGTCTAGGGATCGATGACCTCAGCAGTTTTGTCCCTTAGGAATTGACACACATCAGAACATCTTTTTATCCATGACGTAAGCCCCAAACTTTACTAAGCTCAAGGCCGAATTCACCAACATCATTTTAAAATTAAGCCATCTTAAAATAATACTGTATCTGAAAGTTTTTTTTTTTATTACTGAGGAAGGAAAATACACTCTTCAGAAACTCTTAACGTTGGTTGACGTTTTAAGATTCTGCTGTTAGTTGCTAGAAGCAAGGGGTATTTAATAAGTAACGAAATAATTTTTTATCGGCCAATTTCGGCTAAAAAAATGCGGAATTTGCTGTGGGAAATCGTGAATGTTCTTGCTTCAGTCTCTATAGTTTCATGTAGTTACAATAGCTGGCGCCGCTGTACGGAAACCAAAGCATCGCAGGTATTCATAGGAGGTTGCAGAATGTCTAAGGAGCCCTGCCAGTGAACAAAAGCAGACTGAGTCGTTGGGCGAGGCGTCTATCATGATCGTGATAATCTTGCACAGAAGTATCCGATCTTTCGGTGATGGCCGGCCGCACGCAGCTGTGATACCATCTGAAAACTGAAGAAACAACTTCGGCCCGGGCGTCGCCACAACAAGAAAATGGTTCAAATGGCTCTGAGCACTATGGGACTTAACAGCTGAGGTCATCAGTCCCCTAGAACTTCGGACTACGTAAACCTAACTAACCTAAGGACATCACACACATCCATGCCCGTGGCAAGATTCGAGCCTGCGACCGTAGCACACATTAGCGCTGTAACATCTGCAACAAACCGACACCTTGGATTCACAGCAATCGATAATCCTCCATACAGTCCTTACTTGTCCCTATCCAATTTTTATCTGTTTCAAAAACTTAAAAAATGGTTCAAATGGCTCTGAGCACTATGGGACTTAGCATCTGAGGTCATCAGTCCCCTAGAACTTAGAATTATTTAAACCTAACTAACCTAAGGACATCACACACATCCATGCTCGGTCCCCCCCCCCCCCCCCCCCAGGGTTTATGGTCTGACAACGCGGTAAGCTACAGCTCTCATTTACCTTTGGTTTTACTGGGGAAAGGACAGCGCTCGATACGTGTAGAATGTTCTCAGAACTGTTATTTTGCCGTTCTTGCAACAGGAGCGTGTTGTGTTGCTTCCTTTCCATAAAATACTGCTAGATGTGCAGCAGCTTCGCTGCTCAGTACGATCTCCGCACTTGTCTCTAATCGAGCACGTGTGTGATATGATGGGGCTAGTAGTGGCTGGGGCGACTCGTAAACAAACAACTCTTACAGAGTTATTTCCCATCTGTACGATCGATGTCACACCTGCGGAGGCTACACATTTACGATGTTTCAGCATGGGTCGACGTATCAGAACTGCTTATGCTATTTATCTGCAACTGTAATCATTTCATGTATTCCATACGCACTGTCACAACAATTAATCTTGAGTGAATTAGAAACCTCTGAAAGGATGTACAGCTTTTTTTTCCTTGCAGTGTAATATGGTATATTGGACTCCCGAATAAAACCAGCCTGCTTTCAGAAAAAAATGTTGCACTACTTATTGACTGCCCCTCGTAAAATACGGCTGAGCACCGCAGGTAGCACGAACACTTGATTTGGAGCGCATGTGGCCAGCGGATCACCGGTCTGGAGAGGCTTCACTCCAGTGTGTCGGCGTGGCCCCTTTGTAACTTTCAGAGAACGCGTCCACCGTTCACCAGTCAACGGACAGACAGCACGCCTGAGTCCGGCCAGTGCGTCGGGGAAGAGACGCGTTGCGTAGAGGGGCGTGGGGGGGGGGGGGGCGGAGGGGGAGGCGAGCGACCTGGCCGCACCTGGGAATCAAACGCAGCGCGCCACGCGAGGCAGGGCAACAAAAGCGCCGCCAGATAAGCCGCAGCCCAATTAGTGAAATTTGTGCCGACGATGAAAGACCGGCCAGGGCAGCGCGAGGATAGGATGGACTGTCAATAGCGAGACGCGGCGCTGGCAGATTACGTCTCTGAAAGGCCGGCCGCCTTTGTCTGCAGGAGTCTGCGCGAGTTTTCATTCGCATCTCGCGCAGATCAACCAGCGGCTCATCAACAAGTGCACTCCGCCGGGTAAAAATCATGTTTACGGTCACGCTTTGATATTTGAAATATATTCAGCATTCATCAACATTTGCGCGGTAGCGGTACCGTATCACATCAGAGGTGCAGATCTGTATTCACGGCGGAGATGAAATCCGCTTGTTAAAGAGACTGGAACGCTAAATGGGTGAGTGCCGGTATGTGTTGGTACACCCAGTTCTCCCAAACGGTCAGTGCTTCCTATTGCATTTTGGCGTTCGCTGTGTATCACAGACGTTTTAGTGGCGGGGACTTGGCACCAGTTATTTCTCACAGCGACACTACTAGAGCCGTAAAACTACCGTAGGCCGTCGTAGACAGGGATAAGTAGGCTACGGAAATTTTCCTTATACCTTCGGTCACCTAAGGTCATACCCGCGTTGCCTGTCCGTTAGGTGTTTTGCATACCTGTTGGGCATTACCTTATAGCGATCGGTTTCTTTATTTATTTGATCAGTGTCTTACTAGATTACCCTAAAAACCGGAATCGGCGAGCCTTCTAGAAACTGTGTGAGGATATATAAATCGAAAGGTTACTTACAGAACATTTTTGCATTTCGTAATTATCCTCTTGTCTATTATGTAAAAGTATCCACAGCTGTCAATCTTTAATTCGGGTTGTATTCAATAATCGTTGATTTGTAACGTGAAGCAGGGGGATATTGTAGAGATAATGAAGAAAAGAATACAGGTTTATCGTATAGCAACAGACAACACAACCTAAACAAAAAGCTAAAATAGAAATGCAGCATAACAAAAATATATCAAACAACGGTTTAATATCTGACCGTAATTATATAAAAGATCTTTTTCTTATTGATAAAAAACTTCCCCATTTATCAATAGTAACAGGAAACTCTTGCCTTTTATTATAATGAATAACGTTATATTGAGTACAAAAACGACAATAATCGCATATATTTGTGCTTGTTAACTGTACTTCCATCAAAAGAAGCCACTTTAGTTACATCAAAGCGCAGAAGGCACGCGATTAACTAATTTTTCTTACGTATAAAATGCAAATTATATTCCGTAAGGATATAAAATACACAGTGGACTGACACTGAATGATGTGTGGTTCTTATTATGTGTAAAACAAACAAAAATAAAGAGAGAGAGAGGGAAGTCCTCGGCTTCCAGTTTCTCTCCTAAACACTCATTTTTGCTTCTTTCCTTACCAATTTTACCAGTGATATACATAATCCTACTATTGAGAGCGTTTCTTCAACTACTCCAGGGCTATATTTGACAGATCAGTCAACTGGTATACAACTCTCTCTCGCTGCCCGAAGTGTGCAACACACTTCTCGTTCTTGTTCTTCATCTTTTTCTTCTTCTTCCTGAGACGTTTTACTGATGCAGATCATTTACAGAACCTCTCTTAAGCTTCTATTTTCTCGCACAGTCTATCATCCAACATCTCAGTACACTGCAGTTCTCTACAGTTCTTACCACCCTTCAACTGATCTCTCCATCTAGTTCATGGTCTTCCGACTGTTCTTGCTCCAAATACTGTCAGTTCCAGGACTCTTCTTGGAAGTTTTTCTTGTCCCATTCCTATAATGTTGTCAAACCATTTAAGCCTATTTATCTAGAGAATTTTGTTTAGGGAATTGTTTTGAAGGGTGTTTCATGTTGTCCCTTCTCATCTTACCCAGGATGCCTCGTTGAAAGCGCAATTCTGTCGCCTCTGTTCTTCTCACATCATTCCTAGTCCAGGTCGAACATTCTGATCCATAGCTCAGAATTGGCAGTTAAAACGTCTTGTGTACCACGGTCGTTCTTTTAACATGTATTTTCCAGTTTCTAATTATGTCCGATACACAATAATGAAAATATGAACAATTTTTAATTCTCCCCGAAATTTCATTCCTAATGTTTCGTATGTTCGTTAATTTATTTCTTAGATACTTGAAAGGATCTAATATTTTAATAATTCCTCCACTACAACTTACAACCCTCACAATTTTTATTTTCCTGCAATTTTCATATCTTCACTTTTTGCTAACCTTATTTCAGTGACTTCAATTACTCTCCGCCAGGTATTTAGCTGTTCTTCCAATTTCTGCCCATTTTCTTACCAAACCGTCACATTGTGTGCATATGTTGTGATTTTTATACTATTTCCTGTTGACCCCTGGCGAAGTTTCCTAACCATATAGTCCATGAGACTCCCTTGCCGAGTCCCTCTGATTTTGTGCCTATAACATAAATCAGGCATGATGTTTGTGATTCTCAGATGAATGACTTTTGACAGTTACAGTCTACTCACACCGTCTGGAATAGGTCATACGTCCACATCAAATTATATTGGCTTCAGATGAGCCCACATGTCATATTCCTCAATACTGACCTGCGACAGCCTGAATATGATTGTCGTCCTCTACTACTTGTGCTATGATGGCCTGGTAATCACCAAACAGTAGAAGGTGAAGATTCATTCTTTCGCATTTAAGTACACATTTTCTGATATTAATATCTATACATATTTTGACCTAAACGGCTTTCATGGGACAGCCTTGTAACAGGCATTCGCTTGCTCCATATTTCTGTGAAAATTTCTTGCCAGTTATTGTCAAGCATATTTTATCTTTTTAGCGTTCTTACACTACTTTTGTTAAGGCATCCTCTATGCCTGCGATATGCAATATTTTCCAAAGCAGTTTTCTTCGGTGGTATCATTTGCCTTTCCATAATCTATGAAACCTAATCCATCACTTTTTGATTTTTCTCTATACTTCAGAATACTGAAAAAAATGACGCCAAGTTTTCGTTTTGATTTATAATTTTCAGAAAGTCAGTTCTAACGCTATTTGAAGCTGTGGAGCCACGACGATGTACGAATCAAAAACCACAACATAAATGTATCCACCGAGGTGGAAGACAAAAGACAAAAGAAGACGAAGTAAATATTCCAGAATTCGAATCGAGAACACCTGCCAACATGAATAACGTAGAAGTAAATACCCTCGGAGTAGTGAAGCAACTTAAATCACTTAATAAAAGTAAGTCTTCTGGTCCAGACTGTATACCAATTAGGTTCCTTTCGTAGTATGCTGCATACTTAACAATCATATACAACCGTTCACTCGACGAAAGATCCGTACCCAAAGACTGGAAAGTTGCAGAGGTCACACCAGTATTTAAGAAAGGTAGTAGGAGTATTCCACTAAATTACAGGCCCGTATCGTTAACGTCGATATGCATCAGGATTTTAGAACATACACTGTGTTCGAAAATTATGAATTACGTCGAAGAAAACGGTCTAATGACACACAGTCAACATGAGTTTATAAAACATCGTTCCTGTGAAACACAACTAGCTCTTTTTCACATGAAGCGTTGAGTGCTATTGACAAGAGCTTCCAGATCTATTCCGTATTTCTGGAATTCCGGAAGGCTTTTGACAGTGTACCACACAAGCGGCTCGTAGTGAAATTGTGTGCTTAAGGAATATCGTCTCAGTTATGTGACTGGATTTGTGGTTTCCTGTCAGAGAGATCACAGTTCGTGGTAATTGACGGAAAGTCATCAAGTAAAACAGAAGTGATTTCTGGCGTTCCCCAAGGTAGAGGCCCTTTGCTGTTCGTTATCTATATAAACGATTTGGGAGACAATCTTAGCAGCCGTCTTAGGTTGTATGCAGATGACGCTGTCGTCTATCGACTAATAAAGTCATAAGGTCAAAACAAACTGCAAAACGATTTAGAAAAGATATCTCAATGGTACGAAAAGTGGCAGTTGACCCCAAATAACGAAAAGTGTGAGATCATCCATATGAGTGCTGAAAGGAACTCGTTAAACTTCGGTTACACGATAAATCAGTCTAATCTGAAAGCCGTTAATTCAACTAAATACCTAGGTGTTACAATTACGAACAACGTAAATTGGAAGGAACACACAGAAAACGTTGTGGGCAAGGCTAACTAAATACTGCGTTTTATTGGTAGGACACTTAGATAATGTAACAAGCCTACTAAGAAGACTGCCTACACTACGCTTGTGCTATGCCGGCCGCGGTGGTCTAGCGGTTCTAGGCGCTCAGTCAGGAACCGCGCGACTGCTACGGTCGCAGGTTCAAATCCTGCCTCGGGCATGGATGTGTGTGATGTCCTTAGGTTAGTTAGGTTTAAGTAGTTCTAAGTTCTAGGGGACTGATGACCACAGATGTTAAGTCCCATAGTGCTCAGAGCCATTTTGAACTACGTTTGTCCGTTCTCTTTTAGAATACTGCTGCGCGGTGTGGGATCCTTACCAGAAAGGACTGACGGAGAATATCGAAAAAGTTCAAAGAAAGGCAGCACGTTTTGTATTATCGCGAAATATGGGAGAGAGCGTCACATAAATGATGCAGGATTTGGGCTAGAAATCATTAAAAGAAAGGCGTTTTTCGTTGCGACGGAATCTTCTCACGAAATTCCAATCACAAACTTTCTCCTGCGAATGCGAAAATATTTTGTTGGTACCGACCAACATAGGGAGGAACGATCACCACGATATAATAAGGGAAATCAGAGCTCGTGTTCATTGTTTCCACGCACTATACGAGATTGGAATAATAGAGAAATGTGAAGGTGGTTCGATGAACCCTCTGCCAGGCACTTGAATGTGATTTGCAGGGTATCATGTAGATGTAGATATAGAGGTTGTAGATTTGAGAATTTGCTGATGGTGACTCGCACTTTATCCTAAACCAGCGAAACACACGTATATCTCACCCATTTGTAACCAGTGACTGCAGATGAACAAGCGCTGCCATGTGGGACGCTTGTGGTAGAAAGGATAAGGAAGCACTACAAGCGCGCGAGATTCGTTAGGAGACAAGACACTGGGGAGCGAGCGTAATCCAGAACGAGCCGTAACTCCGGCACGAGGAAGATACACCGCCGACAGATAAAGCGGACGCCGCGAGCTACGGACAATGTGTTAGCGACGTGCTCGGCACACGCTGCTGTGCCGGGGAGAGGTTTAAGCACGTACCTGTCGGTGCACACACACACACATATAAACACACACACAT
Organism: Schistocerca serialis cubense; assembly: GCF_023864345.2. Lineage (NCBI taxonomy): Eukaryota > Metazoa > Arthropoda > Insecta > Orthoptera > Acrididae > Schistocerca > Schistocerca serialis. The sequence continues at coordinate 359,115,572 of NC_064646.1, forward strand.
ATACGCACCCGCACGCGTGCACAAGTAAAACGAGAGGGGCAGACAGACAAGCGGATAGGGGAACACAAGCATCGCGGTTTTAACTCGTGTGTGTGTGTGTGTGTGTGTGTGTGTGTTTGCGAGAAGCATCCCTCATCCCTCCTTCCGCCAATTAGGCGAGTGAATGAGTGAGCCAGTGAGCCGGCAGTAGACCGCTGCCAGATTAACCAGCTGAGTCCCGAATTCTGGTAGTGCTGAAATAAAGCTCCTCCTTTCCTCTCACCTCAGCCGCCACCCCCCAACTCCCCATTTTCAGTCTCTCGCCACAGCGGCCGATGTTTATTTGTTTGTCTGTATTTTTACCAGCCTCCTGTCGCTATACCACGCGTCCCCCTCCTACCTCCCCCCGACCCACAGCCTTTTAACCCGCATCCTAGCCGCCATGCTGCTCTGTTGCCGCACCAACGAAACAGGGCAGTGTTGTCGCGGTGTTTTATGCGCTTCGCACGGATTACTGCCAGCTTGTTTATTTCCACGGCGAATAATCTCGCCGCCTGGGGCTTCGCTGCGTTCCTAGGCGCCGCTGCTAAGGATTTACTAGCACAGCTGTTCGGGGCTTCCCCTGTTTGCTGTTGTTGTTGTTGTTGTTGTTGTAGCTGCCGCCGCCACAGCTCTTAGCCGCTGGCGGCGTAGATGCCACAGGGCATCGCACTCGTGAGCTGTCGTGACCTCGGGGGATGTGTCTCCATGTGTCATCTACTTTGGGCAACTGTGTGCACTTCCGCAGATTCTTCGAAAGTCACATGGAGAGCACCTTCATCGCCAATTAACGGTGGCGTACGAAGAAAAAAGAGTGAAAACAGGAGTACCTACGCACAAAAGTACGTACTGTACTACTCTAATATTTATAAACCACCCTCGTTTCAGAAGTACAGCTCAGGTGCTAGCAATCTTTGAGAGATAAAATGGTTTTGGAAATTTGGTTCCTATTCTTACCCACTACCTAACTTACGCTAAGAACAGCACACATACCCATGCCCGAAGGAGGATTTGAACCTCGGACGGGGGGAGCCACCCGGACCGTGACAAGGCACCTCAGACCTCGCGACTACCCTGCACGCCTAAAATGGTTCTGATTACTTTGTTACGAAATGTATATTTCAAAAATACCTATTCGTCTGAAATAGAAAAAGTGTCCAGCCTTTTCTAATGTAAATCATAAGTTAAATATTTTATGGGACTAAAATAAGCACACCTAAAGTAGTACCTCCACCATAGACACACACACAAACAAACTATCCACAACAAACGTATGCACAACTTTTTATCTCGAAAATCTGATAATTTTAACCTACAAGACAAACAAAATATAAATTACCAGGTTCCGAACTAGGCTCACGGGTTATCAAGTGAATGCTGAAACCCAGTTCCAGTTTCAGACATTCCGAACTGATATCTCCATTGTTTCCCTTCCAGTATGCTTGGATATTTGTCTGGAGAGGGCAGCGATTTTTTAATAGGCCTGATATCTAACAGTCTGCTCTGTTCATAGGAGTGGAAATGGAAAGTGAAAAATATGTGATTCCCCGTGTAAGGTGTGAGGCAAATCCAACACCTTCCATGAAAACCCTGACATGATAAGCAAATCCAGTAGTATGCCACATAACTCCGAATAAATCATGACATTAAATTAACCAAAGTAATACGAGTAACGAGTGAGCAAATGGAATACCACAGACTAACACAATAATGCCTAAATACATGTCATACCTTCCCACCGTGACACAGACGCAATTCCGAGGGGAGAAACGAGAACAGAAGCCGAGAGCAGAACCGTGTTAAGCTAGAAGGCCCTACGATAAGGGACGGACACCCACGTCGCCAGCTAACCACCAGGACCACCCCCAGCCCATGTTAAAAGCTAGAGCCCTCCAGAAGAACAGTATAGATCTTACGATAACACTAAAAGGGCCACACCAGCCGCAAGTTTTACCGTGAGAGTTTTTCGCGTCTCTGTTACGTTGCAAACATTAAAAAATTGCCCCACCACGTAAAGTATAACGTTTCTCATTGGATAGACAGGATTTTTGTAGGTGGGGCTTAAGGTTAACATTGAGACCGTGATTGGTCAGATGAAAACACAGCCAGATAGTTTTTTTTTAAACCAACTTCGGTAAATTGTAGTAAGGAGAAGTTAGGAGATAGTGGCTTCCGAGTTGGCGAGGTGCGTGGAGCGGTGCCGACCGACGCCCCCTAACACTGCCTAACCAACGACAAGGTAATGAACGCACGCGATGCCGCATAACAGCGCATAAAGCTTCACTCATAACTGCAGAAGTCTCATCTGTTACATCTCCTTTTTACGTAATGCTAGTGTCGATCGTCAATTGAAGTTCATGGTATTCACATTTGCTACGTAAGTTAAAATCTGAAACGCGATGATTTTTCTGTTATATAATTACTGAGAAGTCACATCAGGCACTGTAATTTACGACAAGTTAGATAAGTAATTAAAGGTAATTGAGGGTCACTGTAGAAAATTTTGATAGTTTTCACTTTTGTGAAACTTAGTTTAAACCTAGATTATAGATGTGATATGGCATAGGCAATCCTTCGATCCATTGTAGAACTTGGAAACCCATTCAGGGAATATTCGTTCACATTTTTGTTGAACGCAGTTGGTTTTTATCATCCTGTATTAAAACATTTCCTTTTATCAATAGTGTAATCTATAAACAATGTTTTGTGAGTAGAATAAAATTTCCAGTGGTAAACTTGACTGCTTTTTCGACGTTATTTTACCAGCTAACTAAAAATAGGAAAACCTTGAACCCCTTCCACTAAATTTAGTTAGTATTAAGATTCTTTTACAGGGAGTGCAGTGGAGCTGACGCTGAAATCATTAAGTATTTGGTTGTATCATCGCTAGTCTCACTGAACTCTTCTGAACTCTACATGTCATGTGTGGTCTGGCGTCTCCTTACCAGCAACAGGTCCCAGGTTCAAACTAGTCAATTCCCTAAAAAACACGCTCAGAGCGTCGTTGCGCGAAAGTAGTAGGGAGACACGACATAGAACAACAGACACCACACAGAATGTTAGAGAACGCCGACCCTGCCAGGATGGTAAAATACCATGATTGAAAGGCGACCACATGCCTAACTAGGTCAGAAAAATATCTTGTTGAAAACATTTTGTAACAAATTTATTTTTCCTAATGTTATAAATAGTGGAAAACAGTAGCTGCAGCGGTTGATAGTAAGAAAGTATTCAATAGAACGTGAGACATTCTAGCAGAGACAATAGCATGATTAAGTTATGAATTTTAATATTGTTAGAATTAAGTTTTCTCTCCAATGCAAGCGCACAGGTTGCGGATACATCGTTGACAAGTTGGTTCTGACCCAACAAGTAAGTGAATGGATTGTCAAGTCGTGTGTGCACAAAGTTTATGAAACGCGTGAGATCGTATGAGCGCATGTTGACGCGAAGTAGGGCGCGTGAATTGCTTTTAAACCAGAAAATAAGGGATTCGGAAAGATTAGCAATGGCAGATCGAGACCTTGACCGAATTGAGGTAGAGACCCAACATGAAGATGGACAGAGAATAGAGGACAGTACAACAGACGATGCAGTATCGCGAGAAATAGGACAGATAACGCACCATAACGATGATAATGTACGCCAAGGAACAGAAAACCTGAATCAGCATACGACAGAGGAGCAGGAAAGTAGAGAGACAGCCGATGAGGATTCTAACTTGCGTCGTGAATACGTAGAACCCATGGTACAAGTAATCAGAGCTCCCTCACCACAGAGTACAAGGAATTCGAGCAGAAACGTGTCACCGCACAGTTCAATGCAATCGGTTGCAAACCAACACTTGGGCGAAAACACCGAGCGTAGGGTGTCGGAAGAAAACGCAATAGGATCCACCAATCTCGCAGAATTATTACAATTGATGACGGAAACCATGACAAGACAAAATAAAGAAATTGCGAACCAAATTAAATTCAGAATGCAGAAACGACGAACCAAATTGCAGAAATCACGAGACAAATGCGTGAGATTAAAGAACAAAACGAAAAAATTCTGTTACACCTAAGTCATATTGAAGATGAGGCAAAAGAATCTCGAGAAGTGATAGGAAACTTATTAACAGGTCACAATCAATTGAGAACAGAGACTGACAAGGTACAAGCGGACGAACAAACATTGCTTAGTGACACTCAGGACGAGATCAAAACATTACATAACAACACCCAGAGAGAAGTCAAGAAATTAGAGAAACAGATAAACGTAATTACTAGACAAGCAGCAGGTACAGCGCGTGAAATTGTTGAAAACAGTGTGCTACACAAACGTATCACAAAAGCAGCGCTGAAAAGATATGATAACCGCATAGTCAAAATAGAAGCGCAAACGAAGCAACAATTTCAGAAATTGCGAACAGAGTTGTTGCAAACCATTGGAGAGCGTAGTGAACAGGATCGAACAAGCACTGAGTCTGCAACCACATCCGTATCTGTAACAGCACCGGAAAAACAGGCAATTAACGAAGATATCATGCATTTTAGATTCCAATCACAGGCGGAAAATAACATACGTGAAATCAGACAGCCTGCACCGCAACAAATACGTTTCGAAATTCTTGATGAACAAACGGCACCACAAACACATGCGGAACCACAAATGTATGTTTCAAGACAGTTTGGATCGTGCAATGAAGCAGCAAGGTTAGCCAGACAAGATACCGAACTAATACCTGACAATGGAAAGCCAGGTCGCGAAGAGTACAGCGCAATGCATTCAGCTACACGTTCACAACCGATGGAAGAAAAATATTGCGTACCATTCCAACGATACTACGCAAGGGTACGCGAAAGTTACAGTGGACAATATCCAATGGATCTACCACAACCGGAAAGTACGACGGGAGAAATGATCAGAAACAAAAGTGGCGAAGAATCGCGAATTTCATATGGAACTATGACGAAGTACGACAACGATCATTTCCTCACAGTCAGAAAATTTCAGCACTTTCGAGAAGGAAACTCATTACATCCACGAACTTTTATTGATCAATTCCGAGTAGGATTACCAGAACACTGGACGCTAGCACACAAATTAGACTTTTATGTGCACACATGTCAGGAATAGTCGCAGAAGCCATGCAAAATGTTGCTGCGACATGCCGATCGTACGAAGATTTCAGAGAGAAGTTTCTCTCATGATATTGGTCCAGCGAAGCACAGAACAAAGTGAAGTACGAATTTGAAAATTCAGGAGAGAAGAGTCCCGTGAAATTTTTCGAATTAATGGCAAAGAAAAATCAATGCTTAGATGAACCGTACAGTGACGGAGAGTTGATTAAATTACGTGCGATGAAGTTACCATTGAAATACCAGCAATCATTAGTAGGTCGCGGAGGCAATGACGTCGAAGCATTTAAAGGTATTCTAAGGGAACTAGAGTACATATTTTCGGAAGATGACGCAAGAAAAAGACGAAGCGCACGTGAAAACGAAAGTAAAAAGCAGTGGAATCCACAAGACACAGTACGAAGAAACAATAATTACGAACCACGTGATAACTTCGCACCAAGAAACGACAGTAGATTTCAACGAAGAACCGGTTATGGATTTAGAAGAGAATATTGTAATAACTATGATTCACCCAGGAACGGCAACAACTGTTACAGAGGGAATAACGACAACCGGAACGGGTATTGGAGCGCCAATAGACCGACAAATTATCAACAAAGAAACCAATATCAATAAGCGGAGCAAGAAAAGAGAATACAGATAGAAGAGGTGGAGGTAAGACCACTAAACCCCGAAAAACGTTCGAATTGACAGCTCAGCGCCCATGTCAAACAGAATGATGGACAGACCCAGGACAACTGCAGCACCGTGAACAGAGAAGTAAATACCTTATCACGAGAAGAGAAGAAGGAAGAAACAAATCCGCAGGGACCAGATGAAAACAAAGACAAAAAAATAACAATATCGTGTTGGGACGAAATTAATTGGGAGAATACTGACGAGGAAGATGAATTACCAGAGGCATGCACAACGAATTTAGGAGGAAAGGACGAAGTAACGAGTATTTCAAAGCTATTTATGATGGAAACCAGGGAAATCGATTTCAATGAGGATAATTCCCAATCGACAGAAGTTGAAAATAAGTTACCAGTGGGCACACAACCCAACGTATATAATGAAGGAAGTTATGAAGCGATAATTAGAGCATTTAGATGTGATTATGTGGAAGTAGCGACGAAGAAGGAGAAGATAGACGAGGATGAGGAAAAAGTAGAGGATGTTGAAGAAAGCGTAAATGAGGGAAGAAATAGAGAAGAGGAAATAAAAGAGAGAGAAGTAGCAGTCGAAGCTTATCCTACAGAAAGTTCGAATTCACAAGGGAAATTCCTGAAAAGACTCATGTATGATTCAGTCGAGGATTCGTTGATGCAAGAAGAAAAAGAACAGAACCAACCCTTTCAAATTCAACCAATTGTGAAGGCCATGGTAAAGCATATCTCAGTCAATATTGTGATTGATAGCGGAAGTGAACTGACTGCGACCTCAGAAAATTTATTCATGCAGTGTAATGCCAATGAGGAATTGCCAGGTCTGAAAACACGTAAGATTAAAGTAAGAGGTCCTATTAGAAACAATGCTGCGGAAATTACGACACAAACAAGGGGAATGTCACACTTCTCTTTGAGCAAAAGCTAAAATTAGAAGAAATACCAGTTATGAACAAACAATTAAGAATGACGCGATATAAAGAGGATGAAGAATTAGAATGGTATGCAGAAAAGGGGGAATCGCCTCAACTCATGTTAGAAGTCCATAAAGAAATCGACGAAAAATTGCCAGAAGTTCAAGGTATTTCGGAACACAGTAAAAGAGAATTGGAGGGTATTTTATGAGATAAAGCAGAGGTTGTTTTACCTAAGACTGGCGGTATTAAACACTTTCAGTACAAATTTGGAGTAAAACAGCACAAACCATTTAGAGTGCCACCCTATACAATCCCATTAAGCTACAGGAACAAAGTATTCCAGGAGATATGTAAAATGTTAGATGATGATATTATTGAACCAGCTACCTCCACATATAACAGCCCGCTCCATATTGTACAAAAACGAGATGGCAGCATCAGGTTAGTGCTTGATTCCAGACAGGTCTACACAATCATAATCACTGAGACAGATCGCCCAGAAAAATTAGAGGAATTGATACAAAACTTCCACGGTGCTAAGATATTTTCATCAATTGATTTACGGAGTAGTTTCTGGCAAAAAGAATTGGCCCCAGAGTGTAGAAAATTTACAGCATTTATCGTATTCGGTAGATGTTACCAGTTGAAGTGATTGCCATTTGGTTTAAACATACCATCAGCAGCGTTTATTAGGGGATTTAATACTATACTCAGTCCTGAAATTTTACAAAAAATTACTTGTTATGTTGATGATGTGATTATAGCAGAACCCTCTTGGGAACATCACAACGACACATTAAATCAGTTTTTACAGATCATGAAAGAGCATGGGGTCACAGTAAATATAACAAAATCCAAATCTGGAAGGCGAAAGGTCAGATTTCTAGGACACATAATTTCCGGGAAAGGGGTAATGCCCGACCCAGAAAAACTAACAGCAATCAAAGAATTCTGTACTCCATATAATAAGAAAACTCTCAGAGGATTTCTAGGTCTCGCCGGATTCTATAAAAAATTTATTTGGATCGACTCTCTCGCAACACCACGCCTATGTGCATTGACTGGAAAAAACACGCCATGGGTATGGGATCAACAAGCCAACTAAGAGTTTTTAAAAGTGAAAAACGCACTAACAACAGCACCGATTATAGCACATCCTGATCTAACACAAAATTTTTGTATGGCCATTGATAGCGCGAAAACAGGTTTAGGAGTTGTTTTATTCCAAGAATACGAACAGGCAGGGCTAAGATCATATAGAACAATTGCATTTGCCAGTCGGACACTCACAAAAAGCGAGAAAAACTATTCAGTCACGGAGCTGGAAGAATTGGCCATTGTATGGGGCTTCGAACGTTTTCGATACTTCTTATTCGGAAGAAAAACAAAAGTATACACTGACCACAAAGCATTAGAATTTCTGTTATCCGCCAGACTAACTCACGGGAGGTTAGCCCGATGGATGTTAATACTACAATTATTTGACTTCACTATTACACACATACCAGGACCAGCGAATGTACTAGCAGATGCTTTATCACGATGTCCACGGGGTGCATCCAATAACATAGGTTTGGAAGCAGCAGGAGACTAGTTTACAATGTACTATATGAAACACGTACCTTTCGAAAACTACATTACGACTGCATTGAAAAACATAGACAAAGAACAGGACAAGGATCCCGCAATACTAGGAATCAAACACAAGTGGAGAAGAAAGGATTTTCCAGACATTCGACAGCACTATCTCATAAAAAACAATGTTTTATTTTTTAGACGAAATGTTGCAATGGTTAATTTATATCCCATATGAAGTAATTAATAAGTACATATGGTATACACATTTAAGTAATGGCCACTTTGGACCAAAGAAATGCTTTTTAAAAATAAAACAAACAAGCCATTTTCCTAATATGGAAAGATCAATTAGAACAGTATTAGTCAACTGCAAAAAATGTATGAGGGCTAAACACGTCACTTTCCAAACCAAATCACTTATGTTTCCCATAATCCCTAAATATTTAAAACAAATAACTGCAACAGATTTGATGTGCCCCCCCCAAGCACAAAAAATGGATATATTTTCATATTTGTCGTTTTGGAACTTACTTCTAAATATGTTACCTTGACACCATTAAAACGGGCAACAGGTCTTACAATAAGTAAAGCATTTACACAAGATTTTCTCAGACAAGTAGGTCGAGTGGAACGAATAATTTCAGATAATGGCCCACAATACAAATCAGTGCAATGGCAGAACACGTTAAAACAACACAAAATAAAACCCATCTACATATCTAAGTGCAAACCTAGTGTAAATCCAGCAGCACGATCTACGAGGGTTGTCTTTTAAGTAAGGGCCGTTTTTATTTTAATAAAAAGATACAAATACTTTTGTAAAAAAACTTTTATTTTCTGATTCTACACACTTTTACTTATTTTTCTGCATAGTTGCCTTGTTTATTTAAGCACTTATCATACCGTACAACAAAGTTTTTAATTCCCTCTTCAAAGAATTCGGCCGCCTGCTCCGACAGCCAAGAGTTCACGACCGCTTTCACTTCATCGTCGTCATTGAAGCGCTGCCCGCCAAGATGGTGTTTCAGGTACCGGAAAAGGTGAAAATCGATAGGAGCAAGGTCGGGGCTGTATGGTGCATGGTCCAAAACTTCCCAGCCAAAAGAATCAATCAAATCCCGAGTCTTCTGAGAGGTGTGAGGCCTAGCGTTATCGTACAGGAGCAAAATTTCTTTTGTCAGCATACCGCGCCTTTTGTTTTGAATTGCTGTGCGGAGCTTCTTTAGAGTTGCACAGTAGGCATCTGAGTTGATTGTCGTTCCTCGTGGCATAAAGTCCACTAGCAAAACACCGCGCAGGTCCCAGAACACAGGTGCCATAATCTTGCGCTTTGACAGCGTCTGTTTGGCTTTGACCTTGACGGGTGAGGTTGTGAGTCGCCATTCCATCGATTGTCGCTTGCTTTTGGGAGTGATATGGGATACCCATGTTTCATCTCCAGTGACATTTTAACTCAACATGTCATCCCCTTCTTCCTCGTAACGAATCAAAAAGTCCAATGAAGTGGCAAATCTCTTCCCTTTGTGGTCCTCTGTGAGGAGTCTGGGTATCCACTGAGAACACAGTTTCTTAAATTTTAGGTTTTCAGACGCAATTTTGTACAAAATCGCTCTTGAAACTTGTGGAAATTCCAAAGAAAGAGTGGAAATTGAGAATCTTCTGTCCTCACGAATCTTTGTTTCGACTGGAGCCACCAAATCATGAGTGATCACAGAGGGCCAGCCTGAGTGTTCTTCGTCGTGAACGTTTTGGTGGCCATTTTTAAACTCTCTAACCCATTGACACACTTTGCCTTCACTCATTTCATTCAAGCCATGTTAACTGACGATGAATTTCTGCAGCTGATAGGCTTCTCGCGGTCAAAAAACGTATCACTGACCGTATATCACATGCGGTGGGTGATTCAATAATCGTAAACATTATGAAGTAGCACAGCGATGCGTACACATCAGCTACAGAGCTGCAACTTACCTCAGTCTGAACGGGAAGGATGCTGGCAAGTGGCGCGGTGGCTTGTTGCGACGTCCGCGTGAACTACGGGACTATACGCGCGAACGACCCTTACTTAAAAAACAACCCTCGTATGAAGGACATAGGCACTTTATGCCGATTATATGCAGGCAAAAGACACGACACTTGGGATATATACCTTAAAGATTTTCAAGACGTAATAAATGAAATGCCACATAGCACTACACTACTACCTCCAGTTACTGTACTTAAAAATATTGAACCCCCAAACATAACCAGATAAAATGTTAGATTTCCTATTGTACCACGTAGACAGCACAAACAAGTCATAGCAACAGCACTCTCCAACATCAGAAAGGCACCCATTAAAAGAAAAGAAAGAGGAGATAGAACAGCAATTAAAAGAACATTCTCAGTAGGCCAGAAAGTATTTGTAAAAACACACCATCTCTCCAGCAAATAGAAACACAAAATACAAAAGTTTTACGCTGCATACAAAGGACCTGTCATAATTAGCCAAATTGCTCATGATAATGCTGTGGAACTAATGAAGCCCTAAACAGCCAAAACCTTAGGACTTCACCACATGAGCCATATCAAAAAGTTTGAAGATTAATTTTATTACTGGTAAATAATCAGCAGAATATTTCAAGATTATGTTGCAGATAAAATCGTCAGGAGAAAGAAGAATGAAGAGAGAGGAAGGTGGGAAAAAGAAAGTAGTTTCAATAAAAACAAAAACAAAAATAACACCAATAGTACCGTAGATTAAGGTGAAGGGATAAAGCGTAGATAGTCTAACAGCATGAAATACTAAAATGCTATACACCACAACACTACACAAAAATAAAAAACGAATTTGAGGATACTTGTAGAAGTTAAGACTCAGAATATCTTAGAATTGTAACATGGAAAGGGCGCCGAAATTTGTAAAGTTTTTTAAGAAGGCATAAAAGAATGTAGCTACTATACACATGTTAGATGATTGTAAGTAAAAATTTTCGTAAGAACCATTGTAAAATCTCCAGCAAAGACCAGATGCAACGACGCACAAGTTGCAACGCGAGAAGTATCAAGAAGGAAAAGGACATAATTAGCAAGACATGATTCCTACAAGGCAGAAGCATCAAGAGAAGGGAAAGGACAGTGAAACCAACAGAGGGCTCTTGTAGCCAAAATGGGCAGTAAATTTGCAGCCAGGCAGAAACCACAGAGTGGTGGAACCCTGCTGGGACAGAACACAGAACGACAGAGTGGCGGAACACAGTGGGCCAAGAGGGTCTTGGAATGTCCCGACTCAGTGGAGCGAGCAAAAAACGGCCCACGAGAAGACCGCTTGGGCAAGCCACCACTGGCAAAAAAATATGTGTAAAAGTCACACTACTGCTATTAAACAGCACGTTGATGCACGAAACTGAAGAAAACTTCCGCAAAGTAAAAATGACATGCCCAAATAATTTATCAAACTATTACTAAGAGGAGAACTTCAAAGCGACTAGTAATCAATAAATATTTCCATATCCTGCCCAGAGAAGAACCAAGAAGCAAGTAAGAAGCAGAGAAAAAGCAGGAAGAACAGAAGTTGAAGATTCGCAAGATTGAGACCAAGAAAGAAGATGGGTGAAGAATAGACGACATACCTTCCCAAATCCCTATCCTATTGCAAACTAGTCATCTGCGAAGTATTACAACGAAAAACGACCGCTTTCAGCGACACATAACGATGACTTTCACGCATACAAAGCCAGTAAACCACGAAATTCTGCACTCACAGCTCCTTTCCATTATGGGACCTCCACAACAGCAATGCACACTTGCAAAGCCAACAAGGAACAACGAACGAAGCTGTACATTTAATACTTGCCCACATCCATCTCGCTCAAGTCCATCACTGTCGTGCAAAAACATTCGCCAACCTCATTCTTAAACATTCATTGGATTGTGTGAATGTGTGAAATCAAATTATGTGATGCAGGAATTGTGCAAAATAAATGTGTGAAAAACTAAATAAGTTAAGCACACCAGACAGCTAATAAACTACAAAATAACAGTCATTGACTATCGATAAAAATAAGTTATTAGTTCTGAAATGGACAGTATATAAAGAACAAAAGTAAGGCATAATAAACACTAAAACTATATGCCACTTATTTTCACCTTATAAAAATAAAAGAATAACTATATTTTACTTGTTTTCTCCTTATAGAAACAATGAATAAAAAATTATCTTGTTGGATGTTCTCCCCTTTTTTTTAACATTTGTACCATTTGTTAGGATAATATCTCAATACTTGTGTATGTATATTTCTTTGTCAAAGAAATTCTTGGAAATAATTCTTATTTGTTAGTGCAACAATGTTTAAATGAGTGTCTAGAAACAAAAACATTTTACTTGTACATGATATTTACAAAAGTTTTAGGAATAGATTTTACTTAATTACTACATTTAAAAATATATATATATCTAAGAAAATCGATGTGAAAGACTCCTCACTTTCGATAACAAACTTCTTAAAAAAACAAACTTCACACTTAAAAAAAGAAAGAAAATAATTAAAAATTAATAATAATAACATAAAAATATTCTTCTCTTGTCAGTATAATCATATTTTTGAGAATAATGTGGAAGAATATAAAAATATAAATTAGTAATACAAACTAGCATAGAACGAGAATAACGTGACTGAAGAGTAGGCAACAAAATTTGGATAAAGGAATAATTTTTGACTGACTTAGACAACGATTCAATCACTGCCTAACTTCAGTGCAAAAATTAAGTTCGAAGGGTGGTGATATGCAAGGTGTCAGGCAAATCCAACACCTTCCATGAAAACCCTGGTACAAAATGGTTCAAATGGCTCTGAGCACTAAGGGACTCAACTGCTGAGGACATTATTCCCCTAGAACTTAAAACCTAACTAACCTAAGGACATCACACACATCCATGCCCGAGGCAGGATTCGAACCTGCGACCGCAGCGGGCTTGCGGTTCCAGACTGCAGCGCCTTTAACCGCACGGCCACTTCGGCAGGATGAAAACCTTGACATGATAGGCAAATCCAGTAGTATGTCACATCGCTTCGAATAAATCGTGACATTAAATTAACCAAAGTAATACGAGTAACGAGTGAGCAAATGGAATATCACAGACTAACACAAGAATGCCTAAATGCATGTCATACCTTCCCACCGTGAGACAGATGCAGTTCCGAGAGGAGAAACGAGAACAGAAGCCGAGAGCAGAACCGTGTTAAGCTAGAAGGCCCTACGATAAGGGACGGACACCCACGTCGCCAGCTAACCACCTGGACCACCCCCCAGCCCATGTTAAAAGATAGAGCCCTCCAGAAGAACAGTATAGATCTTGCGATAACACTAAAAGGGGCACATCAGCCGCAAGTTATAGCGTGAGACTTTTTCGCGTCTCTTTTGCGTTGCAAACTTTGAAAACATTGCCCCACCACGAAAAGTATAACGTTCCTCATTGGATAGACAGAATTTTTGTAGGTGGAGCTTAAGGTTAACACTGAGACCCTGATTGGTCAGATGAAAACACAGCCAGATAGTTTTTTTTTTTTTTAAACCAACTTCGGTAAATTGTTGTAAGGAGAAGTTAGGAGAGAGTTGCTTCCGAGTCGGCGAGGTGCGTGGAGCGGTGCCGACCGACGCTCCCTGACACTGACTAACCAACGACAAGGTAATGAACGCACGCGATGCCGCATAACAGCGCATAAAGCTTCGCTCAGAACTGCCGAAGTCTCATCTGTTACATCCCCTTTTTACGTAATACTAGTGCCGATCGTCAATTGAAGTTCATGGTATTCACATTTGATACGTAAGTTAAAATCTGTAACGCGATGATTTTTCTGTTATATAATTATTGAGAAGCCACATCAGCCACCACATCAACACTTTGCACACTGAGAAGATAGGGCGCAGATTAGACGTTCTCGAAGAACTAGAAATTCTTAAACATCTCTCTCTAAATGATGGATTCCTTCTTAATGAGCAACTACAACTACGTGATAGAAGTTTCTTTATCGCTTGGTATTTTATTTTATACATAACATGTAAATGCTATGCATTTTCTTTATTTATACTGCTGGTCAGTACTTACACTTATAAAAAAAATCCTAATACTTTGTGCATATATTACAGGCAAGTTTAAATGTTTTATTTATGATGAAGACACTCTGAGAAGTGGCCGAACCTTATGTCAAAAAGATTCCATTTTGCGACCGAGGGTTGTTTATTGCTTTAATTCTACGTGGTAACGCTCGCTGACAACGCAGCCATGTTTAAATCTTTGAACTATGTTGTTAATCATTAGACTTCTAGAAAAGGGACGGATGAAGTTCCCTAATTCATATTTCCACTGATTTTTCGCAGTAAAAATCTCATGGAAAAGATTTAATCATGTTGATGTCTACTGCTAATGTTTGTTGATGTTTTGTATGCAGAGCGCTCAACTGTCCCACGTTTTACACAGTCCAATTTTTTTCACAGTCCAATCTAGCCACTTCTATGAATAATAATGATAATCATGAAACGATGAGGACAGCACAAACATCTAGTCCTCGGGCAGAGAAAATCCCCAACCCGGCCGGGAATCGAACCCGGGACTCCTTGATCCAGAGGCAGCAACGCTAGCCTGTAAACCACGAGCTACGGACGCTGCTAAAGCCCCTGTGCATTTAATAAGCTGAGATGCTCGTAGATGTTTATCAGGTAGATTACGAGTCAGTTCCTAGCAAAAGATACACGTTCGTCAATCTCACCGAAATTAGTCTGAGAGGCATTTGGAGAAAGCACGGCACGAAAATTGCCGAATGTGATGTATTTCACAACTGAAATATAACAAAACCTTCTGCCTTTATCCGCATTGAACGCATAACAGAGATTACTGTGGTATTTTACTGGCATGAAGGCAAGTTGTAAGTTGCATGACTATTACTTCAGGGGTTCCAAATTCCGAGACTGTTCTCAAATTGGATGACTATGCTTACCTAGTGAGCAATGGTAATATTTTGGTAATAGAACGCCATAATGTTGTTGGTGATGGCTCGTACTGTTATGGCAGAATACTTTAAATGTCGTGGAACTATTGGACAAGAGTGTACTGTCTTGATAACGCTTGATGTGAAAATTCTGTATTCTTTCTGCATTAAAATATTATATACGAAGCTATTCATTAATATCACGGCAATAATGTAATAAGTATTCTTCCTGCCATAATAGTATTACGACACATACTAAACCGTAATAATCATACTTATGTGGCTGTTAACAAGGCAATGTATTCTCCCAGCAGGTTGTCCTATCAGTTCTGAAAACCAGCGAACATGAAATTTCCTGCGGATGAAGGCTTATATCGCTGCAGGAGACCGCCCTGAAAGTACTTCCTAAGTAATTGGCTATATGGGTTGGCTTTGACGCCGCAGCTACGTCATTTCTACACATATCAAAAAATGTTTTGCATCACCCTGGTTCCCTAATCTCCTGAAGATAGATGTTGACTGTGGATATCTTATCACATAGTAACTTTGACTGTTCACAGATGTCACTAAACCCACTCAAAGATGTAAACAACTATGGATGAGCAGCGCCGGTCCGACAGCTGATCAGTTCCAGCCATTCAATCAGGGAGGAGCTACATGGCTGGTGTTGTCTGTAGTTCAACCATGTCCGGTGGTCAATACCAAGGTCCGATCGCGTCGGCGTTGTTACTTTGTGCCACGAAGGGCTCTCAACAAGGGAAGTGTCCAGGTGTCTCGGAGTGAACCAATGCGATGTTGTTCCGACATGAAGGAGATACAGAGATACAGGAACTGTCGATGACATGTCTCAGGTTTATGGCTCGGAGGAACCCTGACAGCAAGGCCACTACATTGAATAATGTTTTTCGTGCAGCCACAGGCCGTCGTGTTACGACTCACACTGTGCGCGATAGGCTGCATGATGTACAACTTCACCCCCGACGTTCTCTTCACCGATGAGTGTCGCATATGCCTTCAATCAAACCGTCGGAGACGTGTTTGGAGGCAACCCGGTCACGCTGAACGCCTTAGACACACTGTCCAGCGAGTGCAGCAAAGTGGAGGTTCCCTGTCGTTTTGGGGTGGCATTATGTGGGGCCGAACCATGTCGGCAGCATATTGGCGAGGTATTCGTCGTCGTGGATAACAATTCACGCCCCTATCGTGCACATCTTGTGAATGACTTCCGTCAGGATAACGACATCGCTCGACTAGAGTGGCCAGAATGTTCTCCTGACATGATCCCCGTCGAATATGCCTGGGATAGATTGAAAGGGGCTGTTTATAGACCACGTGACCCACCAGCCACTCTGAGGCATCTACGCCGAATCACAGTTGAAGAATGGGGGAATCTGGACCAACACTGCCTTGATGAACTTGTGGATAAAATGCCACGGGTATTACAGGCATGCATCAATGCAAGAGGACGTGCTACCGGGTATTAGAGGTACCGATGTGTACAGCAGTCTGAAGGTCTCGCTGTATGATGGTACAACATGCAATGTATGATTTTCATGAGCAATAAAAAGGGCGGTAATGATGTTTATATTGATCTCTATTTCAGTTTTCTGTACAGGTTCCATAACTCTCGGACCCGAGGTGATGCAAACCTTTTTTTGATATGTGTATTTGGCCCTTTACCCTAATACACTCTTCATGATTAATCTCGTTTCGCGTCGTCAGAAGAAATCAGAAACGTTGTTATCCGCGCAGAAGCATACTGCCGCCCGCTCTAACAGTTTGTCATAGGAGAGGTGAGGGTGATGGTGACCTCTGAAACCGTTCTGCTAGTGGACATTAATGAAAGCGGTTCGAAACAATAATTTCGTGGACAACTTTTTTTCTTTTTAAAAGTTGCATGCACTGCTGCTCAATATATACTAACAGCTACCTCGAAGTAGTTGCTGTGTGAGAACTTTCAAAGACTAACTGAGTTGAAGTTTAAGTAACTGCAGCTGCCTTGCGTGCAAATAATGCTCTTTAAGGTCAGTTAAAACTTAAACAAGAAGCCCTGTAAATGCATCAGTGTGGGAATTATGTTCCCTCATAAATTTCGTCCATTGGTGGTATTTCATAATCCGAGATAAAGTGATTCGAATAATATCGCTAGATGAGTATAATCATCTACACTACTGGCCATTAAAATTGCTGCACCAAGAAGAAATGCAGATGATAAACAGGTATTGATTGGGCAAATATACTATACTAGAACTGAGATGTCATTACATTTTCACGCAATTTGGGTGTATAGATCCTGAGAAATCAGTACCCAGAACAACCACCTCTGGCCGTAATAACGGCCTTGATACGCCTGGGCATTGAGTCAAACAGAGCTTGGATGGCGTGTACAGGTACAGCTGCCCATGCAGCTTCAACACGATTCCACAGCTCATCAAGAGTAGTGACTGGCGTATTGTGACGAGCCAGTTGCTCGGCCACGCTTTTAATTGGTGAGAGGCCTGGAGAATGTGCTGGCCAGGGCAGCAGTCGAACATTTTCTGTATCCAGAAAGGCCCGTACAGGACCTGTAACATGCGGTCGTGCTTTATCCTGCTGAAATGTAGGGTTTCGCAGGGGTCGAATGAAGGGTGGAGCCACGGGTCGTAACACATCTGAAATGCAACGTCTACTGTTCAACGTGCCGTCAGTGCGAACAAGAGGTGACCGAGACGTGTAACCAATGACACCCCATACCATCTCTCTGGGTGATACACCAGTATGGTGATGACGAATACACGCTTCCAATGTGCGTTCACCGCGATGTCGCCAAACACGGATGCGACTATCATGATCCTGCAAGCAGAACCTGGATTCATCCGAAAAAATGACGTTTTGCCATTCGTGCACCCAGCTTCGCCTTTGAGTACACCATCGCAGGCACTCCTGTCTGTGATGCAGCGTCAAGGGTAACCGCAGCCATGGTCACCGAGCTGATAGTCCATGCTGCTGCAAACGTCGTCGAACTGTTCGTGCAGATGGTTGTTGTTTTGCAAACGTCCCCATCTGTTGACTCAGGGATCGAGACGTGGCTGCACCATCCGTTACAGCCATGCGGATAAGATGCCTGTCGACTGCTAGTTATATGAGGCCGTTGGGATCCAGCACGGCGTTCCGTATTACCCTCCTGAACCCACCTATTCCTTATTCTGCTAACAGTCATTGGATCTCGACCAACGCTAGCAGCAATGTCGCGATACGATAAACCGCAATCGCGATAGGCTACAATCCGACCTTTATCAAAGTCGGAAACGTGATGGTACGCATTTCTCCTCCTTACACGAGGCATCACAGCACCGTTTCACCAGGCAGTGTCGGTCAACTGCTGTTTGTGTATGAGAAATCGGTTGGAAACTTTCCTCATGTCATCACGTTGTAGGTGTCACCACCAGCGCCAACCTTATGTGAATGCTCTGAAAAGCTAATCATTTGCATATCACAACATATTCTTCCTGTCTGTCAAATTTCGCGTCTGTAGCACTTCATCTCCGTGATGTAGCAATTTTAGTGTGTCAGTGTAATTTCTGCTTTATTCCTCTAAAACATTTTGCCCCATCAATTATACTAGCTGATGATATTATCACAGTAAGAGATTTCCCACAAAGAGGTTGACTATATAACACTATTTAAAGGAAGACAATGTGTACATGTTCAGGAGCACACTTTTAAGAATTTAATGTACTCTAGTCATGCAATTCAACAATCCCTAGACTATCGGTAAAGTTGGCAACCATATGTCCATCTGTTCTAGGGGTGGCATGCTTACAGGTATGGGTCCGACATTTTTACGTGGAAACACCAAAAATTTTTGAATTAACGAAATTTTATTACGAGTCTACAGTTTCGTTCTTCATTCCTATGTCTTTGCAACTCTCAGCCACTAGGGGACTTCAAATTGTAGTGTGTAGCATGGCATAAAGTGTGTACTGTAATCAAATTTCAAATTCTGAGTTCATCCACACGTGGAGCATCCTCTGCTCCAGCATGACAATGTGAGGCCACACGCTATCGCTGTAACATCTGCAACAAACGGACACCTTGGATTCACAGCAATCGATAATCCTCCATACAGTCCTGACTTGTCCCTATCCAATTTTTATCTGTTTCAAAAACTTAAGAAACATCTACACTTTTATAGTTATCAAGTGGTTTAAGCAAAGATGTGATTGTGGCTCCAAGAACACTGTCAAACATTCAACAGTGGTGGTATCAGCAACATAATCTCTTGTTTTGACACATGTGCTATGTTGAGAAATAAATATGTAGATGTGAACAATAAATATGCAAAGTGTTAATAACATTCGTTTAGTATACAAAGCCTTAAGAGTTTTCAAATAAAAATTTTGGAACCATTACTTTTCAGCGCGCCCTCGTACAAGAGTGTGTGGAGCAAACTGTAGGAGAAGGTACACAAAACTCATCTCACAGCAAAGGGGACCATCACTCAAATGTATGATTCATGTTGCACATCAGTATAAGGAGAAATGTTTGAACGAGATGTAGGCATAGAACTACGATCTTACTTAAGCATATTCATTTAATCCGCTGTATGTAAGAGTTAATAAATAAATAGGATATGGGCGACCACAGAGGCAGCACGATTCAATATTTCTGCAGGAGACTTCAAACGACTTGTTGAATCCATTTCACTTCAAATTTCTGTACAGCACCAGGCAAAAGAAGTCCGATATCATATTAGGAGGTATCCAATGATTTTTGTCGCCTCAGCGTAAGTGTGGTGTTTACTTTTTCTATAAAAGCACTCTACATGCTTATGTAATTTATAGTCATCATCATCACTGAGTGGGTGAAGCACTCCAATCACAAGAGCCTTGTGCCATCAGAATGGTCGTGCAATAGTACTGGAAACTGGAAGAAGAGCAGGAATGGTTCGCTAGACCCTGATAATACCTGGTGATAAAAAAGTCAGTATAAATTTGAAAACTTAATAAACCACGGAATAATGTAGATAGAGAGGTAAAAATTGACACATATGCTTGGAATGACATGGGGTTTTATTATAACAAAAGCAAGGAAAAAAGTATTGCTAGACGCGTGGAAGATCTCTTGCACGTGTCGTTTGGTCATGATCGTGTGCTCAGCCGTCACTTTCGTCATGCTTAGCCTACCAGGTCCCCAGACCTCAGTCCGTGCGATTATTGGCTTTGGGGTTACCTAAAGTCGCAAGTGTATCATGATCGATCGACATCCCTAGGTATGCTGAAAGACAGCATCCGACGCCAATGCCTCACCATAACTCCGGACATGCTTTAAAGTGCTGTTCACAACATTATTCCTCGACTACAGCTATTGTTGAGGAATGATGGTGGACATATTGAGCATTTCCCTTAAAGAACATCATGTTTGCTTTGTCTCACTTTGTTATGCTAATTATAGCTATTCTGATCAGATGAAGCGCCATCTGTCAGACATTTTTGAACGTTTGTATTTTATTGGTTCTAATAAAACCCCGTGTCAATCCAAGCATGTGTGTCAATTTGTACCTCTCTATCTACATTATTCCGAGATTTATTCAGTTTTCAAATTTATACTGACTTTTTGATCACCCAGTACATGCACTTTGATTGTTGGCCCATCTGACTGCAGAAAGACAGAATCTGTTCTACCAGTGTTAAAACATCTTGTCCCATAGTGCTCAGAGACATTCAAAATATCTTGAAGGGTTAGCTTAAAGCTTGTATACACATTTTCGAAAACCCTATTTCATCCAAAATACCAGATATTACAGGAGACTTTGCACAACATCAGTGGAGTAAATACCAGACACTTAATAAAGCAGCGATATTCTACCGTCTGAAAAAGTAAAGCCCAACAGTGTATTCACATTTGATGAGATCAGAGTTGAAAATTAGGATCAGATACGCAAATATTATTGTTTTGTCGTCATATGAAAGGTTTATTTGAGTCAGACATATTGCAGGATTTCAAAGCAGTTGGTAAGGGATTACGCACAGCTTATCATAGCATTCGAAAAGGACTGTATAAATTTAAAACATGTGTGCGAAGCACACCTAGGAATGATATGATGTTCAGTGAATTTGTTAACAAATGTGGCGATTGCTGGAGTCACATGCGGGATGGCTTCCTGTGACTGATAAAGTGAGTGAGTTGAATGAGGGTTGATGTAGATGAAACTTCCTCTAGTTTCTGTTTAAAAGGTAGTGTACTAATACGAAACTATATAAGTGTTCTGTAGACTATGGACAAGTTCACATACATGTCATAAACTCATTCCGAGGGTGTGAAGCACCAACCTAACGCAAGTCTATATCACGATAGAAAAATCGACGAATGTAACACAAAATCAATGGAAATGGAAAACCCTATAGAGATAGTAGCTAGAAATGTTGAGATGTTGTATGATAGAAGAAGACAAAGCAGTACAAATGGATGCACTTCATATTATCAGGGCAATAGGTATCAAGTAGTTTCAGTATATATAAATGTATGCTATCTCAAAAACAGTTTAGTGTACCACAGAATGTCTATGACAGCCACAAATTTATCACTCCTGGAAAGGCTATCCGACGAAAATTACGAATGATAAAATTTAGATGTTTGTAGTGAGAAAAATCTCTCTCAAAAAAGTTTGAACCAGTAACTGAAAATTTGAAAAGGTTCCCAGAAACTACAGATAGAGCCAGAAGAGCAGGAGAGGAAGAAGAGACTGAAGAAGACGGAAATATTATTATCGATTACAGTTAACAAACACACTGGTAGAGACACCACAGATGCTCCAAATATGCAAGGTAGCCAGCCTAAACGTTTAAACAAGGAAGCAATGCTAATGGTGAATACCAAATTTGAGAGAACACTTGGTTTAATGGTGCTAATATTCTTCAGAACTTCAAATCTTGAAAAACATGTAACGAAAGAGAAGAAAACCTATGCTGAAATATTACATGCGACTAATGCACGTAAGATAGGCAACTACCCAAAAGTACTAATAAAGGGCTATAACAGTAAGAGATACAATAACATTATTAAATCTGCTTTAAAAGGATACAAATAGACTGAGCGAAGGCGTTGACACTCAGTGTAAAAGACTCAACACTCCACTTCTTTAGTACACTGGATGTCAGAAACACTGTGACGTGCGTTTTGCAGGATAGATTCTGCGACAAAACAATTGTAAAGAAAAAAAATCCTATACGTTACACCGTCACCGATTTAACGTAGCCAATTAATTCGTTGCACACTGAAATTCAAGCAGTATCGACAAACATTTTCTTGATATGGTTTCCTAAAACCGAAAAAACGTAGCTTTCTCTCATCTGTCTTAAATTTATTACTTCCGAAAAAGCATATTTTAACTGGTAAAGAGATTTTGAAGAAGTGGTAATTCACAGATCCACAGATTTCTGCGCTTTACCACACTTTAGCGGTGGCAAGTGATTGAATTCGTGCATGCAGCAACCTGATTGATTAACGTCATGCTAATTAAATCGGACGTGGGGTAACGTATCGAATTTTCTTCTTAACAATTATTTCTCAGCACAACTTACCCTGCCACCCTCACAAGCCTTTTGGGCTGTTTCTGACCATTCTGTATATTCTACGATGACCAGAACAAAATCATTGACAGACTGCAACAACTCAGATCATAAGTTGCAGCAGGGAACTTAGTGCACACGAATTAAATAACATCAGTCATTTCAGAGCTCCAAAAAAGAAGCGATCATCGAGAAACTGTGGAGACAGTCGTTCACTCCTCCTTTTAAATAATAGGAGTTTTGTCCGATTTATGGCAGGCCGATCCTGTACATGTGAAACAGTACTCATGATCGAATAAAGGTTTCAAGTACTTATTATACTGACTGTGGACATCATGAACGGTGTGGAAAAGGCATCATCAGTCTATCAACCAATAAGGCCAAAGAAATACACCATGAAACGTGCCGCGTGTTCGCCAGTGCCGCACCACCGAAGAGCAACGTTTTAAAGGCGGAAAGAGTTGCCATCCACGACTTACGTGACGATGCTTCCCGCTGTTAAAGATAATCCTGTGGTACTGCTCTTGGTCTTGGAATACAACCAGAAAATGTACGGACTTCTCAGCAACACAGCGTACAGGAACATAGAAAGTGATCCGACAAGTCACCTCCAGGAAAAAATCATCCATTTTCTTCGCAGTAGCTTTGATGCGAAAACTGTTAAAAAACTTCGACTACGAGTTATAGCACCTCCGCAACTGTATAAACTGCCAAAGGTCCACAAAGAGGGTGAGGTATTCCTCTGACCCCTTAGTTAGCTACATAGGAACAGTAACACAGGGCTTGGACAAGGGCCTGACAGCCCTCCTGAGATCATTGCAGGTTAAACCGAATATCACAGACGCAATTACATTCAGTTTGTTCAACATCTATAAGAGCTTCCTCTCAATAATAGTGATCAGCTGGTGAGTTTCGACGCTGTGTCCGCCTGTCCAGTGTCGCTCGTTGTGGCGAATTATTTAATGAAGGATTTCCAGGGGAATTCCCTCGAACAAGCCCAAAAAAATCTACTTTTTCTATTGTTATGTGGTTGAAAAGTTTGTCCTACGGCCAAATGCATAGAACAGGTTAAGTCAATTTCTCAATCTCCTGAATTCGCTGCATGTCAAAATACCGTTTACCATGGCGCCATCCCATTTCTTCAAGTCCTAGCGAAACGGAAACCACATAACATGCTGGTACATAATATGTACAACAAACCAGCATACATTGATGTGTATCTGCATGCCTTCTGTTGCCACATCATTTCCCAGCATGAAGACGTTTTACACACACTTGCTCACTGAACATAACCCATCTACGACAAAGGCAGGCTCCCAAATGAGCTGAAGCATCTTGAGACAACGTTCCAAAGAAATAAGAATAAGAATAAAGCAGTAAGCAGATGAGGCATGCGTTTAGACAGGCTGTACCCTAACAACAGCAGTAACAACAAGAAAAGCGTAAATAAAGAGTACATTACATTCGTCGGTAATGCTTCCAGGTAAACAGGAAGTATCTTGAAGCGACGTAATGTTAAATGTGTATTTCGCCCACCCCTAAAAGATCGACACCACTAGGCTCACTTACGAATGGTCTAGAGCTTCACAAACCAAGAGTCACATCCACGCGGAATGAACGGCGACGAGCGAAAAATGTGTGCCAGTCTGGGATTTCGAACCCCGGGGATCTCGTGCTTACTTTTTTTCTGTTTCATGCGGACCACCAAATCTGCCGTGGAGAACCATACTATAAAAAGTGTTGAAACTCGGAAGAGTGTTCCTGGAGCCATTCTGTATGAATTCTGAAAGTGTGGGGTGTCACATTGTCCTACTGGAAATGTCTGTTGGAATGCACAATGGACATATCAGAGGTCCTATATCACTCCAACTACACTCGCTCCACACCATTCCAGAGCCTCCACCAGCTGGAACAGTCCCCTGGTGACATGCAGGGTCCGTGGATTCATGAGGTTGTCTGCATACCTGTACACGTCCATCCGCTCGATGCTATTTGAAAAGAGACTCGTCCAGCGAGGCAACATGTTTCCAGTTATCCACAGTCCAATGTAGGTGTTCACGGGCCGAGCCGACGCGTACAGATCTGTGTCGTGCCTTCGGCTCCGAAAGCCCATATCGATGATGTTTCGATGAATGGTTCGCACGCTGACATTAGTCGACGACCCAGCATTGAAATATGGAGCAATTTGCGGAAGGCCTGCAATTCTGTCACGTTGAACGATTCTCTTCAGTCGTCGTTGGTCCCGTTCTTGCAGGATCTTTTTCCGGTCGCAGCGATGTCGGAGATTTGATGTTTTACCGGATTTCTGATTTTGACGGTACACTGGTGAAATGGTCGTACGTGAAAATCTCACTTCATCTCTACCTCAGAGATGCTGTATCGCATCGCTCATGTGCCGAGTATAACACCACGTTGAAACTCACTTAAATCTTGATAATCTGCCATTGTAGTAGCAGTAACCGATCTGACAACTACGCCACACACTTTTGTCTTATATAGGCGTTGCCGACCGCAGCGCCGTATTCTGTCTCTTTCACTTCTCTGTGTTTGGAAACGCATGCCTATACCAGATGCTTTGGCGCTTCATTGTATAAACTGGTATTGGAAGTGGCTCATATACAAGTATCAGACGAAGAGCGTGTGAAAATTTTACATATGTTGAGTGATGGTACTCAGCTACAATTAACTTTATATTCTTGAAAACTTTACTATTATCCAGTCGTTTCAGTGACGTCCAGACAAACGTGGACAAGACATCTGCTCAGCTAGAAACGACTCAATTTATTACTGTCACACTGCAGACAGACAGGAGAGGGAATAGGAAAAATGATTTGATTATATTTCACAACTGGGAACTAACTAGTGCTATAGTGTACTTAAATTCCGACTTTTCTTCTGTACGATAAGTTACAGGTTGACTTGAACAACAATAGCGTGACTGTAATATACGATGTGTACGCATGGTTTTACTCTTATTACTATAAGTCCCCAGTTCCCAGTACTAAGAACTATAGGGAATTAGCACCCACAGCGGTTACAGATTTCTCACAGAAATTCGAAGTAGTGAAATCAGGAAATGTAGAAAGACATACTGAATTTGAATCATAACAAAACTTCCCTCCAGGCACTGCAGCTTATGCAATACTACTACACAATCGGTCCATCATACATTCACCACTGATGGGAGTAGGACAACGTGTAGTAGAAATGCAGAGGTCTTGCATAATGTTTCACGATGACATTTCAGAGTGCAAACATAATATTGTGGACTTACAGAGGGTTTATGAAGAGTGTGGACAATTTGTTTTTAAATATGTTGCATTCATTATATTTTCCAGTGCTGGAAAGTTATTAACAAAGTATTTCACAACCATTGCTTTATCCAAACCGTTTAGTACACGACAATGTGCTAAGACTCGTAGAATCATTGCATGGCTAACTCACTGTAGTCATGAAGAATGATGAGATGATGAAGGAGCATCATGTGAAAATATGGTTATATCAATCCAAACCAATGACCATAGAGACAACGCAGTTTATGTCGAGGTCTGTAACAAAGTATTGCGGCTCCATGACATCTTCAAGAGCGCTTCATTAAGGAAGCTTGAGCAGTACAATTGCTCTCCAATTCAGGGACTTAATGTAGAGTGTCAACTGTAGCAGTTACATGTGTGCTTCAGTAAATGAACAAATGCTTTAGAGTTAGGTCATCAATCAATGATATTGAAATTTAAAACTGGTTATTTTATTTGTTCACACTTCTTTTGATGCTCATACATTCCCTATAAAACTCGTCAACGATGGGCCATAATATTTCATATATATCATCTACATTCCTGGAAATTGAAATAAGAACACCGTGAATTCATTGTCCCAGGAAGGGGAAACTTTATTGACACATTGTTGGGGTCAGATACATCACATGATCACACTGACAGAACCACAGGCACATAGACACAGGCAACAGAGCATGCACAATGTCGGCACTAGTACAGTGTATATCCACCTTTCGCAGCAATGCAGGCTGCTATTCTCCCATGGAGACGATCGTAGAGATGCTGGATGTAGTCCTGTGGAACGGCTTGCCATGCCATTTCCACCTGGCGCCTCAGTTGGACCAGCGTTCGTGCTGGACGTGCAGACCGCGTGAGACGACGCTTCATCCAGTCCCAAACATGCTCAATGGGGGACAGATCCGGAGATCTTGCTGGCCAGGGTAGTTGACTTACACCTTCTAGAGCACGTTGGGTGGCTCGGGATACATGCGGACGTGCATTGTCCTGTTGGAACAGCAAGTTCCCTTGCCGGTCTAGGAATGGTAGACCGATGGGTTCGATGACGGTTTGGATGTACCGTGCACTATTCAGTGTCCCCTCGACGATCACCAGTGGTGTACGGCCAGTGTAGGAGATCGCTCCCCACACCATGATGCCGGGTGTTGGCCCTGTGTGCCTCGGTCGTATGCAGTCCTGATTGTGGCGCTCACCTGCACGGCACCAAACACGCATACGACCATCATTGGCACCAAGGCAGAAGCGACTCTCATCGCTGAAGACGACACGTCTCCATTCGTCCCTCCATTCACGTCTGTCGCGACACCACTGGAGGCGGGCTGCACGATGTTGGGGCGTGAGCGGAAGACAGCCTAACGGTGTGCGGGACCGTAGCCCAGCTTCATGGAGACGGTTGCGAATGGTCCTCGCCGATACCGCAGGAGCAACAGTGTCCCTAATTTGCTGGGAAGTGGGGGTGCGGTCCCCAACGGCACTGCGTAGGATCCTACGGTCTTGGCGTGCATCCGTGCGTCGCTGCGGTCCGGTCCCAGGTCGACGGGCACGTGCACCTTCCGCCGACCACTGGCGACAACATCGATGTACTGTTGAGACCTCACGCCCCACGTGTTGAGCAATTCGGCGGTACGTCCACCCGGCCTCCCGCATGCCCACTATACGCCCTCGCTCAAAGTCCGTCAACTGCACATACGGTTCACGTCCACGCTGTCGCGGCATGCTACCAGTGTTAAAGACTGCGATGGAGCTCCGCATGCCACGGCAAACTGGCTGACACTGACGGCGGCGGTGCAAAAATGCTGCGCACCTAGCGCCATTCGACGGCCAACACCGCGGTTCCTGGTGTGTCCGCTGTGCCGTGCGTGTGATCATTGCTTGTACAGCCCTCTCGCAGTGTCCGGAGCAAGTATGGTGGGTCTGACACACCGGTGTCAATGTGTTCTTTTTTCCATTTCCAGGAGTGTATATATGAGGTTGGAAGCAGCAGTGGTCGATGGCTACCCATGGAAGCCTCCCATCTCTTCTTCGCATCCATGTCTGACCACTCTGAGTTATCAACAAATGATACTGTCTTTTTAAATCACGTATTTATTCATTCAATACTTACAAGGTAAGGTCTCAGGCCACCTACAATAGTAGGAGCCTAATGTTCCAGTATTTGTCACAGAGAAAACTCAGGTGATGCGTCATGATGCTTGCCTGCATCAGTGTTGCACATCTCAGGTTCAAAGGGATGTTTTGCAAAACACATACACACGCAGAGCACATGTAGAAATTCTGTGGAAAGTTGCAACAAACATATACCACGGCCATTGTAGTGTTTTGCCGAGTTCAAATTTCTGAGTGGTATGCAGAAAGAAATTATGCATTCATAGTCACGTCCACAGCAGGTGACATATAGCAAGTGGGGATCACGTCTTGTCCCAGTTCAGTCTAATAATTGACTGTTGTATGTATATGAAGAGTCATGATAGTGGTAATGGCGCTGGTAAACATGCCTGTTTGCCGCGTGTTGACGACATGGTCTCAAGCATCTCAACGATCAAACCATCGCTTCCTTCATAACCAAATCGTGGGAAAGTGGTTGTGAAGTGAATACTACAGTGCTCACTGTCCTCAACCCCAAATTCCTGGGGTTTGCTTCCAGTTGTGGAGATTCAGATAAATATTACTTTTTCTTCTTGTACAGATAATATTGCAGTTGAATGTTCTAGATGCACTTAATAAATCACAGCCGAAGATGCAAATGCTAACTTGAACTATAAAATATAAGAATACACACGTAATATTCCGAATGATGCTGATGAAGATAGTGAGTGGCTAAAATCAGCTACTGGTATAAGTGAAACACAATATAAGTGCCATAAATTGTTATT
Organism: Schistocerca serialis cubense; assembly: GCF_023864345.2. Lineage (NCBI taxonomy): Eukaryota > Metazoa > Arthropoda > Insecta > Orthoptera > Acrididae > Schistocerca > Schistocerca serialis. The sequence continues at coordinate 359,144,542 of NC_064646.1, forward strand.
ATTATTATTATTGTTACTGAAAGAGGCATGTGTGTGTGTGTGTGTGTGTGTGTGTGTGTGTGTGAGAGTGGGTGGGTGTGGTATGTGATTCGTCTAAATCTCGTTTTTTCTTAATTCTTGCAAGATTATTCGTGCCATATGTAGGGGGCTACCAACACCATGGTTCGACCCAGGTATGATGTGCTAATCGCAATCCCAGCCTGGACTGTCACATTGGTGTCCACAAATGCCGTGTCACAAACACTTTTGGCAACCGTGCCACTGCGGTCACAGCGGCCTGAAGACTCAACTTTTCTCATGTTCACTTTCCATTAGGCCAACATCACAGTCACTGAAATGTGATGTGACACACAGCAGCAGTCTTGCAGCTCGCTGTGTTGTAGATCACCACATAAATCACAGAGTCGCATTGAACTGCTCCGCAGTTGTTGACGATTTAAGATACAGGATCTTGCAGTCCGTCATAAATAACACTAATGTGGTGTTTCGAGATGCATCTATCTTCCTTCATGCTTGACAAGCATAGCTGAAAAAACAGCTCCTTGAAATCATAAACGATCTGCGAGGATCCAGCCATTACGTGTAAGGGCAGTTCTCCATTGTGAGCTGATGCGCCCTCAAAAGTAATGCTATGGAGAAAAGCATCGTTGACATTTTTGGGTAGACAACGTGATATCGCGGGATGAGTTAGTTGCGGAATTTTTATCAAGAACGTCATAGTTGTTACATGCGGTGTCAGTCGGAAAAACGAAATTCGTTGTAACTTTTACTGTGACTTGCAGCAGCTTCTGGAGGAAGACGTCTCCACATAGCTGGTGGTTCTCACTGAACAAGGCTCGTTTCTTATGGTTGCAAACACGAATAGTTATAACGCAAGTGTCTGGTGCACAGAATATCTTCAAGAGGTTGTCGAACACATTCGTAAGTCTCCTAAAGTTAACACTTTTTTATATCATGTCATCTTGAAAAGCTTATGGACCGTTTCTTTTTCGGAGAAAACTGTGATATACAAGAAATGCATTTGCAGTTGCGAATATGGATAACCATCAGCTGTATAAGGGAAGACGACAGTGAAAATTAGTGCAGGAATGGGACTTAAACCCGGATTTCCTGCTTTACACGAGTGGCCGCCTTATCCGCTTAACTCCCCGTGCACTTCTCACGGCCAAACCCAAACTATGTCGTCATTCCTGCGTCACAAACTGTTCTCGTACACACATTGTGTAACACATTTTAATTGAAAATCTGTGCGTTGTATCGGCGGATAAATACGAACATTGCATCGTTCTTTTCAAAAACAAAAACACAGACACTGCAATATCATAAATCTGTGACTGGTGTCGGATAACTGGACATTTTGTTTCAGTGGCTTATGCCACAACTGCAGCAAGTCAATGGTGAATACAGGACAGCGGTCCACCACTCTTTCCTTCAGACGCTTGTGAATATCTCGATCACTGGATGGTACATTCTTCCTATCATGACCACAGTCTACTTCAGAGACTCCCACGGTAGCCTAACTTACCTCCATGGAGTTACCAGAAAGTTCGTGTATCCTGTCTCTTCCGAAAGTTTTAAGAAATAATTATTAAATGGTCACTGATATCTACCATGACGTCATGGGACGTATATGGCAGGAGTTTGACAATTTTGTTGCAGTTTTCCGTGTCACAAACAGTGGACATATCAAGCACCATAACGTGTGTTAAAACTAGGAGGTGTTTTCTAACAACTGATAAGTGTCTATTTTCTACAGGTGTAGACATTTTTGTGCTGTCGTCATCTAAAACACAGGTATTAATGAATCACCCTGTATTATTCAAACTAATAAAGGAGATCACCACTTTGGAGAGCTGTGGATCGTGTATACTGAAACGACGCAGTAGTGACGCTCCACCGATGACATACACTGTGTGATCAAAATTACCCGGACACCCGGCTGAAAATGACTTACAAGTTCGTGGCGCCCTCCATCGGTAATGTTGCAAGTTTAACACTAATGTAGCCATGTACGCCAAATATGATAACACACTGCGTCACAGACAGGCATATGAAAAGCAGTTATTTACAACCTTGATTTTTCAGCATACGCAGGACATGAAAGATAGCGTCCTTGAAATCATTGCGAAACCTTCCTCATCTCACATTACTCGGCTTTGCATTTCAATGTTTGATTCAATTGTACGGTTCTTACTTGGAAATCTGTGTGAAGTCGCTGCACTTTACACTTTTTTGCATTGAATTAGTGCTACTTAGCTTTTAATACTTACACATTCACCAATTTGAGAAAATGCTCAAATAATTATTTGAACGGGAATAGAAATGACGTCATAAGATGAGGCAGCACTTAATATTGACCAGTATAAGAATAAGTAAAACTTAAAATTATAATATTAACTTCCTTAATGCCTCTCCAACATTTTCTTCATTTATTGTGCCAAAGGACACTTAGGGCATAAAAATACTCTTTTTCAAGTTAACATTACTTGGGAGGCCATGGATAACATTGCACACATAGTGCCCATTTCTCCAAGACAGGATTCAGAGAAAGCACCACAGTAAAATATGCATTCAATGTCGTCGTCTTTAAATTGCACATCTGTACAATACAAACACATAACATGCATACATACACACTCTCTTTTCCCAAACTGTCTGTCACGCAGGCGCAAGTGTACACGCACACACACACACACACACACCCACACACACACACACACACACATATACACACACAAACACACACACACACACACACTGTCCCCGCATAAAGTACTACTTCTTTAAATATAGTACTGTCTCATCACTAAATTGCAACTCATATAAATGTATAAAGTATTCCCTATCTCTCTGTCTCTGTCCACCTCTGCCTTGTCATTAAATTTCATCTTCTATGTGCATGCATACAAAGCCAAAAAATTATATGCAATAATCCCCATCTGCTTCGTCACTATCATTAAATTACAGAGTAAAGAAAGGGAGAAACGCTAAACAGAAACACTACTAATATCAAGCTTTTTATAAAAAAAATTCATAGAAGTAATAACAATGGAAAACGAATTCAATTATCATGTTCCACACTTCTTAGGATATCATCTGTTGTATACGGCAGGTTGTGACAGTTTGAGTATACATTTGAGGTACCTACATTAGAAAGGAACCTGCATTAATTGAATCGAAACGCCTGTGAACTGCATTTTAAAATAATACAACCTTTACATAATAGTCATCCAGTCTATCACACGGATGCAGTAACAGTTTAGTCTTATAAATACATTCATACCTACCACATACTTCAAAAACAATAAGGTGTTCAGATTGTGTGAAACACTTCCTCTTAATTCACATTCACAGCTGAGAAAGGATATAGACCTGAGCCAAAAAACAATGACTTTATATGAGAGAACTAAACTCTTTAGCAGATTAAAGAAGCAGCTACAACGAATTTCTTTTAGAATTCTAATATTATCTCACATAGATCTACTGTGAACCGTAAAATTACTACTAGTTCACCAAAGGTTATTAATCTCAATCAGTACACAAAATGCGAAGTGGAAGAAGGTGCCAAGGAATAACTGGTGAAATTACACACAATTTTCAGGTACATTCCTTATTCAAATGTGAGGCAAGACTTTACGACATTTTTTTAAAAAAAAACAATCATTTAATAAGTAAGTCCCAATTTATGATAGCAAAGGACTTTTAAATTATTAAATTATTTGAAAAATTTCTCGCCAGTAAAAGGCAAGTACAGGCAAGCAATTTAATGTATACAACGTGACGCTGTATAATATTTCAAGCTCAGCTAAATTACGGGTGAATTTCACTACATTCATTAAATGGCGCAGAATCTATTTTGTCTGCAACATATAAAGACAATCCTGTTTACTAAAGTTCCCAAAATAGAAAAACCAAAACGCATGAGTCAGGCATACGGGGGGGGGGGGGGGGAATTCACAGTTAATAACATTAACATTTCTAAAATATATATAAAAAAACAAATTTTACAAATTTGTGCCAGTTAACTTGCGACAAACACATACGCTCGCCAGGTAGGACTTGCGAACTTTTTCTACCCATAATGAAATGGCAAACTTTTGAGTTGCAATAAAACACACTAATAACCAACTACCTGTATAAAACACATAAGCACGTTGAGTAAAAGTCTTAAAAGGTATTGAATTGGAAAAACACACAACAGTTTTTGCTGACTAGAAACAATATAAAAAATCCACTACGGTGTACATTAACCTTGCTTGTTTATTGCCAAATATACATAAACACAAATTTACGTAAGTTACAGCTTCCAGATGAGCAGGAATTCGTTGACTAGTTCTTACCACGAGGCAAAAGGAACTTTTCTTCTTTCTTAGAGCACCTTTTACACGTGAGTCTAATAATACTAGTTATGGCAGCCGAGAGAATGGATCAGGTCTTAGTGCCTTGCATTTTAAACAGTAGAGTCATTGATGCCTTAGACTTTCACAGACATGGCAGAGGCTAACAGTCGAATAAACCCGTAGGTAAGCTGGGAGGGGAAAGAACCAATCCGAATCACAGATTTACTCTTTACTTTTCGTCCTCAAAAAGGGGACAAACGGATCAGCCTTTCTAATATTACCACCTTCCCGCGGGTAGGCAGACGAGAATAAGTTGCGGGAAACCCCCCCCCCCCCCCCCAAAAAAAAATACCGCTGGTATAATTAACAAGAATAAGTAAATTGAATTCAATTACACTTCATAAAATCTGTTAACAACCAATACTCAACTTCTGGTGTGTTAAGACTCCCAGGACTGAACCAACGCAGCACCTCCAAATGCTATGCCGAGCCGCCCGCTGCCAGCCGTTTCAATGGACGCAGGAAGGCGCGCCAATTTTCAGAACCTCCTCGCCGGTTGACAGCACACGGCCGAACTGCATATTAGGCGCCTTGCGGACCCACGCTCAGGAAGATTCCTCTCGCGACGAGCAGTTAACGGCCCATACCACGGAGCCGCTGCTCGCGTCGCTTACGCTGATGCCGCGGTCTGTCCTCTGTCCATCTAGCACCGGCAGAGAAGTTGCTTCTTGATGCCCCTACTGCCAACTCTCCACGAGAGCCCATACAGCCACCTCTTAAACCCACGCGAACCACGCACCTTTCCCCTTTCCCGCTAGAGGGAAACACCGAAGGCTTCAGTTGGGACAAAGGCGCCACCGCCAGAAAACGGAGGGCGACTGCTACACGCTACGCGCTGCGGCGTTTCTTTTAATAGCCACATATGACAAAATTATGAATCACTGTTTTCGGAACCTACTGTGTCCATGTCGTTAACTCTTCTGTGATAAATCATGGACATGGTGCTGAGAAATTCAGATTCATCAGAATTTATTCTTACGAATATTGCTGATATATTTTGGGGTCTTTCAGTCTGAAAATCTACCTAAATTTTTTGTTGCCCCATCTCACACTCAGTATTAGGTGGTGTTGCCCCATCCCCAAAGCTAATAGTCTTTTAGTGCATAAGGCACTTTTACAGATGCCTAGGTGCTTCACATAGATAAGAAACGAGGGTTGCGAAACTTTCAGCTATCAAGTCTTGGCTACTTTTCACGGTCACTCAAACACTCACATTAATCTACCTTTCAGATCACATACAAAAAGAAGATGATTTGCAGGATAATAAATAATAAAATAAATATGCTTGTAAGAAATCTATTAATTTCTACATATGCATGTACACACAGCAAACAACTCCTTTTATGATTGGTTGATTTAGTTTTTATAGGATCTAGAATAATTTTTAAGTTACGATTCAAACTACATGTGAATAATCTAAGTCTTTTTTTCCAATAAGTAATTTAACAAAAAGTAAGAAGGTTCTTCATCGAATTCTATTGCATATCTACTTTGCTATAAGCTTTGTTTGTATCGCTTTATCATTTAACTCCGTTTCTTCCTAACTGAAAACAGTACTGAATTTTAGTTTTGCCTTTTATGTCCTGCATTATATAACTGATAAAGTATTCTACATCTCCTTGGATGTACATTCGCAAATCGTTTCCTCCCCATTTTCACAGCACACACACACAAATTTTGTAAAGGAAAGCATGTTGACAGTGGGTACTCCATTGGCATAAACTCTTCAATTGGCTTTTCTGTTGCTGGGGTACACAATTTCCTGCACTTCATATTTAGATAGAATGCCACCAACATTTTTATGCTCATCTGATCATAAATGTAGCTTTAAACAGAATTCTAATGTTTCCTTCAATGTAATTTTACATAGCTTCAGTGCTTCACTGTAATTCTTCTGTTTGATTTGACAAACACTCCAGTTAGCATTTTTTTACTTCGACCTCTTCCATTTCCAATTTTCTTAACTCATTAACTGCATTGAAGTAAGTACTGTCTATAATAGGAAATGGCTTTCACCTGTTTCCTACATTAGTTTTTATTCTTAAGAAGTATGGAATAACATTTATCGTTGGAACCAAGCCCAATTCAACATTATCTACTTGTAACAACTGCAATTAGAAAAATATTTTTCGGCGGCCTTAATATAACTCCAATTTTTAATATTTATAATATTTATATCACCTTTGTTTGAGTCTTTGTTAGCTTTTTAACTGCAGATTCAAACTGCAGGCAGATAGAACATAGTTCAAGTCTAGTCTTGATCTTGATTGTCTGAAAGGTTCACATGTACACCACTCAATTTCCGTCCCTTTTTACTGTTCCATTTGGCATATCGCAGTTCACTGCTAAACATAACACAGCAAATGTTCTTCAAGTTATGCAATAATTTACACCACATGGAAGCAATTTACATACAGCACAGATGAGTACATTTAAAATACAGATGGTTCATATTATAAAGGGTCACACACACCATCCACCACTGTAATTGTATGTTATATTATCCAGTCGGATAATACCTCATTCGTTAGCTAACGAAGACGCAGATGTTTCTAGTAGACTGATGTTTGGGCCTTCATAAAATCGATAATATGGTTAACGATATCTTGTTTCACTCCTGGGCTTGTGGTTATACATATAGATGTGTTATATAGCTTTACAATGGGTGCTTATCCTCGTCAAGCAGTCTATTTCAATTTCCTTCTTATTGTTCACAATCACATTGTCATGTATATGGTAGTCTTCTTGCATATGTAAGTATTGGATTGATGTAAGGTAGTCACACACCTCCATTCTGTTTAAAATCCTTGTAAAATACTGCGTTAATCCTGGTCAGTACAGTAATAAGCTGCTGTTGTTCTCAGGCAGGTCATCAATTACACTGGACATTTTAACGCCAGCCTATTCCACTTCATACGGTACAAAAACAGGATTTTTATGTTTCCTTTTTTATTTTTATGGTCTCCAGTGATTCCTTGTCATTTTCCTTCAATATGTATCTTGCTGTCATACTGTCATTGCCATGTAGGAGAAATGGTTGTATTGCATTGATGCCGTTTCTTGCACAGATAAAATTGGGAATTTCACCGTGTACAGAACTGTTTGTTAACATTACACGTACTCCGCTCTTTAATCGTTTTTGGCAGCTCACTTGATCAAAGACTTTAACCACCATAATATTGTCACAAGCATATATTGCCATAAGCATATTTCAAAATCTACTGATAGGTACACGCAATTTTAGAAATAATTTATATTAAAGTTTATGTACCAATATTGTTCAATTTCTTCAATAATGAACAAAAACAATAGTGTTCATCAGTTGGTTTCATGTTCCTACCTAATAGCTCTGGAAATAAGGCATTTCAGAGGAAGCTGACAATTTCTGCTATCACAGAACATTGATCAGTTTCAGCTGTCAAGCTCTCATATGTACTCGAAGGATCTGGGACAGCAGCTATTTTTACTAAAGAGTCAGAATTCAGGCTGATGAAGCAGAGCTTTTGCTCATGAGGAAGGATTTTCGCTCACGTTACTGACAAATCAAAATTTTTGCTAGCTCTGGGGGTATCAGCTACTGTGAAAGTAGTTACACTACTGGCCTTAAAAACTGCTACACCAAGAAGAAATGCAGATGATAAACGGGTATTCATTGGACAGATATATTATACCAGAATTTAAATGTGATTACATTTTCACGCAATTTGGGTGCATACATCCTGAGAAATCAGTACCCAGAACAACCAACTCTGGCCGTAAAATCGGCCTTGATACGCCTGGGCATTGAGTCAAACAGATCTTGGATGGCGTGTACAGGTACAGCTGCCCATGCAGCTTCCACACGAACCACAATTCATCAAGAGTAGTGACTGGCGTATTGTGACGAGCCAGTGGCTCGGCCACCATTGACCAGACGTTTTCAATCGGTGAGAGATCTGGAGAATGTGCTGGTCAGGGCACCAGCCGAACATTTTCTGTATCCAGAAAGGCCCATACAGGACCTTCAACATGCGGTCGTGCATTATCCTGCTGAAATGTAGGGTTTCGCAGGGACCGAAGAAGGGTAGAGCCACGGGTCGTAACACATCTGAACTGTAACGTCCAATGTTGAAAGTGCCGTCTATGTGAACAAGAAGTGACCGAGGCATGTAACCAATAGCACCCCATACTATCATGCTGGGTGATACGCCAGTGTGGTGATGACGAATACAGGCTTCCAATGTGCGTTCACCGCAGTGTCGCCAAACACGGATACGACCATCATGATGCTGTAAACAAAACGTAGATTCACCCGAAAAAATGACGTTTTGCCATTCGTGCAGCCAGGTTCGTCGTTGAGTACATCATCGCAGGTGCTCCTGTCTGTGATGCAGCGTCAAAGGTAGCCGCAGCCATGGTCTCCGAGCTGATAATCCATGGTGCTGTAAACGTCGTCGAACTGTTCGTGCAGATGGTTGTTGTCTTGCAAACGTCCCCATCTGTTGACTGACGGATCGAGACGTGACTGCACGATGCGATGCCGCCATGCGGATAAGATGCCTGTCATCTTGACTGCTAGTGATACGAGGCCATTGGGATGCAGCACGGCTTTCCGTATTACCCTCCTGAACCCACCTATTCCATATTCTGCTAACAGTCATTGGATCTCGACCAACGCGAGCAGCAATGTCGCGATACGATAAACCGCAATCGCGATAGGCTACAATCCGACCTTTAACAAAGTCGGAAACGTGATGGTACGCATTTCTCCTCCTTACACGAGGCATCACAACAACGTTCCACCAGGCAACGCCGGTCAACTGCTGTTTATGTATGAGAAATAGGTTGGAAACATTCCTCATGTCAGCACGTTGTAGGTGTTGCCACCGGCGCCAACCTTGTGTGAATGCTCTGAAAAGCTAATCATTTGCATATCACAGCATCTTCTTCCTGTTGGTTAAATTTCTCGTCTGTAGCACGTCATCTTCGTGGTGCAGCAATTTTAATGGCCAGTAGTGTATTTTTATGTGAATGAAAGTCTGTATGAATTAGCTTGCGATAGTTAACATGCCTGAAGGTGCAGTCATATTTGCAATGCAGCAAATAAATCTATGGTTGGAAGGTAGCCCTCCCTTATTTGCAAACTGAATATTTTTCCATGCTGAATTTAGATGGTTTCAAAATTCATGTAAATGATCCTCATCATCATAAGACCACATTACATTAGCGTCACAAACATGCTTCCATCCTAAATACTATGGTTTGTATTTAGCAAAGCGTCTGTGTCAGTCATAGAAAAATTGGTCATCAATGGCGACGAGGGGTTACCCGTGTCGAAAACGTCGAGCTATTAAAAAAATCGTTATTAAATACAGAGTAAGTCGGAGTCATGACACATTCAAACAAATATGCCGCCTCGTTATAAAAAGTTTCCCCAATAAGCGATAAAGAATTTGTATTGGATCCCTTAGAGGATAACCGTTGAACGTGTGCAAGCTATTTGGGCCTGCCTTTCTTTCACTTTAATTATTCAGATGACGTGAACGTATGCTTAGGGTACTTGTATCTAATTAGGAAAACACTGTGGCCAATATGATGCTTATGAAAGATGGTTTAAAGTCGTTGTGTATTGAGGTCATTGGTACCTAATTTCACGGAGTTTTTTCGGGTGACAGGGCTCAATTTATGTATGCTATAATGTTTAGTTGGACAGTTATGGCTGCAGATGGACGAAAGGAAGCTCGCCAGGTGTAGATGCGGAACGGCCGCTTTATTGGTGTCAGTTCAGAGAATGGGCAGGTATTTCGTCCCAGCCTAGGAGATATGGTCGCTGCTTTCATGAGGGGGAGGCATGCTGGTGGACACAGTAGAACAGCAGCCCCTCCCCCACCCTTCCCCAGCCACGTACGGAGAAGGTTTCTTTGCGGGCCACGCAGTACATTGTACCAGAAAATTGTGGTAATGTCGTTTAAAACTACTTTAGCCGCACCACGACTGGCTGGCGCCCTGATAATTGATCCCTGCCGAAGAGGTTGCTTTCTTCAGATTCTGCAGGTATCCACCCTCATTACTTCTGTGAACCATCCCGCGAGATCTGTTTCTTTAAGAATCATGAAAGCATTTGTCCTCTGTCGCTGAAGGAGGCCAGCGTGGCGGCACCCAAGACACACTGTCGTCCAGATTGCAATTACGTTTTTGGAAGTCACATATGCACACACGCCAAGTGGTTTTCTGCAGGAGCAGAGAAATGATGCTTTAATTGGAAACCCGACAGTGACATTAGAAAACATCTGTTTCCTGTCGCGGTAGGCGATAGGATTGACAGAGAGGAATTTGCCGGTCTTCTGGAGAGAGGCTGTACTGAGAGAGGGGTATTATGCAATTGGCGTCAAGAAACACTGCCTCGTTTCGATTAATAGTTTCAGTTTATGCGTGAGTAGCCCATATGGAGTGGTTTTGGAACTGACAGTGAAGAGACACAGAAATGTTTGATGGGGCTCTGGCCACGAGGCGAGGGAGATCAAGATTCAAGCTTTGGGCACTGTGTTTACTGGTTTTGGTCTGCACAATCGGTCAAGGATCTTGAGACGAGAAGTAACGTCGGAGGGAGACGCCGTCAAGGAACCTGGGAAGGTCTACAATTCTAGTCGAAGCAGAGGCGTGCTGGTGGCAGCACTGCACGCTTCTGCAGACGTATGACGAGCATTTTGCACCTTAAGGTGAATTTTAATCGCGTGCGGTATATTCGTTCAAATAGCAGCAGACTGTTCAATTTATGCGTACTGTGGTAACTTACAGCTCTGTAATTTACAATCGCCGTTAACAAAAGTAGATTCATATACTTATATCTATAAGGTGTCTGTTCTTTCGGACATCTCCGCAAGAACAGACACCATATCCATATAAGTGTATCGTTCTGGCAATACCGACCATGACCTTCTTCTTCTGTGCGGATGCTCACGTTTTCTCGAATTCTTACGGGACTTGGTAGGAATGTCTTCCACGAATAATGAGTGTGTTGCGGTGGGACACTGCGAATGTAGCCTGTGGACATACAAGGCGAGTATGTGGGTCTCGCGGGAGGCGTGCGCAAGATAGTCCCTGCAGTCCTCTGTGCCCTCGGTGGCTCAGATGGATAGAGCGTGTGCCGTGTAAGCAGGAGATCCCGGGTTCGAGTCCCAGTCAGGGAACACATTTTCACCTGTCCCCGTTGATATATATCAACGCCCGTCAGCATAATATAATTCTAATTTCAAAGTAGATTCAGTCAGATCCCGTTCCACGCATTTAACGTCAGAACCATAGTTAATCTTCCATGCACTTCCCTACTTGTCAGCCGTAGATCAGTACAAACTGCAAGAGGCGACTATAAGGAGAGCGGAGGTAGAGTTGATTCTATGCCAGGAGGCACTCTCCCAGTCAGCTCCTTGCTTGTCCTGTGGCCACCAGTATGCGCAATGAAAGAAAATCCAGAATTTGTTATTTATTTCCATAAAAACACAGGTAGTGTCTTGATTCGTGGTTGCCATCGTCTGTCAATACACACTCAGGAATTTAGTCGTAAGCGGCCTTCAGCCCGCTCACGGCAGCTGACACAGCACACTTAGTTCCACGCGGCTGCTGCACTGGCGGTTCGCCATCTGTGGAGGTTCTGGCTCCGGCTGTACCGCAGTGAGTGACGGCGGTGCATATATTGACCTTCTGTCCCCTCCCCTGTTCTCAGCTCGTGTTCTCGTGGTCGCGTTCTCGCTTCCTGAGGACGGGATCCCGGGTTCGATTCCCGGTGGGGTTAGGTATTTTCACCTGCCTCGAGATGGCTGAGTGTTTGTGTTGTCCTCATCATTTGTACGGGCGCTGATAACCGCGCAGTTGAGCGCCCCACAAAGCAAACATCATCATCATCATGATCTGACCCCTCCCGCTCACCACGATTCATGGCAATCTGTCGTACCACGATGGCGATTATCGCGTAGCGGTGAAGTTCGACGACACTGACCTGCCGTCCTGGTAGGTCCTGTTCAGTCGACTGGAATCATAGGAACGTTGCTGACCTGGTCCTGGTGGGACAGAAATACCTCCAGGTCCTCCCATCTGCAAGAGAGGCAGACTGTGGTTCTGAACTCTGCAACTGGTGATTATGTCGAGGTATCCATTTTGTCCCTAGTGTGTCGAAATTACATAACAGACTTGTGCCAGACGTCCCTTGACTGCAGTTAGTAAATCGGGTGCAAACATCATGTACGTCACCTATGCACCCGACCGACTGCCTTACGAGCTAAGCTACTAGGGTATTTATGGAGCGCACTAGTGTCCAATGTTTACCCCACGTCATTCGTCACAACCGTATAGGGCTTCCTATTTCGAAGGCATCATCGGTTTTCCTTCTGTCGTGTTTACTTAACGAGTTTTTTTATAGTATAGAACTGGTTCATAAAAGCTCTTGGCACCGTTTTTTTTCCATCTATCTTAGCCTTTCTTTCGTTCCTGTTCGTTTGGCTGCTCTGACCTACTATATTCTGCTGATGTCTGTTGTGTGGCTCGCCAGAAATGCCAATCTTGTGTTATGCCCTGACTCAGTCTTGGTGGCGAAATGTTTTCATTGCAGCCGTCTCGTGTTGACGTTGCCATAGCTTCGCTCTGGGACTTGGAAAATTTTCCCGTTTTACGGCCCTATGCAAGATTCGCATGCAACAATACATCACTGCATTAAACAGGTGCTTGAATATAATCAATATGGTTCTCGTCTATTTACGTCCGATGTCTTTCTTATTCTATGTAATAAATGTACAGTTATTTTCATTCCTTGATCGTTTATTAATTTTGTTCGTTAATGTGGGAAATAACAGAAACATTTGGAGGTGTAATACATTGTACTAACTTCAGCTTCACTGCTCAATCATCTGCATACAAATGCACTGTTTCATTTAATTTCAGTGGAGTAGCTGAAGGTTGGGTCTGTGCCAGAGAATATATAACTATGACAGCAGTGTCTCAAGAAGTAGATTATATTGAATCAAGCAGCAAACGTGGAAGAGCTCTTGGAATGAGAGCATACTTGACGAATGGTCTGGCCTACTCGTTTCCCTGACAGAAATTCCAGATGTATGTGTGTGAATTCCTAAGGGACCAACTGCTGAGGTCATCGGTCCATAGACTTACACACTACTTTAAACTAACTTACGCTATGGACAAAACACACAGACACATGCCTGAGGGAGGACTTGAACCTCTGACAAGCACTTGTGGGATACATTGGGGAGGCGTATCGCAGCACGTCCAGATGCTCTAACGACCATCCAGCAGTTATTAACCAATCTGGTACAGGAATGGAACCCCCTATCAGAAGAACTTCTTAGGAGCCTTTTGGTCTGCATGGGAGCACATTGCAGGGCACAGTGCACTCTGTGGTGATCATACACCTATTAAGACCGACGTCCGGCCGTTATTAATGTCCACTAGACCATTATAAATCGCGGTGACTTCAGTGTTATTGCTGTCTTGGACAAAATTGTCATTTCTGTTGGTCTCATCGTGGATTTCTTGCAGTTGCGGTACCTTTTGTACTATCTGTAGCAGTTCTTCATCGACGTACATTAGTCGACTGTGACACGTCGTGTGACCGTAGCTTTCGTCATCAACTTTTGCTCGCCAATCTTTCTTCGTAGTAATTATTTTTAAAGTTAACCTGAGCAGCGGTGTGAACAGCCACTGAAGATCACCGTCCACCTCCCTGCTCCACCCTCCAAGGCCAAGGTTTCATTGCGTGCGGCTATTGGCTGACAGCAGTAAACAGCACCGTATTGGAATTTGATAGCTGCCTTAGGCACCTTGTCCATCTGCCTCTCTCTCTCTCTCTCTCTCTCTCTCCACCCCAGTCCACCTTTCGGTGTGTGGTGGAGATGACTTTGTGAACCAGTGTCACCTGTAGCTTTTGGTGTTCTACTTGTACCTTGTCGTTTATTTCTTTCTGAGTGTTTCCAGGGGTGTCACACAAGAATTTGTTTTGTATGGGCGCAATTTACGTTATAATGCGACATAATGATGCACGTCGCTAGTAAGTTACGTGTAGGTTGTGCCAAGCCAAAATTGTCACCTATTTGAATTTTATGGAAGCTAATATTATTTTTCATTTCGTGTAATATGTTAGAATTGACAAAAAAAAATGGCTCCGAGCACTATGGGACTTAACATCTGAGGTCATCAGTCCCCTAGAACTTAGAATTACTTAAACCTAACTAACCTAAGGACATCACACACATCCATGCCCAAGGCAGGATTCGAACCTGCGACCGTAGCAGTTGCGCGGTTCCAGACTGACGCGCCTAGAACCGCTCGGCCATAGAATTGACAAATACTGTTTCACGTGTTGGTTAATTTGTTACATAAAACGCATTTTCATCATGATCAGTATGATGACAGCATTAGAAGGATTATTTTCTCTGCGAATGGAATGTGTTGTACGTGGTGTTCCATTACAATATATCCCCATCTTTTTGAAATGAGAACAAATAGGATCTGCTACAATCTGTTGATTATGTTTCCGTTTTCTTGAGCAATCATATAAAACTGACAGCTCAAGGTACTTTAGAGGCTGACTTCGAAGCAAATTCACTGTTATTCGTGGCCTAATTAAAGAGCATTTTCATCATGATCAGTATGATGACAGCATTAGAAGGATTATTTTCTCTGCGAATGGAATGTGTTGTACGTGGTGTTCCATTACAATATATCCCCATCTTTTTGAAATGAGAACAAATAGGATCTGCTACAATCTGTTGATTATGTTTCCGTTTTCTTGAGCAATCATATAAAACGAGTACCCTCAAGGGCGCGTTTACTGATTGTCGAAACTGCGCGTCTGTTTGCGATTATTAAATATCTACTGATTGTCTCTTACGGCTTTCCTTAACTACCGATCTCTTGTCATGTAATAGACCAAAAAGTATCGTGTTTTGTTCAGTGAAAGAAGAAGTGATCATTAAAATCATGGTGATATAAAAATTGTTTCCCAGTCATAATTAATAAAATTGTGATGAAATGTCAATGTGGGTTAACAATTACACTAAGTTACCGTAGACGGCGATAGAATCATCTTCATTCGAACATTGCTAGTTTCATGGGAAATCAATGCAAGTTGTCAAGAACTGAGACCGTTCTAAGGTGGGCTCCATTAATGCCGTCGCCGCTTTCATCTCCCCAGTCTTTGTCCAGTCGACGCTTTTTCATAGTGAGATAGTGTTTTGCTTCCTTTCTCTCTTTTCAGTACGTTAAAGGGACACGCACACGCACTTGCACAAAAGCTCTTTTCAGGCGAAATGTGTCCTCGTACGTCGGCCAAATACCCTTTTACATTCGAGACCTTCACGCAATACGCGTTCCTGTGTGTGTGTGTGTGTGTGTGTGTGTGTGTGTGTGTGTGTGTGTGTGTGTGTAAGCATGCTCTCGAATTAGCAGGTGAGTGGATGGGTAGACGTGCGAGTCGACTTGTGTCTCTTTCTGCGAATATGTGTGTGGCTGGGGAGAGGGAGAGAGGGGAGGGGCGCTTATGTTGTAGTATGTTTCTGTGTGCTCCAGGCCAGGCTTGCAGCTGTGAGGCTGTCCGACTGGGTTGCAGAATTGGAAGGGGCTATGGTTCTCGCTGCACGAAATGTTAATTAAAATTCTAATCTGGTATTTTCGCCGTCTGAATGCCCACATTATCCCACAGGGACTCGAGGATGGCTCCCATTTTGTAGGTTCCACAGAAGAATATTCGCCCTGCGTGACAGCAAGTGGGAAGATTCGTTCCATGTTCATTCACACTTCAAGGCTTGCATGGGTCAGGCACTAGCTATCGCGTGCAGGGGCGGAAGGTGTTCTCCAAGTGTCATTATTAATGCTACTGTTTAGTTTCCGAATTTGTCGCGTAGCCGTTCATCTCTCTGTTGGCTATTATCACTGGTTGTCGATGTTCCGTTGCAGCTAACGTCGCCTAACTTCATCCCGCGATTACAAATGGAACATTCCACATCAGACTGCAAACAACGAAAGCAGGTATCTCCCTATACATCCGACGACTTCTCCATTCCACATAAACAGGTCCGTCAGCGTCATTATAATCCTTCTGCTCGTACAACCACGAAATCTTACAAAATATTAGAAATGTTAAAATAACTGACATAAAGGCCGTGATGCACCTGCCTTCTTCAAGCGAAAAAAATAATTTTAAAATAAGCAGTTGCCGGCCGCGGTGGTCTAGCGGTTCTAGGCGCTCAGTCCGGAACCGCGCGACTGCTACGGTCGCAGGTTCGAATCCTGCCTCGGGCATGGATGTGTGTGATGTCCTTAGGTTAGTTAGGTTTAAGTAGTTCTAAGTTCTAGGGGACTGATGACCACAGATGTTAAGTTCCATAGTGCTCAGAGCCATTTGACCCAATAACCAGTTTTCTTCATGGACTATGAAACGCCTGGTTAAATCTGCAGGACAGAACATATAGTTGGAATTGTGAAAAGGGGCCAAAAATGAGCAGCTGTCAGTTATTCTCGAACACATACGAGTATAACTTTGCTTAGTTGCCCAAACATTGCAGCTCAAATTTTCGAGCTTAACTATTGACTGAATATGTCACACAATCTTATGGCTTAATGGCACAAACTCTTTAATTTTTAAAACAGCTGAAGGCCCATGATTTAAAACACAATTACAATAAATTTTCAAAAGGCAGAAAGCGCAAGGTTTTATCCTTACATAATATTTCAAATGAGGCTGAAGGCCCAAACATTCTAAGACTTAACAAGTAAGGAATTTTAATACACTACTGGCCATTAAAATTGCTACGCCACGAAGATGACGTGCTACAGACGTGAAATTTAACCGACAGGAAGAAGATTCTGTGATATGCAAATGATTAGCTTTTCAGAGTATTCACACAAGGTTGGCGCCGGTGACGACACCTACAACGTGCTGACATGAGGCAAGTTTCCAACCGATTTCTCATACAGAAACAGCAGATGACCAGCGTTGCCTGGTGAAACGTTGCTGTGATGCCTCGTGTAAGGAGGAGAAATGCGTACCATCACGTTTCCGACTCTGATAAAGATCGGATTGTAGCCTATCGCGTGACATTGCTGCTCGCGTTGGTCGAGATCCAATGACTGTTAGCAGAATATGGAATCAGTGGGTTCAGGTGGGTAATATGGAACGCCATGCTGGATCCCAACGGCCTCGTATCACTAGCAGTCGAGATCACAGGCATCTTATCCCTATGGGTGTAATGGTCAGCTGTACTTGTACACGCCATCCAAGCTCTGTTTGACTCAATGCCTAGGCGTATCAAGGTTGTTCTGGGTACTGATTTCTCAGGATCTCTGCCCCCAAATTGCGTGAAAATGTAGTCACATGGCAGTTCTAGTATAATATACACTCCTGGAAATGGAAAAAAGAACACATTGACACCGGTGTGTCTGACCCACCATACTTGCTCCGGACACTGCGAGAGGGCTGTACAAGCAATGATCACACGCACGGCACAGCAGACACACCAGAAACCGCGGTGTTGGCCGTCGAATGGTGCTAGCTGCGCAGCATTTGTGCACCGCCGCCGTCAGTGTCAGCCAGTTTGCCGTGGCATACGGAGCTCCATCGCAGTCTTTAACACTGGTAGCATGCCGCGACAGCGTGGACGTGAACCGTATGTGCAGTTGACGGACTTTGAGCGAGGGTGTATAGTGGGCATGCGGGAGGCCGGGTGGACGTACCGCCGAATTGCTCAACACGTGGGGCGTGAGGTCTCCACAGTACATCGATGTTGTCGCCAGTGGTCGGCGGAAGGTGCACGTGCCCGTCGACCTGGGACCGGACCGCAGCGACGCACGGATGCACGCCAAGACCGTAGGATCCTGGGCAGTGCCGTAGGGGACCGCACCGCCACTTCCCAGCAAATTAGGGACACTGTTGCTCCTGGGGTATCGGCGAGGACCATTCGCAACCGTCTCCATGAAGCTGGGCTACGGTCCCGCACACCGTTAGGCCGTCTTCCGCTCACGCCCCAACATCGTGCAGCCCGCCTCCAGTGGTGTCGCGACAGGCGTGAATGGAGGGACGAATGGAGACGTGTCGTCTTCAGCGATGAGAGTCGCTTCTGCCTTGGTGCCAATGATGGTCGTATGCGTGTTTTGCGCCGTGCAGGTGAGCGCCACAATCAGGACTGCATACGACCGAGGCACACAGGGCCAACACCCGGCATCATGGTGTGGGAAGCGATCTCCTACACTGGCCGTACACCACTGGTGATCGTCGTGGGGACACTGAATAGTGCACGGTACATCCAAACCGTCATCGAACCCATCGTTCTACCATTCCTAGACCGGCAAGGGAACTGGCTGTTCCAACAGGACAATGCACGTCCGCATGTATCCCGTGCCACCCAACGTGCTCTAGAAGGTGTAAGTCAACTACCCTGGCCAGCAAGATCTCCGGATCTGTCCCCCATTGAGCATGTTTGGGACTGGATGAAGCGTCGTCTCACGCGGTCTACACGTCCAGCACGAACGCTGGTCCAACTGAGGCGCCAGGTGGAAATGGCATGGCAAGCCGTTCCACAGGACTACATCCAGCATCTCTACGATCGTCTCCATGGGAGAATATCAGCCTGCATTGCTGCGAAAGGTGGGTATACACCGTACTAGTGCCGACATTGTGCATGCTCTGTTACCTGTGTCTATGTGCCTGTGGTTCTGTCAGTGTGACCATGTGATGTATCTGACCCCAGGAATGTGTCAATAAAGTTTCCCCTTCCTGGGACAATGAATTCACGGTGTTCTTATTTCAATTTCCAGGAGTGTATTTGTCCTATGAATAGCCGTTTATCATCTGCATTTCTCCTTGTGTAGCAATTTCAATGGCCAGTAGTATATTAAGACGGCTGAAAGCCCATTATTGAGAAATACAACTACAATGAATTTTCAAAAAGCAGAATGCCCAAAGCTTCATCCAATTTTATTTTTTTTAAATGAAGCTGAAGGCCCAAACAATGCAAGACATGACAAGTAAGGAACTCTCAATTTTATAACTGCTGAAGTCCCATCATTTAAAACCCAACTAAAAGCATACAGATTCAAACAATGGGCTATGAGGCATTAAAAAACCCAATCAAATACCAATAATAAAAGGCAGTATAGGCAGCGGCGCTCAGAAGTTTCCGGGGGTCGGTCTGCAAAAAGAAGAAAAAAAAAGTTCAAATGGCACTGAGCACTATTGGGTCTCAAAATCTCAGGTCATCAGTCCCCTAGAAGTTAGAACTACTTAAACCTAACTAACCTAATTACATGACACACATCCATGCCCGATGCAGGATTCGAACCTACGACCGTAGTGTCGCGCGGTTCCAGACTAAAGGGTCTAGAACCGCTCGGCCATAGCGGCCTGCCGTCGGTCTGGAATTGAAATGTTAACGTCCGCTTAGGGGAGAAAGGTAGTCGGTTCAACTATATCCGATCCGTCGGCAACCCAACCAAGACACAGTCAACGGACCCACCGATAAGACGACTTGCTTTCAATCCGACCAGTACACATGGAACTCCAGTGCCAAAACGTAAAAGGCGTAGCCGCCCACAACCAAGTATGCATAAGTTGTCGAAACTACACACACGTGTTGGACAGAGACAACACGGTGAGGAAAGGACACTGCCCGAATTTTACGTCAGCGGCTAGGGCAGGTAACCGGAACGCTCACGGCCACAAGGCTGAAAATTCCGCTGGTGCCCTGGGACTTCAGATAACCAAAATACAGTTAAACTGTACTGGATGGTGACCAAACTTTCGCCAACTCAAACACTAGCTGTTGTTCTCGGGAATACGCCAAACAGCCAACCATGAAAAACAACGGTACAATGTGAACAGACTGGCTTCGGTATTAAATCACCACTCAACTTTGATGTCCTGGGTCGGTGAGCCACGAACCGCGTAGCAATCAGAACAACTCCGACACACTCCGACACTACGTAGAGTCCGCCAGCGGGCCTAACCCACTGCGGCGCCCGGAGTTTTCCTGGCTGACCCACACCAGCCGACCGACTGCCGCACAACGGCTAGCCGGAAACTGTAAGCACCAGACCAAAGATAGTACAAGGTGCGACTATCGATACACACCGCTGCTGCCACACGTAGCAAGAGGAAGAACCGCGGCATAACCGCAATAACGAAACGCAGAGTAACAGTCAAAGTTTAAACCGACGCATAAGCTGGGGCCAGTATGGCTCAGACTACAATAAGAAACAGACGTTGGAAGCAATTTTACCGTTTTAGAACACGTTTCTATAAGAGGCTGTGCAGAAGGCAGTGTGATTCCACGAGGCGACAGATTTATCATAGTTAATTCATGAAATCCCTTTCGCCCGTTATCAGACGAGTATGTAGATCAAATCACGACCAAGACCTCATCAGCATTCAGAAGGACTACTTGTCATACTTTTAACCATTGCAGTGGCCGAGCGGTTAAAGGCGCTGCAGTCTGGAACCGCAAGACCGCTACGGTCGCAGGTTCGAATCCTGCCTCGGGCATGGATGTTTGCGATGTCCTTAGGTTAGTTAGGTTTAACTAGTTCTAAGTTCTAGGGGACTAATGACCTCAGCAGTTGAGTCCCATAGTGCTCAGAGCCATTTGAACCATTTTGAACTTATGACCACAGCAGTTGAGTCCCATAGTGCTCAGAGCCATTTAACCATTGCATATGTATTGTACACTTAAGTGACAGAAGTGATGAGGGTGGCGTTGCGTACATCTGCAGATGGCGTTAGTATCGCGTACACAAGATATAAAAGGCCACTGCTCTGGTGGAGCTGTCATTCGTCTAGTGATTCATGTGAAAAGGTTTCCGACCTGATTATTCTCGCACGACGGTAATTAAGAGACTTTGAACACGGAATGGCAGCTCGAGCTAGAAGCATGGGAATTCCATTTTCGAAATCGTTACAGAATTCAGTACTCCGAGAATACAGTGTTTAGAGGGTGTCGAGTATACCAAATTTCAGTCATTGTGTCTCACCAAGAACAACGCATTGATAAACAGCCTTCACTTAACGACCGGGAGCATCGGCGTTTGCGAACAAGTGGCAGTACTTACAGGCAAGTACCACTGCGTGAAATGATCGCAGAAATACCCGCTGCATCCGTTAGGACAGCGTTGCGAAATTTGACGTTAATGGGCTATGGCAGTAAGTCGACTGGCGTGCCTTTGTTAACAGCACCACATCGCCACAGCGCCTCTCCGGGGCTCGCAAACATATCTGTTAGACCATAGACGAGCGGAAAACTGTGGCTTGATCAGATAAGTCCCGATCGCATTTAGTAAGAGCTGATGGTAGAGTTATAGTGTGGTACAGACCCCAAGAAGACAAAGACCAAATTTGTCAACAAGGCACTGTGCACACTGATGGTGACTCGACAACGGTGTGGGCTGTCTTTACATGGAATGTATTGGTTCCTCTGGTCCACCTGAACCGATTATTGACTGAAAATAGTGATATTCAGCTTATTTGAGACCATTTGCAGCCATTCATGGATTTCATTTACTCAGACAAAAATGTAATTTTTATGGACAATGCGACGTGTCACCGGGCCACGATTCTGGACAATTCGAGCGATTGATTTTGCCCCCCATAGAACATTTATGGGACATTATCTACAGGGTGCACAAAATCCTGCAACACATCCGCAGTTATCGATCTCTATAGATGCAGCACGGCTCAATACTTGTGCAGCGGACTTGTTGAGTCAAGTTGCACCACAACGCCGTAAAAATGAGGTCCGAAACGATATTAGGGTGTACCTCATGAGTTTTCTCAGTATAGTTCGCTGAACCGATTCTGGTATTGTTTCTCTTTTGCACACACATCATTAAATAACCTACAGCCTATCCAAATTATGTGGACTCATTCTTATTTTCCAGTATTGCAAAGATAGAATGAACACAGCCTTAGCCTCCAAACAGTAGAAATTACAGGGCTGAAATCTTGCCTCGACAACAGCAGCTGCACGCCCGAAACTTAATGGAACAGTCTTTGCGTCGCCAAAACGTGAAGATTCACAACTGTTGAGTACTATGAAGCAAAGTAGAATTTTCAAATCGAAGAGAACATACAAGATTTGTGGAGAAAAGTGTTCTTCACACGTGTTAAGTATGCAGGCAGATGGAAAGTAAGCTAAGATACAACAACACGTCAACGATGTTATCAAAGATGGAGCACATTATCGGGTTATAGGTACGGAAAGAGCGGAAAATAAAGTTGGCACTGGCAATATGAAAGGAGAATGACTCTGGCATTTGCTTTAAACGAGTCAGGAATACCAAGGAATACTTAAGCCTAAATGCGAATTTTATCTATAATCATTCGGAATGGTAATCCAGTGTTTGATACATTGAATTCCCACTCATAATTAGTTTTACAGTCTGAACCGTTCCTTCACTGTAATTTGAAAACACACCATGCGTGTTGCTTGAGAATATTTCTACTTTGAGTTAAGCTACAGACCTCCGCAACTGTGAAGGTAATTAACCAAGAATAGGTCGCGGGGACTAACGAGAGGTTAAAAGTGATTGTAAAATGACACAGGCTATTACCATTTTGATGTCAGCAGACAGATTCAGATAATATTAGGTCTACGCTGCTAACGTCATTCTGTAAAAGAACTATGGAACATGCCTTACGCTTGCGTCTTATGACCTTTTGTCCCAACTAAAATACTCTCGGCAGGCATGAAATAAGATTTTCGAACAGAAATACAAGGAAACTCAACTCACTCTATTTATCATGAGATCCATTCGACTGCAGATTACGGAGCCTTCATTAATGCTATGATCCTTGACTAAAGGAAGGCACTACGTTTCGTTCCATAATGCGACTTAGTAGATGAAATTTAAGATTACGTATTATCAACCCCAGGTTCGCCGTTACAATCTAGAATTCATAGCAGGGAAAACTAAGCTTGTCGTTAATAACATAACGAAATCGTCAGGTATGAAAGTATGTTTGGGAGAACTCCGCGAAGTGCAACTAGGCCATACCAGTTTACGATATTTTTTTACAATGAGAAATATTTTCTGTATAACTTTATAACCTGTAAAAGCTCTTTTCGGATCTCATTGTTAAATGTAGTTCATTTACAACACCTGAAAACTGTAGAGGATGAGCACTTAATATCAAGATTAACTGGGGTCGTAAGACGTAAATGAGTCTTAAAAATTAAGCTTACATCGATGGGAAGATCCGTTTCCATTGTTTCACACTGATTACGATAGCTTGTTGTAAACTATCTTGGAGTAACCATTTAGAGATCGTAAAGCGTAATGACTATGGAACGTCAGTTGTAGTAAAAGCAAATGCGAGACTGTTGAGATTTGCAAGGAGAATGGTAAGAAATCCTAACCGATCCACGAAAGCGCTTTATGAAAGACTCTATCGACTTACATCTCAGAATTACTCTTCAGTATGGAAATATTATGAAGTACAATTATTAAAGGACCTACAAAATAGAGAAACAGGGGTACATTCCATCATTGGTTTGTTTAACAAGCGCTAAATGGTTACCGATATCACAATCGAACTTTACTGGGAGACTCTAGAAAACGTTTGACGTGGAACAAGGACAGGTAAACAGGTAGAACAACTGGAAAGGAATTTTCCAAGTAGACTCATGGAACATAAGTAGTATATATATGGGACAGTTGGAGCAGTTTTAATAATCATCAAATTGTCATAAAGATAAGTAGTAAATCGATATATAAACCATGAAAAATATGTCCTTTTTATTTCTGTAAGTTTCATCACGTATTTCCTTTCTGATATCTGTATTTCAATTACAATGATATATACAGATTATTAAATCAGTAAAATATCTACAATATTATGCAGAGTGTAACATTTATAACATAACCTTCTGGACACACAACTATTAATAAATGATGGCCCTTCATGCCCAAAAGTAACACACATGAATCTGAAAATTCTAATAATATAAATAATGTAAATGATGTAGTAAAGAGAGTGCGAATCACTCAAGCATAACTTCAATAACCAGCAAATTCATATAAAAATAAGTATTAAATCATTGGCTAAATAATCAAAAACAGACATTTCGCCGACCGGGATGGCCGAGCGGTTCTACGCACTACAGGCTGGAACCGCGCGACCGCTACGGTCGCAGGTTCGAATCCTGCCTCGGGCATGGATGTGTATGATGTCCTTAGGTTAGTTAGGTTTAAGTAGTTCTAAGTTCTAGGGGACTGATGACCTCAGAAGTTAAGTCCCATAGTGCTCAGAGCCATTTGAACCACTTGAAGAGACATTTCCGTTTTCTTCAAGTATTATTGTTAATTTTATTTTTCGACACCAAAATGACAGAATGATGTTCAAAAATCGGTTAAATCAGTAGAAATCATCGTAACTTGTAGTCTAAGTGCAATATTTACCTCATAATTTACTTGATATTCCAAAACTCAACAGGAAATGCTCACTTGTGATACAAAATCAGACATGAGGCTCAAAATGCTAAAAGCCAGTTATAATGTGCATAACGTAATTAAGAGAATGGAACATTATGAATATTATTTCCATTTTTCATTTTCACGAATCCTTTATATGCTCCATAATCACAATAGATGTTCATTACTATAAACATGTCTTTATCTATGCTTTTAACATATCTTTTGGGTGAATTAATTTTATTTATGATCTAAAATACGTTTTCTCTCGTAGCTGTGGTCAACAAACTCAATGTGGTTGGATATAAATTTTTTATTGATATGTAATTCGGATATTTACAGTAAATACCATTTTCTATTTCAATGTATCGTCTTTATCTGACTTAAAAATACCTAAGAGTAAAATATAACATACATGTAATCCGTAAATTAATTAATGTTAACATGATTTTTTATGTTTACGAAATTTTTGCATTTCCTGAATTACATATTGCGTTGATTTCAAATATGTTAGTAAGTTTTTCTATCATATACAGTTTTAACACAAATCGAGTACACCCCTTTTTGCATTTAAACCTAAATTATACTCAAAGGAATTTTGTGACAAATAAGGGAAATTTTGTTTTTGTAAGATAGAGTAGTGGCCAAACTTATCACCTCTATCTGGCTTTAGCCTATTGATGGCCTATCACAGTGTTTTAAGGTTATATTTGTGCTGGTAAACATCGTTTCACAGTTTCTCAGAAATAAACGCACAAAAGCGTGTGAATAAACCAAATGTTTCGTTATGTTTGAGGTAGCTATGGAATTGCTAAGTAGAGACAGGAATTTCATGACAGTTGTCTACTGCACATACTTTGGTAACAATACAAAATCTGCACATAACCTTCCTCCTCCCCTCCCCACCCCACCCCCCCACCCCACCCCCCCGCCCAACGCAGGAGCGGTGAAAAAACACAAACATCTTTACCTGCTTTGCTTTGGATCACGTTCAGATTTCAGCGAATGGTCCCTAGCAGTTCCACTCTGTATATCGGAGCGCAGAACTACAGTCGCCCTAAAATCCAATGAAGTCAGACCATGTGCTGTGAGGATGCATAGCGATTGTATCATATGGGGATGCTAGCACTGTTAAAGGCGTCGTTGTTCTTTTGGACATCGCACTGCAAACTCTCGCTTTCGATTACAAAACATGTGCAAATAAACAAGCAAACAGAAGAGGTGGATCATTGACACCTTTTAGACCACCTCCTGTGGTCTTTTCGTGTAGATTCTGAGCAGAGGTTTGCCTGAAAGCATTCCTCAGACACTCAAAAGAAAATCGCGTGATTCCAACGCTCAGCCTTGCTGTACTGGCCTACGTCACAGAAGCGTCAAAATAAGAGTGATAAATGAGGGGTGATGACATTCCCATCTTGTCACACGTCCACGGTGTGTTGGCAAAATCGAGTGAAATTTGGTGCCAACGCGACAACATTAACCACCTTAGACCTCAGATAAACATCTGAGCTCTGTTTCTTTTACAGGTGAGTCGACACCTTTTTGAGCAGTTTAAAAATGTATGTGCACAGACTGCAAACTTCACAGGACTCCTATGCAGTCCACGATGCTGCTACTACGCCTGCTTGTAAACCATCTGGAATCGGTGGGCTGTGGTAGGCTTAGCTGTCTGCAAAGGCTAAGGACCTCGTCACAGGTTATCGCAGTGCAGGTACGTTGTTCAGGTGCTCAACAAAGGTGGCTGGGTGGCACACTGTGTGTGTCACCGAACTGGAATTCTCGGAAGACCATTTTGACATTTTATTCATTATGCATGAATCAGTGTAGCATATCTCTGTGATTACGCCACAGAAGGGCTCAAAATATGTAGGCTCAAAAGACCCTTTGCTGCCTTGCATCGCCTTAAAACTTCGTCAGATGGTTGTGAATGCTCGCTAGTGGCTTCACCCTCTAAACCAGAGCAAAATTCCGGTCATACTGGGCCTGGTGCAAATCTTTCAATGCGATTACACTGAAAGGGGTTGCCGATCCACAATATCCTTAGAGAAGTGTTGTATAGTCAAGGACATATCAGCAGTGTCAAATGTGAAAAATTTCATCCTATTGATCATAACATCTACGATTTGCTGTTTTCGACCGCGAAATGTTTGGGAAACAATGCCCCAAGGAAGCGGGTGATTTCCTTGACGCCTCTTTATGCCTCCCCGTCAGAGCTTTTGACATCGATTCTCAGCGACGGTATGTTTAAAAATGTTTTTCCTTTGCAGGGTGACTTCCACGCTGGGTGTTGTCGTTCTGACCTCTCTTGCAGGGGAATCAAAAGAAGGGGCGAAATAAGACCAGATTGACGAACTTCCCATAGTGCAATACGTCCACGGCTGCGTTTGTTGCCAATTTGACGTTTTTAACCCACCTTACACTTCGCAGGAACAACTGACCTTTGACCTTTTTTATCCTGCGTCGATATCTTGCAGTTCGAAGCGTTGTCGGTCCCGAGGGTGGCATCCCAGGGCGGCATGCTTTTGCATCATTAGAGGGGAAGGTTGCTGGCTCCTTTGAGCCTAATTTCACACATATTTGCCGCAGTGGTGGAAAACGACGGGTATGATGTACCATGCAATACGAGAGAAAGCAGCGTGATTTAACGTGACGGTGCTAGAGAGAGACAAACATATTCTTTATTACTCTGTGGCGGTTAGCGTTCACAGAGCTATTTTTAGTGTAGGAAGACTTTGTTCTTGTTAAGAAGTAATTGATTAACAGTTTTCACTCTTGTGAAGTGGAAATCGACGCCATTGCGAGATTTTGAAGCAAATTGTATTATATATCTGTATATAAGCCAGTGAACAGGTAATTCATGTTACGAGAAGAATTTAATTGACACAAAAGTCAATAAAAGGTTGTTAATTTTAAGAAGCTTCAATACAGCGTCTGCATCAGCTGGAGCAGATCGCTACAAGAACTTAAGCGTGTAGTGTGAAAGCAGTTTCACACACCGCCCTGTATCAAACCAACGGTTTGGGTATTCAACCCAACAGAGCACACGCAATCACTCATACATATAAAGACAAGCACAAGGTGGTGTGGGAAACATGTAGAAAGAGACACTCACTCAATGTAAGTGCTCATCAGAGTGAATTTATAAATATCTACCGTTATACAGGACTCGATCCTGCTGCAACAACACTTTAATACCACTTTAATGGTGACAATTAGACGCGACACTAACGGTCAAACGTAATTGTGATTACGGATACCTGCAACATACTTTGCGGCAGATTTAGTTCTAATTTTTATACGAAATTAGTCATCTTATGAATTAAGTAATTAATGTTTCATTATTGTGCATGTACGTATAGCGAGAAGGTGTAACTGCATTGTGGTTCCTTGTAGTCGTATGCTTCATCCTAACTGAGAGTGTGGGAGTATCTTGTGAGGAAAACGTGTACGCCGTCCTAGCAGCCAGGCTGAAACTTCAAAAAGGATAGGCATTTGAATTAATAGATTTCTTGAGCATTTATGCATTGCAATGACCTTTTACTAATTGATTTTAATGCATAAATGAGTGTTTTCTGTATCACTTTTACTACAAAAAAAAATGGCTCTGAGCACTATGGGACTCAACTGCTGATGTCATTAATCCCCTAGAACTTAGAACTAGTTAAACCTAACTACATCACAAACATGCATGCCCGAGGCAGGATTCGAACCTGCGACCGTAGCGGTCTTGCGGTTCCAGACTGCAGCGCCTTTAACCGCACGTCCACTTCGGCCGGCCTTTTACTACAATTTCATTATTCCAGTAGATACCATACGACAGTATTTCATGTGTTATCTGTGTACTGTGTTCTTATTACTTTATAAACTGTGCGTTGACAGCATTAGGACATTAACATTTTTTGCGTTTATAGAAATTAATATTAACTCTTGTGGGAAATATTTAGTAGAAAAACTGTCTGTTGCTTATTTTCATGGTGATAAGTAGGTCTATATTCAAAGCCAATAAGCAAGCACACAACATCACAATGGCACAAAATCAACTGAGTAATGAAATTATATCGTCAACTAGTGCCACAGAATTTCACACAAGCATAGTCAGTAAAATGTCGTTTACGGATGAGCAACCAGCAGTAATTACTGCGCTCAAGCCGTCGAAACAACCTGTTGCAATTTCGGACAGTCATGTGTTGTGTGAAATCCAAAGAAATACACAGAAACCAACAAATAACATCAATTTGACTTCTGATACATACGTACTCGCTAGGGGAGCATTTCCCGCAACTACGCGCGAGAACGAAATTACTGTGTCGAAAAATGTGTCGGTACAATCTTCAATAAACCCAGTGAAAACGTCAGTTGCTGAGAATACTGATTTGTTATCCCAGCTGATGTCAAATTTGACCGTCATATAATAAGGGATTAACGTAGTAACGAATAACGTGAAGGCATTAGAGTCTGCGCAATCTAATTTTACAACAGCGCAATCCACTTATGCAAATGATATTAATAGTAAATTCAAAGCATTGGAAACCACACAGTCTAATTTTGCAACGGTACAAATCACTTTCGCGCCGGAGCAATCCAATAAACTATAAGCAATAAATAATATTACTGAAAAATTCCAAAGTTTGGACTCAAACCAGTCACTTGATTGCCAGTCAAGCACAATTCATTGTTACACAAGAATAGCAATACAAAGAATTAATACCCAAATAAAATTGTATCTTATATCCTCAAGATAAGCTAAATAATCAAGTGCAAGGAGTTGTCCATGTACAGAACACCACTGCACAGGACGTGAATACAATTAAACACGACAACGAGCAAGCAATTATTGATCTTACTCGAAGGATAGACAATCTTTGTCTAAAAAGTGAGAAACATATAGAGAAACTTTTCAACGAACATAAGATTGCATTTTCTAAAGACATAGAGGATTGAGCGAAAGAGCAAACCGAGACGGTCATAAATTATGTTGATCAATCCTTGACAGAAACTGTTGCTAACGTGCAAGTTAACAACGAAACTGCACAAGGACAACTTAAATCGGAAATTCAAGAGATTAAGGAGTATATAGGAGAAGAATATCCTGCATGGAAGGCAAAGATTTAAAATGCACTCAACCCATGCCAGCAAGGTTTAGTTAATACGAGAGGGGCACCTGTTACCTGCAGTTTAGCAAAAGCAGACATTATTCCTGACGAAACCACTGAAACCGAATCCATGCAACAATATCCATGTATTGATGTGTGTTCACGTAACCAGCAGGAACCAAATTATCAGCAATATCATCTACCACGATATAGTCACCAGAATACACCTGTGATTATGATTGAAGACAAATTCCTTAAATATCGTCAATTTCAGATTTTTAACCCCGAAAGGAAGGCGATCAGTCTCGTGGTCTTTATCAAGCAATTTAGAGGGATACTGCGATTCTGGACTGAACAACAAAAAATTGTGTACGTTGCAGGATTTATACATGGGCGATGTGGGCTTCGGAAGCATCCGAATGGTGTCAAGAATGTGAGCAATTTGGAAGCGTATTCTTGCACAAGTACTGGAATAAGGGTGTGCAAGAAAGATTACGCAAGGAAGTTTTTGACCTGCAACCATTGGCATATCGATTTTTCTCTGTGCCGTGCCAGTTTAACAATAATGGATCAAAGACATTAAGTGGATCTCCTCAGGGAACGTAATAGCCATGGAAATGGACGAAAACTGCAAATCCAATAGCTACATTGCGAACCTGCACCGGTTACCAAATTAATTATTTGCAACCAGTCTTAAAGACTGAAGATGTGGTATATGAAAAAGTTCAAGAACTTGAATATTTGCAGCACCATCAAAGAAAGCAATTATACGATCTTCTGCAGGAATATCATGAAGTCTTTGAAGAAAAGCCTGGTGTAATCAAGGGGTACAGATGTCATTAAGATGTGATTTCACACCAAGTTTTCTGCCGTACTTTTTATCCAGTACCGCGGCATCAACGAAAGGCGTTTGATGCGGAAATCCAATAGCTGCTTAAATGGGAGCTGATAGAACTTTTGACGAGTATGTACTGTAGTCATCTTCATTCTGTCCCGAAAAAGGGAGGAAAAGTTCGTCTCGTGCTAGACGCACATCAAATAAATAAGATTATCATGCCCGTGCGAACTCATCCAAAAAATATCGATGTTTAAATTCAAAGGTTCAAAGGGATAAAATACTTATCTCATATTCATCTCAGGAGTTCGTTTTGGCAGGTGGCGCTAGACGAACAATCAAAAAAGGAGACCGCGTTTGCACACGCAGGTAGAAGCTACCAGTTGAAGGTTCCACATTTCGGGCTAAAGGTGAGCTCGGGAGATTTTATAAATGCTCTATATTACACATTGGGACCTGCATTTCGAAGCAGGTTAGCTTTGTTTGTGGACGACATGCTCATCGCTATGATCACATGGAAGGAGCACGTCGATTTAGTGAGGAGAGTGTTTCAAGGAAGCAGGTATAACTGCAAATCTGCAGAAGTCCCATTTTGCTCCGGATAAAATTAAATTTCTGGGTCATCTTATAAATGTAAGGGGAATCTTACCGGACTCCGAGAAATTAAAGGCAATCAAAAACTTTGCAGTTCCAGCAACTAAAAAGCAATTAAAGTAATTCTTCGGAGTTGCCTCTTTTTTGTGGCGTTTCATTTACAACAACTTCATTAATGCAGAACCGTTGTACAGGATGTTGCGCAAATGCAGAATGCATTTGAAGCAATAAAACATGCCTTAGTTAATTCACAAATATTATATCATCCATATATGAGCCAAGAATTCGGTTTAATGGCGGATGATTCCGAAATTGGAATCGATTCCTGCATCTTCCAAGTAAAAACGATAGATGGAAAAACAACTTTCCGTCCAATAGCTTCCGCTAACCGACTCTTAACTGTTTGTGGAAGAACGTATATGACTACCGAAAAGGATGCATTGGCCGCAGTCTGATCATTTAAAAAATTACACTATTACTTATACGGAACAAAGACAACAATATCTGTGACCACAAAGTGTTAAGTTTTGTGCAACCGTGTAAATTATTACATCCCAGATTAGCAAGATGGACGCTCTCACTCCAAGAGTTTCAGTTTGAAATTAAATACATAAGCGGAAGGGAAAATTTCTTCGCCAATGCACTGTCAAGAATGCCATACGGTGACTTGTCAACAAACAACACCACGGGCAATCCGTCCGAATACAAAGTTCTGTTAATGACTGACAGAATATACAGGAAATATTTTCTTAAAATTTTTAAGAACATGGGAAAACTACAAAATGAAGATTCTCGTTGGCTTTCAATAAAAAGAAGCTTTAGGAAAACCCGGAAACGAAGATCTGAAACGTTTGTACAAAGCTGAGGACAATGTCTTATTTTTCAAAGGGCATCTTGATTCAGATAAATGGAAGGTGTGTATTCCCGACAAGAATAAGGATGACTTAGTTTTGTACACCCACATCACTTGGGGACATTTTGGAGTATTAAAATGTGCTCAAAAGATTAAGGCGTATTGCTACTTCCCAAATATTCGCAGGAAAGTGAACCGACAGTTAAGGAAATGTAAAATTTGTCAGCTAGCTAAAACAGAAAATTTCCTACATCCTATTATACCTACTAAATAGCTATCAGTCATTTCAGTCGATGTCTGTGATCCTCTACCATCATCAAGAGGAGGATACAAATATATTGTACCTTTTCTCGATATATTCGCCAAATATGTCCAACTTTATCCATTAAAATCAGCTACTGATGCATCAATAGCCAAGATACTGGCCAAAGATTATATTGTCAAAGCAGGCAAACCAGAGGCTATTCTTTCTGTCAGTTGGTCAACGTTCACTGGATTTCGTTGGAGGCAAACAATTAGCAGCTAAGGTATAAAACAAACTCTAACATCATTTTACGACCCTTCTGCAAATCCTGTGAAATGGATATTTCTTGAATTAAACTGGTTGATGAGAACATATTGTAACAACTAGCAAATCAATTGGATCTATTATCTTGACGATCTATGGCGGAGTGCACTCTGTATGACCTGATGTTTGGAAAACAGGATGATTGGATTCCACCAATCCCTAAAGTAGCAATTGACCGAATGTCTCTACAAAATAAAGTACAACAAGCATTACTCAATATAATGAACAAGGTGAAGAAAAGAAAAATTTATTTTGACAATCGGCTAGGAAGAATAAAACATATTAAGTGAAAGACCAAGTTTTAGTGAAAACTGATCCTAACGCTTATACAGAGGAGGAACAAAAAATGGCAATTATTGTATCAAAGACCATTTGTGATTACAAAAATACCTCGTCCAGGGGCCTATGTTTTGGATGTGAAGAATGAAAAGGTGATAGGAATGTATCCTCATAACTTGTTGAAGGAGTTTCATGATGACTGAAAATTCTGAAAACTGAAGGTACTATTCATACCTAATAACATTGAAACTATCAGCCATACTTAGGATATATTGTTTCTTTTTGCAATTTAGTCGCAATGTTCGTGCTCTATGCGGACATTATGTATTTGTTTTTCAATGTAGAGATAAGTTTTCTTTCCAGAATGCAGAGAATTTAACTACAGCATGACTGATTTGTTTTAATTTTTGATTAATTAATAATCAATCAGGTATCACAATGCGTAATGACCATGGGTTAGTAATTCCAGTGAATCTGGTTTATGGCAAGATATTTTTTGCCTATGTGAAATTTGTCAATGTCAGTGTATGTTTGTATCTTTTCTAACTCGCTGTGCTGAAGTCATGCTGTTCGCAAGGGGTTACCCGTTCTCAGCTAAAAATCCACTTATACTTTGTTTCAATCAATTGTAATGGACATTTTCTTTGTAATTGTATTATTGTTGTAACATACCTATGTATGTAAATTCTGTCATGTCAATTGTTAGTCACGAAGTTACCAACTAAGCAATTGCTTAGCAGTTACAAGCACATCAACAAGTGGTAAGGTGTATCTCAAAGATGACGAACATAAATTTAGACGGCATCATCAGTTAGTTTAGTGTATAGTGCATCCGATGGTTATTGATAAGAACGAAGAACATCTTACAACTACCGAATATTTAGAATTCAGGACAGAGTATTAGAAAGGACTTTAGATTAGATTCTATTTAAGCTCAGCACAGATCAAACACTTTTTTCACGGAACTTACACTGACTCTTATTTTGATGTAAGCCCTGTGCCGAAAAAATAATACCCCCGAGGATACGATGAAATGGGAATAGAATTCAAATCGTTTACTCGGAGATGACAAATGGAAGGGTATCCTGGATGGACGTAACTCAACGCGTCGACTGTTCACCTCAAGGCACACAAGATTAATAGTGTTGTGTTTCTTGTGTGAAAAATATTTAAATTCATTTAAAAAAACATTCATATTGTAAATATTCTATTATCCATTGTTATTCAAATCTATTTTTTTTCACATGAGAAATACGAGGATGGTGAATGAACCCCAAGGTTTTCGTTGGTTTTCAAGCAGCCCAAATTTGTTATCACGATATTGTACTTCAACCGCAATGTATAATTTAGGTTCAATTTTCAATTGATAGTACATTGACAAATACAAAGATGTTACTATACGTATTCAATAACGTTCGTCCACAGTTTCACACATCGCCCTGTATCAAACCAACGGTGTGGGTATTCAACCCAACAGAGCACATACAGTCACTCATTCATATAAAGACAAAAACAAGGTGGCGTGGGAAGCATATAGAGACACTCACTCAATCAAAGTGAATTTATACATGGTTTCAAAAAACTGATCCTTCAGTTACTTTGTTTATAGTGCATATTATATTAGCAGAGTATATTAGCATACAAACACAGTGCCTGCAGCAGAGTGTTTTGCAACGCCAATTCTTTGTCCTGACAAGACGTTGCAGACTTGTCCACCACTCCTACCACAACGGTGACAGTGGCCTGAAGATGATAATATAGTTGTTATCACTCGATGCGGCTGACCAAATTTGTCGTCGACCCAACACCTTGCCAGGCTGGCTGGGAGGGACAAGGCAGTGGTTCAGACCCTACCAACCACGGCCTCTAGTCACTCAGAAAATCAGAGCAGCACTGCCATGACCGTCTGGTTGGAAGAAAGTCATCTATGACATGAAATTCAGTTTACCAACATTTGTTGTAAATATTACATTTTCTTTGATATTATGCATGTTTTCTACAAAAGGCACAGATTTAATGATTTGTGAGCATCATTATAACGAGCACTTTTGTGTCAAAATGAGGAAAATATACGATAAAACAAAGAAAACGGAAAGTCTTTATTTTTCCTACCTTATACTTTCATTTAATGTTATTGCTATGATAATTTACTGATACTTTATCTTCTTATGTACAAAGTGTTTAGGGAATAAATGTAGATATTACTAATAATGCCTGAGGGCAGTGTACTGAACACGTTACATCAGTATTTTACTTCATTTGCAGACTAATAATAGCCGCCACTACGAGTGGTATGTTTTAAGTTTTTAGTACCTCTAAGTACGCGGGGAATAAACAAATCATTAATGTCTATTTTCATCTGGGCATTAAGTCAGGTACTAGAGTGTGGATGTGTGGACGCAAAACTAATGTAATCCACCTTGTGCCCAGTTACGACCATGCAGAAAACAGCAAGTAGTAAATTATGTAATGTGTTTGTTGAAGACTGTTATACGCAGAAGAAAAGCAACAAACACAGTGAGGTATTAACGTATCAGTTATCACAATGTCTGTACCTATGACCCTAACGCCCTATGTATTACTAACATATTGCTTTCACCTTCAAATCCTCACTAATTGCCAGCGTTATGGAAAACAGAACTGATATTGCTACAGAAGCTTTCTGACAGTTGCGGCTCTTTCGCACGTTTGTCTAATGGAAGAAAAGTTTCAGAAATCACTATGGCATCAGAGATATTTATTTTATTTATTTACAAGTCAAGTTCCGTAGGGCCAAGTTGGGGAGCAAATCTCCAAGGTCATGGAACGTGTCAGTACATGAAATTTAACACAAAAGTAATAACAGATAAAAATAAAATGTTTATGAGCCCGAAAAATGTGAAACCATAAGTTTAAGTGAACGCAATCAACAATACTACAAGAATCAGCTTAATTTTTCAAGGAACTTCTCGACAGAATAGAAGGAGTGACCCGTGAGAAAACTCTTCAGTTTCGATTTGAAAGCGCGTAGATTACTGCTAAGATTTTTGAATTCTAGTGATAGTTTATTGAAAATGGATGCAGCAGTATACTGCACACCTTTCTGCATAAGAGTTAAGGAAGTCCGATCTAAATGCAGGTTTGATTTCTGCCGAGTATTAACTGGGTGAAAGCTGCTTATTCTTAGGAAGAAACTAATATTGTTAACAAGAAATGACAGTTAGGAATATATATATTGAGAGACCACTGTCAAAATACCCAGACTACTGCACAGGAGTATACAAAGGGTTCGTGAATTTGCATCAGTTATTCTCCGAGCTGTCCTTTACTGGGCCAAATATATCCTTTTAGAGTGGGAAGAGCTACCTCAAAATATAATACCATGC
Organism: Schistocerca serialis cubense; assembly: GCF_023864345.2. NCBI lineage: Eukaryota > Metazoa > Arthropoda > Insecta > Orthoptera > Acrididae > Schistocerca > Schistocerca serialis. The sequence goes on from NC_064646.1 coordinate 359,180,968, forward strand.
GACGTTGTAAGTAGGCTGTTTAGGTTTTTGTGTTGTTAACGCCATGTAGCGCTCTATATGAAAATCACTGACTGTGCTGTGTGCAGTCTGTGGCTGGTTTGCATTGTTTGAATTTGCTATTTGTAACGTTCCCTGGCAAACTCACGTTATTTAAAAAAAAAAAAAAAAAAAAAAACAAGAGTTTATTTGTACCATATACGCCGTTCTGGGCAAGTTGTATATATCGTAATTATTGAACAAAAATATTACTGAATGTGGTGTAAAAGACATTTGTTATTCTCCTTATATTTTTTGTTGTAATATTTCTCTGTATTTAGGATAGGAATTTTTCTGTATTTATTATGTGATTGTAAAATGTGTCAGTATTTGCGATAGCAGAGATATGTTGCCAGAAGAGAATAATATCGTCAATTTACAAAGAAATGTTAATAGTCAGCAATACTATTTAAGCACAATGCATTATGTATTCTTTGGTCTTCTCTGTTCTGAAGTCATTGCGGTAGGACACTGTGAAAGAGTTTTTTACGAATGGGTAGACTTCTTTTGTCTCTGTCTGGACTTAGCCGCCATTAGACGATGCGTTACGAATTAATGTGAGTTGTATTGTTGTTTGATCTAAATATATTAGAGTTTATCAAAAGTGTGAATTATTTATGTAAATTAGCTTGCCCACGTCATCTATAAAATTTCTTTAAGAATTTTTTCAGCATTTTTTAGCGGTGTTGCTGGGCTGTGCCGCGACCAACAATAGCAAACCCGTAAATCGGGAACAGATGCATAAAAATCAATGGTGAATTAAGAAATTGTTCTTCTTTTTCAGTGATCCTGTGGCTGATAAAATTTGAATTAATTATACGTTTGTGCATTCGTAGGCGGATAGCTAATGTTAGTTAACATTGAAATTTAAACAGTTTGGTTCTTTCAAAATATCTTAAATGTGTAATGAAGTAGGTTTGATCAGTGATAAATGTCGGCTTGGCAATAATTAAAACATTTTCTGCTGATAGAGATAATCTTGTGTTCTACGGCTAGTGCCGGGATAAAATTCAGTAAAAATATTTAACAAAAAAAACCCACTGCATCTGGAAGGTGTATGCCAAGGCCGAATGATTTAAAGGACTCAATTCTCAACCTAATATTCTTAACCAGTTCATATGAGTTCACGTAAATATTATTTTTTCTTTAAATATACGTAATTCTTAAGAAAGTAAAAATTTTTATTACCACACGAAAATAAGAGAGTGGTTCTACAACAAAGTTCGCACGAAAGAAAATTAACTTAAAAGCAAAAGATAAAATTTATTATTCTTCTTTAACGAAATTTCAAATCAATCCCATTCATTACGACGATTTCGTTAAATTGGCGCCTAACGTGGGGCACGAATATGCAGTGGCCACTAAATACCCGTGAGATAACTAGGGAATTAATATAGTCGAACTTTGTTGCAGAACATTTAATAATTTTTCTATGTATTGTATGTATTGCATAACCAATATTGTGTGGTAATACTTGTGTATGATTTTTTGCATGAGAACACTATGTACCCAGAGGCAAGCTGAAGAAGAGAGCTCAATATTTCGAAAAATTAATTACCTACCACAATATCAGGGGGCAGCTGCACCCAAGATAGATCACCAAAAGGTAAAGATACAGTGTAGTTGTCCTGTGGGTAGTAAAGTAGCCTCAGTGCAGTGTTCTCGGATCATTAGTGGTGTGCTTGTTGTTAGTACTTTGTTTTAAAATAACAGGACAATTAGGTAGTTAGTCATTGTAGTATATAGTAAGTGTGTATTAGTTAATGTCCATTTCTTGTGTGATTATGTCAGTGAAACCTGAGTGTTAGGATATTTAGTTCAGATTTTATTTCTTTTGTTTACTATGGTTAGATTGCGTAGTCAGAAAGATATCAACATGGATAATGAGCAACAGTCAGTAAGTAGTGATACGGAGTTGGAAAGTGGGACACAAAGTAATGTTAGTGACGTAGTTCAGGAAGTACAATGTGAGAATCTGGGGGCAGAAGGGCAAGAAATGTTGCCACTGCCCCCAGTGATTCAGTTGATAGCGGAAATACTGTGCCATCCGCAAGCACTGGACACGGACCAGAGAGTGGTGTGATGTCAGAAGTGCAATCATTAAGAGTTATGTTCGTGCGCATGCTCAATTTCCAAGCTGAATTTGTACATATGCAAGCAGAGCGTGACCAGAGATTGGTAGCTGAATTTGCATGCAAACAAGCAGAACGCGATAAAGAACGTGATGCTAAACAAGCAGAGCGTGATAAAGAACGTGATGCTAAACAAGCAGAGCGTGACCGACGCCTGCATGAGAGGGACTTGCAGTTGATGCAAACTTTAGAAGTTATGCAAAGTGAGCTTGTTAGTTTGAAACAAAAATATGAAACCATACCCAAAACAGTGCATGAATTAAGCGAAAGAGTAGACAGTATTCAAGTGGCTAACGCCAATATCGTAGAGGAAATCAGTGTCCTGACTAACAGAGTCGAGCAATTGGAAATTGACACAACTCAAGTAATTGAGGACAAAGTGATCGAGCAAGTGCACAAAGTAGAAAGTGAAGTCATAAAAGAAATAGATCAGAAAGTGCACGCCGCAATTGAGGCCAGAGATGTGGGTTCAAGTGCGGATGTGCAGGATCTAAAAAAGATAGTGCACAAAGACATTCCGCTGTGGCAGCGGAGTGTGGACCGTCGTCTTGCCGAAATGGAGCTTAGCTTGCGGCATGACGAGGCACGGGCGTATGTCACGCCAGCCAGGTCCAACAATGATAGGCATATAAATACTGCAGTAAAAAATTGCAACTGCGAGACAGAACAGGCAACCAATGTATGCGAAACAAATAAATGTCATTCCGGAGTAGTGATTGAGGAAAGCTTGATTAGGAACCGACAGTTTCAGATCTTTACAACGGAGAAGAAATCTGTTCACCCTGTAGTGTTTATCAAGGGATTTAGAAACATTTTGCCCAGCGTTTGGAGTCATACCCAGAAAATACAGTTCGTTATGTCTTACATACAAGGAGATGCTGCATTATGGGCAACCGAAGCAGCTGACAGTTGCGATACATATGAGCAATTTGAAAAAGCATTCTTGGCCAAATATTGGTCAACATGTATCCAGGAGAGATTACGGAAGGAGGTATATAATCCAGAGCCGTATTCTCCACGACTAGGCAATTTGCGAAAATATTTCGAGAAGTACATTAATAAGACCCCTTACTGCGACGAACAGATTTCATCCCCGGATTTGATCAGGCTTTTGAAATCACACTTGCCGATACATGTAAAGGAAAAGCTTATACACGTGCCTGAAAATGATATGGAACATTTCTTGTCTGTTCTGGACTCAATTGACCTGATTCAGGAGGAAGTTAAGGCAACCTCTGAACAGGCTAGAAGTAACGGAAATGGTTATAGAAATGGTAGAAATAACACGCCTCCACCAAGTAATGGAAACGGCGGAGGTAATAATAGGAGACAAGAGTATGCACAAAACGGAAATAGAGGTAGAGACCGGAACGGCAATAGTCCGCCGGTGAATAATGACCGGAAAAGGAGGTTCGATGACCGGTATGAGACAGGCCCACCAAGCAATAGTAGATGGAAAAATGCCAGGGGGCCGAGCAACACTAATACTTATAATGATGCAAACCGAACTTGGCCGCAGAACCAGAGGCCCAGTCCGGACCGGCAAAACAGTGATAGATATGACAATAACCGACCGCCACCACAAAATGCCCCAATTGCGCAACCGTGGCGGCCGATGCAACACAACGTGCACATAGTGGAGGTCAGTGACACAGAGCAGCCACGCCCATCCACTAGCAATAATTCAACAAACTAGATGCAGCCGAGATACGCTCTCCATCGTCGGCTGAGGTTTGGAGTGAGAGCAGCCCGACACAGAACAAAACACCGAACAAAATCTGTATCCTTAGGTATAATGACGGGGTACAGATGGGAGATGAATTAATAACTGAACCATCCACGTGCGTAAAGGAGCACAAAGACAAAGTACAAGCGATAATAGGGGTCAAAATTAATAATATTGATGTGCAAGCGGTCGTAGATACAGGTGCTACTGTCAGTGTTATGAGTATGGACTTATTCAAAGTATTGGGGAAGGAAAGGCGTATGCTGACTTTTCCCGTGAATAATTGTAAAGTCACTGGAGCCATAAGTGCACAGCGACAAATAATTAAACTCCAAGTGCGGGTAGAGATGTATTTAGGGGATGAAGCCATAGCGTGCTCATTCCTGGTAGTAAAGGGTTTAAAGGTAGCCTGCATTTTGGGGGTAGATTTTTTAAGAGAAAGGGACGCAATAATCGACCTTTCTCGGGGAGAATTAAGCTTGATGAATGCTGGTAGGAGAATAGAATTGTCCATGCTCAGATCTGAAGAGGTACCTGTACCTAATTGTAATGCTATTAACATAAAGTGTAGGAATCAGTCGATACTACATTTAGACAATCATGGTCTAGGACAGAATCTCTATTATCCTGACGTACAAGGTGATCAATTAAAAGCAAATGTGGACGCACTTGTGAACAAAGTATCACAGTCCGAAAATTTGAACTCTATGCAACAGCAGGATTTGGTACAGTTATTATCTAATTATGCAGATGTATTTTCTGAACGACCAGGAATTGTTAAGGGATATCAGTACAAGATCGAGGTAAAGCCTCACAAAACTTACTGTCGAGCCTCATACTCCATTCCTTGGCCCAAGAAGGAAAAGTTTTTTTACGAACATTTGGAGAGTTAAATAAATTGTTCAGGTTATACATTGTATATAAGCACACAAGATAAGAAAAGCAGGGTGCAACCTTACCAGGTGCGCTCAGAAAAGGAAAGAAAAATATAATCGACATGTGACGAATAACCAAAAATTTAGTGTTGGGGACTTGGTACTCTTACGCAATCATTCTAAGTCCTCGGCATCCTTGAAACAGAATAGCAAGTGGCAATTGGTGTACAATGGACCTTTTAGAGTAGTAAGTGTGCCACATGAGTGTAGCTATCTCTTAGCAGATCCCCACTCAGGAAGAGTACGGGGACTGTATCGGCGTAAGGATGTAAAAGCTTTCCTACAGTAAAAGACTAATAGTCCTATGTGGACACCATTCTTTTGTAAATAATGAACATTAATGATGTGTGATCTTTAGAGATAATGTACTAGTATAGAAGTGTTTGGTTATAAGAATATGATTGACTTTCTCATGTGTATGGATATTTGTGTTATGTACTCTTTTAATTTGTGTTATCTAGAACATGCTCTAAATGTTTGCACAGATAATCTGATTAGTGCAATTATTTGTAGTGTTAAGCTGTGACAGAGTTCAATCAAAAAGAACATTTTAGTAATGATTAGTTAGTGTACTACATATTTTCTATGTGCCCAAATTTGAAATATTTCTTGGCACAATCTTTTCCATTATGTGTGTGTATGTATATATGTGTAGCTGTCAGATTGACAGACTCGAACCCAGAATAATATCAATAATATGAGGCCCTGAGAACTTTATTATCTCACCAACGTTATTAGAGAAAATAATGCACCCAGTAGTGACCCGAGGGCACCACGGGAGGCAAACTTGTTGCAAATTTATGCAATGCAAAGTTATGCACAAAGAAGCTTCAATTGAAGCATGTGCAGATTCAAACAGTAAAAAAGAGCTAGCCAGATACAGTCCAAGTCAATTTTTGCCTACGGAGACTACACTGTAGTTACGTAGGACGTTGATAGTAAAGAGTGACATGAGTTCAAAGGAGTTATTGAACAATATGCCTGAATCCGGCTGGAATGCACAAATAAAATCTACTCGAACACGAATATAGATGACTTTTGGGCAAACTAATACCAAATTTTAATATTTTGTTACCATGTACGCAAATATCACACCTTGGTAAAGAGTTACGAATGTGCTATTACAAAAAAAAATAATTGCACAGCGGACATTGTAAATAAAAATATAGGAACTTAAACAAAAGTGCAGTATTGTGCGGCAGAGACAGACAGTGACTGTTAAACCTGCAGCAATACGTCACGGAGTAGTTGTGTATAAGTGATAAAAAACTGTATCATCGCCGTGTGTGCAAATGGACAAGGAACTAGCACGACACGAACAGTGAACCGATAACGGACGGTGGATCAAGCTAGTGTCAAACTTTAACTCTTTGTGTGTCAAGGGACGCTAGGAAAGCGCATTGACTATAGAGATACATTTTGTCCTAAGGTGAAAACTTGCGTGTGACTAATGACAAGTCATGACATGGTGAAAAATATTGTATGCCCATAAAACGTGTTACTGTGACAACGAAACATTGTGCAAACCAGACTAGTGAAGGCCTACTGAGTAATAACTGCCACTAACTGTGTGCGTTCTTTCCCACAGCAGGAAAAATGCCTATAAGGATAGTACACTGTTTCTGAACTTGTTGCATGTTTCCTGGAGCACTGCAAGAAGACGTCGCACGGGCGAGCGGATATCCAACGCGCATCCGGCTACATCAGCTATGCAGCGGCCGCAGCAGCCCGTAGCAGACCAGACAGACAGCCACGCCCCTCCGCGCCGTAGCTGTCAACGCCGGGGGCGGTGACCTACACGGAGTCAGCGCGCCGCGCCGAGCGCCGCTCAACAATCACTCCGCACCGCTCACCAAATACAGCATTATTGATTTTTTTTATGTTCACATAAACTGAATAACATGTCAATGACTTCATTTCGATAAACATTGAACATTTACTACGTAGGACAAGTGACCTTGTAGTGTATCACAAGAATAATAGTATCACACACAAAAAACTTCAGTCGAACTGTATGTGACTGTGATATTGTGTAATTGTATAACCGTTTGTGACGAGCTGCTAATTTAATTCAAATGAATAACTGTTGAAGAAACAATATTAACCATGAACCAACTGGGATGGCTGGTCTCCGGCACAGTTTTGCCCAGGTTTCCTGTTTGCCTACGCTCAAATGGGGGAGCCATGAACTTATATAACCCTGAGACTAAATAAAAGAGCCATTCCGTAAAATATACAAGTGTAAAGAACGTTACTGGCACCATTGTGTCAAAGTGTAAAAACTCTTTGCCAAATGCTGCCAGGGGGCAATGTAACGTTCCCTGGCAAACTCACGTAATTAAAAAAAAAAAAAAAACAAGAGTTTATTTGTACCATATACGCCGCTCTGGGCAAGTTGTATATATCATAATTATTGAACAAAAATATTACTGAATGTGGTGTAAAAGACATTTGTTATTCTCCTTATATTTTTTGTTGTAATATTTCTCTGTATTTAGGATAGGAATTTTTCTGTATTTATTATGTGATTGTAAAATGTGTCAGTATTTGCGATAGCAGAGATATGTTGCCAGAAGAGAATAATATCGTCAATTTGCAAAGAAATGTTAATAGTCAGCAATACTATTTAAGCACAATGCATTATGTATTCTTTGGTCTTCTCTGTTCTGAAGTCATTGCGGTAGGACACTGTGAAAGAGTTTTTTACGAATGGGTAGACTTCTTTTGTCTCTGTCTGGACTTAGCCGCCATTAGACGATGCGTTACAAATTAATGTGAGTTGTATTGTTGTTTGATCTAAATATATTAGAGTTTATCAAAAGTGTGAATTATTTATGTAAATTAGCTTGCCCACGTCATCTATAAAATTTCTTTAAGAATTTTTTCAGCATTTTTTAGCGGTGTTGCTGGGCTGTGCCGCGACCAACAATAGCAAACCCGTAAATCGGGAACAGATGCATAAAAATCAATGGTGAATTAAGAAATTGTTCTTCTTTTTCAGTGATCCTGTGGCTGATAAAATTTGAATTAATTATACGTTTGTGCATTCGTAGGCGGATAGCTAATGTTAGTTAACATTGAAATTTAAACAGTTTGGTTCTTTCAAAATATCTTAAATGTGTAATGAAGTAGGTTTGATCAGTGATAAATGTCGGCTTGGCAATAATTAAAACATTTTCTGCTGATAGAGATAATCTTGTGTTCTACGGCTAGTGCCGGGATAAAATTCAGTAAAAATATTTAACAAAAAAAACCCACTGCATCTGGAAGGTGTATGCCAAGGCCGAATGATTTAAAGGACTCAATTCTCAACCTAATATTCTTAACCAGTTCATATGAGTTCACGTAAATATTATTTTTTCTTTAAATATACGTAATTCTTAAGAAAGTAAAAATTTTTATTACCACACGAAAATAAGAGAGTGGTTCTACAACAAAGTTCGCACGAAAGAAAATTAACTTAAAAGCAAAAGATAAAATTTATTATTCTTCTTTAACGAAATTTCAAATCAATCCCATTCATTACGACGATTTCGTTAAATATTGCAGTGTTGGCAGTTGGCTGTTAACAGCGCGTAGCGTTGCGCAGTTTGAGGTGATCCGCCAGCAATGGTGTATGTGGGGAGAGAGATGGCGGAGTTTTGAGAGCGGATGATCTGGACGTTCGTCCATCAGAGACAGTAAATCTGTAAGACTGGATGTCATGAACAGTTTACATTATGGCTTTTGAACACTATTAAGGTAAATACATTGTTTGTTCTTTAACAAAATCTTTCATTTGCTAACTATGCCTATCAGCAGTTAGTCCCTTCAGTAGTTAGAATCTCTTATTTGGTTGGCAGTATTGGCGCCCGCTGTATTGCAGTAGTTTGAGTAACGAATATTTTGTGAGGTAAGTGATTCATGAAAGTTATAGGTTATTGTTAGTCAGGACCATTCTTTTGTAGGGACTATTGAAAGTCAGACTGCGTTGCGGTAAGAATATTGTGTGTCAGTTTAGTGTTGATCTGAATAAGTAAAGAGAGTAATGTCTGAGTACGTTCAGTTTTGCTCAGCTGTTTGAAAATCAAATAATGTAAATGGTTTATCAGCACAGTAATTCTTAAATTTTTCTAGGGGGACCTTTCAACGTAAGCGAATGAAAGTAAACAAAGTAGACTAATTTTCTTGTCGATCTCTCACTCACCTCAGATACTGTTCGAAAAGTAAAAATGGCAGCGTAATTCTTCGAACAAAAGCCTGAATGTGGGCTTTCCACGACAGTTTACTATCTACCTGCTAACGTAGAAATTCTAACCGTTCAGTTTCGCTAATCATATGGTCATTCTGTGAAATTAAAACGTCATGCTTTGTTAAATTGTGTGTTAGAAACTGTAAAAACTGAGTCTTAATGTGATTTAGCGTTAGTTTATTTTCTACAAGCCATGAACTTAGGTCACGAACTGCACTATTTGAAACCTAGTCAATGTTGCACACAACATCCTTTACTACTAAGCTAGTGTCATCAGCAAATAGAAATACTTTAGAGTTATCCGTAATACGAGAGGGCATGTCATTTATATAAATAAGGAACAGAAGTGGCCCCAACACTGATCCCTGGGGCACCCTCCACCCCACTTGACTGTACCCCACTGAAACCCCACATCACAGCCATTCTCAACACTATGAATGATGACCCTTTCTCTCTGTTGCAAAAGTATGGGTGAACCAATTTTGAGCTACTCCCCGTATTCTGTAATGGTCCAACTACTGGAGCAGTATTTTGTAATCATCACAATTATACGCCTTTGTTTAACCCATCCGGTACCATACACAGGAAAGAGAATGTTGCATTTTCAGTTGTTAAACGACAACTAAAACCGAATGATACATTTGATAGCCAATCGTGTGATATAAGATGATGAATTATCCTTACATACACAGCCTTTTCAATAACTTTAGCAAACACTGATGGCATAGAAATAGGTCTAAAATTGTCTACATTTTTCCTGTCTCCCTTTTTATAAAATGGGTTCACTACTAAGTACTTCAATCGTTCAGGAAGCTGACCATTCCTAAAGGAAAAATTTCAAATGTGTCTAAATACAGGGCTAACACATGTAGCACAGTACTTTAACATTCTTCTAGGCAGTCCATCATATCCATGAGAGTCCTTAATCAACAGTGGATTAATTATTGACTCAATCTTCCCCTTGTCTGTATCACAGAGGAGTATTTCAGACAGCAGTCACGGAAAGGTGTTTGCCACGAGAGTTTGAGATTCCCTGTAGGAACTAAATTTTTATTTAATCCACTAGCAATTCTCAGAAAATGATTGTTCTGTTACTGATCAGTAACCGAAATATTTTTACTACGAACTGACTTTATATCGTCGACATTATGCAGCTGATCAAACAGTTCCTTCACAGCTGACCATGTGTTTTTTAATTTTATCCTGTGAATTAGCTATTCTATTTGCATACCACATAATCCTTGCCTTCCTAATAACATTTTAAGCACCTTACAGTACTGTTTGTAATGGGCTACTGTAACTTGATTGTGACTATTTCTAACATTTTGGTACAATTCCCACCGCTTTGTTCTACATGATATCCTTATAGCACTAGTCAGCCATCTTGGCTGCCTTTTACTGCTAGTACCCTCTTTATAACGTTCTAACGGAAAACAACTAACAAAGAGCATGAGAAATGTGTTATCGGCACTATAAACATCCTGCCACTCTAATTCACTGACAAGGTTTAAAAAAATTCTCTATTGCTGTAGGATTAACTTTCCTACATAGTTTCTAAGTATATGTGACATTTATTTGAGTACCAAAGCCTTTTAGTGTTAAAATTTGTACATCATGGTATGAAAGGCCATTACCCTATCACTAACAGAGTGCCCATCTAGTGATGAAGAATGAATAAAAAATTGTGTATGGCTGTGCTACTGTTCCCCTGCTTCCTAATTGGGAAAAAAAAACAGTCTGCGTCAGATCGTATGAATTTAGGAGATTTACCAACATCCTTTTTTCTTGCACCATCATATACAAAATTTATGTTGAAGTTATCACATGTAGCTAGTTCTGGTACTTCCTATAAAGCGAATCAAGAGCCCTCTAGCTTGAGCAGAAACACTGTGAAGTGAGAGTTGCGGGGCCTATAAACAACAACAATTAGAAGTTTAATTTCTCTAAGTTCAACTGCCCCTGCACAGCATTCAAATATCTGTTCAGTGCAGTGCTGTGATATGTCTATGGACTCAAATAGAACACTGTTTTTTATGTACATAGCCACTCGCCCACCCCACAAGGAACTCATTGAAAAATAGCGAGCTTATCTGTATTCTGGTAAAGGAAGCCTCTGAATTCTCAAATTATTTAAGTGGAACTCCAATATGCCAATGATTTCGGAGTCAAAAAACCATAACCAGTTCACTAACTCTACCTCTAATACCTCTTATATTTTGATGAAATATACTAATTCCTTCCCTACTTGGAAACATGACGTCCTCTGAACGTGAACCCTTAGTTAGAGGAAATTCCTTTAAGCTGGTATACCTATCAGCTGACTTCAATCTAAAAATGGTGCAGTTCCTTCGACACAGAGTAATGCTGCTTGCTGATATGTATGTTGATGTAGATGGGGAACTCACAATAGTCATCAAAAATTATTCCAAAGTGTTCTATGAACTGATCTCTAATGGCTTCTGTGTAATTGTTTGCAATGTCTCAAGTTAGTGGTAACAAAAGATGATAAGAAGTGCAAAACAAAATACTTCTCAAGTATAATCTGGTTACCAACCTGACTTATTTCCACTCCTTAGTCTGAAACAACTACAAATAATCTCATACGCAGATAATGATAACATCTACTATCTTAAAATCGCAAATAAAAATTCATGGCACACTAAATGCTTGTACCAGGGCGTGTTATAAAGTAACTTCTCCGGAATTTTTGTGTAAAAACCATTAAATTTTTTAAAATAAAACTGAGGTTATTAACATTCCACATCTTTATTCTTCGTGTCTATATATTTGCAGCCCTCTGCCGCTAGAGGGCTCCGAACTGCAGCGTGTAACATGACGTTACATATATCAAGGACGAGAAAGAGTGTGCTGTAATCGCTTTTCGAATTGGAACAGTTCATCCACACATGCAGCATCCTCTCCTTCATCACGACAATGCCAGACATCACACAAACGCTGTAACATCTTTAACAATTTGACAGCTTGGCTTCACTTTCATCGATCATCCTCCATACATTTCCGACGTGGCCCCGTCCGAGTTTCATGTGTTTCCAAAACTTAAAGAACATTTTCGAGGACTTCATATTGATGCTGACGAACCAGTGCAAGCCGAGATGAGATTGTGACTCTGTCAACAAAGTCAAACATTCTACAGTGATGGTATCAACAAATTGGTTTGTCATTGGAAGAATTGTGTTCGTTGCCTGGGTGACTATGTTGGAAATAAATAGAATGTCAATAACCTTCATTTTATTTCAACAGGTTAAAGGGTTTTACAAGAAAAGCTCTGTGGCATTACTTTTCAGCATGCCCTCGCACAATAACGAAAATGCAAGTGCTGAATGAACTTGCTGAGTGTGTACTTTTCAAATTTAATATTATCTTTTTATATGTAACCTGTATAGAAGTTGAATATACAGCCATTAAATGTCATAACTTTGGCTGTTAAGTCACATGTTAATAAGTGCAACAGCCATTTCACCATTATCACTGTGGTCAGTTGTCACAAGCTGATGGTATCATAAGCTATAAAGTGTTTCATGGAAACATACAAAATCTTGTATTGCATCAAGAATTGATGAATGTGTAAAAACGAAACACACTATAAAATAGGGCACACAATCTACAACAATTAAATTAACCAGCAAAATGCTGTTTGAAAGGAAAAGTAATATAAAATGATTCGAGAGTCCGATTGAGCTGTATCCTTCACTCGAACAAGCATCCTTCGTCTGGAGTCTCCTTATCAGCTACCAGGATAGCAGTCTGATCATCAACTTGCCATTTTTAGTCTTCTTTCATATGGTATGCAGTGATATAGTGGACTGTGAAATTTTGACCATAAGTAAACACATCAACAAACTCATTTTCCACGATAAAGTGGTTTTCTTCACAAGGCTGGTACTCAAATACCTCTCATGTTCTAAATACTTTAAATGGATTTAAATGGTTGAGGTGCACACCAACCAGCGAAAAACTGGTTTTTGGTTACTTCATTTAGAAAGTACCGTCATTGGTTTGAAATATTTCACAATCCGTCATCAGACGGTTTTTTCATGGTTTCATCAAAACAAATTACTCTTTCCTTTTCTGTGAGCTGCCTTAGGACAAAGAATGATTTACAATTATGAAACTGTAACCAAATGGGTACGCTTCATGTATGTGTTGGAATGCTACTAGAATGAAATATCAAGTATTTGTGTTTGTATTTTTCTGTCAGTGAAATACATTGTCAATGATGTTTTATATTCAGTTGCATACATTACACTGCATTGTAAACCACTTTCGTTCATTCACAAAACGAATTTTCAATTTGCACCATAAGTTCCTGTTCACAACACACGAAAAAAATGCATACTTTACAGGGTATATCAGTATCAAGGATGCTGCAATTTAATGATACACAGAAATGCCATTTTTGGGAAGGTAGAGTCAATTACTTTTATGTTAGATTGACAAAGTGTTTTGCATTAAATCTAGAATATTAAATGCAGATAGAAATAATAAATACATAAGATTATATGAATTATAGCACTACAAATGTGGGCAAAAAGTGTGAAATCTTTATGTGCTCTTTGAACATAGATGATTATAATACATTACAATTTATTACTATTTAGTGCCATAATTATACTGACTATTGTAGCTACAATCAATATTGTAAGTTATGAGATCAGCATATAGGTGCACAAATATTATTTATATTGGAGTATAGAAGGTTCTTCCTGGAATTTTTCAGGAAAGGGGTGTTAATCAATCCAGTCTGCATTTTAGTGAGGTCCGTTGCCCATGTGTCACTTTCACTGCTTGTACCATCAAAAAGCAGGATTGTCTAATCAATATATCTTTCATAGTTTCGTAGTATATTATTTTGTGTGTGATTTGTTGATTAGTTGAGAAGTACTTTTGTTCTATGTGGTTGACACAGATGTGAGCCAATATCCCAGCTAAGCTACTTCCTATTACCAAACTGTCTTGTTGTTGGTAAAACGTGTTCTTGAAACTAAAATAATTGTTTTCCCGGATGAATGTGAGTATTTCTATGAGTTCACAGCTCTGTGAAGTATTTTCTTATACCTAAGCAGATTTTTCTTCTTACAGTGTAGATGTCTCTTTAACAGGGATGTTTGTGTATAATTGGACTATGTCGAGTGACGCCAGTTTAGCTGTGCGTGGGATGTAGACGTCTTCAGTGAAGCCTATGAGTTCTTGTGTGTTGTGCATGGTGTAGCTATTTTCAAATGTGTGATATTTGACAATAATATGTTGCAGCTTACAGCTTATAAATTATGCAGGGCCGTTCCTTGAGTTAACTATTGGGCAAATAGGACAGCTTTCATCATCTAATTTTGGCTGTGCGCGTAGTTTTGGTGCTGAGTGATTCATTGTTATAAAGTTGTGTACATCATATGTGATCAATGAAAAGCTGCAGTTCTTTAGAAGCTTACAGCGACTAGTTTGGAATTTCATTGTGGGATCAAACTTTATTTCAGTAATGTTGTTGCTATAGAAAAATTGTAATACTTTCGCTACATGTATGCCGTTTCAGGTAGTATGACAAAAGAGATTTGATGTTGATATTTTTAAAATATTTTTGTTCACTGTTTCTGTAGGTATTATTTGCTTTTAACTGTTTCATTATCAATTTATTTGACTTAAAAGATACTTACTGTATATTTCTCTCATGCATCCAGTTTAGCTGTGTCACATGCAAGTTATGTACAGGCTGTGAGATTTTTGACATGGTGACTGTTGAGCATTGACGTCATTTATTTAATAAAGTAAGTTCACTGTCACTGAACTGGATGTCAGTGTTGTGAACTACAATCTCAAAGAATTTGCGTTCATCTGCCCGTTTTTGTTTATCCCAATGTAAAACATTACTAGATTTTAAGGCTTCTAATTTCTTCTTCTGTTTACATCAGATTATCTGTTGTTCTTTATTCAACAAGGAATGTGTATGTCTAAATGCGGTTTCAAGACATGTGAAACTGAAAGTCAGTTGCAAGACTAACGCTGTCAAGTTAGCAAAACAAAATTGTGAAACTATTTGCCTAAAAACTGAGATAAAAATGCAACTCTAGAAAAAAGAAAGACTAAGCAAACTCGTGTACAACTTGCATCTGCAGATAGGAAACAGTCTCTCACCTTCACAGTGCTCACACATCCTCAAGAACATAGATGATAAAGTAAATAAAAAACAACAACCCTCGTAAATTTACTAGATTTTAAATTTGTAAAATCTTGTCGAGTAAGGACGAACCTCGATATGACTCTGAATCCCAAACTTGGAATCCACATTAAGCAATTCGATAAATTCAAAGTATTGCCCGGAGTGTGGCCCAGCTTTATCCATCTCTTAACGAGGTTAAGCCCCCCCCCCCATGAACCATGGACCTTGCCATTGGTGGGAGGCTTGAGTGCCTCAGCTATACAGATGGACGTGCCGTAGGTGCAACCACAACGGAAAGGTATCTGTTGAGAGGCCAGACAAACGTGTGGTTCCTGAAGAGGGGCAGCAGCCTTTTCAGTAGTTGCAGGGGCAACAGTCTCGATGGTTCACAGAACTGGCCTTGTATCAATAACCAAAATGGCCTTGCTGTGCTGGTACTGCGAACGGCTGAAAGCAAGGGAAAACTACAGCCGTAATTTTTCCCGAGGGCATGCAGCTTTACTATAGGGTTAAATGATGATGGCGCCCTCTTGGGTAAAATATTCCGGAGGTAAAATAGTCCCCCATTCGGATCTCCAGTCGGGGACAACTCAAGAGGACGTCGTTATCAGGAGAAAGAAAACTGGCGTTCTACGGATCGGAGCGTGGAATGTCAGGTCCCTTAATCAGCAGGTAGGTTAGAAAATCGAAAGAGAAAAATGGATAGGTTAAAGTTAGATATCGTGGGAATTAGTGAAGTTCGGTGGCAGGAGGAACAAGACTATTGGTCAGGTGAATACAGGATTACAAATACAAAATCAAATAGGGGTATTGCAGGAGTAGGTTTAATAATGAATAAAACATAGGAGTGCGGGTAAGCTACTACAAACAGCATAGTGAACGCATTATTGTGGCCAAGATAGACACGATGCCCACGCCTGCTACAGTAGTGCAAGTTTATATGCCAACTAGCTCTGCAGATGATGAAGGAATTTATGACATGTATGATGAGATAAAAGAAATTATCCAGGTAGTGAAGGGAGACTAACATTTAATAGTCATGGATGACTGGAATTCGAGAGTAGGAAAAGGGAGAGAAGGAAACATAGTTGGTGAATATGGATTGAGGCTAAGAAATGAAAGAGGAAGCCGCCTGGTAGAATTTTCCACAGAGCATAACTTAATCATAGCTAACACTTGGTTCAAGAATCATAAAAGAAGGCTGTATACATGGAAGAATCCTGGAGATACTAGGAGGTATCAGATAGATTATACACTCCTGGAAATTGATATAAGAACACCGTGAATTCATTGTCCCAGGAAGGGGAAACTTTATTGACACATTCCTGGGGTCAGATACATCACATGATCACACTGACAGAACCACAGGCACATAGACACAGGCAACAGAGCATGCACAATGTCGGCACTAGTACAGTGTATATCCACCCTTCGCAGCAATGCAGGCTGCTATTCTCCCATGGAGACGATCGTAGAGATGCTGGATGTAGTCCTGTGGAACGGCTTGCCATGCCATTTCCACCTGGCGCCTCAGTTGGACCAGCTTCGTGCTGGACGTGCAGACCGCGTGAGACGACGCTTCATCCAGTCCCAAACATGCTCAATGGGGGACAGATCCGGAGATCTTGCTGGTTAGGGTAGTTGACTTACACCTTCTAGAGCACGTTGGGTGTTACGGGATACATGCGGACGTGCATTGTCCTGTTGGAATAGCAAGTTCCCTTGCCGGTCTAGGAATGGTAGAACGACGGGTTCGATGACGGTTTGGATGTACCGTGCACTATTCAGTGTCCCCTCGACGATCACCAGTGGTGTACGGCCAGTGTAGGAGATCGCTCCCCACACCATGATGCGGGGTGTTGGCCCTGTGTGCCTCGGTCGTATGCAGTCCTGATTGTGGCGCTCACCTGCACGGTGCCAAACACGCATACGACCATCATTGGCACCAAGGCAGAAGCGACTCTCATCGCTGAAGACGACACGTCTCCATTCGTCCCTCCATTCACGCCTGTCGCGACACCACTGGAGGCGAGCTGCACGATGTTGGGGCGTGAGCGGAAGACGGCCTAACGGTGTGCGGGACCGTAGCCCAGCTTCATGGAGACAGTTGCGAATGGTCCGCGCCGATACCCCAGGAGCAACAGTGTCCCTAATTTGCTGGAAAGTGGCGGTGCGGTCCCCTACGGCACTGCGTAGGATCCTACAGTCTTGGCGTGCATCCGTGCGTCGCTGCGGTCCGGTCCCAGGTCGACGGGCACGTGCACCTTCCGCCGACCACTGGCGACAACATCGATGTACTGTGGAGACCTCACGCCCCACGTGTTGAGCAATTCGGTGGTACGTCCACCCGGCCTCCCGCATGCCCACTATACGCCCTCGCTCAAAATCCGTCAACTGCACATACGGTTCACGTCCACGCTGTCGTAGCATGCTACCAGTGTTAAAGACTGCGATGGAGCTCCGTATGCCACGGCAAACTGGCTGACACTGACGGCGGCGGTGCACAAATGCTGCGCAGCTAGCGCCATTCGACGGCCAACACCGCGGTTCCTGGTGTGTCCGCTGTGCCGTGCGTGTGATCATTGCTTGTACAGCCCTCTCGCAGTGTCCGGAGCAAGTATGGTGGGTCTGACACACCGGTGTCAATGTGTTCTTTTTTCCATTTCCAGGAGTGTATAATGGTAAGACAGAGATTCAGGAACGAGGTTTTAAATTCTAAGACATTTCCAGGAGCAGATGTGGGCCCTGACCACAATCTATTGGTTATGAACTGTAGATTAAAACTGAAGAAACTGCAAAAAGGTGGGAATTCAAGGAGATGGGACCTGGATAAACTAACTAAACCAGAGAGTGTGCAGAGTTTCAGGGAGAGCATAGGGGAACAATTGACAGGAATGGGGGAAAGAAATACAGTATAAGAAAAATGGGTAACTCTGTGGGATGAAGTAGTGAAGGCAGCAGAGGATCAAGTAGGTAAAAAGACGAGGGCTAGTAGAAATCCTTGGGTAACAGAAGAAATATTGATTTTAATTGTTGAAAGGAGAAAATATAAAAATGCAATAAATGAAGCAGTCAAAAAGGAACAGAAACGTCTCAAAAATGAGATCGACAGGAAGTGCAAAATGGCTAAGCAGGGATGGCTAGAGGACAAATGTAAGGATGCAGAGGCTTATCTCGCTAGGGGTAAGATAGATACTGCCTACAGGAAAATTAAAGAGGTCTTTGGAGAAAAGAAAACGACTTGTTTGAATATCAAGAGCTCAGATGGACACCCAGTTCTAAGCAAAGAAGGGAAAGCAGAAAGGTTGAAGGAGTATATAGACGGTCTATACAAGGGCGATGTACTTGAGAACAATATTTTGGAAATGAAAGAGGATGTAGATGAAGATGAAATGGGAGATACGATACTGCGTGAAGAGTTTGACATAGCACTGAAAGACCTGAGTCGAAACAAGGTCCCGGAAGTAGACATACCATTAGAACTACTGACGGTCTTGGGTGAGCCAGTCCTGACAAAACTCTACCACCTGGTGAGCAAAATGTATGAGGCAGGCGAAATAGACTTCAAGAAGAATATAATAATTCCAATCCCAAAGGAAGCAGGAGCTGACAGATATGAAAATTACCGAAGTATCAATTTGATTAGTCGCAGCTGCAAAATACTAACGCGAATTCTTTACAGACGAATGAAAAAACTTGTAGAAGCCGACCTCGGGGAAGATCAGTTTGGATTCCGTAGAGATGTTGGAACACGTGAGGCAGTACTGACCTTACGGCTTATCTTAGAAGAAAGATTAAGGAAAGGCAAACCTACGTTTCTAGCATTTGTAGACTTAGAGAAAGCTTTTGACATTGTTGACTGGAATACTCTCTTTCAAATTCTAAAGGTGGCAGGGGTAAAATACAGAGAGCAAAAGGCTATTTACAATTTGTACAGAAACCAGATGGTAGATATAAGAGTCGAGGGACATGGAAGCAGTGGTTGGGAAGGGAGTGAGACAGGGCAGGGTTGTAGCCTGTCCCTGATGTTATCCAATTTGTATATTGAGCAAGCACTAAAGGAAACAAAAGAAAAATTCGGAGTAGGTATTAAAATCCATGCAGAATAAATAAAAACTTTGAGGTTTGCCGATGACGTTGTAATTCTGTCAGAGACAGCAAAGGACTGGGAAGAGCAGTTGAACGGAATGGACAGCGTCTTGAAACGAGGATATAAGATGAACATCAACACAAGCAAAACGAGGGAAATGGAATGTAGTTGAATTTAGTCGGGTGATGCTGAGGGAATTAGATTGGGAAATGAGACAAAGTAGTAAAGGAGTTTTGCTATTTGGGGAGCAAAATAACTGATGATGGTCGAAGTAGAGAGGATATAAATTGTCGACAGGCAATGGCAAGGAAAGCGTTTCTGAAGAAGAGAAATTTGTTAACATCGAGTGTAGATTTAAGGTCAGGAAATCGTTTCTGAAAGTATTTGTATGGAGTGTCGCCATGTATGGAAGTGAAACATGGACGATAAATAGTTTGGAAGAGAAGAGAATAGAAGCTTTCGAAATGTGGTGCTACAGAAGAATGCTGAAGATTATATGGGTAGATCACATAACTAATGAGGAGGTATTGAATAGAATTGGTGAGAAGCGGAGTTTTTGGCACAACTTGACAAGAAGAAGGGACATGTTCTGCGGCGTGAAGGGATCACAAATTTAGCATTGGAGGGCAGCTTGGAGGGTAAAAATTGTAGAGGGAGACCAAGAGATGAATACAATAAGCAGATTCAGAAGGATGTAAGTTGCAGTAAGTACCGGGAGATGAAGAAGCTTGCACAGAATAGAGTAGCATGGAGAGCTGCATCAAACCAGTCTCAGGACTGAAGACCACAACAACAACAACGAGGTTAAACAGTATAACATTAAATGGAATCTGCAAAAGTACACGTGTTAATATCACATAGCAATCACATTAACATCAAAGGGAGCAATGTCCGATGCACCCAGCTGATATGACTTACACATTAATATCTTAACAAGTAACTTTAAATAATACATTAAATAAAACCTACAGTATCTGTGCTGAAACTACCACAGAGGCTTCCATTTTTTTGCCAAATAATCTGCCCGCTCACAGCCGACCAGTGCCAGCCAGTAATATGCTCATGGTGCAGTTCGTTCAACGGAGAAATTCTTTAGTTGAACTCGAATGAGTTACTAGCAGATTACTTCGAAAATACAATACA
Organism: Schistocerca serialis cubense; assembly: GCF_023864345.2. Classification (NCBI taxonomy): domain Eukaryota; kingdom Metazoa; phylum Arthropoda; class Insecta; order Orthoptera; family Acrididae; genus Schistocerca; species Schistocerca serialis. The sequence continues at coordinate 359,201,433 of NC_064646.1, forward strand.
GTATTGCCACGATACCTCCAAAGAGGGTGATGAAATAAACTCCAGATTAAAGAGTGAAATGGACATTGATACAATCAGACATTTCGTTGCCGATAGCACGAATATCACTTCGGTCACCGTCCCTGTAGTTCCATCAATGATCACACCAAGACACATCACAATGCCATCATAATACGGTACCTTATAATTACTGCTACTGAACACACAACGTTCCCCAACATTTCTTAAGTAGCCGCTGCAGTCCGCTCTGTCCGCTCTTGTGCTCCCGCGAACAACATTTGTCACAGCGACAAAGAGTTTACTAGCGCCGTCGTCCCAACGAGATCGGCTAGCTGCTTTCCGAACGGACCTCTCTTCTTCACGAAGCATAACCTCTCTCTCCCTGTGGGCGCCACTGCCAAGACGATGCCTCGACTCACTCAGCCTACGTCGCCACTACAATATACGGCTCAGTGTACATGCCTTTCTCAGTAAGTGGTATTCCACAGAAGCCACCCGCCGAGCGGAATACTCAAAACGTTGTGTGGTCTATTGGCATTGGTTTGGTAGTAGTTATGGGCACATGGTTCGACCTATACTTCAGTATTGCTCATCAGTGTGGGATCCGTACCATGTCTGGTTGACAGAGGAGATAGAGAAGATCCAAAGAAGAACAGGAAAAGTAGGTAATGACGGTGGCACATAAAGTGCCCTCCGCCACACACCGTTGAGTGGCTTGCGGAGTATAAATGTAGATGTAAATGTACACAGTTGCCTCTTTCAGTCATTGTCTGATTCCATGGTCCCATCTGTAAAGTTATTGCAAGCTGATATTGTGTTTCTTAGTTGGCGCCCACTTGTAAACTCACATGGGTTGAGTTACATTATTAGCTAAGACTTCCTTAGATTTATTTACATGCATGTCTGAAAGAGCAGGCATCCCTCAACTGTAGGAAATACTTCAGAATTTATTCACTAATGGAATTCTTTAACATCAGCTGTATTAACCGATAATTACAGGTAGAATTTGTGACGAACCTGGACTCGAACCCATTTTACCTATTTATTGCTAGTGGTCGCCTTAACCACTTCAGCTATGCGTACACTCTTCCTGACTGACTTAAACTTTTATGTATCAGCATGTCATGACCGATAATCAACTGTTTCGTTTTGGTCAGATGTAACTGATTACCCTGAATCATATTTTAGTTGAAAGAAATCAGTTATCTAGAGAAGCTGTAGTATGCTCGAATAACTGCAACCCTGTGACAAATATTGTTACGTTTTCGCCCAAAATGTCATAACATTTAAGTCCGATTATCATTGCTACTATTATGCAAAAGTGTAAGTAGGCTGTTTATGTTTCCTTATTGGCAACGTTACGTAGCGCTCTGTATGAAAATCACTGGCTGTGCTGTGTGCAGTCTGTGGCTAGTTTGCATTGTTGTCTGCCATTGTAGTGTTGGGCAGCGGCAGCAGGATGTGAACAGCGCGTAGCGTTGCGCAGTTGGAGGTGAGCCGCTAGCAGTGGTGGATGTGGGGAGAGAGATGGCGGAGTTTTGAAATTTGTAAGACTGGATGTCATGAACTGCTATATATATTATGACTTTTGAACACTAGTAAGGCAAATACATTGTTTGTTCTCTATCAAAATCTTTCATTTGCTAACTATGCCTATTAGTAGTTAGTGCCTTCCGTAGTTTGAATCTTTTCTTTAGCTGGCAGTAGTGGCGTTCGCTGTATTGCAGTATGAGTAACGAAAATTTTTGTGAGGTAAGTGATTTGTTAAAGATATAGGTTAATGTTAGTCAGTGCCATTCTTTTGTAGGGATTATTGAAAGTCAGATTGCGTTGCGCTAAAGATATTGTGTGTAAGTTTAAGCACGGTCTTGTATAATTGTTCAAAGGGAACGTTTCAAAAGATCTATTGCATTAATTTAACGATAATGGATCCTGAGTCACCAAGTTTTTCCATTCCCAACGACGACGTCTTCTCCTTACTATTTCGAGAAACTGAGCTGTCAGGTATTTCAATATTAATCGACGCAGTAGGAGTTTCAATTTTGGCATTCATACTACTCCATGTTGCGGTTCTACTCCTGCTGTCGTCAATGGGATGCGCATCACCACTCGAATAATTAACACTGAAGAAACATCGGATCATACTTTCCCTTTAAAGCAGTTTTTGACTTCTGTGGGGTACATAACACCCACTGTCTTAACCCTTATGTTGAAGTACGCTATATTCATTTCGTACACCTGTGAACGGTCAACATCGTCTGTACCCCTTTTAAAAAAAGAGCCAGTTGGTTAAAAAGGGGCTTTGCTCACCCCACGAGTCACAAATTTACACAAACGACTTCGTTGCTATGTACAGTCGCAAAACGTTGCCCGGAAACTGGCGATGGGTTTATTTTGTGAGTCGTCCAGATTTTTTGAATATTCTAATACAGTCTAATAGCGCTCTCTTACTAGAGATGTGATACATCCTGATTGATCCATATTTATTTCATCATCGGTTTTGGTCGAAGGTTTGAGACTTTACTTAAGAATGGACTCATGGGGTGGGAAAAGCGATTCCTTCGTATACGATGGGCTGAATCAGAATACCGACATGTTAGTAGTCCCACAAAAATATATTCCGTTCAGTCAAGATTGTGGCGTTTTCTTTTACTCTGAGAATTACGTTTGACGTTTAGAGAAATGCTCTATTTTCGTCTCATAGCAAAGGATAATCGAGAGTAGAACCGATGAAATATAAATAGTCGCCTTGAGCGATAATCAATTCCAGGCTCCAACTTTCGTCTAAATCCCTCGATATGCATGGTTTGCTGCGAAATTATCTGTAGATGGCGAGATATTTAGCAATGTTTACGAGATTGTTTTCCTAACTATATTCACAATAACAATCGTGGCTGTGGAAGATGAGCCTTCATACATTGCTGATGGTGTCCCGAAGGGTTATGCTAGAATGAATTTTATAACACATATTACTCCGGAGAATGCGTTGGTACCCTAGAACTACAAAATAAAAATGCAAAAATTATGAAATACTAGAATACATATTACTTCACTGTAAATTACTGTTAATTGCAGAGGATTATATGAGATTTGTTATGTCCTATTCTACCTATAATAAGATTTGAAACGCTTATTTTTTGGTCAATGATTCCATTTTATTTCACAATGTCAGAAAAAATATTGAAGGCAGTTACTTCCGCTACAAAAACAAAAAATTCAAACGTTTTAATTTCGACTAGGGGTGCAAAATTCCTAAACTGCCCCTTTTGTTGCTGCATTACCGACTCACGTGGTTTTATAAAATGATTCCGTGACGAACCACAATCAATTGCAGGCTCCAGCTTCCGAGAAAATGCTTTCATACACATGATTCGTTGTGAAATGATCGCTAGACTGAAAGATATTTCGCAACGTTGACGAGGTTGCTTTTCCCAATGCTATTCGCGCTAAATGATGTGACTGTGGGATTTGTGCCTTCGCTTGTTATTACGGATGCTCCTAATTTTTATACTTTGAATGTGTTCGTGATGGATATCACCCTGAGGAATTAATTGTTTCTATAGAAATATACACGTAAAAATCAAAGCAAAATATGAAATTTGATAGTATTATCTGACAAAACATTTTGTGTCGCATCCTGCAGCGACAACAAAAGAACAAAAATCATAACATTGGATTCCAAGAAGGGGAACGAAGATTTGAAACAATTCTCGCAGCCACTCTCTTCGCTTGATTTTAAGCTGCACGAGCGGACCTCTGAAATGGCTACGGAACGATGACTGCCAGTTTCTCGGAAACTACTGACTGCTGGACCCGAGACAAAACAGGTGTCTCTTTATTTTCACTGTTGTTTCAACTTGGGAAATTTCTACTGCGCCAGAGAGCGTCCTGCGAAGTGTTCCAAGTGTTAGACAATGTTAAGTTGTCAGAAATTCAGGATTCATTCTGCACGTATACTTCCTGTTCGCCGCACACGCATTCCAAGTAACATCCATTTGAAATTTATTTTTAACTAAGAGAAATTCTGGTGTTTTTAGGAAATACATCCAAAAGTATCGTCAATATTAACTTTAAGTTCAAACCGTACCCTCATACTTTCATATAAATACATTGATTAATGAAAAAAGATAAAAGTCAGATCACTATGATGTATGAATTACGTCCTGGTTGTCCGCAGCTCGTGGTCGTGCGGTAGCGTTCTCGTTTCCCACGCCCGGGTTCCCGGGTTCGATTCCCGGTGGGGTCAGCGATTTTCTCTGCCTCGTTATGACTGGGTGTTGTGTGCTGTCCTTAGGTTAGTTAGGTTCAAGTTGTTCTAAGTTCTAGGGGACTGATGACCATAGATGTTAAGTCCCATAGTGCTCAGAGCCATTTAAACGTCCTAGTTGCATTCACGCGCCACACTTCGGATTGCCAAGCTCGCTTCTTTGGCCGGACATGTCCGGGTTTTTACAGTCGTTTTCAGCCAAAGGTTCAGGTTTAGTATGGCTGTTTAGTGCTGAAGTAGAGGATGCACAACCATGGCCCATTTCAGGCTACTGATACAAGCGTGAGGAATGAGGAGGAATAAGGAGATATCGGCGAAGGATATATAGATTTAACAACCAATGCAATTCTTAAGTCCGTGTGCTGTGTGTTTCTTCGTATGCCGAACGAGTCTAACACAGAGAGTCGCAACCAAATACGCGCAGAGCGAACGAGGAAGAGTGGATTGAGTCGATGACCCAATGCCAAACCGCACCGCTCCACCTTATTTGCGCGTCGTTCCTTTCCTAGTTGATCAAACACAAATAATACGTACACATGTACAGGGTGGCAGTTAGTCAAGGAATATTCTGGGGAATTGGTTTAATAAAGTTATTTCAAAAACCCACTCAAATGTCTGCAAGTTGTCTCCCAGAGCAACTACCACTGTGCATGCATTTCAGAGCCGAGGCAAAACTGCTGAGAAGAGACACCTTGAGCCCTCTGATGAAACTGCTAGGATATTCACGACGTAGGGTGTAGCCAATTGCGTGCGTGGGACACATGTCACGTGCGTGACTCTGGAGGATTCTGCAGTGCAGGACACAGCTGCCTCTCTCTCTTTTGATCCAGACCTCGAGCATCACATACGTCTTTCTTGGGAGACCGAACCTCTGGCTGTGCGTTCCATGACCATCCACCAACACTAGTTAACATGAATCGCCTCCACATCTGTTGCCCACTTATTTAATTGTTAGTCCTCCTTAACTAGTCTACAGCTGGAAACTTCCGATCCTAGGCGTGCCCTTTGTATTGCGTGTATTGAAATATATTCTCTATATTTTAACTAATTTCCTGTTCTGTTATTTAACAGCAGCCCTGGATGGCCACTCGAAAGTTCAAATGGTTCAAATGGCTCTTAGCACTATGGGTCTTAACGTCTGAAGTCATCAGTCCCCCATAACTTAGAACTACTTACGCCAACTAACCTAAGGAGATCACACATCCATGTCCGAGGCAGGATTCGAACCTGAAGCGCCAGATTGAAGCACCTAGAACCGCTCGGCCACTCCGACCTGTCACTCACAAGTCGCCGCGCGGGACTAGTCGAGCGGTCTTAGGCGCTGCAGTCATGGACTGTGCGGCTGGTCCCGGCGGAGGTTCGAGTCCTCCCTCGGGCATGCGTGTGTGTGTGTTTGTCCCTCGGATAATTTAAGTAGTGTGTAAGCTTAGGGACTGATGACCTTAGCAGTTAAGTCCCATAAGATTTCACACACATGTGAACATTTCTAAACTCACAAGTCCTGACCGCTCGACCTCCTCTACATTGTCGTCATAAGCAAAATCCATCAACCTTTTCCCCTCTTCCCTACCCATGTATATTGGTGTCAGATGTAAGATTCGTTCCCACCGTTCGGTCTATAGGGCGGCCATTTACTTTTGGTTCATGTCTGATGTAGTGTGGTCGGTCCGAAATCGCTGCTGTTATTCCGCTGCGGGCCGAGCCTGGGTGATGCAGCGCGTCGGCTAGGATGCCGCGCCAGACACTGCGCTCGCACGTTCCAGCGTCCGGCCATCAGTATTGGGGCCCTGGCCTCAACTACCGGGGCACGTACTTTCGCCGCCGTGCAGCCAGCTGACCCGCCGGCAATGCCGCTGCTACGTGCGTACGGCCGCATGCTTTCAGCTCTCAGCCGCCGCCCCACCGTCGCTGCCGCTTCTGCGCGTCGCGATGCGACGACAGTACTGAGAGTGTTTACATGTACTGAGGCACTTGCAGCCATTATTTCAGAGAAGTAAATTATAGCATAAATTTCGGATATTATACAGTTATTTCCTTTCGTCTGGATGCGTCTTTCCTTATAAGAACGATTCGAACTTTGAATCTTTGTGAGTATAGTTATTGGTAGGTATGTCGAATGTGTAATTGTTCCTAGATAAGCAGTTCACATGTTTGTTGGTTGGATAAATAATACCTGTCTAATTTAAAAACACACTTTCGTTGAGCCTGTATACGGCAGTAAATTTCTTACACTTGTTTTAAACTCTGTTGTTGTCGAAGTGTGCTGTACTTAGTTGTTGTGGTGAGATGCTTCTACTGACACACTACTGGCCATTAAAACTGCTACACCACGAAGATGACGTGCTACAGACGGGACAGGAAGAAGATGCTGTGATATGCAAATGATTAGCTTTTCAGAGCATTCACACAAGGTTGGTGCCGGTGGCGACACCTACAACGTGCTGACATGAGGAAAGTTTCCAACTGATTTCTCATACGCAAACAGCAGTTGACCGGCGTTGCCTCGTGAAACGTTGTTGCGATGCCTCGTGTAAGGAGAAGAAATGCGTACCATTACGTTTCCGACTTTGATAAATGTCGGATTATAGCCTATCGCGATTGCGGTTTATCGTATCGCGACATTGCTGCTCGCTTTGGTCGAGATCCAATGACTGTTAGCAGAATATGGAATCGGTGCGTTCAGGAGGGTAATACGGAAAGCCGTGCTGGATCCCAACGGCCTCGTATCAGTAGCAGTCGAGATGACAGGCATCTTATTTGCATGGCTGTAACGGATCGTGCACCCACGTCTCGATCAGTGAGTCAACAGGTGGGGACGTTTGCAAGACAACAACCATCTGCACGAACAGGTCGACGCCGTTTGCAGCAGCATGGACTATCAGCTCGGAGACCATGGCTGCGGTTACCCTTGACGCTGCATCACACACAGGAGCGCCTGCTATGGTGCACTCAACGACGAACCTGGGTGCACGAATGGCAAAACGTCATTTTTTCGGATGAATCCAGGTTCTGTTCACAGCATCATGATGGTCGCATCCGTGTTTGGCGACATCGCGTGGAACGCACATTCGTCATCGCTATACTGGCGTATCACCCGGCGTGATGGTATGGGTTGCCATTGGATACACGTCTCGGTCACCTCTTGTTCGCACTGACGGCACTTTGAACAGTGGACGTTACATTTCAGATGTATTACGACCCGTGGCTCTACCCTCCATTCGGTACCTGCGAAGCCCTACATTTCAGCAGGATAATGCACGACCGCATGTTGCAGGTCCTGTACGGGCCTTTCTGGATACAGAAAATGTTCGACTGCTGCCCTGGCCAGCACATTCTTCAGATCTCTCACCAACTGAAAACGTCTGGTCAGTGGTGGCCGAGCAACTGGCTCGTCACAATACGCCAGTCACTACTCTTGATGAACCGTGGTATCGTGTTGAAGCTGCATGGGCACCTGTACACGCCATCCAAGCTCTGACTCAATGCCCAGGCGTATCAAGGCCGTTATTGCGGCCAGAGGTGGTTGTTCTGGGTACTGATTTCTCAGGATCTATGCACCGAAAGTGCGTAAAAATGTAATCACATGTCAGTTCTAGTATAATATATTTGTCCCATGAATACTCGTTTATCATCTGCATTTCTTCTTGGTGTAGAAATTTTAATGGCCATTAGTGTACATTTTTGAGAGCTTTCGATTAAGCTCCAGAGATCTGACACTTCCAAAATGTGTTTGGGAACCACAGAGTCTCCCAGCTGTTCGTGACATTATCTTCGAGTTAGTTGTCATATCATGAGCCATTCATTTTTCTTTCATCTTTCCTATAACTGTCATTTCCTCTGATGAAAGTGGCTTTCTACTCCTTGTTACACAGACATGAGCGTTTTAAGGGCCCTGTAGCCCCATGTGCCTCCACACCGCGTCTGTAAGGTTTCTAATACCGTTGGCGCACCAAATCTTTTTACCTTAATTGGAGTTTGTTTTCATTGCAAGACCAGGAACTGACGTGAAATCATCGTCTAGATCTTATAAGAAAAGTGACAAACCATGGATTCTTACGATCGTAGTATTGACTATAGTTAACTATTTGTACTAGCTGACTTGCCCATACACAGTCGTAATTACAAGATTAGCACTTGTGTTGCCGAAACCGATAGGAGGCTATGTGGCATGTCGGATTGCGGAACGAAAGGACTGAGCTTTTTCGGCCCCTCCTTTCTCCGTCTTTCTACATGGTCTTTCCTGACCTTTTATTCTTTTTCCGTCAATGCCTTCTGTTTTATTCTCTTTATAATACTGTCAGTACACTGTCACTCAAAACATATACAATAAATGAGTTATAAATCTCACGAATTAGACTTAATTACGGAATACAGGAGGAAGAAGGGGAAGAGAAGTGGTAGCATGTCGTGGCGTGGCTGGCTTGTCGCCAGGCGACAGCAGGTTAACCCAATGCAAGAGTCTACCATGTATTGTGTGACGTACTGTAATAAGAGTTATAATAATGAAAGAGAATTGATCTGTTGGACCCCTGTAAGTTGATAAGAGAGGATTTAATGACTTCCGGCTGTTAGCCTTCAGAGGGCAACGAAGTTTCGTAGATATGAACAAATATGTGAAGTTGTTTTATTGAGGTTGTGGGCCTTTTCGTTCATGAGGTTGAAGGCAATATTTGTGCAGGAAAGAGTTCTTGTCAGTTGTTTTAAGTGATATTATTTCTGTTTTACAGAGAATGTTTTGTTACGAAAGCTGTGGAGGATACAGTGAATACTAATTGTTGTGACTTGGCAAGACAGCCAAGCCACTAGGAGGTGAAGCCGAAAGGCACGCGTTTAAGCTTACGCAGGCTGGCGTGAGGTTTGGAACAGTTAAAGGATTTGAGTCTAGCAAATAAAGTACGTAGCTGTTAGAATACTTAACTTTAATCCATAATTGGTTAACATCGCTCTTGACGATACATGCATCACAAGATAAATAGCAAATGAAAATGGCGCCTTGCTAGGTCGTAGCAAATGACGTAGCTGAAGGCTATGCTAATTATCGTCTCGGCAAATGAGAGCGCAATTTGTCAGTGAACCATCGCTAGCAAAGTCGGCTGTACAACTGGGGCGAGTGCTAGGAAGTCTCTCTAGACTTGCCGTGTGGCGGCGCTCGGTCTGCAATCACTGACAGTGGCGACACGCGGGTCCGACATATACCAACAGACCGCGGCCGATTTAAAGGCTATCAGCTAGAAAGTGTGGTGTCTGGCGGTGACACCACACTAATTATGTTACTAATTGTATGAGATAAGATGATTCAGTGATGTTATTTGTCTATTTTATGCTGTCGCCCCAGAGGTCAGAGCAGAACCGTTAACCATGATTCATTATACCATGCAGCGGGTTTCCAGTAGAGATTAGTGAACGCTTACTATAAGCAGAGACTGCATGGTGGAAACACGTGGACTGGCACAGATGTCACCTAGCGATAAGCCAGCCACGTTCCCACATGCTACCACATATCTTCCACATCTTCATCCTGACTGCCGTAGTTATTTGTATTCCATATTTTTGTATGATTTATAAATCATTTACTGCATAGGTATTTATAGTGACGTATATAGAGTATAAATATTACGTGGTTGTAAGTAAATGTTAATATATTTTGTTGGAAGGGTAGCCAAGGTTCATGCCTATTTGTATTGTGTGGGAAGTTTAGGTATTTTGAAGATTTCTAAATGTTTAAAGGAACCCCTTTCCCAACTGGTGTATTGTTCTTCGTCATGTGATGATTTAAGCTATCTGCATTATTGAGATTTGTTGTAGAATTTTAATGTTTTACTGTATTTCATTTGTAAGTCTCTTTTGTGGACAAGATTTTTTTGACTTTCGAAAGAATGCATCAAGTTTAACTTAGTAAAGTTTTTCTATAATGATAATTATTACAAGTCTGCTTCGTTGAATGTTTCGTTTTGTTGTCAAATCTAGAATGTGGAGGCCCGCTAAGCAGTCTCTATTCCATTTGTCTTTTATTGTTAATAGATTGTGATACTTCGAATTTTGATCTAATTTTGGAACTAATGTTCCATTGTTCCATTGCTTTAGAGAAGAGCTAGGTCCACTGCCGGTTTGTTGTTGTTTTCTTCAGTCCTGAGACTGGTCTGATGCAGCTCTCCATGCTACTCTAACCTGTGCAAGCTTCTTCATCTCCCAGTACTTACTCCAACCTACATTCTTCTCAATCTGCTTAGTGTATTCATCTCTTGGTCTCCCTCTACGATTTTTACCCCCCCACGCTGCCCTCCAATGCTAAATTTGTGATCCCTTGATCCCTCAGAACATGTCCTACCAACCAGTCACTTCTTCTTGTCAAGTTGTGCCACAAACTCCTCTTCTTCTCAGTTCTAATCAATACCTCCTCATTAGTTATGTGATCTACTCATATGACCTTCAGCATTCTTCTGTAGCACCACATTACGAAAGTTTCTATTCTCTTCTTGTCCAAACTATTTATCGTCCATGTTTCACTTCCATACATGGCTACACTCCATACAAATACTTTCAGAAACGACTTCCTGACACTTAAATCTATACTCGATGTTAACAAATTTCACTTCTTCAGAAACACTTTCCTTGCCATTGCCAGTTTATATTTTGTATCCTCTCTACTTCGATCATCATCAGTTATTTTGCTCCCCAAATAGTAAAACTCCTTTACTACTTTAAGCGTCTCATTTCCTAATCTAATTCCATCAGAATTACAATGTCATCGGCGAACCTCAACGTTTTTATTTCTTCTCCATGGACTTTAATACCTACTCCGAATTTTTCTTTTGTTTCCTTTGCTGCTTGCTCAATATGCAGATTGAATAACATCGGGGAGAGGCTACAACGCAGTATCACTTCCTTCCCAATCACTGCTTTCCTTTAATGTCCCTCGACTCTTATAACTGCCATCTGGTTTCTGTATAAATTGTAAATAGCATTTCGCTCCCTGTATTTTACCCCTGCCACCTTTAGAATTTGAAAGAGAGTATTCCAGTCAACATTGTCAAAAGTTTTCTCCAAGTCTACAAATGCTAGAAACGTAGGTTTGCCTTTCCTTAATCTATTTTCTAAGATAAGTCGTAGGGTCAGTATTGCCTCACGTGTTCCGAAATTTCTGCGGAATCCAAACTGATCTCCGCCGAGGTCGACTTCTACCAGTGTTTCCATTCGTCTGCAAAGAATTCGCTTTAATATTTTGCAACTGTGATTTATTAAACTCATAGTTCGGTAATTTTCACATCTGTCAACACCTGCTTTCTTTGGGAATGGAATTATTATATTCTTCTTGATGTCTGAGGGTATTTCGCCTGTCTCATACATCTTGCTCACCAGATGGTAGAGTTTTTTCAGGACTGGCTCTCCCAAGGCCGTCAGTAGTTCTAATGGAAAGTTGTCTACTCCCGGGGCCTTGTTTCACTCAGGTCTTTCAGTGCTCTGTCAAACTCTTCACGCAGTATCGTATCTCCCATTTCATCTTTAGCTACATCCCATTTCCATAATATTGTCCTCAAGTACATCGCCCTTGTATAGACCGTCTATATACTCCTTCCACCTTTCTGCTTTCCCTTCTTTGCTTAGGACTGGGTTTCCATCTGAGCTCTTGATACGCATACAAATGGCTTTCTTTTCTCCAAAGGTCTGTTTAATTTTACTGTATGCAGTCTCTATCTTACCCCTAGTGAGATAAGCCTCTGCATCCTTACATTTGTCTTCCAGCCATCCCTGCTTAGCCATTTTGCACTTCCTGACGATCTCATTTTTGAGACGTTTGTATTCCTTTTTGCCTGCTTCATTTACTGCGTTTTTATATTTTCTCCTTCCATTATTTAAACTCAATATTTTTTCTGTTACCTATGGATTTCTACTAGCCCTCGTCTTTTTACCTACTTGATCCTCTGCTGCCTTCACTACTTCATCACTCAGAGCTACCCATTCTTCTTCTACTGTATTTCTTTCTCCCATTCCTGTCAATTGTTCCCTTATGCTCTCCCTGAAACTCTGTACGACCTCTGGTTCTTTCAGTTTATCCAGGTCCCATCTCCTTAAATTCCCACCTTTTTGCGGTTTCTTCAGTTTTAATCTACAGTTCATAACCAATAGATTGTGGTCAGGGTCCACATCTGCTCCTGGAAATGTCTTACAATTTAAAACCTGGTTCCTAAATCTCTGTCTTACCATTATATAATCTATCTGATACCTTATAGTATCTCCAGGTTCTTCCATTTACACAACCTTCTTTTATGATTCTTGAACTAAGTGTTAGCTATGATACTGCCGGTTTAGAAGCGTTTACTTCTGTGATTTCTTTCAAGTTGTCACTAAGAATCAAAACTGACTGCGCGTTTGTAATTCTTATGCTCGCCGAGTTGACTGTTTCCCTTCATTCTCTCTTTGCAAATCTTTGTGATCTATGTCCGGTGAAATTAAAATTTACTTTTTTACATGCCTCTTTTACAAGGTATATTAAGTCCTGCAGAACTCTATCACAAGCTCCGACCGTTACATATCCGAATTTTCATCGTTGTAGTTTTTATGCAGACAACTAATTCCTAAACCGACTGTCAAGCGTTTTCTGGATTTTGTGTTTGGTGAAATTCAGCACAGAGATGCAATCTGTCACCCTATTTCTGATTTAAATTTAAAACAAATACTGTGCTAATAGTCCGAACTGACCCATTTTAACCCTGGTTTTTGTCATACAGGAGCTGTGATTCCTTAATTTACAAATTTGATGTCGCTCTGTACTTGTTGTTAACCTGCTGTCGGACAGCAATGTATTACTATGTTTTTACGCGTAATTAGTATTATACCGCCATCACATGCCAACAGCTGTGCTTGAAAAACGTTTTCTTCAAGATCGCTTTAGCAAGCTTAAGTGTGCTGTGCTGAGTGTTGAAAGTGTTATCTCCCCCCCTCTCCACTTTCAGCCATCATACTCCCTTGCGATTACGTCTCCACTCTGACCCTTCCCACAAGAGCGCAGGTATTATCACCCTCCATCATCCTACTATAGAAAGTGCCATTAATGTTTTTCGATGTCACGCAGTCATCTCTTTTTGCGCGTCTTGTAAGCGACGTGCTTTTCTCCTGTTTGTCCGAAGTTTGTCTACAAACAGTGCGTGCGCTTCTGTTACGCAGAACCACATTCTACCTCTGAATTTTTTCTTATTTTATGAACTGATTATGAACTCACTGCATTCTCTCTCTTCTTTTATGTGAAGTCTTATGAATAAGACGAGGATACTTTTAGCTGTTTAGTCCTTGTGGACACACATTTTAATTATGTGTTTCGCCTTGTGTTTCTCCATGACTGTAACATTGTTCTACAAGCTTATGTTATGCTAATGACGGTCCCCTGATAATCTGAAAACTGTAATCTGTAAGAATAAGGTTGTACCCGATCTTAATTTTCAACTGACAATCCAACAAGTGCTGTTTCTGATCTCGTCCTTCTGAATTTCTGGTTGTAACTTAAGTTATAGACGACAGTTTGTTAATAGTTATTGTAACAGGCTTTACAGCGTTGTGGTTGAGTCACACTACTGGGAAAAATACTAAGTCCGTGTGTTATTCTGAACAATATAACCTGCACTTCTGTTGAGTATTTTCATATTTTATATTCTTCGAGAATGGGAATTAGTAATTTTTCATGTCTGTTGTGCAAACGGTATTGAGGGTGGTAGTATGGTTTTGATGAGATAATGAGCAATATATTTACGTAAGGTAATGGATGTTAACGATTTCGCTCAGATCTGTTCCCGCAAGTACTTTTGCTTTATTTGTTTTTATAATTGTGTTGTGATGAGGTAACAAATGTTATTGATTTTATTTTGTGGTTCTGAGAATTAGAAAAGTATTTAAAGAAGTATGTGTGTTCCATAATGAATGAGTATCATTCGAAGCTGTATTTGGACTATAAACCGTTACGCTAGGTGTATTCACTTCATAAATATTTAAGGTCATACCAGATCCTCATTTTGCAACTGGACAATATTGTGTTGGATGCTGAGCACTAACTTACGAGAAATATTGATTATAGCTACACATTTTAAGACGTATATTATTTGTCGGTCAAATAAGAACCCCTCCAGACCATACCTTGTTAAATTTCATTTGCCTGAGTTTTAACTAATTACTTTACACCTAAAATGTGATACGCGTAACCACTATTATCCCATGAGGTTTTTTAAAATGGTTATTGAATAAATATACTTTTTCTTTTGCTTTTCTAAGATTTTCACTGTTATTTGGCTCCATTGTCCATTTCCAATGGTATATCCAAGTTGAGGGAGTGACAGCTTATCAAATGCTCTGACTAATTAATGCCATAATTTTTCCAGTTCAAAGTAATGAATAATTTCGACCTAGGTGTAATATTTCATTGTCTCTCTCTCTCTCTCTCTCTCTCTCTCTCTCTTACTGTGTAATCTTAAGTATTTTCCAGTATGCCGTGTCTTGAAGGACGATTGCACTATGAATCAGTTTAAAGTATTTTAAAGTGAGAAGGTAGAATTTCGGTGTTAGAAATTCATGGTTTCTGATGTGCAGCCTTTGGTATCCCCTGATTTTTATGCATAACTCTTGTAATTTGTCGGTATAAGAAAGGCTTTGTACTTCTCAATATTAACGTGGGTTAATATACGAGTAGATAACGTTTGAGTTATATGCGTTTTATGGTACCCAATCTCTTGGACTTAGTAAGGATGAATCCTTCGTTTTACTGAAATCTGTTAATGTTCCGTAGCCTGTGCTATTTTGTGCAACTAATGCCAGCAAAAATTGTCAGACGACGCAGTAAGATTTTGCTTACTTATTTACTCTTTTTCAAATGTACTTAGTCCAATTCTAACCCAAGCCAGGTTTTCATGTTTTGTAGTAAGCTGATTTATAATACTTTATACCCAAATACTTTGATTATCACACAATTAAGTATTTTGTTATATTCCTGGATTTTCCGCTGTATTTTGTTATGTTGATAATACGATTTATACTTTCGTATTAGTTCCACTATGCAGCAACCAGATTAATATTTGCCAGACAACAAAACAACTACAAATTTCTAGGGTCGCCTGGAAACCATTAAAAGATTAGTGCTGATTCAGTTCGGCCAGCATCCGCTTTCTATGACTATGAATTGGGTATAGCATCAGCAGATTAATAATAGATTTTTCCCCTTAACCTACGAGAAACGATAATAGTTCATTTCTCTTTTGTAAAGCTTTTTGGCATGGTTTTAACTTCGTTAATTCTAAAAACTGATTATCTGGATGATCATAATTTCAGTTATTATAGGAGCTACTGTATTTCTGCACAAGAAAAATTAATATTTTGCTATTTTCTTAAGTCATGAAATTTGATAAACTTGACTATATGTAAGTCCCCTCTCAACTGCACTGAATGAAATGTTGTAACAGATCCCTCCCGTTATATTAGGGCCCCTAAAAGGGCAGACAGTCTTTCTGGGGAGTGACTGACATCCTTTTGTAAACAATCTGAGCCAGCACTCCTATGGAAGGGGGCAGGAATGTACACAGTGGCCGCGAGTCAAGAAATATTTTAGGGAATTGGTTCAAAATATTTATTTTAAAGGCCCAGTCAAATTTTGACAAGTTCCCTCGCAGAGCAACTTCCACTTTGCATACGTGACATAAATATACTGCCTTTCAGAACCGAAGCAGTTCTGTTCAGTAAAGTTGCTGACAAGAGACGCCTTGAGTCCTTTGCTGAAACTGCATGCGAATTCCCGCCATGGGGTTTAGCCAATAGCGTGCGTGGGACACATGTCATGTGCATGACTCTGGAGGATTCTGAAGTGCAGAACACAGCTGCCTCTCTCTCTCTCTCTCTCTCTCTCTCTCTCTCTCTCTCTCTCTCTCCCCCTCTCTCTCTCTCTTGTGATCCAGACCTCTAGCAGAACAGACGCCTTTCCTGGTAGGCAGAGCCTCTGGCTTTGCATTCCATGAACAAACACCAACCCAAGTTAACATGAACCGCTTCTTTGTACGTTGCCTGCTTATTTAATTTTTCGTCCTCCTAGATTGCCCTAGACCTGGTAACCTCTGACCCTAGGCGCTTCCTCTGCACTCCGTGTATTGAAATATATTCTCTTTATTTTACGTAATTTTCTGTCCTACCATTTCCGGGTAGCCCTGAATGTCAACTCACAAGTCCTGACCGCTCGACCTCCTATACATTGTCGTCATAAGCAGAATCCAACAACCTGTTCCTCCTTCCCTGCCCATGTACACCTAACCACCAAAAACTCCATAACCGGAGAACACTAAATTGGGAGGGGTACGGGAATGTTGCACTGATACTAAATCATCGTAAATGTCCTACTCCACATTTTTTTCAAAGGATATCACAATTTATAGTTTTTGCACTAATTAATTGTAATTACAAAGTGTCCCGTGGTATGTTACATACGAAAAAGTACAACATCTCTGTTTTGGACGCTATGCTGACAATATCAGATTGACGAGAACTGTGAATTGGTGCCAACCACAGCCGTAAATTTCATGTGGGTTCGATAATCTAAGAGTTAAAATCCTGGACATTTGAATTTATCAGCCAAGCAATGCGATTAACAGGGGATGACATTTGATTCTAACAAGCAGCAGAAACTATAGCTTTCTCTCTAAGAAAAATGTAAAGCTAAATGACAGAGTTCCTCTATCAGTTGCAAAATTTCACGACGTCCATGCAACACAAGAAAGATGACCTTGTCTTCAAAAAGTTTTTGGCATATGATTCATGTACAGCTAGTTTCAAATTACAGCATAACGCAGAATTTTATCTGGAATTATTTTAATGGGGAGAATATTATTTCGAAGATCCTGGAAGACATTACATCTACATCTACATCTATACTCCGCGAGCCACCTTACGGTGTGTGGCGGAGGGTACTTATTGTACCACTATCTGATCCCCCCTTCCCTGTTCCATTCACGAATTGTGCGTGGGAAGAACGACTGCTTGTAAGTCTCCGTATTTGCTCTAATTTCTCGGATCTTTTCGTTGTGATCATTACGCGAGATATATGTGGGCGGTAGTAATATGTTGCCCATCTCTTCCCGGAATGTGCTCTCTCGTAATTTCGATAATAAACCTCTCCGTATTGCGTAACGCCTTTATTGAAGTGTCCGCCACTGGAGCTTGTTCAGCATCTCCGTAACGCTCTCGCGCTGACTAAATGTCCCCATGACGAATCGCGCTGCTTTTCGCTGGATCATGTCTATCTCTTCTATTAATCCAACCTGGTAAGGGTCCCATACTGATGAGCAATACTCAAGAATCGGACGAACAAGCGTTTTGTAAGCTACTTCTTTCGGCGATGAGTCACATTTTCTTAGAATTCTTCCTATGAATCTCAACCTGGCGCCTGCTTTTCCCACTATTTGTTTTATGTGATCATTCCACTTCAGATCGCTCCGGATAGTAACTCCTAAGTATTTTACGGTCGTTACCGCTTCCAATGATTTACCACCTATGGCATAATCGTACTGGAATGGATTTCTGCCCCTATGTATGCGCATTATATTACATTTATCTACGTTTAGGGAAAGCTGCCAGCTGTCGCACCATGCATTAATCCTCTGCAGGTCCTCCTGGAGTACGTAGGAGTCTTCTGATGTTGCTACTTTCTTGTAGACAACCGTGTCATCTGCAAATAGCCTCACGGAGCTACCGATGTTGTCAACTAAGTCATTTATGTATATTGTAAACAATAAAGGTCCTATCACGCTTCCCTGCGGTACTCCCGAAATTACCTCTACATCTGCAGATTTTGAACCGTTAAGAATGACATGTTGTGTTCTTTCTTCTAGGAAATCCTGAATCCAATCACAAACCTGGTCCGATATTCCGTAAGCTCGTATTTTTTTCACTAAACGTAAGTGCGGAACCGTATCAAATGCCTTCCTGAAGTCCAGGAATACGGCATCAATCTGCTCGCCAGTGTCTACGGCACTGTGAATTTCTTGGGCAAATAGGGCGAGCTGAGTTTCACATGATCTCTGTTTGCGGAATCCATGTTGGTTATGATGAAGGAGATTTGTATTATCTAAGAACGTCATAATACGAGAACACAAAACATGTTCCATTATTCTACAACAGATTGACGTAAGCGAAATAGGCCTATAATTATTCGCATCTGATTTATGACCCTTCTTGAAAATGGGAACGACCTGCGCTTTCTTCCAGTCGCAAGGTACTTTACGTTCTTCCAGCGATCTACGATAAATTGCTGATAGAAAGGGGGCAAGTTCTTTAGCATAATCACTGTAGAATCTTAAGGGTATCTCGTCTGGTCCGGATGCTTTTCCGCTACTAAGTAATAGCAGTTGTTTTTCAATTCCGATATCGTTTATTTCAATATTTTCCATTTTGGCGTCCGTGCGACGGCTGAAGTCAGGGACCGTGTTACGATTTTCCGCAGTGAAACAGTTTCGGAACACTGAATTCAGTATTTCTGCCTTTCTTCGGTCGTCCTCTGTTTCGGTGCCATCGTGGTCAACGAGTGACTGAATAGGGGATTTAGATCCGCTTACCGATTTTACATATGACCAAAACTTTTTAGGGTTCTTGTTTAGATTGTTTGCCAATGTTTTATGTTCGAATTCGTTGAATGCTTCTCTCATTGCTCTCTTTACGCTCTTTTTCGCTTCGTTCAGCTTTTCCTTATCAGCTATGATTCGACTACTCTTAAACCTATGATGAAGCTTTCTTTGTTTCCGTAGTACCTTTCGTACATGATTGTTATACCACGGTGGATCTTTCCCCTCGCTTTGGACCTTAGTCGGTACGAACTTATCTAAGGCGTACTGGACGATGTTTCTGAATTTTTTCCATTTTTGTTCCACATCCTCTTCCTCAGAAATGAACGTTTGATGGTGGTCACTCAGATATTCTGCGATTTGTGCCCTATCACTCTTGTTAAGCAAATATATTTTCCTTCCTTTCTTGGCATTTCTTATTACACTTGTAGTCATTGATGCAACCACTGACTTATGATCACTGATACCCTCTTCTACATTCACGGAGTCGAAAAGTTTCGGTCTATTTGTTGCTATGAGGTCTAAAACGTTAGCTTCACGAGTTGGTTCTCTAACTATCTGCTCGAAGTAATTCTCGGACAAGGCAGTCAGGATAATGTCACAAGAGTCTCTGTCCCTGGCTCCAGTTCTGATTGTGTGACTATCCCATTCTATACCAGGTAGATTGAAGTCTCCCCCTATTACAATAGTATGATCACGAAACTTCTTCACGACATTCTGCAGGTTCTCTCTGAGGCGCTTAACTACTACGGTTGCTGATGCAGGTGGTCTATAGAAGCATCCGACTATCATATCTGACCCACCTTTGATACTTAACTTAACCCAGATTATTTCACATTCGCATTCGCTAATAACTTCACTGGATATTATTGAATTCTTTACTGCTATAAATACTCCTCCACCATTGGCGTTTATCCTATCCTTGCGGTATATATTCCATTCTGTGTCTAGGATTTCATTACTGTTCACTTCCGGTTTTAACCAACTTTCCGTTCCTAATACTATATGCGCACTATTTCCTTCAATAAGAGATACTAATTCAGGAACCTTGCCCTGGATACTCCTGCAGTTTACCAATATTACGTTAACTTTTCCTGTTTTTGGTCTCTGAGGACGGACGTTCTTTATCAACGATGATAATGTCCTCTCTCGTTTCGCCCAAGGGGGGGTCCCTCTAACCTAAAAAACCCCCGTGTGCACGCCACACGTACTCTGCTACCCTAGTAGCTGCTTCCGGTGTGTAGTGCACGCCTGACCTGTCTAGGGGGGCCCTACAGTTCTCCACCCAATAACGGAGGTCGATGAATTTGCAACCATTATAGTCGCAGAGTCGTCTGAGCCTCTGGTTTAGACCCTCCACACGGCTCCAAACCAGAGGACCGCGATCGACTCTGGGCACTATGCTGCAGATATTAAGCTCAGCTTGCACTCCGCGTGCGATGCTGGTTGTCTTCACCAAATCAGCCAGCCGCCGGAAGGAACCAAGGATGGCCTCAGAACCCAAGCGGCAGGCGTCATTCGTTCCGACATGTGCTACTATCTGCAGCCGGTCACACCCAGTGCCTTCAATAGCTGCCGGAAGGGCCTCCTCCACATTACGGACGAGACCCCCCGGCAAGCACACCGAGTGCACACTGGCATTCTTCCCCGACCTACCCGCTATTTTCCTGAGGGGCTCCATAACCCGCCTAACGTTGGAGCTCCCTATAACTAATAGGCCCGCCCTCTGTGACTGTCGGGACCTTGCCGGAGAATCGGCCACTGGCCCAACAGGCGAGTCATCCTGTGGTGGCTCGGAAACGATGTCATCACCACTAGGAAGCACCCCGTACCTGTTGGAAAGGGGTAAGGCCACTGCCACGCGGCCAGATCCCACCTTCGCCTTTCGGCCAGGCACGCGCGAGCCCACCACTGTCCGCCATTCACCCTGGAGTGATGGCTGACCGGTAAGATGCTCACTGCCGGAAGACGCAGCGACATCAGGGGTTCCATGTGATTCCAAGGCCACCGAAGTAGGCATAGGTCTCACCACAGTTGCCCCAACGCCACTACGAGCCGACGCCTGCGCCTCGAGCTCGATGAGCCTAACAGACAAAGCCTCCACCTGCCCCCGAAGAGTGGCCAATTCTCCTTGCGTCCGCTCACAACAACCACAGTCCCTACACATGACTATGTTTACCCTACTCTATACGGTGACAAATTCCCAAGATAATCTTCTGATGAGCTACTCTGATAATCAAGAAACACTCACTGAAATACGAGACGCGAAAACTACGCTAGGTTTTCCCAGAAAAACTATTTAAAAGCTAAGTGCAGCAAATAAGTACAAAAACGCTTTATACAAACAGTACTCGCTGCTGCTGGTGCTCTCGCTCTGGCTGTCACAAGACAACTGCTGATTCAAGTGACTAGTGGCTAACGGCCGAGAAACGAACAAAAGACGGTTTTAGGGCGCTTTCTGTTCTAAACGATCAAGAAAACACTAAGAAATCTAACACGAAAACTACGTAAAGTTTTATCAAGAACTGTTAGTTACTATGCAGAGCAGATAAACACAAATAGAATCCCTTCCTTAGTGGAAGGTCGTAAACAAAATGCAAAATAAACGCTTTATACAAACAGTACTCGCTGCTGCTGGTGCTCTCGCTCTGGCTGTCACAAGACATTAATGCACTAACAAAGTGAAACTTGGCAAAAGAGCAGCAATAGATAAATCCTTTCCTAGTTTCTAAGATATCCATGACCAATAGGAAGAAACTGGATAGCAAAACTCTTTTCTGTGTTCATCAAGCAGCAGTCACCGCCCTAAGACCAGGTATGGATGAGGACAATCCAGACATTTCAAACCAATTTCCCTCTTATGCACTGTTCACAAATTATCTGAGAGAACTTTGATAATCTGATGTTTCCTCCATACATTGAACTTTCTCTACCAATGGAGAAAGCGGATTTTAGAAATTGCTGTGTTCAGGTCCAGCTTTTATCAAAAAGGACATCAGGGTAAGAAGCAAGCGGGTGTTTACCTACTGGATCTAACACCAGCATGGAAGCATTGCCTACTTTGTAAACTGATAGAAAAAATTCAATGCAGTCAGATTTATAAACTGATAAAGAAAATTTTAACATTTAACGGCATTGATTTGGTACCCCTAGTAACTTATTAAGTAACGCCTGAAAATAGAAGAAATCAGCTACATTCGCCTAGACGTACAAAAGCTGACTGGCCACCCATACTAACTACTACAGCACTACCTATAATCAGAAGGAATCAGCTCTTACTCAGAGATTACAGTAAAATAATGTCGAACCCAAAACTTTCTGCAGAACAGGATCTCACCAAAAATACGCTTGAACTGAACATCTATGGAAAACAGGTGAAGAGGTGCTTCCATACGATCCAGGAATGGAAAAGATTGTGAACTAAAAGCAAAGTCAAGAACAGAAGCCTGCTTGATGATCGATACTTGCCATTAGAGGTCTTCAACCTTTCAAGAAATGTGTTGCCTACTCCAAACCGTGGGGGGGACAGGTGTCGGTAGCTGTAGCAAGATGATGACAATATGGTGGTCCACTCGGCGCAAATGTGGACTCACCAAACTGATGAACCTCCTGATAGATCGCACTCGTGAATTTAAGAACATGCATATATTCGCGGACGATACAACTGACTGGCTAAAAAAATAAGTCGTATTGTGTAAAATTCTGTGTAATGCAATGTTGAATGTGTTTTATTTTGTGATGTTATCTTTTTTTATATTCATCTTGTAAATTCTGAACGAAAACAAAGCTTAACGTTGAAACTCCAGGTCATAATGTCAAAGTCGAAAATGTGTTCTCCTTCATCCGTACCCAAGGACAAAGGAACGAAATAAGCGGCAAACTAACGCAACCACAAAAATTTTGCTTTTTGTGTTTAAAATTGAACTGTCAAGTGATCCACGAAATGATTTTCAAGAAGAAGAATGTTCTTGACAAAGTAGGTTTAAATGAGAAATAGTAATACTTTACAACGGAATACCGTTAAATCTTTATAATGATAATTAAAATGACACAAATTTTTTAACAGCTTCTCGTTTTGCGTCCCAGAAGAACAGACAATTGCTTATTTTCTTTAATGAAGACATTTGTTTATTTTACCATAAGATTATCTCCAAGAAAGAATAGGCAGTCTCAGTTTTAAAATGGCTTTTTATTTGTATAATTTGTGACGCGTTTCACTCTCCAAGGAGCATCATCGGACCTCGGGTAAAAACACCCGAGGACCACTGACAAGTGCACAGAAAGTCCTGCAGTCAGCAAGAATGTCGCGTCATCCTATGAATTTTACAGGACACATCCACCGGGTAAATACGCTGGAGGATTACTGGCAAGAGTACAGAACATCTTGCAATCACTAAAAATGGCAGGTCGTGTGGTAAAACATACAGGACACATCCACATGAGTTACACGTATTCGCTCTTAACACAATGCCGGGTATGTTTACAACATAGACCAGGTATATAAAGCGTCCTTACGGCACACGTTTACGTTAACTTGATGTTCTGTACTCTTGCCAATAGTCCTAGAGTGTTTTTACCAGGTGTATGTGTCCTGTACGTTTTGTTGGATGATGTACCATTTTCGGTGACTGGAGAACTTTCTGTAAACTTGCCAGAGGTCCTCGAGTGTTTTTAGCCGATGTTCGATGTTGCTCCGTGAGAGTGAAATGCATCACAAATTAAATAAACAGAAAACCATTTTGCAACCGAGATTGCTTATTCTTTCAGTTTCTATCAAGAGCTGAAAGATGTAGTGGGGTGAATTTTAAGATTGTATTAGGAAGAAGGCTGAGCACTTAAGAAGGCTGAGCAGTTAAGAAAGCTGAGCAGTTAATTAGTATCATAACTGCAAAATTATGATGGTTTCCAATTCTTTTTTAATTTTAAGCACGTTTGAGGTTGATTTCATAAAGAAAATTACTGTAACTGGTTATTCATAAGCGATCGAAAATGTCCTTTCTATTTCTTTTTAAAATACTTAGTTCGCTTCCTAGGACAAAATTTTCAGGTGAATATAGCGTCTAGTCCCGCTTTCCCATTTTTGGACACAGTAACAGTAGTCACAGTGAACCGGATGAAGTATGCATAACGTGTGAACCAGCCACGTGGTCCCCTCTGCACACGCCATCTGAACAGGCACAATACACCCTCTAACATTGAACTATACACTATAGTGCTATGGCAGAGGGTCGCTTCTAATAACTGTGACATCACACCTGTTAGTAGCTGTAGATACTCGCAGTAGTTTAGAGTTCTTCATGCTTTAGTTTCATGAAGTTTTTATAGTCTTGGGGAGGGGCTGTCATGAATATCATGACTTTCAGCATACAACCATCTTCTGTTCTAACAGTTTTAACTGTTCTGCGTCACTCGCCACAAAAGTAAAGCATCTGGTCTCTTTCGACTGTGATACAAACTACATCGTGAAAGTCTGAACAGCATCATGAACATGTTGTCTGAGGTTGCCTTAGCTGCACCTACCGATGTCATTTTATGCACTACACATAACAGAAGAAAGGTGTTTGCCCGTTCGCTCTGGAGACGCAAAGCACATTGTCAAAATTTCGCAGAATAGATGGAAAAGTATACGTAGGCACCTTATACCTATTGCTCAAATTTTGTTTTAAAACTACTCTAGCCAATCAATGCGGCGACTCATTTATTAATGCTTTGATTGGATTATATTCGGGAATGTTGTTACTTCCACGCTTTCCATTTTGATAACTCCAGTTAATTTCGTTGTTTCTGGTGGTGAAACACAGTTTATAACGCCATGTTTCTGATCATTTATAAAAGGTTTAACACTATAAACGGAATAAACTTACAAATATATCCAAAATCTATAAAATTACACCGTTAATTACACATAGATTGGAGACATTTGGATAAGTATGGTAGAAGTAAGCTTTATCTTGATCCAGAAATAACTGTGTAACTCATGTCCAGTATGCACTTCTATTCCTTATAGTATGATTCCGGTTATTTACAGTGCGCCAAAACGCTAAGAGGGAACTCATGTTCATTACGTGTGTGGCTGCCGACTGTCTGCATACCATTCGTGATACAGACGTGTGGGTTACATAAGACGACGTCGGTAGAGGCAGCTGGGTCATCCTGTACATTTAGCGGGAGCTTTTGGCATAAAATACGGACTGTCTATTTTACCTAGAAATATGATTACAATTTCATTCGCTTATTAATGATCAGATAATAACCAGTTATTTGTGAGGTTGGCCTTAAACATGCTTAAACAAAACAAACACCCATTAAAAAGCTTCATAAATTGACATTAATGACAGTAACTAAGTGTTGACTCTTCTTCATTGCTCAGTCTTCTATAGAAAGTGATCGTCTGTGAATATAATTAATATGAAACAAAATATACAATTATTTGTTTCTTTGCGATGGAAAAAGAAAATATATCAAATAACTTCTGTTGTTTCTGTTACACTTATTAAAGAAATAAAGCACAAACTTAATAACATTGTTTGATATATTTATATGCGCTGATGGTGAATCCAATTATAAGTCCTTTTACTTATTCCTTGGCCTGCTTCATTAGCTTGGGACGGGCTTTAGTTGTGCGTCCTCGACTTCAGCCCTAAAGAGCTTAACACAAGCTGCACAGTCCGGAGTTGTACATATTTGGGCGGACACGACCATAAAATCCCGGCCATCTCCAGCTAAAGCTGGCACACCTACATTAGGCTGTTGCACTCTATGCTAAAAAGGGAAAGCAAAAATGACGAACAAGCGAAGCTTAGTAGAGAATCGAGCATGTGTGAAAAGATATATATGCGAAGCATACAGCAAGTACCACTGTCACACCTCAGGAAAAGACCAGGCAGAGGACCCAAGGAAGTCCTGGTTCTATGTAAAATCAGTAAGGGCTTCTAAGACTTCCCTTCAGTCGCTTGTTGAGCAATCTGGTGTGGCAGTTGAAGACAACAAAACGAAAGCCGAAGTTCGCGTTCAAGAAATCGTCCACACAGGAGAATCGTACAAACATACCGTCATTTGACTATAGTACAAACTCCCGTATGGACGACGTAAAAATAAGCATCTCTGGCGTAGAGAAACAACTTAAAGATTTGAAAGTAAATAAATCACCCGTCCTGGTATGAATCCCAGTCCTACTTTGCAAAACGTACTCTTGTGCATTGGCTCCTTGACTCTCTCGCACAGTGCAGTCCCAAGAAACTGAAAAAAAGTGAAGGTGACTCCTGTATCTAAGAAGAATGAAAGAACGGACCCGCAAAGCTACAGAATAATATCCTTCACATCGGTTTCCTGCAGAATTCTAGAGCATATTCGGAGTTCGAATAAGATAAATTTTCTAGAGACCCAAAAACTCCTGTCCACGAATCAGTACGGCTTTAGAAAGCATTGCTCGTGCCAAGCCCAACTTGCTTTTTTTCCTCACATGATATGCTGTGAACTATGGATGAAGGGCAACAGGCAGATTCCGTTTTTCTGAATTTCCTGAAAGCGTTTGACAAGGAGCCCGATTGCAGGCTTTTAAGGAAGGCACACAAAATGTAATAAGTTCACAGATATGTGACTGGCGCGAAGATTTCTTAAGTTATAAACCCCAGTATGTTATCCTCGGCGGTGAGTGTTCATGAGAGAAAGGTACCGTCAGGAGTGCCCAGGGAAGTGTGGCAGCACCGCTGTTTTTGTCACCGCTGTTTTTGTCGTACATAAATTATTTAGAGGACTGGGTGTGCAGCAATCTGCAGTTGTCTGCTAATGATGCCGCGGTGTACGGTGAGATGTCGAAGTTGAGTGACTGTAGGAAAATACAAGACTTAGACAAAATTTTCTGTTTCTCTGATGAACGGCAGCTGGCCCTAAATGTGGAAAAATGTAAGTTAATGCGAATGAGTAGGAAGATCAAACCTGTAATGTTCGGCTACAGTATTACTAGTGTCCTGCTTGAGACAGTCAATTTATTTAAATATCTGAGCGTAACATAACAAAGCTATATGAGATGGAACGAGCATGTGAGAACTGTGGTAGGGAAGGAGAATGGTCGATTTCGGTTAATAGGGACAATTTTAGCAAAGACTGGTTCAGCTGTAAAGGAGAGCAGATATAAGACACTGGTGCGATCTGTTCTTGATTGCTGCTCTAGTGTTGGGGTCCGTAGCAGGTCGGACTGAAGGAAGACATCGAAGAAATTCGGAGGCGGGCTGCTAGATTTGTTACCGGTAGGTTCGAACAACACATTAAAAGTTACGAGATGCTTCGGGAACTCACATGGGAGTCTCTGGAGGGAAGGCGTCGTACTGAGAAAATTTAGATAACCGACATTTGAAATTGACTACTGAACGATTCTACTTCTGCCAACACACATTGTGCGTAAGGACCACGAAGATAAGATACGAGAACTTGGGGCTCATATAGAGCATATAGATACTCTTATTTTCCCTCACTGACTGGAAATGGTATAGGATACTCTCCGCCATGCATCGTACGGTCGCTTGCGGAGTATCTATGTTGATGTAGACGTAGAAGGCTCTTTCCAGAATTACAAATATGTGTATGTAATTACAACAAAAATAAATAATATCTACACTCCTGGAAATGGAAAAAAGAACACATTGACACCGGTGTGTCAGACCCACCATACTTGCTCCGGACACTGCGAGAGGGCTGTACAAGCAATGATCACACGCACGGCACAGCGGACACACCAGGAACCGCGGTGTTGGCCGTCGAATGGCGCTAGCTGCGCAGCATTTGTGCACCGCCGCCGTCAGTGTCAGCCAGTTTGCCGTGGCATACGGAGCTCCATCGCAGTCTTTAACACTGGTAGCATGCCGCGACAGCGTGGACGTGAACCGTATGTGCAGTTGACGGACTTTGAGCGAGGGCGTATAGTGGGCATGCGGGAGGCCGGGTGGACGTACCGCCGAATTGCTCAACACGTGGGGCGTGAGGTCTCCACAGTACATCGATGTTGTCGCCAGTGGTCGGCGGAAGGTGCACGTGCCTGTCGACCTGGGACCGGACCGCAGCGACGCACGGATGCACGCCAAGACCGTAGGATCCTACGCAGTGCCGTAGGGGACCGCACCGCCACTTCCCAGCAAATTAGGGACACTGTTGCTCCTGGGGTATCGGCGAGGACCATTCGCAACCGTCTCCATGAAGCTGGGCTACGGTCCTGCACACCGTTAGGCCGTCTTCCGCTCACGCCCCAACATCGTGCAGCCCGCCTCCAGTGGTGTCGCGACAGGCGTGAATGGAGGGACGAATGGAGACGTGTCGTCTTCAGCGATGAGAGTCGCTTCTGCCTTGGTGCCAATGATGGTCGTATGCGTGTTTGGCGCCGTGCAGGTGAGCGCCACAATCAGGACTGCATACGACCGAGGCACACAGGGCCAACACCCGGCATCATGGTGTGGGGAGCGATCTCCTACACTGGCCGTACACCACTGGTGATCGTCGAGGGGACACTGAATAGTGCACGGTACATCCAAACCGTCATCGAACCCATCGTTCTACCATTCCTAGACCGGCAAGGGAACTTGCTGTTCCAACAGGACAATGCACGTCCGCATGTATCCCGTGCCACCCAACGTGCTCTAGAAGGTGTAAGTCAACTACCCTGGCCAGCAAGATCTCCGGATCTGTCCCCCATTGAGCATGTTTGGGACTGGATGAAGCGTCGTCTCACGCGGTCTGCACGTCCAGCACGAACGCTGGTCCAACTGAGGCGCCAGGTGGAAATGGCATGGCAAGCCGTTCCACAGGACTACATCCAGCATCTCTACGATCGTCTCCATGGGAGAATAGCAGCCTGCATTGCTGCGAAAGGTGGATATACACTGTACTAGTGCCGACATTGTGCATGCTCTGTTGCCTGTGTCTATGTGCCTGTGGTTCTGTCAGTGTGATCATGTGATGTATCTGACCCCAGGAATGTGTCAATAAAGTTTCCCCTTCCTGGGACAATGAATTCACGGTGTTCTTATTTCAATTTCCAGGAGTGTATGTCTTAACGCGGCAGCTATAAACGCTAAGCCGCGCGGAGTGGCCGAGCGGTTAGAGGCGCCATCACACTGCGCAGCCCCTTCCGCAAGATCATCGAGTCCTCCCTCGGGCATGGGTGTGTGTGTGTTGTTCCCAGCATAAGTTAGCTTAAGTAGTGTGAAAGTCCAGGGACCGATGACCTCAACCATTTGGTCCCTTAGGAATTCATACACATTTCATTTCGTTTATAAACGCTACATTTCATTAGCATGCATATGAAAATTCAATAGAGTGTCCTCTGTAACTGTTCTCCATAACTTAGCGGAAGCAGAACATCCACATTTTTTTTCGTTTTGGATGTATTTTGGGTGGCCTCTAATGGCACCGCTCCTACATGTCATCACCGTTTTCGCCTAGTTTATGGTTTATGCGGGATCGATCAGGAAGGAGAGTGATAGACGTGGGAGCTCCAAATGGCCATACGTTCTGACGCTGGTCAGCCCAGCACCGATGTCAGGCTAATTAAAGCGTACGGAATTTCGTACTGCGTTAGCTTAATTTTGCCCTTCGAACACCCCTTGGCAGTTAGACAGAAACAGTGCATTCACGCTGCAGGTAAAATCGACCCAAAAGGCAGAAAAATAAATCATTTCCAGGAAAGACTCTGTTAAAATAAATTCCATTGTACGTCACCAGCTATCCTCGTCAGTATTTGAGGAAGTGATGCAACACGGGTTATTTGATGCCAGACTGTACAATGAGAGAAAATCTTTTACGAATGTACACCAAGTTTACTTTCTACAGAAGCTGCAAAGCAAACATGTAATTGTTAAAGAAATCAGCCTTTATAATACGTGCAAGAGGTGAGACAATTACTGTTTCACTAGTTTTAAAGATGAATGGCACACCAACACATGTAAATCATCAACTGTAAAATAATAAATTTTACATTTCCTTTCCTTTTCATGCACTATACGAAAATGTTAATAAATACATTATGAAGAGCATTATTACGGTTTATTTGCAGTGTTACAACGTTGAAGTCCATACGTATTACAAAAAGGGATATATGTACTTTATGTGTTCCACATCTCTTTCTAAGATACTGGAACGATTTCAGCCACACTTGATACACATACCCTATGGCCAAGAAACAGTCGCTTTGTGGGTCAGGTCTACCCACCTGTCAAAGAGTTGGGGTGGAATAGAAGCGTAGCCCTCGACGCAAGACTTTCCGGAATCCATTCATCCAGTACTGGATGAGGGTGCTCAGCGACTTGTAACAAACTTCACACACAATTTGAAATCTTTACAAGAATTTTTCTCGCCGTCAACGTTTATCCGCTGTTCATCCAGTAGAATTAAACATGAGGTATGACGTTACAATTTATTGCTTTTTTATTACCACTGAATTTAAGTGCAAAATTGTGTCATTGCACGACACATAGTTCAGGATATATGACGTCATAAACATTAAGCGCAAAGCCGGAGGCTGCATAGTAAGGGCGTAGACGCACAGCTAAAAGTAAATACTTGGGCAGCCCCGGGTTTCTCCATTCGGTAAAAATAATAAATGAGAAGATTCCGCAAAGGTTCTCGTCCCCACGACACTCTGGTTTTCGTTCTCTACGTTTTTCGCTGCTCTATCAGCTGCCTGAAAGCTACGCTAACATAAGTGGATCGTGGCTGTCCCAACCCTAGCTAAAAATGGCACTTTGTCTGACCTCATGGTCATCTGGAGCTCTTATTTCTGTCACATTCATTCGTGTTGTAAGTCCTCTATACACGACAAATTTGTATTAAATCGGTGAGGATGATTAGGCGCGGTCCTTTTGTTAGCTACCTCACTCTGCAAGACGTCTCGACTCTTCCCGATATACGTATATCCGACAAACCATACAAACGCATTTAACACACCCACATAGAAAATCGTATGAAAGCATATCACCTGTGTGTTCTACAGATATTTACAAGCCGTGAAACACAACGTACCTAACTTTTCCATAATAAATAAACCTTCCAAGATAGCGCATCAGTAAGTTATTCAGCTTGTTGGAAGCGAGTTATAATGAGTATTTTTGTGGTCAGTGTTTTGCTCACGCCTGGATTGTCACTGTGTGGAGTTCCGTGGTGACCTGCGGAAAAGCGATCCCTTATTTACGTGCCGGCCGCCCCGGATTCCGCGTCTCAGCCCAACAGCCACCTCTAAACCCGCACTTCCCTACCCCCACCTACCCTCTTCCCCGTCCACAGGCCCAGCAGCCGCACTCCCCCGCACATCCCTATCCGCACTCGCTCTCTGCGCCCCCTACCGCCCTCTCTGCATCGGAACCAGATTAAACATGAATTCTTGATAGGCGCACTGCGGGTAGCCCCCTGGCGAGAAGCAGCTCATAGCCGCTGGTTCACGGCAGCTGGTGGGCGCCACCAACCGACTCTGCGCTAGCTTGGGGGTCGCTTTCCGCCTATACTTACCAATTGATTAAGTAGTCTGCTATACAAGGTGTCAAGAAAAAATCGATTCTTCTTTCACTGTCACTGAGATGCTCCCTGTAGAATAGCGGTTATTTCCTGCAATCTTTGTTGCAAAACATTCGAGGATATGCATGAGCTGTAGCGTCTAAATATAGAAAAGAGTCGTCAACAAAGACCAACGCTCGCCTGTGGATGATGGTAAACGGCCAGCCGCTGTGACCGAGTGGTTCTAGGTGCTTCAGTCCGGAACCGCGCTGCTGCTACGGTCGCAGGTTCGAATCCTGCCTCGGGCATGGATGTGTGTGATGTCCTTAGGTTAGTTAGGTTTAAGTAGTTCTAAGTCAGGGGGACTGATGACCTCAGATGTTAAGTCCCATAGTGCTCAGAGCCATTTTTACGGGAATCGTCAACATCTGACTGCGCAGTACGGAGCACTGAAGAGGCCATCGAAAGGAGCCCGAGCTGTTCGTTAATTGAGCCCTGAGTGTCGCCATTCCACAATCCACTGTGTGCCATACTCTTCCTTCTAACCTGAAGAAGGCTGCTTATGGGGTCCAGTTAATGCATCATCTGAAAGTTTCTGCTGCCTTAACGGAGGCCACGCAAAAATGGAAACCAAATGTCATGAACGCAGTTTTGCGAACAATCATAACTGCCCGAAATGGGCTCAGAACAATCCTTAAGAGGTCCAGGAATTGGAGAGGAACACCTGGAGACTGCATGCACGGCTAGAGGTCACCAAGACGAAGATTTATGATCCATTCTTTCTTGTAAAGGAAACGACAACGGTTATCACTTTTGTTGACATGCCTGATCTTCTCCTGCAACTGAAATTGTAGCCTGACGATGATTAGAATTCTATTGGGTGGCAGCAGAACGACGACTCTCCCCACTTTTTTCTCATTATTCGAGATTATTACAGCATATGACCCAGTAAGTGGATCGGTAGAGGTTCACCAGGTTAATGGGCTCCATACCCCTCTAAATTTCCTTTTGTGGGGCTACTTCTGGTGCTATGTCCACCATGCATCAGCTGCTGAACGAATTGTGGAGACGGTTAACAGCAGCAAACCTGATCAGTTACGAAGTGCATTCCTGGTTACGGTGCCCCCTTTGTATTAACCTGCAGAGTACCCTTGTTGGACTTTAATGGCTCAAAGGCGGCACTGGTCGTGAGAGTAGAGCTATTAGAGTACATGAAACTAAATTTCACAGAATAACAGCTGGACACATCCTAAAGCAGGAAATAGGAAATGAAAACAGAAACGAATTAAGGACATTTAATGCAAATGAAAATAGAGGACAACAAAATATCAAACTGCTTTGGCCACCCCTTGCAAATAAAACGTTAAATACTTGCTACACAACCAAAATGATGGCGAATAGCGTGAAATAATCCATTTTCTAAGGAGCTTATTTTACGGAGTGAATTAAAACTGAAGCCTTACTATAATTAGCGCTTCACCTCACCATATGGTTCGTTGTATCAATGGATCATCGTGCGAAGTGGTGGAATGGCCAGCACACTGTACTCGCACTCGGTAGGACGACGGTTGAAACCCGTATCCGGCAATCCTGATTTCGATTTTCCGTGATTTTCCTAAATCACTTCAGCCGAATTCCAGTATGGTTCCTTTGAAAGGGCGGGGCCGACTTCCTTCCCCATCCTTCCCTAATCAAATAGGACCGACGACCTCGCTGTTTTGTCCCCTCCTCCAAATCAACCAACCATCAATGGATCTCTGGTTAAGAATGCAAAAGTCCGTAGATTGTGCGTTGATTTTTCCTATGGTGATTTCCGGTTATTAATTTCCATCAATGTCAAAAAATATGAAATGGAAGGATAACGGCAAGGTGACGTACTGTCACATACGTGGATCACTCCAAAAGAAATCCACACTATTTTTTTAAAATCCATCTTTTATTCTACATGTTTGAAAGTTTTACAGTGTGTAGATACATCCTTTAGGAACAATATTTTCATTTCTCTGCATAATTTCCATCCCTCTCAACTGCCTTACGCCATCTCGGAACCAGCTCCTTTATACCCGCACGGTAAAATTCTGGACCAACCTATTGGAGCGACTGTTTGGCAGCGTGCACAAAGGAGTCATCATCTTCAAACCTTGTTCCACGAAGAGAGTCTTTCAGCTTCCCAAAGAGATGATATTCACATGGAGTCAGGTCAGGACTGTAAGGCAGGTGTTTCAGTGTTGTCCGTCCGAGTTTTGTGATCGCTTCCAAGGTTTTTTGACTAACATGTGGCCGTGCATTGTAGTGTAACAGCAAAACATCCTGCTTTTGCCAATGTGGCCGAACACGACTCAGTCGAGCTTGAAATTTCTTCAGTGTCGTCACATATGTACCAGAATTTGTGGTGGTTCCACTTGGCATGGTGTCCACAAGTAAGAGTCCTTCGGAATCGAAAAACACCATAGCCATAACTTTTCCAGCAGAGGGGTGTGGTTTTGAATTTCTTTTCTATGGTGAATTTGCATGACGCCATTGCATTGATTCTCTCTTCGTCTCTGGTGAAAAATGATGGAGCCATGTTTCATCACCTGTCACAACTCTTCCAAGAAATTCATCTCCATCATTCTCGTACTGTTCCAAAAGTTCGCTGTGTACCGTTTTTCGTGTTTCTTTGTGAGCCACTGTCAACATCCTGGGGACCCACCTGGCACAAACCTTTTATAACGCCAATACTTTCAGTATTCTGCAAACACATCCTTCCCCTATGCCAACGTAGCGTGACAATTCGTTCACTGTTATGCGTCTGTCAGCAGTCACCAATTCGTTAACTCTCTGCACATTGTCTGGAGTATGTGTAGTACGAGGCCTGCCGCTGCGAGGACAATCCTCAATATTGCCGTGCCCGCTTTCATCACGTAACCTGCTTGCCCACCGATTAACAGTACTGCTATCGACAGCAGCATCTCCATACACCTTTTTCAACCTCTTGTGGATGCTTCCCACTGTCTTGTTTTCACAGCACAGGAATTCTATGACAGCACGTTGCTTCTGACGAACTTCAAGTGTAATAGCCATCTTGAAGAAATGCTGTGACGGCGCCACTCACGGGAAAATATTGAACTAAGTTTGAAAACAAGCGGAAAGGATGTATCTACACACTGTAGAACTTCCACACATGCACACTGAAAACTATCTTTTTACAAAAATAGTGTGAATTTCTTTTGGAGTGACCCTCGTACATTATTTAATCTTGTCCTTGAAAAGATGAGCGTGGGATGAAAAGAGAAGGAAAGTGAATATCAGACCTGAACGCTGCAAATGCCAGCATATGCTGATGAAATGGCAGCTATATCAGTCGCAAGAGAAGAAAGTATAAAAACAGTGGAGCACCTGAGCGGTACCGCAGGGTAGGTGTGCTTGAGAGAAACCCAGAAATGAAGAAATGATGGAATTAAGTAGAAGGTGAAACCACAATGTAGCTTTGGATTTTTGGGATCATTTTCCAGCCGGAAGTAAAATGTCCAGCTTGAAGTAAACCATCGAAATTACAATGCTTCCAGATCAAGTAACAGTTTAGACCCATTGTGAAATCCATGGTGTCTTCCGCAGAGCGATATGTCAGAGCAAGGTTGGTACCTCGCGAGGAAACCACAGTTAAACATTGTAGCTGCCAGAAGCAACGACGAATGAGAGACGGTGCGTAGACACGCCCAGAAGAGTTCCATATGCTTACGCCTCAGCTCGCTTACTTATATCAGAATGGAGTGCCGCTCAGCCGCCGAGTCTGTAGTCATCGCCAAAGATGACAGCATCGTCGCTCTAACGAGCTAGCAAAACGTCATTTGTATTATGCGCAACTCTGCATAAGTATTTATCGTCAAATGTACTCTGTCAGTAGAGATTAGTATTTTGTTCTGTCTCAAGTGATACGTTAAAGTTCTGTGACAGTAACAAATACTCATGACATTCCTGGGGACACAGTTTGTTGCATAATTACTTTATCTTCCTACGTTGTTGATCCACTTGGTCTCCCCAGGAGTTAAGCTAAGAACCCACCACTGTACCGACGAATGGTACTTCGTCCAGTGCAACAAAATCAAAGGTAATCTCAAAGAGAGTTGAAACGAAAGGGTGGAATGTACTAGGGGGAATCGGAAAATAAGTTTCCCCTGTTGACTGTGCTCAGAGTTGTGTGTAAAAGGAAAAAAAAGAATGAGACATTAAAAATAAGACATATCTTTATTTTTCTACATAATTTGCAAGTAAATTGAGCGTTATAAGCTTCAGAATGCCCTCCAAGATAAAAATCTGGGCGTTGCATAAGGAAGAAGCGTTGAACGGCTTCTTTGAAATCAGCACTGCTGCCAAAGAGCCTTCCGCCGAGAGTCTTCTTCAAAGTAGGAAATAGACAGAGGTTACTTGTTGCGAGATCCAAACTGCAAGGCGGATGGTGTAGGCACTCCAACCGAGAGTTGCAATATGGTTTTGCGTTTCCGTCGCCGTGTGTGGTCTCGGATTTTCATCCAACAGCAGCACACCGATTCTCAGAAGGCCAGGCCGCTTTTTCCGAATCACCTCTTTCAATGTCGACAGAGTGTCACAATACCGCGCGGCGTTGATGGTTGCCTCCTCCAGAAAGTCCAGCAACAAAATCCCTTTGGCGTCCCAGAAAACGGTAAGTAGCATTTTACCTGCAGACGGAGTGCTTTTGAACTTTCGGACAGGTGATGACGTATGGTGTATCGGTGTCTTCATCTGCCGTATCGTCGTTCGCCCATATCATAGAACTCTTCCCACAGTCGACAGGGGAAACTTATTTTCCAACTCCCCCTCGTAGTAACTGCATCGGCGTTTTTTTATAACACAGAAACGGTGAGTGTCACCATGAGGGATAGAGAGAAACAGATAGTGTTAAAAAGAAAGATCATGAGAAAGACTTTTGAGACAGTGAATGAAGAAAGAAGATGAAGGGGACTGAAAAATAAAGCCATCTACGCAATGACGAACAAGCCCAATATTGTACAAAAAGCGAAATTAAAGCAACTACAATACGCTGGACATTTTGTGACGATGACAGATGACGCAGTTCCTAGAGTAGTCTTGGTAGTAAGACCAGAAAGAAGGCTCACCTGTGGAAGACTGGGGCAGACCACGGACATATTGGCAAGACGGACTACGGAACTAACCTAAATAGGGTGCACAGGGAACTGGACGCTAGCAGCAAAGGACAGTATCTGCTGGAGGCAGTTATAAGGCCGGCGTATGATTTCAAGATACCTGATCGTCAGTTAAGGAATTTCTTCAAGGTCAATACCTTGTGTATGTAACAAAATTAAATTCGACCATTGTTGTAATTCTGTATATGACATTTTAAGTGCCATCTCCATTAGCATGCATGTAATAAAAAATCTGCCACTAGCAAACGGGTAGCTTGTAAGTCTTGAACTCACAAGGGAACTATCATATCTATTAATTATGGATCTCGATGAGTCCTCCGTAGGTTAGTAGAGGGGCCAGTCCAGCGCAGCTCGTTATCAGCTTTTCATCAGACGGCCCCTAGTTTCCGAGCAAATCCATGATGAAATTTCATGCATGTCTCATACACCCGTAACGTTAGCTATGTTCCGACGATGCAAGCGGAGCGCTGCAGTTAAGGTTCAAGGCTACCACGTTAGCAGTACGGATTTGCCAACCCTGTGATTATTATTTATATAGGCAGTTTAAAATTATAAAGCAAAAATTCTAAATGGTCCCGACTTGCTGAGGACTAATAGAGATGTCGCTTCGAGAGAAGGTCTTATAAAAATACATTATTTTACTCTGCATCAATTTCGTGCACTTGCTTCCAAAGGAATGATCAAACACGCGTAGTTCGCGTGGAGTTTCACCGAAGAAAGAAACTTCATCCAGGAAAAAAGGCAAATGTAATTAATAAGCTGTTCAGTGTAACAGTTTAGAATGAGTGTAATAATATGAGCAATAAATATTTAATATCTCAAATTCGAACAATTTTCAGTTGAGGTTTGACTGCTGACCTTGCGTAGAGCTTTTGTTGCAAAACAGTTTCGGTAAAATACAGTGCAAAGTCAGGAAGTACTGGTACACACAGAAAATATTTCAATTAACATATGTTGCAAAAAGTACACTAAACATCAATAAACATTTAGTTAACACCAGTAAGCACAGCAGATCACAACAATCAATGAGCATTCATAAAAAGAAAAGTTTAAAATACAGCTATAAAACAATGTACAATATAATCTATGAGTAAATCAGAGAAATATTATTTAATCGTTTTAAGTGACAAAAGGATTGTGGTGTGTGTGTGTGTGTGTGTGTGTGTGTGTGTGTGTGTGGTACTTTACGCTATGTGGACACACAGAATGAATCACTTAAAAATTGCAACGCAAATATTGCGGAAACTGGAAAATGCTATTGATGTGCGTTTTTCACAGAATAGATTGGTAGTCAGGGGCTCGTATAGTTAGGCAACAAACAGATAATAATAATAATAATAATAATAGAAAGTGCATTTTTGTGCAAACATACACTTTTTAAAACGGAATAATGTGTGTTGACATTAACAAACTAAAATTAGGGTAAATTAGTATGTCAGTGACGTTAGCTGCAGGACTCTAGTGCGAGCCATTCACTAAATATCGAATTGTGCTAAATTTCCACGCCG
The DNA here is from genome assembly GCF_023864345.2 of Schistocerca serialis cubense. Taxonomy (NCBI): domain Eukaryota; kingdom Metazoa; phylum Arthropoda; class Insecta; order Orthoptera; family Acrididae; genus Schistocerca; species Schistocerca serialis. The sequence goes on from NC_064646.1 coordinate 359,239,432, forward strand.
TTGTTTGTGCAATTCAGCCTGTGTGGTTGCTGGGTATGATGTTTTGTTTGCTTGCAGTGCATTCATGTGTTCCTTGAGTGCATTTCGACTAACTAGTTAATTAGTGTATGACAGTCCAAGCAGTTGGTCGTCAGTGGACGATGGGATTTATCAATACAGGAAATGGTGACACGCACATGGTGTATAGAGAATGCAGGAAGAATACGGTTCCATCTTGTACGGCACATGTGGCAATATATCCCACTGCACGTCAACCATCTCTGCAGTTATTTATTAACCGCTTCAAATAGTTACGTGAAAGTTGTAGTACAACAACTAGACGTATAAGAAAGAAACAACTGACGGCAGAGAAGGGAGAAATTAAAGTTCTTGCCGCTGTTGCAGTTAGCTGATTCGCTCGTTAGCTCCCACGCAGTCCCACGAGGAAGTGGCATGAGTTACACAAGTGTCCTATGCATTCTCCATTGACATGGCCCATACCTGTTGTACCTCTCTCTACAAGAGCTGCATGGAAATGATTACGAGAATAGGGTTAACTTTTGTAGATGGGCATTATGACAACACACTTCAGATGAATCACGTATCTTGTGTAATGATGAAGCCAAATTTACCAGTCATGGCCAGTTAAATCGCCGAAAGATGCATTATTGGCCTGTTGGCAATCCCTATTGGCTTTGTCAGGTGGAATGTCAGCATCCATGGGGTAAAAACGTGTGGTGTGGAATAGTGAACTATCACCTCATAGGCCCGTTTTTCATACACAGAACATTGAATGCGTGCAAGTATCACAGCATCCTAACAGGCCAACGGATGCTAGATGATGTTCCTCTGAAGATTAGGAGGAACCTGTGGAACCAACATAATGGCTGTCCAACCAATAGTGCACGAAGTACTACAGCTTGTCTTCACAAATTGTTTCCAAATCCTTGGATTTGACGCAGAGGATCAGTACCTCGACCGGCCCCTTCATTGGGTTTGACGCCTATAGGCTTTCTTCTGTGAGGAATACTGAAAGGCGTCGTCTACAAGGACATACCTACTGCACTCGAAGATATGCAACGACGTATCACACCAGCCTGCTCGGACATCTCCCCTGAAATGCTAGCACGTGTGAAGCAGTCATTCCATACTAGACGGGAAGTGCGTATTGCCAGTGCTAGTGATCATTTTGATCACAACTTGTGACGGTGATTGGTCGGAACCCACGCAACTGGTATGTACATCTTTATTGCTTTTTTAGTGTGTGCTACCACAGGTACTGTGCATGTATCGATGTGGAAACTTTTCAAAATACGACAACTCGTAAACAACTCGCACTAGATTCCTGCAAAAGAATCCTAATATACACTCCTTTAGTATGTTAATGTCAATAGGCACTGTTCTATTTAAAAAAGTGCATGTTTCTACAAAAATACGCTTTCTAAGTATTACTACAAGCTGTTGTTTCCTTAACAATACGATCCCTGACCACCAACCCTGATATGTCTGCGTAAGAAGAAGAAACTAACTATCGAAGTCCGAAAACAATTTATTGGACTGTTCAATTAACCAAAACAAATTCTCCAAGTATAACACCAACACAAAACTGTGATCTGTCTTTGAATCATAACCACATACAAGAATAAACTAGAAAACAACTGAAATAATTTCCTACTAGTCTCCGCCAGAGACTTCTCCAACAGCCTAATCCAGAGCTCAGCGAGAAGATCCAAGCCAGGCTGCAGTGGGAGGGGGGGGGGGGGGCAGCTGTCCAAGTCCGCTGGCGGTCGATGAACTGCCGATGTGCGGTTTTTTTTTCTTTATTGTCATTTTGAAACCTGTATACAGGCAGGCCTGCAGCAGCATACTACGCCGCTCTTTGGCCGCAGAGAAACACAAAGATACAATGAAGACAATTAAAGAAAAAAGATGGTGGACATATAAACGGAGACAAACACTTTTTAAAATACAAGATGCCGTTCACGGGCGTAGAGCCAAGATAAAATTGTTCAGACACTTGGACACAGACAGAAACGAAAATTGTCACACGTGAACGTAGGTGCACAAAACGAGTAACACTGAACCACTTAAGCACAAAACGACGGCACACACAGAACACGAGGCGTTGATCTCTGGCGCGTGAATGTTCACTAACTGTGTACGAGTCCGGGAACCTGCCAAGAGAGGAGGAGGGGGATGGGAGAGGGGAGAGCAGATGCCATGGGCAGGGGAGACAGGGGGAAGGGAGCAAGGGGTAGGGGAAGCCCGGGGGAAGAGGGGTGGACGGAGGGGACGGGGAAAAGGAAAAGGAAGGGAGGGAGGGTGCCTAAAGGAAAGGACACAGGAAGTGGGAGGGATGATCAAAGTTGATAGGAGGAGTAGATGGAGGTGAGGAGGACATCATCAGGGAGGGGGAGCTGTCAGAAGCCACCCTGGGAGAGGGTAAGGAGGGTGGAGAGATGGAGACCGGGTGGGACGTGGGAATACATGCGCGGCAGCGGGCTGGGGTGGGAGAGATTGGGTGAGACAAGCAGATGAGGAGGATCGAGTTTGTGGGAGGTGTACAGGATCCGTATCCTTTCAAGGAAAAGGAGGAGGTGGGGGAAGGGGATGAGATCATACAGGATCCGCTTGGGGGAGGGGAGACGGATGCGATAGGCGAGGTGGAGAGCATGGAGTTCAAGGATTTGGAGGGATTTATAAAATGTAGGGGGGCGGAGATCCAGGCCGGATGGGCGTAACAAAGGATAGGGCGGATGAGGGATTTATAGGTTTGGAGGCTGGTGGAGGGGTCGAGACCGCATGTACGGCCGGAAAAGACCTTGAGGAGACAGAGTCTGGAGTGTGCCATGGCTTGGATTGTCCAGAGATGGGGAATCCAGGAGAGGCATCGGTCGAGGGTGACGCCAAGGTACTTAAGGGTGGGAGTGAGGGCGATAGGACGGCCATAGATGGTGAGATAGAAATCAAGGAGGCGGAAGGAAGGGGTGGTTTTGCCTACAATGATCGCCTGGGTTTTGGAGGAATTGACCTTGAGCAACCACCGGTGGTGAACCGGTCAAGATTTGATTGGAGAAGGCGTTGGAAGCGCTGCAGGGGAGGGGCAAGGGCAAGGAAGGCGGTGTCATCGGCAAACTGGAGAAGGTGGACGGGGGGTGACGGCGGCGGCATGTCCACTGTGTACAAAAGGTACAGAAGAGGGGAGAGGACGGAGCTTTGGGGCACACCGACGGAGGCGAAAAAGGTGTAGGAATCTGTGTTATGGATGGTGACATAGGAAGGATGGCGGGAGTGAAAGGAGCCGATCAGATGGACATAGTTAATGGGAAGGGTGAAGGTTTGCAGCTTGAAGAGGAGACCAGAATGCCATACGCGGTCATAAGCACGTTCGAGGTCCAGGGAGAGGAAGATTGCGGAGCAACGGGAATTAAGCTGGTCGGAAAGGAGATGAGTGAGGTGAAGGAGAAGGTCGAGGGAAGAGAAGGATGGCCGAAAGCCACACTGGGTAACGGGAAGGCGGCGGTGCTGGCGGAGATGCTGGTGGATGCTTCGGGTGAGGATAGATTCCAGGACCTTGCTGAAGACCGAGGTAAGGCTGATGGGATGGTAGAAGGGTACAGCGGACGGTGGTTTGCCAGGTTTAAGGAACATTAGGATATGGGAGGTTTTCCATAGGTCAGGGTAGTAACCGGTGGACAAGACTACATTGTAGAGCCTGACCAGTGTGGAGAGGAAAGAGACAGGAGCTTCACGAAGGTGACGGTAGGTGACACGATCAGTGTTGCGTTTTGTGCGGAGTGTAGCAATGAGATCCTATGTAGTGATAGGGGCATTGAGTTCCGTGTGTGCAATGTTGTCCAAGTACTGGAAATCAGGTGCGAGGGGAGGGACAGAGGTGTCAGTTCGATCGCAGACATCCGGGAAGAGGGAGTAATCAAACTGGGGATCATCGAGGATGGAAAATACATTGGAGAGGTAGGAGGCAAAGTGATTGGCCTTACTAAGGGTGTCAGGGAAGGGGTGATCATCATGGAGAAGAGGATAGTAGGGGGAGGGTTTAGTTCTGGTAAGGCGACAGAAGGCTGACCAGAACTTGGACGAGTTGACAGGTAGAGTAGCATTTAAACGGGTGTATGTCTGTCGCCAGTCCCGGCGTTTCTTAGCCGCGAGCAAATTACGAATGTGTCGCTGGAGTTGCCGGTGGCGTCGTAGTGTGTCCGGGTCACACGTGCGGAGGAAGGCACAGTAGAGGCGGTGGGATTTCCGGAGGAGGAGGACGGCCTGTGGGGGTAAGGTAGGATGGTGGGGGTGGAAGGCGACAGTAGGGACATGGGCCTCCATGGCCTCAGACAAGGTCTGCTGGAGAAAGGAGGTGGCATGGGTGACATCGTCAGGATGGTGGTAGGTGAAGGGGTGGCTATCGACGTGGGTGGAGAGGGTATCCCGGTGGGCATTCCAGTTGGCACGGGAATAGTCATGGACGTACTTAGGGGGAGGGTCATTACAAGGGTCGGGGTTGGGGTGAGGACTGTCTGAAACAGTGAGGAGGTCAGGGAGATGGTCGCTACCAATAGGCTCCAGGACATCCACTGTAATGCGGCCAAGGATGTTGGGAGAGGAGAGGATAACATCGGGAGTGGAGTTCGATTCGGGACGGGTGTGCTGGGGGATGGGGATGAGGTTGCCTTGAAGGGAGGAGAGGAACCAATGCCACTGCCGTAATTGGGCGGCGGAACGACTATGGATGATGAGGTTGGCGGCGATCACATAGGAGGAGAAGGTACGGTCAATGTGGGAGAGGAAGTCTAAGGGAATAGGGGCGTTAGGGCGTACATAGATGGTGGTACAGGTAACGGTAAGGCTGGAGAAGAAGGGACTGAGGATCAGGTGTTTGGTGGGGTCGGGAAGGAGAGGTTGGAGCCAAACGGGGATCTGGCGGTGGAGGCCAATGGCAACTCCGCCATGTGCAATCGGGAGGGGATTATCGGAGCGGTGAAGGAGGTAGGGCGAAGTGTGGACGGTGTGGTAGGGTTGGAGGAAGGTTTCATTGAGGAGGAAGCATCCACGCAGTGGTTGGCAAGGGTATGCAGGAAGAGGCTCTTGTTGGTGGGAAGGGAGCGGCTGTTGTTGAAAAGGATACGGTGCTGTCACGCCATGACAGGGATTTAAACGAGGGTGTCAAGATGGGAGAAGGTGAAATGGGCCTGGTTGTTGGAGTAGGTGGCGTACATTTTTAGATGGAAAACAGAATGGGCAGCGAGGGAGATCGGTTGGAGGGTGTGGGGGCGCTGAAAAGGATGAACATTCTGAAGGACGATGGTGAGGAATCTGATGATGTCCTCAGTGGTAGGGGGTGGGCGAAGGGAATTGCCAGGAGGGGTGGGGGCATCCAGAGTGCGGACAGGAACGGTGAGTTCAGAAGTGGTAGAAGGGGGTCGGGCCTTACATTTCTGGGAATAGGATAAGGGAGGTAACAGGTATTGCAGGAGGGGGGGGGGACTCGAGATTGGTGCACTGCCATAAGAAGTGGGCTTGTCTACAGTGTGAGCAGGTGGGGGCCTCGTGGCACTCAGATGACATGTGTGCATTATACCGCAAGCACCTCTGGCAGCGGAGGGATTGAGGAGGGGAACGGGAGGGGTCAACTTTATAACGTTGGTTAAAAAGGTGGGCACCCTCCTTCAGGAGGGGGCGTGCTCAGAAAAGATGTGCATAAAGCGGGTGGGGCTGGCAGTGTTGTAAATGTGACGAACCACATTCACCTCCAGATGGGGATGTGCCTGAAGCTCCGCCAACACCTCCTCCTCCGTGATCGTCAGACTAAGCCGAGTGATCACGGCGGTGAGGGTTGGTGGGCGACATGGGGATTGGGGTTGGCGGGAGGGAGGCGGGGAAAGAGCAGGGGTGAGGGAAAGGAGGTCTGTGTGGAGGGTAGGGCTGTGGGATGAGATAAGCACCGAATCACGGCGAGGAGTGTGGAGGGAGATGGGGGCACCAGGAAAATTCTGGCGAAGGAAGAGGGTGAGGTTCCAGACCTCAAGAAGGGAGGGATCAGGACGGGAGAAGAGGTAGCGGTAGGAGGAGGGGGAGGAGGAGGAGGAGGAGGAGGGAGCAGGGACAGGTGGGGAGACATCCATGGCATCATGGGCTGGGGAAGAGGCATGAGGCGGAGCCTTTTTGGGAGTAGAGGAGGCAGGGGTGCCACTAGGGCGCTTGACTTCGGCAGAGGAGGTGTGGGGGTTGGGAGTGACTGGAATGTGGCGGGGAGTGGCAGGTCACGGTGCAGAAGTCGGCGCCAGAGATGGTGAGGGTGATGACGACGGTGAAGACGATGATGATGAAGGCGAAGGGGAGAGTTGACCATGGGCCGTAGCCCTCCGGGCGACCACCCTAGCAGGGGCCGCAGAAACGGAAGGAGCAGCGGGAGGGAGTGGAGGGAAGGGATCAGAGGAGGCGTGGGAGGGAGGAGCCGGGGATGGGGCGACAAAGAGTGAGTGAGATGGGAGAATGAGGAGTGGGGGGATGGAGTGAGGGGGGGAGTAATGCGGCGCACCACGTGATAGTGATGGCGTTGGCGGAGGGGGATGTATATATGATGGCAGTGGTGGTGGCAGTAGTGGCGGTGGTGGGGGTCGACATTATGAGAAGGGGAAAAGCACAGAACAGGACAAAGAAGGCGACGAGGAACACAGAGTAGAAGGGACGGAGAAACTATGATGGAGACTGGGGATGAAGCCCCACTCTGCTGCTGCTGACGTGGGAGGCGACCTGGCTGGCAGGCCGGTGGGGACGCTATTGCTGCTGCTGCTGGACGCTGGCTGATACTGCAGGTGAACGCTGGCTGCTGGGAGGAACCGCTGCTGGCTGCTGGCTAGGACGGCTGCTGGACGCTGGCTGCTGGCAGGAACCGCTGTTGGGCGCTGGCAGGAACCGCTGCTGGACCCTGGCAGGAACTGCGGCTGGCTGATGGACGCTGGCTGCAGGCTGCTGGCTGCTGGCAGGAACCGCTGCTGGCTGCTGGACGCTGGCTGGGACTGCTGCTGGACGCTGGCTGCAGGCTGCTGGCAGAAACCGCTGCTGGCTGCTGGCAGGAACCGCTGCTGGACACTGGCAGGAACCGCTGCTGGCTGCCGGCGGGGACCGCTGCTGGCTGCTGGCTGCTGGCGAGGACCAATGCTGGCTAGACTGCTGCACGTTGACGGGCTGGCTGGCACCTGCAACACCTTATTGACTCATTTAATGTTCCCCTCCACGGAAATCTTTAGTAAAAGGCGAAAGATTTTTCGTTATGAAGGGAAACCAGAGTCACCGATGTGCGACCGAGCGCCGGCCTTTATAGCACTTCGGCGGATGAGTACCTCGGAACTATTTTCCATCACGTGGTTTGACGTGTGAAAATAGTTCCGGGATCTGCAGCGACCTATTCCTTATGTTTATGTGGGCCGGTAGTGGCCCCTGTTGGTCACTGGTGTCTTTGCTGTGGTGCTGTTGTTGTGGTTGTTGCTGTGGCTGTTCATCAGTATTGCCTGTCGGTTGTGTAGTGCTTCGGTGTGCCCGCGACGCGGGCAACCCGCGACTGTAGGCCGTCAGTTTGGTTGCTGATACTCTAGGCGCCGTGATGTCTGGTGGAGAAGGCCACAGCAAACCCCTTGTGTGAAAAACACACTTCAACAGCAGTTTCCATGTCCGCAATATTTACGGTGCAAGCTTTAGGTGATTCACCCTGTACATGAATCAAATGCACGCTTCATATACTCATAACTATTTCGCGAGGATATGAAAACAAAATTGTTACAAAAGGACGCGGGATTTTCGACGGCACCGCCATCCCATGGACCTTTCACTAAAATGGGAAATAAAGGGTCAAAAACAAATAGAAACTTAAATTATGGTACATCTAGATGTGAGCAGCCTCCTGAAAATGAGACAGTCGGCTCGAATACGGTAATGGCACTTTTCGTGTAAATAATTAGCATTATCAATGGTGGGTGGTTGCTGTTATCTTCTTTGCAGGTATCAACGTGCAAGCCGTGCGTATAGCCTACATACAAAGGTGCTCACCACACAGTTTCAGAAAGCGTCAATGACTATGGTTCAGTAACACATTTTGCCCGAGAATCTTGAAGACACCAAGAGGCAAACCTAGTTCTGAGGCCGTACTTTCCGTACGAGTGAATTTGAAGAACCATACCCGCACACACACACACACACACATACACACACACACACACACACACACACACACACACACACACACACACACACGAACGCACGCACTCACGCACGCACGTGCCCACACTTAAGGTGATATTCAACCGATACCACTCATGTCCCACGTATCTGACGGCACTTGTCCTTGCATGACCATTCTTCAGTTACCAGTGGTAAAGGAATGGGAGAGAGCTTGAAGTGGTAAAGAGGTTACATGCTCCCTGCCAGTACAACAAGGAGATGGTTACTTAACCATACAAACAAAGAAGTTATATAGTGCTGTCGATTTCATATCGAAGCAAGCAAGGTCAGAATTCTAATAAACGATTCTCATTCAAATTAGGATGCAGTGGATCAAATCAAGGACTGATTAACTACAGAAAAGAATGAAATTTCCATTCTTTAGTGGAACGTGTGCCAAAACGAACATTCTAGACAGAATAATGTGTGTCGAACCCACTGCTACCAAGTGTTTGTTAACTGGAGACTACTCAATATCACGCAGACGACGCATCGTACGAAAATAATGTTCTAAGTGAAAGTAAATACTAATAAAGCGGACATCTGTCTGTGGTGAAACCGGCCACCTTCTAACCACCCCTCCATCGTAAGCGGCGTCAAATTCGTATTTTCAAATATGTAGCCCCCACTCCAACCATTTTATTGCATATTCGCATTCTACACTAAAAATATTTATGGTTTATTCAAACTGTTTCCCATTCGTGGCAGATGGTGCTGTAATCGAAAAATATCAAGTATAGCTGTGTTTGCAATAAAGAATTGACTCATTTAATTTTACATTTCATGTAGCGTAAACGTAAGCTTTTGTGTTCTAACTGCTGATATGTACGTTCTAAAATTACTTTTGTGTTTTCTAGTTCTATTGTTGACTATAGTGCTAATTCAGAAAATCATACAACACCGTTTCTCAAATTAGAGGGCACAGAAAACGAAACAGAGGTGGTAAGAACCCTACGTCTACTGCATATAGGTCTACTAACTTCGTAAAAGTTTGAAAGTGATAGTTACAGAATGGAACTCTGAATCAGTCCTGCAGATCAGCTCAAGTAGCATGATTTTACCTTCAATATTAGCAGGTGAGAGCATGAGTTCCGATCTGAGACGAAGTTTAATATCATTGAAAATGCTCAAAGATTAAGAGAAATGGGTCTCTTTAAATTTATCGATATAATACGAAGAATCTGTGGGTTACAGTACCTCAAATTTATAATTTGCTTACTCTGAAAATCGTTGTATCGCATACGACAATTGTTTATTGAAAAACCAAGCCAAAATTTTGAAAAAATGCATTTTCTAAATCTGACATGTCAAGCTGCAATGTAATAAAACCATCTGAAATCATACTTTCGTTTAAGTTTTAATTTTGAAATTATATTTCATCTTGAAGCCAAATATAATATGGTTGGTGTCGCACGTTTCCACTAACATAATCCTATAGACACATTAGATGAGCAGAAGATTAAAGCTGCGACAATCAGACCATGTAGTGATGGTTTACACTGAAGTTTTTAATGATTTTGTATTTTCAAAAAAAAAAAATTATTTAACCATGGTCTAAAATTAATCAGCTTATTATTAAGGTATTCGTATATTCCGAAGTTTGGTTTGGTAGCCCACTAAAACCTTACCTATACATTGCACTCCTTACCTTTATTCAAATTACTTTGAAACCTCAACTAAACCACAATGTTTGTATTCAGTACTGGGACAGGAATCAGTGCAACCTTGTCTTGTGCCTTTTCTCTCTGAGGAGACACATCTTTAGTTCGAGAAATCAGTCGCCAGTTCTCAAGGGAGAAAAACTGAACATTGATTTCGCGTTTACACTCAAAAGTATAAGGAAAATTTTTCCTTCAGAGTATTATAGGCTGATTTTAGTGAAATAGAGAAGCAAGGAAGGATTAATTTGTTTCTCTACTTCTCCCACTAACTTCACTGAACTTTTGCATAGGGGAATGACAACCATAAAATGCATTTGCAGTTACGAACGCGAATAACCATCAGCTGTATAATGGAATGATGTCAATAAAAACTTGTGCCGGATTGGGGCTCGAACGCAGATTTGCCACTTTACTCGAGCAATCGTCTTAACCGCTGCATGACTGGCCACCAAACCTGAACTTTCGTAGGTCGTCCCTTCTGCATCACGACCTGTGCTCATGCAGCCCTTATGTAGTCCCCGTACAGAGGAGTGAATTTCAATTGACAGTTGCTGCCTGGTATAGACATGCATGTACAGTATGTCCAAAGGAACATTGCATTGTTTCTCTGAACAAGAAAGGCACCGCAATATCGTATTTATCCGCCAATACTATGCAGCGACATTCGATTAAAATCTCCTCCACTCTACGAGAATATCATAATGTGAGAACGAGCGCAGATTGTGATGCAGGAATGACGAGGTATGGAAGTCTCAGCCTAGCCAATAGTCGCGCATAGATAACCAAAGCGGACAGTTCGCCTTCGGCGGCGAAGAAGTGCAGACACAGTGTTTATGTCCTCGTCTCTGCGTGTGTCTCGCGTTAGTTTACCTTCACAGCAGTACTCACGCATGTTCGGTCAAAGATAGAATGGCTAACTCCTGCCCCACGTTCAACTATCTTTTTACGAATGTATTTGTGCGACCAAGAAGACTCGCCGTCGAACAATTTCTATGTGACGAAGTGAAGATCCCCCATGAAGACATGATTGGAATACATTCGTCCACCGTTAGTAGCGTGCTTTATATCATATTGATAAATGACGCAGCATGCGACAAGATCTTAGCTACGAGAAAGACTAATTCAAATTTCGGCATTCGGATGGCTACATCGAGCTATTAATTATTGAATATGGCGGTCTGGGATTATGCACGTACCGTATATTCGAACTTCGAATAGCCGGCAGAAGATGTGATAGCGGCATTACGCCCTTATGGAACAGTAATCCCGTATGTAGCAGAGAAATGCATACATTTCACTACAGCCCAGCTTTGAACTGAGTGTGGCAAGTCAGCACTAAGTTAAAGAAACACGTCCCGTCCCACCTCATTATTGGCGATTGTTGGGCCAGACTCATATGATGGAAAGCCAAAGACCTGTTCTGGATGTCGTAAAGAATGGCATCTGCGAAAGGAGTACCTCATTGCAGAATTACACAGCTGCGGACTGAAGGCGCTATGGCACTGAGACCTGATGCCCTCCAGACACCTGCACAGCAACTTCCACAAGATATTTCACAACCTGCACGAACCAGGGAGGCCAACAGTCTACAACTGCGGCCTGCGGATCACCCGGAGATCCTGGTGCCAGATGAAGATGTTGACAGATATGAAGGTGATACAGATGATGATGCGCTGGCTGTGCCTAAGGCCACCTTCATTCCTGAACGACGTCCCTCATCCTACTCTGAACCATATCCCTGAAAACGAAGGCCATCAAAATGACACAAGAAGAGGAAGCTGACATCGACAGTAGAGTCGTGCTTCCAGGAGTCCGTCGCACGTCCACCAAATGTGTCCCAAGAGGAGGTCTGATACTCAGTTGCTGGTACCCAACCCCATAACGGGCAGGACTATTTACCATATGACTCTGGAACACAGTGACGCCCTGACGACCCCAATGCTGGTTCTTGACAAGTCGCGGGCACAGACACACCGATGACAACGGTTCTTTATTAGCACTGAACGAATCTAACTGCCGCGTTTCGTGGGCGGACGACGATGTTAGTCACCAATCAGACAAAGAAACACTACAGGCCATTGCAATGAACTGGGCGTGACAGACAAGGCTTAAGACCCTACGACACCCGTTCTAACCGATATCAGCGCTCAAGGCACCGTGCTGCCGGTGCAGCCGTACAGAATGCCACCATCAGTTTGAATATGCTCGATTCCTGTGTTAAACTTCAATTGCTATGTGCCACGTTAGGGGGCAGCTGATTTTGATATTTCCCTGTTCCAAGAGCTATGTATGGAGATTTGGGCCGATTTTTATTGTTACGTTGCATACGTCACCCCAGCAGCGATCATAGTGCACGATGACATTGCAATAGGAGCCATGACTTTCTTCCAGCAAGCACGAGATCTAGCACTAACAGTACTCGGAAGCAAAGTAGTGAATGTCTATGCGCCATCCGGCACAGACCAACGACGAGAGCGCTCAGTTTTATTCTGAATCAATCATGCTGCTTTCTTTGGGACGATATGAACACATAATTACCGACGGAGGTTCTCGCGAGGGTAGGACCAGTACCCAAATTTTACCACCTGTTTCGAACTCCGTTACTTAGCACCTCGACTCAATCGCGTAGACACCTGGTAGATGGTACATGGCGATCGCCTGGGATATACATACGTCACTAGCCACTCGTCCAGTCGATTTGATCGCGTCTATGTTACTCCCTCCTTCGCCGACTTCAAATAACATGGTGCAGTCGACGTCAGTGGAAAGTTAGCGTTGCCTACTTTCAGGACGCAGAATGACGACGAATGGTCACAACCATATGGGTATTCCGCGAAAGACGTATCACACAATACTCGTCTATACTTCTGTGGTGGGTACAGTGTGTAAAGCCAGCCCTACGCCATGCACTGACCAAATGTGTCAAGAAATGAATGCAATGGCACGAGACACGACAGTAATTTACTACTTCATCCACGGGGACCTTAGGGAGCACCCGCCATCCTCGGAACGTCAGGTCGAGGTTCAACGCATCAAGGCTAAGATTTTGGGCCTTGCTCGGCGCCGATTGGAACGCGTAGTTGTCCGAGTGCGATGCCATGAGAGTATCAATGAAGAAACGCCCTCAATGCATCATGTCGTCATAGATCTCAGAAGCCATCGACAAGCACCGATCCGATCTTTTTTTTATATTCTTTATTTACCCGACGGCCGACGGCTGGTATCAAAGGCGGGCATCGAAACTGGCTTCGAAGCTCACTATCGTCACTTCTATCGTGATGAAGACCCTAATGTAAAGGCATTTAGAAACATACTATAAAGACCGTCTTTTAGCAAACATCTACATTGAAGACATCACTGAGGCGGTCACCAAGAGGGCTCTCAATTGATCAAGAACAGATGGTTTGCCGTTGGAAATATATAGGACCTTCTAGGGCGATGGAGGGAAATGTACCAGGGACTTCCATACCAAATGACGCCCCCACCACCAGAATTTGCGGAAGGTCTAGTTATTCTCATATCTAAACCATCTGCAGCCATGCCACCAGGCAGCTATCGGCCAATCACTTAACTCAGATTTTACGATTTTTACCCACCTCCTCCCAATGCGTCTCAGACAAGTTTTGTACCAGCCCCTGTCGTCCACACAGACGTCCTTGGGCGCAGTCACTAATAATTATACAATCAACGCTATGTGATTATAGAGACGTCATCGCCATTGCAACAGTCTGTCTACTGCAGGGAGGCATGATTTCCGTCGAGTATTGGGTCGATTGAACCACACCTTCCTCGCGAAGGTGATGAAATGGATAGCTTCCCACTTGTCTTTATCCTCGTAATCTTGCATTTACTTCGATGGACGGACGACAATCCAATATCAATCACATGGTCAGTCCGACAGGCATGTCCACTTTCAATGATAACGTATGCCATCCCTCTAGCACCACTTCTCTGCGGCCTACAACGTCGTTTATCACGGATCACCCTGCGAGGTCACACATTCAAATACTGCACCTATGCAGAGACCTTGTCTTCATCATACATACCAATGGGAGGTGGGGGCGTTCAAGAGGCAATACGGGGTAACGGTATGGGTTGCGAAATACGGGAGCAGAGGGGACATCCATATGAATGTCAACAAATCCTACATAATGACCACTCGAAGGGGACGCCTGGATGAAAGTGTGGTTCCGTTCAGAACGATAGAGACTCTACGCTATCTAAAAATGGTTTTCTCCCGATACATACATCGCACCATGGCGATCACCTTTCGGCGTCTTCTTCAGAATTTCAGGACAGGCATTCTATGTCAGTTATTGGAGGCAATGGACATGTTAAAAAAGGTTCAGTTTATTAACACTTACATGGCATCTTTTATAACACACGCTACGTTTCTCTACAGTGATGGTCCGTTGGATCCACGCAGCCTTCGGTTTTTTGGTCACGGCTGTTCACATATTCAAGGTCAGGTATGACATCCTCACACTTCCTAAACGAGGAGCGGATCTCGCGCTGTTCTATGTCAATGGGCGCGCTATACCTCTTGACGTAGGTACAAGCTTGAAATTATGGAACCACAGTCCCGGCAGTGCACTGAACTTTTGCTGGACGAACTCGCACGTAGTTAATGTCATCCGCCTATCGCCCTGGCCCATATTGCACCAGCGCAACCACATATCAAACTTGTTCTTCTGGAATAGAGGTATGTCCATGAAGACTTCCCTCGCACTAGAGCTCCCACTGCACGAGATACTTATCACCTTAAAATGCGAACTCACTCCCGGAATGCTGTCTAGGGAAATCAACCACAGGTTAGGTGGCCGGCGGTGTGGCGTGCAGTTCGTCAACCATACTTCACCATAACGGTCGCCATGTGGTACATCGTCATTTCTAGTAAATACCCAACGCTACATAAACTCCATATCATCGCCTGGCAGACATCTCTCTCTGCCTAAGGTGTGATGTAGACGACACGGAAGGACACTGCCTCCCCTGTAGCACGACGGCAAACGTATCGTTTCCTCTCCAGCAGATACTGGCCTGTTATTTCCGGGTGCCAACACACATGGTCGTCCACAGCACGCTCCTCTATCCAGATGAGACGTATTTTTCACCATCAAAGACGCATGCGTTCACCTGTATAAATAATGTGGCCGTCCTTTATCTTCACAGAAATGGACCCAAAAACGTGTTTGACTTTTGGGCGTTCTTGCTAAAACGACGACACATCGAATGCCAGTCCACATTCGCTAACTATTTAGGAAACATTTCTCACAATCCGCCCCATAGTTGGAACCTCCCTGTGAGCAGGATTGCTACCTACAGCACAGTTCTCATGATCATCGAAGGCTCAGCGCGTGATTCCTCAGGGCATGTCCCAACCGGTGTCTTCCAAACGAGCGGTCCCCGATTCATTTTCGCACACCAGGAGCATCTTTAAGTATTTTCTTTTTTCCTCTTTCCTATTGAAAGTTCCGTCTATGATTCTGCTGTGTCTCTGAGATACTATTATCGCTAGTATTAGCGAGCGAGCCGTTGTCGAGGAGAGTCGGAAGTGGTCGGAGGCAGCTTGCGGTGGAGAGAAGCAGCGATACACGAGAGGTCACAGACTGCCGTGATTGTAGTAGCAGCACCGGAGGAGACTTTTGTATTAATTGAGGATTTTTGGTAATCTGCTTTCTCGCTGCACGTAGTTATTGGTTGCTTGCGCACTGAAGGGATTTTGGCAGATTTGTGTATTCATGCATTGAGAGTAATATTCGTATCTTTTCTGTGGCCAGGACCGTGTTTATTTACTATAGACTTTGTGTGATAATTAAAGGCTGTGTCAAATTGTCAGTGTTTCAAATGCTTCAAATGTCTTAAGCACTATGGGACTTAACATCTGAGGTCATCAGTTCCATAGACATAGAACTACTTAAACCTAACTGACCTAACGACATCACACACATCCATGCTCGAGGCAGGATTCGAACCTGCGAGAGTAGCAGCAGCGCGGTTCCGGACTGAAGCGCCTAGAACCGCTGGACCACAGCGGCCGGCTTGTCAGTGTTTAAACAATATATTGTAAATATAATAGTCTATATATTTCATTGGTCTCTTTCGTCTTTTTTAAGCTTTGAAGACTAGATGACCTAACCTGTCCTTATCACTCAATTACTACGTATAAAAATACGGCAGTAATTTTTGCAATTAGTCCATGCATTGCACTTTGCCTGGATCGCAGTTTCGCTTTGAAATGTTTTAGCCTGTTGCTGATTACGCAGTTGCAGCAGCAACAGAAGGTAAGTCGTCTGTTGCGCACAGGAGTGTAGGGCTGTAGTTACGAAACGTCAAAGAATATTTTAGAACTCGCAGAGAGTTGATTTCTTTGTGTTTCTCTTTACTGGGTCCAGACTAAGCGCCTGCAACAGTCGCTTCCCATGAATCAGACCGGTATACCGGGCCCCGGACCGAGCAGGGGTCAGCCGGTCGTCCCGGAAACACAGACGCTTCCCAGAGACCACCAGGAGGCGTCCACGGCGCCGCAAGCGGTCGCTACAGCCGCGGACCTCTTTCCTTCCGCTCGACACGTGACTGCAAATAGAGCCAGCCATATCCATGCGCCAAGCAGTATTTAAGCTGGCGCAGGAGGCTTGAGGGGCAGTTCACGCCGAGCGAGCCCACTGGTGTCATCGTAGCCGCCGCGTCAACGTCCACCGCCGCCAGCGTACCGGAGCCACTCTCGTAGGGCCTCTACTCGTCCTCGGACTCAGGTGACGGCAACGTGGACTCCGCGCCGCTCTTCACGAGACGCCCGGGGCTTGGTTTGGTGAAGTTGTGTGGTTACTACAGACAGTTTATGTTTGGAAGAATCTCTGATTTAATTATTGGTAGGCTTGGAGGATCAGTCCTACCTCACGAATATTGTTTTGTAAATTTTGAAGAAAGACTTTAGTTTAAATAAAAACGCTATAACTCACACTCCGAGATTTTCCTATCCGCGGACGGCGGATATATTACTGTTTCTTTTTATACGCAGCAGGAATTCTATTTTGTCAAACACGAAACTTCACGCACACGTTTTTGTACGTCTTACAAATAATTACGAACGAGTTTCACTATGTTCAATGCGGGAGATCATTTCCTTAGTTACCTGTGATCTGAAATTCATTATCAGTGGATAAAAGTTCGAACTGATTAAATTTCTTTTGTTATCAGCGTTCCTAACTGAAATATTGTATTCTGCAATGCTGCAAAATAATGCTTGTAAAAATTTAATTCCAAATAAAATGAAGTACAAGCGGTTCTAGTGACCAAAAACAAAAAAAAAGGAACGCCCAGAAAACAAGAAACATAAAGCGGTTAAGGTGACCGCTCACGAAAAGCGGTAAATCCGGGTGCGAGTCCAGGTCCGGCAAAAAATTTTCACTGTTTTCATTCCCCTATACAGCTGATAGTTGTTCGTATTTGTAGTTTCGAATACATTTCATGTGTTGCATAACGGCTATAACCACCACAGTGCATCCTTCTAAGCATTCATGTCCGAAGAAACATTGCATTGTTCTTCTTAACAACACAGACACTGCAATATCGGAAATGACATCATTTTTTAACCTTTTTGTTCTACGTTAGCTGTCAAGCTAAGCATGGGGAGTTTGATAACTATTTTTCAGTACCCAAATAACAGTAATTTTTGTTTAGAAAGTAAAATGCTTTTTCTGTTAGCTGAAGGCATTTCATTCCTATTTCCACTAGGTATTATTAATGCTTCTACTCTAACATTTGTACTGTAAATATATAGTTATTCTTCAATGCGACGTCGGAAGATGATATGGGAGAACAGAAATCACGCACTTCCGGGTGATACTGACACACGTTACTATATATCAAGACAATATACTATTCAGAACTAACTGATAGCGTTCCCTAACGCAACTAATTCTCTTGTGACATTTATAACGTGAAAATAAAAGCATTCTTGGATTTTAACATCCATAGACTATAAGCAGTGGGCAGATAATATTTATCAGTATATTCATGTCTCCTATTTAAAGATGTAGCCAGTAAACATCACGTTACATTTCTTGACTCAATTACTTGCTGTGTTTTCAGTACAAGCAACATGAAGATTTGCGCTCGAGAAATCTTAATCTTGTATCCGAAGTAATTACATAGTTATGATGACTCAGCACTGTAAAGGCAACAAACCAAGTTCTTCGTTCAACATATCCTCTATTTTTGTGGTGAAAGACCACGTTCAAAAACGTATTGGAAAATCACTTCCTCAGAAGACATCAGTTATTTACAAACATTAACAACGTAAATAATTCAGCGCACGAACTAGTTCCAGTTCAGCAAATTATTAAATACATGTTGCATAGTTATTAGTAGTTAATCACTGGTCTCACAGTCGAAGTATAGAAAATATAATTGTCACTGAATTACTATAGCAAAAAATATGAGGGTGTAGGAAAAAATTTAGTGTTGTTACATTACAAATACTGTTACAGAAACTTAGAACGATCACCATATTTTTCTGCCAATGGATCTGAAGAAGTCAATAATCTAAGACCATTTAACGTTTCTCTTCCTTATTTGGAAATAATAATAACCATCAAATACTATCGATAAGAATAATTTCAGTGATGTTTGTGTCTATACTTCAGTATTAAAACGAATTTATGATGTCGAGGAGTCGCCTATGACAGTCGACGGTAGCGACCAGATAGATACAATGTATCGTGGATCTAGCATGACTGACGCGCTATCTGATTCAACAGCTAGCCGCAAGTAGTTACGGCTATGGGCGAAAAGTCTCAGCATCTTACAGACCAAAGTCTTAAACTGTCAAAATAAGTATTTTGGAAGCAAACCTTTATCCTTCGTGACTATTAAGACATCTGTTAATTATTTCTGATCAAATATGTTCACTTATTAGTGTGAATGAAGGTGTATATAAGAAGTAACGTAATAAATTAATATTGTTGCATCTGATTACTAAGTATACAGTGGCTTGAGAACAGGGAGTGTGTACCATACTCTCAGAGGAAACTTTTGAAGAGCAGCTGACCAGTTTACGGTATTGGGAAACAAGAAACATTTTAAGATAATTCAGCTATTTAAAGAGGTAAGTGTTTCGATATTTGTGGAATTTATAAATTTGTTATTTTAATAAACTGTTCTTTAAAGCTAACAGGTTGTGATTGGTCAAATGTGAAAAAGGGCATTGTCCAGTTTAATATGGGGTTGACTATGACGTATATCATCTAGTAAGAGAACAACACGTAATCGTGTATTTAGGGAGCTGAAGCAGTACTTTGTGAAGTCTAGAGGCAGTTCAGAACACAGCTTTTATTACGTTCGGATTAGTGTATTAGGAGATCTGAACAAACGTAATAGTTTTCCAGACCTAAGAGCTAAATTTGACCATCTAGTGCCTCAGTGTCCCCAAAAGTGTAATAATGGCAAACACGCGGAATTACGATTATTATAAACTGTGACTTTCGAATGAACTAAAATTCACATGGCGTATTGTGCTAGTTGATACCGGCAACTGAAAGTTCACAGGATCGAGTTGTATACTGTATGAGCGAGCATTCTGACACATACATTCCGTTTTATAATTTTTGGGGGTAACAGTTTCGGTTATATACCATAAGTTGTCTATTATGTGTGACTATCATTGTCTCTGAGCGTCGAAATTGTAACTTAAGCTTAGCTCGGACTTGGCTGTGTTTTGTATAAAGGAAGTATAATATATCTTACGTTTTTACTCACGGACTACATTTCAATTAATAGCACAGTAATCCTGAACTAGAAAACATTTTTGCACCCGTTAAATACGGACAGTACGACTGATACTGCTAAAGCTTTTCCAGCCGAAATACGTTATTCGTTCTCTACCACTCAGGCGTGTACTCGACCTGCAGAAGAAGATCAAGGCAAGATACTTTATGTAGGTAGAACATTTGACCACCATGTCCCAGACAATAAATAATGAACTTTCAGTTGTCATTCTGCTACCAGGTAATAATAACTACGTACATGTAAGATACAACTAATGAGAAGATAGACATCGTTTACAGAAAAATTGAAGATGTCTTTGGAGAAAAGAGAAGCAGCTCTATGAAAATCTAAAGCTCAGATGCAAAAACAGTACTAATCAAGGAAGTGGAAGATGAAAGGTGGAATGAATGTATAGAGGTGCTATAAAAGCAAAATCAACTTGAAAGCAACGTTTTAAAAAAGGAAATGGGTGTAGACGAAGATGAGACAAGAGATATAATACTCCGAGAAGAGAGCATTGAAACACCTAAGTCGAAACAAGGCCCCTGGAGTTGATAACGTTTCGTCAGAATTATACTTGGGAGAGCCAGCCACGACAAAACTATTCCCCCCGGTGTGCAACATGTGAAATACTCCTGGAGTTCGAGATAATGAAGTACTTTCAGTTAGAAAGAAACCAAGTGCTGACAGCTGTCAATACTACCGAACCATCAGTTTCATGAGTCGTGGTTGCAAATTACTAACACGAATTATTTACAGAAAAATAGAAAAACAGTTTAAAACCGACCTTGCGGAAGATCAGTTTGGTGTCCGTAGAAAAATATGAACCCGACGAGGCAGTACTGACCACACGGTGTCTCTTAGAAGATAGATTATGGAAAGACAATCCTACGACCGAGCGAGGTGGTGCAGTGGTTAGCACACTGGATTCGCAACCGGCAGGACGACGGTTCAAATCTGCGTCCACCCATCCTGATTTAGGTTTTCCGTGGTTTCTCTAAATCGCTTTAGGCAAATGCCAGGACGGTTCCTTTGAAAGGACATGGCCGACTTCCTTCGTCATCCTACCCTTATCCGACGGGGCCGATGACCTCTCTGCTTGGCCCCCTCCCTGAAATGAACAAACCAACAAATCTACGTTTATAGCTGCATATCTTCACCGATGGAGCACACCAAAATTACCACTGCTTATGATTGTACAGTTTCTGTTCAGTTTCTGAAGATACCTCAAAAACTAAACGTTTCAATAAAGCTTAGGCTATTTTTGCAACCTGAACTCTTTTTGCTACTGAAAATATATCGCGATTGCTGCACCATGGTCACAGAGTGGGACGATTTATATTACGTTTATAATATTTATAGGCATAGACAAAACTTTTGACTGTGTTGAGTGGAATACACTCCTCTGAAATTTTGAAGTTAGCAGAGTTAAAATACAGAGAGCGAAAGGCTATTTACAACTTTTGCAGGAACAAGACGGCAGTTATGAGTCGGCACGAAAGGGAAGCAGTGGTTGAGAAGGGAGTAATACATGGTTGTAGCCTACCCGCGAAGTAATTCAATCTGTACATTGAACAAGCACTAAAGAAAAACTAAGAAAACCTGAGAGTATGAATTAAAGTTCAGGGAGCAGTAATAAAACCGTTGATGTTTGTCGATGGCAGTGTAATTGTGTCAGAGACATCGAACTATTTCGAAGAGCTGTTGAACGGAATTGGTAGTGTCTTGAGAGGAGGTTATAAGACAGACATTAACAAAAGCAAAACAAGGGTAATGGAATGTACAGGAACAAAATAAGGTGAAGCTGAAGGAATTATATTAGGAAACGAGACACTAAAAGTAGTGAATGAGTTTAACTATTTGGGGAATAACGTAACAGATGAATCCCTAAGGAGACAGGATATGAAATGTGGAGTGGCAGTGGCAAGAAAAGCGTTTCTGAAGAAGAGGATTTTTAGCTGTTAGGAAGTATTTACTGAAGATAATTGCTGCAGTGTACTATGTATGTGAAATGTGGACAATGAGGAGTTCAGACACGAAGCGAATAGAAGCTTTTGAAATGCGTCGCCACAGATGAATGCTGAAGGTTAGACAAGTAGATCACATAACCAACGAGGACGTTGTGAGTAGAACTGGGCAGAAAAAGTCACTAAATGAGATGGTCGGTTAACAGGACATGTTCTCGGATATCAATGAACACCGTCTTGGTATTGGGGGGGTCTATGGGAATAATAATTGTAGAGGTACACCAGGAGATGAATATAGTAAGCAGCTACAAAAGAATGTAGGTTGCGGTAGTTATTCGGAGATGAAGATGCTTCCCCAGGGTAGAGTACCGTGGATAGCTGCATTAATTCAGTCTTCGGGCTGAAGACCACAACATCATATAATATTTCTGACATTTTTGGAAATAATATTAACAGCCAAATAATATCAGTTTCAATAATTTTGGTGAATTTAAGGCCTGTGCTTCTTCGACCTAGTATCGACAGTTAAAGTGAGCATAGCTTTCCCAGCTGATTTCTTTTTCAGTAAAGCGGTTCAGAGTATGCGGATGCGTCGTAATGTTGTTGACAAAAGTAATGTTGTCATTACAAAATCGGCGTAAATTTTAGTTTTACGAATGACTTAACGAATTGCCACATACCGAGAAACGTTATACTATGCAAGATTTTGACAACAAATGACAGTAATATGAGTCTTGTATGTACCATCAAAAAAGGTATTTGATAGAATTTTATTCCAATTATACCCAAGCACTGTAAACATTAGAACACGCATATACTAAACAGCATTTAGACATATCAATAAAGAATACGCTCACCATGAGAAAGACTCTACATCTACATCCATACTCCGCAAGCCACCTAACGGTGTGTGGTGGAAGGTACTTTGAGCACCTCTATCGGTTTTCCCTTCTATTCCAGTATCGTATTGTTCTTGGAAAGAAAGATTGTCGGTATGCCTGTGTGTGGGCTCTAATATCTCTGATTTTATCCTCAAGGTCTCATCGTGAGATATACGCAGGAGGGAGCAACATACTGCTTGATCCCTCGGTGAAGGTATGTCCTCGAAACTTCGACAAAAGGCCGTACTGAGCTACGGAGCGTCTCTTTTCCACTGGAGTTTATCTATCATCTCCGTAACGCTTTCGCGATTACTAAATGATCCTGTAACGAAGCGCGCTACCCTCCGTTGGATCTTCTCTATCTCTTCTATCAACCTTATCTGGTACGGATCCCACACTGCTGAGCAATATTCAAGCAGTGGGCGAACAAGTGTACTGTAACCTACTTACTTTGTTTTTGGATTGCATCTCCTTAGGCTTCTTCCAATGAATCTCAGTCTGGCATCTGCTTTACCGACCATCAGCTTTATATGATCATTTCATTTTAAATCACTCCTAATGCCTACTCCCAGATGATTTATGGAATTAACTCCTTCCAGTTGCTCACCTGCTATATTGTAGCTAAATGATAAAGGATCTTTCTTTCTATGTATTCGCAGCACATTACACTTGTCTACATTGAGATTCAATTGCCATTCCCTGACCCATGCGTCAATTCGTTGCAGATCCTCCTGCATTTCAGTACAATTTTCCATTGTTACAACCTCTCGATTTACTACAGCATCATCCGCAAAAAGCCTCAGTGAACTTCCGATGTCATCCACAGGGTCATTTAGGTATAATGTGAATAGAAACGGTCCTACGACACTCCCCTGAGCCACACCTGAAATCACTCTTACTTCGGAAGACTTCTCTCCATTGCGAATGACATGCTGCGTTCTGTTACCTAGGAACTCATCAATCCCACCACACATTTGGTCTGATAGTCCATATGCTCTTACTTTGTTCAATAATCGACTGTGGGGAACTGTATCAAACGCCGTGCGGAAGTCAAGAAATACGGCATCTACCTGTGAACCCGTGTCTATGGTCCTTTGAGTCTCGTGGACGAATAGCACGAGCTGGGTTTCACACGATCGTCACTTTCGAAACCCATGCTGATTCCTATAGAGAACTAGTCTCCAGAAAAGTCAATATACACTCCTGGGAATGGAAAAAAGAACACATTGACACCGGTGTGTCAGACCCACCATACTTGCTCCGGACACTGCGAGAGGGCTGTACAAGCATTGATCACACGCACGGCACAGCGGACACACCAGGAACCTCGGTGTTGGCCGTCGAATGGCGCTAGCTGCGCAGCATTTGTGCACCGCCGCCGTCAGTGTCAGCCAGTTTGCCGTGGCATACGGAGCTCCATCGCAGTCTTTAACACTGGTAGCATGCCGCGACAGCGTGGACGTGAACCGTATGTGCAGTTGACGGACTTTGAGCGAGGGCGTATAGTGGGCATGCGGGAGGCCGGGTGGACGTACCGCCGAATTGCTCAACACGTGGGGCGTGAGGTCTCCACAGTACATCGATGTTGTCGCCAGTGGTCGGCGGAAGGTGCACGTGCCCGTCGGCCTGGGACCGGACCGCAGCGACGCACGGATGCACGCCAAGACCGTAGGATCCTACGCAGTGCCGTAGGGGACCGCACCGCCACTTCCCAGCAAATTAGGGACACTGTTGCTCCTGGGGTATCGGCGAGGACCATTCGCAACCGTCTCCATGAAGCTGGGCTACGGTCCCGCACACCGTTAGGCCGTCTTCCGCTCACGCCCTAACATCGTGCAGCCCGCCTCCAGTGGTGTCGCGACAAGCGTGAATGGAGGGACGAATGGAGACGTGTCGTCTTCAGCGATGAGAGTCGCTTCTGCCTTGGTGCCAATGATGGTCGTATGCGTGTTTGGCGCCGTGCAGGTGAGCGCCACAATCAGGACTGCATACGACCGAGGCACACAGGGCCAACACCCGGCATCATGGTGTGGGGAGCATATCTCCTATACTGGCCGTACACCACTGGTGAGCTTCGATGGGACACTGAATAGTGTACAGTACATCCAAACCGTCATCGAACCCATCGTTCTACCATTCCTAGACCGGCAAGGGAACTTGCTGTTCCAACAGGACAATGCACGTCCGCATGTATCCCGTGCCACCCAACGTGCTCTAGAAGGTGTAAGTCAACTACCCTGGCCAGCAAGATCTCCGGATCTGTCCCCCATTGAGCATGTTTGGGACTGGATGAAGCGTCGTCTCACGCGGTCTGCACGTCCAGCACGAACGCTGGTCCAACTGAGGCGCCAGGTGGAAATGGCATGGCAAGCCGTTCCACAGGACTACATCTAGCATCTCTACGATCGTCTCCATGGGAGAATAGCAGCCTGCATTGCTGCGAAAGGTGGATATACACTGTACTAGTGCCGACATTGTGCATGCTCTGTTGCCTGTGTGTATGTGCCTGTGGTTCTGTCAGTGTGATCATGTGATGTATCTGACCCCAGGAATGTGTCAATAAAGTTTCCCCTTCCTGGGACAATGAATTCACTGTGTTCTTATTTCAATTTCCAGGAGTGTACTTGAAAATAATACGTGTGCCAAAATTCTACAACCGATCGACGTTAGAGCTATAGGTCTATAGTTCTGCACATCTCTTCGACGTTCCTTCTTGAAAACGGGGATGACCTGTGCCCTTTTCCAATCCTTTGGAACGCTACGCTCTTCTAGAGACCTACGGTACACTGCTGCAAGAAGAGGGGCAAGTTCCGTCGCATACTCTGTGGGAAATCGAACTGGTATCCCATCAGGTCCAGCGGTCTTTCCTCTTTGAGCAATTTTAATTGTTTTTCTATCCCTCTGTCGTCTATTTCGATATCTACCATTTTGTCATCTGTGTGACAATCTAGAGAAGGAACTAAGTGCAGTCTTCCTCTGTCAAACAGATTTGGAAAAAGACATTTAGTACTTCGGCCTTTAGTCTGTCATCCTCTGTTTCAGTACCATTTTGGTCACAGAGTGTCTGGATCCACCTACTGCTTTGACGTAAGATCAAAATTTCTTAGTATTTTCTACCAAGTCACTGAAGCCAGAAAGGATAGATCATCCGTTGGATATTTGTTAATCCGTTCAACCCGTCGTGAGAGAAGACGGTCAATGACTTCATAAAAAAAAGTTTGCGATTGCTTATGGATCCATGATTGTACCCAGGCGTGAGCCACTTCGTCCTAAGCAAATCGACGGCCACGATTGTCTTTCTTCAAGGCACCAAAAATGTGGATACCACTTGGTGAGAGTCGGGAACTGTGTGGAGGATGTGTAAGGGATTCTCAGATGAGCTCCTGCTACGTGATCGAACCAACCACGCGAACATGTGAGCGAGCCCACATATTGCCAAGGTTGTTTCGACTGTGCTGGCTTGATGTGAATAGCACGGCTGTGGTGACTTCGATATTAGTAGCACCTGTAAGGAAGACAAATTTCTAACAAGTGTGACCCTAACTAGTTGCATGCTTCAAAGGTGGTCATGATCTATTCTACCCGTAAGACAGTTCCATCACTGCGAGCTCCGCGTTCTCTTAACCTCATCGTCTTCTACCATTTGGCTTTTAGCCGCATATGATACGTTTATTCTGATTTCCTTGATTTATCTATTCGTCCACCGATATTCTCGACATTCACAATTCGCTCTCGTGGATTCTGTAATGTCCAGTCTCTTCTCATCCAGTGCACTAACCAATTTCTTTTCCTACTCTCGATTTTTCCCATTATTTTTCTTTTCTCTTTCACTGTATGTAACACAACATTTTTTATTCACTTTTTTAAGCTGTCCAGACTAATGCGTATATCACGGTTTTATTTGATTTCTGGTTCTTCACTTTAATGTCAGCAATGTTCAAATGCCATTAATTGCAATCCACGTGTCGAGTAGTATCGCAGCTTCAGAAGAGGTTGTTGGTTCATGTGCAAAGTGATCTGTGACATGACTACCATGACTGGCCAACGGCCACACAGACCTGCCTGGACCCTACATATGTATTCCGACTATTGAATGTACTGACTCTACATGAGACAGCATTTGCAACAACTCTCTTCAGGTGCCCAAATCCTCGCCAGTCCCTGGCCAGACCTCCATCCGAACCTTTACGGTTTTCTGTAGTGTTTGTAACACTGACGTAAGACATCAGTTGTAAAATGGAGGTTGTCCATAATTAAAGTAGCGCTATCAACAAGTTGTTGAAACAGAACCACTGCTCAGAATGACGTAAAATTTGAACTGTGTATTATAGACGCAGGTGAAAACGTCACGGAACAAAAACAAATAATACGTGAATTTGTCCAATAGAGCGTGATAATATGCATACCAAATGCACATCAATAAAGGCGCGGCACATGGTAGTTCCTAAATTTGCTTTCAGGACGTCCAACATGACTATCCCAATGAAAAATAGCACGCTGCTAGTAAAGCTCTTTTGAGAGGACGGTGACTGTGCGCCAGCAGCCCCGGAATAGCTCCAGACATTCAGTGGCATGAACAAGGCATTGGTGCGATGTATGCTAAGGATCTGGAGAAAATGATTACAAAATTCGATAAGACAGTGTGGCAGAGGAAGGAAATCAGTTGATCCCACGTCTGTCAAAGATGTGGCCACAGCATTACAGGAGCAGTCGTGCGGTGGTATGCAAACTGGCAGTGCACGGAGAATTACCCGAACGTTGGAAATGCCTGCGAGCACTGTGCATACAATCCTATGAAACATCCTGCATTGGTATCCATACAAAGTCATCCGTCTTCAGGAGCTACTTCCTGATTACCTTTCAGCAAGGGAAATGTTGGCTGTGATCTCTTGCTCAGATGGAAGTGGACAATGAACGGCCGTGGAAAATTCTGTGAGCAGACGAGGCCCATTTCCACTCCAAGGACATGACAATACAAAGAATTGCCAAATATGGACAACGGAAAATCCCCACCACATTAACCTGTACCGATTCATTCTGTGAGGTTCAGCCGGCCACTGTGGCCGAGCAGTTCTAGGTGCTTCAGTCCGAAACCGCAATGCTGCTACGGTCGCACGTTCGAGTCCAGCCTCGGGCATGGATGCCTGTGATGTCCTTAGGTTGGTTAGGTTTAAGTAGTTCTAAGTGTAGGGGACTGATGACCTCAGATGTTAAGTCCCATAGTGCTTAGAGATATTTGAATCATTCTGTGAGGGGCGGGGTTAAGCATCGTCTATCGTAGGGGCGTTTTATTCGAATAGATGGGTCCTACGGGTCCTGTCACCTGTGGCTTCACTGATAAACCCTATGAGAGCTTTTTGAACAACAACATAACTCTAACCCTTCAACTGTGTGCATGTTTGGGTAGGATCATTTTTATGGCATATGGCGCTCCTCAGTAGACTGCACAGCCAGTGAAACGGTTGCTGCAGAGGTATTTTCGAAATTCTAGCATCAGCAGCCATCACTTCCCTACAGCCTAGCCGTCTTATTACTGTGACTTCTAGCTGTGCGATTATCTGAAAGATGTTTCACCCCGTGTTCAAATCTAAGGCACGTACTGCTCAACGCATTCTGAACTTGACCCCAAGACACTTCGATCAGTTGTGAAACATACTGTTTCCTGATTTCAGCTTAAGGCAGGAAACGGTGGACAGCATATTGAACCTGTCTTGCGCCGTTGTCACGGCAATTGGAAACTGATGTCAGTTTGCTTTTTGTGCGAATTTTTGCCCCAGCACCGATGTCTTTTGCATTTTATTGCATTTTACGCGATTCTTAGCCTCAGGACAAATAAAAACCGATTTTTCCCACCCGATTTGGTACGGTCTTGCCTTGGTGCATGGGCTTACCTAACTAACAGTGCTAACGGTGTCACAACTGTTGACTGCCGAACTTGAGCAGTCTTGCACATTGCACAGTATGGATTGCACGGATTGTGTAATGTCTAATTCACAGCATAGCCGTCGTATTGCGATTCATGTGTCATTTACAGCCGACCTAATATGCGTTAAGACGCTTAAAGCGCCATCTGTTCCAAAATCTTCGTGGACGTTTCCCCATGCGTCAATAACATGACATCGTTCTGAGCAGTGGTTCCCTTTCTTCTGCGTCTTGAAACCGGAACTTCAATTGTGGGCTCTCTATAACTGTAACTAAGAACTCCTTTCCCTTATAGAAGAATATGAACATTTTTCTCAATTTTGTAAATTTCCGTAATCTGGAATTTTCAATAAATGTCATTTTAAAATCTTTGCCCTTTGTGTAATTTATGTGCCAGTCATTAATTAAAATAGCTGTAGCATCATATGTAGTAGTAAATGATGACGGGAAGAACCTCATAACGAAAAGGTTTAGGCATGATTGGAGAAGGTGGAGAGGCAGAAGTTAGCACGTCTAGACTTTGTGTATCAACGAGTCTATGGCAAGTAGGAACATATCGAGTACTCATTGAGACTAACGTTTCTGGAAATGTGGATTAAAATGCCTGTGGTGCAATTGGATATTAACAGTAGCAACATGGCATTTATCACTTTTCCCTAAAATTTATTTTTACAACAGTAACGAGATTATACAGAGTACTTGGCATTAACAGCCTTGATAGCATCGAAATGCGTTGCTTCATCACCACAGAAGATCCTCTCCACATCCACCTTCAGGCAAAGATATGTTTTAGTTTTGTACTTCCATTTAGAAACCACTAATTGCTGAAGTATCCATAGTATAAAAAAGCCACAGTGTGTCACATGTCTCCCTTTGTATTAAATTACAACCCTTATTTTCTCCTATTCCAATTCCATGAATAGCCCAAACTTCAAATCAAAGTGCAATGAATAACTGAAATTAATTAAAAGAAGCGTTAAATATTTTTAGAGCATTTGTTTTGGATTTGAAAGTAGGTGTTTGTTCGAAGTGTTCCACGTGTTGTTCAAGGATTATTAGTTCTCTTAGTCGCTAAGTCTATTTCACTTAAAGTTCAGTAAGGAGATAATTTTAAAGTTTTTCACAGAATATAGAAGTTCTGAATAGAAGATGTGATTGCAAAGTAGGTCACTAGATATAACAGATTAAAGGCCTACACCAATTGTACATTTCCAAAATGTTTGTATTTAATGACATTTGTGTTTATATATACGGATAGTTGGTTTTAACTCGAGACAAATAAAAACATCTCGAAAACGATGTATCGTACGGAAAAAATATTTCTAGGTGAAACGTTAATGTTAGCAAAGGGGGCATCTGTCTGCGCTACAACTTGGCAACTCCTAACAACACCTCCTGCGTAGCGGGAGGTCAACATTGTGTTTTCAAATGCGAATTCCTCATTTTATAGCGTATTCGGACTCTATCTCAAGAAATACGTAAGGTTTACTCAAACCATTGTTTCCTGTTCGTGGCATTATGATCAACAAATATCAAGTGTGCCTGTTTTTGCAAATTAAGTACTGACACATTTGATCTTACATTTTATTTAGATTCAATGTACACCTTTGTGTTCCAGTGGTTGATATTTCTGTTCGGAATTTTCGTCAGTGTTGTCAATTTTTTCTACAGTACTCTATGGTCAACCGTTTCAATGTATGGTTAGAAACTACGTTTAGCGTGATACGGGAACAACGACATGGATGTAATAGTTTTTTCTTCCGTTCGAGATGCTTGATATATTTCAGACACCTTGTCTCTCATCATCTCAGTGCTTGATTTCGGTGAGTCCTCATACCTCTCATCAATGGTGGTGTTTGGTTACGGTGAGTCCCCTTGCCTCTCACCGTTGGGCTGCATGATTTCGGTGAATCTACATGCCTCTCATCACTGGGGGTACTTCATCTCAGGGAGTCCCCTTGCCTCTCATCGCTGCCCTGCATGATTTAGAGAGCTCCCGTGCCTACAGCTGATCATACTGTATTGTGTAATCAAACCCAAAACGCTAAAATATGAATACCAACCGGCACATGGTACTTGAAATGTGGAATCAAATGTTGCAGTTTTTAATTGCAAAAATAGGCAGACTACCACAAATAGGAAAAATTGGTTTGGTTTTAGTAAATTGGGAAAGGGGGGGGATCCCCAATCGAAAATACAAAGCTGTTAAGCTGTGGACCCCGCCCACACAGGAGACGTGGCTAACTGCAGCCCAGAGAGATGTCCACTTTACTAATATTTTTTTTCGTGTAATGTGTCGTTTTCTAAGTATTTAGTTGCCCAATTAATAACGAATACCCTGTGGCGTACTTGACTGTGTTGGTTAGAAAGAATGTTTTAGACAGAAAAGTGTTAAGGTCCTTCCCTGCTATAGTCAGTTTATGAATGTATTGCCTGTGAAATCTTATTAAATAATTATTCTTGAGATTTAATTGCTATTTAAGGCTTGTTTTGAAAAATCACATCCAAGCAATATCAGATTTGGTGCCTCCATGCGCAATGCAAAGACAAATGAATGGTCAAGGAAGACAGTTGGTGTACATGATTGTTAATTTAAATGGTTGGGAATTATTTCGAAAGAACAGATTATCATAATCAAAGTTTCAGGGCCACCCTCTTATTTTACTGGTTATTGTTTTCCCGAGTCAGGTAACACAGTAAAGTTTTTAGTGTACGACAGTGTATTTAATATTTGCTGACAGTATGTTAATCTATGACTGTTTACATTGCTGAGGCCTGCTACTGTGTTCGTATCTGATTCCAAGTATTTTTCTTCTTGAAGTCATTCATAATCCTACAGTTATTTTCTATTAGATAATCTTTTTTGCAAATGTAATTCAAATTATTGTCATCCTCTCTATGCTGGCGACCGTCTTTATTTTGCGTTACCACATACCGGTAGTTTTCTTCTTTCTTGGTTTGATTCCAAAAAAAAGTGTAGAGCAACATATAGAAGCACATGCCTCTGAGCTTAAACTAAATAATGGTAACCTTATAACTGTAACTGTGTATAGGTCCCTGTTGGCGAATTTTCAAATTTTCCTGAAAAATTTGGTTTCCTCGTTGTGTTATCTGTCAGAAAGAGGGAAGCGAGTTATTATTTGTGGGGATATCACTGTAGATTTTCTCAAAGAGTCTGATAGGAGGTATCATCTTGAAGTATTACTCAGTTTCTTCATTTGATATCAGTTACTGATTTTCTTACTCGTGTAGTACATGGAGGCAACACACTGATAGACAATATTTTCATAGACCAAAATAAATTTAATTAAATAAACATTTATCCTGTTGAAATTGGTCTTTCTAATCATGATGCACAGCTAGTTACATTACATGACACAGCTTTATACACTTACGAAAAAGAGTCTTCCAAAATGGTGCATTCAATTAACGATTCAACGATTGCCAAGTTTACGGAAATCTCGCAGCGGTTAGATTTCAGTGAGGAGAATCGGGAACCTGATGCTAGTTTAAAATGTAACTTATTTCATGAAGCATTTGTGAGTATTTTTGAAAAAAGTTTCCCTATGGGTAGATCACATAACTAATGAGGAAGTATTGAATAGGATTGGGGAGAAGTTTGTGGCACAACTTGACCAGAAGAAGGGATCGGTTGGTAGGACATGTTCTGAGGCATCAAGGGATCACCAATTTAGTATTGGAGGGCAGCGTGGAGGGTAAAAATCGTAGAGGGAGACCAAGAGATGAATACACTAAGCAGATTCAGAAGGATGTAGGTTGCAGTAGGTACTGGGAGATTAAAAAGCTTGCACAGGATAGAGTAGCGTGGAGAGCTGCATCAAACCAGTCTCAGGACTGAAGACCACAACAACAACAACATGAAAACAGTAACATATAATTGTAAGAAACCATGTAAAAACCACATCCAACTATATTAAGGAAAGTCATTAATAATCCCAAAAGTATATATATCATGTGTGACATTCAGATAATAAAATGAAAACAATTGAGAATATTGTTGAAATAGAAACAGGTCAACAAAAATCACAGGAAGACTGTATTACCATGAGACAGGATGAAAATTTCATTAACAGAGTCACAGGTTGACAATAGGATCCAGATGGTCAATAGAAAAGGCAGTGATAGATATGGAAGAGCAGTACCATACCTATGGGAAATGATGAAATAGAAATTCTGTCCACCTCTCATTCTGAAGTTAGAATAATAATAAACTCACTCAAAAGCCAAAGGTCACATGGAATTTCCAACAAAGTACTAAAACCTTACTTCCAACACATACAGATAAGTAGAACTTTCAGCTATATATGTAATAGCTCACTGAAACAGGGCATTTTTCCTGATAGGTTCACATGTGCTATTGTTAGAACATTGCATAAAATTAGGGATAGGTCTGATGTCAACAACCACCACTCAATCTCACTCTTCCTGGTTTGTCCAAAATTCTTGAAAAAGTAGTGTAGTCAAG
This sequence comes from Schistocerca serialis cubense, assembly GCF_023864345.2. Taxonomy (NCBI): domain Eukaryota; kingdom Metazoa; phylum Arthropoda; class Insecta; order Orthoptera; family Acrididae; genus Schistocerca; species Schistocerca serialis. The sequence continues at coordinate 359,272,328 of NC_064646.1, forward strand.
AGTAGCATGACATATTTGTAAAAATAAAGTACCAACAAAATACCAATTTCGTCTCCAGGAAGGCTTTTCAACACGAAATGCTGTATATACTTTCACTGAGAGAATATTAAATGCTATGAATAATTGAACATCACCAGTAGCAATTTTCTTTGTTCTCTCAAAGGCTTTTCATTGCGTAACTCATGGAACTCTTTTCGATAGGCTTAAGCACTGTGATATGAGTGGGACAGTGCATAAACGGTTAAATTCACGCTTAACTGGAAGGGTACAGAATGCTGAAATAATCAGTTCACACAATGCGCAAAAATCAGCAAATTCCACAAACTGGGGAGGTATCAAAGTGCAATCTTAGGTCCCTTATTGTTCTTAATACATATTAATGACATGTCATTCTATTCTCACGAAGACGAAAAGCTAGTTCTTTTTGCTGATGATTCAGGTATAATAATCACATGGAATAAACAAAAATTAACAAAATGAACTGTAACTTATGTCTTTCAGAAAATTCTTAAGTGGTTCTCTGCCAATCGACTCTCATTAAAATTTGATAAAACGCAGTATATACACTTCTGTACAGTAAATAGCACGAAACTACAAATAAGAACAGAGTTTGAATAGAAGTCTGTGGCTAAGCTAGAATATTCTAAATTTTTGGGTGTTGGATTGATGAGACATTGAATTGGATGATCTGCTGAGACGTTTTAGTTCAGCTACTTATGCCATTAGGTTCATTGCAAATTTTGAAGATAACTGCATAAGTAAATTAGCTTACTACACCTATTTTCAGTCACTGCTTTCGTATGGTATTTTGGGATATTTCATTGTTAAAGAAAAAAGTATTCATTGCACAAAAGCGTTGAATCAGAATAATAGCTGGAGCACAGCCAACTTAAACCCTCCAGACATAAATATTAGGAACTAGGAATATTCACAGTAGCTTCTCAACATATATATTCCCTTATGAAATTTGTTATCAATAAGGCATCGCAAATCAAAAACAATAGCAATGTGCATAGCTGCAACACTAACAGAAAGTCTGGTCTTTCCCAGTATGGGTTAAATCTAACTTTAGCACAGAAAGGGGTGAATTATGCAGATACAGAAGTCTTCAGTGACTTATCAAATAGCATCAATAGTCTGAGAGACACCCAACCCACATTTAAAATCAAATTAGAAGAATTTCTGAATAACATGTTGATTGATCTGGGGGAGGGACCAAACAGCGAGGTCATCGGTCCCTTTGGATTAGGGAAGGATGGGGAAGGAAATCGGCTGTGCCCCTTTAGAGGAGCCATCCCGGCATTTTCGTGAAGCGATTTAGGGAAATTACGGAAAACCTTAAACCTGATGGCCGTTGAAAAATATGGAATTTCTTGTGGGACATCGCGGACCTCCGTTCTCCCGAATGCGTGTTCTTACCACTGCGCCACCTTGCTCGATAATTTCTGAATGACTACTCCTTCTACTCAAGATCTGAATTTTTATTTGTAAATCGGTAAGTTTACAACTAGAAAAAATTTAGAAACAGCCTCTTCAATTAAGCACATAAAGAAACATTGTTAAACTAACACTTCTACATCATTACGAACTGTCGTTTTCTTTATCTATGGGACAAGTATTAATCTAACTCAGTCTAAATCTAAACCCTTGAATATCTGCGATGCACTGGTTTTCCGCCAAAAGAAACTCAATAATAGATTCCTGCTTGGGATGCACCTCCGTTACAGACGCTATTTTGAAGACCGCGTATAGCGCCGCCACCGAACGGAATTTCAGGAAACTGTAGGGACTGAAGACAGAATATTCCGCGATGTCTCACAAGAAATTTCAACGGTAATTAGAAAACTCCACGTGCCGCATTTCTTACTGAACGGCCCTCGTAATTCCTGGGTCAGACAGGCGCATTGGTTTATTAGTAAGAAGAATCTGTAGGGTAGAATGTAATCGGACGCTATAGCAGTCGATGTCTAGATACAAGATAGGATGAGCGACTTCCCATCATTTTCTCACAATAAGAACGCTATTAACGCCGCGAAAGAGCCTCGAAAAGAGAGGAACAGCAGACTTGCGGCACGTGAAGAGGTACGAAGGGCGGCATTGTCGTTGGCAGCACACAGTAGACAAATGGCAGGCCGACCGGAGCTAGCAAGTGCCCCAGCAGAGGCAGAAGCGACCGTGGTCGTGACTGCAATTGCCAGAAGCCGGGGCCATCCGCCTAGCGACCGCTCTGCGGACTCGGCTCTGCTGGCTCATACATAAATCACGACCCAGGATCCATCTGAATAATGCTTCCTTCCTCCTCTACAAATGTTCTCCGGGACGGAAGCCGTGATGAAATTTTCGCCGTCGCGGCCGCAGCCCCGCGCCGCGGCCATGATGGGAATTAATCGTCGCCGGCGCCCGCTGTGGCAGGCGCGTCTCCTCAGTTGCGGCCTCTCCTCAAGAAGACGTCGCACAGGTGGACGGCTTCACCGTGAGGCCCCTCCTCGAGCAAATTATTAGAAGGCGCCGTCTGCCTGGCGCTCGTGTCACTTAGCGTGCCACGTAGTTCCTGCGAATGTGTTCTGTATGAACTTATGTTGTTATTGCAAGAAAGAGACATGCTGATTGACTTCGATGAGGTGTTTGTGGTACTGTGCATCTGTTGGCCTCCACATGGAAGTAATTAAATGTCTATTTGTGATTACTCTGATCGACTGTGCCTGTCTGCCTAACTGAAATCTACGTGTACTTCTATTATAAAGTGGAGCTATGTATGTTCCTGTGTGTTCCATATCTCCTCCCAAACCACTGTGGACCGATTTCTACCTAACTCACTAGACATATCACTTACTGTCTAGAAAGAAACCCTAGTGAGCCGTGGCTGGCTCATACTATGCGCTGGATTTAAGCTTCGTTGCTATTCTGTGTTTAGTCAAATAGTTCAAATGGCTCTGAGCACTATGGGACTTAACATCTGCGGTCATCAGTCACCTAGAACTTAGAACTACTTAAACCTAACTAACCTAAGGACATCACATACATTCATGCCCGAGGCAGGATTCGAACCTGCGACCGTAGCGGTCTCGCGGTTCCAGACTGTAGGGCCTTTAACCGCACGGCCACACCGGCCAGCTGTGTGTTTAGTCTCCCGCGGTTATCGCGATTATGCTGTTATCCTCTCCTCCCGCGGGTGGCAGCAGTGGTGTGTATCGATATTCGCACCTTGAACTGTCTTTGATCTGGCGCCTATAGTTTCTGGCTGGGCAGTGTGCGACCAGTCGGTCGGTTGGCGTGGGTCAGCGAGGAATTCTCCGCGGACGTAGTTTCGCCGGGGCCGCTGGCGGTCTCTAGGTGGTGTCGGAGTGTGTGGGGTTGTTGCCATGGACACGAAAGTTGAGTTTTGATTTAATCTACCAGCAAGTCAAGACTGTTCACACTGTATCGTTTGGAGTTCGTCGTCGGCTGTTGGGATATTCCTGCGAACAAGACGTGGTTTTCAAGTTGGAAAATTCTAGCCATCCTCCGGTGGAGTTTCCCTGTATTTGGTTATTTGAATTGAAGACCAACAGCGGAATCTTCTGCCTTGAGGCCGTTAACGTTCCGGTTACCTGCCCTGGGAGTTGACTTAATTTCAAGCAGTGTAGTTTCCTCTTCGTGTTGTTGCTGTCCAGCACGGTGTGTAGTTTGACAGCTCCATGTATGATTGGTTGTGGGCGCCAACATCTTCTACGTTGTTCCGTTAAACTCCTTGTTGTGCCCTGGTCGGGTGAAGTGGAAGTAATCTTGTTGGTGGGTCCGTTGACTGTCGGTCGGATCGTGAATGGTTGGGCCGACTGCCTGTCTCACCTAATCGAGCGTTTAAATTCCAGCCCGACCCTCGAACATCTGAGCACCCTTGGGTGTACTGCCTTTTTTTATTTGTTGTTGTTGTTTGTACTTGTATGGGTTCTAGCCATTGTTTTTAAAGTTAAGGTTGTTTTGCCCTTAAGGCATAAGATTCTTTATACCTTCAGCCTAATTTAAAGAACTCTTTCACGTAAGACCTTTGGCATTTTAAAAGTTTTAATGTTTTTTAATTTTAAATGTTGGGCCTTCAGCCAATTTTGAGCTCGAGTTGTTTTGCACTTAAGGCCATCAGCCTAAATTAAAGAACGGTTTCACGTAAGGCCTTTGGTAGTTAAAAAATTAATGTTAGGCCTACCACCGATTTGAATATAACTTGTTTGCTCTTGAAGTGTATGACATTTTGGGCCTTCAGCCTAACTAAGGTACTGTTTTATGGTAAGGCTTTTAAATTTCTGCTTTGGTTGAGTTTTGCCTAATTAAGAACTGTTTTATGTAAGGCCTTTTTTTTAAAAAAAATTAATGTTGTAGAGCCTTCATTGTTGGGCTTTCAGCCGATTTTGAACTCAAATAGTTTGCTCTGAAAATCTCAGATTCTTTGAGCCTTCAGTCTACATAAAGAACTGTTGGAAGATATGGCTTGCCTTTTAATTTCTGATTATGCTTGCATTTTAAATTATTGGCCTTCAGCAGTTTTTAAATTAAAGTGGCAGTCCCAAAGATTAAAACCGTGCGTTTTAAAAAGAAATTTTTTTGTGATCTTGTAATGTTTGATCAAATAATAAAGTTGTATGTTCGAGTGTAACTGACAGCCCTTTATTTTGGCCCCTTTCCACAATTTAAACTACCTGTCCTGCCGGTTAAGCTGGGCGTCTCACCTAGGCTGAAGAACGACCTACCTATCAAGTGGTCACGCGAGATGGGAAAGTACTGTACCCCAGGACGCACGAATTCGCAGACTTCATTCGTCCAGTATTTCAAAATGAGAGCACTTAGAGATTTGCAATAAACTTCACACATAATTTCAAACGATCACGAAACTTTTTCTCGCTGTCAACCTCCACAAAATGATGACAGAAATAAAGTTTCCTGCTTATTGCATTTTCACTATTCATGCAGTAGACTTGCCGCATTAGGCACAACGTCTTAATTTATTAATTATTAGCTACTAAGTACTGTCCCCGACACATTTTGTAGGCACTATTCACATACACGACTGAACATTATATCACAGTACCACACAAATTTCAGGAGTTATAATGTCATAAGCACGGAGATGCGCGAAAACTGGTACAAAATACATGACGTTTAAATTTATTACTTCTTTGCTACTAATTATGTTTGTAACACGTTTCGCCTATTCCGCTGAATGCACCACAATACTATATCACTATGCGACACATAGTTCAGGAGACAAAACACTGAGCTGCGTGAAAGCAACTGCAGTGCGATATTCGTTGGAGATGCAGGTGAAATATGTTTACAAACTTGTGTGAAATGCGTTAAATACATGTGACATAGATGTGACATACGAGTATTCTGGGAAAGCCGTGGATTATAAAACTCCTCGTCAATCCCTGGTTCAGTTTATCCAAACTCGGTACACATATTCCGTACTATATGGAAAGAAATAATTTATGGGCAGTGGTAGGGGGGGGGGGGGGGGAGGGTAAGAGTCAGCCATCTCGTATTTGGATGAGAGTGATATTTGGTGACGAAGGAGATGAACAGAGAGGTGAGAGGGGAAATTGACAGATAAAGGGACGATGAGAGAGTGTAGGAGGAGATGGACTGAGAGAGGCGAGGAAGACCTGGACAGAGAGAGGCGGTGAAGATAGGAGGCGTTAGGTGGAGAGAGACGGACATAGAGGGGGCAGGAGGATAGAGACGAGGGCGTAGGAGACGGACAGAGAGAGGGCGAAGGAGGAGGTTGGCTAATAAGAGCTGGAATAAACACATACCCAGGCAACGCCTGTTACTCAGCTAATAATTAAACAAAATACGGTGCACCCGTATACAAGAAGAGTAAAAGAACGGACCTTCAAGTTACCGACCAAAGTTCTTAGCATCGGTTTTCCCCGAAAATCTTGAGGATATTCTAAGTTCGAATGCAATGAATTTCCTTGACTCACAGAAAGTTATATCCATATGTTAGAAATGAATCTCAGCTTGCCCTTTTCTCGCGCCATATGCTGCGAACCGTTCTTGAAGCGCTACAGCCAGATTTCATGTCCAGGCCAGTGCCTCACTGCAGAATGTCAACAAAGGTCCTAGATCAGAGAATGTGATCCCAGATACGTGAGTCCATTTTATGCAATAGAGCCCCGTACGCTGTCCTAGGCAGCTAGTGTTCTTCGGGGATAACGAAATCGTCAGGTGCCCCAGTGAGGTGTGGCAGGATAGGTTTTCTTCCCCAATTACATAAGTGATCTGGCGGATAGAGTGGGCAACAATTTGCAATTATTTCCTGATGATGCGGTCGTGCACATGAGAGTGTAGTTGCTGAGTGACTGCTGGAGAGTACAGGATTATTTAAACATAATTTCACTTTAGTGCGATGAATAGCAGCTTGCTGTAAATATTGATAAATGTGAGCTTACGTAGCGCTGCGGGAAAATAAATCTGGTAATTTTTTAATGTCCTACTTGACACAGTCTAGTAATTAAATTTAGGCGCAACATCACAAAGCGATACGAATGGAACGAGAATGTAACAATGTTAGTAGGAAATGCCAATGTTCGACTTAGATTTTTTGGCAGAATTCTGTGAAAGTGTAGTTCGTCCGTAAAGGAGACCACATGTACTACAATACTGGTGCACCCCAGAGCATTGCTCGAGTGTTCGGGATCATCACCAGATCGGATTAAAGAAGTACCCTGAAGCAGTTCAGATGGGTACTGCCAGAAGTGTCACCGGTAGATCTGATCAACATGCGAGTGTTACGGAAATGCACTGTGGACACAAATGGGAATCCGTGAAGGGAAGGCGATGCTCTTTACGCGAACCTCTGAGAGAATTTCGAGAACCTTTTGTCACTGACTGTAGAATATTTCTAGTGTTGGCAACGCACATTTCACATAAGGACCACGAATAGAAGGTAACAAAAATAGGGGTTTGTATTGGGTCATATAAATAATCCGTTTTTTCCTCGCTCCGTTCGCTTGTGAAACATGGAAGGGAATGACTAGTACAAGGTACACTCCACCATTCACTGTATTACTGCTTGCTGAGTATTTTTGTGGGTGTAGGTGCAGATTAATGTTAGTCAATGATTGCTCTAGATCAGGCTCATCCAAGAATTGCGCCCGGCGGGCGCGCCCGCGCCTCGCTGACACTGCACTTGGGAGGGTGGACCCTCGACGTGATTAGGAAGTTCTAGCGCTGGTGCGCTTCGCCTTCCTCGTGGCGGTGTGGCGAGATGGAGTTGGGAACGTTCGCGTTTTTGGCGTGCGATGTCTTCCCTGGCTGCCCTGGTATCGGCGTCTTCCTGCTTCCTTTCAGAACGGTACTCTTCCACCACCCATTCTTCCGCGACGGCGGACAGTGTATCCCAGTTGCGGGGCGTGTACACGGGATGGGAGTTGATGATGGCTAGCTCCTTCGGGGTGACCACCTCCTCCCAGATGGAACGCCAGTGGCCGAAGCGGTACCGGCGGTGGGTGAGGGGAGGCTTAGGCTGGTCCGGAGGGGTGAAGGGGTATGGGTTGTCCATGATGGCCCAAGACCCATCCTGCAGTGCCGCCGCAATGGCCTTGAGGGCGGGCTGCAGATCACGCACTCCTGGGAGTTGTAGGCACCGTCTCACCTTCCTTGGTGGCTTCTCAACGTGAGAGGAGCCGGACGGTGCCGTAGCACCTTTGCTTGCGGCTGTCCCCGCAGTGGGGGGATGCCCAGGCGGCACGTCGTCAGTATCCATGGGCGCCACCGCCTGCATCGCTGCAGGGGGCGAGGTGGCGGATGACTGCGTGGCGGCGTCGACCCCTACCGGCCGACACACACGGGAGGCGGCGGCAGGATCCGGCGGCGTCTTCGTGAGAGCTCGCAGCTCGTCACGCAGCTGCTGGAGGTGGCGATGAACAGCTACGAGCTCCTCCTGTAGTGCAGCCCGTTCGGCCGCAAAGGCGGCTTGGAAGCTGGCCACAGCTTGATCAGTGGCGGCTTCGAGGCGGCGTGGCTCGCACCCCTCGCCAGGGCGGGGGGGGGGGGGGGCGGGGAGCCGACTTGGCGTCAGACATCGCTGGGCGTGGAGCGGCGGTCTGGCGACGGGCTGTCTTAGTAGCTGCGTGAGTTTGCAGCGTGTGAACCGCCGCAGTTCACGCACTTGCTGGCGGCAAGCACTCGCCATGTGCCCCATCTGCTGGTACTTGCAGCACTGGACGGCGTCCAGTGCCCGTCGTGTGCGTGTCCGCCGCAGCCGGCGATTGCGGCCGCGATTGTTCCCCAACGCTGCGACGAGGAGCTCGAGCGCAGCTGTCAACTTGCTTCCCTTGCGTCCAAACTGTGCGAACCGGAGCGGAGCGGCGTGGAGGTGCGTGCGCGACGGCTTCGGCTTCTGGTGCTGCCTTGACAACCGCGCCCGAGCCCCGCGGACGCCAGGCAGTGTAGTTGCGCCCCGTCCGCGACCGTGTGTCGCTAGTGTCGCCATAGGAGCGAGAGAGAGAGAGAGAGAGAGAGAGAGAGAGAGAGAGAGAGCTGCGGAGTGAGTGAGACCGCACACCACTGCTCTGCAGTGGACTGTCTCGCAGTCAGAGTCAACGCAAACAAAATAACAAAGGAAGCACAGCTCTGTAAAAGAGGCCAATGAGCGGTAAAACAAGCAAACCATTTACTGTTTAGGTAACAACTAGTGTTCGTGTGGCAGAATTACTACGCAAAGCTTTGGACAACAATATCCAAAACAAGAATCGAAGAACATCTTAGTTTTTTTCTGACCCACAGCTTCATTCTATTAGTAGTGCACATGCACACTCGCCATATGTACAATAGGCCTCTTCTGAAAAATATATCAGTTTCTTAAATGAACTTGAGTCATAAATATTCTATTCTAGAAATAACTTTATGTAATGGATATAGAGTCTCATTCTTACTGTTAGCAGTTACAAGTAAATATGTTTTGTTATACTTCGGGCTACATCTCTTTGTTTCCCTTTTCAGAGTTGAGAAATCGGATCCTTAGTTTGCTGTTTTGTACGTAATAATTTTAACCGACAAAGTTTGAAAACTTATTAAAAAATAGAATTAAGGTTATAAAGCTCTTTAATTCTTACAAGTCAACATTGTTAAAGAAGACAATTAACATTTTACACTTTTTTCTTCTTCGAGGAAACGGTTTTGTCAATGTTTGGTACAATATTCCCTGATAACCTCAAAGAATTAGTCAAATTTTTATCGCCAAGTAATGAACGGTTCTTAGTTTTAGCAAGCTTTAAAAGAGGGAAAAAGCGCTCACAGATACACGTGGAACCAAACATTGAGAGAAATTAGGCCGCGTGCTTGTGCAAAAGAGGATATTTCTCTCGTGGAAGACAGCTGTACAAGTCATCCAAAGTTTTACACGTAAGAAAGCGGTCCTTCAGACGGATATCGCACTGCAGTTCAATCAGCTCTAGTTGAAGCACACGTGAGGCGTCCTCTGCCCGAAGCGAAAACAGGCGAACAAATATATCTAAGGCCGGCTGAAGTTCACTTATCTCCAAAAATCTGTTTTCTAACCGTTCTTGTAATTCGCAAATGATTACAACATAATCTGAAAAATCCACATCTTCTGTAACGCTGTCTTGTGAAGGAAAGTGTCCGCAATTCTTCTCGCGCAATTGCTTTTCCCACAAAAATAAGTTTTTTTTTTTTTTTTAACGCTTGAATCGTCTGCACTGAATCAACGACACAGTGATTTTCGCGTTGCAGTGAACTGTTCGAAGTATTTAAATGACCAGTAAGGTCACTCAAAGAAGCCAAATTCTCCACCCACTTAGGATCACAAAGTAATTTTTCTGGACGTCCTTTCATTTCCAAAATGGTATTTATTTCGCCCCTCAAGGAGAAAAACCGATGAAGCACCTTTCCTCTGCTCAGCCATCTTACTTCGGTGTGGTAGGGGATGTCCAGGTATTCCGCTTCGATATCAGCCAGTAATTCTTTAAATTGGCGATGTATGAGTCCATACGAGCGAAGAAAATTAACCATTTTTTATGTTGCCAATATTCGCTCAGAGTGCCTCCTGGTGTATCGTACAATGGACTGTCGCGAATAAGGAACAGCCAACTTCAGCCATTTTTGACCTCACGTAGCTCAGAAATCCAGTGCGTATCCCTCGTAGCGCAGGGGATCCATCCCTTGCTACACTTGTCAGGCGTTCCCATTTTAAACCCATTGACTCAAACACGTTTTCCACGGATAGTAAAATATCCAAACCCGTGGTTGTGTCTTTTAATGGTATAAGATCGAGAAATTCTTCGGTGACACGCAGATTATCGTCGACACCTCGAATGAATATGACGAGCTGAGATATGTCCGCAACGTCCGCGGACTCTTTAAGAGCGATAGAAAGTGAAATGAAGTTTGCCGCTCTCTACATTAATTCAAATGGCTCTGAGCACTATGGGACTTAACATCTTAGGTCTACATTAATTGCTGCTCCATATCTGAGACCATATCTTCGTCTCTGTGAGCAACAGTTTGAGGCGAAAGAGCAATTTTTTCAATTTTTCCGTGAGGTCTGGTGGACAAATACAAGCCGCCGAGTCGACCAGGCAATCCTTGACGAGATTCCCAGCAGCAAAGGGTTTCCTTGCTTTCCCAATTCTCAGCGGTCATTTGTAACTCTCGCACACACTTTGCCCACCAGTTTCCTGCTCGTACCACGCCAAAAAAGAACATACAATTAATTTTGTACAATCCTCTTTTTAAAACACTTTTATCACTTTAGCAATAATTGTTTCATTCATTGAAACTCCAATAAAAATTAACAAAAAAGATTGGTTTTAGGTGCATTTTCTTCCAGTTCCGCTGAAAAGGACAGCGATGTGTGGTCGCAAAATAAATTTCTATCTATTGCAATATTTGTGTACAGCGGCATGGCGAGGCTCGGCGGGCGGTCTGCACGGTCAGCTAAGCGACACGGCTCGGCCACTGCGACAACATACGAATTCGCCCGGAGCGCTGGCCGCGGGCGCTAGCTCCCCAGGGGCACAGTTTGGACGAGCCTGCTCTAGAAGATAACTGCGGATATTAATCTAAATAGAAATGTTCTGGATCAAAGGATATCTGTTCGAATTTATTTATCAGATTTAATAATAACATTGTCATCGTGGAACGAAGGTGACAGAGGGGAGGAGGTGGGGGGAGGGAGGGCGGGGTGGAGGGTGGTTGCAAACACACAGTTCGTTATTCAGTCCGGTCACGTAAATAATGTATGACCACAGAATCCCGCTCAAAACTGCATATACGCTATGTCATCAAAAGTATCCGGACACCCCCAAAACATTTGGTTTTCACATTAGGTGCATTCTGCTGCCAACTATTGCCAGGTATACCATATCAGCGACCTCGCTAGTCATTAGACATCATGAGAGAGCAGATTGGAGCGCTCTGCTCGACTCACAGACTTCGAACGTCAGATGATTGTGTGTCACTTGAGTCATACGTCTGTACGCGAGATTTCCGCACTCCTAAACGTCCCTAGGTCCACTATTTCCGATGTGATAGTGAAGCGGAAACGTGAAGAGACACTTACAACATAAAAGGGTACAGCCTGACTTCGTCTGTTGATTGACAGAGACCGCCAACAGTTGAAGAGGGTCGTAATGTGTAATAGGCAGACATCTATCCAGACCATCACAGAGGAATTCCAAAATGCCTCAGGAACACTGCAAGTACTATGACAGTTAGGCTGGAGGCGAGAAAACTTGGATTTCATGGTCGAGCGGCTGCTCGAAAGCCACACATCACACCCGTAAATGCCAAACGACGCCTCGCTTGGTGTAAGGAGCGTAAACACTGGAAAACTGATCAGTGGAAAAACGTTGTGTGGAGTGATGAATCACGGCACACAATGTTGCGATCCGATGGCAGGGTGTGGGTATGACGAATGCCCGGTGAACGTCATCTGCTAGTGTGTGCAGTGGCCGGCCAGAGTGGCCGAGCGGTTCTAGGCCCTACATTCTGGAGCCGCGCGACCACTACGGTCGCAGGTTCGAATCCTGCCTCGGGCATGGATGTGTGTGATGTCCATAGGTTAGTTAGGTTTAAGTAGTTCTAAGTTCTAGGGGACTGATGACCTCTGCAGTTAAGTCCCATAGTGCTCAGAGCCATTTTTTGCGTTCAGTGCCAACAGTACAATTCCAGGCGCTGGTGTTCTGGCCTGGTTGTATTTTGCATGGAGGGGGCTTGCATCCCTTGTTGTTTTGGGTGACACTATCTGAGCACAGGCCTACATTGATGTTTTAAGCACCTTCCTGATTCCCGCTGTTGAAGAGTAATTTGGGGATTTCGATTGCATCTTTCAACACGATCGAGCACCTGTTCATAATGCACGGCCTGTGGCGGAGTGGTTACACAACAATAACATTCCTGTAACGGTCCGGCCTGCACAGAGTCCTAACCTGAATCCTATAAATCTCCTTTGTGATGTTTTGGAACGCCGACTCCCTGCCAGGCCTCACCGACCGACATCGATACCTTTCGTCAGTGCAGCACTCCGTCAAGAATGGGCTGCCATTCCCAAAGAAACTTTCCAGAACCTGATTGAACGTATGCATGCGATAGTGGAAGCTGTCATCAAGGGTAAGGATGGGCCAGCACCAATTTGAATTCCAGCATTACCGGTGGAAGACGCCTCGAACTTGTAAGTCATTTTCAGCCAGGTGTCCGGATACTTTTGATCACGTAGTGTATTCTTAATGAGATTCAATGTGCAAGCTACGGGGTGTTTAAAAAGTCTCTCCGCAGTGCCGTATCATTGTTAGCCGCGCGTGCCGTATGATTCTTCGCCTGCCTGGGTTACTTCCCTTCAAGTGGACTCTCCAACATTCCACTGTTTCGTTTATAACCAGCGTCACTAGTGTGTTGGTGTGTGTCGTTAGGTGTTGACGTGAACGTTTAAGTTTCGTTCCTTGGTTCGTTTTTTTTTTTTGTCACTGTTAAAATGCTAACCATTGAGGAACGTGTGTTTTTAGTCGAACTAGTGTTCAAAGCTGGCGGTAAATACACAGTTTCACTTCGTCAAACTTTTAATTCAGTTTTCCGGGAGACAACACTCACACATCGCGATACTGAGCGAGATCTGATTAACAAATTTCGAAGGACGGGTTGAGTGTCAGATGCACCGAGAAGTGGTCGCCCAAGCGTTTTGTCTGAGGATAAACTACTCAATATTTCCGATAAAATGTCCATGAGTCCGAACGAGTCAGTAAGAAAACTCGGCCAGGAAATTTATGTTAGTGTCGGAACGGCCCACACAGCTGTAAGGAAAAAATTAGAACTTTTGCCATACAAAGTGACAGTCGTGCAAGAACTGAAAAACGTTGATCATGACAAGAGACTGCAGTATTGTCAGTGGCTCAAAAATTTCGTTCAACAAAATGGAAGGGATATTCTTAATGAAACGTTTTCCACTGATGAGGCGCGGTTTCATTCATTCGGGTACTTGAACTCGCAAAATTCTCGTATGTGGAGTACTGCAAATCCATTGTGTATTCATGAGGAACCACTTCATGCTGTGAAAATAGGAGTTTGGATTGCAATTTCTAGACGTCGGATTGTGGGTAACATATTTTTCAACGAAACAATAAACGTACAACGATATTGCAGTGACGTTCTGTACCCATTCATAGGAGAACTTGTGTTAAGAGAAATACTGAACGGATATTTTCAACAAGATGGTACAGTCACGCACACAGCTCGCGTTGATGATTTTGGTGATGGCATAATTTCACAGGGACTTTGGCCTCCACGATCGCCTGACCTAACACCACCTGACTTTTTCTTCTAGGGTTCAGCGAAAGCAACTGCCTATAAAAACCGTCCAAAATCCATCGATGAATTGAAAACTGCAATATCCACTTTCACTGCGTCTATTACAGAAAAAATGTTACAACTAGTGTTTGAAAACATATTTATACGAATTGAATTGTGTGTTTAACAACAGCGGTGGGGGGGGGGGGACACTTTCAACATTTAATGTGAAAATTTGTAAGTAAAAATGAGTATTCAATAAATTAATAACTTGTATTTCACTGAGTGTCATTTTGGTATATTCACTGCGGCATCCGCACGCAAGGCTAACAATCTTACGGCGCTAAGAGACTTTTTGAACACCCCGTAGAATAATAATAACAGCATGCAGAAATCCGATGACCGTGGGTGAAGTAACTGTACCAGGGTTTCGGTATGCATGAGATTCTACCATCATAATGCACAACAAATTCTTGTGCTGACATGGCCACAGCACCGCACGGATACGGCGCCTCGGTCTATTTGGGACCCAGCCTCTTTGCTGCGGTTGGCTTCAGAGAATTTTCTACATCGGTTGCGTCTACCACAGGAGTGACAGAGGAACATGTCGAACACGATCGTTTTGGTGATCCTGATGTTACGATATGGGAAGGCACATTGAGTCATGGACGTACTGACATAAAAATCTTTGAACACGGTACACACAGTGGTTAAGCCTTTTCAGGGATACATTCGGTCCTGGCTTAATTTTTATGGGTGACAATACGTGACCGTATTGAACACTGCAGAAGGAAGGAGTTTTTGGAGCGAGAGTATGTTCGGTGATCGTACTGACCAGCCAGTTCCTCCGATATAATTGCCATCGAGTACTTGTGGTATCCGCTGAGGAGCCAATATTTGAGTTCGAACGGATTGAAAACTACCCGATAAGCCGCAGCGCTCGATACGGTACCGAGCCCGCTCGTACCATCACATAGCATTTGGCTGGCGCGGTACAAGAAAAAGCTACGAACTGGCCACAACAACAAGCGATAGTTCTGCTCAAAGCTTGACAATTTCGGTAAAATTAGTAGGAAGTAGAATGAAATACTACCACCGTACGTGCTTCTGTTGTATTAGAACAAATTTCCTATAACATTACTCATGGATTCTATACCAATACGTAAAGACTTTCGTTTATTTTTAAGTAAAGCAAACAAAGATGAAAATGCTGTCCTTCAAAATATATTGCTTGATTTTTTTTTCTTTTTTGGAGCCCCAGCCTCAGAAATTCGAAGAAACGCATGCAAGTTTCATGAACAGGAGTATATAGTGTGTTTTGCAGTAAACATTACAAGATGAAGACCGCTGACGACCGTGCTGTGCCCAAATGTACATGGTACATGAGTTTTTGGCAAAACGAAGACGATGTTACTATAGACACACTCGAGAACTAGCTGTGCCCAAAATTAGTAGTGTAAATAAAATAATCTATAATACAGACTAGTAGAATACCGTCCTTCTTCAACATTACTTCACTTTAAGCCAGTACAATACTTTATTTGAAGATTTTAAACATGGCTGCAACAGCAACTGTTGAAATTCTTCACGATAAAGGATGACAGCCAAAAACAGTTGTAGGATAAAAATTTATTAAAATTCTTGACCAAGGTTTCGGTACATATAAATATACCTTCATCAGAAGTAAAAAATCTAAAATTACATCATGCAATGGAGATTAATAAAACAATTGTGCCGAAGGCGTCGTCAATAATTAAGACATCTTCTCCATGGAGAAGATGTCTTACATCATGCAATGGAGATTAATAAAACAATTGTGCCAAAGGCGTCGTCAATAATTAAGACATCTTCTCCATGGAGAAGATGTCTTAATTATTGACGACGCCTTTGTTTTATTAATCTCCATTGCATGATGTAATTTTAGATTTTTTACTTCTGATGAAGGTATATTTATATGTACCGAAACCTTGGTCAAGAATTTTAATAAATTTTATCCTGCAACTGTTTTTGGCTGTCATCCTTTATCGTGAATACTTTATTTGATTATTGGAGGCTGTAATGATTTATGAAGTGGGGTGAAAATGAGTATTTGATTCCACTTAACATATTACTAGGTCTACGATTTTGCACCCACCGTTTTTTCTCGAAGTTCATGGCTTTATTGTGAAAAACGTACAAAAAAAGTATCATTCATGGTACTGTCCATTGTTGCCCACTACATTCCTCCATCTTTCCGATAGCATACAAATCCCGTGGTGGAAGAACTGGGCGTCTTTTGTGGGGTCCAAAATGGATTCAATTTTGCACTTGTTCATATGATCGGAAGTGCTGGTCAGCCAGACTGTATGCCACTGATCGAAAAGGGTGGTAGTCAGAGAGAGCAACGTATGGAGAATACGAGATGGACAGGACTTCTCATTTCAAAGTTTCCATGCATATTTTGACGGATTTTGCGACATGGGGTCGAGAATTGACCTGTTGCAAAATTACCTTTACGTGTCTATCGATGTATTGTGGCCGTTTGTGTTTCGGTGCTGGGCTCGAGCGCATCAGTTGCTTTCTATGATGATGTCCTGTGACTGTCTTCGTCTGTTTCAGTAGCTACGAAAACGTTCAGTCTTCCACCGCCATGACGGTCTTCGACATCAAAATCACTATTCTTAAGGCGTTGAAAACATTCTCTGCACGTTCTTCCACTAATAGTTCGCTCACCATTGGTCGTACCCAACATTTTAAGACCCACAGCCGCAGATTTCTTCATGTTAAAGCAGAAAATTAAAACTTCCCGAAAATGGCGAGAAATTGGTACGTGAGTTGACGTACTTAATCTAGAATAACCTTATGATTCAATTGCAAATCGACTAATATTTTTATGACATTATGTTTAAGCTTATTGTATTACACATATGACCAACCACCTGAACCCCACTCGCCGCTACTGCCGTCTATTGCAAAACGGCGGGAGCAAAGTTGTAGACCTAATCCAATAATAGAGAAAATGTTATCATCCTTTAATCAGCTTGAAACAAGACGATAGAATTCGGATGAAACAAGGAAGAAAATTAATTACGAATTAAATGCCTGATACACGAATAAATCATATTATACTCATTGTCGTCGCGATCACGGGAGTAAATTCCAGCGGAATGACCTAGCGTTGAGATAGTACCAACAGACGTCGCTAGACCACGGAACGAGCGAAAGAGCTAGAGTTTAACTGAATGATGATTGCGATTTTTTGTTTATTTATTGGGCTTTTTGTTACATACGATTTGTGCCCTAGAACACATTGCTATCCGTGTTTGACGGTTGTTTTTTATTATTAAAACTCATCAAACCTTAAGACTTTTCTTGGAGATAATACCTGCAGAAGTCGACAGATCGCGTGGCTATCGAAAGATAGAGCAGAACCCGTGATTTCTCGACCTGGCACGTAAACTGCTCCGTCCGTTTGAGTCGTGCTCCAGCAAAGCACTATTTTAAGCACTTGTGAGTTTTACTGTGTTTGGTTTGCGAGCCCTGACATGTTTGACCGAGCATTGTCGCATCTCGCGGAGATTCCATTTGCTCTCGTGTCGAGCGAGAAGCAGCAACGGTAACCTCAAACTCTCGTGTTTCATATTTGCTCATACAAACATATAGAACGCATAGAAAGAAGGGCTATGCAACTGCCACAAGGTTGTTTAGCTAACATAAGAGATAACACGAAGAAAAGTCATCACTGGCAAGCGCTCGAAGAAATGCGACGTACGTATCAAAACTCCCTGCTTAGAAAACTCTGACACCCATCTTTCAGGCTACAAAACACGGACCTCCTCCGTTCTCTTCTTACCGACAAACGCAGAGACTGTAGATATAAAAGCAAGTTTACATTAGCTTGTACAGAGGCGTACAAGCAGCCGTTAATTTATGCTGTATCCATGAATAGAGCGGGGAGAAAATTTAACACATTGCACAATGAAAAGCACCCTCTGCCACACGCCTCTCAGTGATTTGCATAGTATAGATGTAGATGTTCACAGAGGCTAAGTTACGGTTCGTGCTGCTAGCGTGGTCACTGCGACTTGAGCACTGTGCTGGTCTGGCGATCAGTCGCCTCTTTGGCTCCAGCGATAAATCTACATTGACGCGCATGCGTATAAAATCGTACAGATTTATGACAGGCGGTCGCTGCAGTCAATGGTGGAGGCGTTGTTGCCGTAATGAAAGCGCGTTAATCATCGCCTACCGCGTGCACACACACACACACACACACATACACACACACACACACACACACACACACACACACACACACACACACACACAGATCTATCGAATACCTCGCAAATCTGCAAAGCCCGTCATCCATTCCCGATTTGCGACAGAGTTTCTCGGAACGATAGGACTTGCTGTAAAATTCTGTACGTCATATTATTTATTTATTTATTTATTTATTGTTCCGTGGGACCACATTTAGGAGAAGTCTCCATGGTCAAGGAACGAGTCAATACATGAAATTATAACACGATTGTAGAAACAGATAAAATGAAATATAAGAAACATATTCAGGCGACAAGTCGTTAGTTTAAATAAAGAAAATCAAGAATGTAACACTGGAATTTGCTTAATTTTTTAGCTCTTCCAGGAGCTCCTCGACAGAATAGAAGGAGTGAGCCATGAGGAAACTCTTCAGTTTAGACTTAAAAGTGTTTGGGCTACTGCTAAGATTTTTGAGTTCTTGTGGTAGCTTATTGAAAATGGATGCAGCAGAATACTGCACTCCTTTCTGCACAAGAGTCAAGGAAGTGCATTCCACATGCAGATTTGATTTCTGCCTAGTATTAACTGAGTGAAAGCTGCTAACTCTTGGGAATAAGCTAATATTGCTAACAACAAACGAAATTAAAGAAAATACATACTGTGAGGGCAATGTCAAAATTCCCAGACTATTGAATAGGGGTCGACAAGAGGTTTTCGAACTTACACCATACATAGCTCGAACAGCCCGTTTTTGAGCCAAAAATACCCTTTTTGAATCAGAAGAATTACCCCAAAAAATAATACCATATGACATAAGCGTATGAAAATATGCGAAGTATACTGCTTTTCGTGTTGAAATGTCACTTATTTCAGATACTGTTCTAATGGTAAATAAAGCGGCATTTAGTTTCTGAACAAGATCCTGAACATGGGCTTTCCACAACAGCTTACTATCTATCCGTACGCCTAGGAACTTGAACTGTTCCGTCTCGCTTATAACATGCCCATTCTGTCTGATTAAAATGTTAGTTCTTGTTGAATTGTGGGTTAGAAACTGTAAAAACTGAGTCTTACTGTGATTTAGCATCAAATTATTTTCCACAAGCCACGAACTTATATCATGAACTACATTATTTGATAATGTTTCAATATTACACACAAGATCCTTCACTCCCATGGTGGTGTCATCAGCAAACAGAAATATTTTTGAATCACCTGTAATACTAGAAGGCATATCATTTACATAAATAAGAAACAGCAGTGGCCCCAGCACCGACCCTTGGGGAACGCCCCATTTAACAGTGCCCCATTGGGACTGAACATCATTACCACTCTCAATATTGCGGAGGATTACCTTTTGCTTTCTGTTCTTAAAGTAGGAGGCGAACCAATTGTAAGCTACTCCCCTTACTCCGTAATGTTCCAACTTCTGCAGTAATATTTTGTGGTCAACACAGTCAAAAGCCTTCGTTAAATCAAAGAAAACACCTAACGTTCGCAACCTTTTATTTAATCCATCCAAAACCTCACAGAGAAAAGAGACTATAGCATTTTCAGTTGTTAAGCCATTTCTAAAACCAAACTGTACATTTGACAGCAAATTATGTGAATTTAAATGCTGCAGTAACCTTGTATATACAACCCTCTCGATAACTTTAGCAAACACCGATGGCATAGAAATAGGTCTATAATTGTCAACATTATCCCTGTCTCCCTTTTTATAAAGTGGCTTCACTACCGAGTACTTTAATCGGTCAGGAAACCGACCACTCCTAAAGGAAAAGTTACAGATATGGCTAAGTACTGAGCTAACATAGTGGAACAATACTTCAGTATTCTGCTAGATACCCCGTCATATCCATGAGAGTTCTTGGTCTTTAGTGAGTTAATTATTAACTCAATCTCCCTCTTGTCAGTATCATGGAGGAGCATTTCAGGTAACAGTCTCGGAACACTTTTCTCTAAGAGCGCTATATGATTCCCTGTTGGGACTAGGTTTCTATTTAGTTCACCTGCTATATTCAGAAAGTGATTATTAAGTACTGTACATATATGCGACTTATCAGTAACACGGACATCCCCACTACGCACTGATTCTATATTCTCGACCTGTCTCTGCAGACCAGCCACTTTCTTTATGACTGACCATATGGTTTTAATTTTATCCTGAGACTTAGCTATTCTATCTGCATACCACATACTTTTTGCCTTCCTAATAACTTTTTTAAGCACCTTACAATACTGTTTGTAATGGGCTGCTGCATTTAGATTTTGACTGTTTCTAACGTTTTGATATAATTGCCACTTTGTTCTACAAGATATTCTTATCCCTTTAGTCAGCCACCCAGGCTGCCTGTTTGTGCTAGTACCCTGTTTTGAACGTTCTAACGGAAAGCAACTTTCAAAGAGCACGAGAAAAGTCTTGAGGAAAGCATTATATTTATCGTCTACTGTATCAGCACTATAAACATCTTGCCACTCTTGTTCCTTGATAAGGTTTACAAAAGTCTGTACAGCAACTGGATCAGCTTTCCTAAAAAGTTGGTAACTATATTTAACATGTGTTGCAGCACAAAAATCTTTTAGACTTAAAATTTGTGCATCATGATCTGAAAGGCCATTCACCTTTTTGCTAACAGAATGCCCTTCTAATAATGACGAATGAACAAAAATATTGTCTATGGTTGTTCTACTGTTCCCTTGCACTCTCGTTGGAAAGAATACGGTTTGCATAAGACTATATGAATTAAGGAGGTCTACCAGCATCCTTTTCCTTGCACAATCACTTATACAATTAATATTGAAGTCACCACATATAACTAACTTTTTGTATTTCCTATAAAGTGAACCAAGAACCTCCTCTAGCTTTAGCAAAAATGTTGTGAAATCGGAGTCTGGGTATCTATAAATAACAACAGTAAGAAGTTTAGCTCCACTAAATTTAACCACACCTGCACAACATTCAAACACCTTTTCAGTGCAGTACTTTGAAACATCAATTGACTCAAATGGGATACCGTTTTCCACATACATGGCTACTCCCCCACACCGCAAAGAGCTCCTAGAAAAGCTGCCAGCCAACCTGTATCCTGGTAAAGGAAGCCTCTGAATTATCTCCTTATTTAAGAAGTGTTCAGATATACCAATAATTTCAGAGTCAACATCTATAAGCAGTTCACTAACTTTATCTCTAATACCTTGTATATTTTGATGAAATATACTAATTCCCTCATTAATCGGATACCCAAGCTTTGTAGAAAGTGGTTTCTTTGTTAGAGAGACTTCCCTTAAGCAGGAATACCTATCAGCTGACTTCAATCTAAAAAAGGTACAGCTCTAACACCCACAACTACCGGAATTTTCCCATGAGTGATCCCACCACCCCCACCTATGCTGTCACCTATAAGTTTTGGCAACCTCCCCTTCCCATACCTGTTGAGGTGCAGGCCATGTCTAGTGAAACCCGTCCTACTGATAGACTCCACCGACACCACTGAAATGTGACTCATGCCTTCTGTCATCAGCGCACTCCCCAAGTCTCATGTTATTACGCCTGACGGCTGTATTAAGATGAGGCCGATCGTGACGCTGAAACAGTCCCACGAAATGCACATTCGTGTTGCCAGTCTGAGTGGCTATCTTTTCCAGGTCACCATCTATGTCATACTCCCCATCCCTATCAATACTATTACCAGCCCCACCCACAATCACTACCTGATCCTCTTTAGTAAAATCCCTACATAACCCCCCTATGTTAAAAGTCACCTGAGCCAATCCTGCATTAGGCTTCACAATGCTGGTGACCTGGTACTCACTCCCCAAAACTTCCTGCAACTGCTGGCCTACACCTCTACCATGAGAACTACCTAACAGCAGAACCTTCTTCTTTCTCTTAGACTTTGCAACTGTCCTAGCCACCGTAACTGCTGAGGTCTGCTGCATACTTCCTACATCTACAGCTACTAGAGATTCCTCTCCACTAGATGCATATCTCCACTAGATGCATATCTAACTAACCCTACCATCCCCCCTCCGCCCACCCCCACCCCTCTCCACCTTCCCCGGCATTATTAAAATTAAGTGATATTAATGTGGGTAATTTGTGGCTCAGTATTAAGAAAAGATAGTTTTTAGTGAATATCACTGGTTACGGTGTCATATCTTCTTCACTATATGTCCCTCAATGATATGATTTTGAAGGTACATTCAGTGTTATATGAAGACACTGTCGGCAAAATGTGTTACGAAAAGAGTTATTAGTAAATAAGTAATAAAGTAAAACGTCATGTCTGAAACTAAAGTTACATTGCATTAATAATGAAAATGCAAAAAGCGAGAAACTTTATTCCTCCCGTTGTTGAGTGGTTGGGATTGAAGTGTTAGAGAAAGGCAGTATCAGCGACAAAAAGTTTCTAAAAGGTCTCATAAAAAGCATTACGTGGAATATTTGTTGGAAGTCGCTAGGTGCTCTCATTCTGAAATGTTGGTTAAAATGATCTGCGGAATTTCCGCGTTCTGAGTTACGCTGTCTGACGAAATACACGCAGTATGTCACTTCAGCACTTGGCTTGTTGTGTTAAACTATTTTCTTAAAATTATACCTCTGAAAGAGTTGATTATGACAGTATTTTAAAGTTTTAAATTTGGTCAGTAGTCGTGTGCATTACGGAAAATCAAACTTTTGCTGCACCCGTAAGTCGTTAGACACGCAACGTAAAACTGGAACTTAAGTTTAGTAATATAGGGCATATAAATTTCGCAAGCTCTCTTGCTACATGCTGGTTCCTGCGAAAACAGTACTCCGTGTGGATGGAAGAATATTTCCGGTACTGCTCTGACGGAAACAAGCAATGGCTTGACATTGCGAAGCAGGCCCTGCTACACGTGTTCCCAACTGCTTTTACCACCATTTGTTTAGGGAAATAAAATTGCAGAATATTTGATGAAAAATATTTCTGAAACAATGATCGCATAAATATTTCTCTAGTTTCAACAACCGATGTCGAAAGACTTTGCTGTCATCTTTGCTGTCATGAACCGAAGATGAATGCAAAGTCGGTCGAAACCGATTGTTGAAAATAAATAAATATTTATGCGATCTAGACGAAAGGTAGTACAAGTAGGTGGGGGGCCTGTAGCTGGGTGCGCTCCGAAGTTTCGGGATTATAAAGTGACAGTAGGACAAAAACGAAAATTTTGCGAGGATAACATCTTTTGTCCTTCACACTTTCTTGCAGTAGAAAAATAGAAATAGGTTTGGAAAGCACTAGACTGTACTAAACTTGACACTGATTACATTTTACTAAAAATAAAGAAACTCGACAGGATATTGCAAGTACGAATAAACAATATAAGAGAACAACTGAGCTGTGCGAATAACGTATTCAGGAGAAGACTGGGATTTCAAATAAGCATAAAATAAGTGTTGTAAAATGAACTAAACTAAAGTATTCGGATATGGCTTGGTTTAGAAGCCGTTTGCTTTCAGTATTGATGTTAAGACACCAATTCATGAAAACGCTCTGGCCAGGCACCACATTGCAACATAACACAGTGCCTAAGAACGAAGAGAAAACCATAAATTCTGGCAAATGTTTCTGTTAAACTTGGCATAGTTAGAGGTGAATCAGAATCACAGATAATGAAATTCGTGATAGTCCGAAAGTTAAATGTGAGAAGTTTGAAATAATCCTTTACTTCGTTAAATTATTATCCTGGATGCTACTACCGAATGGAACTGGGCTACTTTTGTTTCTTGGAGCACAGAAGCAGTACCTGGCTGATCATATTCTGAAAACGACATAGAAGTATTCAAATAAAATAAACAACAGGGCGGTTTTGTCGCAGGGAAGAGGAAGAGCGAAGTTTGAGGAGGTCGGAAATCTAAAATAATATCCCAGAAACTCCTTAGGTACTTATGTTTGACATAAATTTATTCAAATCCCTTCACAATAGATGATTTACAAGCCCACGTGGTGTCATACACGCCCGCTATTCGCACAAGGTGTTTGGAGACGAAAAAATTATTTTGCGTCTTAACGCTTTCGCGGAGCAATGATTTCTGCATTAAATTTCGAATATGTAACAGCATAAATTCCGCTCCGTCTCATAATATTTTGCGTGTGTAATGTTCAGCCATCTTCAGAGTGAGTCCACATACTAACTCTTGCTGCTTATTATCACGATGACTGAACGATTTACAGTCCAAATTTAATGGAGTAATAAAATTATTGCACGACACATAGTAAGTCTGTCCACCGCTGCCACAGAATATCTGTCCCTCAAGACCAGGCATCTCCAGATCCCTTCACTGCTCAAGAACGTACACTATCACAGAGCAAGGATATATGTTGAAGAGCCAAAACATGATCATCTGCTTAATACCTTGTCTCTCCATCTTTGGAACAAATATGTTACCGATTCTGTGTATCAGGTGTCCAACAGATTGTTGGTAGGTTTGTGTGGGTATGTGGTATTAGACATCTATGCACAGACCACGTGAGTCGTGCAAATAATGAGATACTGATTTGCTTACGCGCTTATCGTGCCCGATAGGGACCTAGATGGGTTTCACAGGATGTTTCCCATAACATAATATTGCTCCGACCAGCATATTTCCATGGCGTGCTGCACGTTTCCAGCCTCCATTCACCTTGATGACGGCGTCATTGTGTGGGGTGCCAACAGGTATGACTACAGGTCACGGCTGGCGGTGATCGAGGGAACACTGACGCCACAGCGCTACGTCATGGAAATCATGCGTACTCGAGTGTTATCTCTCAAGCGACAGTATTTCTAGTGCTATTTTTCTAGCAGGACTGTGCTCATCCAAATGTGGTTCATGTCTCTGCCAAGTGCCAGTGTGATGCTGGCCAGCAAGAACCCTAAATCTGATCCCTATAGAAGATTTGTGGGACCAGCTAGGACATCAGCTCTGCCCCAGCGCCAGTATCTATAATATCAAGGATCATTTACTAATGGTGTGGGCCAGCCTGCCTCAGGGAGAATACAACGCCCTCATTACACCCTTCCCTATCGAATGAGTGCATACTTATGGTTTATATGGGGAGCAACATTATGCTGATTAGTGGGCTGATACAACTAAGTTTGACTAGTTATCATAACCACTGAAATAACATCATTTATCCTTTAATCTAGTGAAATTTCATTTTGTTGCTTTTATTATTATTGTTATTATTGTTGTTATTACACACGTAACAGGCCCTTATCAGACCACGCGTACTGTTTCATTCGTTCGCTAAAGGCCCTTTTCCTGCGCTGTATTATTGTTATTACTATTATTATTATTATTACTATTATCCACTTTGTACAACGTTTAACACATAAGCTACAGGTACAAGATTACTGGTTGGAGCACACTTTTCCAGAATTTCATATTTGTCCATTTATATTATTATCCGTTAACGTATCTTATGGGGATGTATACAGTATTTCTGACGTGTTGTATAGCTATTACCAACATTTTCTAAATCCAGCCACAAAGCTAAGCTCTTGGAGTCATCAGTATTCAGATTAATTTGATGCGGCTCGCTACGAATGCCTCTCCTGTGCTAACCTCTTCAACTCAGAGTAGCACTATGTAACCTACGACCTCAGTTATTTGCTACGTCTCTGCAGTTTCTATCCTCTACAGCTCCCTCTTGTAGCCTGAAAGTAAATCCGTTGTGTCTTAACAGAAGTTCTATCATCCTGTCCCTTCTTCCTGTCAGCGTTTTCCGTATATTGCTTTCCTCGCCAATTCTGCGGAGAATCCCCTCAATGCATACCTTATCAGTTCATCTAATTTTCAACAGAACCACATCTCAAATGCTTAGATTCCCTTTTGTTCTGGTTTTCCCACAGTCCATGTGTTATTACCGCACAATTCTGTGCTCCAAACGTATATTCTTAGAACTTTCTTCTTTAAATGAAGGCATGTATTTGATATTGCGCTAGTGTGCTTTTGATGTCTTCCTTGCTCGGTCCGTCACTGGTTAGTTTGCTGCCTAGATAGTAGAATTCCTTGACTTCATCTGCTTCTTTACCACCAATCCTGATGTTAATTTTCTCGCTGTTCTCATTCCTGTTACTTCTCAATGCTCTTGTAATGATTTCGTAATGATACTTCGATTGACTATATTCTGCGCTCATTAGACTGTTCATTCCATTCAACAGATCGTGTAATTCTTCTTCATTATTACTGAGAATAGCAATGTCATCGGCGAAACGTATTCTTTTACCGTGAGTTTCAATTTCACTCCTAAACCCTTCTTTCATTCCCATCATTGCTTCTTCGATTTACAGACTGAACAGTAGGGGCGAAAAACTGCATCCTTGTCTTACACCCTTTTTAGACCGAGCACTTCGTTCTTAGTCGTCCAATCTTATTATCCTCTCTTGGATCTTGTACATATTGTATGCTACCCGCCTCTCCCTATACCTTACCCCTATTGTTCTCAGAGTTTCGAACATTTTACACCATTTTACATTGTCGAAAGCTTATTACAGGTCGACAAATCCTATAAAGTTGTCTTGATTTTTCTTTAGTCTTGCATCCGTTATCAACCGCAATGTCAGAAATGCCTATCTGGAGTCTTTACCTTTCCTAAACCCAAACCAATCTTCGTCTAACCCATCTTCAATTTTCATTTCCATTCTTCTGTATATTGTTCTTGTCAGCAGCTTGAATGCATGAGCTGTTAAGCTGACTGCGCGATAATTCTCGCACTTGTCATCTCTTGCAGTCTCCGGAATTGTATGGATGACATTTTTCTGGAAGTCAGATGACACGTCGCTAAACTCATACATTCTACACACCAACATGAATAGTCGTTTTGTTGCTACTTCCCCAATGATTTTAGAATTTCTAATCAAATATTATCTGTCCCTTCTGCCTTATTTGATCGAGCCCTCCAAAGATCTCTTAGATTATGATTCTGATACCGGATCCCCTAACTCTTCTAAATCGACTCCTGTTTTTTGTTCTTCACATCAGACAAATCTTCACGTCATAGCGGCCTTCAGTGTACTCTTTCGGCCTATCCGCCCTCTACTCTGCATTTAACAGGGGAATTCCCGTTGCACTGATATATTACCAGTCATGCCTTTAATTTCACCGAAGGTTATTTCGACTTTCCTATGTGCTGAATCAGTCCTTCCGACTATCATTCCGATTTCTTCACATTTTTCATGCAGTAATTCCGCCTTAGCTTCCCTACCCGTGCTATTCATTTCGTTCCTCAGCGACTTGTTTTTCTGGATTCGTGAATTTCCCTGAACATTTTTGTACTTGCTTCTTCCATCGATCAACTGAAGTATTTCTTCTATTACCCATGGTTTCTACACAGTTACCTTCTTTGTGACTACGTTTTTCTTTCGAAAGTCTGTGATTGCGCTTTTCACAGATGTTCATTCCTTTTTAACTCTACTGCCTACTGACGGCCGGAGTAGCCGAGCGGTTCTAGGCGCTACAGTCTGGAACCGCGCGACCGCTACGGTCGCAGGTTCGAATCCTGCCTCGGGCATGGATGTGTGTGATGTCCTTAGGTTAGTTAGGTTTAAATAGTTCTAAGTTCTAGGGGACTGATGACCTCAGAAGTTAAGTCCCATAGTGCTCAGAGCCATTTTTTCTACTGCCTACTCAGCTGTTCCTTATAGCTTTACCTATAGCCTTAGAAAACTTCAAGTGTATCTCGTCATTCCTTAGTACTTCCGTATTCCACTTCTTAACGAATTGATTCTTCCTGACTAATCTATTAAACTTCAGCCTACTCTTCATCCCTACTAACTTGTGATCTGAGTCTGTATCTACTATTGGATACGCCTTACAATCCAGTATCCGCTTTCGGGATCTCTGTCTGACCATTATGTAATCTAACTGAAATTTTCTCCATGTATATCTACCGCTCTTGTGTTTCTTGAACAGAGTAGTCGCTATTACTAGCTGAAATTTATTACAGAACTCAATTAGTCCTCCACATCTCTCATTTCTTGTCTCAGCCCATATTCTCCTGTAACCTTTTTTTCTGCCCCTTCTCCTCCAACTGCATTCCGGTCACCTATGGCTTAGACTTTCGTATCCCCCTACGTACTATATTATCCTTTCAATCTCCTCATATTCTTTCTCTACCGCATCTTCAGCTTGCGACGTCGCATGTATACCTGACCTATCGTTGTCGTTATTGATTTGCTGTCGATTATAACTATCACTGAATTGTTCACAGGAATACTTATCTCGTCTACCTTCATAACGAATCCTACGCCCGTTATATCTTTTTCTACTGCTGCTGACATTACTTTATACTCGTCTGACTATAAATTCTTGTCTTCTTTCCATTTCACTTCACTGACCCCTACTATATCTAGATTTACCTTTACCGATTTTGTAGCTTCCCTACCACGTTCAAGCTTCTGACATTCCACTCCCGGACTCGTAGAACGTTATCCTTTCGCTGCTTATTCAGGTTTTTTCCCATGATCACCTCCGCTTTGGCAGTCCCTTCCCGGAGAGGCATTGTTCGTGTTTAATGCTGTTACAAGGCCTAGTAGGGTATATAAGGGACTTGAACCGCTCAAGATGCTAAGTGGTAACTGTGAAGGACACGGAAATTCCATGTTATTGTGTGTGACAGCATCATCAGCGCCTCACCTCGTTTCAAAGGGGCCTCATTATGGATTTTTTTTATTTGGCTGTCTGGCTGAATCACCATTTTATGCACCAGAATAATCGTAGCCCCTTAAAATCTACAAGGAATGGACTCCCTGAAACTTTCTGAGTAATTTCTCATCAGTTGTCGAATCTAGCAGCAGACGGAATTGGGAATCACTGTCCCGTGAGTAATCTGCCTTTAACACTGCAATAAACACCGCTGGTTTGGTGTTGTGCGGCGACCGGAAAGTATGGACTGCTGACCAAGGGCATCGCATTATGTTCGACGATAATCGTGGTTCTGCATTGACTGGATGACCATTGTCGGAGGGTATGGGGCGACTCGGGAGAAACACGCATTCTTCCAATGTTTTCGACAGTAACAGAGGTATTACTCCTCACTTCAAGTTGTGGTAAGGGATCGGGTATGACCTCAGGGCGTGGCTGTAATGATTGAGGCAGCTCTAACAGCACAACTTTAGGTCACTGAGTCCTACGTCCTCGTCTGTTACTTCCCATCTGACACATCGTGGTGACCTTCTTCAACATGATAATGGTCCTTCACATATGGCACTTCTCTCTGTGAATTTGCTGGGCGGTATAAAGAAACTCCTGAGGCCAGGAAGATTCCCATATCTCCGACAGAACACGTGTGGGACCAGCTCCTAATTCAAACCGAGTGAGATGGCGCAGTGGTTAGCACTCTGGACTCGCATTCGGAAGGACGATGGCTCACATCCTTGTATCGCCATTCAGATTTAGGTTTTCCACGATATCTCTATATTTTGAGTGTCTATACGACCAAAACCTCAGTGACGATTTCACAAAAGACGAATTCCACAAAGGCGTGAAAATCAGATTCCGCACAGGGCCCAAAGGAAAGGGATACAACCATCAAGTGTTGGAAGTCATACCCAGAATTTATTGATACCTCACCAAAAAAGGAAGGGTGTACATAGACTTCCAGTCCCTATCTCTCAAAGACTTTACGTCAGTGAGCCAGTGTTACAACTGTTGTGACAACCAAAGCCTGCGCAGACACAGGTACGACCTTTTCAAGGTGTGGTAAAAAGAGCCACAAACGCGCGGACTGTCGAGCATCAGAGCCCATCGATTGCATTCCCTGCAGGAACAGAAACCGAATTTGCAGTAAGAGCTGGGGCGGCGTCTGCCAGGCCTACAAACAGCTGCTTGATAGACAAATTGACAGTACTGACTATGGCAACTGAACACCCCTCTGAGTAATCCAACATGCTCCATAAATCAAACCCTGAAAAAACAAGATCATACAAGTCACCAACCACCAGGCACCGAAACCATCTACGTGCAATACTCTGGCGTAAGAGGCAAAAACTATTACCTGATGACTACCCCAACAATGGTCTCATTCCAGGCTTGATACACAATACAAACCTGGAGGACAGCCATCACACAATCACTGAATGCATACACGACCTACTACCACAGGACAAATGTCACCAGAAGCCGCCAAACTAATCAAAAGACAAAGAATGTACTGGATGACATTCCAGACGACCCTTATGAACAGGATAGACGAACTCGAAGACGAACTACTGCGAATAGACATGACAACCCCAAAACCTGACACCGACAGACCAGAAAACCATACCACACATGACCAACCAAAGCAAATGCACAAAACAGCGTTGCTAACGACTCAAGATCACCCATCCACTCCAGCACAACGACGCACATGCGACACTACAAAATGCGAATGACGCATCAAACCAATCAAATTCATACAAGGTGAGACCTTGAACACAACGGTGCTAAACACAACCGTAACGCAAGCCAGCACAACTGGAGCCCAAACGGAAAACACGGACAAGTCAGACACCCCAGACTGTAATCAAATCAAACGCAAAATAACTCTCTCTGACACACTGACAGAGGAAGAAGACGACGTCTATTACTGCCCTTACGCCAGAGATTGTAGTGTTCATAACAATGATATTCAAAACCGTTATACCGATCTTGACAGGCCACAGCGCCAGCAGACACCACGAATGCCACACAAAAAGCCGCACCAACAACCGCAACAAAAGTCTGCGGAGGGTCTGGCAATAGAGGCGACAGTGTGCATAACATACCAAAAGCTGTTATGTCTGTCACAGATAGCGTAGACAACCAGTCAAGTGGGAACCAAATCGCGTCAAATCAATGCAGATTGGAGGCACAAACAACCGACACATCTGATACACATCAACACTGCACAAACGGAACACACACAAAAAAACGAATCATCACAGCCTTTAGGAAACTAAAACCGCATACAAAACCCAAACAGCCTAAGAGAGTCAAGAAAGTGAAAGCGTGTGACGACCAATCGCGGCAATCGCAGGGTGCCTCAAAACCTAGTGATACAAAAGTGCATACCCTTAATGTTACCAACACCTTCGCAGCCCCTAGACGACTGGAAAACCGTGGTCCGGTCAGATGAGTCCCGATTTCAGTTGGTAGGGGCTGATGGCAGGGTTCGAGAGTGGCACAAACGCCACGGCATCACACACCCAAGGTGTCAACAAAGCACTCTGCGGGCTGGTGTGACTCCATAACGGAGTGACTGTGTATGTGCGGAACGGACTGTGTCCTCTGATCCAACTGAACCGATTACTGCCTGTAAACGATTAGTTCGACTTTTGGAAGCCACTTGCAGCCATTAATGGACTTCACTTTCCCAAACACCAAGCAACGATGGAATTTTGATGGATCACAATGTGCCACGTTAGCGGTCCACAGTTGTTCCCGACTGGATTTGAAGGGCATTCTGAATAATTCGAATTAATGATTTGGCTACTCAAATCGCCCAACATGAATCGCATCAAACACTTATGAGACATATTTGAGAGGTCAGTTCGTGCACAAAATCCTGCATCGGCAACACTTTCGCAATTAGAGACGCATATAGAAGAAGCGTAGCTCAAAATTTCTGCAGGCGACTTCCAGGGACTTGTTGAGTCATGCCACGTCGAGCTGCAGCACTAAGTAGCGTAAAAGGAACTCCGACATGATATTAGGGGGTATTTCATGACTTATGTCAGCTCATTGTATTTATACAGGCAACGAACAGGTACAAATGCAGACCGTCTTGCATTTCGAACGCCGTGTTCCCCAGCCAAGTGTATTTCTTAATGCAACTTCTGTTCAGATTAGAATGCCACCAGGTTATTGTAGCCATCAGGTCCCTCATAAACGGTGGTCGCAGGTAATGAGTGACCTACCGCATCTGAGCGATGAGCTACATCTGATTCCTAGTCGAACCACCTTTGCTGTCTCTGACAGAATTTAAATCTTATCTGCAAACCCAAGCGTCTTTATTTCTTCCCTCTGGAAAGCATGCTTAAGATACAGATTGAAAAACCTTCATCACTGCTTCACTTTCATGTCCCTCGACTTCCATAACTGCTTTCTCACTACTCTACAAGTTGTAGATAGTCCTTCACTACCTGTATTTTGTCCCTTCTACATTCAGAGTTTCAAAGGGAGTACTCCAGTCCACATTGTCAAACGCCTTGTCTACCTTCACGAAGACGTCGTAGGGACGGTATTGCCTCGCTTGCTTTGTGAATAAAAGTATTTTCTGGTACAGATATTGATTTTGTTACCCAGAACCTCACCGATCCCAGCTTCTTACCAGCTACACTGTTTCGGTGAATACAATTTCATTTATTTTTTGTGTAAACAGGCTGCGTATGTTTGCGGCTACTAACTCTAAACCCTTTGGCACGATATGAATGCTGAACGTTAGCACTCTTGCTAATACGGCGTGAGTGAGTTTAATGCATGTACTGACTCTATGACACATTGTTTCGTATTGACAAACCCATAAACACCGTACACAAATATCGTGCAGAAATTTTTGGACTTCACCGTGCTCTTAAGGCAAGAACAAGGTACTGTCCTGGAGCAGCTCGCTTGGAAGATCTGTTAATAATCCACTGGTTCTCTGAACCGTCGTCATAGCTTGGAAAATTACAGCAGTATTTCAAATACCGTCGAGGTCGTCTATCTCTGACTTGCTTAAAATTTCCAAGCACTGTACCACACAAGACTGGGTCCAAACGAAAGCTTTATGCCAGCTTTCGTTTCACAGACTTACTTATTCTGATTTCTTCTTGGCTTGACAAGTGAGCGCATTCCAGTCCATTACATCTCACTCAAATCCGAATTAGCTATCGCAAATACACCACTCCACGTCCACTTCACTTTCAAGAGGCAGTAACACATAGAAACTGCTATGGTTCATTATGTACTTGCGTTTTAGAAATTGAAAGCGGAGGACGACACAACTGCTATCTGCCAGAAACAAATGCTTCCTGTGCGCCGTGGCGGAAGACTCTTGTGCGATTTTTGTGATTATTATAGGTCCATCGCGATCATCGATGTTAAAGCCATGGAATTCAAATCACTGCACTGGTGAATACCTAGGCTACAGCATTTCAGGCACTCTTTTTACCGGTCGCCACAGAGCGTGTGGCGAGTGGCAGTCAATTGGAAATATGCGGCGTGTGGATTTTCCAGTACAGCAGCAGCATTAACCCAGCGTCAAGGGTGGTCGGCCAGAGCGGCAGAGGGCAGGAAAAAACAGAAGCCCTCTGCATGATGTGTGACGTCTCTCCCGGGACGCTTATCTGTCACTGCCGGCGCATACACGGCACACTGCATTAAGCATACGGCCTTCTAGTGAAGCACCGCAAGGCTTACATATACACGTTATGTCAAAGTCAAACACGAAAAAGAAGAATCCAGAGGTGTGGGAGGGGGGTATAGGGGGTAAACAGTAAGAGTGTAAGCGATGTCAGCAGATACAGAGCATAAAATTCTGCTCGGGAAGAATGGAGAAGAAAATTGTTCCCTACTCGACGATCCGTTACCAACTTGACGAGGAAAAATCTGTAAATATTGCGACTGGGTCCGTGTTGTAGGAGGTCTTAATTTTACTGCTACACTTGTTTCACGACAACGAGTGGACTTTCATGGAATAGACGCAGCAGAGTAAATTATTCGGGAGTTCTGCCGTGTCTTGACAAGACCAGCGCCACATCTCGCCCATGGAGAGGGCAGCCTGTCGTAACTTACGAACAGACGTGTGTGTGTGGTGTTACACAAGTCGAAAAAATGCAACACTACGGTGCTCATAACTATATTAATAAGATCAATCTTTTATTGTGTAAGTCAACAGATGACACCATCGATAACGTCCTCAATAACAGGGCGATGATAAAACTAGGTCGTTGACGGACTGAATAAACTATTCAAATGGCTCTAAGCACTACGGGACTTGACATCTGAGGTCATTAGTCCCCTAGACTTAGATCTACATAAACCTAACTAACCTAAGGACATCACACACATCCATACCCGAGGCAGGATTCGAACCTGCGACCGTAGCAGCCGCGTGGTTCCTGACTGAAGCGCCTAGAACCGTTCGACCACAACGGCCAGCACAAACTGAATAGTTCAGGTCCTCTGAAGTTATATGGACTGCCAAGATCTACAAACAAAGGGTGTCTTTACGTGCAGTAGCAAGAAATATTAGTGCAGCAGCCTACGATTTGCACAAGTACTTGGAGTCGTTACTCAAAGGCACATGAGAAAGGTTTCAAAGCCATATAAAATATTCTAGTGATTTTATCAGCAGACTGCAGTCGCTTAAATTAGAAAGCAAAGTCTTGTTGGTCAGTTTTCATGTCGTTTCGCTTCTTATAAATGTGCCTTTGGTGGACTCACTACATCTCATCGGTAATAGGTTTGGGGCTGAAATTAGAGCAATATTCGAGTACACTCTTTCCTCGACGCATTTCTTAATTAACAACGGGTTTCTTGGAGAAACTGACGGTGTCGTCTTGTTGAGGCCTTTGTTTCCCTTTATGGTCTATCATTTTATGGAAGTTTTTGAAGAGCGAGCACTGACCTCACCTATTTTAAAACCAACAATAGTTTGAGATACGTCGATGACAGTGTTATAATTTTGGCTCATGGTTTGAATTGTCTCTGAAAATTGCTTCAGCATCTAAACACAATAAGGGAAATGATAAAATTCTCTATGGAGATGGAGAAATACGGTTACTTCCTTTTTTAAGACATCTTGATACAACTTAATAGCTCTGTCAAAGTTGCACATTTCGTGTTTCAAAAGTCCACTCATACGGATCTGTATTTACAAGCTAGTATTTGGCACCATGTGAACCTTAATCCACCGATTCTGTACTATGTCGGATGCCAGTAACCTGGAAACGACACTGGAACACCTGCAAACTGTGTTCCTTAACAATGCATATTCATTCCAATAAGCACAGAGAGCGCTACAGACATAAAAACGAGAGAACAAAGATGAGGATAAGGCCTTCAAAACGACTGTTTACCTACGATATATTGGAAACGTTTCAGATAAAACAAAAGTAATATTCAGAAGGCGTAAAGTTTAAGTAACCTTTGACCCTCCTACGAAAATCTCGGTGCTTTTGAGCTCTATTACGGGCGACTAGGTGTTGCGCCAGGCATGTGTTACGGTATTTCCATTGGAATATGGTAAATATCATTTGAGCAAACGACGTGCACTATGCAGGATCGCACTGAAGAATATAAATGACATATTCTCTTCCCCCAAGCAAATGAGTCTTCTATCGCCAAGCATGGTATTTACAATGATCATTTGATGAAATACAATGAAACAAAAATTGTGGCCCATACGTCAAACTTCTGGAGCCCCATCATCAATGAATTAGTGAAAATACAATTGGCAGAGACCCTTCTCAATCGAGACGACAACTTTCAGATATATTCTGCATGGAATCATGTCATAGCAAACTTTCGAATCGTTCGTAGCTGGCGTCATTGTCCGATTTCACCGTACGGAGACAATGGATTTGAAATGAATGAAGCGAGCTTTCACCTTAGAGGGCGCGCAGCCCAGCGTACAGACTTGCGCATGCGCAACGCCAACTGGATACACCACACATGCCCCGGTGGGGCCGTCAATACAGGACCTAAGTGCATTTCACTTAAATGATTTGTAAGACCCATGAAAACTTAAAACTGAAAGTCCAGCTAACTACGAATTCAGTATGTAAACAACTACGTCTTCTGATCCTGTGGGAAGAGGATTGTGGTTTAACGTCACTGGAGAATGTTTTGTTTTTCTTTTTGTATTCAATCCGAAGATTGTTTTGATGCAGTGCTCCATGTAATTATCATCATTTCTCCACAGCTGCTATAACTTACTTTTGTTTGAACCTGATTATTCACGTTTCCGTCTTCGTCTGCAGTATTTGTTCTTTACACTTCCCTCTGAAACGTTGATATTATACTTAGTGATGCATTAAATATTGCTCACACCACATTCAGCATCTGATTTATTTAAAGGCATCCTACCGTACTATACTCAATCCAAAACATATAAGGCGGTACATTTGTTGCACTGCTTTGTGTGATTCTCTTAGAAAGTAGACTCTTGTCATGAGGAAAAACTGGTCTGAGAAAATACTGCATGGTTCAAATATTAGCTTTCGTATCAAATTCAAAAGAACTCAAAATCCCCAAGATTGACAAAGTTTTACAGAAGTTCGAAATATGGCACGTACTTCAATGCGAGATGCTTTTAATAATTTCCACAACGAAATTCTGTCTCGAAATGTGGCAGGAAACCCAAAGAGATTCTGGTCATACATAAAGCACACTAATAGCAAGACGCAATCAATACCTTCACTGCGCGATAGCAACGGTGAAGTCACTGATGACAGTGCCACTAAAGCAGAGTTATTTAACACGGTTTACCGAAACTCCTTCACCAAAGAAGACGAAGTAAATGTTCCTGAATTCCATTCAAGAATAACTGCCAAGATGAGAAACATAGAAGTAAATATCCTCGGTGTAACAGAGCAGCTCAAATCACATAATAAAGGCAAGGCCTCTGGTCCAGATTGTATACCAGTCAGGTTCCTCTCAGAGAATTTTGATAAAATAGTTCCATATTTAGCAATTATATGCAACCACTAACCCACAGAAAGATCCGTACCTAAAGACCGTAAAATTGATCAAGACACACCAATACCCAAAAAGGGAAGTAGGAGTAATCCGCTGAATTACATGCCTATATCACTAACGTCGATTTGCAGTAGGGGTTTACAACATATACTGTATTCGAACATTATGAAGTACCTCGAACAAAACGATTTGCTGATATATAGTCAGCACGGTTTCAGAAAATATCGTTCTTGTGAAACACAACTAGCTCTTTATACGCATTAAGTAATGAGTGCTATCGACAGGAGATGTCAAATTGATCCCATATTTTTAGATTTCCAGAAGGCTTTCGACACCGTTCCTCACAAGCGTCTTCTAACCAAACTACTTGCCTACGGAGTATGGCCTCAGTTATGCGACTAGATTCGTGATTTCCTGTCAGAAAGGTCACTCTTCCTAGTAATACACGAGAAGTCACCTTGTAAAACAGAAGTAATATCCGGCGTTCCCCAAGGAAGTGTTATAGGCCCTCTACTGTTCCTGATCTACATTAACGACGTAGGAGACAATCTGAGTAGTCGTCTTAGGTTGTTTGCAGATGATGCTGTCATTTATCGTCTTGTAAAGTCATCAGATGATCAAAACGACTTGCAAAATGAATTAGATAAGATATCTGTATGATGCGAAAAGTGGCAATTGACCCTGAATAAAGAAAAGTGTGAAGTTATCCACATGAGTTCTAAAAGAAATCAGCTGATTACGCGATAAGTCACACAAACCTGAGGGCTGTAAATTAACTACTTAGTGATTACGATTACAAATACTCTAAATTGGAAGGATCACATAGATAATATTGTGGGTAAAGCAAACCAAAGACTGTGATTTACTGGCAGAACACTTAGAAGGGGCAACAGGTCTACCAAAGAGACTGCTTACACTACGCTTGTCCGCCCAATTCTGGAGTATTGCTGTTTGGTGTCGGATCCCCATCAGGTGGACTGACGGATGACATCGAAAAAGTACAAAAAAGGGCAGCTCGTTTTGTATTATTGTGAAATAGGGGAGATAGTGTCAGAGACATGATACGTGAACTGGAGTGGCAATCATTAAAACAAAGGTGATTTTCGTTGCGACGGCATCTTCTCATGAAATTTCAATCACCAGTTTTCTCCTCCGATTGCGAAAACATTCTGTTGGCACCCACCTACATAGGGAGAAATTATCATCACGATAAAATAAGAGAAATCAGGGCTCGCAAAGAAAAATTTAACTTCTCGTTTTTCCCGCGTAGGTGGTTCATTGAACCCTCTCCCAGGCTCTTTATTGTGAATAGTAGAGTAATCACGTAGATGTAGATGTAGACTTCCTTGTCTGAAGTAGGGAGTCGCTGCTTCCTACTGTGGCATCACTGTCACGTATCACTAAGCAAAATTGCTTCACTTTCTAGTACTATTTCGTGATTATTTTATTCACAGTTGTGGACATACGGGCGTGGTAGGAAAGCGTCCCGTTTTTCACGCTGGGAGAGTGGACGGCCACTGTGGTCTCGGGGACTGTTATTAGCAGCAGGCAACCAGTGAAACGCACTAGGATGCAGGCGGTTTTTGTGGAAGTGAGGCTGCAGCCTGCTTCATGCTTTTGTGGTGAGGAGTGGCACCTGGCCTAGTTAAGGGCAGGGTACGCCATGCCATCACTGCCACCCCCGGACAATAACTGGGAGTGGCATTTTTGCCTTTCTGCACGAACGTAATAATAGGCTGGAGTGCCACGGCACCATTCAACCTTCAAAAGAAGATTGTTTTAATTCCAAGCTTTTGGTCATCCAATAGAACTGAGTCATATCACCACTGTGCTTGATTCAAACAGGCTGAGACGTCGAGAAGACCACTGTTCTAGACCTATATCGATCTCTTGTTTGTCAGTGTGAGTTTTGTATGTAAGGAGTGAGATGTTTGTACTTTATTTCCCTGTCTATTTTTCATGAAAAAAGCGACATTCTCGCCTGTAACTTTGGTAATAACATTCTAGCATCACATCCATATGGATATTCTTGAAAGCAGAGATGTGAAGAGGGAGAAGTAAGTTTTGTGGCATTCAAGTTCTGGCCGCCATGCAACTGGTTTTCTAGCCGCTGTCTAGTGGTTATCGGGGTACACTTTGCTTAATTGCTGTGGTAGCACACTCCACCTTCTCAGTAGTTCACTGCTTGTTTGTTCTGGCACGCAATTTCAGTTGCTCATTTTATTGTAAATTGTGATATTTTATCATTAAAATAGAATTCGCGAGAAACACAGGTAATAGTAACCTGTTGCAGTCCTCCAAATAATTTGCTACCTCCCCACAGGGTGTCAGGAGAGTAAATCCTGGACGGCTGATCATTCAGAACAGGTCACATGGTCCGACGAGTCAACGTTTTCGATACTTCCAGCATCAGGCCGGGTTTATGTCTGGAGAACTCCAAAAGAAGTCTACAGTCCTGATTGCTTGATTCCAACTGCTAAGCATGGAGGTGGAAGTGTGACAGTGTGGGCAGCCATATCATGGTATTCTGCTGGTCCCATCATTACTCTCAAAGGCTGTATTACAGCCAACGATTATGTGATAACGTCCTGTGTGTCCCAGTACCAAATCAAATTTTGCACTCATCATTATCATTGTTTCACTTAGCATTACGGTTGTGCGTGTAACGGAGGCAAGATTATGACTAAGCGAGCATGTTAATGGATCAAATGCAATTCCTTTCAATTGTTTCCACATACGTTCTCTAAGTCAGATATTCTATTTCCTTAGAAGAGTGGCTTTGCTGTTCCGTCTTCCCTGACTCAACTTCCTGGGATAAAACCAAGCCCCTACCACGCCTTGGGGGAGAAATGAATTCCACCATTAGCAGGGACGAATGTGTAAACTAGTCTATGCTTTGAAAGGTGTAGGAGAGACCTAAGGAAATCCGAAAACAAATTGAAATGGCGTTCACAGTTCCTACTGAATAATCAAATCTATCATATTCTGCACTGCGTCCCCATCAAAAGACGGGAAGTAATAAACATCTATTTAAGAATGTAAGGTTTTTTCATACAAGTAGAAGCGATTCCTTAAAGTGATGCAGTTATGTCTAAGTTGCGTGGATATGATTTTAATTAGTTTGTGTATTGCAGTATCGTATTTGTGTTCCTGATTATGATTGGAGAAGCGCTTTGGCTACGGAAGTGGCTATTGAAAAAAATTCTGTTTTGATTATAGGAACGATGCTTGCAAACAGTGAAGTCAATGGCTCTACTGATAACAATTTCATAATTACCTCAGAAAATTTCGTTAATGGGTCTATGTTTACTGTCATTTTGTTGCTCCTCGTATCGTTCACTTCGAGCTACACGGCCTAACAAAAAAGTGAAGCACCCAGAAGAGGTGGTCGGATGTCAACGTAACTTGGTGCTTGTAAAGACCAGCATAAGGTATGTGAAACATTGTAACTGTAATCCTCTGTGACCTCCGACCTTTGGAATGGTCCCATTGCTCTAATTTTTCAGAGAGATGCAGTGTTGTTACTGTTGGTGTCATGGTGTGGGGTGCCATCGAGGGAACATTGACGCTACATCATGGACATCATTCGTACTGATCTGTTACTTACTATGTGACAGTACATGCAGTGCCATTTTTATAGCAGGACTGTCCTCGTCCAAATGTGGCACATACCTCTGTGAACTGCCTGTGTGATGCTGAGATACTCACTTGGCCAGCAGGAGCCCCACATCTGACCCCGATAGAATACATGTGGGGTCAACTCGAACGCCAATTCCGTCCCAGCGCCAGTACCCAGAGCATCAAATATCATTTACTAATGGTGTGGGCCAGCCTGTCTCAGGGAGGGTACAACTGCCTTATGACAGCCCGAATGAGGGGATGGTTATGGGCCATATCTGGTGCAACGTCATACTGGTAAGTGGGTTCATACTGTTAAGTTCTTTGTATAACTGACTAAATATCGTAACCACTCAAATAGCAGCACATACCCTCTCAACCAATGAAGTTTCATTTTGTTACTTTTTTATGGCAGATTACGCGAGTATGCACCATTGTTATGAGACACTCTGTAGAATACGATATTTTAATGGCTATGTTACTCTGATTACGATACAAACTTGCATGCATGTCCAACTTTGTATCGTAATCAGAATAACACAGGTACTGTAACATCGTACTTATCTGCCGATACCGTACAAGTGACCTTCAAGTATAATGTCTGACCTGCACGGGAATATACATAATGGATGTACGAGTACAGGTCGTAGACGCATGGTTGGCGACATATGGAAGTTTGGGTCTGGCGGTGAGTCGTGCACGGGTAGCCAAACGGGTTGCCGCTATGGTTGGTCAGCGTGATCGGTCACTCTGTAACAAAACAACTGAGTGAGGGTATCTTAACGATGATCTTGAACGAGTGTCATGTTTCATCCACCCCGACCAAACAAAAGAGAGAGAAAAAAAAAGAATGGTGAGGCGACCGCTCCCGATAAGGGGGAAATTCGGGTTCGGTCCCGGTCCGGCACAGAGTTTAACTGTCGCCATTTCATTCTACAGCTGATGGTAGTCCACATTCGCAATTGTGAATTCATTTGATGTGACCATGTGTAAGGTTTAACAAATAACTTACAAGATTGCTTGTTGGGGAACACTTTGGTAGAATTTCATACTTGTACATTTACATTATTATCCGCTAACGAATCTTAATGGTATACATACAGTATTTTTGATATGTTATATCACTATACCGTCACTGTCAAATGCCAGCCAAACAACTAAACGCTTGGACTTAATACAATAAATAATATTTTTTGAGTCGTCAGTCTTCTGATTAGTTTGATATGGTCCAATAGGAATTTCTCTCCTGTGCCAACCTCTTCCTCTCAGAGTAGCGCTTGCCACATACGTCCTCAATTATTCACTGCATATATTCCAATTTCTGTCTTCCTCTACAGTTTCTACCCTCTACAGCTCCCTCCTGTACCCTAGAAAAAATTCTCTCTTGTCTTAACAGATATCCTACCATCCTGTCCCTCTTCTTGTCAGCGTTTTCCATGTATGACTTTCCTCGCCAATTCTGTGCAGAATTCCCTCATTCCATACCTTATCAGTCCACCTAATTTTTAGCGGTCTTCCGTAGCACCACATCTCAAATGCTTAGATTCCCTTTCGTTCTGGTTTTCCCACCGTCCATGTTTTACTATCGCACAATGCTATTCTCCAAACGTACATTCTCAGAATTTTCTTCTTCAAGTGAAGGCCTGTGTTTGATATTAGTTGATTTCTCTTGTCCAGGAATGACCTTTTTGTCTGTTTTTTATGTCCGTCTTTCTCCACCCATCGGTGGTTATTTTGCTGCCTAGGTAGAAGGATTCCTTGACTTCATCTATTTCGTGATCACCAATCCTGATGTTCTCATTTCTGCTAGTTCTCATTACTTTCATCTTTCTTTCATTTACTCTCAACCCATATTCTGTACTCATTA
Source organism: Schistocerca serialis cubense (assembly GCF_023864345.2). NCBI lineage: Eukaryota > Metazoa > Arthropoda > Insecta > Orthoptera > Acrididae > Schistocerca > Schistocerca serialis. Next base: position 359,314,486 of record NC_064646.1, read on the forward strand.
GATTGTTGATTCCATTCAGCCAATCTAATAATTATTCTTAACTTTCACTGGGGATAGCAATGTCAACAGTGAATCTTATCACTGACATCCTTTCACCATGAATTTTAATTGCACTCTTCAACCTTTCTTTTATTTCCGTCATTGCTTCCTCAGTCTATAGGTTGAAGAGTAGGGCCGAAAAACTCCACCCCTGTCTGACACCTGTTTGAACCCGAACACTTCGTTTTTGGTCTTGCACTCCTATTGTTCCCTCTTGCTTCTTGTGAATATTATATTTTACTCATCTTTCTCTATAGCTTATCCCTATTTTTCTCAGAATTTCGAGCATCCTTCGCTACTTTACATTGTCGAACGCTTTTTCCAGGACTACAACTCCTATGAACGTGTCTTGATTTTTCTTTAGTTTCGCTCTCTTATTTTTCAATACAATCATTTTAGTTTGGCTTCAAAAGAAGTTAAAAAAGGACCAGAACAGATTTTATAAAACGAACAAAATAGCTGTGCTTTATTGGCCGACTAGCCTATGTATTTATGACAGTCAACATGCAATTTTAGTTAGGTGACTGCACATAAAGCAAGTCTCTTGATGTATGCATAGAAAAAATTACTCTCACCCATAAAATATAACTTTCATCCTAATGCTAAGCGACAAAATTTGTTACCTACTTTGCCGAATCTGTTCAACATGAACCGCTTTACTAAGAAACAAGTTCTTGGAATGCAGTTGGAAGTACAGGGTGTTTCAAAAATGACCGGTATATTTGAAACGGCAATAAAAACTAAACGAGCAGCGATAGAAATACACCGTTTGTTGCAATATGCTTGGGACCACAGTACATTTTCAGGCAGACAAACTTTCGAAATTACAGTAGTTACAATTTTCAACAACAGATGGCGCTGCGGTCTGGGAAACTCTATAGTACGATATTTTCCACATATCCACCATGCGTAGCAACAACACGGCGTAGTCTCTGAATGAAATTACCCGAAACCTTTGACAACGTGTCTGGCGGAATGGCTTCACATGCAGATGAGATGTACTGCTTCAGCTGTTCAATTGTTTTTGGATTCTGGCGGTACACCTGGTCTTTCAAGTGTCCCCACAGAAAGAAGTCACAGGGGTTCATGTCTGGCGAATAGGGAGGCCAATCCACGCCGCCTCCTGTATGTTTCGGATAGCCCAAAGCAATCACACGATCATCGAAATATTCATTCAGGAAATTAAAGACGTCGGCCGTGCGATGTGGCCGGGCACCATCTTGCATAAACCACGAGGTGTTCGCAGTGTCGTCTAAGGCAGTTTGTACCGCCAGAAATTCACGAAGAATGTCCAGGTAGCGTGATGCAGTAATCGTTTCGGATCTGAAAAATGGGCCAATGATTCCTCTGGAAGAAATGGCGGCCCAGACCATTACTTTTTGAGGATGCAGGGACGATGGGACCGCAACATGGGGCTTTTCGGTTCCCCATATGCGCCAGTTCTGTTTACTGACGAAGCCGTCCAGGTAAAAATAAGCTTCGTCAGTAAACCAAGTGCTGTCCACATGCATATCGCCGTCATCAATCCTGTACACTATATCGTTAGCGAATGTCTCTCGTGCAGCAATGGTAGCGGCGCTGAGGGGTTGCCGCGTTTGAATTTTGTATGGATAGAGGTGTAAACTCTGGCGCATGAGACGATACGTGGACGTTGGCGTCATTTGGACCGCAGCTGCAACACGGCGAACGGAAACCCGAGGCCGCTGTTGGATCACCTGCTGCACTAGCTGCGCGTTGGCCTCTGTGGTTGCCGTACGCGGTCGCCCTACCTTTCCAGCACGTTCATCCGTCACGTTCCCAGTCCGTTGAAATTTTTCAAACAGATCCTTTATTGTGTCGCTTTTCGGTCCTTTGGTTACATTAAACCTCCGTTGAAAACTTCGTCTTGTTGCAACAACACTGTGTTCTAGGCGGTGGAATTCCAACACCAGAAAAATCCTCTGTTCTAAGGAATAAACCATGTTGTCTACAGCACACTTGCACGTTGTAAACAGCACACGCTTACAGCAGAAAGACGACGTACAGAATGGCGCACCCACAGACTGCGTTGTCTTCTATATCTTTCACATCACTTGCAGCGCCATCTGTTGTTGAAAATTGTAACTACTGTAATTTCGAAAGTTTGTCCGCCTGAAAATGTACTGTTGTCCCAAGCATATTGCAACAAACGGTGTATTTCTATCGCTGCTCGTTTAGTTTTTATTGCCGTTTCAAATATACCGGTCATTTTTGAAACACCCTGTAATTTACCTTGTGTTGTCACAGAGAATGCTTTCTTCTTGTAGGCCGTAGACAGAATTCCTGGTGATACTTCGCGTGTGTCCAACAGTAAAGGACTGATACGTTTATAAAACTATGTTTCTTACATATCCGAAATTGCTTGATGAATGGCATCACTTGGTCTGTAATGGATAGTGAATGAGATTTTAGGAAAAAAGGTTTTGCCAATGTATTACACCTCAGTCTCTTTCAGCACTGCTTTTGCAAAATTAGATGACACTTGAACATAGAAACCTATACTGTCGCCTCATAATCTAAGAGAATATAATTGACTTTTTTTCTCCTTAGGTAACGTAATTATTTCTAAGTCTCATTTAACCTAGTTAACGATGTGAGGAACATTCTTCAGTGTTACAAATGGTTCGCTACTTACGTTTAGTATACAAGAGAGGTGTCACTGGAAAATGGTCAAATTTTTTGTGAAATCGTTTGCCTAAAACTGAAACTTAGAATAGAGAAACGTAGATGTGCCTTTGAATAAAGTTGAAATCAAGTCATTCTTTCAGGAAAAGTGTGTGGGCAAGAACAATGATACAGACATTAGTCCTTGCCCCATACTCTTTCTATTTTCTGATATTTTAAAGGCTTCTCTCCTGAAAATGTTTAGAGACTAACAATTTGTTGTAACTATTTAACACCTTCCGGCATAGATGAAAAAAATAACATCATTCAAAAGCTCGTCAAATGTCTCTACAATGTTTTTTTTTATTTTCAACTTTTGCACAGGTAGCATGACATGCAATATATTTAAATATCGGTCAGTATTTTGCTATTGTTAAGAGCATATATATCAAGAGAAAGCAGGGAAGTTTAGATTTATCTTGTGGTTTTAAGTTTATCTATTTTTTTTCAACGCGAAAGAAAGAAAACCACAACATGTAATACGATAGGAAGTGGAATTCTAATATACTCTGCATCTCTTGGGAAGGCTGCTTATCATGCTCTCTCTTGTCATCGTCAACGAACAGTTTGACTGTAGTTGTAGAAAATCCTTCCGCTCGGATGTGCTGCTCTGCATCTAACCTGCCTGCAAAGAATTTCAGCAAAATTCGTTCAGGTTATTTCATACTCTTCAACGATATTTTCCGTTCTCAGTCCCTCTCACACGGCACTCTGCCTTCGCTGTTACTGGAAAATATTCCACGATTACGAAGAGACCTTTGTGGTCAGGCACGCTTGCGCACCTCAAGTGGTACTTCAGACATCCTGTAAGAAGCTGCCTCACAGCTAGTAGCGTTGTTCACAGCTTTCAACTGTGAAACGCTGAACAGCTGCAAGACAAACTCTCGTCATATACAGCTGCAACCACACTGAGCTATTATTACAGAGACGTTTACAAAACTGCTTTCCTAACATCTTTAGCTGTCAAAATGTTTTGAATTTAATATGTTGGTCGAAAAAATCGATTTCGGCAGTTAAATATCACACGAACGCTTATTTTTATGCAATAAACAGATAGACCTTGAAGAGGTGAACTTTTTGACGCCTCATTTACCTTTCTAGCGTGGTCTGCTCTCAAAACACGCTAAATTTCGGTGTTGATTCAAGGAAAACCTTTTTGACAATAATATGGCTAGTTAGTAAATAGATGAACTTGTTGACACTTCGTTTACATAGATAACAGCAGTTATTCGTAAAATACCTCAACTTGCCCTGAATTACTCTTATTTCTTTGAAGAAATTAACTTTTTTCCACAACCTCATTCTCATCCACATCATTTTTACAGGTACTCATTTCTCCGGTATGGGATACTAGGTGGCGGCTTTGAGGTTCCTTGGCAGCCAAAAACATGAAACATTTTTAACTCACAGATTAACTAAAGATGCACGAATTATAGAATAGTATCTCACCTAAGCAACAATAGTATCCTCAATAAATCACAGTTGAGATTTCAGAAGACTTTACTATATTAGGGATGCCATTTACACATCCATCAAATTTTGCAAGCATTAAATAACAATATATGACCCTGTTGGTATTTCCTGTGACTTATCTAAGGTGTTTGACTGTGTCAGTCACAGTACAGGTTGGCTATAGTATAACTTCAGCTACTTGAGGGAGAGAGACCCCTTGAGAAACAATCGATCGTGGACAGTGAAACTTTGTACAATCATTTCTAAGGATATGCGGAAGACAAGAAACAAATAACCGACTGAAAGAAACAAATTGTAATTTCCCCGTGAGACGATAACACTTGTTAATTTCATGGCAACAGTAACTCATTCCACAATTTGTGACCCAGATGACGGTCGGCGGCTCACAGGTGCATTTCTAAATCGCCAGTCAGTTCGAACTTTCGAATCACATTGTTGAGCCCCGTTCCAGAAAGAGGACCGTTCCGTGTTGCTTTAATGCGTCGATAATCGTGTAAAGCAGCTGCAGTGTTGCTGTTGTTTTGATCTAACATTTTACGGGTAAGGCCCTGCTCACCCTGTCCAGACCTATGTTACTATCAGCAACTGCAGTACACACTACTGCTCGTGTTTCAACCGTACGTCGCCATACCAGTAGCGGCGCCTAAGGGAAAGTCGTGACACTAAGAGTACTAACAACGTGAATCCTGCAGCCCGAACATCTTTCCTATAATGCTGGGTACCCATACGGTAAATAGTTTTCTGTTTGCACTGGGTCAAGTAGCAAAAGTTTAAGTATAACCACCATGCATTTTACGGTTTTGTGGGACTGATGGTAGAGCCAACCAGAATGATGCCGATAGTTGTAGTTTTAATTAAACCCCTCATCATTCATCCCCATTACGGTCGGAGGAAGGCAATGGCAAACCACCTGCGCTGGGACCTTGCCTAGTCGGCGGTGCGGGTCTCCCGCATCGTCCTCTACGCTCTTTGGAGTATGGGACCTCATCATCATCATCAGTAAGGGTCGATTATTGTGACTGGGAAAAAGAAAATCTGGCATGGGGCTCCCCAAGGCTCACTCTCAGGTCCCCTGTACCTCTTATATGTGCGAAGCTTTTTAATGGATTAAGCACATTTGAAGATAGAAATGATCTGCCGAAACCTGTATTGTGAATACGTATCTATAATAAGGGTCGAGAGAAAAACAAGGCAAGTCGCTTTTTGTTGTCAAACTGAATTTGAGGTGTCATTAGATTCTCCATTGAAAGGCCTACTTCTTAACAGCAAGAGACAGAAGTCATTGGTTTATTTGCCATTCAAGTAGGCTTTGACGTAAAGGGAAAGAACCAGGTAAGTCAAGTGTTCCAGCGAAGAAATCAGGTAAGTCACCTGTTCCAGCGAAAAAAACTGGTGAGTTCAACAGATGGCCACGCTATGGCCGAAATTTCGCGAAATTATATGTTTGAAATTTTATTGTTGCAGTTCTTACATTGTGTTTCTGTACGTTTTATTTCAGAACTGTGTAATAATCGTGCTGTGCTCTTGAGATGTCGACACTGGATCTTCGCCCACATTAAAAGCTCTGTCAACAGAAGAAAATAAAGAAAAAGAAGAAGTTAAACAGTGAACAACCATGAACACATGAAACATTTACGAACGCAAAACGGAGGTAAGACAGATATCTCTGAAAGCCAAGGAGATTCAAGCAAAATATACTGATTTTGCTAAAAATACCTGAATACTAAATACAGCTATCAAAGATGTGTGTTATATGTGTTAGCTATCAATATATTCATTTAACATCCACATTGGCCCCAAGGGGCAGTCAGTTTTATATATGTACTTTGAAGGTACTACCAAGAAAGTTACGAATGAGATAGTGTTTTCTCGGTTCACCTAGTTAAAAACGTGAAGAGCTTCAAGTATGTTGTGATTCTGCCGGAAGGCAAAACAACATTTTCACAATTTTTCGCTTCATGCACGATGTTATTAGTAATAACATCCATGGCTTGAGAAACATGTAAATCACATTTCCAGAATGAGGTCATCCGTACGTGGAATCTGATAAGAACTTTGGTCTGTGGGATTCGGAACAAAGAATGGATATCCGGAAGGACTTCATAAGCATGACTGAAAATTAAAGAGTGAAACCGTCACCTTTCATTGTGAAGAGAGTCTGTCAGGAAATGGTATGCGATGCGAAAGACTTTTTAAATCACAAGTATGTTGTGAAACATGCGTTTAAGACTCAATCTGCGACGGAAACTAAGGCCCCATCCGTTCACCCTCGTCTGATGAACTGGAGGGACATCTGGTAGTCAGCATCATAAGTAACCTTTACAAAGGTGCAACTTAAGACATTAGAATTAGAGCTACGCTCTTGGTCCTACACACGTAATTTCAAGTACACATCTTTCAAATTTCCGTTTAAAATTGGTTATGTGTAAACATATGTAACAGATGTTTCTATTATCTGCACGTCGTCTACGTATTTCCCGAGAAAAGTACCATGATTTAATGAGTCTTAGGACGGTGTGTGGCCAGGCGATAGTGAAGTTTTTCCCTGGATTGTCTATAATAATCTATAACTGTGAGATTCCATGATATAATAGTATTAATAATAATAATAATAGAACTGGTACTAATAATATTAAAAACGATAACTGTAATATTGGAAACGCCCGTAATAGTGTTAGAAAAGATAATAAGAATATTTGAAATAGTAGTAAAAGATACATACATACACAGAAAATCAAGACTACGTAATTCATATGCTTAGTTCTCTCTGTGTTTCAGGACACTTACTTGGTTTATTTCCTGAAAAGTTGGTAATGTTAGTGGTATTTTCGATTTGGTTTCGTATTAATGATGTTAGACACATGAGAAACTATCTCATTTTGTTCATGAGACACAGGGCTAATATTTCACTTTGTTTGAAAACTGTGCGTTGCATGAAAAGTACTTAGTGCATTTTGAAGTTAAAAATTCATTTTCTGAGTTTCGTTGAAAAACTGACTTACCTGCTTTCTCCCCTGGACACTTCTATTACTATATGTAACAATCGTAACGTAATAAATTATTATACATACATTATAAACGTCGCATACTTCCGACTGGCAATATTGACGTTTTTAATGATAAAATTTCAGTGACACCCAAGGTTACTGGAGTTGAGAAACCCCCTCTTTCACGAAGAAACCAGTCCGACGACTTCCTCTTCAAGTGCCTCACAGTCAGACTCCGACGGTAGGCCAGTGGGAGGCGCTGTATACATCGGCGACAGAAATGCAAAATGCGGTGTGTGGTCGTGCGCCACATTTAGGGCGGGTGATGGTACAGGTGAGCGTTTTTATCCACCAAAGCAATAATTCAGCTTTATTGCGTACAGACAACGCCGGACGGACAGCGTGTCACACAATCGGACGAATAAATCCGAAAATGAAAAATGTATTTCTGTGCAAACAGAACATCATGTCTGAAAACAGATGTTAATAAAACACATGGTCAGATTTTTCCAGAATTTGTGCTGGCTAAATGTGGAATTTTGTAGCATCAATAGGTCCACCATTACTCGTAGAATAATGTGTCACGCTCAGAAATTGACTTATAAATAGGGTCCAGATTTGTATTTAACGTCGTACAGCGTGTAACGGGTCCAAGTGCAGATATTTCTATCGGTGACTGAGGACAGGCGTATTGAACGACATTACATCAATATTTACGTAATCTGCGGACCAGTAATTGCACCTATAACAAATCGCATGTTTCTGTGTAGGTTGTTTCCTCACCAAGTAAATGTGACAAGAGCAAGCCATTGAAGCTTATTTTCCCCTGGGCAGCGGGTCAGACGTTCAAGTGTGGACGAGTGGACACAAAACGGTTAGTCTACACCGGCAGATGTAATCAAAAAAATGATTCAAATGGCTCTAAGCACTATGGGACTGAACATCTGAGGTCGTCATTCCCCTAGACTTAGAACTACTTAAACCTAACAAACCTAAGGATTCGAACCTGCGACCGTAGCAGCAGCACGGTTTCAGACTGAAGCGCCTAGAATCGCTCGAGGATATTTCCCTAGTACTTTCATTACTACTTACCCACCGACATAGGACAACAGAGGGCGGAAACCTACAAACAGCACCAACGCGAGCCGCAACACAGCTGAGACACAAAACGGTTACTCTACACCGACAGACGTACTCCACTTAGTAGTGAAGCTACGACCATGTAGAGAACCACATGTCGTGAGGTTTGTAACATTTTTGTGGGAAGACTACTCGACGAAAATTTACGTATTACGGTACCACATTTAAGTAATCTACACTTATTCCCGTTACATTCTGTGTGTATACTTGTAATGAAACTGTAAAATATGAAAAACATGCATAATATCACAAAAACACTTAATTAAATATTTAACTTAAAACAGTAATTTCAACTGAAATTAACTTCTGAGTTGCACCATGGCCTACTACGTTACGCAAATGTGCACTCAAACGTACCAGAAACACGTAAAGCACGTTAAGAACGTACATTTTACATTAATTAATATCTTTTAGTTTTAAATTCTATACTGCGCTAATATCACATCTCTTTTCTAAAATGTCCACCTTCTCTGAAGTTACTAACGTACTATACCAAGCCTTTCATTTTGTAGCTCAGTTTCTCAGCTGGATTCGTTGTTGTACGGTCACGGAATGCCACTAGCCAGAAAATTGTGTTTTGTAGGAGAAGACGGATCTTTCCACATCGTATGACGTTGATCATCCAAATTTCAAATAATCCTTGAGAGATGTCCAGTGGAGAGTCTGCTTTCCTCTTACTGACCACTTTAAGATAGTAGCACATGGCTTGTAGCTTGGATTTCTTGCCAAAATAGCGTCGAACTTTTTCACTTTTCTCTGCTCAGTATCACCTCTAATGACAGTTAGCTTGTATTTGACATTTTCAAACGATTTATGCAAAGGCAACCCGATATATTGTAATACTTCAATGCAGTTGGCAAGTAACCCAAAGTGGCTATGGATGTATGTCAGAGTAATTTCAGTTTTAGCGCCTTGTGCCGTCCGCACAAAACCTGACTGATCTCTCGGAAATGTATAGCTCACATATTTCTCGCTCTGGAGACGTTCATTGTGAAATTCGACAATTTCAATCCATGCACTCGCCTCATTAGGACAAGCTTAAAAGGCAGTGCCATGTTCTATAGCAGTTCTTTACTGAGCGACACAAGATTCAGGGCTTTGCTCGAGAAATACTTTCTTGACGTATGAAATTAATTTCGTTTATTTATGCGTGGCTGCTGCACGTTGGGTCGACTGTACGTGGCTGTATGTAAGACATGTGAAGTGGATTAAATACTGATAAGATATGCATAGGGCAGCTTCCGCCTTCAGCATGAGCGCCCTCCGCATGGGAATACATAACAAGAACTTTAAGATTCTCATTCACAAAACGACGTTGAATGATTTGTGCGTTCCTACACTTTGCAAGAAGTCAATAATGACACAGAAATTCTACTCTATCCAGTTCAACAACATCGATATTTCCAACGACATGTACATAAACGTCCGTTGTTTCGTCGACGGTTGTTGATATGTGGCTGTTTCCCATATAGTGCTGTACACTTTTCAGGGTCTCCTAGTAGCAAAACTCTAAACAGTTTTTCCTTAATGGCAATTAATCAAGAATATGTTGCCTGAAATATTTTCGTACGGATGCACTATACTCCGGCATTTGAAGTTCTTACCATGGAGTGTTAGCAACAGCCATAGCTGAGAGTAAATCTTGGAAAAATAATTCATTTGTGGAGTTTCGAGTGCTTTGTCTCTACTCGAATAACATTTGCTTCTTAGACGATTGGTGTGCTTTGTTCTTTGTGTGCACACCCGTGCGTATATGTTGCTTAATATGGGAGTCCATAGGACACTCGAAATGCTTATTGCACGATCGACGTAAGACAGTCTCACCATCAATAGTGAACGTATCGTCCATCGTAGCTCAACATCTTAATTTAGCTGATAATTGCTATGTACCAGTAGGCATTACGAACACAAAGAGTCGTGAGCTCTTGAGGAATTCTATTTTCCGATAGTTTATTGGCGTACGCACTCAGTGGTTCCGAATCGATGGGTGTCGGGAGTATTCGCAAACATTCGAATCGCTTTGCCTCTCGGTCAATCTCGACAGCACACGAAGCTCTTTACTACGCACGATAAAGGTTATTTACAATGCTACATGGGTTAATGTCGCTAGATCTGCTTTGCCTCTGAGAAGCGAAATTCGAAAAGTCAGAAAGTTCAGCAGAATTACGTCCTCCAAAATCCTAGACAAAGTGAAATTAACCACGATTTATTCAACTGGAGCGTTATATTTGCAGATAAATTATTTCAAGTCTTCAGTTTTTAAACTAGGTATGGTTTTGATAATTAGATACATATGTAACGTAGCGGCTTATTGAGGGTGAGTCGAAATATGAAGTGGAATAAAAAAAGCAATGCTATGTATCTTTTGTAGCATGCAGTTAGAATACGTAGAAACATGTTATCATAGTGAAATATAAAGGTCGATTGAGGAGAAACTTAATACCACCTTTTTTTTTTTTCTTTTGCTGTGCTGATCATGATGAAATCTTGTGCAACGTCGTCTTAGAGTCTATTTGCCATGATATCATATATTTCGCAAATTATTTAAAACGATCATATATTTTGGTCTCTCATCGTGAACAAATTCGACACTGCCGTGCCATTTTTCACACATTTTCCGAAGATGACGTGAGTTATTTAGTTTTAATGGGATATAAGCATGTACCTTCTTGGAACTTTTATACTTTCCAACGTTCATTTCTTGTAAGAGTCTATCTCTTCCACCAGCCACATACATGTCTGTGTTCATTAACTCTAGTGAGGGAAGTAAGACTGAAAGGTAGAAAAATTACGAATGTACTATCTGTCTGTCAGGAATCGGAGGAAACATTGCATTCTACCCCAAGTGACATATTAATAATGAGACACAAAGTAACAAGATAAAATACGATAGGAGGGAAATTACACGTAATTCAATGGTGTCAGTGTATCATTACTTGCTTTACTAAACGCGATCAGGCCCAGCGGACCGCTCGCTGCTACAAGGTTCCTCCTCCAGTGGGTTCTGTTTTGTGCCTCCTGACGCCAATTATTCTCTGTTCCAATCTGCAGCAAATCCTCATGGATTCCATCCCTCCATCTCTTCTTTGGTCCTCCTAGTGGGCGTGTTCCACAGGGAGTATGGTCAATAGCTTTCAAAGGCCATCGGCATTTATCCATCCGACTGACATGTCCTGCCCGTACAAGGGGCTTGGTTCTCATCAGCCCTACCAAATTAAGAGACTCTTCGTGCTCGTGTTGTGGACGGCTGTGATACAATACGCCATTCTCCAGGGCTGCATCAGCGCATCAGTGATTCCATGCGACGGAGGGTGGATGCATGTATCCTCGCTAACGGAGGACATTTTGAACATTTCCTGTAAAAAAGTGTTTGAAGTCACGCTGGTACGTTCTGTTGCTGTGTGTTTCCATTCCATGATTAATGTGATTTGAAGAGAAGAAATAAAATGAGCTGTAACATGGAAAGTAAGCGTTTCCGAACACATGTCCACATAACATATTTTCTTTCTTTGTGTGTGAGGAATGTTTCCTGAAAGTTTCGCAGTACCTTTTTGTAACACCCTGTATAGGTCTGTATTCACCGTGGTATACTATCTATCCATAAGTTCATCAAGGCACTATTGGTCCAGATTGTCCCACTCCTCAACGGCGATTTGGTGTAGATCGCTCAGAGTCTTTGTGGGTCACGTCGTCCATAAACAGCCAATCTATCCCAGGCATGTTCAATAGGGCTCATGTCTGGATGTCGAGCGATGTCGTTTTCCTGAAGGAAGTCATTCACAAGATTTGAACGATGGGGACGCTAATTGTAGGCCATGAAGACGAATGCCTCACCAATTTTCTGCCGATATGGTTGCACTATCGGTCAGAGGATGGCATTCACGTATCGTACAGCCGTTACGGCACCTTCCATGACCACCATCGGCGTACGTCGGCCCCACATAATGCACCCCCCCCCCCCCCAAAACAGCAGGGAATCTCCACCTTGCTGCACTCGCTGGACAGTGTGTCCAATGCTTTACGCCTGACCGGGTTGCCTCCAAACACGTCTCCGACGATTGTCTGGTTGAAGGCATATGCAACACTCATCGACGAAGAGAACGTGATGCCAATCCTGAGTGGTCCATTCGGCATGTTGTTGGGCCCATCGGTTACTCGCTGCATGGTGTCGTGGTTACAGAGCACTGTGTTGATACCAATGGTCACCACTTCAAACGCTTTCTTTAAATGGACGTTCATGCCACCTTTGTATCCTTCGTTGAGCTTCAAAGATCTTACTGTTACGCATCATTTGATTCGTCTCGATAGCCGCCATCAGAAAATAAGTACCAAACTATAGGATCCCATTTAAAAAAACAAAGTTGGCCTTCATATCTCTGACGCGACCCCACCTAGCAACAAAAAACCAACGTCATATTATGACCCCCGTTGTCCCATGTAACAATTCTACCACCAACTTTTCAGTTACTATTATCCAGGGCAAAACACTTTGCTCACCCTATACTCTCGGAGTTATTCTAGGTGGCAATAGTTAGTGACTCACCCTGTGTATCCAACAAAACACCCACGTCGAATTTTGCAAACGCCCGTTTTCTTCTATTGTGTCGTCTTTAACGGGTCCGACCAGGGTCAAACTCATCTCTGGTGGACGGAAGACAAACTTCATTTTACTTCTCCTAGGTCACCTGCCTGTTTTATAAGACAGTTTTCAGGCGTATGGAAGGAACACAGTTGGTGTATAGTAGTCATCAGTGTCCTAAGTGCGTTGCTTCTTGTTATTATAACTGTGCATGGCCTCCCTTATTTGGCGTGAAGTGTAGCCATCCTTCTGCAAGTCTTCTAACTCTGCTTGGAGGTTTTCATCGTCCGATATTACCTGTGCGCGATGTATTAAGATACTAAGAACACCCGGCGGCTTATGCGGGGTGATGGCAGCTAGACGTCTAAAGATAAAGCCCCGTGTCGTAGGTTTTCTGTACACAGAATATTCCAATGACCCATCATTCTAACGGAGTGCTATCACGTCTAGAGAGGGTAAAGTTCCATCTTTCTCAATCTCCATCGTAACTTTGCTGTTCTCTTGTAGTGAGTTTGAGTGATAAAAGAATTTCTCCAGCTCCTATCTGCCATGTGGCCATACAACAAAAGTATCATCTACATAACGCCAGAAAACCGTGTGCTTTAAAACAGAAGACTCAAGTGCTTTCTCCTCAAAGTCCTCCATTAAAAGATTAGCCACCACAGGGGATAAAGGGCTCCGCATGGCGACACCGTCTGTTTTTTCAAAGAATTCGTTATTAAATAAAAAGCCCCAAGCTTCCAACTGCAGAAAAATACATGGTAGTTCAGCGGGCAAATACACAGACTGTTTGCAAGTAATTAGGAACACGTTTGATGTAACACTCTCAAAGCATATATTCTCATATTTGAAATATTCTCAAGCGCAATTTTAGGAGTGGCAAAGATAATACACCATGTTATTCACTAGAAAAATGTAAACGATTCTATTGATTGCCAGTTATTGCCAATAATTGTTATTCGTGCAGATGATACAGGTCTGCTGGAGACTATGCACAGAAGCAGCAGCATGCAGTCAGAAGGCTCCCTAAACACTTTACAGAGAGTATTTTCCGTAGAATGTTGCTCACTATATTCAAAAAATACGTCAGCAGAGCGAAAAGTGCGATGTTCACGTTATAGTGGCATGCAAATACGTAAAGTGTGTACACAGTCTGAGCAGTTGCATTTCTGGAAAATATGCCTCACGAAAATAAAAACCTGTAAACAACTATATAACCACAAACACACACACACACACAATGCAAGTGTACTATTAGGCAATGAAGGCTTAAGTGGGTTTTATTATCAACGTGTCACTTGAATTTAGAGGGACATGGACTGCTTGTAATGCACACACACGAACAGAGGGAACAGTGGGAGATGTGACATTACCAAAGACAATGTCAAAGTCGATATCTTGGAAAACAAATAAAACGACTTACCATATATTTTTAGATGTCTCATGCTTTGCAAGCACAAATTAAGTATTGCCTTCTCTAAATTATCTGTAAACCACACTAAAATAAATACTTATTGCAAGATATGCACAATCGCAACAAAAATTTAATTTCGTGCTGCATGCACGGGCAATGAGGAAACAAAATACGCATTACATCTAACGCAACCTGATATGAGTATGCGTGTGTGTGTGTGTGTGTGTGTGTGTGTGTGTGTGTGTTTGTGTATGTTCGGAGCTTACAGGCGCTCAACGCAAAGCAGAGATGACGTTAGAGAACCCGTGAAGTTGCCTGAGCTGAAATATACGCTTAATACCGAGCCCTCAACCACATCGTTCATGTTACGATTTCCAGTAACAAAGCTTACACAAAATGGATGTAAATATTACGAGGTATTATAGTTTAGCATTGTAGGGTGAGAGCATGACAGTTCTGGTCTGCAGAAACGAAGTTGCGATGTTGTACCAATCGACCTCGTAATACGCGGAAAACAGAGACGAATTAATGTGATTACAACAGCAATGGCGGTGAGAAATTGAAAATAATCACCGAAGTGATTTAATTACATTCTATAACAGAGAAGTTGAAAAGAAAAATGCGAGTAATCGTGTACATACCCAAAAAGTCTTTCACAAGGCTCAAACACACGATCAATTATGCAGTGGTCTCCAGCCGGGTAATACAGTGTTTTGTAGCCAAGGACATTTGTCACAGTTGCATGTCTGACCGCTTTATAAAATCTGTAAAGCACAAACCAATAACTTTGCTCCCTCCTGGGATTGTGATTTGACACATAAATATATTGTAGAGGTTTTAATCTACAACTGAAGGTCACTCACGTTAAACAGTCAGCTATAACTTTCTTATCGTGTAGCATAATCCTATGTGTCAAGTGTATCATGTATACGAAAGAAAAGAAAACTGGAAATGTAGGACCTCAGATTTATATAGGGGGTCGCTACCCTGTCAGCTCTCTCGTTTCACCTACTTTTCAATATCATACAACTAGCCACATCCCACACACATATATCTTCGTAAATGGAAGACATTTTAGGATTATGCCTGGACAACGAATTAATTCTTTCATGTATATTCACACAGAAGAAGACTTACTCTCTATTTTCATTTGGTGTAGTTTTAATAACGTCCAGCGTAATATTAAACATATAATTGAAATCTGTATTGAGTTCTTCTAATTCTTTCTCCAGCCAGTAACTTGACAGGTAAAAGGAAGGCATTTTTTCGAATTTCAGTACAGATCTCAGTGTCTTCTTGTAAACTATCCGTTTTAAAATCAACATGAAAAACCAAAATTCCAAAAGTATAAAACAGAAAAATATTCTTACCAAAGAAAGAAAACGTATTGTGCTCTGCACGTGCCTCACAGCCCTGTGGTGCAACATATGTCCCTTTCTCCAAAATTGTACTCAATGGGAGGGTAATGTTGCAACAACACACACAAGTTGACCTGCTGTGAGGAAAAAACAAGTAAGTACATTTCAAACATGAAAAAGGTCATTTTAAAATCAACATGAAAATCCAAAAGTATACAACAGAAAAAAATTCTTACCAAAGAAAGAAAACGTATTGTGCTCCACACGTGCCTCACTGCCTTGTGGTGTAACAGATGTCCCTTTCTCCAAAATGGTTTTCACAATAAGCTCTGCTTAGTAAGTTGAAGATCCTTGGTTTCAATCGTGGTCTGGCACACATTGTCGCTCGTTGCTGCTGACTCTGCACAAATCCCCGATGCAGCTGGTATACTGAATTCCTTTTCTTTCCCTTCCTTCCTCCCTCCCCCTTCCATCTTCAATTTGAAAAACGTATATCACAGCTGTGGATTCCACGTAGTGTCTGTTCTGTTGGACATGTCAGAAAGTACAGATACCATGCACTCACATAACTGATTCGCCACGATACATACGTATCCGTATGTTGGAGAGAATAGCATTATTTTCATATGTGTTGTCATGTGTTTAGCATTTATAGCAAGGGAGGCTGGTCATACAAAGTCTTGAGTTTGGCGTTAGGCCTATTTCGATGGCTCATTCTCCTTTCAAGGCACACTAAATCGAATTTTTGTAGCATTTTGATTATATTACATTAAACATGTGCTTTAATGAATTATGCAGACAAATTAGATGTGGTAATACTCAATTTGTGCTTGAAAAGTGTGGAATATCTCTCAGTCTATTGTAAGTTGTTTTGCTTATTTTCCGAGACATTGACTACGACAGTGCCTTAGGAAATGTCTCTTACAGTTACTGTCTTCATTGTGATTACAGTACAAACAGTACATGACCTTCATGTCCCTCTAGAGTTCAAGTGAAATTTTGGTAATTAATGCATCTTATTCCTTTCTTCTCTCTCTAGACAATTGTGTTGTGTGTTAGTCCGTGGGTGTGTAGTCCTTTACAGGTTTTTACTTTAATGAGCCACAGATTCCTGAAATGCAACTCCACAGATTGAATGCACTGTTTACGTAGTTAGACATCACCAAAACGTGAACGCGACACTTTTAGGGCTGATGACATACTTTTAGAATATTATGAGCAACATTACAGAAAATAAACGATCCGTAAGACTTTTTGGGAGCCTTCTGACAGCAGAACGCCGTTATTGCGCAAAGCGTCCAGTAGATATGTAATAACAGCAATAACTGCCAATCAATAGAATCGTTTACATTTTTTCTAGTGAACGAAACAATACGTTGCCTTTGTTTATCCTAAAACGGTGCTTGAGAACATTTCAAATTGGAAAAATACGCTTGTTGTGATTTACATCAAAAGTATTCCTAATTAGTTCAGTCTGTCTATCTGCCTACCTAACTAATACATACTTTTCTGCAGTTAAAAGCCTGGTTAGGTTAATCTTACAACTCCGAATTTTTAGGCCTAACTACTGATATGTCAGCAGATATGAGACATGGAAAGCGAGCATTGGCGTGGATACTACAAATGTTTTGCACTTATTTGTCAAATATGTGTATGTGTGAAAATCAACTTGCTCTTCCTTTTACATGGCAGACATGCATCTTATAGAATGTCTTTATGTATTAACTTCAACTAGTAATGTAATCAGCTATACTTACAAACTTTACAGACATTTTACAATTTTTCGGCGTCTTAGATTTTGGAAATATTTACTTTATGAATCTATTGTGTTTTACCACAGTAAATCAAACTGAAAACTAATGTTATTGTACGGAAATAGTTACATTATGAATCTATTGTGTTTTACCACAGTAAATCAAACTGAAAACTGCTGTTATTGTACATAGTAGGCGTATGTTATTTATAACAATAGTAATTATTGGCGATCAGTATCATAGTTTGCACTGATTCTAGTGAATAACACAATGCATTATCTTTATCCCTCCTAAAATGGTGCTTGAGAATATCTTAAATGGAAAATTATTTGATTTGAGGTTGTGTTGTGAGTTGCATCAGGAGTACGACTAATTCGTTACATTAAGTTTGTGTATTTGCCCGCTAAGGGCAGTATCTTGCATCTAACACGCACTCTTCTGCAGTTATATGCCTGGTCAGGTTTGTTTTACGACATAGACTTTGAAATCTGGTATTGAGAATATATATTATAGAGATTTCTGTGCTAATTTGGCGGTTATGCACAAATGTAGAAATTAAATTGTACTTTCTTTTTCACTATAGATACAATTTTGGACTATTGTAACACCACATTAACTTATTTGAGTTTTGCAGCTCTTTTTCGAAGTATTAACCTGAACCAGCAATGTAAACATTGCACTTTTCGCGCTGCCGACGTATTTTGCAGTCATTTTAGAATATTGCAGTATTGCAATTCACTTATGACTTTGTTGTTTTCCTTACTGTAGAGCTGTCTGTTGGAATAGAGAGAACAACTTACGCGTGTTAGAGCCAACGAGGTAAGGACGATTAACAGTAAAGCCACATATTGGTGTGGTACAAAGATCGAACTATTCTGAACTTTTCAGTGCAGTCATCTGCTAGTGACAGGAGGAACTGAAATGTGAACGGGAAATACTTTTATTTCGCGTTTTGTATTTGTAGAATATTACTTTAGGCAAAACCTGTGTTCAACAAATACGAATTCCTAATTCGTTGTTTATATTTTATAAGTAAACGTTAGTTTCTAAGTATTTATGGAGGAATATTGAGTTTTCAATGCAGCAATTTCTTGGTGATGGGACGAATTGGGTTTTGAGAGAGGACGTGATTTTTATGTCGTGTTTTCAGGGCTTTTGTAATAGTTTTTAAGGTAAAATTCATTATCGGCAAAAACGAATTCCTGTATCGTAATTTACGTTTATAAGCAACTGTTGGTTTTATCATTCACACAGAAATATTCTACTTACCCGTTCCAGTATTGCATGGTAAATGTAGTGCAGCTTCAGACCAATGTACGAATGTGACTGATGAGCAAGTCAAACGAATTTTTGGAGATCAGAAACGCAAATGTAGCTGACAAATTTTCGGTAGTTCTGACACTTTACCATATTTGGCTGTGGAGCAGGGGAGCATGTGGCAGAGGGTGATTCATGCACAATCTTCTCACCGCTCCCCTTCTCTCTTTGACCTCGTTACTTGACTGTATTGCGGTAGTCTTTTCAAATTCAGAATTCGATAGGCGTCTTTAGTCGTTTAGATTTAAAAGTTTGACAGGCGCCTTCACATGTCTGCTGCGTGTCCATAAGCTCTGTCACTCAGAGGTCACAGTGCTACAACTAAATACATAGATTCTGTACAGGTAAAGGTCTTAGATATCATCGTACTGTTTTATAAACTACTGACATGTCTTAAGCTGTTTGACTGAATAATGAATCGTTTTTAAAAAGACCAAAAATATGTTGAATTTAAATTCATCAATTTGTCCTGCTCTTTACTCTTCCGTTTGTATATTTCCCATTCTTCAGCTATGTCTAACTGGATTCCAATAGGTGCCACATGTAAAATTTTCGTAGTACTGTCAATACCACATACTATATGTTCGCAAATGATAGGCAAAAGCAGTCTTGTTGTTTTGGCTAATTTGTTCCTTGCATCCTCTTCCACACTGTAACCTATACGCACCAGATGCATAACGCTTCTTTCATTTTTTTACAGTTTGTCCTAGTTTAAATATGAACTGTGCTGCAGTTCGAAATACCATTTTGTACTGTTTAGGGAAAACCTGCACTAAATTTTCGAAAATACGTCCACAATACCTTACCTGTTTCTATGCTTTTTATTTTTCGAAAATTTGTGTGAATAACCTCATCTTAAAACCACTGGCTATGGGAGATTAAGGAGCTGGATAAATTGATGAACAATCAGTTCGAATTTAAATCCAATAATGTTTTTTTTGTTCTTTTCAGAATAATACGTGATTCAGTAAAGCTGTTAGCTTACAACGTACCAATAATTTATAAAACAATGCGACAATGTCTGAGACCTTAAGCAATACAGAACCTATGTATTTAGTTGTAAATCGCGATCTCTAAGCGACAGAGCTTATGCACACACAACAAACAACTGAAGGCGCTAATCAATGTTTTATGCATAAACAACTAAAGCTGTCTATCCAATACTGAATGCAACGAGACAGCAATAGTCAAGTAAAAAATTGTGATATTGATCTGATTTAAAAAGCTATGGATTATGTACAGTTAAAATGCACATGTATCACAAATTATTTATAGCACAGCTGTAAACTGTTCACAAAAAATGTTTGAAAGTGATGTATATCACGTTTTCTTAATAACATTGTATTTTCCAATATGGATAATGATTTGAAAATGAACCAAGATTTCCAAACTAGTCACTAATAAAAATATTATTTGCAGCTCGAATGGAGACATTTAGCAATACATTACAAATATACAGGTTTGCAAGCCTGTCACCAACACGGTGCTGGAATTACGGAATACTATTTCCCGTATGGGTACTCAAGTATATTGGAATTATTTTCAGACTATGTGCTGTGCTTTGGGATTTGAGTTGTTGCTAGTGTTAGTATCCTGACTTCCCATTAGGTGCCAATACCGGTACGGCGAAGTAGGTTTGAAACTCAATCGTCAGTCTACATTACAGTTGCTCACAGTGAACATGGACCTGGACAAGGGGATCTGTGCATTACTCGTAATGTTGTGTTATGAAAGCCGCAGCAATAGTGCTGCTACCCTTCACGATTATCAACGCATTAAAGGAATATGGAGAGGTCATCTATCCGCACCGGGGTTGAAGAATATGATTCGGAATTTCGAACTGATTGGAGATTGAGAGCTGCTCCAAGCAGCTGAATGCAATGAGCAATCTACAGGATGACAGTTATTAAAAATTTATGTTTATTCCAATCTTCTGTTAGTCCATCTCCGGTTTCCTCCACTCTGTGTCCGTCTCCTCATTATCCTCCTCTCTGTCTACATCCTCAACCTCCTCCTTCCACACCCCCCACAGTCTCTTGTTTTTTTCAATAATTTATTCTTCACTAACAGAGTACCTAGCGTTGTATAGGTATGTGTTTACTCCAATCTTAGTCCATCTCCTGTTTCCTCCACTCTGTGTCCATCTCCTCATTATCCTCTTCTCTGTCTACATCCTCAACCTCCTCCTTCCACACCCCCCACAGTCTCTGTCCATCTCCTTCTCCTCCTCTCTCCGTCAATGCGCTCCTCACCCATCTGTCCATCTTATCATCCCTACTGTAATTCCATCTCCTCCTCAACATATCTCTGACCATATACTCCTTCGCCCTCTCTCTGTCCATCTCCTCCTCCCTCTTCTCCCCGTTCATCTCCTCCCTTTCCTTCGCCATCCATCTCGTCCTCTCCTCCCCTCTCTCTCCATCTCCTCCTGTTCCCATTCTTTGTCCTATTTTTCGTCCACCTCTGTCTGGTTTTCTGCTTTTTCCCCTTTATAAGCCGATCTCTTCCTCCTCCTGTCTCTTTCTCCTCCTGTCTCCTGCTCTGCTCTCTCTCTGTTCATTTCGTCTGCCCTTATCAGTGACCACCTCCTCCTCCTCCTCCTATTATCCTATCAACGCCTACCTCCTTCCTCCTGCTCGCTGTCTGTGCGTCTCCCCTTTCCCCCTTGTGTCTCCATGTGATAGTGGGCTGGTAGTTTGTATCCCTACATGCCTACATGCCCCCATACGCACACGCTTTTGTTACAACACAACTCAATGTTTGTGATGTCGCATCTCCTAAACCATGTGTTGTTCAATGATATAATTTTGCACCTAGGTTTAGAACATGTGGCAATTGTATGCGAAAAGTGTTGTGAATAGAGTCAGTAGCAAAAAATAATAAATTAGAACGTCGACATGATGCCGGGGTTTTTCTCACGTCTCAATGTTTGACGTCTTATCTCTTAAGCTACGTGTCGCACAGTAAGTTATTTTTGTAGGTATACTCAACGGCAAATGCGCCTACTTTCTGCGGAAAATGTTGCGGATGGAATTCGTAGGAATGAAGTAATAAATTCAAGCTTCTTGCATAATGCGTAAGTCTTTCACGCTTTCAGTATTTCTGAACTAAGTCTCGTAAATTAACGTACTTTTTCTGGTACGTTAAGTGGTATATGTGAATATTGCCTGTAAATCTGTTACGAATACAGCTAGCAGTACACAGGTAGTAAATTAAAACGTCAAGCAGCATGCAGTAGTCTTACCACATGAACATCGGTTATGTCGAAGGAGGTGAACTTTTTACGTTCCATTATTATATGGGGATCATCAACGAGAAAAAGTTTCGTAAAAGTATAAACTTATGTCTAGAGCTGCTCCCAAGTCTCTGAGTGCTCTCAATGTCAGATATTGAGTAATTAAAGTTGTGGTCAACAAGGCCGTTTCATAGGAGGGTAGCTGCTACGCCGACAGTGATTCTTTTCAGACAGAATTGGCATTTGTACCAAGTTTGGTTGAAATAGGTGCAGTGGTTTAGCAGCACCTATGTACATACATATATACAGACATATACACGCCGTACAACAAAATTAGAGAAACCGCGTAATTGTCTCCCATTGCGACGCATAAATTTGACAGCTCACAAGCACCTACAAACTTTCTTTGTACTAGTCCGTATGCGTGGCGTCCTGTGACGTCAACCTCGAGCGAGCGAGGTGGCGCAGTCGTTAGCACTCTGGACTCGCATTATGGAGGACGACGGTTCAATCCCGCATCCGGCCATCCTGATTTAGGTTTTCCGTGATTTCTCTAAATCCAGGCAAATGCCGGGATGGTTCCTTTGAAAGTACACGGCCGACTTATTTCCCCGTCCTTCCCTAATCCGATGAGACCGATGACTTTGCTGTTTGGTCTCTTTCCCCCAAACAATCCAATCCAATCGTCAACCTCGAACTTGACGACGCTTGAAACAGCAAGTAGCCGACACATACCAAAACGAAAGGGCAGAGCTAAAAAGTTCAGGAGAAGAGTAAGGTCGGAATATTGGCTCTAAATTTCACCACAGTTATGACCAATGCCACTGTGGACGTGTCACTCGATGAGATAGTGGCAAGACCAACTTTCAGCAAATTTTCACCCCTTCCTTTGACAATTCTGCGTCAGAAGTCAGATCTGCAACGCCCAGCGGTTAAATCGCCCGGTTTTCTTATGAGTGGCCAAGGAAAACATTTCAGGCACACTACCGTTCAGAATGGACACGAAAAGGCCCCAGAGCGTGACACGAAGGTCGTCAGTGATACCACTCCTTTCCCTAGGTCGTAGAGCCCCACACATTTCGCAGTCGAAAATGATAGTTAACAGTGCGATGAGTAACAGAAAGATGTTCTTGACAATCTATGACGCCAACACCCTCGGTCGTTTCAACCCATCTATAAGAATGCTGCGGGGATGCACTGCCATTGAACGTGACCGTACCCCTTTGGAGAGCAACTCAACAGCAAATTTTGATCTCGTGTACGGGTTGGAATCACTAGGATCCGTTCAACAGCATTCCACGAAATTTGAAGGTGATCAGAAGTAGCAACGAGTATATGTCCTTTTTCAAGCCTCCCACTTCCCCGCTCCTGTGGCATGATCACACGGGGGAGCAACATTAACATGTATGTGGATGAAACGGCAAAGAATCACTTGGAGGCAACCAAGTTCGCCAACAACCTCGTTGTCAGCGACGTACATTTGTTGAAATCATTAGAGACGAACCTTCAGAAATTTTGACACGAGAACAGCCTGGCTCATGTTCTAGGCCCTGAGGTTGGGCAACGCCTCGGAAACTCCTTGGGTTGGATTTTCCCAACTTCAGGGATTAGAGCAGCCACGAGGCTGAATTGGTGTCGAAGTTTCTAATAGGTATATTCGTAAAGTGTTGGACAAATTTAGGAGGTTGTCACCGAGGTTGTTCCTAGGCAGATGGTCATAGAGGGACTGTATGCAATTTTATTCAGGCCGTATTAGTGTTAAATCCTCGCATGGTCACGCCACATGAGGGTGAAAGGCAGGATGGTTGAGAAAGCACATGTACCCTTCACTGCTTCGGATCATCTGGCTGGCTGCAGAATGTAACAAACACTGGTGTTCTCTAGCAGTACAAAACTTTTGTGACTGCATACAAAGAAAAAGTGCATCTCACTTCGTGGGCGCAGTCAGGGGGACGAACTTGTAACGCCAGCTGCATAGATTCCCCACGCTGGGCGCAGGTTGTGCTGCCGACACAGACGGCCGTTGACCGCGTCTGGATCGATTACGGAAACACACTGGCGGCGCCGTCTGTTCTGCGGACATCTACAAACACTCCGGATGAGTGGGCTGCACACACAGACACGTGAAGCGCTCACACAAACACACACACGCTCTTACAAGACGACTCGCGGCGCGCTGTTCTTCACAATGTTCTATGCGATCCGTTAATGATAATGCACGTCTGTACATTAAAACTGAGTCGCCTGGAAGGGCAGGAAATAAAGAATGTCATTTGTTGAGCGTATACTGTATAGCAGGCATGGGCAAACCTTGTTGACCCGCGGACCTGATCACATACTTGCTTAAACTAGCGAGGCGTCTCGTCACGTCAAACGAGAGCAGCGCTCGTTGGGCGTAATGTCAGAACTACAGTGTTCGTGACGGCAGGGCAAATGCCCTATTGCGGGCACGGGCGCCCGTGAATGCCCACACTGCTTGCCCGCGGACGCTGTGACCCAGAAGTTCCCCCTCCAGCTCTCTGCCAACAACATCCGCTACTTTCCGATGCGCGCGTGGCAGGACGGGTCTGTTTACTTCCTGTCTCTGTAGTGCACGCCACTTCGGCGAGTTGCTTGTCGATGAGGATGATATAATGATGGAGACAATACTATCCTACTGCCAAAGCGGAGAAAATCTCCGATGCAGTTGGGAATCGAATCCGGGAACCGCCGATGGCATTCTGCCACGCCGACCACTCAGCTAAGGAGACGGTCAGATAAGTTACTCAAAAGAGAGACTCGTTTTCCGTTAAATTTGATGGATTTCTATTTGATCATGTGAGATGTGGATATGTGCCCTAAGTCTCACCTAACGGTCTTCTTCTTCTTCTTCTTTTGCTTATGCCTCTATCCCGCGGTTGTGCAGGGTTGGTATGGTTAGATTCGGATTTGGCGAGATTAATATTAAGGTGTGGCCGGATGTCCTTCCTGTCGCCATCCCATACCCTTTGGGACGAAATCAGTGCACCCCAACTGTCTGCGTATAGTGTGTAGCCCATGGAATAGTGCGAACGTGCTCAGACGTCTGCGAGTCGTGTAACTGAGGCAGGATGTGGGGACCAGCCCGGTATTCACCTAGGGGGATGTGGATAACCGCCTAAAAACCACATCGAGGCTGGCTGTCTGGCTCACCAGCCCTCGCTTTTAATCCTCCGGGCGGATTCGATCCGAGGCCGGCACGCCTACCCGAGTCCAGGAAGCAGCGCATTAGCGCTCTCGGCTAACCTGGCGGGTCTAGGTATCACCTAACGGTGGTATTGCGAAAGTGAAACGGGAAATTCACGTCCAAAGGAAATCACGTCCAAATTTTAGGACTGAACCCCATTGGTTTTAGTTTCATCCGTATTCTCTGTTTATCGAAAAATACAAATATAGCTTTAATACACCAGTGAACAAATTGCGGAGATAAATACGACAGATTAAATAATTGAAATATTTAAAAGAACAGTAACAACAATTAGCTGGCTCAAATTTGGTAAAAATTAAATACACACTCTTCTTTAAGGTAAAGACAGAAGCATGAATTCGTTACGTTACTTGAAATTAAGCTAATGTTTCTTTAAAAGAGTTTCTGTCGTTAACAACAGCTCTGAAATTATGAGTGATGCTCACTTGCGCTTTCATCCTCTGTAGGATACAACATAGTATAATATTTGTTACATAAGGTTAGGAGATACACAGAGTTAAAGATGACAGCAAATTTTTTTGCTAATCCCTAAGCCATTCGAAGGCCAATGCTCATTTAAATAGAGAAAAAAATACGATTAACATGAACACAAGGATCGGACCGTTAGCCACGGTTTCAGGTTTAGTGCGATCTTAACTTCTGTGTAGAGACCGCAGATTAGAAGCATTAGGCTTTAATTATGGTATGGGGACCCCTTGCCACCGTTACGCACACTGGCTGACACCTCTAATGTGTAGGCTGTCTGTCGGGATACCAAGGCGCCGGTGTGACTGACCTATCGCTCCGGAAGCCAGTCGTGCTTGTGTAATTGGCTGCAAAGCCGGGACCGGCCAAACACGAGGCCGACAGTCTTTACTAAGTCGTTTGAATTATGGCAGGCGCAGCTGAAGTAGAAACAGACTAATTAGCTGAAGCACAAACATCACGTGCCCACCTGAGGCACTCAATACCCTATGTCCAAATTTTGATTACAAACAATTGCTCAAGCAAGCCGTAAAGAGCGAAAACACAGATTTCGCAGCTACTGTCTCTGTCCAGTGACGCTGAAACAACATCTCGTGCATAATACTTATGCCTGAGCTAAGAAGCATGCCTAACAAATCTGCCAAAGTACAAGTACGATTTAAGAACTTCACTGGCAAGTAGGCATGTCTATACATTTTCTTTATGGATTTTTGTGTTAGGTGAAGGCATTTTTTACAAAAATATGGCCAAATCAGTCTCCGCAATGTGAACTAAAATCAGTCTTCGCAATGTGAAACACTGGCCCGTTGAAACTCCACGTTTGTTGCAGAAGTAGATAAACAACAGTCCTGCTATGTGAACATGTGGTAAGCGGTCTCCAAAAATCGTATCACTGGTCCCATTTTATTGATTGGCCTGTATACAGCCACAAATACATGTCAAATTTTATCCCAAGGAAGCCTCTTCTTGAGGATCTGAACCGGAGCTAGGGAGGCAGAATCATCTGGTAGTTCATTGATGAATTCCTAAAATTGCTGAATATACAATTAAGAGCCAAAGAAACTGGTACACCTGCCTAATATCGTGTAGGGCATCGGGGAACGTGCAGATGTGCCAAAAAACGACGTTGCATGGCCTCCACTGATGTCTGAAGTAACGCTGGAGGGAAATGATACCTTCAGGGCTGTCCAAAAATCCGTAAGAGTACAAGGTGGTGGAGATATCTTCTGAACAGCACGTTGCAAGGCATTCCCAGATATGCTCAATAACGTTCATGTCTGGGGGCTTTGGTGGCCAGCGGAAGTGTTTAAACTCAGAAGAGTGCTCCTGCAGCCACTCTGTAGTAATTCTCGACGTGTGGCGTATCGCATTGTCCTGCTGGAATTTCCCAAGTCTGCCCGAATGCACAATGGACATGAATGGATGCAAGTGATCAGACAAGATGCTTACGTACGTGTCACATATCAGACACGCATCTAGACGTATCATGAGTTCCATATCACTCCAACTGCGGACGCCTCACACCATTACAGAGCCTCCACCAGCTTAAACAGTACCCTGCTGACATGCAGGGTATATGGATTGATGAGGTTGTCTCCATACCCGTACATGTCCATCTGCCCGAGACAATCTGAAACGAGACTCGTCCGACCAGGCAATTGTTTTCCAGTCATCAACAGCCCAATGTCGGTGTTCACGGGCCCAGGCGAGACGTAAAGCTTTACGTCACATAGTTATCAAGGGTACACGAGTGGTTCTTCGGCTCTTAAAGCCCAGTCGACGAAGTTTCGTTGAATGGTTCGCCCGCTGACACTTGTTGATGGCCCAGCATTGCAATCAGCAGCAATTTGAACGATTCTCTTCAGTCGTCGTTGGTCCCGTTCTTGCAAGATCTTTTTCCAGCCTCAGCGATGTCGGAGATTTGATGTTTTAGCCCTCGTAGCCAGTGATTCATGTGAGTAAAGAGATGAAAATCAGAGAGAGACACGTCCCACCAGTATTGTCGGTAACCAGCGTTTTCCTGCAGCTGCAGTGCGTGGCTGACAACTATCATGAAGGACTGTGGCTGATGACAACATTCATCTTTGCTTGCTGTGGATTGCTCTTCCTAGACGACTTCCTCGAATCAACTGCTCGACTCGCAGTATAAGGTAATTGGTTGACACTCGCTTCCTTCTCCGACCGCCTGCGCCTTGAACGTCTCTACGTACTGCTCCTAAATTCCTGTACCACTGCCACACTTTGCTGTTAGGCATGAAAGTTACGGTATATGGGTTGGATGAATACAGGCAGAATCCCTCAGCATGAAGAAATGGAACGACACCACTAACGTCACATTTGCCGGAAGACTTTGTTACTCTACGCATCTTTACTTGCTCACTGTGCGCTCAAACCTGAAAATTTCGATGTGATGCTTAGGAGAAAATGGAAATGAGCGTTTGAAGGAATTGGCCGGAAGGCCCCTAGCGGAGCAGGTCCGGCCGCCTTGGTGCAGGTCCTGTTACATTCGACGCCACATTGGGCGACCTGCGCGCCGGATGGGGATGAAATGATGATGAAGACAACACAACTCCCAGTCCCTGAGCGGAGAAAACCCCCGACCCAGCCGGGAATCGAACCCGGGCCCGTAGGACTCCTGACACGGCATTTCCAGTCTGCTGTGTCAGCATAGATGGTAATCATAAAGGTTTAGTTATCACCTCCAAAGATAAAACAGTGTTCTTGAAACTTGGTGATGGTGATATTACTCCTCCACATATTCAACCTGCAAATAATTTTTGCCAGGGGTGGGTGATCTGGTAGAGGCGTTGGTTGTTGAAGTCTGAATTTTGGCTGTTTAGAAAACGTTCCGACTTAAAAAATCATCTCGTCTTCATTCTGAAATTGCCTGCCATGCAATGGTTTCTTCAATGAGGAAAAGACGAAAAAGTCATTGAATACCATTTCGGAAGAATACGGTGGTGAGGCTTAATTTGATAGCCCAACGAAGCACCATATCAGGCCGATTCCAGTGCAGAACAGTAAAGACACCCCCATGCAAATCTTCCCACTAAGGTTCTATTTATAATTGTTCCTTCAATTGGTCAGCTGATTTAGGTAGTATACTCTTATGATGGGCTGCCCATTAGGAGCATAATCTCGTAGCAACACACCATGGCAGTCCAGAGCATCATCTTGCCTTCTATTTTCATCTTCTTCGTTTTTCGTGTTAAACTGTCATGCAATAAATTAGAAATAGATCCATCACTGTTTTTTACTTGACACATTGTCACCTCAAATGTGGTATATTGGTGTTCGAGCACCAAGCTCTCGACTTCTCTAGCCACTGCTAATTCATCATTCTGGGATGGTCCCCTATTTCCTTTTTCGTCATTCAGATTCGTCTGACCGCACTAGGAGTGTCTGCAGCGCCTAAGCACTGTGTCATATGAAACCGCTTTGTTGTGGTTCACTTCTATCATCTCTTCAAAAGCAGAAATTGAATTACTGCAGTGGACTGCGTCATGTGAAAGTCTGAAACCGTTAAACAACAAGGACTACCAATTACGCCTGCAATCACTGACATTAAGTACCCGATCTAAGAAAATTGAAATAAATTCCTTAATATAAAATAAAGATTGACACTACAAAACATAGTTATATAACTACTACACTTCAAAGTAAGAAATAAGCCTCCTATACTCTTTATTGTCCTTCTGCTCTAAAATCGTATAAGAGGCAATTAGATTTAAGGCCTTTAGTCACAAGATGATGGAAATCATTCGCCAAGGTTCAACATTTAACCTACAAACGGGACGCTCATCACTTTTCAGTGTTAGCTGTTTGTTCGAAGGCACTACCACAGAGAGAGACATAAAGAGAGAAAGAGAGACAGAATTTTAGAGTCCTACAGCTGCTGAGGTGTTCATCACTTTTCTGGGATGTTGAATGTGCTTAGTTTACACACTGAAGAGCCAATGAAACTGATGCACCCACCTAATATCATGCAGGGCTCCCGCGAGCACTCTGAAGTGCCGCATTACAACGTGGTATGGACTCGACTAATGTCTGAAGTCGTGCTGCGGGGAACTGACACAATGAATCCCGCAGGGTAGTCCATTAATCCGCAAGAGTTCGAGAGGGTGGAGGTCTCTTCTGAACAGCACGTTGAATGGCATCACAGATATGTTCAATTACGTTAATGTCTGGGGAGTTTAGTGACCAGCGAAAGTGTTTAAAATCAGACGAGTGTTCCTGGAGCCACTCTGTAGCAATTCTGGACGTATGGAGTGACGCATTATCCTGCTGGAACTGTCTAAGTCCGTCGGAATGCACAGTTAGACCTTCTGGTGACAAACCGACCCGAACTATTTGAAACAGTTAACGCAGAACAGGGAATCAGCGATCATAAAGCGGTTACGGCATCGATTATTTCAGCCGGAAATAGAAATATTAAAAAAGGTAGGAAGATTTATCTGTTTAGCAAAAGTGACAAAAAACCGATTACAGAGTACCTGACGGCTCAGCACAAAAGTTTTGTCTCAAGTACAGATAGTGTTGAGGATCAGTGGACAAAGTTCAAAACCATCGTACAATATGCGTTAGATGAGTATGTGCCAAGCAAGATCGTAAGAGATGGAAAAGAGCCACCGTGGTACAACAACCAAGTTAGAAAACTGCTGCGGAAGCAGAGGGAACTTCACAGCAAAGAGAAACATAGCCAAAGCCTTGCAGACAAACAAAAATTACGCGAAGCGAAATGTAGTGTGAGGAGGGCTATGCGATAGGCGTTCAATGAATTAGTAAATTTCTATGTACTGACATGACAGAAAATCCTAAGAAATTTTGGTCTTACGTCAAAACAGTAGGTGGATCAAAACAAAATATCCAGCCACTCTGTGACCAAAATGGTACTGAAACAGAAGATGACAGACTAAAGGCCGAAATACTAAATGTCTTTTTCCAAAGCTGTTTCACAGAGGAAGACAGCACTGTAGTTCCTTCTCTAGATTGTCTTACAGATGACAAAATGGTAGATATTGAAATAGACGACAGAGGGATAGAAAAACAATTAAAAGCGCTCAAAAGAGGAAAGACCGCTGGACCTGATGGGATACCAGTTCGATTTTACACAGAGTACGCGAAGGAACTTGCCCCCCTTCTTGCAGCGGTGTACCGTAGGTCTCTAGAAGAGAGTAGCGAAGGATTGGAAAAGGGCACAGGTCATCCCCGTTTTCAA
This sequence comes from Schistocerca serialis cubense, assembly GCF_023864345.2. Lineage (NCBI taxonomy): Eukaryota > Metazoa > Arthropoda > Insecta > Orthoptera > Acrididae > Schistocerca > Schistocerca serialis. Next base: position 359,345,373 of record NC_064646.1, read on the forward strand.
GAAGGGACGTCGAACAGATGTGCAGAACTATAGACCTATATCTCTAACGTCGATCAGTTGTAGAATTTTGGAACACGTATTATGTTCCAGTATAATGACTTTTCTGGAGACTAGAAATCTACTCTGTAGGAATCAGCATGGGTTTCGAAAAAGACGGCCGTGTGAAACCCAGCTCGCGCTATTCGTCCACGAGACTCAGAGGGCCATAGACACGGTTTCACAGGTAGGTGCCGTGTTTCTTGACTTCCTCAAGGCGTTCGATACAGTTCCCCACAGTCGTTTAATGAACGAAGTAAGATAATATGGACTATCAGACAAATTGTGTGATTGGATTGAAGAGTTCCTAGATAACAGAACGCAGCATGTCATTCTCAATGGAGAGAAGTCTTCCGAAGTAAGAGTGATTTCAGGTGTGCGGCAGGGGAGTGTCATAGGACCGTTGCTATTCACAATATATATAAATGACCTTGTGGATGACATCGTAAGTTCACTGAGGCTTTTTGCAGATGATGCTGTGGTGTATCGAGAGGTTGTAACAATGGAAAATTGTACTGAAATGCAGGAGGATCTGCAGCGAATTGACGCATGGTGCAGGGAATGGCAATTGAATCTCAATGTAGACAAGTGTAATGTGCTGCGAATACATAGAAAGAAAGATCCCTTATCATTTAGCTACAGTATAGCAGGTCAGCAACTGGAAGCAGTTAATTCCATAAATTATCTGGGAGTACGCATTAGGAGTGATTTAAAATGGAATGATCATATAAAGTTGATCGTTATAGCAGATGCCAGACTGAGATTCATTGGAAGAATCCTAAGGAAATGCAATCCGAAAGCAAAGGAAGTAGGTTACAGTACGCTTGCTCGCCCACTGCTTGAATACTGCTCAGCAGTGTGGGATCCGTACCAGATAGGGTTGATAGAAGAGATAGAGAAGATCCAACGGAGAGCAGCGCGCTTCCTTACAGGATCATTTAGTAACCGCGAAAGCGGTACGGAGATGATAGATGAACTCCAGTGGAAGACTCTGCAGGAGAGACGCTCAGTAGCTCGGTACGGGCATTTGTTAAAGTTTCGAGAACATACCTTCACCGAAGAGTCAAGCAGTATATTGCTCCCTCCTACGTATATCTCGCGAAGAGACCATGAGGATAAAATCAGAGAGATTAGAGCCCACACAGAAGCATACCGACAATCCTTCTTTCCACGAACAATACGAGACTGGAACAGAAGGGAGAACCGATAGAGGTACTCAGGGTACCTTCCGCCACACACCGTCAGGTGGCTTGCGGAGTATGGATGTAGATGTAGATGTAGAATGGATGCAGGTGATGAGACAGGATGCTTACGTACGTTTCACGTGTGGTATGTAGATGTATCATGGGTCCCATATCACTGCAACTACACATACCCCATCCCATTACTGAGCTTCCACCATCTTTAACAGTTCCTAGCCGACATGCAGGGCCCATGGATTCATGAGGTTGTCTCCAAGCCCATACTTGTCCATCCACTCAGTACAATCTGAAACGAGACTCGTCCGACCAGGCAACATTTTTCCAGTCATCAACAGTCCAATGCTGGTGTTGGCAGGCCCAGCGATGGGTAAAGCTTTATGACGTGCAGTCATCTAGGGTACACGAGTGGACCTTCGGCTCCAAATGCCCATGATGATGATGTTCTGTTGAATGGTTTGCCCGCTGATACTTGTTGATGGCCAAGCACTTAAATCTGTAAAATCTTCTGCCACGTCGGTATTCTTCTGTCGTCGTTGGTCCCGTTCTTGTAGGATCTTTTTCTGGCTGCTTTGATGTCGGTAATTTGAAGTTTTGCCGAATACCTGGTATTTACTCGTACACTCATGAAATAATCACATAGCAAAATCACCACTTCATCGTTACCTCAGAGATTCTGTGTCCACCACTGGTGCGCTAATACCACGTTCAAAATCTTGATGACCTGCAATTGTAGTAGCAGTAACAGATCTAGCAACCACGCCAGACTCTTGTTGCCTTATATAGGTGTTTCCGACCCAGCGCCATATTCTGACTGTTTACATATCTCTGTATTTGAATACACATGCATATATATATATGGCATTTCAGTGTATTTTCTGCTAGAGTCGGAGACGTTGTTTAATCTCTTCTCGAAGCACTCACTGGTGTCTAAGCACAGACAGGAAAATCACAACAATTACACAAACAGAAGTCGAAGTACTGTCCTACTGACGAGGAAATGGATCGAATTGTTGGTGAATTTTCAATGTCCTACAGCTGCTGGTCTGGAGATGCTCTCAGGCCACAATGGTGGGTTGGGGACGGCATTCCATCTGTCGAAACCAGAGGACAGCGCATTGCCATTGCTTACGTAAGACATGTTTACACACAGAGAGGTCAAGCATTGGGTTACTGGGAGCAGAAATTAAAGTAGTTTCCTGACAGATCAATGTAATTTGACATAAATGATGCATGTTTGAGTCGCTGGTTCTCGATGTACGCGAACTATATAATAGTGTGTACAGGACAGTACAGTACACTTTCATTGCAATACTCCTACCGCGTGTAAATATTGATACAGAGTCATCTTTTGACAGTTTACACATATGTCTAGTACGAACACACATACGAGGTTTGTCAATAAAGAAATTTGTACATTGGTCGGTTCTCATAGCAGCCAAGTGCGCAGCAATGTGTATATTGCTATATAAGTGATGATCCTGGTAAGACGTCATTCAGTTGGCGACATGCCACGCCCTCGCACGCTTGTGTTTCTCGTTGGCGTCCAATGATCTATAAACCAGTTGTAGGCGTTGAAACTGGCTGTAACATGAATGTTGATCCTGTCAAAACAATCGATGTTCTGCGTGGACCATCAGTTTTCCATGGTGGATGTGTCGATTTTGCATTGATTGACATTGCTGTCGAAGTTTGGCTGACCATCATTATTGTTCACAAGGATTCTACACTATGCTCTCTGGCAACAAGTTTGGAGAACCACCCACCCTGTGACGTAATCGGCTACTGTACCTTTACGATAAACCAGTCCTGAGATTCTACGAGGACTGACCAGTCTCGACATTTCTTCATTGAGAAACCTATGTGTGTAAATTGTCAAAAGATGACTCTGTATCAATCACCTGGACTTGGACTTTTCTCTGAACACTCAAACAAAGAAGGCATCACGTGACTCTCAGACGTCATAGAACTTCCCATTGCTATCTTGCCCCCTTCTCCTTCGAAACAGTCTGTAGAGGCGTCTATGCCCTGCACAAAGATATGGAGCTTCTTGTGAATGGAGCTTTGTGATTGGGTCTTACTGAATTTATGTCACAAACTGCTGCTGCTGCTGACCATGTAGGAGGACTGTCCGCCATTTTTTGTGCAGACAGACAAATTATGAGACTTTTCAGCGACCAAACTTTTTTATATAGATCGAATAAAATCACACAGCAGCCACATTGCAAAAGTGGTTTACAGATCATAAAATACGGAAAATACCGCCAAAGACTCTTCTTCAGTGACTTTTATGTGCGACTGTCAAGGAAAGTTTGAATTTTTCTGTGTGCGATCTCCAACCGGGCTGTATCTTCATATACCTTAGCGACGTAGTAAACACAGTTTGTATCATGCGCCATATATACTCATCACTTACGCATCCTGCATATAGTTATCAACTGCCAGATACTTGTACATACACCCCCAAATAAAACAGAGGCACATGCACCGTATGTAATACCTGCAGCACCAGATATTTGCCACGAGGTCAGTCAGTTATTCACTGCAGCCAACGGTCACCAGTCAACTGCCTCCACATACACTTACCTGATAAGCAATCAGTGGACTGCTGGCACTTTCCGAACTGGTGTACAACGTCTGCAATGGTTCTGCCTCCATAGAGGCATTACTGTTTCCGATTCCAGACTCTGGCATGACAACAACATATGTGTTTTCACATGGTTTGCTAGAACATCATACAATTCACCCAGACTCTGGCATTACAACAATATATGTATTTTCACATGGTCTACATCTACATCTACATTTATAATCCGGTGATGAGTATGTATACATGGTTTGCTAGAACATCATACAACTTACGCAATAGTTCTAGATATCAGCCACATAGCAGTATGCTACTGATTACTTGCACCGTATAATTCCGAAGATAAACATTTGACTTTATATCTACAGAAACCCGAAACTTTGGCGAGGTACAGCGAGGTGTGACATGCTGCGAACCACTGAGTAACGAGAAACTTCCCTCATCTGAAAGATCTTTACACGAAAACTTGAAAAAATAAGGGAAACTGGTAGTTTCACTCATTTTTTAGCAAATACCTATGGCAATTATATAAATCACTTCAAATGGTGCTTGTACTTTAGAAAGTCAACTAAGGTGTTTCAACTGTCTAGAGAAAAAGCAAACGTCTCTTCTATATGTTTTTTTACCATCTAGATGCATACAACACACACCACAATCAATGTTCTCGCAAACAAATAGAGATGGGAATGTGTAGAAGCAGCCAACATGGCAGCCTACATGGGGAGTGAATAATCGTCTGGCACAAACACACGTCCATACTGAATCTTGTCAAACTGCCACAGAGAACACTCACAATTACGAAGGTTGCCCAACATATACTGAGTATTAGGTCGTTGTTCACCCACCCAAGGAGAGACACAGTTAGGTCATCTACATTCTTGTAATCCACCCCATCTAGTTTCGATAGCTCCCGCCATAAACCGGAACTGACAATCCTTATGGCCACAGGCTACTGCCAACACACACTTCCCACTCACCAGGCAGAATCGTCCTAGGAAACCAGTCACATATTTTTCACTGTACTTACAATTAAATGTTATGATTGAAGTCTCAGTCTGATGACATTTGACAATGAGCAGAGTATCGGAAATACCTCATCATGACGGGTATGGCTCTGGAAATACGAAGATCTATGTCCTTCTTGTGACTGGACGTAATTTTCCTCATAAAAAATTCTTTCACTCCCTTACTGCTATCGCAGTTTTCCACGTCAAATCCATACCTCACCTTATGACAGGACACAGTCATTTTGTTTGCTCTTGTCGGAGCACTGTCCACATTACACACACTTCATAAGCACACTTATTATAGAGAATGTATCACACATCCTCTATTAAGTATAAAGCTTCGCCAATAATTGAATGCTGGCGATACCAAACAATACTGAGCGAAAAATTTCGATGAGTGGATATGCTAGATTGAGGTCATAAGAAATGTACGAAGTCCTGCGACCAACACACTGGCTTTTCATATCTATAGTTTTATGCTTCCTGGTAGAAATGATGTCTGTGATTTCAAATAGTCTTCCCATTCAACCACATACCTGTGCTGGATGCTGTGGAGGTGTCTTTTAATGATTACAGCCAGCAATGAATTACATTTGTGGCAGTCTTATATCTCGAAATGAGTCAACCTCTTTGAACCTATATGCTACAGTAAAAGAGCAGTGTGGTTTTAGACAGCCTCTATGCATCTTGTAACTGTCCCTCAGTTACATGTGATCGTTCCAAGGAACTGAGGAGTCAGAGAGCACTATATCTAAGAACTTCTCTAACCCGCAGAGAAACAGGGTGAGCTGAGTTAATGCAACAGAACCATCTTTTTTAACCATTCATTGGAAGTGAAAGTATGGTGTCATAGCTCCACCAACTGTATACGATATGTATGGCCAGCTTTCTCCTGCAATACAAGGTAGAAGAAAAGTCAGTACATGCAGTTACAGGAACTGGCAGAAGAACATGGAGTTTGCTATTGCATTGCGATGAATCTCTAAACTACATACAGGTACTGCAGTCCAAAGGAGATCAACATCCTTCAGGGTGCATCCAAGTCTGTCATCCAAGCACTCTCTCTATCATCGTTATTTTGCACCATCCAGAATAGAACTACAAACTATAACATCACCCATTAGACAACTCGACAAGATATTGCCATATTCCTCTCTTATATATCAAAAAACAAATACCATCTGTGTGGTTGACCCACTCAGTGAACTAAGTCACCTGTACGAACCACTGTAAAGTTTTATCACCTGCACTGGAGGAGGAACATATACCACAGACTATCCGTTACAAGAGAGAGTCTTTGTTTCACTGTGCAGTGTGTGGCTACAGCTTTGCACTACGCCATTAATTTTGCTTTTTGCACCATGGCTTTGAGGTGTGTTTCAAGATCTAAATTGACACTTTTCAAGCCATTAGCTCTTACATAAAACTAGACACTGTATGGTGTAAATTTGCTACTACTCCCACGAAATACACACAGGTTAATGAAAATAAAAGACAGAAGCAGTGTTTCTTTTTAACAAAAATGCAGAAGACAGCACAACATATGGAAAGTGGAAGAGGTTTTTAGCATTTGAAGAATTTCGAAACAGCTATCTGATGGTGATTGACGACATTTAAATTCATCTTTCTCAGTGACAGGGTAGATGATGGCTTGTAGTTCCATTTCGACTGATTCCTCATTTGCAGTCATGTAGCGACCACTGTTTGGGTGCTAGCCAACCCTGAAAGATGCCTCAAGACTCTTTCACCATCTCAAACACGTGATGTCTGTCAGTTATTATGTGGTAATCAACAGTGGACAGATTTTATATATATACAGGGTGTCCCATTTATCTTGACCACCCTAAATAATTGTTTGTCCAGATGCAAATTACAAAATGTTTCAAGAAAATGTTCTTTAGCCGTCAGGGGGACATCAATAAGCATGATTTTCTTCGTTGTAGCTTTGTTTTTTACTAAGATACGAATAGTGGTATGACTTTTTTAAATGGCACCCTGTGTTTTGTATTCGGTAGTTCATTTCCTCTCCTAAAGACCTATTCAAAAATGTATCACAGTGTACCATTCACTGAAACACAACGTTATTAATTACATAACAGCCGGCCGGGTTGGCCAAGCGGTTAAAGGCGCTACAGTCTGGAACCGCACGACCGCTACGGTCGCAGGTTCGAATCCTGCGTCGGGAATGTATGTGTGTGATGTCCTTAGGTTAGTTAAGTTTAAGTAGTTCTAAGTTCTAGGGGACTGATGACCTTAGAAGTTTAGTCCCATAGTGCTAAGAGCCATTTGAACCAAGCCAATTACATAACACAACACTGACTTTGATCCCGGAATCACAATTTCGTCCACTTGCTGCAGTTGTCAGAAAACAATTGAAAACCAAGTAAAGGCATAACACAAAATTGACTTTCAGTCTCCTGTGCCATTTCCCAGGAGTAGAACATCCAAAGGTACTCAAAGTGGTGACATTGGACACCGATACACTGGTGCACTCGTTGAGTGAAAGAATTGTTTACTGCTTCCCTTGTTGCCTGCTGAAGAGAATTACAAGCAAGCACGATACTTCCTGCATGTCTTCTGGAGTTGTAGGAATATCGCGATAGATGCATCTCCAAAAAAAAAGTCCAGAGGATTTAAATTAGGAGACCTAGCAGGCCAAGTAACTGTTCCTCCTCGACCAATCCATCCGCTAGGATTCCTTCGGTTCAGAACAGGACGTGAACGCAAGGCATTATGTGCTGGACATCCATCGTGTTGATACCACATAAGCATTCTGGTTCTCAGCGCCACTTCACCAGAAGAGGAGGAAGAATTCGTCTGAGGAAGTTGGCTTACGCTGTGCCGTTTAGACTATCATTGATGAAATAAGGACCGATAATTATAGTACCAAGCATCCCACACCAAATGTTAACTCTACATTGTTCCTCCTGTCTAAGCCATCGTGGGTTGTCGCTGGACCAATAATGCATGTTCCTTGTATTTAACTGTCCTTTGTTTGAGAAGGAACATTCGTCGGTAAATAGAACATTGGAGAAGAAGCTCGGGTTGGTGAGTATTTGGTGCTGTGCCCACTGACCGAACTGTACAGGATTTTGGGAGTCATTCCCAAGCAATTCTTGATGTAGGTGTACATGGTATGGATCGAACTGGTGACGTGTAATAATACGATGTACACTGGTTTTAGGAATGCCAATCTCGTGTACAAGCTGTCGTGTGCTCACATATGGATTCATAGCAACGGAATCGAGAACAGACACTTCGCCAGCTTCGTCTGTGCGAGTGCTATGACGATTGCGTTGTCGTGGGTTGAAGCTACCCATTTCCTGAAGCATTGCAACAAGACGAGAAAACATCCGTTGGGAAAGTGCGTTCTCGTCACGATATCGCTCTTTGTACTGTTCTGCTGCCTGCGTAGCATTTCGCCTACCTTCAATAACAACAATAAAAGAAACGTTATTTCGATGCAGTTTGTACGAAGGACTGTCTTTATTGTATGCCTACTCTACACAACAGTATTTAAAAGGACTAAACTACTCTACTAAGTGTACCCATACATAAGGAAACAGTATTGCAATTACTGTTCTGCTAACTTACATTCCCCATAGATGAGTAACATTTTTACCTTCTCTTCGTTGGTGTACATTCTACTCACACAATTCTTCAACTGCCAATGGTTAACGGAATGACGGGTGTGCATTCTACTTATGTTTACGTTTGTCCTCTGTCAACGTCAGCACGTGGATGTGTTCCATTACCCCGAGTACCTGCAATAAATACTAGGAGTGTCAACGTCAGTGTTGTGTTATGTAATTAATAACGTTGTGTTGCAGTGAATGCTACTCTGCGATACATTTTTGAATAGGTCTTTAGGAGAGAAAATGAATTACCGAAAAAAATAGAGGGTGCCATGTAAAAAAGTCATACCGCTCTTCACATCTTTGTAAAAATCGAAGCTACAACGAAGGCAACCATGCTCATTGATGGCCCCCTGACAGCTAAAAAACCATTTGCTTGAAACATTTTCTAATTTGCATCTGGACAAACGGTTATTTAACGTGGTCAAAATGAATAGGAGACCCTGTATGTATATCTTCCCCGATGCAAATACGAGTCACAGAGTATTCTAGCATTATTAGGATAAAGTTAGAGATTGGAAATTCTTTTAGCATTCTCGTTGACCAACCCTCCCTGCAACACTGTCACCGATTTCATCTGCAGCTGACCAGAAGTAGATTGCTACATTCCAAATCTCATGAAGGAACATAGCAAGCCGAGTCCATAACTGCTTTTGTGCACCTTAATCATGGCACCCATCCAAGTGCACAAAATCTCTGCAGATGTGTGCTTGCGGAGGATGTTAGTATCCTTTATCAATGTATAGTAGAAATGAAAGTGTTGTGATGATATAACAAAACGGTTAAGAAGGAAAAGCGTGTGGCTTTACACATGATGGAGCTCCAGATGGATGGAGTTTGAAACATTTTACACAAATCAACTCCACTATCAATTCTAGAGTATAGTTCTGGTATCTGAGGACAGTACCAAGAAGGCAGTGGTAAGAGAGAAATGATCATAGAACATAGGCACATTATCTGTAATGCAGGACATAAATGTCCAACATCTGCAATATGTAAACCCTGCAAGTTTTCTATCCCACTCACTACGGTGACCAACGTTAAGAAGATAAAACTACTTCCTTCGAACATATAATCTTTGTGATACATCCACAGTAAAGCTTTCCAGGGGTGTACGATACCCACTGTTAATCTCTGATCATGGTTTAGAAATTATACTATGCTTGCATCAGCCCTATATCAAATGACAGCTAATTATGCAGAATGCTTCTTACAAAGAAACAGACAAGCCCATAGCAGTGGTGTTTGACATCTGAAGTTACACGTCATGCTGGTGCTAACTCCATAAATAGGATATCTGTCTAGCAGATGTATACACAGGGATAGATTTACCTCTCATACACCTGCCACTAACTTAGAATCACCAGAGTTATGAAACTGAGGACTCCATTTTATGCCCCAATATGTAGCGAGGGTATGGAGTACGTTGCATAAACCTACATTCGTCTAGAGGAGGGTGCCAAAACATGATGGGCATGTTTCATCATCATAAAACATGAGCTGGAAGTCCTCTGATGACTGAGAGGATCGCTGTGAACGATCGCAGGAAGATAGTGTTGTAAATCACACATAGAACAAGCTCCCGTATACGAGTCGAATGCAGGTTATGCCAGACAACTGAGACAAGCTGGCTGAACAATGGAAAATGGTGAAATGCATGATAAATTGCCTGCAGCTACATCTCCCCCTCTCTCAAGAATGAATCATCAGTCTACCATTAAATCTTAATTTGTTACAACTCCATCTCAACTGCTCATTCCATCCACATTCTGTGATCATTTAAGGCAGATGCACGTCAATTTAGAGGCAGATAGTTCTCTTTCTTCTAGGAAAGCATCAAAGCCTGGAGTCAACTCGCATGTGTCACTATTACCTCAATAAAAATACAGCAGAATGTTGCTATACAGTAACAATTTATTAGCTGACACCGAAGCGTTGTGATTGGCGGAGTGTACAGAGAAGCACATTGTAAATACTGTTAGTTAGGGTTCAAAACACTTAATCAGTCCTGCAGAGTGTCAAACATGTGATCCATCCTATAGTTGTGTATTTCAGTCCCACAGCTGGTGATACAACACTCTTTAGCTAAGGACAAATAGCGTTTCGCTTCCCACCTGGATGTACTATATGTGATCATTCTCAGTTAACCATCCTACTCCCTTCCTCCCTTGCCTGTAACCCAGTGGATATATCGCAGCATCTGCGACATGGTGTCTGGAAAAAATGCGTTACAAATAATGTTTGTTAGCGTGAGAAATATCTAGCGGTCGGCCGGTGTGGTCGAGGGTTCTAGACGCTTTAGTCTGGAACCACTCGACCACTACGGTCGCAGGTTCGAATCCTGCCTCGGGCATGGATGTGTGTGATGTCCTTGGGTTAGTTAGAGTTAAATAGTTCTAAGTTCTAGGGGACTGATGACCTCAGATGTTAAGTCCCGTAGTGCTCAGAGCCAATTGAACCAAATATCTGACGGTGGCGTGAGGGAGTTGCAAATACCGGCTTAATACCATCTTCCTTATCCGAATCAGTTTCTAAATTCGGTTATTTTACTACAAGCTTACACTGCTGGCAGCATGCTCCCGCACTTTAGGTCTGTTAATGCACACCCCAACATCTCCGTCCATATTCAGTCACGTTACTTGTGTGGAAGACCAATTTATTAGGAAGCAATACTATGCCTCGATTTATAAAGCAAGTATTGTTTTTAACATGGATATCGATGGCGATACTTGCGTGCTCGTGTAGAACCAAGACAGCTTTTTCTGCAGGGCGACATTAACATAGCCACTGGGATCGTGTTTTAACATCTGGTGGCTTGTATGGGGATTGCATCTCTCTTCCTAAGACATTGTGGTATCACACGCAAGAGAAAAAAAATGAGGCATAACCATCCATCGCAGTTTTCGCTCAGTATTGTTTGGTATCACCAGCTTTCATTTGGTGGCGAAGTATTATACACTCCTGGAAATGGAAAAAAGAACACATTGACACCGGTGTGTCAGACCCACCATATTTGCTCCGGACACTGCGAGAGGGCTGTACAAGCAATGATCACACGCACGGCACAGCGGACACACTAGGAACCGCGGTGTTGGCCGTCGAATGGCGCTAGCTGCGCAGCATTTGTGCACCGCCGCCGTCAGTGTCAGCCAGTTTGCCGTGGCATACGGAGCTCCATCGCAGTCTTTAACACTGGTAGCATGCCGCGACAGCGTGGACGTGAACCGTATGTGCAGTTGACGGACTTTGAGCGAGGGCGTATAGTGGGCATGCGGGAGGCCGGGTGGACGTACCGCCGAATTGCTCAACACGTGGGGCGTGAGGTCTCCACAGTACATCGATGTCGTCGCCAGTGGTCGGCGGAAAGTGCACGTGCCCGTCGACCTGGGACCGGATCGCAGCGACGCACGGATGCACGCCAAGACCGTAGGATCCTACTCAGTGCCGTAGGGGACCGCACCGCCACTTCCCAGCAAATTAGGGACACTGTTGCTCCTGGGGTATCGGCGAGGACCATTCGCAACCGTCTCCATGAAGCTGGGCTACGGTCCCGCACACCGTTAGGCCGTCTTCCGCTCACGGCCCAACATCGTGCAGCCCGCCTCCAGTGGTGTCGCGACAGGCGTGAATGGAGGGACGAATGGAGACGTGTCGTCTTCAGCGATGAGAGTCGCATCTTCCTTGGTGCCAATGATGGTCGTATGCGTGTTTGGCGCCGTGCAGGTGAGCGCCACAATCAGGACTGCATACGACCGAGGCACACAGGGCCAACACCCGGCATCATGGTGTGGGGAGCGATCTCCTACACTGGCCGTACACCACTGGTGATCGTCGAGGGCACACTGAATAGTGCACGGTACATCCAAACCGTCATCGAACCCATCGTTCTACCATTCCTAGACCGGCAAGGGAACTTGCTGTTTAAACAGGACAATGCACGTCCGCATGTATCCCGTGCCACCCAACGTGCTCTAGAAGGTGTAAGTCAACTACCCTGGCCAGCAAGATCTCCGGATCTGTCCCCCATTGAGCATGTTTGGGACTGGATGAAGTGTCGTCTCACGCGGTCTGCACGTCCAGCACGAACGCTGGTCCAACTGAGGCGCCAGGTGGAAATGGCATGGCAAGCCGTTCCACAGGACAACATCCAGCATCTCTACGATCGTCTCCATGGGAGAATAGCAGCCTGCATTGCTGCGAAAGGTGGATATACACTGTACTAGTGCCGACATTGTGCATGCTCTGTTGCCTGTGTCTATGTGCCTGTGGTTCTGTCAGTGTGATCATGTGATGTATCTGACCCCAGGAATGTGTCAATAAAGTTTCCCCTTCCTGGGACAATGAATTCACGGTGTTCTTATTTCAATTTCCAGGAGTGTACTTAGTAGGGGATGTGTAATAGATTCGCACGGATGAGGGTGCTTATACAGAATAAGTTCTGTGCACAGTGTTCTGACAAGTGCAAAGAAAATGACTGTGTCTTGTCGTAAGTGGAGGTATCGATTTGACGTGGAAAACTGCAATAGCAGTAAGGGAAATGATAGATTTTTTTACGTGGAAAATTTTGTCCTGTCATAAGAAGGATATAGAGTTTCGTATTTCCAGAGCCACCGCCGTCAGTATGGGGTATTTCCAATATTTCGCTCACTGTCGAATGTCATCTGATTGAAACTGCATTTGTAATATTTAATTGCAAATACAGTGATACGTACAGGGTGTACATAAAGTCCAGTAACACTTTCAACATTGTACAGATATCACACAAACTGAGCCGTGGCGGACTGTCGCCAACATCGGGTATGCTCATTATATCGTTGCGATCGACTTTGGAGGTTGTATGTGATTTTCGGATATTGTGTGGCTTTCTTCCGGGTTGGGGGGCTTCAAGAGTGGGCCGTCAGATTGTGAAAGAAAAATATTGAGAGACTTGGGACGTCTCCGGAGAAAGGAGTGTCGACTGCGACCGGGTGTGCCCTATCAGCGTAATATACCGCGGAGTTGTATTGGTCGGCAAGTCTGTGTTTTGGGGCATCTCGGAAATCCAAGTTTCGTGATTCTATCAAGGGAAAGGTCCCTGAAGTAAAGAGGTTAATCTGTTTGAGCGGCTGAGTTGTGCTGTGTGCAAACATCAAGTAAGTTGGCCGTTAGTGTATGTGGCTGTAGGACGTGTTAAAAGGCGTTTCACTCGCTAGATGATTGTGGAACTTACACAGCCATTAATCGAAAAGTATGTGGATGAGCTCCGTGTGAAGTCTTAGTTATAACTGTACTGGTTATTTTCTAATTGATTATTAAGTGTATTAAGTGACTGAAAACTGCACCTAAGTGATATTACTATTATCGCTGAACCGTCATTAAATGGTTTCAGTTTAAAGATCAGTGATTGCTGTTGACGGAACATTTTGTAAACTGATGCACGTACGTCTGGTGCAAGGATTCTGCACTGTATTTTTATGTGTGCGTCAGAGAGTTGCAGTTGTCCCGTGTTTGTCAAAAGCTGCTGTAAGTGCCAACGCCTTGGCGGGGAGTGAGATGTAACCCGCAGCCTAGGTCCTTCTGTGCTTACGTAACCCTGCCACGGCTCGACTGCTTCGGGCGAAGACCCCATACCAAAAGTTTAGTATATCGTTCCTTTCCGCCAAGGTGGGTAAAACGCGTTTTGTAATTTTATTTTTATTTTCTGATGTTTAAACAAATGTTTCTTTGGGTTACATAGAGATAGACCTGCAACTATATAAACGTTAGCAAATAGAGCAGGTGTAAAGTAATTAAATTCTCTCTATCGATTGTCATGTAATTTTGGACTAATTGCAGTGATCTGTCTCTGTAGTAATAGACAGTCCATAGTGCTTGTTGAGTCGCTGTCACATCTCTATTTAAGTTACACTGTGTAGTCACGTAAAGTTAGGGTTTGTTTCATGGTAATCCCTCTTGCTTCTGTCACATATCCAAGTTCTAGTGAATTGTGGTTAGCAACGCCAGTTTTAAGTGTTGTTTGGGCCGTGCTGGGGCGTATAGTAAAAATGTAATTAAGCGGTTGTCCCACTCCGACAGGAACTGTAGCGTCAGATTTAAACTTTTATTAAGTGTGGCGAAGCCACGGCAATACTGTGTTTGCTAGTTGTTTCTTAACTGCTTTCACATGCATTTTATGGTCATACTTGTTGAGTTCTGATAACTGTCTTGTTTCAGTAAGAATTTATACTAAGTAACTGCTACATTGTACTGAAGATTGCGGGTAATTATCTGAAGGAACCTTAATAAATTAAGTATGCGTAAATCAAAGTATGACTACCAGCAATGTTTCGCCATCCCGTTTCCCGTCCTGATAATAGTTGTGGTATGGATTGTGCAAGATTCTATTAATGGGCCACGTACCACATACGTCATTTTGAAGAGAAACCCTGAAAGTTTTTTTCATGTAACCATCACAGCCTAGGTTGGTAATTTGCCGATAGTCAGCTCTAGTCGCAAACACCTTGATATATCAGCCGTGCTACAGAAGGGGACAGCTGTTTTATGAAATGGCCTCCCCGATCACCAGATTTCACTCCGTGTGACTTTTTTCTGTGGGGACACATTAAAGATCTGGTGTATGCACTGTCTGTACCACGTGGTGTAGCAGATCTCCGGGAGAGAATACGGGAAACGATTGCCACAGCCAGCGATGCCATGCTGGGATGGGTATGCCAAGAATTCGATTACCGTATTGACGTCTGCCGGGTCACTCATGGTTCGCATATCGAATGTTTGTAAAGAAAATTTTCTCAGTTACTCTTCAAAATGCAATATGTATGACATCTGTACAATGTTTAGTTCTTGTGCAATAAATAATTGTAAGTGTTCCAGGGCTTTATGTACACCCTGTATGTGACTGGCTTCCTAGCATGCTTCTGCCTGACTTGCGGGAAGTGGCTAGTAGCAGTGGCCTGTGGCCAGAACGATTGACATTTCTGGCTTACAGAGGGAGCTGTCGAAACTAGAAGGGTTGGAGTGCAAGAATGCAGCTGACCTAACTGTGTCAGCCTCTGCGCAAATGAACAGCGAACTAATACTTAGTATGTGTTGGGCAGCCTTCGTAATCACGTTTGTTCTCTGTAGAAATTTGAGAAGATTCAACATAGACGTGTGTTTGTACTGGACAATTGTTCCCTCCCATACAGACTGACGAGTTGACTGGTTCTACACATTTCCCATCTTTATTTCGTTGAGAGAACATCGATTGTGATGCGTATTGTGTGCATCTAGATGGTTAAAAACATGTGGAAGAGATGCCTGCTCGTCCTTTTGACATAAGAAACTCCATAGTTGACTTTGTAACGTATAAGCATGATTTGGACTATGTTATATCATTGACACAGGTATTCATTAAAAACTACGAAGCCGGCCGGTGTGACCAAGCGGTTCTAGGTGCTTCAGTTCGGAACCTCGCTACCGCTACGGTCGCAGGTTCGAATCCTGCCTCGGGTATGGATGTGTGTGATGTCCTTAGGTTAGTTAGGTTTAAGTACTTCTAAGTTCTAGGGGACTGATGACCTCAGATGTTAAGTGCCATAGTGCTCAGAGCCATTTTTGAAAAACTACGAGTGAAAATACCAGTTTCCATTTTCTTCGAGTTTTTACGTACAGACCTTCGCAGACGAGGCGAAACCAGCCCAGTCTTTGTAAACCAGGTCGGAAAGTAGTCGGCGGTTTGCCGAGGGCGCTCTGATCGCCTATCAGGTAAGAGTGTGTGGAGGCAGTTGTGGCAGTTGGTCACAGTGGATGACCGACTGACCTCGCAGGAAATATCTGGTGCTGCGAGGACAATTTATACAGTGAATGGGCTTCTGTTTTTTTGGTTTGTTTGGGATGTCTCTGTCTTCATGATATATGTACGAGTGTCTGGTGGTCGATAGCTATAAACAGGATCCACAAGTGATGATTTTCTATGGTGCATGATACAAATTGTGTTTACTACCTCGATATGATATGTGGTGATATAGCCCGGTTGGGCATAGCATTCACACTGAAAAATGTAAATTTTCCTCGACAGTAGCAGAAGAGTGTAATGGAGAAACTGTCTTTGGTGGTAGTATAGCCATTTCGTGATCTGTAGACCCCTTCTTCTGGGTTTCACTGTCAGTGCAATATGGATGCTGTATGTTTTTGTTCGGTCTACACAAAATATTTTTGCCTCTGAAAGCCACGTAATTTGCTTACCTGCAGAAAATGGCTCCCACATTGGCAGCAGCAGCAGTTTGGCACATAAATTCAGTAAACACCAATAACAAAGCTCCATTCGCAAGGAGTTCCATAAGATCAGAGGGTGAGAAGACATCCTTTGTGTTGGGTATAGGCGCCTCTAAAAACTAGTTCGAACAAGAATTGGGTAAGGTATCTATGGAGAGTTCTGTGACATCTAAGAGTGACGTGATTTCTTTGTTCGAATGTACAGAGATAAGTCCAAGAAGATCATCCTCTCCTGGTTTTTGCAGCTGGGATGCTGTCTCCCACCCATCATTGTGGTCTTAAAGCATCTCCAAACCAGCGGCTGTAGAACATAGAAAATTCACCAGAAATTCCAGCCATTTTTCTCGTCTGTAGGACAGTGCTACGAATTCTGTTTGTGTAATTGTTTTGTTTTTACCGTCTATGCTTCGACACCAGTGAGTGCTTCGAGATGTGAGGAAAATAGCGTCCCTGACTCCAGCAGAAAATTTAAACTAAGCACATTCACCGTTTCAGTAAAGTGATGAACACCACACCAGCTGTGGCACTCACATATTCTTCTTCTTCTCTCTCTCTCTCTCTCTCTCTCTCTCTCTCTCTCTCTCTGGCAGTGCCTTCAAACAAGCAGCTAAAAGTTGAAAAGTGGTGAGTGTTCTATTTAGAGTTACAGATATATTTAATTCGACTTTAAAATATCGTCGTTTTGGCGTGTATGATCAGGTATTGCATCTGATATCGGTTTCGTGTTCTGTTCCCCACAAAAGCATGTGAAGTGTCTCAGGGAGGTTTCACAAGTGTGCGGTGATCTTTTTAAGAGTTCGTGTTCGATTGTGGCGACATACATTGCAAAACTGATGCAAACTATTGTGCAGCTATCTGTTTTGAAAGTGTATTTAGACACATATTCGGTTGGATTTAAGAACTCCCGAAGTAGTTCGTGTCTAACGCCAAAGGTTATCTGTGCTCCTGTGATGGGAAGCAAAAAGGCTGTGGGTTTTTTCAACGTGACAGCAAGTACTTAGCGCACGGTCGCCTCTCTGAGATAAAACGTGTGTTTACATCACAAACTGTATAAATGTTCTTGCGTCATTATAAAGCACTCTCTCTCTCGCTCTATCTCTCTTTCTCTCTCTCTCTTTCTCTTTATGCAGTGGTACTTTTAGTTCCTGAGACATCTTTAAGTTATATATGTGACAGTATTCCGCACATTGCTTGGACACCAGATTTAATAACTGCATAAGCAGTTCGTGTTCAACAACGACGAAGGGTATCAGCTTTCCGGGGTGGGAAGGAGAAAGGCTGCGGGAATTTCCAATGTGACAGGGAGTACTTAGCACGCGGCCGCCCATGCACTATCGCGTGGCGGTGCAGTGAGGCCGGCGTGTGACTTCTCTTCCAATATATGGAGAGACTCTGGGGTGAATTTCTTGCCCCTTATGCTTCGGTGGACTGACTGGACTTTTATCGAATGATCTATAGTTACAGAACATGCATTAATCTGCATGAGATGTGAAGTGTAAGTTAACCCCATTGTGTTGTATCTTCATTATCATGTGTTATGCTCATCATGCACCAAATATAATTGCTTTTCGGGTGGCTATGGACACGATCCTCAGCTGCTTGATTACAGCTAATATTCCCATTAAACTCCTTCTCCAGCACAGACATCTCATCCAAAGGTTCAAAATGGTTCAAATGGCTCTGAGCACTATGCGACTTAACTTCTGAGATCATCAGTCGCCTAGAACTTAGAACTAATTAAACCTAACTAACCTAAGGACATCACACACATCCATGCCCGAGTCAGGATTCGAACCTGCGACCGTAGCGGTCGCTCGGTTCCAGACTGTAGGGCCTAGAACCGCACGCTCATCCAACGAACACACAGTAGACACAGTGAACAATTATGTGCATCCACCCAGTCCAGCAGGTAGACCGAGCGAATTACCCACTGTTTTTTCGCCAGACCGCCATTTTGGATTATGTCATGGGAGGAGAGTGGGGGGTGGGGGAGAGGTTAGATTAGATTAGATTAGATTAATATTAGTTCCATGCATCATGAATACGATATTTTGTAATGATGTGGAACGAGTCAAATTTTCCAATACATGACATAATTAAGTTAATTTAACAACATGATTAAGTTAATATAACAACTTTTTTTAAATTTCTTCTTTTTCTGGTGTTCTCTGGTGGTGATGTTGTGAACTAGGTCAGTTGGATTCTGGGTGTCATGGTGAGCAGACTGATTGGAACTACTTTCTGTGACAACTCAAATTCTTTAAATAAACAATGCATATAAAATACTTACATTCATGATATCCAGCAGCCCAGCACAGACTGGGCCATCTTCCTGCCAATTTCCAGATAGTTGAGGGAAGGGGATGGGGTTAGGTTAGTTGAGGTAGCCTACATGACCTATTTTCACGCCAAAATTTGAACTTCCTGCCATGACGTCTACGACATTGCCACATCTGTGGCGGCCATCTTGGATACGCCATCTTGAATAAATTTGGCAAAGTGGAGAGTGAGGTGGTGCTCTCCTTGCCCTTTTACTCCCGTTCACCTCGATAATGGCGTTTGTGGTGATGACGAAGAACCTATCGCGGGAAAAATGTGATTCAACCGAAGAGCCAACGTGTTTCCATTGATCAACGCTAGACTCCCGATGGCCACTTGCCCACTGCACTCGTAACTGACGGTGTCGTTGGGTCAACATGTGAACACCTGACGGTGGTTTGCTGTGGAGCTCCATGTTCCACAGTGTACGACGCACGGTGTGCTACCAAACACTATGCTCTTCTGGCAGAATGCTACAGACCTCCATTATCTTAATTTACAGAAGACACAAGCCTCAGAGCCCCACGTTCTGTGAAGAGTCGTGGTTTTCCAACCAGTTACCAACTAGTGTTAGTTTCACTACCCTTCTACTTCTTTCTGTTGATGCTCACGACAGTACTAAGTGGACGTTCGACCAGCTTCGCTATTCCTGAGATACTCGTTCACAGCCTCTGCGTAATAAGAATCTGCCCCTTGTCAAAGTTGCTTATCTCAACGTAATTCCCCATTTTCAGCCCATTTTTTCGCTATATTCCCGTGTCTCCTCCGTTTACAAGCTTTTGTTATTGCGTCATGTGCCCGCAACGCTATCAGGCGGTATCCAGCGTCGCAGTTGGCAGTGGTCATAATGTTTTGGCTTGTCAGTGTAAACCTAGAATAAATAAAGAGACATTTAGTATTTTATGACTACGCCTCCTACATTTCTTTACTTTATGAATACGAGAGTCTAGTTTGTACTCAGACATTCTGTGTAGAAGGTCTGTCGGTCCCCTACAGAATAACAGCTATCCGCCTCCGCTCACTAGTGTCTCGTCTGCGATGACAAAACCCGTAACGGCCTGTGGCGCCTGCTGAATCGGCCGCGTTTCCCGGTCCCGCTGCCGTTCCGCTCGCTCGTAAAGCAGGTAACGACCCGGCCGCCTCGTAAATAACGCCGGCTAATTGTTCGCCGCGCCGCGCTAAATGTACCAAGACGTAATTGTTTCGGGATTAACCGGCGGCTAGCCCCGTCCTGACCACCGTAGACGCCGCGGCGGCTGGGCAGACCTACACCCGACATTGATCGCGTGTTCGCATTGTTCCACAGATCATGCGAGGTAACGATGCAGCGCGAACGACAATAGCAATGGCTTCCGATCGCATAGTGTTCAGCAGTAATAAAACAAGATAAGTTTTACCGGACACAATATCTGCCACCCCTTTAAACTGGTCACTCTGAGCGCTCTGTACTGTGTAGAACTGCTACGAGGTGATCATGTGATCCGCCACCACTGATCCACAGGGATGGACAAAGATAATGATACACAAAAAGCACAAACATTACCTTTCGTAATACAGCGTATCAAACCGTAGTATTAAAGCAGTTTCCAGCAGCATGGATAAATACTGGTCCTGTATGGTTTCCTAGGGAACCGTACACCATTCATCCTGCAAAGTAGCGGCCAGTTCAGGCAACCGTGATGGAAGTGGACAGCGATCACTCACCCTTCTGTCCAAAGTAGAACACAAAGGCTCGATAATATTGAGACATGGTGACTGACGAAATGCGCCAGTTCCTCATCATCATCATCATAGTTTTCCAACTCCAGTTTACCAGGTGTGGTGTACGAGCGCTCGTCATCTCCTCCTGTCTTCATACATCTTCTGTTCCAGGACAGCTTCCCATTTGTGTCCTTCCTCCACCGCATCTGATCTTACAGTCTCTATTCAGCGTCTTCTTGGTCTTCTGCATGGTCTTCTTCCTAAGAGGCTCAGGTTGAAATACCTTTTGGCAGGCCTTTGGCAGTTCATTCTCATTATGTGCCCATATCACTGAAGCATGCGTTCCTTTATGGTACTGGTAACAGAAACCTCAATACCAGCTACTTTTCTGTTCACCTCATTTCTGATTTTCTCCTTCCTAGTTGCCTGATTCATAGTTCTAATGACTCTCATTTCTGTTGCCTGAATCCTCCTGAGCTCTTTGTTTAGTAGGGTATTGTATTGTAATGTATGTTAACCAGGAGCCTAGAAACGACGGAGAGGCTCCGTCCCCGCCGCAACAACAGTGGGCCTCAACCCCACGACGACTACCACAGTCCACTTCACCCCTCCGCCGCCCCACACCAAACCCAGGTTATTGTGCGGTTCGGCCCCCGGTGGATTCCCCCTCCCCCCCCCCTCCCACTGTGGGAACGTCTCACACCGGACGAGTGTAACCCCTATGTTTGCGTGGTAGAGAAGGTGTGGTACGTGTACGTGGAGAACTTGTTTGCGCAGCAATCGCCGACATGGTGTAGCTGAGGCGGAATAAGAGGAACCAGCCTGCATTCGCCGTGGCAGATGGAAAACCGCCTAAAAACCATGCACAGACTGGCCGGCTCACCAGACCTCGACACAAGTACGCCGGGCGCATTCGTGCCAGGGACCAAGCGCCCCCTCCCGCCCGGAAAGCCGTGCGTTAGACCGCGGGCTTAGTAGAGTACATGAAACCCTACTAAACAAAGAGCTCAGGAGAATTCAGGCAACAGAAATGAGAGTCATTAGAACTATGAATCAGGCAACTAGGAAGGAGAAAATCAGAAATGAGGTGAACAGAAAAGTAGCTGGTATTGAGGTTTCTGTTACCAGTATCATAAAGGAACGCAGGCTTCAGTGGTACAAATTAAGTGTGGTACATGGTCGCTTTTGCTTTTCGTGTCACTTTATCATCCCGGAGACGATTTCTGAATTGACTGTAAACACTGGATGCTTTCTGTGTCCTGCTGAGCATTTCCTCCTCGTGCCCAAAAAACAGACCTAGACGACGCGAAGTGTGCGAACAAGGGATCTGTTGTCTTCGAAAACGTCATCATTATTGGGAAAGAAACAACGTACCATGGGATAAATCTGATCAGCCACAATCCCTGGCAATAATACGATCTTGCTGAGTACCCATGGAAGGTTTTAAGGCTTTGGCGCCACGTCCTCCTGTTACAGGCATTTACGTCACTGACGAGTCCTTTTGGAATTCCAGATTGCCTGCAATTCCCTGTTTATGGCTTTCCCGTCGAATTTTTTTGGCGATAAAAACGATCGCGAGTGCGACATTCTGTTCTGTTTTGACTTCTGCTGATGTCGTCCTCTTATTTTTCGTCACAATCGTCTTCAATGGCCGTCTTCCGCGAGAACTCAGTACTCATTTTCTTCTGTGTCGTGGTGAATAATGGTTTCCCGCTTTCCTTTGCGGTTCAGAACTTCGGTACCTCTTAAAAGACCAATCATCATGACTCCCTCGGTTACGGTGGCAACCACCATAAGAGCACTAACAATTTGCCCACTTCCGAGCCGGCCGCTGTGGTCGAGCGGTTCTAGGGGCTTCAGTCCGCAACCACCCGTCTGCTACGGTCGCAGGTTCGAATCCTGCCTCGGGCATGGATGTGTATGATGTTCTTAGGTTAGTCTGGTTTAAGTAATTCTAAGTCTAGGGGACTGATGACCTCAGATATTAAGTCCCTTAGTGCTTCGAGCCATTTGAACCATTGGAACCCACTTCCGATTTCACATAGCTGCAACGTAATGGCTTCAGCTACACATAATACTCTTCTAATCACGTTGAACCATAGGAATAAAAGTATTATAGGAGTCCTAGAAAATACGTAAGCATATATTGTCAGTAGCCAAGCGGATTCGTAAAATCATAGCGAATATCATTGTGAGTGTAAATGAACGGATCTACGACCATGCTACCTCTTTTGCGAAAGAGACACAGCTATGGAAGATGCAAGGCGAATGGACAGAACATTCGTGATGTGCTAGTGAAGCTTATGCGTCCAGCTGCAACACCCACGTCAAATGTCAGCCTGGTACGGCTTGCCCAAATCATCACGTTTTCAACAGTAATGCCAAGTGCAAATGCTCCAAGCTGACCAGCTATGCCGCTGGTTCACACGCACAGAATAATGTACAGGGAGTAGACAAAAATACGGAAACACCAAAACCAGAACATTACCATGCATAGTAAGTTGTGGTACACCATTGTAATTCAAAACTGATTCTAGTCGTCACTGAATGGATAATTACAGACGCCGTACGGTTTTCAAAGGAACCTTACGGCATCTTTCCTGCTACTGGCAACTTCCTTTCACGATGATGGGGATGGATAGCGGATCATGCATCGTTTCTTCCAAAGTAGATCACAAAGGCTCAATAAAATTTAGCTCTGGTGACCATGGTGGCCAGCAGATATGCGACAATTCCGTCGTGCTCACAAATCCTAGACGATGCGAGCTGTCGTCTTGGACAACATCATCACTGGGGAACAAACTATGTACCATGGGATGGCCGGCCGGTGTGGCCGAGCGGTTCTAGGCGCTTCAGTCTGGAACCGCGCAACCGCTACGGTCGCAGGTTCGATTCCTGCCTCGGGCATGGGTGTGTGTGATGTCCTAAGGTTAGTAAGGTTTAAGTAGTTCTAAGTTCTAGGGGACTGATGACCTCTGATGTTAAGTCCCATAGTTCTCAGAGCCATTTGAACCATTTTTGAACCATGGGATGGACCTGAGGAACCATAATGGTCTCCAGATCTTTTGCAGAATTCCAGCTCACGCGTCAATTTCCCCTTATGAAGCTCCCTTCTTGTTGTTTTGGTGGTGACAGGGTTTGTGAGTGAAACATGCAGTTGTCGTTCTAATTCTCTTCAGTGACAGTCTACCACCATCACTCAATACACACTTTCGGACTTATTGTGACTTAGCGGGTGATGTTTTTCCCTTTTCCCTGCATGGTGCGTCTTGTAACACCAAACGCATCGGTTACGTTTGTCCAGCTCCTGTAGCGCAGAGGCGTGTAAATGCCAGTCGGTTGTATCGTAACAACACGGTAATATGCGCGACGAGGAAACGTGTCAGAATCACACAGGATAGACAGTTTGGTATGAAGTGCTCGTGACCACAAGGTGTGTCACGTCGGCTGGTCTGTTGGATGTTGCAGAACGGAATGCTCAACAGGCCTACAAGGAAGGATGAACTACTCACAGCCTTTAAACAAGGCATAATGCCTATGGTAAGAATAGACCGGAGGCGAGTATCACGACTGGTCAATAACTACCAGTTCAAAAATAGACAGGAACTTCTGCTGACAGAGAATGCCGGTCCAACTCAGTGTTCATGAGATCATGGGGAGGGGAGACATATGCAGTGGACATTTGCAACCGGGTACATATAGAAGCCATTAGGTAGACGGGACGATTCGTTGCAGGTCGCCGGTGGGTCAAACAGAGACTTCACAGTAGCTACAAGGTGTCCACAGACCGACCAATCAGGAGCTTAACCAACAGTGTGTGCGCTGTGTACTTGAGGCTGGAGGTGTTTCTGTGAGGTTTTGGGGGTTATTCTCGTACTATTACATGGAGCCACTTACTGATGTTACCATGCGCCTAAATCGGAAAATTTATTTCAACACTCTCGGTTCCCCTGTTTTCTACATCTTCACTATGAACACACTGTGGACACGGCGGTTTTCAAAAGGTACTGCCGGTACTTAACTGGTTGGAAGAACAAGAATCTTCTCTGCCCTCGACTGGACCATTATATTAGCCAATTTTAATTTCACAGAAAAGGGCTGGCGCTATTTTTGGATGAAAAGTAATAATCATCACTGAAATTTCTTAGCTGTACTGGTTCTTATCATCGATGACTGGCTTATGTTGGATGTAGAATACCTGAAGAAACTTGTGAACTCTCTTTCTCGCCGAAATGGGAGCGTTATGAGGGTCAAAGTGCTTGTTTCTAGATAATTTGGTGTATCCTCTGTGTGACTAATATTTTGTCCTGTATTTACATACCGATTACTTGCTATTACCACGTGGCGCCACAGAAAATATTTCCATGAACGGCGATTATCTCCCTTAAACTATTCAGCGGAAGTATTAGTATTATTACTTCTATCATTAACTGAATCAGAAGCATTCATAAAAGTAAAATGTCCAATCCATTTCAAGAAGTAAATACTAATAAACAAAAAGACAAATTCAGTGTGCTACTTTATACTAGTAAATGGTCAACACCCACATCTTCACTCCACTGACTTGAGAGTAAGAATATCTTCCCAGGACTACTGCACAGTGAATTGAGGGCACGAATACATGAGAAGTGAACAAAGATTTCATTCATGACTCTCCCATCGTTTTTGTACTCCGATGAACTCAGCTAGCAACAACTTAGTGCAGTTTTCCACTGATGTCTAACTGTCCTATCTCTTTCTCTCTCTCTACACACGTGCGAGACCTCATGCTGGAGGCATACAATCATCGACCTTAAATTTTACGATGTAGCAGATACGTCGACTCATACCTCTGCCCAGAAAGAAGACATAAGTCATACAATGTCCCCGGAAACGAATAAATTCAGAAATACACACGTGAGCTAACCTGCTTACTTATTTCCAAAGAATGAAAACATTATTATTTAAGCATGACTGGTATTGAGGCACAATGCAGACTTATGTTTCTGTTATTGTTGTCTTCGGTCCAACGACTGTTTTGATGCAGCTCCCCATCTCGATCTAACTTGCGAAGCTCTCCTCCGACTTCAAACTGCCACCTACACTCACTTGAATCTACTTACTGTAGTCCAGCCTTGGAGCCGATCCACGAACTGTACTGTCCACACAATTCTAAATTAGTAAATTAACTATTCCTTGATGCCTCAGAGTGAATCCCTCATTCATTCAAGATATTCCATATATTTCTTTTCTGCCCTATTCGACCGAGCGAAGTGACGCAGTGGTTAGCACACTGGACTCGCATTCGGAAGGACGACGGTTCAAACCCGCGTCCGGTGATCACGATTTAGGCATTCCGTGATATCCCTAAATCGCTTCAGGCATGTGACGGGACGGTTCCTTTGAAAAGGCACGGCCGGTTTCCTTCCCCATCCTTTCCTAACCGAGCTTATGCTCCGTCTATAATGACCTCGTTGTTGACGGGACATTAAACTCTTATCTCCCTCTCCTCCTGTCTACCCTATTCGACACAGATCTGATTCGTTATTTTTCTGAGTGTCCCATCTAAGCTTCAATTACAAAAACTTCATTTGTAAATAATATTTAATGTACACATATCACTTCCATATAATTCTAAACTCAAGACAAAAAGACTCCTAATACTTAAGCGTATCCACTGTCCAGTCACATTAATGTGACCCCCTGTTAGTAGCCTGAATAACCACTTTTAGTTGCGCGGACCTCTGCGAGAGGTGAAAGAAGAGAATCAGTGAGGTTCTGGAAGAAACAGAGAGGGATGTGGAGCTATGCTGGCTCCAGCGCCGTGGCCAACTGCGCTATGTTTCTTGGTTCAGGACCCATGGCGCGACCCAGCTGGATCGAGGTAGTCGCACAGTTTCTCGATTGAGTCCAAATCCGGGGAGTTTGTTGCTTAGGGGAGAACTGTAAACTTGTCCTTGTTCTTTCCGAAGCACGCACGAACACAGCGAGCTGTTGACACGTTACGTAGTCCTGCTGGGACATGTTATCGTGCTGAGGACAAGCAAACTGCGTGTACGTATGAACGTGGATGCATACTTCTGTTGATCCATTGCGTCTTCCAGAAGGACGAGATCACTTGGGGAATACCACGAAACCATTCCCCAGACCATAACCGTTTCCTCTCCGGGCTGGCCCCTCCCTACCCTTGTTGTTGGGTGCTTGCTTTCAGGCGTTTCACGTCGTAAATGCCAACAGTCATCTGTCCAATGGCGCACAAATCGTGGTCCATCTGGAACGATCACCTGTCGCCACTCAATGGACGTTCAGTATTGACATCAGTGTGTAAATTTCAGCCTTCGTCGCCGGTCAACAGCAGTCAGCATTCGTTTATGTACTAGGGACCAGCTGCAGAGGTCCAGACGCACCAGTGTTCGCTGAACAGTGGTTGAGGAGACTCTGTTCGTAGTCCCTGGAGTCATCTGGGCGGGCGCAGCCGTCGTTCATCCCCGTTTCTCCTATCTATGTCCCGTGGTGTTGCCTCGTCACTGGTTTTTAATAGCACCATTTTGCCATGCAGGGTATACGTTACCCACGACAGCACGGGAACAGTTTACAAACATGGCAGTTTCGGAATTGCTGCCACCAATGTTCGAAAAGGAAATAATCATTTCGTTTTGAACTCAAATAAATCGATCCGTTTCCGCGTCCTTCCAATACGTATTTTGCGGCCTTCACTGCTAGTACTGCCACCTTCCATCTGTGAGTGGTTATTGCACACTGACGTCAATCTTTCTGATCGTCATATTAATGTGATTCAACACTATGTTATATCACATTTCTTGCATTCGTAAAGTGTTCTCTTGACACAGCCGGGTTGCGTTTTGTATCGTTTTTTACTGCCATAAGCAGCCGAAATAAAAAACGTCTTGTGTACTACATTCAGCGTTTAATTTTCTGATCTGATACTCTCAGAATAGCCTGGCTATTCTCCATTACCATTTTCCACATTTACTGATGTTCATCCTATAACCTCTTCTCAATACAGAACCCAGTCTGTTCGAGTGATCTACCAAGCCCTTTGCCGTCTCTGACAGAAATTCAGTGTCATTGACAAAACATTTATTAAATAAATTTTCATTTATACTTTCTGCAGATAATTCATCTGACTACTTTGTAACGAATTATTAAACTGAGGACACCGCAATACTCATACATGTCAAGAAATGTCTTTATTAGAACTGGGATTACTGCATTCTCCTTGTAATCGATGACGAAGCACTTTGCCTGTCTCATACATCGCCAATACCAGGTGGTATATTTCTGTTAAAGTTCGCTCTTGTATGTGTCTTACTAATCCTGAGAGGAATAGGTCTAGACCAGCTGAAACAGAATAATATGACTGAAAAGCATAAGGTGTAATAGTACAGGGTGATTATAATTAAGATTTCAAACCGCTGTAGAAATGACACCGCTGGTCAGAATGACGTCAAAAACTTAACACTTTCTGACTTACGGCAGGTCTTGTCATGGGGGAAGCCTCGTCAGGGAGGTCCACCACATGAGCGTCTAGAGAAGTGATTCCAGTGGTGGTTTCCCCTTGCCTTCCACAGGTGATGATGAAATGATAGTGAGGACAACACAACACCCAGTCCCTGAGCGGAGGAAATCTCCGACCCATCATGGAATCGAACCCAGGCCCCTTGACGTGACATACTGCCGCGCTGACCACTCAGCTATCCGGGCGGACAACGCCGTCAAATTGCAACGGAATATTATCGGAGAAGGAGGAAAACGTATGGCATGAGAAAAATAAATAGTTACAAAATGTAGCAGTAGATGGCGCTGTAAGCATTATAATTTAATATTCGTCGACAGCAAATGCCAAATGAATCATACAACAATACCTAAGGTGTACGTTTGGCGTTAAACAAACTGTACTATTCAGTGTGCATGGGTGCACAGGTGTGATACTGTTAGTTACGTAATCCCATCCACCATAGCAAGGTCATATCACATAGGATGGGAAAAATCGGTTTTTATTTGTCGTAAGGACAAAAACTGCATAAAAAGCATCAATCAAAATCATATCGGATTATTAATTTCCGTGTGACGCGCAAAACATCTTCAAGATGCTGTCCACCGTTTTCTGCAACAAGTTGAAGTCGAGAAACAGTATGTTCCAAGCTTATCGAAGTGTTTCTGTGGTCAAGTTCTGAATGTGTCGCGCAATGTGTGCCTTCAGTGCAGCTAAGTTTTCAATCGGAACACTGAACAAAACACTTTTCAGATAGCCCCACAGCCAGAAGTCACACGGATTAAGATCAGGTATATGAAAATGGCGGCTCATAATTCTATCATTTCCGAAATGGCGATTCAGCAGCCGCTTAGCTGGATTTACAATGTGCGGAGGTGCACCATCTCGCATAACAGTAGTCCCATCCACACATCCACACCGTTGGGGAGCTGGAATGACGTGGTTGCGTAAAAGACAGTCATAGCGCTTACCAGTGACGGTACAAATATCAGGGCTGGAAACACCCGTCTTTTCGAAAAAATAAGGCGCTATGATAAATGACGCCGTAAACCCACATCACGCAGTGACCTTTCCAGAATGAAGTGATACTGTCGGCCGATGTGGCCGAGCGGTTCTAGGCGCATCAGTCCGGAACTGCGCTGCTGCTGCATGGATGTGTGTGATGTCCTTAGGTTAGTTAGGTTTTAGTTCAGATGTTAAGGTGTCCAGATGTTAAGATGTTCAGATGTTAAGTCCCATAGTGCTTAGAGCCATCTGAACCATTTGAAGTGGTACTGGTTGATTGTCGTGTGGATTTTCCGTTGCCATGTACGCCAATTCTGTGTACGGACGTATCCTGTCAGATAGAAATAGGTTTCGTCTGTCCACAAAATCTTCCACGGCCAATCATTGTCCACTTCTATGTGAGCAAGAAATTCTACAGCAATGATCTCTCTTGCTGGCACGTCAACAGGAAGTAACTCGTGCACATGGAAAACGATGTTTCGTAGGGTTTTAGGCACTGTGCTCATGGGTATGTCCAATGTTCGGGAAATTCCCCGTGCGCTACACGTTTGCACACCACCACTCGTCTCCTCCTGTATTGCTGTGGCCACTGCTTCCACACACGTCGAATCAATTAGTTTCCTCCCTCTACCAGAACGCATACCAAAAGAACCTGTCTTTTCGAATTTACGAATCATTTTCTCCAGACCACAGCAGTCATCAGACCAACGCCTTTTTTCAAACCCTTCAGTGATCGGAACATCTGCAGAGCAAAGTGGGCACAGTCATGATTCTTACAAGCAGAGCGCTATCCTGCATTGAGACATTCATGGCGAACGTCGCAGACGCTAAAGGAGGAAAATAAGGGTACCCGGCGTGTTTATACCAACTGCAATGGGTAGTGCACATGATAGGTGATTTCATGTACTTATTCTGACACACATCGCGCCATGTACTGATACATTTTGACACTATTTTTCTCTTCTGCCATACGTTTCCCCCTTCTCCGGTAATATTTGGTTGCAATTTGATCTCGTTCTGACCAGTGGTGTTATTTCTACAGCGTTTTGAAAGTTTAATTATAATCACTCTGTACAGTACGATGCTATACACAACTGACCATCTGCAAAAGTAAGTGTTTTAATTACAATTTGTTTGTTTACTGAGTAAGCTCCATTATATTGTAATATTCAGGCTGAATAAACTGTTACCACTGCAATCTTAGATCAACGGAGATAATACAATTGCAATGAAGCTACATCTAGTGTTTTCCTTTCCTAATACGAAAGTAAAATGTGTCAAAACGTAACAATTAAACGTCGCATTTGTGTCTCTATGTTCAGGTCTGCGTCTTGAAGGTATTTACAATTTGAATGAACTCTGAGATATGGATACGTGCACTTAGATTTTTGAAACAATCTAATAACTGTGTCAAAGACTCAATGAGTTGTTAATGGAAATGTGTTATCATCATAGCTTACATTCTGGCCGGAGATGGTTTGATGTTTTACATGACGCGAATGGATCGTCATGCAACTGAAATTCTTACTCAGTTACAAACGTTATAAAACTGTCTGGTAAATTCATGAACTATGATTTACAGAAAACCCAACATCATCCTATTTCAGTTATTTGCTTCCTGAATGTGTCGCCCTCTGTCGTTGAATTACTCCAGGCTAAACCCAAGTCGTCAATAGTTTGGTTTCCTCTGTTAATTGTGCACAGCGCATCAGTTGTTTTGAATCGTATAAAACAGACTTGCGGTTTTGCCTGATCTGTTAAATTCGCTGTAAAATTCACTAATAGCGTAAGCTTCATTGTTAAAAAATACGATGTGTTTTGCTCGTTTTAGGCCGTCGCCAATGTATCTCACATTTGTTTCTGAACTCTCCTGTTAGTTTCTTCTGCATTACATTTAGAGTTATCGATCTGTAGCTCACTGTTTTCCAAGATTGGATTCACTCCTGTAGCTAGATTATCACTTACTTCATTGCCCCAGTCTACCAGCCGGTTGTGCTTCTGCAATATTCTGATTTTTGATCGTAATTCTTCACTCAGGACGCTATGATTTCGTGAAGAATATAGTGTTGTCCGGCTATAGGAGTGGATTGCTGCAACTCTGTCAATATTCGTTAGATTGGTCGATGACTCAGCTGCGTTTAGAATGGCAAATTGTTCAGCTTGGTTATTTGAGCATTCATTAACCAGTTAGAGCTGTAACTGATGAGTAAACTTCTTGTAGATAAATATTACTGTTGATCAAATCGTTCCGGTGTCTGTTTCCAATCGTGTATACATCTACAGAGTAGCAAGTATTTTCTTCATTTCGGCTATTATCGGAAAGGCCGGCAAACGTAGTCAACTTTTGTACTCCAGGGCGATATCTGTAGTCTTCCTGGCGTTTTTAGCTTTGAATGTGTCGTAACACTTGAATATTTCTCGTATCTTAATCATGTGATCGAGGCCTGTTAAAAAACAAATTGGATGTCGTCCTGTTATGTGAACTAACTACAAATTGATTAGTCGTTGCTCCCCGCTAATTATGATGCTTTGTATTGTCGTTGTACATCTATCCATTCAGGCGAGGCGTACCATAACACGAGTGTGAGTCAAATGAAAACCTTAAATTTGCAGTAACTAATCGAAATTTCGCGCCGGTATCCTGTAAGTTGGTAAGCGTGCTACAAACAGCGTGCAGAATGGTCTGCAGGTGGCAGCATGGTGCAGATGCACACATACCGTCACAGTAACAGTATAAAGATGGCTGAAGCACTTGCGATTTGCACCAGGGCAGAACAGCGTTCTGTTATTCGGATTTTGCGTAGTGAAGGTGTGAAACCTATTGAAATTCATCTACGAGTGAAGGTTCAGTAGGCGCTGCAGTCTGGAACCGCAAGACCGCTACGGTCGCAGGTTCGAATCCTGCCTCGGGCATGGACGTTTGTGATGTCCTTAGGTTAGTTAGGTTTAACTAGTTCTAAGTTCTAGGGGACTAATGACCTCAGCAGTTGAGTCCCATAGTGCTCAGAGCCATTTGAACCATTTGAAGGTTCAGTACGGTGATGCATGTTTGTCACAGCAGCAAGTCTACGAGTGGAGTAGGAAGTTCGCAAATGGCGTCACTTCAGTGGAAGATGTTCCTGGTCCAGGTCAGGTACAACGAGTTGTGACTCCACAGAACATTGCAGCAGTTGAAGCCATAGTGAAGGAAAACAGCCGAGTGACACTGAATGACATTGCAGCATGTTTACAGATTAGTCATGGGTCAAAAAATGACTCTGAGCACTATGGGACTTAACTTCTGAGGTCATTAGTCCCCTAGAACTTAGAACTACTTAAACCTGACTAACCTAAGGACATCATACACATCCATGCCCGAGGCATGATTCGAACCGGCGACCGTAACGGTCGCACGGTTCAAGACTGTAGCGCCTAGAACCGCTCGGCCACTTCGGCCGGCAGTCAGTAAGCCACATTGTGCATGATGTACTCCAGGTTCACAAAGTGTCTGCAAGATGGGTGCCACGGCAGCTGACTCCTAAAATGAGAGAACGACGTGTTGATGCTTGTGAAGAACTTCTTCGGCGCTTTGAACGAGAAGGTGATGGCTTCCATGCAAGGATCGTTACTGGGGACGAAACCTAGCTTCACTTCCACCAACCGGAAACGAAGAGAGCGAGCCAGGAATGTCGCCATTCCTCATCACCAAAACCAAAGAAGTTTCGAACAGAACCATCAGCAGGGAAGGTTATGCTGTCTGTCTTTTGCGACGAAAAAGGCGTCATTTTGGAGCATTACATGCCTAGAGGGACTACTGTCACCAGTGCATCATACACAGATCTCCTAAAAAATCATCTGTGGCCTGCAATCAAATCAAAGCGACGTGGATTGCTGTCAGCAGGTGTGCTTTTGCAACACGACAATGCAAGGCCCCATACTGCCCGTATAACAGTTGCAACAATCACAGACCTGCATTTTGAGTGCCTTCCTCATTCACCATACTCAGCAGACCTCGCCCCAAAGTGATTTCCATATGTTCGGACCACTCAAAGACGCAATGGGAGGGATGAAGTTCCGTTCTGATGAAGACGTACGCCACAAGGTGCATGACTGGTTGCGCGGACTACCAAAAGAATTTTTTTCTAAAGTAATTACTTCTGGCTCTCCCAGGCCATGAACTCTGGCACAACATATACTCATCCTACCAACTCTAAATCCACACTACCATATCCAACCCGAAGGAGCTCCCTCCTCTTCCTCTCACAATACCACACCTCATCCTTTTCCCCTTTCCTACCGCCCTCCATGTCTTTTTACTCTTTAGTCTACAGCTCCTAAGACCAGTCGTCTGTCTACTTGTCTTGCACAGCGACTCCTGTCATTGTTGCCACCTCTTCGCAGTTCGCCGTCCTCATCACCACCACTTCTACACTATCTCCATTTGTTTCGTCTACAATCCACCCCCCACCCACCAGGGTGTATTTTATCGCCAATTTTTTTAGTTTCTCGCTAATAGGAGAAGGGTATTATACTGCCCAAGTATTCTGGGTCGGCCATCGTGGATTGTCATGTCATAGCAAGACTGTGACAGTATTGAAAGATCGTGAAATAGAGGGAGTAGCATATATCCTTCAACACCAATGTCACGCAAATTTGATTTTTATAAATCGAGCATATTATGTACTACTATTATCATCCTCTGCCATGTAATGTATTTAGAATCTGAATTAACCATGAAAATTCGAATTTACTACGAAAATTGGAATTTATTACCTATTTCTCAATTTTCCGCCAATAGAGGGTAGGGAGAGGAGAGCTGGGGATTTTCAAGAGGGTAGGGTAGTGCATGAGGTGGAGGAGTTTGGGTTTCTCAGAAGGAGCGATTATCCCCTGGGGGTCATAAGTCAATCAACATAACAATAGAATAATGGATTACATTAACCAGCATAATAATTTAGTTCATTAGTATATCAATTTGACACCATAAGTGACATAGAACTCCCTTTGCCCACTATTCTCAGCTCCACAGATGGCTCACTGTACGTCAGTAAACGGACTAAGTGGAGAGAAATAATGTTTGAAATAACTGTACAGGTTCGTTGAAATTTGACATTTTCTGTTTTCTACTCCGGGACGTACTTTGGACTTTCCTGAACATTTTGGTATATGATACATTAAAACCAGACAATTGTGAGACCTTCAAATAATATTTTGAATTTTGACATGTGACTGTCAAATTTCATGGCTACACAAATACTGCCACAGTTCAGCAGTCATATTTTGGGAACTACAAAGTCTAGAAGGGTGTGAATTGCTTTGTTTTGTGCCTACTGCTGCATCTCACAAGTTGGCATTACTAATAAACAAACCAGTTCTTTGTTTCTGATATTAGTTTTCGTGGAAAGTAGTGTGATTATCGGCTATTTTTGTAGTAAGCTAACTTCTATAGCTTTTTATAAGTAAATAAAATGACTAAGCGTAAACGTAACTTCAAGAAACAGAAATTTGTGGGTAATAGATACGTCAGACCTGCATTTTCTTCTGAAGTACTTCTTTCATCGAATATCAACTGATGAAAAGCTATGTCCACCTCCACCAAACACTTGGTGTAAACATAGGCAAGCTGAATTTTCTGGCACCCTGCATGAATCTACACATAAACATTCTCTTCCTTTGGCAGTAATGGAGGCAATGAAATCTAATTACAGAGATTTGGGAAATTCTGAGCTACTAAAGAAGTGCTTACATGGGAAGACCAAGAATGTGGATGATTCCTTCAATAATGATGTGTGGTGCCGTGTGCCTAAAAATGTTTTGTTGGCCTTATGACTCTAAAGTTAACAGTGCCAGATGCGGTAATAACTTTTAATCGTGGGAACTATGAAAGACTTAAGGTTCTGGATAAGTTAGGGGTAATATTTGGACAGAACACAGCTAAAGGACTGCGGGAGCTGGATGCGCTTCGTATACTTGAAACAGAGTTAGCTGCTCAGCAAATGACAAAAGAAGCAAGAAAGGAAAGGAGGCGACAAGCACTGGACTGTTGAGACTCTGAAGAAGTAACAGACTATGGGCCACGGCAATTCTACTGCATAAAAGATTTCATTTGTGGAAAGGACTGTTTCTGAAAAGTTTTGTTTCGGTTTTGTGTTTAAGCTTGCACTTCGATCACATGCAAGGACAAAACAGATAAACTAAGCAACAGTGGGGGCCTACAAAATAACCTGCACTGACTGCAATAAACTTTACATTGGTCAAACGGGCCTGGCCATACCAACAAGGCTGAACATGAATGCAGCTGGAGATTAAATAAATCTAACTCCATCTTTGATGAACATGTGCTCAAAGAAGGACACAAATATCTAACACACACAGAAGTGCTACATATAAATAACAAAGGCAGAAAACTCAGCCTACTAGAAGCACTTGAAATTAACAAACACTTAGCCCTAAATCCCCAGCTGGTACTAAATGACCAATTGCAACAGAGCACATCACCACTCTTAAACTTTTCACGATAAAGTTAACCTGCTACTAACCACAAGTGTCCCAATAGTAAACAAATTGACACCCCAATATAATGTAATATCCGTTATGTGTTTACATTCATAACTGTAACTCAACTGTAACAATGTAATATTTGGTATATATTAATGCACAATTTTTTCTAATAACAAAATGTAGCCCCCAAAGAAAACATCACTGTTGTACAACCAACAATTAGTGTCCAGTGCAACTGTTCACAACAAATACCAAAAAATTGTAATTTTGTAATAATGTTTATTCTGAATAATTCTAATTGTTGTCATGCATGGTACTGACAAACCATAAAATGTGATTTATTAAGTTAAAGAACAGTTTTACAGAACAAAATGTCAAAAGACCCGTTTAACAATTCCAAAGACAATACCACAACTAAAGATCGCATCTAAGTGCGTTTTAGCTTAGTCCAGAATGTTTGGTTCGTAAGAACACAAGCTCCTTGTAAACAACAGCCAGTAGTTGTCTGATGATGGCTTAATAAGCCGAAAACTAGTTCATGCAAATAAAAATCAGTAGAACAAAAAACCACCTAAGTGTTATTCAACCCTCTTGTACAATCCTTATTGAAGAACTAACAAAACTGTCCCTGTGCATGTGATTCCCAATCCTCAAAAAAATAAGGATTAAACTTAAGCTTGGAGCTCGAATGGAACTGTGGTATGAAAATTCATAGAAAATACTTTGGAAAGTGACGAAGTACAGTGACCGCCGACCCTTTCACAT
Source organism: Schistocerca serialis cubense (assembly GCF_023864345.2). Classification (NCBI taxonomy): domain Eukaryota; kingdom Metazoa; phylum Arthropoda; class Insecta; order Orthoptera; family Acrididae; genus Schistocerca; species Schistocerca serialis. The sequence continues at coordinate 359,381,834 of NC_064646.1, forward strand.
CAACTCGAATTCTGTACCTAGTCGCAGACACGTGGACCGTTCTTTGACTTCTATCATCATTCTTTCCTCCCGTGGATACTGCAGGACTACTACATCGAAACGTGTACTGTTGTGGAGACTTTTCTTTCTTGAAGCAAAAAGCACAGGCAATTATCCTTATGGCCATAAATACCAGCAACTTTGCGGTCTTCATTAAAGGCGTTATTTAAATTTCATGCGTTATAGCAAACACTAACAACTCGAGGCGTTTCACGGCTCATACATTTTGCATGCACTCTCACACACTTGTCAGAAAGTGGCGAGTCAGCTGGCGAGTCAGAGCTCGCCATCAGCAGCGACGGACAGACGGCCAATAGCTAATTCTCGGCCAGTTACCACCCCGATTCATTACTAAACATTTCCTCTACAACAAATCCATAGGGAAGAACAGACAATACGGGCAAAATATGTATTCTTTACGCAGGGCGAGGAAGCAAAGACACATGATCAGAAATATATACAGAAGGAGTTAATATACTGCAGCGCATTTTACGCTAAGTTGCAGTCTTCAATGTCGCGATTTCTCTGGCGTACCCAAGCAATTGTTCAGTTTATACTTCCTGAATCCTGCATCGACTATGTGTTTGATTCAAACGGAGTTACGCTCTTGTTCTGTGGCTTTATCAAAGATCCTTCAAAGAAGACTTCAGCGCAATAAAATCTGTTAAACTTCATCAAACTGTAACGAGATAACAGCACAGCAAACCATTGCGTCTCCATCAGGAGGTAAAGACCCTTAAAAGTCTGTCCAGCTCTGCCAAATGTAAGAAAATACGTACCTCAAGTGAACATCATGTGTTTACTTTTATGACTGTCATTGCAAGTTCCTATAATGTTCATCGTGAAAACTAATAAAAGCTACAAAGTGATTGTGTATTGTAGCAACAAAGGGTAATACATTAAGAACAGATTATACAAAATCGACCACAGGCTGTGGCACCAAAATCACTTGCTGTGTCAAATAAATTCAGTTTTCTACGTCTTTTTGTCAATTTTATCTATATACAAAGAACACTTTGTGATATAACTGACCGATTTGAAATGAAATATGATTCTAATAAAGCAAAAAATTATACTGCAAATATTTTCAGTAATTCCAGAACATAAATAATGATTTCGTAATACCACTGTTTCTCAGGCAAGAAATCAATATCTGCATTTCTCATATGTAATAAAATAATGTCGAAAACATGTTCGCACTGAAATTTGTTCATTAAGTACAATGTAATTGACAAATAAACCAACGGAATTGTTTAGTCAAGGTATTTCATAAGATTTTCAATTAAAATCCTGTTCATATCAAACTTCTCATAATTTACAGCTTGTTACCACAATTTTGTAATGAATGTAACTAAAATTCATAAATTTCAACTGTAATTTTAGCTGCGTGCCATTCTCACAATAGAAAAAAACATTTAGTAACTGTTGCATGTTATCTATAAAGTAATTGAAGTAGCCACGGTACATCAGTCATCTGTAAAGCGCAGTCTGTGTATCTCAATGTACCAATCAATTTCTTAACAAACGAAAAGTGATGTCATCTACATGAGTTTAATGTCAGTACTCAACATAACTGCTTCGCCATGCGGTAACACCCCATCTACTTCAAGTGAAATCATTTGTATAGATGCTTCGACAACTTGAATTACGCCCATTCATCGAACTGCAAGAAAAAAGTAGAGTATATTTCATTGTGTGTGTCAGAAAAGATGAAGTCCAACATTCTTAAAGTAGGAATATATATGTATAAATAAAATACTGCGCACTGAGTTTCATCTGAATGTATCGCAGCAAGCGAGAAAGCTAATCTCCGTGTTCTGACCCCAATGCGCCCATCGGAACCGACCTGTAGCCCTGTCATCCACTGCCAGTGAGACTACCTCCTGCGGTATGGAGGTGCTTGTGACCAGCTCACCGCTTTGCCAGTTGTTGGCATTCTGGACCCTGGAGCGGCTGCTTCCCGTGCAAGCAGCTCCTCCTGTTGCACTCACAGGTCTGAATGCACGGCGGTCCAGTCCTCCCACCAAGGAAAGGTTCCTGGCTAACCGGAAATCGAACCCGTGTCTTCTGCGTAGCAATCAGGCAACCTTACTACCGAGGTACGGAGGCGGACTACTGCAGCAGATACCCGTTTCACACGGCATTCCATGTCGACAGCGTTTCTCCATAGAGCTCTTGCCTCAGTTTTCCCCACATATGTAAGGCCGGGTATATTAAATCTAGTAGACGTGTACACAATTTTGTGATTCATAATCAACCGATTCAATGATCTCCAAATTTTCTGTCGAGCCGGTCTGTAATTATCTGTGCAGTATTGGTGGGACGTCCGTCATGTCGATACTACTTGAATTACTTTATGTCTGGTGGGATGTTTTTCAATAACTGCGGTAACACAGCCGTTAGCTACTTCAGATAACTGCAAGTATTTGGATTCCCATCAGTACAATAGAGACCAACGTTGCAATTCTTGAAAAGGCCGCAACACATGTTAACTGACCAATGTTGTTTTGGCTCTACTTCTGAAAACCAGAGGATTTTCAAGTGACCAATAGTACATATTGTGAGACCTGATTCGCCCGCAGATTGCAATTGACGCTTCAACAATAAACAAAATCTTGCATAGAAACGCCGGGTCGCTTTTCAGTTTTCACGGAAAACAACTGTAAGCGAGTTTGTAAGCCATTACAATGAAGCTGTTGGTGGAGCGAACTGTGGGTAGCATGAAAGTGCTTTGGTGTGTGGTATTCACAGAGCACACCTTAGGCGAAACACCCGGTACATTCGAGATTTCTCGTGATCAAACACTGCGTGTTGTCGCTAAACAAGTATTAATTGCATTCCTATCAGCTACTGACGTATTTTAATCTTCACGTTTCCAGTTTCTTTAAATTATTTTTTAATGTTTGCAAAGACTGATCAGAAAGCCGAGCACGATTATTTAAGTCTATAACACAGTGAAAGAGTTAAAGAGTTAACAAGTCCTACAAGGCCAGAAGATATCGCTACCAGATTTTACAAGGAAGTTGCTGCTGAGTGTGCCTCACTTTTAATCATAATAATCGGAGAGTTCCCGAACGAAAATTGTGCCTATTGGTTGAAAGAAAGCAAGTGGGCACATCCTTGACATAGAGGACAGCAAAATCACTCGTAGAACTAGTGTCCATTATCCTTTACATCTATCTGTTGTTCAATCTTAGAATATTCCTTCACATCCATCTCTTGTAGAAACTTAGAACAAATTTTGAATTCCAAACTAATGAAATACGTTGAATAGAGTGAGTTCCTCGATGGACAACCAGCGTAGGTATGTGCTTGGCACAAACGATGTACGAATAATCTACTAGCTTACGTTGCAAACATATGCTGTGCTAAATGAAATGGTTCTCCAAGGGATTCAGAGTGTGAACACAACTTCTACATGCACTGACGGAAAAAAATTCGCAACACTTAAAATTAATTAATGTGGAGTAGTGAAATTTCTAGAATACATTTTTCTATGTAAAATATTTAAGTGAATAACATAGCAAGATCACAATTTACTTTAATCTTGAGATGAGCCATTGCAAATGTGAACTGCTAGTACATTAGTAACAGATGCAACCGCCACAATGTTCAATGCGAAAGTGCAAACGTGCGTGGATCGTGTTGTGCAGGTGCTGGATGTCACTTTGTGGTATGGAGTTCTATGCCTGCTACAGCTGATCAGTCAGTACAGGGACGGGTAATGCTGTTTTTGGATGACTCTGGAGTTGTTGTCCCATGAAGTCCCATATGCGCTCCAGTGCAGACCGATCTGTTGATCGAGCAGGCTCAGGCAGTATGTCGACATTCTGGAGAGCATGTTGGGTTACAACAGCGGTAGGTGGACGAGCGTCATCCCGCTGGAAAACGCCCTCTGGAATGCTATTCATGAATGACAGCATACAGCAGACCGAATCACCAAACTGACGGACAAATTTTCAGAAAGGGTCCGAGGGATAGCCACAAGAGTGTTCCTGCTGTCATACGAAATCGCACCACAGACCATAACTTCAGTTGGTTGCAGGCCTTCTATTGGCCTGCTCCTACCCAACACACGGCCACCACCGGGAACGGCCGAACTACCTTTCCGAGAAAACACAACAAACCTCAGCCCTCCAAAGAGCTCTCGCTTGCTTACTCTGAAGTCGCAAATGGAGGTGATTTCGGATCAATGAAATGCTCCCTACAGGGCGTCTGGCACGAAGCTGTCCTTGAAGTAACTAATTTATAACGGTTTGTAGTGTCACTATGGTCAGAACTGCTGCTCAGACTGCTGGTGCAAATGAGGTACGACACGCCAGAGCCCTACGACTAACACAACGGTCTTCCTCTCGGTAGTTCCAAGTGGCCGTTTTGGGTCCAGTCTGCTTGCTACCGTACATTCTCGTGACCACCGCTGCCAGCCATCATGTACAGCTGCTACATTGCTGCCAAGTAGTTCTACAATATCGCAGAAGGGACATCCAGCTTCTCTTAGCTCTATGACACGATCTGTTTCAGATTCGGAGGGGTGATGATAATGGCGTCTTTCTACATCTACATGACTACACTGCAATTCACATTTAAGTGCTTGGCAGAGGGTTCATCGAACCACAATCATACTATCTCTCTACCATTCCACCCCCGAACAGCGCGCGGGAAAAACGAACACCTAAACCTTTCTGTTCGAGCTCTGATTTCTCTTATTTTATTTTGATTATCATTCCTACGTATGTAGGTTGGGCTCAGCAAAATATTTTCGCATTCGGAAGAGAAAGTTGGTGACTGAAATTTCGTAAATAGATCTCGCCACGACGAAAAACGTCTTTGCTTTAATGACTTCCATCCCAACTCGCGTATCATATCTGCCACACTCTGTCCCTTATTATGTGATAATACAAAACGAGCTGCCCTTTCTTGCACCTTTTCGATGTCCTCCGTCAATCCCACCTGGTAAGGATCCCACACCGTGCAGCAATATTCTAACAGAGGACGAACGAGTGTGGTGTAAGCTATCTCTTTAGTGGACTTCTTGCATCTTCTAAGTGTCCTGCCAATGAAACGCAACCTTTGGCTCGCCTTCCCCACAATATTATCTATGTGGTCTTTCCAACTGAAGTTGTTCGTAATCTTAACACCCAGATACTTAGTTGAATTGACAGCCTTGAGAATTGTACTATTTATCGAGTAATCGAATTCCAACGGATTTCGTTTGGAACTCATGTGGATCACCTCACACTTTTCGTTATTTAGCGTCAACTGCCACCTGCCACACCATACAGCAATCTTTTCTAAATCGCTTTGCAACTGATACTTTGTCACCTTAGAGACATTCTTGACTAACATCGACTCACCACGTCCCATCTCAAAGCTGACTAAAGCTCACGACCGCTACAGCATGTATCTAAAACATCTGATTTGCATCCTGATATTAGTGTTACTAGCACCATTCTTACGTGATTGGTGCGAAACCTGAACAAAAATGGTTCAAAAGGCTCTAAGCACTATGGGACTTGACATCTGAGGTCATCATTCCCGAGGACATAGAACTATTTAAACCCAACTAACCTAAGGACATCACACACATACGTGCCCGAGGCCGGATTCGAACCTGTGACTGTAGCAGCAGCGCGATTCCGGACTGAAGCGCCTAGAACCGCTCTGACACAACAGCCGCTGAAACCTGAACACACATCATGTTTCAGATGTAGCAACATGCCTTCCAACATTAGTTGATGTCGCAGAAGTGCTTCTTGGTGTTACGACTTTTTCTGTTAGTTGTGTCAAGGGCAAGATTAGCAGCAACCATATTTTGCCAGGACAATGACTGCCCTCCAGTAGCCACGAAAGTGCATGATTTACTCGACGTCTTGTAACTGAGCAAGACGCCTGTAACGTCACTGATCAGTAATCGAGTCGTTACGGTACTGCAGCAACAAAGTGACCATTTCTAATACCTTGTCACATCGACTAAGAATCATCATTAATGGGGGTTTACTGTCATTTGGTTCAAAAAATCGATTTTTAATTGCATTTTTGGATCCATAAAAAGACTAGCCGGCTGACTGTGACATACCGCGCGGGGAGGTCTACATCGAAATTTTGTTTCGTTCCGACGGCACGTCCGTCTTTGTTCTTCCAGTTTTTAGAGGAAATATCAATAAACATTTTGACCAAATTTGATATCCATATCTATAACACATCCCGAGAAAAAAATTCTCAAAAAACACGCCTTTTTAGGGCCAAATATAGCATGTGGGGCTTCAAACTGCACTGAGATCATCGACGGGTATTAATTATCACTATTTGTGTGTCATCACTAACTTAATTTACTTCATTTGTGGTTTCATTGAGATACACTCTTCTAGATTCAGCATTTTACACTTGGGTAGTAAATACCCAGCATTGTAGTACGTTGTGGTTCTATAGTGTGATCACACAATAGTATTTATTCCAGACGAACGCCGTGGTTAATCTTAATTCCCGAAGCACAATCCATTTTGTTCAAAGCTTTGTACGCATTTTTCGTGTTTTAGAAACAGCATTATCTATTTCCTCATAGCTTTCTTTATCTATGCAGTTCATTTCCACTGCAATTTAAGCGAAGAATTTTCGTATCTATCCTTTCTTTGAGTATATTGTTCCGATTACCTGTGTATATAATAGTGCAGCGAGAAGTATGTCCTGCAAAATAATTCTCTTGTTGTTTGCCCTGTCGTTCATGCGCTGTAGTTTCAGCAGATCTATTCACTGTGCATTTAAACCGTTAATTTAATGTTGTCCGTTAGATTCAGCAAAACAGTACTAAAGCTGCTTTCTACGCGTCACAGAATTACAGCAATCATATATAATCTGGAAGTACAAGACTGTGTTGATTGTACTTTGCAGACTGGTGTCCGCACTGCATACAAAAATTCTTTGTTCTGGAAGCTGTTCTGGACAGTCATCGAAACCATATAATCAGGTACAGAAAACATACATTCAAATCTGTAATACATACGGAGCAACAAAGTATCTTTAAAATTATTACTTGGCCTTAACGATTATACAATATAATTCCTCTGAATGGGTTTCGATGAATGCTTGAGGAAATCTATAATTGAACAGACGAACAAAGTTTAAGATGGTCCATATTAACGAGACCGAACGAGAATGATAATGTTACGGCATTGAATGGCATCTCAAAATAAATTCAGTAGTCATAAGTATTTGACAGAAGGAATAAGAAAAAAAATTAGAGAGCTGAATCAGAGGAAATGGCACCTTAACTGTCAATGCCCAAAAGTCAGTTCTGTAACTCCCTTGGCTGAATTAGCAGACAAACTTGCCAAAGATGTAACCTTAGAACACTATGGAAATCTACGACAGAACTTCTGCGTTTCTCACCACAAGAAAAACAAGACGCTCTGCAAAAGAACAATGAGACACAGAATCAGCTGAAAGTACAAATGCAACGATTATGAATTACTATTTTTCAACTGTAGGTTTTCGCGGGTTAAAACAGTGTGCCGGACTGAGACTCGAATCTGGATCTTTGTCTTTCGCGGACAAGTGTTTTGCCGAGTGAACTACACAAGCACGACTCACGAGCTGTCCTCACAGCTTTACTTCCTTCAGTATCTCATCTCCTGCCTTCCGAACTTCACAGGTAGTGAGTCGTGTTTGGGTAATTCACTTGGTACATCTCTTGTCCGCTAGAGGCAAAAGTACCGAGTTCGAACCCCTGTCCACCACGCAGTTCTAATCTATCACATTTAGTTAACACTCTCCTGCAGAGTAAAATTTTCATTCTGGGTGTTTTTAAATTTTTCAGCATCGTCGTTTCATAAAATCACTGCTGTTATTCAATCTTACAAATATGGCAACCGGGCACGGAAAATTAATGTGGTACTTACATCGGTTCTGGGTAGCCCCATGCTAACGTGGCGTACTTAATTATTCCTATATCGGCATAAAAATTTATTTCTGTGTTATTTTGAAGCATCACTTTAAAAGAATATGAAGCTTACAGTAATGAACTATTATGAATATAACTGAAACTTCTATCCTTTCATCCACACAGTTGTAATATTGCAGTGGAGGGGTGGAAAGGCGGCCGTTCTGGCCGAGCAGTTCTCCCTTCAGTCCGGAACCACGCTGCTGCTACGGCCGCAGGTTCGAATCCTGCCTTGGGCATGGATGTGTGTGATGTCCTTAGGTTAGTTAGGTTTAAGTAGTTCTAAGTCTAGGGGACTGATGACCTCAGATGTTACGTCCTATAGTGCACAGAGCCATTTGAACCAAGAGGTGGTAAAAATAGCGACTGAAGAAATACATATAATATATTTTTTTGTTTGAATATCATCCACAGCAGCTATTGAAACGAGTTAGTATCGATTTTTCGCCTTAACCTTACTGCAGTTAAAAAGTATTTTGCGCCATTCGCCTTCCCCTTCTACTTACAAAAGTCTTCTGTGATTTTTGTGAAAATATGGATACATATGTCTCTACACATTGGTAATTATAGATTTAAAAAAAATTTCCTTGTAAAGTAGCCGTTCAGTTCACTTGTAGTGTTCTTGCCTCTTGCAAGCTACTACTTTGCATTTGTTGTTAGTGGAAGTTGCGGTGAGAAGACACAAGTTAGCAAATTCACTTTTGCCAATTTTCTCGCGTTTTTGAACCCTGTTTTTGACGTTGCATTGACATGTTTTCCATTTCATACCACATTTGTAAAAGTTCTCAACAGAAAAAATACTGTAGTTTCACGTATTCTGCACACAGCTCAATATTTATTTTCTTTCATTTGTTTTTATGTAGGTTGTGAGTGCTGACAGGCTTTGAATGCATAATTTTATTTCGTCCGACGCTTCCACACTACCCACATTTACGGTAAACATCTATCACGTCTCCACTAATTTACACGCACACACGCAATACATTTACACTCTAGCAGTCACATAATTAATAAAATTTTTCGGGCCATGACTGTATGGATTTCACATTAAAACCAGAATTTTCGTCTCTATTCGAGAAGGACACTTTCAAGAAGATTCGTCACTTATTTTAGTGTTCTATTCGCTACTGATTGCAGCAAAATTCCGTTTACGTGTGCTCACGCACAGTGGCGTGACGTCACATGATTTGAATCGGGGCCCACAACATACGAGGGTTGAACTTAATAGTGGAAACTATTTATTCATAACCAATACAAAAGAGTTACATATTTCCACCTGTTACTGTCCATCAAAGTAGTCCCCAACGTTGTGTAGAACCCGTTGTCAGCGATGTAGAAGGCGTGGTATACCGTTAGTAGAGCCTGTTCTGTTGATGGTGCGAATGGAGCGGTCTACTGCCTGTCGAATCTCTGTAACAATTCTGAAGTGAATGCCACGAAGTGGTGCCTTCATCTTCGGAATCAAATAAAAGTCACAAGGACTTAAGTCCGGGGAGTATGGTGGATGGTACAGTACTTCCCAGCCCCATCGACCGAACAGAGCAGCCACAGCTTGCGCTGTATGCGCCCGCGCATTGTCGTGCAAAATGATGGGTGCGTTGCGCAGAAGGTGTCACCGCTTCTTTCGCAAAGCTGGTCGCATGCGATTCTCCAAAAACGACGTAAGTCATGAAATGCATAAAAGTAATGGTCCGAATTTTATGTGAAAACGCCTAACGCTTTTAAATAAAACAGACGTTGTTAACATTCTACATATACTGTATATCCTTCTTAACTAAGTATTTATTTCTCAACATACTTACCCTGGTGACATTTTTCCCGACCGGAAACCACTTTGTTTTTACCATCACTGTAGAAGGTTCGACATTGTTGACGGAGCTAAAACCTCACATGTGCTTGCAATGCTACATCCCTATCAAAGTGAAGTCCTCCAAGATGTTCTTCAGGTTTTGGAAACAGATGAAAATCGGATGGTGCCAAGTTGAGAGTTTATAGTGGATGATCGGCGGCAGTGAGAACAAGGCACTTGATTGTCGCAGATATCGCAGCGTTCGTGTGTGTGATCTAGCATTGTCATACTGAAGGAGACTGTGCTCCATGTTGGACGAACTCTTCGAATTCCAAATTCGATAACAGTACGCTGTTTCTCTTGTAACTGGGTAGTTTCTTTATATACTTCCATGTTACACGTTACGATTCGGAGCTTTATATCGGCAAATGGTTGCGGCTTGGCGTCAGCGAAACGAAAAAGTCGGCAGAGTAATATATGTAATATATAATACTTCAGTCGATATTGAGAATAGAATAAAAAATTCAGAGGCATTACCTTTCAGCACTTCCTCGTACAATCAGAATCACCAGTTTTCTAAATAAGATATAAAAAAGTGCCAAAAACATCTTATCTGACATACTTGCGTCTTCACGTTGAGCCACTAAATGTGGGCGAAGATCTCTTTAGAGACAAAAACAGTATTAAAGTTTTCAGTGTTCTCAACGCAAGTAAAACGTATTACACTTCAGAGGAAAATTCGCTTCTAATGAATCGGAAATGCTATAAAAAACTCTAAAACTGAAAAACTTGATTCAATAAGGCTAGAAGAAATTCTCTTAATGTAGGTGATGAGAATATGTACTGGTCGACAGGCAGTAACTTTTATTGGGCTATAGTGGAAT